>NW_023604972.1:123418430-124618430 GCF_014898055.3 Talpa occidentalis
TGTTTTCCTTTGAATGTTACTGTTTCTTCCCTCTTGTCAGCTTCATTATTTTTTCCTTGTCCTGGATTCTTGGGAGTTTTACTATTATGTGTCTTGCTATATTTCTCCTTTCGTCGTGGAAGGTTGGTGTTCTTCTTGCTTCTTGTATATCAATTTTCAGCTCCTTCTTCGCATTTGGGAAGTTCTCTTCAATTATCTCCTGGAATATTTTCTCTGTTCCTACATCTCTCTCCTCTCCTTCTGGGAATTCCTATAACTCTTATATTTCTTTCCTCATGGAGTCAGATAGTTCCGAAGTCTTTCTTCATTCTTTTTCCTTCGTACTTCTCTTTCCTTTTCTGTTTTTGGTTCTTTTTATTTCTGTGTCTTCAAGATTACTTATTCGTTCTTCCATTTCATCTATTCTGCTTTCATTGCTTTTCCCAGAGTTCTTTAGTTCCTCCATTAATTTCTTTGATCTCCTGCATTTCCTTTTACTTCCCTCTTTAGGGACTCAATTTCATTCTTCTGACCATTGTTTTCCCTCTTAGGGACTCAATTTCCTTCTCTGATCATTGTTTTCCTTTATGACTTATATCACTTTTTTAATCATGCATTTTAAATTCTCTTTCTGAAGGCTCAGAAGTTCTCCAAGTTGCTGTCGTTGCAATCTGGGGAGTGGTTTTCTTTTTTGTGTGTGCTCTTTCCTGAGGAGTTATTAGGTTGTGTGTGGTTCTTCTACTCCCTACTGTCTGTTTCTAATTTGTCATATGCGTTGGGACACTGTGTTGCTCGGACTGGCTGGCATCTTGGGTGAACTTCACCGCTCCCCTCTGGCTCCTCCAGGAGCCATCTCTGGCTTTTGGGGGAGCTTTCTGCTGGTTTTAGGCAGTCTTTACTGAAGAAATGTCCCTGTTCTAAAATGGCAAAGCGGGATGCAGTCCCTGTGCCTCCGGTTTCAGGCACACTCTTCTGCGCGCCCGGTCTGCCCCGGACGTGGGTGCCTGCTCCCTCTGTGGGCTTAGACTGCTGGTCGGAAGGGGCCTGGCGTGGGCTAACTTCCCAGCTGGCCACTGGGTCCTCCAGAAGCCTTCTGCCCTTTTCAAGCAGTCTTAAGAAATTTCCTGTTCTATGGGGTGTTAGTGACTTTTTTTTCCTGGTCGCTAGGTGGCGCCAGAGATCTCTCCTATTGTCCTTGGGGGGCTGTTTTTCGCCTCCCCCCACCCCGTGGGACAGGGAACAGAGCGGGAATGGTAGGGTAAACCTCAACGGCTTTGGGGTGCTGTGTCTGCCTTGTGCCCCACCGTCGTGGAGAACCCACGCCCCGAATTTCGTGCCCCGGGTCTCAGTTCCAAAGCCCTCAGGTCCAGGACGCAGGCTGTAGCCCAGTTCAGCGGCGCGGGAATGGCGCCTTTTGCACCCGGCTCCCGTGCCTGGGCGCCTGGTTCCTGCTTACTCAGGGAGGGACTTTCACCCCTGTGAGGGCCTCCGCGCGTCTCCCTGCAAGCCTAGGTCGCAGGCGCGGGGACCTGGGCAGCGGTGATCCCGGTCTGCACTTGCTTTTCAAGCACGCCGAGCGCGCCGCTATCCGCGCCAGCTTACCGGCAGCCCGGGCTGTGTGCGCGTCTCCCGGGGTCTTTGTTCTTCTCTAATGGCACGGAGCCGTTCGCTCACCGCCCGGCGAATCCTGCAGGGTTCGCCTCAGCTCCCGTTCACGGGGTGTGGTGGCTGCAATAGTTCCTTTCCACTCACAGTCCCGCTTGCTGCGTCGTTCGTTCTTGTTGGTCGTTTTGGTTGTTTGTTTTCCTCCTCTGCCGGTCGGAGAGTGCCGCCTCTGTGGGCGGGGGAGGGAGCAGGGTTCTGCGCTTCCCTCCTTCTGGTCCTCTTTTTTATGGCTTTCTTCTTCGGGTAGTTTGCTGGAGTCACCCGTTTATCTTCCGTGTCCCGGTTCTCACTGGGACCTGCCGCTTTTCCTCCCTATTAACTTTTTTTAATGGGAGATCTTACTCGCAGCATCTCCTCGCCGCCATGTTGCTCCGCCCCTCTCCTCTCGTTAAATGCTTTTTTTTCTGTCTCTTTGAGATGATCTTTCAGTTGTGGGTCTTTGTTCTACCCATATATTATATTCATTGGTTTTTGGATATTTAACCAATTTTTCATTCCTGAGATAAATTGCACTTTGTCCTCGTATATAATCTTTTCATATGTTACTGGATTCAGTTTGCTAGCATTTTGTTTGGGATCTTTGCATCTACAATCATAAACACCTATTGTTACAGGACACATAGTCACTAAATTGCCATTGTTCTGAATTCAGGTTCGGTAAACTGATTATAAGTTTGCTTTTTGTACAGTTTTTCCATAGAAAAAGAATATGCTGACCACTTTATTTGAATGTTCTGGTCTGAGAAATTATTCTCATTCCTGTTAGAAGTTAGCACTCTGTGTGCTAGTCTGTTTAAAATATGGACTCTTTTGGGTTTAATTGCTGAGGACTATATTGGCTCCTTAACCAAATTTCTTACCCTGTAAGTTACTGCAAGAGCAGCCAACTGGTTTACCAAAATAAGACTCTTGCCTCTTCTTTATTTTACAATTATAATCAATATTGCATGCATACTCAGTAAAAAACTAAAATATATTTAATATTTACTATGTGTCATGGAATGAGTCTTTTTCATTCAGTTCTCATAATACTCCTATAAGATATCCCACTCTACTTCTAAGGAAGCTAAATCAAAGAAAAGACTTCAGTGTTCCCCAGCTAACATTTTGCACAGCTGGTATTTGAACTCAGATCTTTAAATGCCATAGCCTATAATATTTCCATTACAGAATGTTGTCTTTCTGACTATTCATTTCATTGGCCTGTAACTGAAGGATGCTCATGGCAATTCAATGAAATGGGTCCTTAATTAGCACTTTATTTTATTTTATATTTTGTTAGGCATTTGTAGGAACAAAAAGGAATTTACCAAAAAATAACCCCTTGCTTGTAAAAATTTTTGATATAATTCAACAGAGAGGAATTAAATAACAGTGTAAGGCAAAACATAATTAGGTCCCAGAATAACATTTATGAATTATAAACACTGCTAGAAGTCAGTAAAGAATTAACATAGTTATGGATGGATTCATGGAGGTTGAGTAAGTTACGCAGAGAATGTTTGAGGTAACAGAACTACCATCAGTGAACATATGTGGTTCAGAATGAGTGTAACATATTTAAGGATAGAAACCAAACAGTCCTGTGTAGAACAGAGGAAATGGAATGTAAGGTAATAGTCGGTCAATAAGTAGAACGGGAGGAACTTGGACCTCAAACCTGGTTTGATTAACCTGTTTTCTCAGGCACTGCAGAAATACTACAGTTGTACAGTAACAGTTTAAAAAAATTACTAAAAATTAGTCTGTCAGGGATATGTATGTTAAAAGAAGTCAGAAGTCATTTGTTGGGACCAGAGATGCAGCCAAGAGTTAATGGTAGGCATTCCCCAACTAGGACAGTCTTTTAGAGACTTGCCACAGCAGCCTTGGAAGCTGTAGATAGACTGCCTCTAGCCACTTTCTAGATTGATGACCCTGAACTGTGCAAGCCATAATGTGGAGAATAGAGAATTTATAAATGCACATGTTCAGTGCCTTTGTCCCTTTTAAGTAAGCAGTTTGCTTTATGAGTTTTGGCGTGACCTCGTGAAGAGCCCTTAGCACTTAAAGCATTTTGGAGGAAAGGTGCTATGCAAGTTGAACTGATGCTATTTACTACATGCCTTTGGTTTTCCTTTAAGTGTCCAGAATACCTGCTCAGAGATCACCAACTTGAGGGCTCAAAAGGCATGACCAGGAGACCCTGCTGGTGTATCAATTGATACAGTGGCAGCTGTATCAATAACCAGTTGTGAGAAACAGTGGGATTCTGTGACTATTTGTAGAGCTGGTGCTATCTGTATCACATAAAAAGGTGGCCCCAGGTCACCACTCTTACACCAGTCTTGGTAAATTCATCACCACATGTGGTTTGTTCAAATGTTGATGAAATGTCTCCCCTAATGATACTCACCATCAAAAGATATAAAGTTCAAACTCTTAAGCTTATATCTAATGTCCCCTGTATCCCTTCCTTGTTTTACCTGTAAGAATCCCTGCTCTGGTTAAACAGCCTCCTCACCATTGCCCAGAAGAATTTGCTACTTTCTCATCAGTATATTTTTATCCCCCATCTAGAATATCTCCTGATTATCTTTTTACCCCCATACCCCCATCCCTATATTTAAATCCTACATTTCTTTATGATGTAGAGGTTCTGGTCTTCCATGAGAACAGCTTTATAGAGATTGTGAGTATGTTACAGGGTAACATATATAAAATATAAAAGAAAATATTTTGTGTTTCTTTTTTTTTTTTTCAGTATATTAGTCTGTTTTTTTTTTTTTAATAGATTTATTTTGTGTAGAAGAGCTGGGGTGCAGGCCAGAGTACAGGGGATTCACCAGAGAGAGTGGGGAGCAGAACAGGCAGATCTACTGAAATACACTGCTGTGGGGAGCAGTGGCCAAGACAGGAGAAGTCTGCTGTGCTATGTGGGTTAGCTCCCTGGCCAGGGATTGAACTCAGACAGCAGTGGCTGGCAATAGCTTCATATCTCTGAGACTTTAACCCCTGTGCCACTAGGGAGGCCCTGTTTCATATTTCTTTAAAAATGTTTTTGAATTTGAAACTCCTAAAAGGCAGGAAGTGACTCTATGATTCTATGATTCTGCACACAACCAAGAGCTGTGTAATGAAGAACTGAGAAGTTAATGGTTTTAAAATGGTACTGATATTATGAAGATGAACAGAGGCATGCATTAGGGAGAGTTGTTGATTGTTTAGTCCTGAAAATGTAGTCTATAATTAAAAAAAAAAAAAAATGCTGATTCAGGTTTCCTTGAAGAGTTTATGTAAATGTGTAAAATCTTTGAGTATCATCAGAATTCCTCATCACAGATGGCTGTGTGGCAGGGCAGTGAAGGTAGGTTGTCTAGCTGGCTGAGAGTCTCAAAAGAAACTTTGAAGATCTTTCCCCTGGCCATAGAAAAATGAACTTTGCCAAGTAAAAATCACTTTTTCACAAATGCCTGAACTTTCTGGAAAGCTGCCAGTGTGTTCCTGTTTTTCTCCCTGCTATTGTTTTTTCTGCCGGATATTATAGTTCATCTCAACAACTGTGACAGCATTATGATTATTATTATAATACTCTCCTTAGTGGTCCAGATTTCTTTCAGCAGGAGCAGCAGTTGCTCCCACGGTCGCCAAGAGCGATAAGCAAGAGCTACATATACTGACTTAAAGCCAGCATAAACTAGAAACGTCTATGAGCCTTTGTTTGAATCACCAATAATTATTTAAATGCACATTCAAGCTTCCCTTATTTCTTGTTCCCCCCACCTTATTTTTAGGGATACTCACCAATTTTGCTTGAAATGACTCAGAATTGCACTATACATACGTAAAAGTGAGCTGCTTCCATCTTTGTGAATAATTCCAGGTGAAGCAGGCTTGGCATGCTAGTGTCCTGCCACCTCATGTTGTAACTGATTTATCAGAGATGCTGCTTCAAAGGCTGAAATTCTTACAATCCATTCCCGGTGGTCTAGATAGAGAGAAAAGCCAGTCCCTTAATGAATAAAACATAATTTATATTTAAAAAGTTCCATCTAGGCCTCCCCTGGTGGCGCAGCAGTTGAGCGCAGGGCTGCGAAGCTGTCCGCAGCCTCTGCAGCGCTGGTTCCATTCCGGCCACCGGAGAGGGTCCCACATGGCACGCAGACCTCTCCTGCCGCCCGCTGCTCCCCTCAGCAGTGTACTTCGGTCCCTCTGCCTGCTCTGCTCCCCGCTCTGGCTCTGGTGAATTCTCTCACCCTCCCGTGCTTCTGACTGTACCCAGTGCTTGTATAAATAAATAAATAAATCTTTAAAAAAAAAAAAGTTCCATCTAAAGTCACATGTCATGTCATGTGGCCCTATCTCTATCAGCTAATATGTGAAAAGACAGATAAAATGCTTATCTTTTTTTTTCTTTTTTCTATTTTTTTTTTTTACCAATTTCCTCTGTCTTCTGGAAATTTGCTGTAGGGATGGTAGAAATACATGTACCATTCAGTTCTAAACCACCAGTGAGGTTTAGTACTTAGTTTTGGAAATGATTCATCAGTTACCAGCAACTCATCATGCACTATGAAGTATCAACCACTGCGCCACCAGGGGAAATAGGAAAACACTTGAAGAGGTTAGACTATACATAAATATTTGTAGCCTGCCGGGGTATTTTCCCAATTGTAAAAATGTTAGAGAAAATATGAAGAAAATGTGCACCATTTGCTGGGAGAAAGAATGCTTTATAGTCTATGCCAATGTCTCTTTCTTCTTTTGCTTTCTTCTTTTTTTTAGGACTAGGAATTAAAAATATTTGGTGCAGCCTTAGGTAGAATAGGATCCAGTGACAAAATATAATTGTGAATTTGTCTAGCTTCTAATCTGTTTAACTATTTTCTTTACCTCTGCGCACAATTGGCATCTGGGTAAAGAAATTCACTTGTTACCACCCACCTTCTTGATTGGTATTGACTAAATCATAATATGGGTCCTCCTGGGGGATCTTCTGTTGAGTAAAGTTATTTCCTTTACTGGATCCTTCCCAGTATGGTGTCTGTAAAACATTCTGAATTTTTTGGTTGTTATCAAAACAGTCTCCTAAGCCCACGGTCTGGATTCTGATTTGGATTGGAGAGTTGCAGTTTCATAAGGATCAAATGAATGTGCATTTCTGGAAGAAAGGAACATTTTTTGTGGTCAGGGCAAATGCCACTGGACATCACTAGTTTTAAACTTAGGGGCATCTGAGAAGAATGTGATATTTTTCCCATATTTTAGCTTATTGCTTTTTGAAGCTAGGTTCCTTGAGTCAGCGGCATACTCTCATGCTGGAATGAGTTTTTGCTTACTGTCACTTTAGATATACTTGCTCATACTTCTGCCCCCAGTATTTGGGAACTCTCTAAAGTAAATGTGTATACTGATCATTATTGAAAATGAGAAATTGAATACAGATGTATTATATATCCGTTCATATTCAGGCATTACTGGTAAGTTAAGAAGGGGGGAAACAGGAAGATATATGTAAAGATAAGGGCTGCATCTTTTTTTTCTCTGTTTTTTGGTTTGGTATATCTTGGGTATTTTTTTTTTGAAAGGAATATATGGAAATTGTGGGTAAAGCATGGAAGATTTAGTGGTGGAATAAGGAGAAGGGAATGAAAACAAATGGAGATAGAGATTGATTTGTGATGGATTGGGAAACTTTGGTGGGAGCTAAGCTTTTTTAAGAACCTCTTTTTATATTATTTTTTGAAATTTTGAGCTGAGAGAAAAATTACAATAAAAGTATAAACTCCTGCATTTTCCCACCTAAGTTATCCTAATTTAACATCCTACCACATTTGTTCTCTCTGTCCCCTCTTTATCTGCCAGTGTGCATTTTTCAACAAGAATTTTTTCTCTGTTAACCAAATGCAGGCATCCAAAGAAACCAAGACATACATACAACCCTACTATTCTATCCATAAACCTTATTTGGATTTCACTGACTGTATCAATTTTGTCTCTTTTTGCTTTGTGGTCCAACATGCAATTCAGATCCTGAGCTAGCTACATTTAGTTGTCATATCTATTTAGGTTCTTCAACCTGAAATACTTCCTCGGTCTTCCCCTGGTCTTGATAATCTTCAGTTTTAATTTTGAAGGCTGTCCCTTCACATGGGTTCATCTGCTATTTCTTGGAACCAGTGTCAGGTCATGCTTTCTTGGTAGGAGCACTGCAGACATGATGGCTGTGCGCCTCTTAGGCATGGAGTTAGAGCTACGTGGTGTCAACTCGTCCCCCTACTAGTGATGCCAACCTTGGTCACGAGGGAACTTAATGTCTGCCGGGTTCCTCTGCCAGAGAGCCACCATTCCCCTTGGTAATTTCCCAAATATTTGGGGAACGGAGTGGTGTGTGAAGGCATTCCAAGATTATTCTAATATTCTTTTTTCCAACAACCCCTTCCCCACAAGCTTTAGCATTCACTGAGGAATCTCTTCTGAATAAGCAACCAGCACTGTTGCCAAACCTGTATTCATTTGTTAGCTTATAATAAGGTAAAGTTTCTTCTTGTATTAGTCTGGGCTCTCAGAGAAGCATGCTGCTGTGGACTAAATGTTTTAGCGCCTCCTCCAGGTTTCTATCTTGGAACCCTAACTGTCATGCGAATATTTGGCGGCCCTCCAAGAAAAGGGAATAGAAGGGAATGAGACCTGCTGGTATTACATAGCTTAGTGCAGTATTGAGCTATATTGGCTTAAAATTAGGTGAAGGTACTACCAGGAGATGCCCTCGGTACGTGCTGTATTTCAAACATAGTTTTTCTTGTCTCCATTATGGGGCATCAGACCAATGTTTCCTTAATAATTCGCATTAATCACCCAGGCAGCACAGTAACTCCCTTCTTTGCCTGTTGATACACTGATATGAGGAGCCCAAGAGGGCCAATATTATTTCTAGTTCAATGGAATCATTGTTGTGCCTCCTGGTCAGCAGAATATAAGGTCATGGGAAGAGGAAGCAAAAAAAAGTTCCTAGTGGGTCAGTGGAGGTAGTAGAGAGGAGCATCACTCCACTTTTACCCCTGGATTCCTGAATCCTTGAATTTTGACTATGAGAGAAATAGCACTGCGGTAAACATTTTGTAATGTATGTAAACCAAAATATCGTTATTGATACATGCCTGAAACACAGTGATAGATGTCAATTATTTCTCAATAAAAATAGAAGAAAAAAACTTAGGGACTTAAGCATAGAGAACTAGGAAATCTATATCTACCTACCCATTTATCTACACATACACATATATGCTTTTAAATGTACCTATGTGTATGTGTATGCATGTGTGTATTTAAAAACAAAAAACCATGAATTTCCACCAACATAGATCAATACTCTGAATTCCAGTCTAGCCACATCCACCTTAGAATGTTCTCTCAAACATCCCCACTTTATATACTTGTAAATCCTCTCAATCCTCAAAATATTTACTCACGTCATCAGTTTCTCCTGTATTTGACCAATCTTCCAGCCACACGAGATACCTCCTCGGCCACCAGCCCCACAGCCTATGCTTCAGTCTTTCTGCAACCTCTTTGATCATTTGGGAGTGGTGTCACTTCTGCAACTTGTGGTCTCACTGCTGCCTCCAAGGGGAGGGTCTAGAAGGGAATTTGAGACTTCTTGGCATTACATTGTTTACTATGGTAAATACTTGGGCTCCTTAGATCCAGTATTCACAGAATCAGGTACTCATAAGACTTCCTCATGTACTGTGGAGAGCAGATACTCTACTGCAGCATGAAGTACTCACATTAAATATGGAAGGCTATGTTTAAGAGACTGTCCGTAACTGGGGTAGTTTTCAACATGTCCACAAATTCTTTGTTACTCTTCCCATCAAAAGCTGCAATCTAATTTCTCTCCCCTTAAATCTAGACTTAGTCATTTGCTTTTATCAAAAAGAATATAGCAGAAATAATACCATGTGATAACTAAGGGTAGATTTTATAAGGTGATGGGGCTTCTGCCTGTTTTTCTCTCGGGATACTTTCTCTGGGAACTCAGTCCCCATGCGGTGAGGAAACCCAGGACACATGCAGAGTCCGTGTGTAGGTGTTCTGGCCAGCATCCCAGCGAAGGTCTCAGCCAAAGGCCAAAATTAACTGCCAGACGTGTGAAAAGACTCCAGCCCCCAGCCTTTGTCTGACTGCAACCACATGAGATTCTGTGAGCAAAAACCCCTAGCTCAGCCCGTCAACCCCTACACCCGAGAGAGAGTAATAATAACAAAACAGTTGTGGTTGTGGGAGTCTTAGATGATTCATTACATAGCAATAAGTAACCAGAACAGATACCTGTTGTCTATCTGCTGATCCAGGTTCTGATCTCAAGACAGATTTGCCTTTTATATTTTAATATAGTAACTTACTTTATCTTAAAACAACTCAGGTTGACATTAAATTATCAATTATTAATTTTTAGAGTTAAGAGTAATTTGCCATAATGGAAACATGAGAAATTAAGAAAGGCTTAGACTATTTTAAGGGTGTGCTGCAATTCAGTTTTTCCCTCAGCATCTGAAACCTCAATTTCCTAAAACACAGACTTTTGCTTGTAGTCATCCCCTCTGACTTTTACACAGTTTTTGAAACCACATAGCCTCATTTCTAAAAGATTTTCTCCTCCTTTACTAGTTTCCAAAATATTATAATTACCTCTTTTTTTTTTTTCATTTACTTTGACAAGTTCTCTGCCTGCTTGATTCATCTCTCTCTCCCCAATTTCTGAATGTAACTTTTCCCCAGGTGCAATGTGAAGTGCTCTGTGCTCTCTGTAGTCCTTCCCAGAAGTCATCCTCTCTCCCTACAGTGATCATGTCTAAACAGATGAACTTCTCATTTTTATTTATGCCTCGGAGTTTCTTTTCTGTACCTGTGTTTGCCAGCTAACCATTCTTCCCTTTTTAAAGCCTCAGTGTAATCACAAAATAAAGTTTATCTCAGAGTCTGTCAATTTTCAACTTTCTTACAAAAAAAAAAACAAAAACCTGTCTTTTGGCTTACTTAGTCCAATCTTTGGTATCATTAGTCTCAATATATCTTAAGTTTAGACCTTAGTGTTCTTTGATTACCCCCTTTTCTTTTTATAGTGAGAGGAGATGTAAATAGGTTTAACTGCTTTTATTTGGAGTTGTACCAAGTTTTTGGTTCTTTTTGTCCTTTCTGTTATATTTGAGATTACCTGTACCTGAGCCGTTGTCACCTGATTGCTTCCTGGGCTTCCAGCCTCTTGCTTCTCAAAGCTGTCCTGCTTATTACTATTAGCTCATTCTCTAAAATCGTTCCATATCAAATCCTGGTTGAAATCACCCAAAAGCATTTCATTATTTAGTAACTAAAGATTGTCCACAATTGGCCCACAAGATGTTTTCCTAATTTGTCTCAGCCCCAGCTCTCCAGGGTAATCCCAGCATCGAATCGGTTGGCCCTGCTCCCTGTTCCTTACAGATCCATGCACAGCTACACACGCCTGCCTCTTCACTTTTGCTTCCCTACAGTCTCCTTATTTTTCATTTTTCTTCTTCTTTTTTTTTTTTTTTTGTTCAGCTCCAACCCTCCATGAATTCCTCTCAGTCTGACTGATGATGAAAGGACTTTGAAGAAAAATGAAGTGATATTAAAGGGAGTTGGGGGTGGGGTGGGGGGAGAAGACAGCTTTTACATAGTGACCAGGGAGTTCCTTTGCCATAGGGTGACATTTGATCAGAGATCTGGAAGACATGTTAAGAGAACAGAGATACCCGAAAGATGATAATTCCAAGGAGAGGGAATAAGAAAGGTCCTAAAGCTGAATGATTTTGGTGTGGTCTGGTCAAGAAACAAGAAGGACTACGGGGCCATAGTGGAATGAGCAAGTGCAGGTTTAGGAGGTGAGGTCAGGGAAGATGGGGTGCAGATCTTCCAGAATGGTGACATCATTCTAAGGAATGTGTCTTGGCTCTGTAAGATAAAAAGCTACTAGGCTGGAGGATTTGGGCATGAAGTCTTTCAATTTATGTTTTAATATAACTTTAATTATCCTGATGTTCCTTCTCTAGAAATGCTGGGACTCTGTAAATTCTATGTAAAATCATTAAAACCCCCTTTCTTTAAAATAAAACTGTTTAACCTGTGGTTTATTTTACTCTAAGGTATTCAATTCAAATCATAGTATGCTTACATTCAGATATTTCAAAACATTATGTTTGTTTCTTAATTTTGTTTTTGCTTTGATTTTTCTACTTTGTAACAATTTTTATCCTTTAGAGTATCTCATATATACACTTTAAAAGTGAAATAGTGCTCTAAGTTTGTGAAAGAAATGGTGTTCCTTTCCACTCCCTTTCCTACCTCTGACTCCCGTTCACCTGTTGTTATGCCTAAATAATTGATTATGCCACCCTTTTTTGATTTTCTTTTTCAGTTTTAGATAGTCTTTATTTCCTACTAAAAGGTGTGCTGATACAACTGTATCATGGCCTCTCCTGCTAAGCCCATGTATGTTCTCATTTCCTCTCCCACTTCTTTCTCCCAATATTTTTTCACAATTTTTAGATGGTTCAATATTCAGAGTTTGTATTATTTTAGCCATGCCAAAATGAGTGAACCATGCTGTATACTATATGACTGTTTTCCTTGCTGTATATGATTATTTTCCTTGCTTATATAATTTTTCTTATTTATTGGGTGATAATTCCTGTTAGGTTGTTTTTATGGTTGAATATGTACCTATATCATTAACTCTTGCCAGACTCACCAGATGCACTTTGAAACCATTTTCTCATTTTTTCCCTATGACCAAATGCATCAAGTCACCTGTTAGTTCTGAGTGTTTGTCTCTTTTCTTGATAAGCCATGCTTCTGAGAACCCTCTGTCCTTCTGCCCCGTTCTAGACTGGTCCTTCTCTTGACCTGTTGCCTATTATCACCCTTGAATTTCCTCACCAGAAGGCACTTAACTCTACCTTCATCCCAGAAGTAATACTCTAGTGCTCTCTCTCATACTATATCCCCATTTCTTAGTTTTCTTTCTGTTTATCTTTTCTCTCTCTCTCTCTCTCTCTCTCTCTCTCTCTCTCTGTTGTACCATATCTTTTAGTAGTTTCCTATGAAGTAAATTTTTGAACTTACATATCTGAAAATATATTTATTCCATCTTTATGCTTTATGTAGTGTTGAATTCTGGGTTACACATCTCTTGTCCTTAGTTCACAAGGCATCGCACTATTGTCATCTAGCTTTTATGTTGTTGTTGGGAAGTCTGACACTTTGATTCCTAATACTGTATTACTTTCTGGCCCTTAGCATGAAGTAGGAATGGGATTTGTGGGATCCCTTTATACCCACACTCTCAACAAATCTTCCTGTTTTAGGACTTTCCCACAGTCTCTGTTTTTGTAGCTGTCTGGAGCCTCTAATTTCTGACCCTCTCTGGTTTTGCTGCACCAATGGTCCTGCCCTTGGTTGGCATCGGCATTGCTTTCTGTTGGCTTGGAAGTGCTAACTTTATCTCTTCTCTTAAGTATCACTTGAACATCTATTATCCAGCTCCCATACTGTGTTTAAATATCTAGTTTACTGTCATTCTTTCACTCTTTTTTGTGTGGGGGGTTTATATTTCTTCGAAATTTCTTTGCATTGATTTCTGGACACCTCATGGATAACTATGTGTTCCATATGCAGTGCTTGACCTGGGAATTAAGGTTTTCAAAATTTCAAGATATAAACCTGTCTCTCCACCTTTGTATATTGTTTCTTCTCAAAAACTCCAATTTCCATGTGCACTCGTACAGAGCAAATCCCCTAGTAGTGCAGAGTAACATTTGCTGACATAAAATGATGGAATTGGGTTTGTGAAGGTCATGAGGACCCACTGGGAGCTTGAGGCATCAAGGGAACATAGAAGAATATGGACCTCCATTGTGATATTGTCTCTCCTTTCAAGTTGGCCATCCTGTTGGGATGAGAAAATATATACTATTCATGTGAAAGAATAAAGATTTCATCAGAAACAAACAAACAAAAATATTAGAAATGAACTTGAATGGGAAATTGTGTTGTTTAATTAAAATGTAATGGGAATATATGAGTAAAGGTATAAATACAAATTGAAACATAAAATGGTCTTGAAAATAGTGTTGCATTTGCAACACTAACAATTTCCTATCTATTTTATCCATTTTATTTATCTTTGGGAAATATTTTGAAGGCGGTAGCAATAATTTCAAAGAAATGTTAGTAACGTTAAGTATTTACAGTCATTTTTAGAAACCAAGATTGTGACCTTAAAATGAGTTTTTCTTCACACAAATTTTTTGAGTCTTCCTGTTTCAGCTTCATGATTTGAAGTGGAGATCAGCCCTGTGTCTGGCAAAGTTTGACTTAATTGGATTAGCAAATGCAAGTCTAGAATTTTAAATACCAAATTTGTGCACATTCTTGGCATTCTAAACCCATTGGAGGCATTTTGGAATGCTTAAATGTCTCCAAAGGGTCCAGACTAACCAATCTACCCACTCGGGGAAAAATTTCAACCTAAGGAGACTGACTACATTTTAATTTTAAAATATTTTCCAATTTCTCAGTGTACCACTGCAGTTACATCCTTTGTTCACAAGTCTGAGTGCATCCGAGGATTACCTCCTATTTTGTCTCCCTAGACAGACCTTCATTTACCATTGCCCTCATTTGAAAGTGGATGGGGCATATAATTGCCAAATCCAAACTTTTCTGTTCCCATTCAGATTTGATCCTTAATGAGGTAAGAGAGTGTTAATATCTCTTTTTCTCTTTCCCAGCTTGGGAAAGGGAACTGGCTTTATTAAGTTTAGTTTTACTTAAAATCTTCTGTTTTCTCTCAATGTTTAATTCCGACCCACTGCTCTATTCTGAAGCTTTCCCCATGTGTTCTCTTTTATATTTAAATCTACATTATCTGAATTTGTATCTTATTTACAACAGATTGAGACATTTTAGCTTATAATTTGTTTATAAAGTGCTATATTTAATGTGATTATTCCCCAGATGATTTATTACTTATAGTATATAAGTTTGCTGATGATGCAATCCTTTATTAGACACATATAAAGTAGATCAATTAGATTTATTGCAACTGATTATAAAGATTAGTATGTTGCAATTGGGATAATCTTAATAAAAAATAACACTAGTTCAAGACATATATATTGCCTCCCCCCAAAAAAAAATTACCTTTTGTGACCAGACTTTTATTTTATTTTTATATATTTTTACATCATTCTTCATTTTTGTACAATGTATGCATTTACATCCCCATGCAATTCCCACCTCCCATTCACCTGTGAACCATCACCATAGTCCCTTGTGCGCTTCCCACCACTATTTTGATCCTACTCCCTTTTCCCTCACTGCGGAAAGTCTCTTGTTTATAGTCGCCTGTATATTTTGATTTTTACTTTATTATATTTTTTTTTCTGATCCCTAATTTTGATCCTCTACATTGCTCCTATAAGTGAAACCTTCTGATATTTTTCTTTTTCTTTCTGGCTTATTTCACTGAGCATGATCCCTTCCAGCTCCATCCATGTTGCTACGAATGGCATGAGCTTATCTTTTTTGATTGCTAAGTAATATTGCATGGTGTATATGTACCACATCTTCTTGATCCAGTCATCTATTTTTGGGCATTTTCTGTGACCGGACTTTTAAATGTGAAAAATATTTCCATCTCAGAATTTCTGGATAAAATGTTTTCAGTTGTTGTACTGTGTGTTTGGTGAGTGGAGTTTTACCAAAAAAAAAAAAAAAAAAAAGGAACAAGACTTCAGTCTAATTTTTTAGAATTCAGTCTAATTTTAGAATTCATTGCACAAAATTTGTTGTATCTTATTTACAAGCAATTGAGACATGTTAGCTTATAATTTGTTTATAAAGTGATATAATGTGATCATTATATGTGATCATTCCCCAGATGATTTACACCCTAATCTGACTTTCCAGTGGTGGCTGGATCTAGGCAAAGACTGAATAACACCTGTGTCATTTTGCCTTTGCATTATCATTTTCATATACTCTCTCAATTTTATGTTACTTTGGGATTTGAAGACTGTCTCTAAAGAGAGGAAGGGAGGGAGGAAGGAGGGGCATGAGGGAAAGTGAAGGAAGTCATCTCCAGTTGGGTTTTATAATATTTTGTAGCTTTCTTAGGGATAACAGTGGAAGACAGTTTCCATTTTGGAACTTGGAGACAAACTGCCTTCTATTTCCTTCCTCCTTTATTTTGCTGGAGTCATCAATAAATATTTCTCTTGTCTTCTTTGAAGCACATCTATTCCTACTCAAGCTCTGGAGGCTCAGCTTCTCCTCTGAAGTCAGCTTTTAAAATCTTCAGTAAAAGTAGCCCTTTTCTTACAAGTGAATTGCTTATCAGTTGCCAAGAAAATTAAAGTTAAGTCATGTTCCTTAGCTTCTTTTGAACATCTTTAGAAGTAACTTGGAGATACTCAGTCTGTTTTTCATGAGATATATACCCCCTCCATCATTTCAAGATGAACCATAAAAAAATATGAAACTGATTCATATCCGTTATGTTGTGAAAGGGCCAGCTAGACATCAGTAAGCTTTTAAACTTGCCAACCAACATTTTCATGCTAGCAAGTCCAGTGCCACAGAATACCGTTCAGAAATAAAATTGCTCAGAATTGGCCTTTTGTGCCAGAAAAATAATATATGTTTGAAAATTTTGTAACTTCAACAACATTGCCTTGTGTTTGAAGTATTGTATACTACTGTTACAGTAGCTAACCTTTATTAAACATACACTCAGGATAGTCACTGGTCTATCGCTATTCCCAGAAGGAGTCTGTAAGCTCATTGTATTTGTTTCCTGCTGCAACAAACGCCATAATCTAGGTGGTTTAACATAAAGGAAATCTGTTCTCTTATTGTTCTGGAGGCCAGAAATCAAAAATCAAGGTAACTATAAAGTTGTGTTCTTTCTGAAGGCACTTTAGGAGTGTCCTTTCTTGCCACTTCCAGTTGCCAGTGGGGCAGGCATTCCTTGGCTTGTGGCTGAATAATTCCAATGTCTGTTTTCATATGACCTTGTCTTCTTTCTGTGTGTCTTTCCTCCATATAATTCTAATAAGAATATTTGTTGGATTTAGAACCAACCAGAAAATCCAGAATGATCACACTTTAAGACCCTTACCTTAATTATATCTGCAAAGACCCTTTTTCCAAATAAGATCACATTCACAGATTCTAGGGATTAAGACTTGCACATATAGAAATCATCAATCAATTCACTACAGTCATTTCAGTTTTTTTTTTAATTAATGAAGAAACCAAGATTCAGAGAAGTCATGCAACTTGATCAATATTAGATTAACAGAATTTGAATCTGTATATTTGTAGAGGTTTGAACCTATAATCCCAGAGTAGACACATGATGTAAAACCTCAATAATCATAATTTGGAAAAAATTTTTAAATTATACAAGTTCTATGACACTTTCTTACATGAAGCTCTCTGAATTACACATATATCTTGAGTATAGTTGGCAAATTGCAATCATGTAGATCTTATTCTCTTTTCATATTAGACTGTAGTACCATCCTAGTGCCCACACCCCTGCTCCCCACCCCCAAGTAACCACCTTCACCAGGGGAGATGCCTGTGAAACTCCTCTTGTGAGTATTCATGAAACATGGTTATACCAACTCTCCCAGTTAAAACACGAGAAAGGGCAGCAATCTGTCAGCAAACCAACTTGCTACTCTAAGCATTTACGTCACTCTCACATCAGCAAAAGGAGCAGATGGTTTAAGTCATATATCTGGGTTATCAGCAGGACACAATTTTCCACAGATGAATGTAAACAGCACTTTTTAAAAACATCATTTTTATGGCACGTTTTAATCTTAATGGTTGTTTATCAGCAAAGTTCAAGAGATACCCTTAACTTGGTACACGTCATGTTAACTTCGACCCAGAAGTTAGGAGCACACAACCTATCTGAGGATTTTGATTTTAGTCTCAGCTGCTGCTTTTCCTGACCTCTCAGATGGGACTATTTCATAATAACATATTTTGTTTCACTCATTTTTCATTAATTGCTCCAAGAATGGCAATTTTTTGTCTTTTTCATATGCTGGGTTTGTTATTCCTTCCTTAACTCTTTTCAGTTCTTTCCCTCAGCAATTGAACCAAAGTGAATTAGAGAATTTCATGGACTTTTTTTAAATGAAAATGATTTAGTAGTGTATGCTTCTGATTGTTATCACTTTAGTCCCATTTTATAGCTGGGAGTTGGTTCAGAGACAAATGACTTTCACAAATTATAAGGCAAGTTCTTATCAGAGACTTCCTGGTCATTGCTCTCATGACCATGGCTGACATTCTCTTTCAAAAATAACCCATATAAAAATAGACTCTATTCATGTAACGTATTATAAATATTCTTTCCTATCCTTGCAACTGTCTCTTTCCTTAGCATCTGCTTAGCCCTTCTGGAGTTGTTCTGCAGTATATCCATTTGTTTAATGGTTACTGATTTCATGATTTTGTCTTTTAGATTTTTTTTGATTAATTAATTTTCTTACATATTTTTAATTTGGGGATAGAATTTGATTTTTTCCTTCCAGTGTAGTCCCAGTAGTTCTCCTACCACCACAGCACCCACGATCCATCACCATAGTCCCTTGTGCTCTGGCTTCCCCTATTTTGACCCCTCTCCCTCCTCCTCCTCTGCTGTGTGCCTCAGGTCTCTGGTCAGCTTGCAAGTTTTGTCTTTATCTACATTGTAGACTGATAATCTTTTCTGTTTTGAATCCCTTTTCTTATCCTCCCCAATTCCTAGATTAGTGTTATATTCACACTGGAAACGCAGAGTGTTAGCTGATAATAGAGTCTGACTCCTGTTACTATAGAATTGCACAATATTAAATATCATGGATTCTGAAGTCAGGCAACCAGAGTTCAATTCCAGATCTACTTCTTACCTTCATCAATTTACTTAGACTTAGTACCACTCAGCTTTCCAACCTCTACAATGGTGACAGTAAATAGCACTTATATCACATGATTTGTGTTGATTCAATGAGTTAATATAGAATGAATCATGCCTGGAATGTAGGGAGCCCTAAATATGATTTTTCCCTAGGATTACTGCTGCTGCTGTATGTTGTTGTCTGCCCCTAATCTTGCTCCCCAAGTTTCGCTTGTCATTGCAGCCCAAGTGACCCTTCAAAGGACAAATAGCATACTTCACTTCTCTGTTTAAATACCTAAATAGAGGGGTTTCAGCTTCCAGTTATCATGAATGAAGTGCTACCAAACTAAAACTCTTGCCATAAGCATCCTCAAAACTGAACAAAATATATGTCTACTATTTTTTTAGGCAGTAGATAACAAATAGTTTAAATCTGTGATCTTTGGAGAGGGTATCTCATGAAGTAAATCTAAAATTGCCCAGTTCTCTGCCTGGAAACAATTTTCTGACTACAGCACAGAAAAGTTGAGTCCAAGCATAGGAGTCCCACTGAGCTGTGGGGCAGAGTTCAGAATTCTGGGTTACTGAAGCAGTTGGAATGTGACAGGTGGGGCATCATAAAGAACAGGGCTGTTCCAGAAATCTAGGTGATTTCCTCAAGTCCGTTGCTGATGGCAAACTGTGTGTGCTGAGAAAAATCACTGCCTGCTTAATAGCTAGCAGCTGCTCTAAGTTTGAAAACTAGCAATTGCTAGAGTTAAGGAAGATATTGCAGGTTGAGCAGTATCTGCAAGCATTGAGTTCCAACCTTGCCAGAGTAGAGAGATTTCTCTAAAGACTCTTTAATAACTGTGTTATCAATTGAGACAACAAAAACACTAATCTTTAGGAGTTAAGACTATGCCCTAGACTTAGACCTACTATACAACTACCCTAAGAAAACCTAATGCCAAACTTTTTTTTTTTTAAAGATTTATTTAGGCATACAAGAGCTGGGGTACAGGCCAGAGGTGCAGGGGTTGAGAGGATTCACCAGAGACAGAGTGGGGAACAGAACAGGCAGATTGACCAAAGTCAATCACACAGCTGAGGGGAGCAGCGGATGAGTCAGAAGAGGTCTGCTGCGCCATGTGGGTAGCTCCCTGGCTGGCCAGGAATCGAACTCGTGATGCAGTAGCTGCGGATAGCTTCATAGGTTGCGTCCTAACCCTTGTGCCACCAGGGAGGCCCCATAATGCCAAACTCTTAATAAGATCATAGAGCAACAGTGTTTGGAGTTTGAGATCCAACAAATTGGTATAACTAACAAAATACCTTGGGATTGCCACAGCTCCTCACAATAAAACATAAAATCAAGCCTACACAAATTCTAGAGAATTAGCTTGTAATTGAACTTGTTGCTAAATAGGAAGCTAGGAAGATAACAGTATTCTAATTCTCTACATTATATTGTTCAAAATATCTAGTGTAATACTCCGTTATAAAAAAATAAAAAGAAACTGCCATTGGTACCCATGTGGATGGAACTTGAGGGAATTATGCCAAGTGAAATAAGTCTCAGGAGAAAGACAAATGCTCTATGATTTCACTCACTTATAGAAATAAAGAAACAAAGCAAATGAACAAACAAGCAAAACAATTCCTTAGACTCTGAAAATAAATGGTGGTTACCAGAGAGGGGAAAGGGATAAAGAGCAGGTGAAGGGGTTGATTTTCAAAAGAAACACTAAGTAAAATGAAATACATATAAGAGAAAATAGTGTAATAACATAACTCACAAAATACTTGAATCAACCAAAAAAGAATATTTAAATAAGATGATTAATCCAATTTTTAAATAGTAAATGATGTAAACACACTTTACAAAAGACAGATTATAAATGGCCAGTAATCATATAGAAATATGCTCAACATCATTGGTCATAAGAGAATAAGATAAGAAAAAAAGTAAAATAATAATAAAATACAACTTCACGCTTTCTAGAATGACTAAAATTAAAAGGACTGCTAATATAAAGTGTTGGCAAGGATGTGGAGAAGCAAGAACTCTCAGATATTTTTGGTGAGAATAGTTTATTAGCTTCTTATGAAGTTAAATATGCTTACATGACCCAGCAATTCCTTTCTTAGGTACTTAGTAGAAATGAAAACGTATGTCCATAAATGATTTGCACATGGATGTTCATAACTGTTTAACTTATAAGTGACCCAAAATGGAAACAACCCAAATAATAAATTTTTGTAAATGAGCGAACATTGTAAATTATTGTTAATTGTTGTGAGTAAATAAATTATCGTATATCATAAAATCAAATAGTACTCTGGAATAAAAAAGAATACATACAATAACATGAAAGAATCACACAGATATTATGCTGAATAAAAAACAAAGCATTCATATTAAAAATTATATGAAATTCTAGAATAAGCAAAAGCAATTCATAGTGATTTACATGAAACAAGGGCAGGAAACAAGAGAGGAGATCACTACAAAAGGGTACTAACAAACCTTTCCTTGAGATAAAAAGAATCTATATTTTAATTGGAGTATAGGTTATACATGTATGTATTTGTCAAAATTCATTCAACCTTGAGAGTGTGCATTTTAGTTGAATATAAATTATACCTTAATTCAATTAATTTTTTTTTTAAATTTAGACCTTTCATAGCCTGACTTCCACACATCTGGGCATCCTAATCTGTAGCTGTTTGATCTTGAACTTTAGGTTTTCTCCATTTGGGGCATTCAAGATTTTGCATATATTGTCCCCACTACTTGATAATCTTTCTACTCTTCACCTTGAAAAAAGTGTTTCTTATAAGCTACAGATTGGTGAAGTACTCTTCCTGTTTCCACAGCACTGGGGGGTAATATTTCATAGAGGATATGTCACATTTTATTGTTTTTGCTAGTTTGTCTTTCATGTTAAAAGTAATCTCCCTGAGTACAGAAACTGCCTGCTTTGTTTCCCACCATACATATCACAATCTTGGTGTATCATCAGCACCTAAAAATATTTTTTGAATGAGTAAATGAAGTAAGAGTAAGTGGACTAATCATTAATATGTAAGCTCATACAACCTCTTGAGAGCTTCGGTGGTTTAAAAGTTCTGTTTTCTATGTGAAATTGATTGAGGGCTTTCCCCTTGAGTAAATGCTATTTTTGATATAATACCACACATTTTATTATAGTTATTTTCTTTTAAATTGTAATTCTCAGAAGCCACCATTTTTGTAGGAATAGTGAGTCACAAAAATGCAATTTTGGCTATGCCTCCTTCCACCACCCTGTCCCCCACTAGCCAGACCAAACATTCCATATTAACAGTGTTTTTTATTGCCTAAGGGAATTCTGTCTGATTGTCTATCAAGATATTTTGTAGTCTTCTTCCACTCTGAAAAGTATAGCATGTTCTTCCCTTATAATGTTCCATAACTCCTAAAATATGCTTTTGAAAAATAGGTGCCATCTGTACACATAGACAAAGTATACATATGCAAACACAGAGGAAGCCTAGATAGCACTTACTATGCCACCATTTCCTATGTTTCTGTTCTATTTTTTTAGCATGTAGTTTCAAAATTTTTAAGAAAAACTTCTATTTCTTCCATTCAAATTATCAGAGAGAAGTATAAAGTCTCTTTCTTGAGTTGCCTCAAGTTGGTGGGGACATAAATAAAACAGCCACCATGCACTGACATCATAAAGGCAGGCCAGCAGCACTGAATGGGGATTGGAGTTTATAATCTATGTACATTACATCTAGTCATTAAACATTCTTCCAGGATGGGCACTAACAGTCCAGCTTTACAAATAAAAATAACAAATGACACAGTAATCACAGTAATGTTTTCAAAGTCACACAACTATTAAGTGGCAAAACTCACATCCAGGCCTGTGAGACTTTTAAGTCTGTCCTTTTACATGTACCACATTGCTCTCTGACATGCATGAAGAAGAAAAAAAAATCAAGGCGTCTGGAAAGACAATTTCCCAACTGGGTGGATTGCATTGCAAGTGGTGATGCCTATATTCTGAAAGCAAGACTGCAGATAGAGGGACAGTTTTAAGGAAAACATACTGTTTGGACATATTAGAAGATCAATGTTTGATGATACTGGGATGGGGTGAATGCGATTATCTCTAAGTATTATAGGCAATAGAATGAAAGGCTTGAAAGTTGGGTTGAAAGTGAAAGTGTGAACGCCATCAGTACCTTTGCAGTGGTTGAAATTTAGGGTATTTATTGAATTACCCAGAGGGTGTATATAGATTGAGAAAGGCTTAAGTTCCATCTTTGATTCATTGGCCTTGAGCTTGCTCTCGTATACTTTAAATCTCATGCATGTATCAGGGGTTAAAGTTGGGCTCCTTCATTTAAAAGTGCAGATGAAGTTACTGAGTATACATTATGTGTTCAACAATGGCATTTGGCTTTCCGGGAAATAGAAAGGAGAAAAGTAAGGTTTCCCTTTTCTAGGAACCTTGAGTTTGCTTGGATAGTTAGGGTTTATTTATATACCAAGTACGAAAGTCGTATGCACAGTGTACACTGTGGTCAGGGAAGCATGTTTTATGTTTGTGGATGTGTTTCAAAGAAACCTTGAATACTTCATAACAAATCCTCTCAAAACATCCGAAAGGTACAACATAAATATCATGGATATAAGCTCCTCCCAGTTTCTGACTTCTGCTTCTGTTCCTCTCTTTGGAAGTTATTCATTACTTAACAGATAAAAACTTCTCCTTCTTGAGCATCTTATGTTGTAAGCTTATTTACTGAAATGTGGAAAAATGCAGTTGGACCTCAGGAAGATTGGAACTTGGAACCAGAAAGCTCTAGAGAGACCCATGTGTGCTCTCACGCGGCTCCCATCCTGCTTCGCACTGCATCTCTGCTTCATTCTTCTCTCTGCAGATGCTCTTTCTCTGTTCTAAAGCTGCCTAACAAAATATAACCGTGCAGAGCAGATTATGTTACTCAGTGTTTGAATTCTGTTGGTTTTCCTCTCTCCTTAACACTGTATGTGTATGATTTTTAATCCTTACGACAATGCTTTAAGGCTGAAATTATTCTTTCTCATTATATACAAAGAAACTAGAGTTAAAAGAGATTCTGGTCTTCCAAGTCGCTGTCATCTGTTTGGTTGCAAAGATAAAAAGATGATGTCTCTGGACTTTATAATCCAGTAATAGACTCATCATTACAGGTATAGGCAAAAATTGATCATTACAGGAGTCTGTGAAAGTAGAAAATAGATGTGTGAGTAGAGTTGTGGCAACACAAAGAATGAGGTCTGCAGAACCAGAAAGGACATTTTGAATCATACATGCAAGGATGTATCCTTCTCCAGGTGTAAGGCAAGGGTGGGGGGAGGGTGGCGGCCACATGCCAGTCAGCAGGAGTCTCAGGTGAGAGAGGGACAAAAAGCACATAATGGAAACAGGAGGATCAGTGCTGTCTGTGTTTCTCTTTGAGTCCACGGTATCTTGTAAACTGGCATCCCCAGCACAGGCATGCTCGTGGCTGTATTTCCTGCTGAAATGGTTCAAAATGGTCTCATTTCCAGTAAGCCTGAGAAGGGAACACCAGAAACAGACATTTAGTATAAAAATTTAGTCTCTCTCTTGCTCTCTAGTTTTCTCTCTTTTCCCTCTCTGCACCCCCACCCCAACCACAATATAAATCACACAGAAAACAATGTGGGCTTTGGCAGTGATTCCTGTTAGTTTTGAATGATGAATACATACCAGACTTGGGCATTACAAAGGCTGCCTGTGTGGTACATTATACTTGTGTCAGGATATCACCAAGTATATTTGTGTTGTCGCCATCTTCCAGTCCATGTTATATAGCTTTGTACAAGACTTTTGGCATATCCCACCAAATAACATGACTCTGGGTTTTGTATAGGCGCGTTTATCAAGGGTTAGGGAATCTAGCCTATGTCTCTTCAGAAATACAACTGCAATATAAGTGCTGTCTAGACACAGAGCAGCTGAAGACTGTCTCTGACCTGCTCTAAATGAGGAAAAGGGCTAACAGTTTTTGCTACTTACAAGGTGCATACACGTATAGCTAAGTATGTCT
The DNA here is from genome assembly GCF_014898055.3 of Talpa occidentalis. NCBI lineage: Eukaryota > Metazoa > Chordata > Mammalia > Eulipotyphla > Talpidae > Talpa > Talpa occidentalis. The sequence goes on from NW_023604972.1 coordinate 123,443,134, forward strand.
TAGATATGTTTAAATAAAAAGTTTTTCTCTTAAGTCATAATAAATCCTAATAAATAAGAAAGGTTTACTACTTCAAACATTTAAGTTTCAGTAAAATTCAATCTTCATATTTATAAACTCATTCTGTTCCTTAAGCTCTTAAGGTAGATACATGTTTCTGTAGAATATTCTTTCAATTTAGCCTTTGTCAGTAGAATAACTGAACTTGAATATCTTTTTCACATGCCATTGTTATCAAAAATAGTCCTATCTCTCCCTGTGCCCCAGCTGAAGTTCTTGTTGGTCTAAAGCATAAAAAATATTGTGTATACTAAACTACCTTATTTTATCAAAAATGTAACTAAATGTTATAAAAATGTAACTAAAAATTGACTAATCCAGAAGGACTCAGCTAAAACAAGCACAAATATATTATGATGCCCAGCTAGCCCTCAGCACTAATAGAGACAGTATACAAGACCAATAAATTTTTTAACTTTTTTGGTCCAGGTAACTGTATGTGTATGTAATTTTAAAAATAAAAAATATAAAAGGTATATGGAATGGTGAGAGTCAATCTTTCTTCCTCACCACACCACACCCCCACCATATAATAACATGCTAGAGGCAACTACCATATGCAAACCTTCTCGTCCCAGAGATGCTGTGCATGTGTGTGCATGCGTGTGTGTACATACACATTGCTGTGATTTCACACAAACGGTTGCATACTGTGTACACTCTTACATGTTGAATACCTGGAGTTATTGCATGTTAGCCCATGTAGACCCCCCTCACTCTGTTTAGTTGCTGTTTATTTCTTTATTGCACTGCACTATAACTTATTTACCTGCTCTCTGTTGGAAAGTCGTGTTGTTTCCAGTCTTTTGCTAACACAGACAATGCTGCAGTTAAGATGCAGTGAATTTGCTCGAGTATGGGAATAGTTGTCAAATAAATTTGCTGAAAGCAGAATTGCTAGGCTAAATATGGAGACTGGGTAAAAGGCATGTTTTGAGTAGAAATGCAGAGATAATCACAGGTTTTCTACCGTGCCTTGGCGCGTTGGAGAGTCTGAGCTCAATGTCTGTGCCTCTTAGGTGCCTTCACTAAGGCTATTCAGACTTAACAGTAAGTGTCCTATCTACTTGCTTGCCAGTACTCTGGATTCCTTTGTTCTGCTTGCTCTGTCATCCTCAAACCCAGTGCAACCATTGTGCCGGCCTTCTTCACCCAGCTGGCCAAGAGTTTGGGGGCGGGAAGAACAGAGGTAATTTGACTCTATTACAAATTTCTGTTTTCTAAGATAATTTCCAGTCTGTACTCCTCAAGAATCCTTTCACTTATATTTAACTGATTATCCCACCACTTTCAACATGGGCTGATCCATTGCTATACACTCTGATTTTCTCACACCATCCTTACTCTTGGGAAATGGCTTGTTTCCCTACTTTTCTGGAGAAAGCTAGCTCATCAGCTAAGAACCCCCTCCCTTTCATGTGTAATTCTCAAAGTTTCTACGTGGAATTCTCAGATGCTATTAAGACAAAGGTTCTCCTGTCTCTATCCAGTGCTAATTCTGCCACATATTCCATTCTCATTGCTTATAACTGATTTGTTGCTCCCATGTGTAAATAAATTCTAAAAAAACAAAAAACCACTTTTCTCCAAACTTCAGTCTCCTCCAGTGATTATTCCCCATTTGTTCCCAAATATCATTCTTAAGAGAGTCAGTCAATGAATAGATGTTGTCTCTGGTTCATTTCCAGTCTGCCTGTACATTCACTAAAGAATGGATATTCTGTCTCCCTTAACATTGAAACTGCTCTTGCTAAGGTGCCCAGAGAATATCCAATTTTCAGTGCTTCTAAGCAGTCTTCACCATCACAGTGCTTGAATTTTCTCCAGCATTTGATACTTGGTTCACTCCAACTCAACCCCTTCTGTAGAATTTCTCCTTTATTTTCATTATGCCCTCCCTTATTCTTATTTCTTTTTCTTTCTTCAATAGTCATCTGATTTCTTTCTGACTTTAGGTCTTTAGGTCTTAGATTCCCTAGGACTAAGTCCTCAAGTTTTTCTTCTTGGTCTTTCTTCTTTTCACGGATGATCTCATTTATTCCCTAGTTTCAGCCATCACCTGTAAGCTAAGGACGCTTAGAACCTGTCCAAACCTCTCCTGGACTACAAACTGTATTTCCAACTGCCTCATAGTCTTCACTGGGCTAACTCACAGACACCTGAACCATAACGTGTCTCAAACTGAACTCACTTTTCACTTTCCCGCCCCATTTCCCAAGGCTGTCCTTCCTCTTCATCCTCTACCCAGTCACCAAGCCAGGAATCTTGAAGTCATTATCTCTTCTTGCTCTTCCCTCTTCTAGTCACACTTCATCATCACTAAATTGTTTCTATCTCCTGAATGCTGATCGAATTCATTTCCTTATTTTCATCCCCATGTGACTACCTTAGTTTGATCACTCATTTCCTACCTGAACCAACACAATACTCTGCCACCTGGCCTCCATCAATTTATGTACTTCCAATTGAGGCCTTTCACACTGCGTGGTCATATCTTTCCACATTACTTATCACATTGTGTTATTGACCACCTTAATTTTTTTGTGGGTCTTCATGGTCTTTTATTCAGTTTGAGCAACTTACCACTTTTTACATTTTAATTTTCTACCTCCATCAGGTCTGACTTTTCAGTCAGATGCTCCAGTTGAAAAAGTATTCACAATGGCCTCCATGTTCCTTTTCTTTCTATCTCTAGATGGTTGTTCGTATTTTTTGGCCTTTCTCACTTGTCTCTTAGGGAATATCTTGATCTCTCAAATGCAGAATGAGGTGCTTTCTCTACTCTGGTTTCGAATATTTTTTGATAACTGTATATTTTTCAAATTCACTGTTATATTTCTCCTGTCAGACTACAGATTTTTCTGGGAAAAGACTGTTTTATTAATCTGTGTATCCACAATATCTTTCATATTTCCTTGCCCTAACATGGCACTCAAAAAGACTGAATAATGTTCTTGTGTATGGTCTCCATTATTTCTTTAATTTATACTTTCCTACTTAATTTAGTTTTTTGAAAAAATGTTCTACATAAGTCACTCTATCACTCTACCTTTTCTAAGGGTATCTCATCATCTATGGGATGTTGCCCAAACTCCTTGGTATAATTCCTTACGATCTGTTTCCCTATGCACTCATTCCTCAGTACTTGCTAGGGATTAACTCAAGATCCCCTCTGGATACCAAACTCCATGGATGCTTTAGTCCATATGTAAATGGCATAATACTTGCATGCAACTTATGCATATTCTTTCATATATCTTAAATCATCTCTAGATCACTTATATACAATGCAATGTAAATGATATATAAATAGCTGCTCTTTCATGTTGTTTAGGGAATAATTATTAGGGGAAAAAAGGTCTACATGTTCAGAAGCAACCATGTAAGACTTTCTACATAGTATATTTATGATCCATGGTTGGTTGAATCTATTGATGTAGAACCCACAGATATTGGAGGGGCAATTGTACATTCTTTCACTATCACTCAGTGTGTCTACTTATACCTTCTACTTTTTTTTTTTAAGATTTATTTATTTATACATACAAGAGCTGGGGTACAGGCCAGAGATGCAGTGGGTGGTGGTGGTGAGAGGATTAACCAGAGAGAGACAGAGCGGGGAACAGAACAGGCAGCTGACTGAAATACACTGCTGAGGGGAGCAGCGGGCGAGACAGGAGAGGTCTGCTGCGCCATGTGGGTAGCTCCCTGGCCGGGGATCGAACTTGTGCTGCAGAGGCTGTGGATAGCTTCATAGTGTGGTGCTTAACCCCTTGTGCCACCAGGGAGGCCCGTACCTTCTACTTTTTAATCAGCGTGGTCTATGTACACCACTCTTTCACTGCTCGGGTCATTATCCTGAGCACAAATGACCTTTTCCTTTTTTATCAAATCTCACTCACTCTTTATACTAAAGTCTAGATATGTAACCTCCATAAAATTTTCCTTTATCATTCCCTCAATAATAAATCTCTCTCAACTGTAACATTTGATTTTTATTTCTATGATATTTTTATACTTATCATCTTCAGTATTTCTTTTATTGCTTGCTGGTTATCTCTACCACTGATGAAATATGTATTTTTATTTATCTCAACTATATGACTAATTTATAAGACCTCAAGGAAAAGAACTACACTCTCAACAGTATCTGTGAAATAAGCCCCTGTTGTCCTTCACATCCTTGATCAAGGCTGTTGTCATTCTTTCTCATTTTTTCTCACATCTGCTCTAACAATGGATTGATTTTCTGATTTGGCTTATATATGATATCAGTCTTAACCAAGTTTTAAGGGTATTTTTTGTTTATGGATTCTAAGCATTTTTTATGATATATTTTCCATCAATTTCCAATTTTTTTCTTCATATCTAATGGTTCTTAATTTTTAAAAACTTATCCATTTCTTTTTAGCTTTCGTTTTCTCTCTTTTTTTTAAAAAAGATTTATTCATGCATACAAGAGCTGGGGTACAGGCCAGAGATGCGGGGGGTGAGAAGATCCACCAGAGACAGAGTGGGGAACAGAATAGTCGGATTGACTGAAATACACTGCTGAGGGGAGCAGCAGGCGAGACAGGAGAGTCTGCCTCGCCATGTGGGTTTCTCCCTGGCCAGCCGGAAATTGAACTCGTGTTGCAGAGGCTGTGGATTGCTTTATAGTGTGGTGCTTAACCCCTTGAGCCACCAGGGAGGCCCACTTTTTAGCTTTCTTACTCAGTCATCTTCTACATTGAGCCAATGGCTAAGATATGATGATGATGAAAAGAAAGAGAAGGAGGAGGAGGAGTTAACCTCAGTGAGTGCATGTATCAAGGTACAGGAGTTCTTATTTTCTTTTGTGGACGTTGTCTTGAGGAATATGAATATTACAAACACTGAACCTATTCGTTAAATAGAGATAAAGAAAAGTCATTGCTTCTGTATTTAAAGTATGGAGGGAACATGTGGTCAACAGATGTAAAGAAATAGAATTTCAGGATCTCACTGTTCTCAACTTTTGGACCAGTCATCTGTCCCTTTAAAATGTTACCCATCCAGAGACTGAATTGGAACACACATCCCCCACTCCATTTCCAGCATCATCTCTCTAGACTCATGACCATATCTTTTTCGTTTTTCAATCCCAACCACTTAAAACAGCACTCCAGTTTATAAAAGTGGAAAAGTATTTGGGGTACTCATAAAATTAGTTATAATATGTTTAGCTTTTTCAAACTTGAGTAGACAATATTTGCTTTACCAGCTTCTACTTGACTTCACATCCTTTTAGCCATTCTGGAACTCCAGGTCCATTTCTGGTTCCTTTCCTGCCAGGTCTGTGCCTGTCCCAGTTTCTGGTCTCACACACTACATGCCAGCACCTATCTTCATTGTTTCCTTTGCTAGATGCAGCCAGTTTTACAAATGAAATTGTACATTTTAACCAGTTGAGTTTGGCTTGGTGATTGGCCCTCCACACAGTCTACACTTTGGGTCAGACTTATGAAAGGTTTGGTAAATTTGGCAACATCTTTGAGTAAGTGTGGACTGTCTTAAAACTCCAGAGAGAAACCTTCAGGATCTCAGACATTCCATCTCTTGTGGGCTTCCAGAAAAGGCCACCCTCAGCTGGCATGGAAAAGAAGGCTCATTTTCAAACTATTCAAGTCATGTTGTGACTAGAAGTTGAAGTCTGGTGCAAAAAACTTGAACACTAAAGAGGTAATTGCACTGATCCTGGAATAAGCAGCTTCATTCAACTGTATGGCGACTCTGGTATAGATTGTCCAGGAAGATAATATTTCTACAAGTGAAGTATAATTCTATGGAAGAATTTCTTTAAGCTGTTTGCATTCCTTAGAATAAATATCATTTCTCAAGTGTGAGAAAAAGAAGTAGAGCCAACTCAGTTTGTTGAGGGGAGACAATGATCCAACCCTCTAGCAATTAAAAGGAATTTGTAGGCTCCAAGTTGAGATCCCTCTGTGTGTCCTCCTCCTGCTGGCTTCAGTAGGAATGAGGCTTCAATTAGGATCTCAGCACTGAAGTCTGAGAATTTTCCATCCCAGATTTTTAAAGAATCATAAAGCAACTTGAAAGAAAGTCTCACTCACTCACCCTGAAACCTCCACTGAAAAATAAATAATTGAAACCATAGCTGAGCATGATTAATGAAGATACATTATAATAATTTATTATAATGTTTTTGGAGGGCTGTTTTTCCTCCATTTTTCTCAGCTGTCTCCTCTATTACCTTCCCTGCGACACTGGAGACGGAGCAAAATGCAGATGTTAAGAACATAAAGATATCAAAGAGTTGGTTTTGGCTGAGTTAGCAGTGACCACATTACAGATCTCAAATTTTCCCTCCTTTCATGTGGCTTTTTTGTAGGTTGGACAATAAATTTACTAGTATGAAGTTACTACACATTTGATCCAAATGTGCTGCAGTGGATAAAAGGGAGTGACTGTGGATAGGTCTGTAGGGAACTTTATATCAGACTCATATATGGGTGGAAGGACCCGACAATTTAGATGGAACTTTTTAAAATCTGACAAACACGTTGCTTAGACATTTGGAAAATTTGTAAAACAAACAGCACAAAGTCTCCTTGTGCCTACTTTCCACATATATTTTCATACAGGAAGTCATATAAAATCATTATGGTTATTTAATGTGAGTTCTATTTACCTGAAGGCATCGTTCTATTTTTTTGGCTAAGGTATTGTCTTTTAACATTAAAGAATCTAATTGCACTACCTGCCCCTTGCAATTATAAAACCCTGATGTTTAAAAATGTTTATAATTATATACAGATGGCACGAAAACGGTGTGTTTCTTGTTTAATTTGTTGAAGCTCTTATCTCTTATCTAGCTAATAAGAACTTCTGTATATTTATCTCAAAGGAGTATATTAAGAATAATTCTCAACTTTGATTGCACATTAGAATCACGTAGGGTCCATTAAACATCTTAACATCTGCATTTTGCTCCATCTCCAGTGTCTCAGGGAAGGTAACAGAGGAGACAGCTGAGAAAAATGGAGGAAAAACAGCCCTCCAAAAACATTATAATAAATGTTTAATGGACTTTAAAAATTCTGATGGCCAGGCTGTACCCTGAACCATTTAAATCAAGATTTTAGGAGATGTACCTAGGCATCAGTACTCTTTCTGACTCCCTAAGTAATTCCAATGTGCAGCCAAAGTTGAAAGGTAGCATCTTAAAATGAAAAGAGGAAGAACTTTAAAATCAACAGTTCCTTGGTTGCATTCCATTTCCAGCACTTCATTCATTCATTTAAAAATATTTGAAAACCTAATAAAAAATAAAATAGCTAATATATACTGGTACTTTCAGTACATGGGAAATTCAATAACAATAGTAACAACAGTGCCTACTAATAAATGTATTTTATTAATATATAATAAAATATATATAAACAAATATATAAAAATATATTAATTTAATAAGTTTGCATTTTTAAATGCCTTACTGTGCTTCAAGGTTAAATTTATTATGCTGTATTAATAAGGATGAGCTACCTTTGAGCCTTAAAATGATTATTGTAATTCCACTTTGGGTTGTATACATATTATCTTTATCAGTGCACGAAAAATATTATCTTCACTGGTGCACACTGAACTATAAGCTTTGTGAGAAGAGAAGATGTCTTCTTACTCATGCTGCCATCCTTCTCCTAGCAGGGCGAGTCTCTCTCCATGATGCAGCCTATTTCTGAAACCTATGCTGTAAATAAGTTGCATTGTTTTAGTTTGGTTGTGTTTGAGAAGCAATTAAAGACATGATAATGAAGAAATCATAGATTGTATATTCATTTGTAGTGTGTGCTCACACATTCAATTGTCTATGTGCACCTGTGTGTGTGCATGTGCGTATGTGTGTGTTGTGGGTGTGTGTGTTTAGGGAGAAAAGGAAGGATTTTCTATTAAAGGAAACTGTGCTTAGTTTAGTTGGTTCCTTGGCTCATGGTCCCTTGTAGTAGGCATTTTCCTGAGGGTTGACACAGACTAATCTTGTGGGTGGTCTGCCATACTGAATTTTGGATCTAAGATCTTAGCTCCCAGGCCTTCATCTCCATAATGCCAGCAGACGGTACACTCCATCAACGCCTAATTACTTCCTAGTAGTTTGAACCCACAATCTCTTTTGGTTAGGTACCAGAATCAACTTCAGAAGACATTGAAGAAAGAATGTCTGGAATTGAGAATCTAAATATGTGGACTTTTCTTTGGGAGGTGATTGATCAGAAGAACATTTGTTATCCACAGTTTGCTTACAAAAGACAACTTTGAGAAGAGTCTTTCTGACCTCATGGCAACCAACTATTGTTGCCCACTGAGACTTCCACCATGAGTTTAGCCATACTGTATGCTGTTTTTAGCAAGAGTTTAAGGTGGGAAATAGTTGACTAAAAGCCAGTTGTCGTTTTATCTATTGATTGGCTATATGTCTGAACATACTCTCCCAAATTATACTTGCAATTAAAGCCTCCATAAGCTAAATATATGTTTTAAACTAAATTAGATTAGAATTTGAAATAAGGGTTGGGAATATTTCTGAAAATGGTCATTTAAAACAGGAACTATAAGCTTTGTGAAAAAGTTGTGAAATACAAGAAAATCCAGTGTTTTTAATCCAGTAAATTCATAGATACATCAAACATGGTATAAAAAATGGCTATGAGGTTAGCGACTGCAAATGGACTTAAATAATTTTATCCTTCTATTAAGAGGAAAGTAAATTTAATATCTACTCAATCATTACTACTTCAACAATACCCACAAAAAAACAAAACAAAAAGTCATGTAAATCTATTTAGTAGGCTAAAGTTGAAAAATAATGGTATATAGGTAACAATTTTCTCCTTCCCTTAAGGATATTAAGGAAATATGCTGGCTTCCTATATGAGCTGACTAGCTTTTTTCCAATATATATTACTTACTAAAATTATTCTTAACAAGCAAATTGGGTATATAAAGATTGTTCTGAAGTTTTTTTCAGCATCACAGGAAGAAAATTGGGTCCTAATCAATATCAACTCCAAGCATAGATGAGAATTTTCCAGTAAAACTAAGTAATTTTTTATAGGCAAAGGGGCATTTAATCTTGAATCTTAAGGAGCAGAAATCCTTTAGGTTTGAAAGTAGTGATGATTATCCCCAGATATTGTTTACTATTAGGTTTATTTGGAACAAGGACTATTGAAAAGGAAAAAAAGGAATGTGAAGTTTCCATATTGCAGGTATCAGTCATACTTAGAACTTGCATGTATTAGAAATCCAGACTTCTTTAACTAACAGTTTCTGGTATATCTTATGTGAGGACAGACAAAGCAAGAGCCTGTTGAAAAAAGAAGGAAAACAACTCAACTCTGCACTGTTTCCTACCCTTATCCCTGGACCTACCTGAAGATCTCTCCCTTCTTCAAAATGGTGATCTGCCAGAGATTGCTGATGTGCAAACATTTTTATATTCTCATAACAAGTTTCTGCTGTTTTTTTTTCCCCAAACTTAACTGTAGAGCTTGGAATATATACACCTTCTCTATTCTTGGCTACTTCTAATTTGCTATTGTCAAATATTTGATCATTAAGTCATGTACAGTAAGAGTGTAACACATTTTGTAAAAAAAAAAAAAAAAAAAAGCTTTATTGGATCAAAAAGAACCTGTTTCATCCTTCTCTGATAGGGAAGCATGTGTATTTTAGAGGATTGATGTTAACACCCTGCAAGATATTTAATATAAAACATTTTTAAAACCAGTTTTTAAACATAATTATTTCTATAACTGGTGAGTCACAAGGCAAACTAAAAGCCCATAAAGATATATTGATCTCTAAAAGAACTGGAAAACTTAGTTTTAGTTTTAATGGCTGGAGTTATAAGATTGGCCTTTGGCCTTCCTCTCAGTTTTATAGTGTATATTTTGTAAAATTTTTTCTCTGTTCACTTTCACTTTCCCTCACATTTACATTTGATTTAGATGATTTGGAAATGGGAAGGTGCCCTTTTTCTAAGCAGATATTTCTATTACAAAAGTTTCACTGAATTCTCAACCTATTCAGTAAGAGATACTATATTTATAGTTCTTGTTACAGTCCTACCAAGAGTTTTATTAGTATGATTGATCCACTTGGCATTTATCGTGTCTTTTTTCCGCTCTGTGATTTGAGTTATGATGGGCCAGTGCCTAAGAGAGCACCAGGGAGCCAGATCTTAATTTCTACTGTTAAGAGTTTTTTGTTTTTTTTTTTTCTTTCTGGTGGCTGTTTCAGGCTTAGCCTTTTACTGTGTGAAGGCAAAATGTGGCTGACCCAAAGATATTCTAACAGCACATCCTGGGAAGGCCAACCAGCCAAAAACATCATTGGTGTTCATTTGGCTTCCCAATTTAAGGAGAGAAAAGCAAATCACACCTTATATGTAATGCCATAAATGTGCTTTCTTTGGTCAATTATGAAGTGCATGCACTGGAATTTAACATGTTGATCTTTGACTTTGGGGGGTGAGACATTTTGTAATCATGCAATAATCTGGTTTTCTTCCAGAGTAATTATTTAATTAAGGTATAAAAACTTAATGAAGGCAAGATGGAAAGTATTAATATTAATATATAACATTTATTGAATGTCAGCACTGCCCTAGGAATTGAGCAAAGCCCAAAATTAGAGAGCTCACCAGTTAGCTTAGCATACATCTGCCAATATTTTTAAGCAATTATGAAATGTCTTTAAAAGACCTAGAAAGTGTCTTTATTTCCACTGAAGAATGACATCTAAAAGATTTGCTTAATTCCTTTCACCAAAGTGTATGATCTTTTCTTAATATTGTTAAACACTGGATTACATCATTATATAAATTTCAGGTATATACATTATAATTTGACATCTGTATGTGATTCATCATGACCCCACCAAAAGTCTAGTTTCTGCCACCATAGCATTGACCTGTTTCAGCCATCCTCCAACCCATTCCCCTCTGGTAACCTCCAGTCTGCTTTCTATATTTAAGAGATTGATTTTGTTTTGTTTGCTTGCTTTGTTTCTTGATATTCCACATGAGTAAAATTTTATGGTATTTGTTTTCTCATCTGACTTATTTCACTTAGCATAATCTCCTTAAGATCCATCCATTAATCTATTTTAATAGTAGATGCTTAGAAATACTCTTTCTAGTGTGCCGAGATGAGCTGTAATAACTGAATTTTCTTGTGAATTAGCGTGGGGTTAGGGGAATAGATAAATACACTAGAAAAAACTAAATTTATCTTTAGGATCCACTAAAGAAGAAGCTGTGTCTCATCCCAGTAACCTTTGAGCGTGAGTCCCTGTGGACTACTACTATATATTCCCTAGCCCAGACATTTCATTAGCATCGTGTCAATTTTGAATTCTGCTGTGATTTACTGGCCATGCATTCACAAAGATGGAAAGCCAGTAGCTATACTTGTAAATTCTTTCTCTGTGTGCAGAGTACCCCTATTTCCACGTGTAACCAAAGTTATCAAAAGGTGGAGGGGGAGGAAGAAGTGGGCGCAATGGGTCTACGCTTGCTACCTGCTTTTATGCACCACTCGTCTTACTTTATAATCTGACGTCTACTCCCAGAATGCAGAGGAAACTGTCTTTTCACTGATCTCGTGTTGTGGTGACATATATCTGAGGAGGGGTGATCCTGTGCCTCTGAATTGTATGCAGTATGGTCAGCCAGTGTTACTGCAATTCTTAAAAATGAAAAGATCTCTTCTAACCTCTAATGGCCAAATTGAAAGGCTTTATTTGACTCAGTCCTTGTTTCCATGCAAAATATGACACAATTGGCAGCATCGATCAGTACTACTCCTTTATTAATTTCTCCTTCCGAGGCTTTGTAGAACTGCTGTCTCCTAGTGTCCTTTGTCATCTTTTATTAGCCTTGGCTACCTTATCATTTTTCCATCCCCTAACTTCAATAGATTCTATTCTTGATATCTTGTTTTCTTTGTCTTCAAAGACCCCCTTAGTTCTTAGACTCAGTGCATGGATTTTACTATGAGATCTAGTCCGGCACCTCCCTACCCTCCACTCCTCCTGTTCTCCCCTTGTTCCTCTGCTGCAGTCACACCAGTCTTTTTTGCCATTGCATCCATTGACCAACCTGACTCTTACCTTAGAGGTTTTGCATTCGATACCTTTATGCAACTCCTCGAGAAGATTTTGAAATTCTGTGGTGTTGGCAGCTCATTTTACCAATAGCCAAATACACCATTACTAATCTCAGGGTTTCTTGTTTTGATTTTCAATATATTCATATTGGACTCTTCTTTAGACCAGAATACGTTCTTCCTATTTTTATAACCATACACTCATAAATCCTATTAAATAAAAAAAGTCTTCATAAAAGGGCTTTGTCAAAAGTCTTTCTGTTAACAAAACTAAGTTTTTTCACACCTCCAAAAATTTGTCATTATAAAAATCAGACCTCTCTGAAGTCTGGTTAATTCACAGAACATTAGCTTGTGTTCAAGAAAGCAAATATCCCAGTGAGTTCAAAGTAAAATGTTCGGGCACAGAGTGTATAGCCATTTCAGAAAAGGTTTTATTTTAAAATACTTCCTTTAAGGAACATTTGTCTAGACATGTCTTCCTTGCCTCGTGTAAAATTAATAGCTTAAAAGGAACCCTATGAATGGTTCCAAACGCGAACTTTGAAATTGTTGAATAACTTAATAAGGATGCATTTCATTCCTGGTTTACCAAATATGGTTTTGACAATGCTCCCGAAGTCAAGATGGTTTCTATAATGGAGAATGCCATTTAGCAGTAATGGCTCCCTAAAGGAGAACCGGAGATGCTCTTGAAGACATTAACTACACTGACCCTCTAGTTCAGGTTGGAAAAATCAGTTCATAAAAGTGTCCTCAGAGCCTCAATGGGGTAGAAAAAGCTTTTCTAACACAGGAAAAGCCCTAAGTGAGAGTCTGAGCCTCTGCTCTATTAGCGAAGACAGCAGTTGACCTGAGCAAGAAGGGAGTGAAATAGCGCTGAGCTTTATGCAGTGAGCATGCCCTGGGTGGAAGAGGAGAATTTCACACACAGTATCTATGTCTCAGATGTTCTTATTTATTCAGTTCTCTCAACAACGCTGTCAGATAGATATAACTATTTCTGTATTACTGTTAAGGAAACTTTCATTCTAAAAGATTCAAAGACTTTTAACCAAACTAGATTTTGAAGCCAGCACTGTGACTCCCTTGCAGTGTACGCTCCGCTAAATCACACTATCCTGTGTGTCTAGCCAATTATCTGGGACAGAAATGGTGTCCATCATCCCCTTATCAAAAAAAAAAAAATCACTCAGACTGTCACACATTCCAGTCCTCCACCCATCTTCCTTTAGAAACTTCCTACAGAAATCTTTAAACTTTCTGTGCCCATTCCAGATGCTATGACTGTGTAACAAATTATCCCACAACTCAGTGACCAAACACAATCGTTTGTTATCCTCAGAGATTCTATGGTTCAGGAATTTGGACCAGGCATGGCAGGGTCAGAAAGGTCCATGAAGTCTGGGGCATCAACTGGAAGATTGAGGGACAGAATCACCAGAAGTCTGCCTCATTCACATGTCTGTGGGTGCTGGTGGCTATGGACTTAGGGCTTAGATCTTAATGGAGTCTGTCGGACATCTCCAGATGGTCTGGGCTTCCTCGCTATGTGTGCCTAAGTTCCAGGGGCAAGACAAGTCCAAGAGAAGGAGTCACAATCAGGTGAGCATAACACTGTTTGGAACCTTACCTTGAAATTCACAGTGTTACTTCTGCTGCAGCCAATCTGTTAAAAATGAGTCATTAAGGCAAGGAAAGGGAAGGAAAGGAAAACTGGGCTTGTTATTGTGGGAAGCGATGGAGAACTGTGGAGATGTTTTAAAATGATCATAGTGCCCCTCCCCTAATTCCAGCTTTCAATTGTAAGAATGTGCTCTAGGATTCATCCTTGAAGAACTGCCCTCGAGTAAAGCCACTTTACTTCAAAGCTGGTGATTTGACATAGAGAAGCCCCTTTTCACAGGGGGGGATCATAACTCACACTCTAATTCTGAAGGGTTAAAATGAAGCTACCCGCCACAGAACTTTGCTTGACAGTGCACCTCATTCCTCTCCTTCTTTGTCTTCTGAAAAAACTTCCTTAGTAAACCTTTATACAGAATCTTTGTACAGAAATCTCTGTCCTCCTCTGCAGAATTCAGTCTGTGGCAGGCATGACCAGCATGTCTACGAAATAATTCTGATTCCTAGTGGCCATTTCTGATGGTAGCATCTTTGCTATCCCTAGTATGTTAAGATTTATCAATTCATATTTTGAGTATCACAGAATATATGGAAATACTTTATATGTTAAAGATCTGAGTCTTTGTTAATTATTGATAGGTTCAAAACATGCTTTTATTAAGTCACTCTCCAGTTAGTTTCTTTTTTAAATTCAACTAATTTATTAAAGATGTATTCTCTTTGTAATAGACCTTTGGGATTCTCCAAGAAATTGATTCAGCATTTTCTCACTAAGTGTAATTACATAAATTTTTGTGCATCAAAGCAGAGAAAAATGAATTCAATAGAATTTCCTGTGAACAAGACAGTGGATATGACAATGAAGATCAGCGGGACCATGACCAAAGGCAAAGATGTGGGCATATGCAGTGAACTAGTGCTTCTGGGAAGCAGGACATGAGGAAGGGAGGGGATACGAAAAGAAGAGGGGAATGAGGGAGAAGGAGTGAAGGTAGAGGAGTGAAGACAGACAGGAGGGGAAATGAAGGTAGCCAGAGAAAGGTCGGGGGAGGCTGTTTTTCGGTGTGATTCTTTCACAGGAATCCCAGAATTCATTCAATCTATGAATCATAATGTGGTTGACGTGTTTGGGTTCCCTGCAGGAACAGGAATGGAGAAAAGTTTTGTGTTAAATTTGTACAAGATGCTAAATCTAACTGACCAGCATGAATTCTGGAATGAAAACAAAAGATCCATTAGATGTTTGTCAGATATTTGCACAAGTCATTGGGAGGTCGCTGGACATTCCAGGTTCTGAAATTGGGAGTTTGACGCTTTCTCTAAGGGTCAGGCCAGTCCCAAGTGACATCTGGGTTTTATTTGCTTTTTCCCAGTGAAGGGATGAGTGCAAAATGCTTTATCATCTCTGGAACCTCTATAGAGTGACCTGGCCTGATAGTCAACTTTATAATCTGCTTTATGAAGACTATTCAGTTCAGATATCTCCCAGTATAGTTGCCTTCTAATTTTCTCTTTAGTGAAAATCTGTGGCAACTTGCAATTTCTACTATTTGAGGTACAATGAATAAAAAGTATTCACAAACTAAATATTCTATAATTATTTCATTGCTGAATGTGGCAGTGTTGTAGTATAGATTGAGAATATCTCCTATATTTTGTGCTTTCAGAAATATCTAGAAGGCAAGTTAAATCATGTTACTTTACCAATTTTTAATGAAATTTAATTTTCTCCTGCTAATAATCCCCCCCCAAGTCCCAGGATTCCATAAACTTTGAATTACCAATATTTCGTATTTATAAGTGCAATGTAGAAGCACTGAAGAATTAGAAGATAGATTTAGAAGCATTCATTCTGGTGATACTAGGTATATCAGTCAAGGGTCTACAGAAAACAAATGACACAATCAAAGGGGTTTAATTGAGTGGATTTTGAAAACACTATTTCAACATGGCTAAAATTAAACTGTGGTACATGCAAACAATGGAATGTTATTCAGTGCTAAGAAGAAAGGAGCTAGCAAGTCATGAAAAGACATGCGCTAAACTTAAATGGATATTACTGACTGAAAGAAGCCAATTTGAAAAGACTATATACGGTATGATTCTGACTATATCTGGAAAGACAAAACTTTGGAGACAATAAAAGAGTGGGGGGTAGGGAGAGATGTATAGTCATAGCCCAGAAGAATTTTTCAGGCGTGAAATTTCTCTGTTTGATAATATAATGATGGGTATATGATACCATTCTACATTTATCTAAACCCATGAAATGGGTATAACACCAAGAGTGAACCCAAGGTAAATCATGATCTTTAGGGTTTATGATGTGTCATTGCAGGTTCATCCTTGGTAACAGATGTTCCATTCTGTTGATAATGGGGAGAGGTTATGCCTGTGTAAGGACTGGAAGTATATGGGAGATGTCACTCCTTTTTATTATAAATCTAAAACTGCTCACAAAAAATTAAGTCTTGAAAAAAGTTTAATAAAGCACCAAGGAGCATACCAGTTACAGATAGATTCCCCTGAGGTTGGTATCAGGAGTGTTATATACTTAATCAAGTGAACTCTTTGACCTTATTAGGATCAAAAGGACTAATCAGTATCCAGATTGCCAATGAATAATGTCCCTTAAGTTTCTGTGTCTGTTTTTATACTCAGTAGTAATTTATGATTTTACTTGTTTGTATCAATATTTTTTACTATAAAATTTATCAAGTTATAGAAAAGGTAAACTTAAAAATCAATTAGTGAAAAAATGAAATTTTCTATTTGTGGTTTATTAAACCTTCTGATACATTTTGAAGACAAACATACACTACAGATTATTAGAATCTTTGACAGCTCCTTATGCAAATATTTTCTTCAGATTCCAGGAATTTATATTCAATTTACTGGATTTATGTTTGCCCTGACTTTTTTTCCAGTCTCTAGTCTCTTTTTCATTTCTAACATTTCTCATGCTACCTAAGAATGTAGATTCTATTATTGAGCAAATCCCATCAGAATTGCCCCTGTGATACATGTAGGCATGAAGACCAATGAAAAATAAGGCAAAAGAGAAAAATACAATTCCATACATAGCTTTCAAATCTAGTGCCTAATTTCTATTGATTTTATCTATTGATATTCAATCTCTGATTTTGACTCTGGCCCCATAAGTGTATACTTATTTTTATGATTAATGTAATTTGATTATTTGCCAGCATAGAAGAACCCAACACCTTTGTGCCCCAACACCTGAAAATAGTCATTAATACCCTCAAATTTGATCATATCAGAGAACTGCAATGTAGCATCAGCTTAAGAACTCATGTGTACAATTTTGTTTCCTAGTAATTGCTTTTGGTTGAATTTTTTTTTAAGATTTATTTTTATTTATTTATACAAGCACTGGGTACAGTCAGAAGCGCAGGAGGGTGAGAGAATTCACCAGAGCCAGAGCAGGGACCAGAGCAGGCAGAAGGACTGAAGTACACTGCTGAGGGGAGCAGCGGGCGGCAGGAGAGGTCTGTGCGCCATGTGGGACACTCCTCCGGTGGCCGGGGAGCAGCCGGGAATCGAACCAGTGCTGCAGAGGCTACGGGCAGCCTCGCAACCCAGAGCTCAACCGCTGTGCCACCAGGGAGGCCCCTTGGTTGAATTTTTTTCATTCACAGTTCAGTTAGAGAAGCAGAACCAGGAGGATGTGTGTGTAAGAGCAGGGAAATGAGCTTTTTTCATCTTTACCTTTGTAAAATATAAGCACTATATTAAAGGAGAATATTTTACAAAGACCAAGAATTCCATCTTGGAGTTAAGTTCATTTGAACTTTGAAAGTAAAATTCAGATGTTAAAATTGCTTATGGCTTCAGTCAAGTATACAGAAACAAGTACAGTTTTTAAACCAAGAGTTTGAAAAATTGAGTTGCAAGATGCAGCTACATAGGTTAAGCTTATCATTAGAGGACCTATCCTCCCAGCATGCTTTAATACTGTGCCAGCAGCCCACGGTATGAGAAGCCGACAATAGGTCTGAGGCAACATTTACAAGTTAGCCAATTGGATCTCTGCAAACTTTTCATCTCTACCCTTCAGGACCCCCAAACTACCTTCCCTGCAAGAAATTTATTTCATATTTATCAATTCAGCATCATATGAAATTTAAATGAGAAGGCCCAAACCTCACTATTATGGATTCATTCGCCAAATCTATGATTCACCAAACCTATGATCATAGGCTCTCTAAAATTTCAGTGACAAATAAATAAATAAATAAATAAATAAATAAATAAATAAATAAATAAAATTTCAGTGACAAATACTCCTGGGAGTTTAGTTCCCCAGACATTAACAACTAACACTGGGATGGGGCTCAGCTCATCTGTAATCTAATCACAGCCAGGTAATAGAAAATGTTAATCTGGTTAGAAAATAGGGTTTATTAATCTGGTTAGGAATAGGACCTTATCTAATGTTTGCTCTAGTTGTGGGTGCCAGAGGCTTCAATTTCCTTATCTGTCCTTGCTTTTGTCTCCTTTGTTGTCTTTGGGTTTCCCTAAGAATTCTTTTTTAAATAGAGTCTGCGCCTTGCAGCTTTCATTTGTAATATGCTCTTATTATACTGGAACAATGTTGACGTGGTGGTAATGGGTGTGGGGTGAGAGTGTTCTATAGTATTTTTCTCTTTGTAGGTCTGTGACTCTGGTTGTGGTCTTCAAAAGTATTTCTGAACTTTCTCCCTCTTAGATGAAATAGGAAGTCTAGAGGGAGCTCTGGAGTTGGTTAGTTGCCTTTCCTCCAGGTCAGATAAGGCCCTGATAAAGTCTTTTTTTTTTTTTTTTTTTTTTTTTTTTTTTTTTGAAGAACAAGCATTTGTTATAGAGAATTTTCTAGGCTTATTTTGAAATGGCTGCTTCTCACCTCTCCCTACCAGAAGTATCAGGGAATTTTTCTTGGCTTTTCTCTGAGAGAACTTGGTAGGGTTTCTGGAGGTAAAAAACATGAAAATGCGAGTAAGTACTCCCTAAGATTGTGGCCCCCAGGAGTTTTTCACTCATGCTAGTCCAAACTCAGCAAACTCGCCAGCCATTTGTCAAAATTATCACCTATGTGTTCCTGCCAGTTCATGGCTTCAGCAGCTTCTGCTCCAAGTGACGTATCTCACTGTGATGCTCTGTATTTGCTGCTCTCTCTGGACTGTTGAGTGGCAATTTGTCCTTAGATCTCATCCTCTGCTATAGGTCACAGCACAAAAGAGTGGGCCCTTTGCCCTCTAGGGAAAGAATTCAACAGAGAATGCTAGGTGTAGTTGTGTCAGCACAGACTGAAGGGCACTCCTCAAACTTACACACTCTGCTTGCACACATTCTGTCATTTGCTGCATAAACACAAAGGGTACACTTAATATAAAAGAACCTTAATAGGATTAGCGTGCACAGAGAGAGAAGAGGGGATAATAGTTTTCCAAGGAAACACACAAAGTTGCCCTTCGTGAGTAATACCCAGTCAAACAGTATTGGCCCAAAACAGGGCCACCGAGGCCTGAAAACTTGCCGCAAGTCCAAGGCATCTTCTAGTCCAGAACCATAGGACAGCAGAAGAAGGGCAAGTCTGGGATGACAGGAACAAAATCAAAGTACAAATCAAGGTAACTGCCGCCATTGTCAGCCCCGCCTTGTGTCTCTCACTCATTTCTCTTCCAAGAGTTTCTACATGTCTCAATTCCATTTGTCTCCTTCCATGCCTGCCAGTCCCTGAGAAGCCATCAGAACTTCTTTACAAGTCTCTTTTTTTCCATGTCTCCTCCAGGTCTTCCTGTCCAAGTCTTTTTTTCCCAGCCACTCAACTCCACCCTTCTTAGGTGGAGCAGGGAACATGGAACCTTCTATTTTTACTGCTATCCCTCTCTATAACAGTTGTACTAGACTATGCTTTATTCTCAGAAAGACACATGCATGAGGGAACCAGGGCTGGAAAGAATTTAAAGCCTGGCTCCTCGAAGGGAAGAGAAGGAGATATTTAAGCAATGGATCCATCCGGTGGGGCAGAGGAGAGAAGCATCATTGCTTGTTCTGGTTGGGGTAGCCCAGGCATGTGCAGATGGGTTACATTCCAACTGCACATGTGGGGCTCTTGGCTTTCTCCCTCCACGAAACTGTGACATATTCATCAGTCAAGATGTAACCCTTTTTGTCCAGCATGGCACCTATGGTCAGTGTGGTGGGACAAATTATTTTGACAGGGCTCTCCAGCCCATGATTTAGTCCACTTGTCCACATGCGACAACTCATCCTACTGCCTCAAAAATTTTTACCTAGACTCTCTCATAAGGAATCCAAAGAGCATCATTGATCCGCAGGTATTTTTTCAACTTTTTTCTCCTGGTAAGGGCAGGAAGGGATGACTTCCAAGCTCTTCATGTGCAAACTAGATGTTGGATTCATTTTTAATCCTTTGAAATATTCCTAGAACCATATACTGCACCTGCAGTGAACAAATTCAGTACTTTAATTTTATCTTTGAAATATTTTTCTATGCCATCAATTTATTCATGTATGATTTTTCTTTTGTATATGGATAAACTAAAAATATATAAGGCCATTAAAGAGCCAAGCATTTTATTTTTTAAGTGCTTGATTCTTTACTTTTAATTTTTTTTATATATTTCTTATATCATTTTTCATTTTTGCACAGGTATGCATTTTCATCTTGGTTATATTCCCCATACAATTGCACCCCCCCTTATTTTGATCCTAATCCTTCCTCTCCCCATCTCCCCTCCCACCACATAGTGTCACCACGTAGTGTGTCTCTGGTTTATAGTTGCTTGTTGATTTTGATTTTTTCTTTATTTATTCTTTTTCCTGGTCCCTTATTTAGGTTTTGTAAACTCCTTCTATGAGTGAGACCATCTGGTATTTTTTTTCTTTTTCTTTTTTAAGATTTTATTTATTTATTTATTTATTTATTTATTTATTTATTTATACAAGCATTGGGTACAGTCAGAAGTGCGGGAGGGTGAGAGGATTCACCAGAGCCAGAGTGGGAGCAGAACAGGCAGACTGACGGAATACACTGCTGAGGGGAGCAGCGGGCGGCAGGAGAGATCTGCGCACCATGTGGGACCCTCACCCGGCGGCCAGGGATCGAACCGGCACTGCAGAGGCTGCGGGCAGCTTCGCAGTCCAGCACTCAACCCCGCTGCGCCACCGGGGAGGCCCTGGTATTTTTCTTTTTCTTTCTGGCTTATTTTGCTGAGCATGATTCCCTTCCAGATCCATCCATGTTGCTGCAAATTGCATGAGTTTATCTTTTTTGGTTGCTGAGTAATATTCCATGGTGTATATATACCACATCTTCTTGATCCAGTCATCTATTTTTGGGCATTTGGGTTGTTTCCAAAGCTTAGCTATTGTAAACAGTGCTGCTATAAACATAGGGGTGCAGGTGCTCTTTGGAATTGATGTTTCTGTGTCCTTTGGGTAAATACCTAGGAGTGGAATTGCTGGATCCTATGGAAGCTCTACGTTTAGTAGGTCCAGAAATCTCCACACAGCTCTCCATAGTGGTTGGACCAGTTTGCACTCCCACCAGCAGTGTGGGAGAGTTCATTTTTCTCCACATCTTCACCAACATTTGTTGTTGCTAGTTTTTTTAATATGTGCCATTCTCACTGGTGTAAGATGGTATCTCGTAGTTTTGATTTGCA
The DNA here is from genome assembly GCF_014898055.3 of Talpa occidentalis. Taxonomy (NCBI): domain Eukaryota; kingdom Metazoa; phylum Chordata; class Mammalia; order Eulipotyphla; family Talpidae; genus Talpa; species Talpa occidentalis. The sequence goes on from NW_023604972.1 coordinate 123,464,657, forward strand.
TTTCCCTGATTGCAAATGATGTTGAACATTTTTTCATATGCCTGTTGGACATTTGCATTTCCTCTTTGGAGAAGTTTCTTTTTAAGTTCTTCTGCCCATTTTTTGGCTGGATTATTTTCTTTGTTTTTGTTGAGTCTCATCAGCTCTTTGTAGATTTTTGTGATCAGTCCTTTATCATTAGTGTTGTATGCAAAAATTTTCTTCCAGTTGGTGGGGTTTCTCCTCATTTTGGTTATTGTCTCTTTTGCTGTGCAGAAGGTCTTTAATTTGATGTAGTCCCAGCTGTTTATCTTTGCCTTCACTATCACTGCTTTGGGTGATGTGTCTGTAAAGATGTCTTTAAGGTGCATGTCATGTAGTGTTTCACCTGTATTTCCTTCTATATATTTTATGGTTTCAGGTTTTATGTCTAGTTCTTTAATCCATTTTGAGTTGGTTTTTGTACATGGTGTGAGGTAGTAGTCAAGCTTCATTCTTTTGCATATACGACCTGGTTTTCACAGCACCATTTGTTGAACAAACTTTCTCTGCTCCAGTGCATATTTTTTGCTCCTTTGTCAAAGATTAGTTGACCATAAATCTGTGGGTTTATTTCTGGGTTTTCTATTCAGTTCCTTTGGTCCATGTGTCTGTTCTGGTTCCAATACCATACAGTTTTGATTATTATGGCTTTGCAGCATAGTTTGAAATCTGGGAGAGTGATGCCTCCATTCCCTTCTTTTTTTTTTTTTTCCAGGAGGATTTTGGCTATTCGGGGTTTTTGGTGGCTCCATGTGAATTTCATCAATATTTTTTCTATTTCTTCGAAGAATGACGTTGAAATTTTTATTGGAATAACATTGAATCTGTAGATTGCTTTTGGTAGGATGGCCATTTTGATCATGTTAATTCTTCTGATCCATGAGCAGGGGATGTCCTTACATTTCTTTGTGTCTTCTTTTATTTCTTTAAACAGTGTTTTATAGTTTTCTTTGTATAGGTCCTTTACTTCTTTTGTTAGGTTTATTTCCAAATATTTGATTTAAAAGGTCAACCATTTTTATTGGGATCAAAGATTGAAATTCAATGTACACAGATTCAGATAGGAAATTTAAAACATGTTCCCAAGAGGGATAAAACTGGATTTTATGGCAGGAAAAGAGGAGAATGTGGTAAATGGTTAAAGAAGAGTTGATTCATGTTAACAAGCTTAAACTATTCTTGGCTACACACAATTGGTTACTGATTCTCTACAAAGGATGAAGGGGAAACTTATTGATTCTATCCTAGGTTAAAAGTCCATAATCATTGGTTCTCATTTTTGATTAAATAAATTGAGGCAAGCAAAATTGAGTTTATTAAAGAATTAAGAGTAAGGATACAAGCCCAGGAAACCCTGAGGCAGATTTTACTCTGTGTGTTTGGGAGGCCGTTCCAGATCCATGAGTGTGTTGCAGTGTTTCCCTATCTTAGAGTGAGTCTGCCAGTTTTGTCCCACAAAGTTTTTGACTATCTGAAAGTGATCACTGTTTAACTCACCATCCCTCAGTCATGCCTTCTGTTTCCTCTCAGATACAGTCATGTTGGAAAAATATTCAAAATTTGGAGGTTCTTCCAGCAATCAAAGTGATACCTTTCAACTACTACAGAAAAGTTTCCAGTGGTTTGAGGAGTCCTATTTTTCTTTTATTTTCATCTTTCATTTTAACAAATTTATTATTACAGATACACCTTTTTGAAGAGGAAGCACCCCACTTATACAAAGCTGCCTTGAATTACAAGCCCCAACATGCCATGAACCAGACTTCCTCAGCGGGAGGGGGCAGCTGGGAAGGACCACGGTGTGCATATAAAAGGGAGGTAGAATGAAAAAGGAAAGAGGACTGTTGGAGGAGACCCATGGAGGAGAGACATGTAGAGACACTAGGAGAGATGTTTGGAAGAGACACATGGGTGAGAGACACGTAGGAAAGTTGGTCCTGGTCCATGCAGAAACCACAGACAATACTCATGGCTTCATGTTGGATTATGTGGTGTATTTTGAGTTTTGAGTCTCTCATTCTGTCCAAGTTCTCTGGGACCTGACTAATTCCTTTCTTGTGGTGTTTTTTTTTTTTTTTTTTTTTTTTTTTTTGTGGGTGTTTTTTTTGTTTTTTTTTTTTGTTTGTTTTTTGGTTTTTTTGCCAGAAGGTACCTTAGACTTATGGCAAGCTCTCAGGTCTCAGCAGCCCCACTTTGGCCTAATCCTACTTGACTGGGCATTTGCCCACAATAGGATGGGTAATTGTTGGCATTTTATGAGGTTATGTAATTTGAAATCCTTTTCACTCTCTTTATGCACACCAATTCTATTAAAAATCTTTCTCACTAAAAGTCTGCTTCATTTGCCTTTGTGCATGCAAATGACTGAATCCTTTTCAGAGAGTGCACCCCTTAACAATTTAGGGTCTCCGAGTACCCCTCAGTTGTGCACTTAGCAAACTTTTGTTATAGAGAATTAGAACTGGGTAATTCTTCCTTCTCATTTCCGCTAAGCCAGGAATATCAAAATCATAACTTTAGTTCTTCCAGTTTCTCATTCACCTTCCCTTCAGTCCTCTTTGCTGGCCATCAAGAGACTTTTCAAGAATTTACCTGCTCATTTTATTCCTCATGGTACAGTTTCTGTTTGTTAATCATGCTCTCTCTTTCTTTGGCATTTTCTCTCTCTAGTATTTTCTCTCTCTCTCTCTCTCACTGCCATATTTTGTAATGGGAGGTGATAAGTAAGAAAATCTTGCATTATTTTCCAAATCTTCATTATCCAACATACTTTTTAAAGTATATTTTAAAAATTTTAAATTCATGATTACATACTTTGTCTTGTTTGAGTTCTATTTCTACTCTCTTTGTTCATTTTACTTCTTATTTTCATAGTTGAGGTTCAGGAAGGAAGCTTCTGTAATCCTACATTTATTCTATCATGTTTTATTATGTCATTTAATATAATTCACTATCTGATGATGATCATGCAATTGGTGTTTCTTAGAGGAGAACTGCTATAAACACGAGCATAATGAACACACATCTTAGTGTATGTTATCGTCCAGTGTGGAGATTTGGATAATTGAAACAAGAGGTTGAATAGTTGAAATCCACTCATGTATTGAATATACTGAAGGGATTTTGGTCACTATTATCAATTTCTTCTATGATTAAATTTTCTAACATCTCATCAGTTGTGCTGAATTCATTTTAAAGACACAAATGAAAGATTCAGTGGTCAGACAGACAATAAAGGGAGTACTGTGTAACTCACATATCTGTGCTCTTTCCCTGTCCATCTGTGTTAGGCAGAGTGACCAACCAGTGTTAGTGCTGTTTAGAGGTGAAAGTATACGTGATTTGTTTTTGACACAGTAAGGAGTTTAATATTAGTAGAAAGGATTAAGGGGTGGAGGAATAGGAAATGATGCCAGAGAGTTAACAGATTCGATAAGCAAATGTAGGGTCTTAGCACTGTCAGGATTTGACTCCTTTTAGTTTGAGTGAAATGAGGCACTGAAACATTCTGGATGTCTGACTTGATCTAAGATAGGTTTTTCAAAAATTCACTTTAGTTTCTGTTGAAGTTAAATCATAATCAGACAAGGGTGGAAGCAGTGTGTCTAGCGTAATGTTCCAGGCCTGAGGGATTCACACTCAGGCTGTGGTAGCAGCACTGAAACCATGAGACGTGGATAAGATTCCAGAGTACTGAAGTAGGGTCAGTAAGATTTGCCAAAGGACAAGATGCTGATTATTAGGAAAAAAAGGAGTTAGAGATATCTCTAAAATTTTTAACCTATAGCTCGTAGAAGACAAGTTTCAACTGAGTTGGGGAAGATTGTGGGAGGAATAGAATTTGGGAGAAGAAGTCAGGTGATATCTACTAATAGTAGAAAACTGAAATTCAATTCTTTGCATTGACTTTCAAGAGTATCAGGACTGAAGATCAAAACCTGGCATTGACCAGTATAAATGGTGTATAAATCAAGAGAAGAGACCCAGGCACTCCAGACAGCATCACCCAGACTTTTATCCCCTCTGATTTGTTGTTTGTTTTGGCCAAAGGGAGGCACATTCAGGAGAGGTGAGAAAAGTAAGATCAGGGCTTATGAGGAGGTTTGGCCCCCTTCCCCCCAGCTCATATCAGGCAGCTTGTTTCCCCGGGGGAGAGATTTTAGTGGGCTGTGGTCCCCCACTGCCTCCCCATGCCCTTGGGCCTAGTGACAGCTTCTACTCACCGCTTCCAACCTCAGTGCCGCGCCACCTTGCTTCTTGGTAACCTTGACTCTGTCTACTCCATTCAATTCCCTTCTATTCCTGCTTCAGAATATTCCATTGTTTTCCTGCCAGGACCCTATTGACAAATAGTAGGCTTAATGTAAGTGGATCAGAGTTGGTAGCACTTAAATCCTGATATATAATCTATTGTAAAGTAGTGATTACTGTTTAGCTTGATAATGTAGTTGTTATCTATAGTAACTTCTATATAGCTATTGAAATTATTATTTTTATTATAATTTAATTTGTTTCACTTCATTTTCTTACAACCAAATGTATTAGAAGCATACATTTGATTGTGAGGAATAAACTGTTCTGACTTATATGACCTTGAAAAGTATGTTATTTTCCTGAACTTTGGTTTCTGGACACATTAATTAGACATAGTCACTACTACCTCTGCTTCTGGAGTAATGGGCTTGTACCTTCTTCAAGTTCTTTGAAGGAAGTTATGAGGGGAACTGAAAGGCTGATTGCTTATTTTTAAATTATCCTCTCACAAATGCTTATAGAATTAGAAGACATGGTCCAGGACAAGGGAAGACTGTCGGTACCTGCAAGACCAAAATGCATTTCAAGCTGTGTTTGGTCATTTTCTTGCTATCACAGTTGATGGGAAGAATCTATCTCAATGAATTCTTTCAGTCAAAGTCATATGAGTGAGGCAGAAAACAACCCAAAGACTGCAGCATGACAGTCTAAATATTGGCATTTACCCCATGTTTCCTCCACATCTCCTTGCTGAACGCTCCATCTAGGAATGACACACAGTCACGCAGCCTGGAGCTTGGCGGCTGAGCCCCTCTGGATCCCTGGCCTTCAGCACCAGGAGGAGAATTCTTAAATTGACAAACTGTCTCGTGCAGCATTTTTTCCCCTCCTCCTCAAATAATATCCAATTACTGAGTGCTGTGCTGGGAGAACCTGGGGAAATGCTAGAAGGAAACGCAGCTGAGAGCCACTGTGGTTTGATAGCTCTCCAGCTACTTTGAAAGTATTTTGGCAAAAACAAGATTTTAAGTAAAACTGTTTCCTTTGGTAACATACCCAAAACTGCAGGTTTTACATTTTCAGTACTGTGATTTGGGCCAAAAGGGGAAAAGGGAAAAAAAAAGCAAAAGGGGGGGGTGCTATTCTTGAGAGAAGAAGATAGAAGCTACAGAAGGGTCCTGAAGACATTGCCTGAGATGCAGGAACGAGCGAGGGGAACATGGAGGAGTCTTAATGTTATCTTCTTGCTTCTCTTCTCTGCTAAGGAATTCAGCCCTGACAAACATGACATGCCCCTCTGCCCTTAGATGGCCTGGGAGCTCCTCTGCAGGTAGCCAGGCTGGGCTTTGTGTTACTGCTTACTACAGAATGATCAGTTGTCAATGGCGGGAGGAAGTGGGGGTGGTGTGTGTGGTAGTGGTGGGGTGGTGGTGGTCGAACCTCATGTGTCCATCCATACTAATGCAGACATGGGAGTGGATGCAATGGGGTGGTCTTCATCTGAAATCACTGCTTGATCTTTGGAGGATATACTTATCTTTTCTTGCAGGTCACAACCACATATGAAATCCCTCTGTTCTTGAAAATAACAGACTCTTAGCTCAAGGCCCCTGCGAATGCTGTTTTCTGTACCCAGAGCACTCTGCCCCCGGCCTTAAGGACTTTTTAATCAGAGAATCCCCCTCTTAGTCTCCAGATAACATTGACTTCTTGTGTTCGCTTTCTGGCAATCTGTTCACATACCCCACAATCGTGTAAATTCTGCAAGGGCTTGTCCATCACCATTTTCCCAAGGGCCTAGCATACTGTGGATGCTTGATTTAAAAGTGTCAACCAGTGTCTGATGGAGCCCGCCCACCTGTGCCTTCTATTCCTCATTGTACTACTTTCTTAATCACCTATTCCTCCTTTATTTTTGTTCCTGCTCATATTTCTGTCTTTTTCCCCTATTGTGCTTTATCTCTTCTCCATGGTTTTTTTTTATTTAATTAATTTATTTTTTTGTGGTCTGACCTAAAGCAAGAGTTTGTATGTTAGTACTAGAAGGTGCTTCCAAGATTATGTAATTCATTCTATCCAATTGTTTAATTGTGGCCAATTGCTAAGGTCACACAGCTCAAAGAAACAGAGTTTAGATTGGGATCTTGCAATCCTGATGCCCTAATTGGTCTTTCTTTCATCACTGTCACGAGACACTTTCTCGAACTTGAGTTTCTGGATGCATTAAATAAACATAGTTACTACTGCCTCTGCATCTACAAGTTCTTAAGTAGTGGATTTGTACCTTCAAAACTACTATTACTCATAGCACAAGTTGTCTATTATTCAACAATTAAAATCTTGTTGGAGAGATAAGATTACTTCCGGTCTCCTTCCTAAATAGAAATTAAACTTAGTCAAACTCTTATGCTCAGCCTCCATCAGATTCAGGAAGATGCATCTAACTTAGAGTTCTACATCAGGTTTGATATTTAGTAGCTAAAATGAATGTTCAATACACTGTTAAAAAGAGAGAAATGGTGACCGTCATCAGGGATAAGGAGAGTAACAAGAGTTAACTGACTCTTTACCCATTTATTAACACTATTTTAGAGACCTATAGTGAAGGACTTGTGTTACTCATGAATTCCCCCAACAACCCCATGACGTAAGTACTATTATCCTCACTTTACAGGTGAGAAAACAATGGCATAAAAATATGAAATAACTCATTCAATATCTTTACTACTAAAATGGAAAGCTGAGATTTAAATCTGAAAAAAAACCACTCCAAAGTTAACTCTCTGTGAAACTCTTTGGGTAAAGCTTCTGACACAAGAGCAAAAAATGATGGCTTTTTTCCTACAGACTAAATGTTTAACAGCCTCAGTGAAAGAGCCTACTGACAACCAAATGCCTGTGACCTGAGATAATTTGAAGTCACAGTCTTGAGAATAGTGAATCCTATGACAACTGGATGTCTAGCTGACTCATCTGTTTCAGATACTGAACTAGTTCTGAGAATTTTGTTTCATCTGCCTGTCTTTGTCCAATAATTTTCACTTGTTGGCACTTTTAACTCAGGCAGTCGGACTGGAGTTGTATCCTTTCTCAGAAGGCAGAGACCTCTCAAGGACCTGTCTTTAAAGAAGTGAAGAACAGGAGACTCATAAGGAAAGGGGTTTGTTTCTGCTTCACCACAGGAGTTAGGATAAAATCCACCACGTCAGCTTGCAAGATCAGGGCCGTGCCCATCAACTGATGGAGCCTCTTGCCAATTCTCCCTGCTGTGGCCACTGTAGTTCTTCTCTAGTCCTTGACCTCAAGGCTGTGTTGCTGCTCTTTCCTCTGTTTTAACACCTTTCCCTATTCATCCTCCCATGACTGGATCCCTGTTGTCATTCAAGTCTTGACCATTACCTCTCAGCACTTAAATGTGCACCTTCTCTTTGTTCTACATAGTATGACTGTAATGATTTTAGACTGGGAAAAAATTTAAAACCCCAACAACCTCTGAGTAACAAAAGCAAAGAAGAAAACACTCAGCAACTCTTTCACACACGTTGCTTCAGTAATACTGCTTTCTATCTACCTCGCAAGGTGAATTATTTATTGAAAGCAGGCAAATAAGGTTAGAGAGCATAAGCCAAAAATAAAGTTGGTATAGTATAATTAATATAAGGAATTCTGTCTGATGTTCTTGACTAACGGTCCTAGTTATTTATTTAGACCCACCCTTATTTCAAAGTCTCAAATATTATCAAAAAAATAAATTCGCAGCCTCCCCTGGTGGCGCAGGTGGTTGAGTGCAGCCCTGTGAAGCTCTCTGCAGCCTCTGCCTCTGCAGCATGAGTTCAATCCCGGCCAGTCGGCCGGGGAGATACCACTTGGCATGGCAGACCTCTCCTGTCTTGTCCTCTGCTCCCCTCAGCAGTGTATTTCAGTCAGTCTGCCTGTTCTGTTCCCCCACTCTGTCTCTGGGGACTCCTCTCACCCTCCCGCACATCTGGACTGTACCCCGGTTCGTGTATGCATGAATAAATAAACCTTTAAAATAAATAAATAAATTCACACAGACCATATCTTTGAAAATAGATAGATTGCAATGGTCTCAGTGTCTGTGTCCCTCCCATAAAAATTTGTATGAGAAGTGCTTAGGTCATGATGGTGCAACCCTCATATATGGATTTAATGCCTTGTTAAAGAGGCTCCAGAGAGATCCTTCCTATATCCACCATGCAAGGACACACTGAAAAGGTGCCAGCTATGAACCAGCAAAAGGGCCCTTACTCAACTCTGCTGGATCTAGATTTTTGACTTCCTAGGCTCCTGAACCATGAAAAAAAAATGTCTATAACTAAAAGCTACCCATTTTGTAGGGTATTTTGTTATAGCAGCCTGAATGGACTAAAACACTGAAAAACAAGAAATTCATCTCACTCTTTAAGTATCAGGTAATTGGTAAACAAGTTAAGATGGAGTAGGAATGGGAATGAGGAAAGGGTAGACCATCTCCATTTTAATCTAGTGCAAAGCTTAATCTGGAGATCATTTCTGTTAATCCTGACTCTTACAGAGAAATCAATATCTAAGCCTTTAGTTTCAACATCTAAATTTTAAGACATCTGTAGCGGTAGGAAGGGCACAGGGCAGGATCTCTGTGACCCACGCAGACAGATAAAGGAGGAGTCCTGGAGCCGTTGGTGCCTTTTTCAGGCTTTTATTGAGTTTACCAGGTACATGGCAGGCAGGAGTGCCAGGGGGCTAGGAGGCCTGTGAGTTTTCACTCTTTCCGGGCTCTCTGGCGTTCACTCGTGGCCTCTGCTTCTTTGCTGCTCCCACCACTGCTACTCTTGCGCTCTTCTGGTGGCTCCGCCCTTATGAGCCCAGTCTCAGCCCAGGTGCACCCACCCACGCAGGCCCACACCCTACTCCAGGTGCCCGCCCTCAGGCATGCATTCACGACCACGGGGATCCATCATCCATCCAACTGGCGGGAGGGCAGAAAAGCCTGACAGTTATTTACCCTATAACATCTGTGTCCACCTTATGTTGATAAGCCAATGAAAGATTCCTGACCTGACAAGCAATCACCGTGAATGATGCAGCCCTCGCTGCTTTCTCCTGAGGTAATGAAATCTTTGACGATGACATTTAGTGAAATAGCCTTATCTAAAGGCCACCTGTTCCTCATATAAAACCTTCATCTGAATTGCTGTTCATCACACAAGTATTTGGTACAAATTTCAGACAATAAATTATCAGAGCTATAACATAAAGGCAGTGAAAGTTACTATAAGCTATTCAAAAGTTGCCCTTTTTAATATGAAATAAAAATACTTAAGATTTATTCAAAGAGGACTTTGCTGACAGTTAATAACCAAATTAGCAAGATTTAAAACTTATCTTTTAGTCAACCTGAAGACTGAATTCTGTTCCAAGTACTTTACTCAGACCAACATTTTAAATTACCTGTAAGTATGAGAGATTTCTCTAAGACCAATCAGAAAGGAACTGGGTTGTACGAAACCAGCTTAGTGCTTTTTTTTATTTTATTTTTATATTCCCCATACAATTGCAACCCCTTTATTTTGACCCCAATTCCTCCTCTCCCCGCCCCCCCCCAATAATGTATCTCTGGTTCCTAGTTGTTTGTTGATTTTGATTTTTTCTTTCTTATAGTTATTCTTTTTCCTGGTCCCTTATTTAGGTTTTCTAGATTCCTGCTATGAGTGAGACCATCCGGTATTTTTCTTTTTCTTTCTGGCATATTTCGCTGAGCAGGATCCCTTCCAGCTCCATCCATGTTGCTGCAAATTTCATGTGTTTATCTTTTTTGATTGCTGAGTAATATTCCATTATGTATATGAACCACATCTTCTTGATCCAGTCATCTATTTTTGGGCATTTGGGTTGTTTCCAAAGCTTAGCTATTGTAAACAGTGCTGCTATGAACATAGGGGTGCAGGTACCCTTCTGAATTAATGTTTCTGTGTCCTTTGGGTAAATAGCTAGGAGTAGAATTGCTGGATCATATGGAAGCTCTATGTTTAGTAGGTCAAGAAATCTCCACACAGCTCTCCATAGTGGTTAGACCAGTTTGCACTCCCATCAACAGTGCAGGAGAGTTCCTTTTTCTCCATATCCTCACCAACATTTGTTGTTGCTAGTTTTTTTTTAATATGTGCCATTCACACTGGTGTAAGATGGTATCTCGTTGTAGTTTTGATTTGCATTTCCCTGATTGCAAGTGATGTTGAACATTTTTTCATATGCCTGTTGGACATTTGCATTTCCTCTTTGGAGAAGTCTCTTTTTAGCTCTTCTGCCCATTTTTTGACTGGATTATTTTCTTTGTTTTTGTTGAGTCTCATCAGCTCTTTGTAGATTTTTGTGATCAGTCTTTATCATTAGGTTGTGTGCAAAAATTTTCTTCCAGTCGGTGGGGTTTCTCCTCGTTTTGGTTATTGTCTCTTTTGCTGTGCAGAAGCTCTTTAATTCGATGTAGTCCCAGCTGTTTATCTTTGCCTTCACGATCACTGCTTTGGGTGATGTGTCTGTAAAGATGTCTTTAAGGTGCATGTCATGTAGTGTTTTGCCTATATTTCCTTCTATATATTTTATGGTTTCAGGTCTTATGTCTAGTTCTTTAATCCATTTTGAGTTGGTTTTTGTACATGGTGTGAGGTAGTAGTCAAGCTTCATTCTTTTGCATGTAGCGACCCAGTTTTCGCAGCACCATTTGTTGAACAAACTTTCTCTGCTCCAGTGCATATTCTTTGCTCCTTTGTCAAAGATTAGTTGACCATAAATCTGTGGGTTTATTTCTGGGTTTTCTATTCAGTTCCATTGGTCTGTGTGTCTGTTCTGGTTCCAATACCATGCAGTTTTGATTATTATGGCTTTGCAGGATAGTTTGAAATCTGGGAGAGTGATGCCTCCATTCCCTTCTTTTTTTTTTTCAGGAGGATTTTGGCTATTTGGGGTTTTTGGTGGCTCCATATGAATTTCATCAATATTTTTTCTATTTCTTTGAAGAATGACATTGAAATTTTAATTGGAATAGCATTGAATCTGCATTGAACCTGCTTAGAGCTTAGTGCTCTTGATTGATAGTAAGGTTTCTCAACCTCAGCACTATTGTGTTTGAGGTTAGATAATCCTTCCATGTGGGGACTTCTACTGGGCCTTTTTGAATGTTTAACTGTACCCTCATCTCTACCCCCTAGATCCAGTGGCATCCTTTTCCTAAGTGCAACCAATAAAAACATCTTAAGATATTGTCAAATGTCTGGGGGTGGGGTCCTCTGTTCATAAATTAGGGAAACAATTCATCCAGGTATCCAGGACTTAAGTCTTTTTACTTGATCCAAACCTCAGGGAACTACCTGAGAATCTAGTCTCTTCAGTATTTCTAAAGGCAGACACGTGTCAACTGTTGAAGCTGGTGATACGCATCTGTTACGCCCATTCTGTGTCTTTGGCAAGCACACCTCTTCTGGTTATAGCTCCACTTGGTGCCTTGCTGACTTTGTTTCATTTTAACTAGCTTGTGAAATAGAAGAAGGATAAGAATTCCATTTACTATCACATTTTGCAGTTAAAATTGCTTTAAAGTTTTATTTTTAATCCTCTGACGATGTTAAAGACCCCATCATCAAGTTACCTAAGGCACATTTTCAAGACAAGATAAGGTCGAAGTTCTTTAGCCAGTCATACTGTTTTTAGTGTTTTGAATCTTTCAGCCCAAATATGTATTGAGAACATATAAAGACAAACAATAGTTAAATGATAATTTTGCTAAGCAATTCAGATTACTCAGTATTTACCCATTTTGAAAACGGTTGGAAGCACAGTAAGACAAACTGCAAGACCATTTATAGTATTAGGGCTCGGGATGAATTTACCGGCTGACAGTGAGGTATCACTAGGTCTGTTCATTAATCAGTCTGTCAAAAATTTCTCCTTTACATTTTTATATTTATCGTTGTAAATATATTCCACTAGGTTTCAATCCTCTCATTCCTTAGGGATTCCAAACATGGCCCCATCAGAACAGCTGCCAATCTTGGTCACCACAAATAATTAACCCCACCATGAAGTATTTAAACTATGTAAAGGTTAAAAGATCATAAAAACGAGACCATATGTCCAAACATACCACGTGTGCTTTGGCAAAAGGGAAATGGACGTGTAAGGCAAATCTTAACCAGCCTGCCAGGGAACTAGATCAAAACCAGGACAAAAAGATTCTTTTCACATAAGCTAGGTATTTCCCTAGCACTTACCCTGAGGTTAGCCAAGATGAAAGAAGCCAATCTGCACATATATCTCTCTGACAAAGCCATCTCCTTCATAGCTGAAATGATAAAAGGCCTCAAACCCTGTATTTGGGGGAGATAATGCCTTGGTCCAAATCTTGGCTCCTTAATAACTGTTAACATCTTAACATGTTAACAAGATACTGAACATCTCTGAACCTCAATTTCCACATCTATAAAATGGAAATAATCATACCTTTCTACTGGAATGTTCTGAGGATTAAATAAGATGCACTGCAAGCATTTAGAATTTTTCCTGGCATGTAATGAGGGTTGTTGTTCCTATTAAGGAAACTGATGCGCATCCAGTGTGCACAGGAATGCTTCTGGCACCCGCTCTTGTTTCAGACTGTGCTCCAAGGAGATGCTGGATCTAAAAAGATGTGTTGGGTTTTCTTAGGTGGATTCACCACAAAGCCAGACCTGAGGAAAAGTAGATATAATCTAGTTGTGTGGGAGACTGTCTGCACTGAGATGGGGTTCTTCTCCCTCATGTGAAATAGCTAAAGGAGTTTTCCAAAAGATCAGCACTAGAAAGAGCTGTACAAATTGGGGAAGTTGGAGTGAGCAGAACATGGCTTTGACACATTCATTACACATGTTCAATTATCTGAAAGTGTAGATCCTTGGGAATCCCAGTTTTAATCCCAGTTCCAACCGCACATCTTACTAGACAACCCCCCAACCCTCCAGCATGTTAATATTTAAGTCTCTTGGTCTAGATCAAATGCCCCAAACAGCTGAAGATTTGGCCTCAGTGTTCCACTCTACTTTCTTTGTGAAGTTAAATGAGTTTTACATTTAAAAATATGTGCAAAATATTTCATTTAGCACTCTCCCTAGGTATTTTTGTGAGAGTTTTTTTCCCCAGGATATGCAGCCCCTTCGTATGAGTTTGAAATTTTTTTTAAATTTCATTTTATTTGCATATTTTGTTAAGCTACATATGCAAATAAATACAAAATGACTTGAATAACATTCAGGAATGGAATTGGTATGCTGTAACTATTATTATAAGGATACCATACCATGATGGAGAGCAATGTGTATATTTGAATGTATTTTTAATAGTTCCAAAATAGTAACAGAAGGCAAATTAGTCATTTTGTTGTTAGTGAATGTGAACTCTAAACCCAGGGGTCACGATTCTCCTTTTCCAAAGGTTTTCTAGGACATTTTTCCAATTTATAAATTCCCGATTCTAGTGTAAATTTTCCTTCGAGAATGGAATGTGCATGCTAGCAAATCCACTTAGCCTTCTCCATCTCACCTAAAGTGTGTTGAATTAGTGAGGAAATTCAATCTCTTTTCTCTCTCTCTCTCTCTCTTTCTCTCTCTCTCTGTTTTTTATCAAACTTTAGAATTCCACCATGTCTCTTACCCAAGTGTAATAAAGATGATGGAAGATGGAATAAGCTGAATCCATAGTTTTAGTTTCCTGGATTTCACATGAGCCCAAAGGGTACAGGTGGGAAATCTCACACTGGTAACTACCTTCACCAAGAACTCTGGCTTACACTTCTCTGTGCGCTCCAAGCCAACTACAGGCTGCAGCCCCTCCCAATGGTCTCCCTAGAGGACTTGCTCCAACACCATTGGTTGTCTCAGTCAGACTTGCCTTGACCCCTCTGCTTAGGAGTGGGAGTGGCGGGAGAAAAGTGCTATATCCAGTTTCAAGATGAGGCAACTGAGCCTCAAAGAGGTTAGTTTTTATGAATTCACATAGTAAATGGTAGAACCAAACTGACTCTAGAACTCATAATATTTCACTATTCTTCATTGAAAATATAAAAACACAATTTTGTAAAGAGTTGACAGCCAGCGGTGCAGTAACTGACTTTAGGGATGTTTTAAGTGGTTGGGGTTACACTGACTGCTTGTGGGAGGCCTAATTTGTTTGGAACCATGCCTGGCACATAGTAACTGTTATATAAGCGGTTACCATTTGCCACCGCCACAAGTGTGAACTCTGAACAGCTTGGGTGTCACAAGTACGTCATAACTATCATGTGTGCACTACTATTTCCTGGATTCAGACTTAAGAAGGGAACAATTCTCTTAGAGTACAAGCTCTGCTAAGCCAGTGAGAATTTCTGCAAACTGGAGTCATGTTTCTGTGAGGCGTTCAGTGAGGCCACAAAAATGTCAAGAAATGAAACTATTTATATAACCCCGTATGTATAAAACACGATTACATAGCACTCATTAACCTCACTGTTAATCTGTACCCCTTGATAGAGCTTCTTTTACTTTTCCTACATAAAAATATCAAATTATGAGGCGCTTGTTGATTCAGAACCACTTGGAGAATCTACATAATTTGGATAAAGACTTGACAGAAGTGTCCCTATGTAATGATTGAAAAGGAATCTTCTTATGAACATAATGATGTAAACAATGTTAAGAGAAAATAAATTACCCAATGTAATTTATAAGTAAAATATAAATATCTTTATAAGATAAATCAGATCCAAAAGGAATTTCTACTGGATATTTATCCTATAAGCTTGACTCTACATTCTTCCTATTTTCACTTTAAGTTTACCCTTTACTTAAAGTATTTTTCATACCCAGCAGTTTTTTTTAATATATTTTAAATTCTCTCTATTACTAGCTCTACTTTTCTCCCTTCTAATCTGATGATTTTATGATGACCACTACATATTTTGAAATACATTAAGACTTACCGTCTCACAAATATATTTCATAGAATTTTGTATTATTGAAGTTTTTGGATAGAGCATCTATAAAATGGATGAATAAATTAATAATTATTTATTTTGATTCTACAATATGCTTATCTACATGACAACTTCAAGTTTAGGAAATTCATGTTATTAAAATCCGGGAAAATTAGATATCTGTTTTCTTGGTAGTGCTTAATGTGAATGTTTGTGAATAAATAAATCTCTTTTACAAATGAGAATTTCAAGTATCTCTTTTAAAAAATATAGATGTATGTATAACATAATAGATATTATGTGTATATACTTATATTGCATATATATGTAAAATTTTCTGGTCCTGTTACATGAATTTTTCCCTTTTTCCCTTTTTTTCTTTATATATATTTTTACATCATTGTTCATTTTTAAACAATGTTTGCTTTTTTTGAGAGTACAGACTTGAGCATTTTCTATATGAGAAATGTTTTGTGTCATCAGTCACAAGTGAACTCTAATCTTTGAAAACATTCAGCAAGTTTCACTGGACATTTATTTATTTTTACCATGCTTTCCAGATTTTTTTTTTGGGACATTTACTACCACACATGATAGTGTTCCTTGCAGGAAAGGGTGCCAAACTGCAGCACGCAGTACTACTCAGGAATCAGTGACTCAATATCTTGTCTCAGACTTGTTTAGGAAAACACACACACACACACACACACACACACACACACACACACACACACACACACATACACACCCCTAAATGGGTATGATCTATCTCAAGGTAGGATATTTGTCGGAAAAGCTTAGGATCTGGTGTGGACCATCCATCCTCTTTCTATGACTGTTGAGCAGATGTATACTTACTAAAAGCCCTATAAATGCTGAGATTTTAATGGTGATACAGAAGGTTGTTGTGGGGTTTTTTGTTTTTTTTTTTTTTTTTTTTGCTAGACTGTAGAAACAGATTCAACTAGGGACCCAGCTGTTCAAAGTCTTTAGGAGAGGACATGCTGGTTGCTCTGAAAATCTAGAAACATGAGGCAGAGACAGATTACATGTAGCTAATAACCAGTATTCCTACCATATTGACATCTATGCTGTTAGTTCTTTGCTACCAGACAAATGAGCATGCAGAATGCCATGGACACTTCTGAAAAACCACTATCTACTACTTAAAAAGCAATAGTCCCTTGTTATAAAGGAAAAATGTGCATTTTGGAGCCACCTAGTAGAAGTTGGAACCATTGAAGGTCTTTCTGAGGGAGCCCTGGACATATGAAGGAAACATCATCACAGGAAATTCTGAGAATGTGCAGAAGAATAGCCTGGGTTCTCTCTTCTTCCTATCCTCTAACCTATCAGTATAGCCAACATTAGCCAATCCATCAGGAAGCTAGTTGCCATGGAAGCCTGGAAAAAATGAAGCTTGCCAGGATGCTACCTCCTTCTCCTTCCCCCCATTACAGAAAAAAAAAGGGAAAAGATAAGCACAGGATTAGTATAATGTCCAACTAACTTTGAGAAATGCTGGATTTAACAAAGAACAATTGGCTCATTAACTCCAGTATTTCCCACTGCACAATGGTTCTCCATAGAAGGAATATGATATGTGCTTAAAAATGGAACTCTTTTATACCAAAGTATTGTACAAAACTTATGTTCCAACAACTATACTTAGAGAAACTGTCTTCAACTTGACTAAGAAAAGATTTATCTTGTGGAAATTGTTAAGTTGGCTATAAGAATAAACCATCTCCTCCAGGATTGATCATATACTGGACCACAAGGCAAACATCAACAGATACACTAAGATCAAAATAATACCAACTATCTTCTCTGACCATAAAGGCATCAAACTAGAAACAAACCATGAAAAGAAAGCAAGGAGGCTTCCTACCTCATGGAGATTGAAAACCACACTCTTGAAGCAGATCAAAGAAGAAATTAAAAAATACTTTGGGATGAACAACAGTGAGGACACAACTCTCCAGAATGTATGGGACACAGCAAAAGCAGTTATAAGAGGAAAATATATAGTAATACAGGCTCACATGAAGAAAAAAGAAAGAACTCAAAAAACAACCTAACCTCTCACCTTAAAGAACTGGAAAAAGAACAACCAAAACCCCAAAGCCATTAGAAAGAAGGAAATATAAAAGTCAAAGCAGAAATAAATGAAATAAAAGTTAAAAAAAAACCAAAAGATCAATGAAACCAAAAGTGGGTTCTTCGAGAAAATAAACAAAATATACAAACCTATAGCCAGGTTTTCAAAAAAAAGGTGAAAGCACAAATAAATAGGATCATAGACAAAAGAGGAGAAATTACAACTGACACAGCAAAAATGAAAAGAATAATTGGAGATTACTATGAACAGTTATAAGCAAACAAGTTCAACAATCTAGAAGAGATAGACAATACAATCATACAAAACCAGATAAAGAAGAAATAGAACACTGAAACAGACCAATTACACACAGTGAAACTGAAACAGTAATCAAAACCCTCCACAAATACAAAAGCCCAGTACCAGTGGGCTTCACAAATGAGTTCTACCAAATGTTCAGAAATGAACTAGTGCCTATCCTACACAAACTCTTTC
This sequence comes from Talpa occidentalis, assembly GCF_014898055.3. Lineage (NCBI taxonomy): Eukaryota > Metazoa > Chordata > Mammalia > Eulipotyphla > Talpidae > Talpa > Talpa occidentalis. The sequence continues at coordinate 123,482,509 of NW_023604972.1, forward strand.
AAAAATTTGAGAAAAAAGAATACTGCCAAATACATTTTATGAAGCCAGTATCACACTAATACCAAAACTGAACAAGGACAACACACAAAAAAGAAAACTACAGGCCCATCTCTCTAATGAACACTGATGCAAAACTCCTCAATAAAATCCTAGCCAACAGAACTCAAAAGTGCATCAAAAAGATAATTCACCATGACCAAGTGGGATATATTCCAGGAGTACAAGGATGGCTCAACATCTGAAAATCAATTAGTGTAATCCAACACATCAACAAAAAGAATAAAAACCATTTGATCGTATCAATAGATGCTAAGAAAGCATTCAACAAAGCTCAACATCTATTTATGATGAAGGCCCTCAAAATTCTCAGGATAGAAGGAACATATTTTAACATAATAAAAGCCATATACAACAAACCCCGTAGCCAATATCATTCTCAATGGTGAAAAGCTGAAATCCTTTCCCTTAAGATCTGGAACAAGACAAGGATGTTCACTCTCACTACTGATTTTCATTGTAATACTGGAAGTCCTAGCCAGAGTAATAAGACAAGAGAAAGACATGCAAGGAATCCAAATAAGGAAAGAAGAAGTAAAACTATCATTATTTGCAGGAAATATAATATACATAGAAAACCCTAAAAACTCCACAGAAAAACTAATCAAAATAATCAACCAGTTTAATAAAGTAGCAGGATACAAAATCAACACACAAAAATCAGTTAAGTAATTTTCCTATATGGAAACAATCTGAAAAAGAAGAAAACAAGAAAACCATTGCTTTTATAAGTGAAACAAAAAAATTCAAATACTTGAAATAAACCTAACAAAAAAAGGTGAAGGACCTATACAAAGATAATTATAAAACATTGTTAAAAGAATGGAAGAAGACACAAAGAAATGGAAAGACATCCCCTGCTCATGGACCGGAAGAATTAGCATTATCAAAAATGGCCATCTTACCAAAAGCAATTTACAGAATCAATGCTATTTCAATAAAAATTTCAATGACATTTTTCAAAGAAATAAGACATATATTGATGGCATTCATACGGAATCACAAAAAAAAACCTCAAATAAGCAAAGTTCTCCTGACTAAAAAGAAGGAGAATGGAGGTATCACACTCTCAGACTTCAAACTCTATTACAAAGCCATAATGTTTAAAACTGTATGGTGCTGTAGTAAAAACAGACACATAGACCAATAAAATTGAATGGAAAACCCAGAAATAAACCCACATATTTATGGACAACTAATCTTTGACAAGGGAGCAAGAATATGTAATGGAACAAGGACAGTTTGTTCAATAAATTGTGCTGGGAAAACTGGACTACTACATGCAAAATAATGGAGCTAGACTACTACCTCACACCATGCACAAAAATCAGTTCAAAATGGATAAAAGAATTGGACATAAAACCTGAAACCATAAAATATATAGAAGAAAATATAGGCAAAGCACTACATGACATACATCTCAGTAACATCTTTAAAGATACATCCCCCAAAGCAAAGCATCTGAAGGAAAAGATGAACAGCTGGGATTACATCAAACTAAAATACTTCTGTACAGCAAAAGAGGCATTAACCAAAATAAAGTGACACCCTACTGTTTGGGAGAAAATTTTTGCATGCAATACAGCTGATAAGGGACCTATCGCAAAGATCTACAAAGAGCTGACCTGACTTAACAAAAACCAGGTAAATAGGCAGAAGTCAAAAAATGGGCAGAAGAGCTCAAAAAACACTTTTCCAAAGAGAAAGTACAATTGGCCAACAGGTATATGAAAAAGTGTTCAACATCACTTGTAATCAGGGAAATACAAATCAAAACCACAATGAGATACCACCTTACACCAGTGAGAATGGCACATATTTTAAAAAAAGGAAACAACAAATGTTGGCGAGGATGTGGAGAAAAAGAAACTCTTCTACACTGCTGGTGGGATTGAAAACTGGTCCAACCACTATGGAAATCTGTGTGGAGATTCCTCAGACTACGAAAAATGGAACTTCCATACAACCCAGCAATTTGACTCCTAGGAATCGACCCAAAGGACACAAAAACATTAATTCAAAAGGATATCTGTTCCCCTATGTTTATTGCAGCACTATTTACAATAGGAAAGCTAGGGAAACAACCCAAATGGCCAAATAGATGACTGGATCAAGAAGATGTGGTACATACACACAATGGAATATTACTCAGCAATCAAAAAAGATAAACTCATGCCATTTGCAGCAATATGGTGGAGCTGGAAGGAATTATGCTCAGTGAAATAAGCCAGAAAGAAAAAGAAAAACATTGGATGGCTTCACTTATAGGAGGAATGTAGGGAAATAAAATAAGGGATTGGGGAAAAAAATATAAATTAAAAAGAAAAATTAACAGGCAACGATAAATCAGAGACATTCTACAGGGAGAGGAAGAGAAAGAGGGATCAAAACAAGGGAGGAAAGAGCCAAGGGACTATGGTTATGGTGCATGGGTGAACTGGTGGTGGGAATTTTACAGGGACTATACCTGAAAGGAGAAAGCATACATTGTACATAAGGAAAGAATGATTTAAAATATATATAAAATAAAAAATAAATTTAAGAAAAACTGAAAAAAAGAATAAACCATCTCCTATCAAAAACCATCTATTCTCTTCTTGGGAAAGATAGTGAATAAAAAATGTATGTATAAGAGGGGATAAGAGAATCCTTATGGATTTTCCTCTGCTTATCATAGGAAATAATTTGCCTTTATTAATTGCACCCAAAGCCCTAGCATTATGGACTTTGAAGACCCAAATAGAGGTAAAAGAGTCAAGAAAAATAGCCCCTTTTCGAGGGTACCATTTGGGGAAGTTCACGCTTTGTATGGGCTCTTTACATATATTTTCAGCTGATATGATTCAAGGTGTTTTGCCAAGATTAGTCCATCTGCCAGACATTCAGCAGACTGGCAAGGGCCAGACATTCTCAAGTGGAAGAAGAGGTAATGAAAATAAAAGGGCATGCAAGCCTAGTGTTTTTCCTCATGCTTCTCTTAAACCATAGACACTTAAAAAAACAAAAAACAAAAATAAAAAGTAATTATTGAAAGCTATCACAGTACAATTTGCTGAGTCACTGAATTGTGTTTTTTTTTTTTTAATAGACCTGCTTATTTCTAGAGAACTGTTGATATTTAATAGAGATGTTACTATTTGAATCCAAGTGTTGTGTTTTGTTGTTTTTTTTTGTTTTTTTTTTTTTTTGGTCCACTTGTATATCCAAAGCTATGACTATGTCAAATAGCAGTTCACCTTATGTCAGATATGAAGAAATTTTAAGAAGTCAGACAAGGCTTAAGGGAAACTTGAACCTTATCAGAGTTCTTAATTGAAAGAATCTTATACTAAAAATGTTAGAAAAGATTTTTAAACTTTGTATCAAGACAGATTTCATCCTGGGCCCTCCACTTAGAGCTGTGTAACCTGGGCTAGTTAATATTATTTCTGATCTCAACTTCCCTCATCTGGAAAATGAGGATGAAAATGCTGGTCCTTGTATCCCATAGATAATCACTGAGAGAAAAAGATGAGATCATGTCTAGGATAATACTTCTAAATTATCAGCTGCTTTTCTGTAGAAGGAAATGACCACAGATGGATGCACACTCTCTTTAAGAGACCTAACTAAACAAGCCAAGAGATGTAAAATTTGAAATCAGCCTTCCTCCTGTCTTGGAAGCTACGTTTTCAGGAAATAACTCATAAAATTAGTGCACCACTGGAAATAAAATCTGATTTGAGTAGTATGAGCATTGAGAACTTTTTGAAGATTGGGCTATCTCTATTTTCATAGTGCTATAAACAAGATACTCATGATCTTGGAAATTTCTCCAATGTGTCATGTCTCCAGATTGCAGATTTTTAACTGACTTACCGAGATATCACCTTTCCCATTGCCCTGCTTTTTAATCATTCCCTCCTACTCAAGTCATAGCCTTCCTAACAACCATCAAGTTCAATGCTGTTCTTTCATTTATGATGTTCCAAGCCCTGTGATGCTCTAAGTCCAGCATTTCATTAATAAACTAGAGTTTTAGTAACATCACAATGGGTGACACCAAAAAGATGGAAGTTTGTCAAAAGATCAGAATCAAAGAATATTAGAATTAATGTCAGAAGTCATCTTCTTTAATGGTTGGCAGGATTTTTAATAAAGGAAACCATGGGCAGAGGACCATATATAAAACAGATTTTATAAAAACTTTTGGTTGAAGAAGGATGTGGAACCCTGACATATTTACTCAGGCCCTCTTGATTCTTTGCCAATACTAAAGTCTCATCAGAAGTTCTTTTCATTTGAAAACCAGATTTATGGTCAACTAATCTTTGACAAAGGAGCAAAGACTATGCATTGGAGCAAAGAAAGTTTGTTCAATAAATGGTGCTGGGAAAACTGGGTCGCTACATGCAAAAGAATGAAGCTTGACCACTACCTCACACCATACACAAAAATCAACTCAAAATGGATTAAAGAACTAGACATAAGACCTGAAACCATAAAATATATAGAAGGAAATATAGGCGAAACACTACGGGATTTGCACATCAAAGACATCTTTACAGACACATCACCCAAAGCAGTGATAGTGAAGGCAAAGATAAACAGCTGGGACTACATCAAATTAAAGAGCTTCTGCACAGCAAAAGAGACAATAACAAAAACAAAGAGAAACCCCACCAACTGGGAGAACATTTTTGCACCCAACACTAATGATAAAGGACTGATCACAAAAATCTGCAAAGAGCTGATGAGACTCAACAACAACAAAGAAAAGAATCCAGTCAAAAAATGGGCAGAAGAGCTAAAAAGAAACTTCTCTGAAGAGGAAATACAAATGGCCAACAGGCATATGAAAAAATGTTCAACATCACTTGCCATCAGGGAAATGCAAATCAAAACTACCATGAGATACCATCTTACACCAGTGAGAATGGCACATATTAAAAAAACTAGCAACAACAAATACTGGCGAGGGTGTGGAGAAAAAGGAACTCTTCTGCACTGTTGGTGGGAGTGCAAACTGGTCCAACCACTGTGGAAAGCTGTGTGGAGATTTCTGGACCTACTAAACATAGAGCTTCCATATGATCCAGCAATTCCACTCCTAGGTATTTACCCAAAGGACACAGAAACATCAATTCCAAAGAACACCTGCACCCCTATGTTTATAGCAGCACTGTTTACAATAGCTAAGCTTTGGAAACAGCCCAAATGCCCAAAAATAGATGACTGGATCAAGAAGATGTGGTACATATACACCATGGAATATTACTCAGCATTCAAAAAAGATAAACACATGCAATTTGCAGCAACATGGATGGCGCTGGAAGGGATCATGCTCAGCGAAATAAGCCAAAAAGAAAAAGAAAAATACCGGATGGTCTCACTCATAGCAGGAATCTAGAAAACTTAAATAAGGGACCAGGAAAATGAATAACTGTAAGAAAGTGAAAATCAAAATCAACAAAAAACTATGAACCAGAGACACTTTTAGGGGGGCGGGGGGGGGAGGGATTGGGGTCAGAATGGGGGGGCTGCAATTGTATGGGGAATATAACAATAAAATTTATTATAAAAAAAAACAAACAAACAAAAAAAAAAACTTTAAAAAAAAAAAAAAGAAAACCACTCTATACAGCCAGACCTTCACTCCTCCAGTGTTTCAGTCAATGCTACACTCACCTCCAGTGGGTTATCCAATGACATCCATTCTCCTAAGGAAGGTCATCTTATTTGGGGGCAGCTTTAATTATTTTTTTAGAAATTTCATTCTCATGTTTTATTGGTTTCCTTGTGACTTTTATTTGCTGATCCTAGAACAGAACTATACTGTACTCTATTACTAGTATTTGGGTTAGTGATTACATTCCTCTGAAACCTTTTTTTTTTTTCATTTTTACAAACTAAACATCACAGATTTTTTCCAAGTTTCTCATAATAATGAGAAATTCCAAGTTTCTCATAATAATGAGAAATATTATGAGAAATGAGAAATTTCTCAAAATAATGAGAAATGAGAAATTGAGAAATTGTGAACCTGATCTTTATTCAAATTGCTTTCCTTTGAGTTTGTTTCATTCTTGTCTGTATCAATCATAATTTGTGTGCCCAGTTCTGTAAATAATATTTCAGTCTTGTAATCATCTACTCTCATTTTAGACATTCTACTTCTGTTTATGTGACCTGTCATTTCATATGATTTGAAGGAGTCTTCCCTTGTATCATTTTTTAATATGTTACTGCAGAACAACTTGTAAAATCATTTTTATGACTTCATGTGGTCATCTTCCTTTGCAGTGGCTCATGAAGTGAACCATATGGTTCTGTAAGAATGATTTCCAGGTTCTTGTCAGTTATTGGATCTAGTTTGTGGTATTTGGTAAATCTGTGACTGTATATTTGTTCACATTTTAGACTCTCAATCACACAGGGATCCTCTTCTAAAGAAAAAAAAAAAAAAAAAACTCTACATCCAAACTGCAAAATCATGACTAGTCATCTATATCTGACTTACAGAATTTTTCTACCAGAGAGTTTTTTGGATTTGGAAACCTGTTAAATTGATTTGGTAATACTTCAATGGTCCTATTAATGTTGAAATTTTAAAAAATCTATATCTGAGACCAGGGGGTTTATCTACTATTAAATAAATGAATTTTTAGGCAGCAGAAAATCAGTTTGAATTTTCATTCTTCCCTAGGAATTTTCTCAACTTTGTGGGTTTCAGTCAGATACTTTGCCTTCCTTGAACATATTTTCATGTGGTTTTATTATATTTATTCAACATTATTTTCCATTAGTCTCTATTTTTAATTGTTGGTAACCATTTCAGTGTGTAGCTATTACATGGTGCAGAACTGATTTATCCACATTAATGTCTGAGGAGACCATGACCCATTTTATTTGCTGCATGGTTAGCCGTGGTATTCATGGCAGGTTTTCTGAATATTTCTGATGGTCTTTAAGCACATGTAATTCTGAAAACACATTCCCATTCAGTAAGACTTATACAGGATGGTAAACCCAACATGGCAAAAGGTTTCTAAAAAATTCCATAAACATTAAGCATATTTATGTCATAGCATTAAGTTTGGTCAATTTGAAACTTACTGTATTGTAGTATAAGAGGCATTTTGTTTGCTTGTGTTTACTTTCTCAGGAGTAAATGCCTTTTGGTTAACCACAATGGCAAACTTAGTCAAGACATTTATGTCAACAAATCCTACTGCTTAACAAAGTCACATTCTTAGTTTCTAGGACAGCAGACTGGATTCTAAGTAATAAGGTGTTTATAAGGCGTGCTGTAAATCTGGGACTATAAACATGTCTACTTTTCTGTTAAACCTGCTGCTGTGCATGAGGTACAATAAGCTCTCTTTTCAGTTTTATGGTGGCCAGTATGTTGGTTTGCCAGCCTTGATTGCTGTTGATTCTACTGTTCCCAAAGCCTCCTGCCAAGTTCTTGAACCAAGTCACGCTCCCTGGTGATGTCATGAGGCCACGAAGAATTTGCTCATTCACTGTACCTGCAGGGATGCCCCAAGAATCACATACCTTCCCTATTAGTCATAGGTTGGTTGAAGAATAACATCTTGGAGAAAACAAGGTCTCCCTTCCTCTGATTTCAAAGATACCACATTTTTTATCTTTCATAATGAGTTTATAGAGTAAAATGAAGATAATTATTGCTTTATAGAAATTATTTTAATATGAATTTTTCAAGAATTAACAATGCTGATCTTGTTATTTTGACAAGAAACAAGATGTTCGCAGCATTCATAAGCAAATTTATTTCAGTTTACATATTTATGAAACACAGTGCTTGGTGTTTAAGATTATCACCATGGCTACTGATGCCAAACATCTGGAGGGAAAAGGGAAACAGGTCATAGATCTGCGTAATTAAATTACGTGATGTCAGATATGCCTTTTTGGAGTAATCTGATCAATTTTAAGCTCTTCAGTTTTCACCCAAGTATTTGACATTTATATAGATAAATCTTGATTCTTGCATCTTTGATTCCCTCAACCAAAGTGCTCGTAGAATAAAGTTCCAGCCTCCCTACTAGTTAGATCAAATATAAAAACAAAAACAAGCAAACAATGAAACTTCAACAAAAATTCTGTAAAATCCACTGGTTTTGAGCTCATTGCTACACAAATAGTTTATATAGTTTTATACTTTCATTTCTCAAGTGAGCATTACCAAGGTAGCATCAGTGTTTTCAGCAGGCTTGGTTCAAATGCAAATGGCTAAAGGTGATTTTTCATAGGCTATGATAGAATGGAGTTTATCTTCTGTCTTTTGATGTCCGAATTTTCCCTCTGACACTTCACACTTAAAAGAGAGGGGGTTTTTTGGAACAAGATTTTCTTCTGTCACCTTGAGGAAGAAACTCCATCAACCACTAAAATCTTTAATCAAGATTTAAACTGTTGGGCCTACCTGGTGGCTCAAGGAGTTAAGACACAACATATGAAGTTATCTGCAGCCACTGAAGCACGAGTTCGATCCCCGGCCAGGGAGCTACCCACGTGGCGCAGCAGACCTCTCCTGACTTGCCTGCTGCTCCCTTCAGCAGTGTACTTTGGTCAATCTGCCTATTCTGTCCCCCACTCTGTCTCTGGTGAATCCTCTTACCCCCTCCCACCCCTTATACCTCTGGCCTGTATCCCAGCTCTTGTATGCATAAATAAATAAGTCTTTAAAAAAAAAAACATTTAAACTGTTTCTGAACAGTTCTTTAAGTTATTGTGCTCACAGTTATACCTACACATTTTACATTAATTTTGACAATTGACATAAATCAGAGAAAAAACACTTCTTTAAACAGTTCAGAGATATGTAGGTATAGGTATATTGCAAAAATATAGAAATATTGCAAAAGGGTTCTTTTTACCCCCCATGTTAAAATATTTTATAATAATTAAGCCTACTAATTTTTGTAGTAAAACCTAAATAAATATAGAGAGCAAAAATAAAACTCATGAAATCCATAAACATTAATTTAATATAAGATATGGTTGCTTTAATGATATAAAATTATTACTCATGTATGAAATCAGATGCTATGCTTCATAGGAGAGATCATTATCTTTTTCTCTCATTGTGAAATCTTAGGAAATGTTTGAGGAGAAAATGAGTTAGTGATCTTTATTAATATGAGCAATTTTTAAAATATTGAGCACATCAAATATATATAATAACACTTTTACTCTGAAAGCATTATTGAGAGAAGTTAGGAGGAAATGAATAAATGGGAGGACATACCATTTTTGTGGAAGGGAAGATTCAATATATAAAGATGTCATTTTTACCCCCAAATTAACCTAGCAATTCAATATAATCCACTCAAAACCTCAACAGGTGACTTTTTTTGTAGAAATCAAAATGGTGATTCTAAAGTGAATATAGAAATGTAAAGGCTTATGAATGGACAAGGAAATCTTTAAGAAAAAAAAGATTGAAAAGCCAGAAGCTTAACTGCTTTATATCATGATCCCACTGTAAACTATACTAATTAGAAAAGTGTAGTATTGATGAAATTATAGAAATTGAGCACAGTCCATAAAAAAAACCTTTGAAGTGAAAAGAGAACATATTTACCTTGGAGCCATCAAGTATTGCTTAATCAGGACACCAAAAGCACTAACCATAAAAAAAGATCATTTGTAAATTAATAATAAAACAGATAAGATAATAAAAGCATATTGACTTCAGTTCTGGAATCGATTGAATAACAGGGACCAAATTTATACCCTTCCTTCTGAAATAGCAGCCACAACAAAAGCAGACAACAGACAAGATACATGAAACTGCAATTCTCCAGACAATGAGTATCAGCGAACATAGAATAATGTTCCCTACAAGATGGATAACAAATGAGGTGAGACCTGCTATTGACTTGGCTTACTTTCTTGAGAGAGTTGACAGTCTACAGTGCAAGGTAGAAAAACCAGGTTGAACACAGCAGACTCCCCGAGTTAAGGAGACAAAGCTAAATGCCAGGGAGACTTAGGAGGCTGAAGCTTACCAGACAGAGCGCAGAACAAGAGAGAGCTGTATAGAGAAATAACTCTGGGAGTAACTATTTAACCAAATACAGAAACCATCTAAGTCCAGGGGAAAAAATAAAAGAATATTAGAGGAAACAGTGCCCAGCACTTCCCAAAGTCAAAATCCCTGTGTTTGCACCAGCCTGATTGCTATACCTAGTGATTCACAGAACATGAGAAATAACTCAAAATTGAGTTGCTTCTGTAAAAGTGAAGAAAGTTAAAATTAACCATAGACTGAATGATCCTCTGATTCCACCTAACAACTCTCAAAAGCAAATTCAAAAGAATCAAACTGTTTCCAAGTAATTTAACTGCAAGGTTTAAATATAATGTTGGAATACAAACATATTCAGAACCCAAGAAGGTAAAAATCATAATGCCAATTTAATTGCCATATAATTAAAGATTACTAGGCAGAAAAACACATCTCATAATGAAGATAAAAATCAACCAACTGAAACCAACTCAGATGTTAGAATTAACAGACAGGGACATTAAAAAGTTATTATTATAACTGCATGCCAGATGTTCCAAAAAATTGGTACAGACTAAGAAGATATAAAAAGAACCCAAATCAAACTCATGGAGTTGAAAATAACAATGTCTGAAATAAAAACTACATTATTTAGGGTTGTTGGCAGAGTAGATGTTTTAGTAAGAAAGATTAGTGAAATTGAAGAGAAAGTAATAGAAACTATCCAAATGAAACACAGAGAAATGTTTTACAAATTAATTTTAAATAGCAATGAGACATGGGACAAGTTCAAGTTACTAATATATGTATAACTGGAACCCTCCCCCCTGAAAGCTAAATGAAGCACAAAATATAGTGAAATAATGTTCCCAGATTTTTCAAATATGATGAGAAATAAAAACTTACAAATATATAAGCAGCTCCATAAACTTTCTTCATAAAAGAAATACTAAGAAAACACTACCAAGGTATATTATAATCAAATTCTGTAAAACAAATGAGGAAAACAGTGATAAAGAGAATATCCTAAAAGCTATCAGACTAAACAACATGTTATATACAGAGAAACAGATACAGATGACAACAGATTTCTCATTAGAGACGGTGTGATAAGATGGTTGAGCTACATCTTTCAAGTATTAAAGGAAAAAGGAAATGGTCATGAAAAGGAACTACACCCAACAAAAATAACTTTTAAAATGCATATTTATTATCATGTCTTCAGAAAATAGAAAAATAATAGTAGATAGAAATCTACTTCTAGGGCCTCCCCAGTGGCGCAGCGGTTGAGTGCTGGGTTGGGAAGCTGCCAGCAGCCTCTGCAGCACCGTTTCGATCCCCAGCTGCTGGGCGAGGGTCCCACATGGCGCACAGACCTCTCCTGTCTCACCCACTGCTCCCCTCAGCAGAGTACTTCGTCAGTCTGCCTGTTCTGCTCTCCACTCTGGCTCTGGTGAATTCTCTCACCCTCCCGCGCTTCTGACTGTACCCAGTGCTTGTATAAATAAATAAATCTTAAAAAAAAAATAAAAAAGAAATCTACTTCTACATGAATGAAGAGTATCATGGTAGTTCCATGATAAAGTACATGATAAATATATACTACTTCCTTAGTATTTAAATATCTTATTAAAAATAAGTTGAAGGTGTTAGTGCTGTATGATTTTAAAATCTGTACTGAAGCTATAAAACTGTTATCAAGTCAGTGCAACACTGGCATCAAGACAGATGAATTGAGCTACAGCAATTGATCTAGACCAGTAAACAGCAGAAAATTTAGTGATAGACTACCCCCCCAAAAAAACCCTTCTATTCATATGTTGTACCATAAATAAAAAATAGATCATAGACCTAAATGCTAAATGTAAAACCGAGAACTATAAAACTTCTAGAAGAAAATATTTGCAACCTTCAATTAGACAAAGATTTCTTAGATACAGCCAGGCAATACCCCAAATGTTCATAAAAATTATAGTGCCTCCCCAGTGGCACAGTGGGTTGAACACTGTGCTGTGAAGCTGTCCGCAGCCTCTGCAGCATGGGTTTGATTCCCGGCCGGCCAGGGAGAAACCCACATGGCGTGGCAGACCTCTTCTGCCTCACCCGCTACTTCCCTCAGCAGTGTATATCAGTCAATCCACCTGTTCTGCTCCCCACTCTGTCTCTGGTGAATCCTCTCACCTTCCACATCTCTGGCCTGTATCCCAGTCCTTGTATGCATAAATAAATACGTATCTTAAAAAATGATCATTGAAATACAACATTAAGCATTTCTTCATAGCAAACAAGAGAAAACTCCATGAACCCCAGTTTGAAAAACATTGTAATAGGCAGTGTGTGATTTTGAGCAAAAGATCTTTTCCTATGGCCAAATAAATTAGATCAATGAGAAGATGTGCAGAGTCCTGAACCCTAATATTCTCCCTGTTAGATGTTTAGAAGGGGTGAGGTGATTTGGGTTTGTTTACTTAAAACCATTTAATGATGGGCATTCCCATTTCACTTTTTTCTGGCCTGATACAGCCAGAAATTTTCTTTCACATACCATGTTCTTTACCTAAGTTCACAGAAGAGGTTCTTCAAAATTTCAGCCATTGTTTTCTCCTAATGCATATTCTTTTTATGAGAATTAGAGCCAGCAAAGGCAAAAACTAAATAACAATCCAAATACTCATTTAAAACACCTCACATTGAACCTTTTGCTATTTATGGACACATCTAAAGGTAACCCTTTTCAGCTGTCAACTATTTTTTTTTAATTTATTCATACAAGAACTGGGGTACAGGACAGAGGCACGGGGGTGTGTGTGAGAGAATTCACCAGAGACAGTGGGAGCAGAACAGGCAAACTGAGTGAAGTACACTGCTGAGGGGAGCAGCGGGCGAGTCAGGAGAGGTCTTCTGCGCCATGTGGTTTGCTCCCTGGCTGGTGATCTAACTCATGCTACAGTGGCTGCGGACAGCCTCATAGGTTGCATCCCAACCCCTTGAGCCACCAGCGAGGCCCTGTCAACTATTTTTAAGGCAAATTTATAAAATTTCTGATAAGTAGGGCTCAGTGTGCTTCCACATGTAAGGTCTTCCATCATTGTGACCTTGTTGAGTGGGGTGACCACACAGCATGTGGCTTCTGATGTCAGCACAATCATTGACCTCCAATAGGTTATGTATAGTCTGTTGTTAAATATTGTTAAAACAGGCTTCCCAGCTTTGAAAAAAGTATTTCAAATTTGGGGCCTCCTTGGTGGTACAAGGGGTTAAGTTGCAGCACTATGAAGCTATCCACAGCCACTGCAGCATGAGTTCGATCCCCGGCCAGGGAGGGGACCCACATGGCGCAACAGACCTCTCCTGTCTCATCTGCTGCTCCCTTCAGCAGTGTATTTCAGTAGATCTGCCTGTTCTAGTGAATCCTCTGACACCCCGTACCTCAGGCCTGCACCCCAGCTCTTGTATGTATAAATAAATACATCTTTTAAAAAAAAGTATTTCAAATTTAGCATACATTTAGACAACTCTGCCCTGCACTTTCTCCAACTGAAAAAGAGTGGAAAATATGCAGAAACACAATGAGATCAGATGAACTGCTATATATTTAATACGGTAACTCATGCTCTACAAGGGAGTGTAGTTGGGGGACTCTCCACTTACAGTTTTGCAATATCGCCTCATCTTTGTTCCACCCCCAGGGTTGTTTTGTTTTGTTTGTTTGTTTGACTCTTTAAGCAGATACTGGTATGGTGCCATCCAATTTCTTCACTTTAATTTATTTGATAGAAATCTAAGTATAGTTCTTTAACTAGAGCACAGTAATCATATTTTCATCTCTTGTAAAGTTGTCAAACAGCTACTATTTCACTGCACTGTTTTACAAACTTGCTCTAAGAAGTTATTAATTAGGATGTTTGCCTCCACCTTAAATGCCTCTAGAAAACTTGTTTTGTTTTTCATTTGTTTTGTTATGTTTCTCTTCCCTCCATGTAAGTGTTATTTGTCTCTGCATGTTACCTAGATTCTCTCTAACTTATTAAAGCCCTCTTTTTGCTTCCTCTAAGTTATTACCGCCAAAGTTCTTGGGTTGGAAATAAGATTACTTTTGCCTCATTAAAATTCTATATAGAATAAAACTTGACCTGGTTTGCATGTCAGAGGGTCTCTTCATTAGAGTTGAAGGCCTGATTATTGAAAACACAGGTCTTCCCCCTTCCTTTCAAGTACGTGTTGGAAATAGAGATGAAAGACTGACAAGTCACTATCAAATAGAATTACTAAGAAAACAGGATATGGGGAACTACTAGTCCCAAGACTATGTGGTAGTGTCAGGGACCTTCATTATAGTTCCAGTTGACCCCCTTTATATATCACCTTGGCAAATGCCTATGAGGCATGAATTGGAAGTCACACTCAGAAGTCCTATAGATTTGCAACAGTCCTCCAACTCCAGTACAATAAGCTGAGATTTCATTTTTAAATGTTATAATTACAAATATTCCTGGAAGTGATATGAACTTGGGCTAGCTGGCTATCAAAGTCTGATTATGAAATAGTTTCTCTAATTAGGCACTACACAAATCCCTGACAGGACACAAGGCTGGTAAATTCTGAGAGGAGGGTAGGTGGTACTTGACAGCTATTGTGAGGGAACGGCTACTTGGAAATGAAAGGTTAGAGAAAGAGAAATCTGACAAAGAAAAGAACATAAAACATTGTGCAACTTCATTCCTTCATGATTTTGCTAGCAAGAGCTCTAGATAAATGCATTCATGTTTTATGATCCCTTTCAAAAGTTATATGAAAAATTCATGTGCAATCCGTATAGCTTTTCTTAGATAGAAAAACTCCCTCCTCAGTATCTTCCTGAGCTGTCATAAGTCTGTTAAACTCATCCACATATAATTTCAAGCCAAAGATACTTCAAAACATAGATTCCCTGAAGGAACAGAATAACTTATTGAAATATTGCTGAGGAAAAGCATGCTTCATATTATATATGACGTATATTTTTATGCTTGCTTAAATAAATAGAAAAATTTTGCTTATTGGAGACTGACCAGATACTCACCAAATCTGTTTATTCTTCCTAGGCACATAGTTATTTCATTTGCCAAATCTCTTACATGCTATAATGTATAACTAATTCTTATTCATGGAATGAATGGAAGTGAAGGAATTAAGTACGTAACTTTTCCATATTTGTTTTTTCTTCTCTCCATCTTCTGGCTAGATTACACCAAAGCAACCTAAAGAATCCACGAGTTGAAGATATAGGGAGCAGAGCCCCGCAATGGGTGGTAAGTGAGAAACTTTTGTTGGGTCAAGTGCTGAGATTTAGGGGTTACTTATTTCAATATATAATATTTAATGCTAATTAACAAATGTATTTTTAAGGGCATATATTATATGTGTGAAACAAAGGGAATCTTTCATTTGGGAACTCTTGGGCCAAAATCATAATGCATGGTGTGATCTACTGAGTAGAATCTGAATTCTTAAACTCCAGTTACTAATGCTTTCAAATGCAGCCAAGGAGAATTCATATTGTACAATGTCAGTGTTGCAGACTGTGGGTGACACTAGTGTATGGTTTAAATCATGATCCTGCCACTAATGAATCATATTATGTAAGCATGTTGTTTTCAGCTCTGTGCTTGGCTTTCTCCTCTACAGAATGGAAATTAAGATAGTACTAACCCTGGGTAGTGAAGGTTAGGTGATAAATGCCAACTGCGTAGAAGAGTGCATGGTACATAGTATTCTATGAATGATTGTTACTAAGAACAGATATATTTCTGCATCTTACTTTCCATATCTGGAAATATATAAGGCTAAGTAGTAGTACAGCAGTGCTGTGGTAGACTAAATCAATTAATTTCCCCAAATGTATCACAGCTTGGTGCCTACATCCTGGTGATATAGTCTTCTCCATTGACTCCAGACTTGGCCATAAGACTTTCTTTGGTTAATGAGACTCAAGAAAATATGACACAAGCAAAGGCTTAATAAGCATGTGTCTATTGTGCTCACCTTCTTTCAATGCTACCTCTGCCATTAAGAACCTTGGACTATCCTGTGGGAGAGATCATGTGAAGGCAAACTGAACCAGCTAAGTGACCTCTGTTGGGGAAAACTGAAATCCTTGACAATATTGAATCTTCTGATCCATGAATACAGACTGTCTCTCCATTTATTTCTTCCCTATTTTCCTATTTTATGTCTGTATTCCTATATTTATATCTATATTCCTATATCTATATTTTATACCTATATTCCTATATTTTCCAATTTTATATCTTGTACCTATATTGTTAGATTTCTATCTAAGTGTTATATTGTGATGACTGCTTATGTAAGTGATATTCCATTTATATAAGTTCAAATTACATTTTTTATTGTTGGTATATAATAAAGTGATTGACTTTTGTATGTCAACTGTTTCCTGCAACCCTATAACACCCTCGTTATCATCGCTTAATAGTTCCAGGGTTTTTTTGTTGGATCTTTCATTTTTTAATGTAAATAATCATGTCATGAGATATTGAACAGATAATTTTATTTCTTCCCAATCAGTATACTTTTTATTTCCTTTTATTGTCTTGTTGCATTAGCTAGGACTTGTTGTATGATGGTGAATGGGGATGGTAAGAAGAGATATACTTATCTTGTACCTGATATTATCGAGAAAATGTCTAGCTTATCATTACTACATATGCTATTAGATGTAGGGTTTTGTTTTCTAGATGTCCATTATCAAGTGGGGGATGTTTCCTTTTATTAGACATTTTCTAGGAGAATGTTTCTTTATGCACCTTCTTCCCTCTGATGTGATTATAGCATATATTTTGGACTTCTCCTCACAGTTCTTGGTTCACAGCTCCCAAAATCCTTGGACTTTTCTAGGTGATAAGAGCAATGGCATTTGTAGCATCCTTTGTCATAATATTTGGTCTCCAGTCCGCAGTTTCTAAAATCATCTCAAATCTATAAAGGTACAATGGGTGTTTATAACAAGTTCCTTTCAACCACAATAGATTTTAAGTTCATGAAGTGATTTAGAAATCCCCTAAAGTGATTAGAAATCCCCTAAAGATGGAAGGACTGGTTGCCTTGAGAATCATCCATAAATGAAGAGTTGGAGCTGTCAAGAGACTAAGAAGACAAGACACACAGGCTGGGGGGAATTTTACAAAACACATATTTGATAAAGGACTGGTTCCAAAATATGCAAAGAACTGTCAAGCTCAACAATAAGTAAACAAGCAACCCAGCTTAAAAATGGGCAAAAATCTTCGAACAGACACTTCACCAAAAAAAGATGCAGATGGCATATAAGGATATGAAAATATGCTCAATGTCATATGTCACTAGGAAATTACAAATTAAAACAATGAGATACCACCCCACACCAAAATTCAAACACTAACAACACCAAATGATAGTGAAGATCTAAAAACCAAGAGTTCTCTGACCTGGAGTTCTCACCAGAAATTCCTTTATGGTGGGAATACAAAGTGGTACAGGCTCTTCAAAAGATGGTTTGACTATTTTTCATAAGATTAGTCATAGTCTTGCCATGTGATCCAGCAACTGCACTCCTTGGTATTAACCTACAGGAGTTGAAATCTATGTCTGCACAAAAACCTGTGGGTGTTTATAGCAAATTTATTCATAATTGCCAACATTTGGAAGCAACCAAGCTGTCCTTTAGTAGGTGAGTAGATAAATTGACTGGTACATCCAGACAATGAAATATTATGTTATATGAAAAATATGTCAACTATCAAGTCATAGAAAAACATGGAAGAAACTTAAAAGGATATTATGAAGTAAAAGAAGCCAAACTAAAAAGGGTATATACGGTATGATAACACCTCTATTATGTTCAGGAAGAGCAAAGCTATGGAGACAATGAAAGAATCAGTGATTACTAAAGGTTAATAGTAAAATTCCTCTGCATGATACTCTAATATTAGGTACAGGTCATTATACAGATACCCAGACCCATCAGATATACACCACCAAGAGTGAATTCAAATGAGTGATAATAAGGTTCAGCTATTATAACAAATCTCCCTCTCTGGTGTGGGATTTTGATAGATGGGGAGACTCTTCATATGAGGGAGTAAGAAGCATACCAAGAACAATTAATAAAACATATTAAGCCTCTATTAATGGCAGGAACCATGGCACGTATGGTTTGAGGAGAAGGAAAGTAAAGAATTATAAATGCAAACTATAATAGATGGTTTAACTATAATAGATGGTCACATCTAGTTGGAAAGAAAAGACAATAAAAATAAACCAAATAGCTAGCCCAGCATCCTTTCCCCCCAATCCTGCCAAGACCCCTTCTCTGGAAATGTGACTGTTATTTGCAGTACACAACTTAAATTTTCTTCAGTAACTTCTAACACAGAAAATTACTAATGGGGGATACTACAATACTGTACAAGTTGAAAACTCAAAAGATTGCAGGGGCCTGGCAGGTGGCTACAGACACAAGTAACACAGGGAAGTGTATAATAAAGCAGGGACTTGCAGAGAGGGCTGGGGGTAGAAGAACTGTGGTCAAACTCAAGCATGTCCGCTCTGCCTAAAAGAATTTAAATTCATATTAAAAGCCAAATCAAACTAAAACAAAACCAAATTTTCAAATAAAAGCTCAAGCCTCATTGCACAGCTAATTATGGATTTAATTTCCCCTAAGTGTAGGCTTTCAGTATCTCTTCCTGCAGGGCGTTTGACAAACAGACTCCTACTGCTAGAGCATTTAGAAACAATAAATTTAATACTTAGCATATATTGTACATAATACAGTGGGGTTTTCTTTAATTCTGCTTCTGTGTATGAGAATAAAAATGCTAATGATAAAAGAGTCTAAAAATATAATAAATGAAGGGAGGAATAAAACAAAAAGCTCATGCTGTTAGATATGATCTCTTTCCTCAACGAAGTTCCTTAAGGATGAGGCCTCCAACTGATTAAGCAATATATATTGCTTGAGGAAGAGCTAGTGGACTAAATAGAATACATAAGAATCAAGACATCAAATATTTGGGTTGAAACATGATTTGCTTTGTGGTCAAGAAGGACCTAAGGAGACATGATGACTAAATGTAGTGTGGAAATCTGAATGGGATCCTGGAAGAGAAAAAGGACACTAGATTTAAAAAAAGTGGGGGGGGGGATCTGAATCAAATATGCATTTCAGCTAACAATAATGTATCAACACTGGTTCACTGATTATGAAAAATGTACCTAAACTGTGCTAATATGTTGCTACAGACAGAATTGAGTGCTGAGTAAATGGAAAATGTCTATATTGTCTTGGCAATTTTTCAGTATATATTTACTGTCCTTAAAAATTGTTTTTGTTTTTTGTTGATGAGTCAGTGACTAATATAGGGGTAGATCTAAGCCTTTTGTTTTTCCCATGGGCAGTTTATAATCTGTGTCATGTGAGCCTGTGGCAGTCAGGAAGCAAAACTGCATCAAAGGTAGAGATTCACAAAGGTAAATGCTAGTGACGTACAGCTATCAAAATAGTGAAAATAGAAATTTATCATATAGTAATACGTGTGTTGTCATTAGTGCATCAAATGTAAGACCTAGTGATGGCTCTGTTACGCCTGCATTTTTGAAATGTGATGTGTATAAATGATAGTTCGTTATACTTGTAACTACTGAAATATATGAAAATACTTTCTGTGGGTGCAAAGTCACAAGTAGTATTGTGGTTTGTAGCCATCATTTAAGGAAAAGTTAGATTTCAATTAGAAGTTGTAAGAAAAAAATTGTAAATTTTCCCCATCTAAGTTTATAGGCCCCACACATCACCCTCTCCAAAGTCCTGCACACATTCAGAAGAGTCCCTGAGGTAAGGAAGGCTTTCCATGTGCAGCCTATCTAAGGAAAGTAATAATTGAGGTTCTGTGAAGTCAGTTTTCATAGTCATGGGTTTGTGTCTCTGTTGGACACCCAAAGAAATTTGGGGGAAAATGCTGTGCTGTGTCGCCTCTCCCGTCTATCCTGCACAGCCTCACCCCTGCTCATCTTACTCTCCTCCCTGGTTTGATAGTCCTAGTCCTCGCATTGAAAAGTTAGAGATGAAACTGAATGTTTAATGAATAAGCTTTTCTCAAGTTTGTTTATAATTTCTTCTTATCCACCCTCTAGGAAACAAATTCCGTGGGTTCAACTAAGCACTTTATATAGAAGTATTTTCTTTAAATTGACTGTCACCTCTCCACATGGCATTTTCTCTGAGCATTAGCTAAAAACAGCCCACATTCAAATCAAATTTCTAAAGAACACACTTGTATAAATACCATTAATCCGTGGTCAGTTTACACCTTATCAGTCATGGATACTTAAATAGCCCCCTGAGATGTGGCTTTCTAAATTTCTCTACTGCCCCATCATCTCTCACTAAGTTACTAGCAGAGAGAAATCTTTTGGTATTCTCAAGCTGAGCTATACCATCCCCAAAATGGGTAATATTCCACCCAGAAATAGCTGGCGACAAGCAGCCTGGCAGTGCCAAGTAAAATTTTGTAGGTAAACACTTAAAAGTATTCCCCTGATGGCTTTCTTCGTCTTTACACAAACTTACCTGTTGACGGTATCTGTCAGTGCCTCCTTCCCAGCAGAGCGGTGCTGGCCCCACAAATCAGAATTTCTATTTGCTGAGAACGGAGCCTGGCAACCATTCAACCACAAGTAATCTAAACACATTTACCTGCCTAAACCAATCTGCCTTTTGACATGCTGGCTTGGGGATTGCCAAGCTTGGAGACATCTCAAACATAGTGTTTTATTTCTAAAAAACATAATCTACTATGCTGAAAGTCTGACAAGATGTCCTCAGACCATCCTATATTTAGTTTTAGTATCAGCAACTTTGAATAAGCCATTTAATAGTATAAATCTGAAAAAAAGACTAAATTAATGAAGGCACTGATCAGCTTGATTTTATTTGATTTTGACCAGCTACTTCCAACTAATTACTAATTCCTAGTAATGCTGTTTGGTAAAATACAGATATGTGGGTTTATAAGAGAAGAGGCTGTTTAGTTTTGTTTTCTTACTTGAGCAGAAATATGTCTGGACTTGCTGAGTCTCAGTGTACAGAGAAAAACTAGCTGCTTACATCCCAAAGTATACAATATATTATTACGGATTGGAACTTTTGCTTTTCTGTGATTCAGTGATGGGGGCTTAGTAAAAGAATGCCACGTTAATAAAATGAAGTTTTCATTAGATTTCCTTGTCAAGTTTTCTGCCAATGCCAAAATGTCATTCCCTTCTCACTGCCTCTTCCCTTGTGATGTCAGTCTGTAGACATACCCCACAAAGCAAAGTGGAGAATTAAGGTCAGCCCGGATAATTTCAGCCCCCTACCCAAGAAGTCAAGTTTTTTCTTCTCCTAAAAGAAGAATGAGCATTTTAATCTGTTACATTAAGGGACTGGACTTGCCAGTTTTCCGAACATTCCCATCATCCATCCTCACTAGTGCTCGTCCATGGAGCCAGAGTGGTGGTTTGCGGGGAGCAGAGACTGGCTGTGGGGAAGAGCCAGGGCTTAAGGCAGGAGTCGGGGGCTGTGGGCGGCAGTCTTTGGGACAGACAGACCAAACAGCTCCCCACACTCTGCAACTCTGGGATCGGGCTGCAAAAGGTGTGAATATTTGACACTGCTTATTTTCCTCTTGCTTTTGAGAATTAAAAAAAAAAAAAAAAAAGCTATTCACAACAAACTGTTCTTATTTGAACTGTGCTTTGTGATTTACAATAGTCTTAGGGCTGTGAGTGCCTGTCTCTTTGACCTGACCAATAAAGTTGTGCTGCAAAGTCCATACAGATACTCAGCTTAAAATATGCCAGGTTAAGGACCTGAGAAATATCATTTCTCTCTGGTATCACTTTCATTTCATTAAAAATAAAAGGATATTGGGCCTCCCCTGGCGGTGCAGCAGTTGAGCGCTGGGCTGCGAAGCTGCCTGCAGCCCCTGCAGCGCCAGTTCGATCCCTGGCCACCGGGCAAGGGTCCCACATGGCGCGCAGACCTCTCCTGCTGTGCCCGCTGCTCCCCTCAGCAGTGTACTTCGGTCCTTCTGCCTGCTCTGCTCCCCGCTCTGGCTCTGGTGAATTCTCTCACCCCCTCTCCCCACCAGCATTTCTGACTGTACCCAGTGCTTGTATACATTTAAAAAAATAATAATTAAAAAGAGTTTACTCTTTATTAAAAAAACAAATAAAATAAAATAAAAGGATATTTTAATATCTACCAAAAGATAAGGATATAATCAAAGACTAAAGAGCAATTATTTTAGTGAGTTTTATGAAAACTCAGTATATACTCTTTTTTGGTTTGGTTTGGTTTGATTTGCTTGTTTTTAACAAACACCGTCTAGTCTAAATTTCAGGAATCACTGCTTTAGAGTATAACTTCGCTAAGACAGAATATCAGGAAATATTGGTCATAAAAAAAAAAAAAAAGAATATCAGGAAATAGTGTGCCAGTCTGTGGCTGCCATGGAAACATGACCCTCATGTGGCCTGCTGCAGGGGTGTGAGGAGAGCAGACCCAAGATGAGCCACCCTGGCCCACTTCCCCGCCACTCCCAGCCTGACTGCCCCGGCAGGAGGGGCAAAGCGGCCCATTCTGGCCAGATGCAGGGCTCCTCTGATGAGTGACTGAGGCTGATGGAGGCCCCACGGTCTGACAGAAACTTTCTTAGAGCTAACACTCTAAGTAGCTATACTCAGAGCTACACTCCGAGATTCTTCCTACCCACCAATCCCTGAACCCTTGCTTCTCCTTCGCAGGAAGGAAGAATCAAATCTGGATTCTCCACACTCCTGCAGCTCTCAGCCCATTCTCCTTGTAGGTGTTTCCCCATCCTCGTCTTTGGAGTCTGTCTTCATAGCCCATACTCAATAAATGTCTTCCTTGTAAGAGGTGAACCAATTCAGATGCCATCTATGCTTCCTTCCGGGCTAGGCAGCCCTTCTTTGACTTCTGTAGGAGAAGCAAATCTCATTGTCTTAAGATATTTAGGGCTAATGAAGTAGCAATGATCTGTTGGGGAGACAATTAACAATCATCCTCGGTGAACACACAGACCCTGGCATCCCTGCTGCTTATCCCTCCCTCGTTTCTTCCTCCCCACCCTTGTCCACCTCCTTCTTCTGCCCCCCACTCCCCTCCTGTTTGTTCTTTGCCTCTCTCTCCATACTGCATGTTTCCAGAACTTCTTATCACCAGCGTAAAGACCCAATGCAAGGTCTCATTATTCTAGAGTTAAAGGTCCTTCTGTTGTATTTTGATGGAATTCATCCAAGTCTCTGTTTTCCACAGGAGAGTAAATGTGGAATTGACTCCTTTGGCATCTTAGGGAATTCAGTGATTTAAACTCCATATTCCCTGGGTAGTTTCTTAGGAATCTGCACATGTACACCTGCCCATCTGCATGGCCTTTAATTTATTTATTTTCTTATTTATTCTGTTGCTGAGACACCTTCCTCTACCATCTCCTCCCAGGGGCCCTGAAGCAGAGGGAGTGATTCAGGTGTGATTACACTTTTCTTCAGCTATTCTTTTGGTTACTATAGAAACCATTTTCATCTTTTTTTTTTTTTAAGTTAATTTTCTTTTTGGTTCAGGAATCCTCTGGATTCCATTAAAACCACCAGGCTAATTCTCTGGGATGCAGAGTCATAGAATTCTAGGCTAACATGGGTTTTATAATGACTGGGTCCAACTCTTTGATGATATGTGTTAAAGTCATTCAAGTTTTAAAAAATACATATACTCAGACCCTGGCTAGTTCTGTGTCACCTTTCAGGAAAAGGAAATAAATATTTAAATAAAGATTTAATGGTGTGATTCAAGTGCAAAAGCACAGAAAAAGGGTACCCATCTGCCTGGGGAGATCTGGGAGAGTTGATCTGGAAAAGAATACCTACAGTGGTTCCGGAACTTGATGCTAGCTGTTTAGCCCTCCTGGTCTGTCAGATTCAACTGCACATGGCTTCGTTCTAAGAACTTCACACAACCCTATGAGGTAGAGAGACTGTCATCATCTCCATTTTACAGATGAGGAAAGTGAGGCATAGAGTGGTTAAGTAATATATGTGACTGGCAGAACCATCTGGTGTCCATCCTCTTACTGCTGTGCATCCTGCCTCTTTCACCGCCAGATTTCCCAGGCTAAGTACTGACAAGCCAGGATTGAATTGAGGTCTTCTGATTCCCAAACTAGGATTAAAGACTAACTTCTCAGACCCCAGAGTAAGTGCCTGTTTTAATTTGTGGTCTTTTGGAATCTGTGACACTCACAGTAGCTTCCTTAAAAAGGGTAAGATATTCCCTAGAATAGCAACTTTGGGGTCCTTGTTCAGAAGTGCCGAGGATTGGGGTAGGGGAATATGACAAATTTAAAACTGAACTTCCATCAAACAAAAATGTACTGTGAGCAAAAGCCTGGTATGTCTGGGCGAATAGTGAGTTTCTACCACATGCAAGGTATAATAATAATCAGGTTTTCAAAATACTCAGCCAGACTCCACTGGCCTTTCTAAGATAGAAATGTACAGACAGATAAAAGACTGTGTTCAGATTTTATTTTAATCTTTGCCTCCTGGCTTGTGGTCTTGGATGCCTTAGTATTGAAAGCAAATGATATTTCTACCTCCTCCTTCCCAGGGCAGGAATTTGTATTTTAATTTTGGAACATTTAGGGAAAAATCAAATGAAATGCTTTATTTACTTTTTTTGAGACTTTTTTTCTCTTTCCAGGAATAAAGCCTATTGCTTACTAAGTTGTAGACTAAATACTTTAAGTCCCAAGGCAGAACGGGTTACTGGAGTTGTAGCACATGTATATGTGCTTTGCCCAGGAGGGAGGAGCACAGCTTCAAGGGGTTCCAGCATAGACTGGTCTTATATCAGAGCACAGAAGTTAATTTACCTTGAATGGATCTTTAAATCATAAAGTTTACACGTAAACAAGCAGGAATAAACTGTAGTAAAGATGTGCCAAGAACTCTGCTGTGGTAGAGAAAATTATGTGCATTTTTATCAACTTACTAGCAATGCTGAAATCCTCTAAACTATGAAAATGATAACATAGCTACCAATATGTAATCCTCAATTTATCTACCCAGTCTAACTTCTGCTCACCTAAGAAAAGTGATCCGATAATTTATTATCCAAACTGGACACATAGAAAGAAAAAAAATAGTGTTATTTTAATTACCTAGGGACAGTGTATAAATCAGACTGAACCAGTGAACTAGCATGAATGCTCAGACTAAGCATGGGCAAAATTTCCCTTTTCAAGGGAAGAATCTACGTCAATATGGTATCTATGAGCAGAGCATGATGACAAGCACAGAGCCAAATAGGTGAGAGGTCAGGAAGAGAAAATTTCCCACCTGGAACTACTTAGAGCACAGAAATTTGGTGCTGGAAGGGACAATGTAATCATCTAGTTGAACCAGATGAGAAATTGAGGCGGCACATAGATGTATGAAGTAGGGATGGATCCAGGCTCCAGACCAGATCAATGACAGTCTGTTGAGTTGTTTCAGAAGCTCAGCTGAATGACTTAGTACTAGTGGAAATAATCTCAGGGGTCAGTCACTTCCCCTCCTAGCGACAGTGCTCCTCCTTGCCCTCCTATGAATACCCTCTACATTTTCCACCAACTCTTGAGTATGTTGTTAGCTATCCTTGTTGAAGAGCTAGTAGATGGTAGCATTAGTTGATAATAGTTCATTTGAGTAGTTCACTTATTAAGTAGCCTGTTCTCTTTAATTAGTATATTCATTAAAGCTCCAATCACCCCATATTATCACCTAGCAGAAATCTGAGGTCTGAGAAAAATGACACTTAATATGGGTCACTTCTGATGGGGGAGGAAAAAGTCTTTAAAGAACATGATACTATAAATAACAGCAGGAGATAGAGATATATAGAAAAGGGGTTAGGATATTCAACAGAGTGCCTAGAATAGCAAGGGTGGGCCTTGTGGAAGTGCTGAATATTGGACAGGGAATGACTAGAATGACTGAGAAGGAAAGAGAAGGGTTGAGAGGACAAATTTTACATAGTGTCAACCTGAGCAAAGGAGTATGTTAAGACTTCTTGAGTATTAATTAGAAGCATGAGCTCATATGGGAAGCAGCTATAGGGTGCTGGGAGCACCCAAGAGTTTTCTATCCCTTTGATTATGGCCAGAAACTTAAAAATCAAAGGCTGGGAATTAATTATTCCCTTAAAGGCAGGTTCCACTACATGTTTCTAGCTCTTTAGTATTTCCCCTCAAGTCAAGATGAGTTGGCAGGAAAAGGCAGATGAATTCATTCCAAATAATGAATTAATTTTTCCCTATCACTCATGAGTAACACATTCTGTTTAATACATTGAGCCCAGGAGAATCCTCTTGCAAATCTGAGGGGAAAAATGAAATTTGACATCACTGGAACGGAAGAGCAGTCTTTCTTAAGTGTCAGTTAATCTATGGCCTTTTCTTTTCTATGAAACCAATGTTTAGATGAAGATGGAAAAATTGAACCAGTCATGCAAAATTTTAGTGATTCTGTAACCTGTAGAACTATATTGCCTATTGCATATTTGGGAGTTTGTGGACAAGTATTTCATTTTTACCAAGATGTTGAATGCCATAGAAAACTGATGGATCTGAAATGAGATCATAAAATATTTCTCAGTTTTTTACATAAGATCTTCCAGAGTACTGCTTAAGTTGTTGCCTTTTATTGGTCAGTATTTGGTATCAGTATTAAGTATTAGTGTGTTGCACCTGGTCTAAACTAAAATATATGTTTTGCCAGAGGCAAAAATTCCACTGTAACTGTCAGGAGAAAGGATAGAAGTAATATGGGATCTTTTTGTTGCTTTTCCAAGATAATGTCTATTAAAAGCATTTAGATATTTTTAATCTTATAGTTCTATAAATATCCAAATTTAAATAACTTTGAAAGTGCTAAATAAATATATATGCTTTGCATTCATACTTTTGGGTAGAAGTTCTCGTACAGTGTTTTCAAACTTTTTTGCAATATATTTTACATCTTGACCTAGTATACACACACACCCACACCCACACACATAGATATTTTCCCATTTTTTTAAAAGCTGGTCTTGTCTATAAAATTAATCTTTTAACCTAGTGTGTAATAACCTACAATTTGAAGCACAGTTTTCTCTGAGATATTCAATTGGGTACCTGAGATGGGGTTTGTGTTTTAATGTAGAATTTCTGAGTTTTCTGAGACATTCTGCAAGTACTTTTTGAGCCTAATTTTCTCTGTTGACAAAAATAGAAAAATTAAGGAAGTGTATAAATAATGCCAATGCAAGGTCTATCCAGTCTATTCAGTTAAGAAGCCAAGTCAATTATTTAAAAAGTGAAAAATTAGTTTCTTTCTGAATGGACTGTTCAAATCTGCCAAAATGATCAATGTTATAAATGTTTGTCTCCTATCTGCTCTCGAATTAATAAACCGTGAAGCACTCAAAAAATCATTTAAAAAGGAAGAAAGGAAAGAAGAAAGGGAGGGAGGGAGGAGAAACTTATTTTACATGTGCTGTTGTTATTGCTAAGATTTTTGAAGTATAATTCTCAATCACTGGGACAAGTCACCATTTCTTTTACTATCCTTCAAAAATAATTCACATTTAGTGAATAGGAATTCCATCTGATGACCTTGTTTCATACTTAAATTTGAGTTGTCTATATTAAGGTCATAAAATGCATGTGTTAAGACACTGTTCATAAAACAAAGCACATGGACACAGACTTATTCACTCATATTTTTGTTGAGCGTTTACTATTTGATAGACATTAGAGTAAGCATTGTAGAACTAGAGGCCTGTAAAAGCCCTGTATACTCAAAAGATTATCCCATTGGCTGATACAGGTAAAATTTTTCATTACTACTGATATTCAATGTCACTGTGTTTGCAGAGTGAGAGGGGCTCTGAAACTCTTCAGAGGGTCCCACTCAAGTCTTCAGCACAGTGCTGACCAGCACACATGCGTGAGAAAACTACGCCCCAGAAATGAGCAGTAGGATAATCTCCAGAAAATCCTCAGAAATTAAGTCAAGGGAAATAAAGTGCAAAATATATGCATAATAGTGCATATTAATCATATGCAATAAAGCAAGATAGATGTAGTTCTCTTAGCTCTAATAGCTTCTTCTACTTATCATTCCCATACAATAGGGTTTGCAAAATTTTTCTCTTAAGGAATGTAGATGAACTTTACATATGCCCTCGCTCCCAACCAGCACACGTCCAGTTCTTGGTGAGAAGAAAATATTCAAATACCTCATTTGTTTTTTATTAATCTTTAGGTCTCTGTTTAAAAATAAACATTTGAGCCCTGCCATTGGTGTCTGTTTCTTTTACGCCCTGGTAGGCCATTACCCCGGGGGTTTCTGTTGAGGCGCAAGCGCATGCTCCGAATTTTCCAAGGACTCACATGTTAACATATGGAATTATTTTGAGGACATCTCTCCACCTCCTATTCTCTTAGAACAAACAGTTCTAAATTATCTGTCACTCTGCAAAATCTCATAAACTTCAATGAATGCAAACATATTCAATTTATGGTAAGAGTCCATTCTGCTATTTTCTTTTGGCATTTTTTCCTCACCGGGAATTTTTTCCCCTGACAGTTTGCAAGATGTGAGACTCTTAGTTATTTGCTTAAAAAACAAATAAAACAAAACCACTTTTGCAAGAAATAATCTTTAGTTCAGCAGCTGACCTCAGGACTCCAGTTAATTCATTTTTAAGTGGTGTAGAAAACAAATGATTGCAAACGTGAAAGTTTTCTAAGCCTAATGGAGCTCACAATTGTTTTTCAATTTTAAAAGTTGGAATATTTTCGATTACTATTTTTCCCTAGTCTCCAAAATCCCATTTTCTCCCTTTTTCTAAATGTACCTCTCTAATAGCAACAGTTTTTTTTTTTTTTTCCCCTGAGCAGGCCTCTTAGCAGGAACTTACTTGTACTGTCTTCAAAATCATACCAAAGAGGCTGAATTCAAGAGAATCTGATCAGCAGGGGTATTGCAGCAAGCCAAATCTGATGGAAATCAAAATATTAATTGGTCCTTAGGTTGCTCTAAGACATAACAAGAAGAAAGTTTTCAAAAGAATTTTGTAAGTACTGTTCAAAAAGACTAAAATAACCTTCCTTGAATTTAAATACATGTAGTCATCTCTTGTTCCTACTCGACAAACCTTGGCTTGTATCTGTGTTACTCCAGTTTTCAAGACCAGCAACTCCAAATCTTGCTCTACGTACATCTTCATCTCACATTCTCTTCTGTTTCAAATCTTCCTCCGTGCCCTCTCTCCTAATGATACAGGTGATTGCATGGCAATCTCCCATCTCAACCAATCTGATCATCTTTTTTTTTTTTTTTTTTTTTTTTAATGAAGAAAGGGTGTCATCTGGGGAGCTGATTTTAACCATCCAGCTTCCTCTCCTCCTCTAGGTATATGGGTCTGATTTTCCTAAACCTCTTGAAAATACTCCCCTCCCACATTATACATAGGACTTCTGACTTCAGGGTCCCTAAGAGCAGGGATTAATGTCAAATACAAAAGGTCATACCCCCTCATCCTCACAGTTATTTATGGATATTTTTCTTTTTTTTTTTAATAATAAATTTTATTTTTATATTCCCCATATAATTGCAGCCCCCCCATTCTGACCCCAATCCCTCCCCTCCCACCCCCGCCCCCCTAAAAGTGTCTCTGGTTCATAGTTTTTTGTTAATTTTGGTTTTCACTTTCTTATAGTTATTCGTTTTCCTGGTCCCTTATTTAAGTTTTCTAGATTCCTGCTATGAGTGAGACCATCCGGTATTTTTCTTTTTCTTTTTGGCTTATTTCGCTGAGCATGATCCCTTCCAGTGCCATCCATGTTGCTGCAAATTGCATGTGTTTATCTTTTTTGAATGCTGAGTAATATTCCATGGTATATATGTACCACATCTTCTTGATCCAGTCATCTATTTTTGGGCATTTGGGTTGTTTCCAAAGCTTAGCTATTGTAAACAGTGCTGCTATAAACATAGGGGTGCAGGTGTTCTTTGGAATTGATGTTTCTGTGTCCTTTGGGTAAATACCTAGGAGTGGAATTGCTGGATCATATGGAAGCTCTATGTTTAGTAGGTCCAGAGATCTCCACACAGCTCTCCACAGTAGTTGGACCCAATCTGATCATCTTAATCAAATCTACAAATATCATTTTTCCACAGGTTCCAGAAATTAGGATGTGGCTCTTTTGGGGGGCCATTTTTCAGCCCACCACACTCAGGATTCCTGCCACCAGGGCAGTAGGTGGGAGCCTTACTCGGGGCCCACACACATGGACTTCCCACGGAAGCACAGACAGAAAAGCAGCATTCTCTTAAGGTCCTGGCAATCCCTCCAATCCTGAAAAAAAAAATCCTGATGTGACCAGGGAAACCTGGTTATGTGTGTGTATGGGGGAGAGGTCTGCTGCGCCCTGTGGGTTGGTTCCCTGGACAGGGATCGAACTCATGCTGTAGAGACTACTGATAGCTACATAGTGCTGAGACTTAACCCCTTCACCACCAGGGAGGCCCAGTAACTAGTAGTTCTTTCAGGCAGGATCCATAATTTTCTGATCCCTTTTCAATTTTAAAAGTTCTCTGGTCAGCCTCAGTCCAATAACTAAATGCCCAGTCCAGTATCAGCATCACAATTTAATATTTTATTTAAAGCCAAAGCTTTTCCCTTTTCTGGTTCAGTATTACTTCTAGCTGAGATGCACGAGTAGGAAAAAAAGGACCTTAGCCCCCTTTGCTTCCAGCCTGTACTTTCTGTCTCCCTACTAAGATCAACTATCCAAACTGGAAAACTTTAAAATGTGTTATTTTTAGACTTTGTTATTTATCTTTTCTAAAATACTGATTTCAATTTCAGCTTAACTTCATCACTGTACTAGAAAGGCAGATGGGAATACTGTGCTTTCTCTGCTGGAGAAAGCACTCGTCTTACTCATTCATGAAAATAAGCAGAGAAGTTATCTTTCTAAATACAGATATCTCTTGTGAATAAATAAGAGAGTTTCTTCAATATTAAGTGAAATTTTAAAGTTTAATCACCTGGATAACAATGTATATCATATCTGTTTGTTGACAATTTAATGATCTATATAGATTTCCAAAATATGTCAACCTTGAAAGACAAATCACATAGTTACACGGCTTTCTGGAAAAGAATTCTCTGTTTTATAGTGAAATTTTAATAGATGATAAATGAGATTTGAAGCAAGGTCAAGTTTCTTTAAAATGGGGATTCAATTTTAACTTACATCTTAAAAATAATCATTTATTGGATTAAATCAGTATTATTAATTTTACAAGCTACTGATTGCTAATCAGGGCCAATAAGAATTATAAAACTATGAGTCAAAATACTTAGAAAACTCTATGGTGTAGTCAAATTAAAAGCTGCTATAAAACAGAAAGACTTCCAATTTTATGAGCATGTATTTGTAATTGATGAGAAGTATAAGCATGTTAGTCAGTAAAAGATCTTCTCATAGAACATTCTACTAAGGGGATATAGCCAAAATTGCTTTTAGCTAATGTAAATAGCATGAGTTTTATTTTTGAGGCCAAAAGATATAGCTTCAAATTTACCATTTGCTAAATCTAACTTTGAGCAATTTACTTGGCTTGTCTGAGACCAGTTTCCTCCCCTGTGAAAGGGAATAATAATACTTATTCCAATATTTGTGAAAATTAAGTGATTTCTCTCACTCCCACTAAAGGAAAACTGAGAATTCAAACCAGAGGAATAACCAGAAAATAGTTTTTCACAGTATTCTGCTTGGAAGCTTTGGGGAGTCTGGTAATGTGGGTGAGTACAAAAATACCTCAGTGGCAGAGAGATTAGGTACCTCTTGGAAGTAGCCTTGAATTAAAGAAGGCTGAGGGAGGAGCGGAGCTTGTGATGACGGCTGCCATCCCATAATCATCATGGCCCAGACCCTGAGATACACTGGCCTGTCACTTTGATTTTCTATGTCCACTGTCTCATTATAATCAATAGTATTGCTATTTTCCCCTTCTCAATTAGAGCGTCTCATCTCCAAAAAATGAATATGTGCAGAAATTGGTGTCTGCTTTAGATTTTTTTCACTCTATTGTTTTAAGTGAAGGAACAACTGATACCATTATTTAGATTCCTGAAAGGATCTATTATTCACTTAGTAATTTAACAACCACTTATTTCCTGCCCTGCGCCAGTCATGGCTGTAGCCCTGGGGGGTATAGGAACTAAATAGACAGTGACCTCAAATAGCTCAGAGGCTAGAGGGAGATAAACAAGTAAGCAAATGACTAAAAGACAGTGTGACAAGAATGGCCAAAACAGGAAGCCACCGGAGCCATGGAAGACTGGAGTTTTGAAGCATAGGTAGGATCTACTATTGACTGCCATGCTTATACTTCTCATCAATTACAAATATATGCTTATAATTATAATGAGATAATGGACCAAAAAAATCAAAGTAACAAACCAGTGCATCTCAATGTCTGCACCATGTGATGATGGGATGGCAGCTGTCATTACAGGATGACAATGTTAAGATAGTCTAGGAAAGAAGCAGCAGGTACAAAGGAAGACAAAGCTGACATATTCTGCATCCTGCATGAGTTTTCCTGAGCTGCAGTGATGAGAGATACTTACTTGCCAAATGTTTCAAATTCACCTACCCTCTCCACCGAACTTCAGGCTCTGCTGTAAATCATCATCATCTCTTGCCTACTTTACTGAGAGCCTCAAAATCCATCTTCCTACATCCATTCCCCTCCTGCCGCTCTACAATCCATCTTCACATTGTATTTATTTAAATGTAGAAATTCATTACCCAGTTGCATTTTCTTGTGGCTTTTCCTTTGTGGTATTTATCACAGTGCATTATTAGGTTTAATTTTATCATTACCTATTTAA
This sequence comes from Talpa occidentalis, assembly GCF_014898055.3. Lineage (NCBI taxonomy): Eukaryota > Metazoa > Chordata > Mammalia > Eulipotyphla > Talpidae > Talpa > Talpa occidentalis. Next base: position 123,515,613 of record NW_023604972.1, read on the forward strand.
CTACATCTGATCCTTCCACCATTGAAGGTTTCACAAGATAATGATATGATCTGATGTGCATTCAGCAGTTGTGCAAAGACTGATTAGAGATAATAAATTCAAATGGACAAGATCTGTGTGTACTCATCATTAAATATTTATTGAGCATTTACTATGTGCCAATCACTGTTCCAACAGTGACAATGAGTGCACTGAACAAGAGGAAGCAAAGCCCTTCCTTAGAAGGTTTACATTCTAATGGAAGGTACAACATAAAATTTATATAGCCAGGAACTGACAGTTCACAATGGTAAAATGTACTGTATTTAGGAAGTAGTTTTAAAATGAAAAAAAAAAAAGTTAAAGAACATAAAATTGAGCCTATCCTCTCTACTTATTATTTCTCTCAAATTCAATGAGAAATCTAGCAATAAATGACATTCTTTATGAATTAGGTAGAGTTCTCTTTTTTCTCCTTTCTTTTGATGGAATACTTTTCATAGTTGCTACATTTATTCTCTTAAACTGGGCAGCCTTTTTATCCTACAGTTGATCTTCATGCCTTCGTCTTATTCAGCCTTTTCATTGCTACCTTTCCCTGAACCTTTCGTATTGCGTGTTCACTGGTAGCTCTTAACTTCCAAATGGGTCCATTTATCCAAATAGATGTAAAAGTTACATCCCTAAATTTGGCAAAATGACCTACTCTTTCACTGATACTACAGTAGACCACTGTGTGGTGATGCCTGTTCTAGAGATGGGATTTTTAAAAAGTTAACCAAGAGAACTAATCAGAGCTTCCTAGTACCTTGGATGCCAGATCATTCCAAGAGGGCAGGATTATTAGGGACCTAATGTATTAAAAGAATGAGTAGGCTTCCTGGAGAGGCCAGCTGCTTCCAGGTACTCATGTAATACTGCCAAACCTCTAACAGATGAGAAACCCAGATAAGTACCTTCCACCACAGATATTGAAAACAACTATTTAAAAAATATCACCCTCCCTCTCTTTTCATGTCTCACCTTGTTCTTTGAGTGAAAGACATTCCTTTTTCTTAATTCCAGATAATTAGTTGTTTTAATAGGTGGTATATTGCACGGCGTGTGTGAAAATGTGATGAACGCATGGTATTCAGTGTCTTCAGGAGACACATCCAGGAACACATTCACAATTTCCACATTCTGTAAAAGATGACCATGTTGTTAGCAACATCACATTTCAGTTTGTCTCCTAAAGCATGTGGCACAAAGCTGGATACAATACAATAACAAATGAATGAAGATACAATAACAAATGAATGAAGATACAATAACAAATGGAGATACAATAACAAATGAATGAAGCCCCTCTGATCCCCTTGAGTTCACATTCTAGTAGAACAGACAGAGCCAACACATCGTTTTGGAAAAAGAGGTGAAGTCTTTAATGAAGTTACAGAGCACAATGATTATAGAAAGACATGCTGCCGTTCAGGCAAGGGAGGAATTCCCAAAGATGCTTCCTAGAAGAAGAAGTTGAACTGAGTTTTGAAGGAGAAGTGGAAACTCAGCAGGAGTTCTTTGAATTAATAATCCTTCATCTGCAAAGATCTTGGAACTTTCCCCAAATCAACTTGGAGATGACCCATATGTTCTGATTATGTCCAGAAGCAGTCTGTGACAATTTCCCCAAACTGTGAACGGCTCAGTCTGCACTCGCCCTCCACTGTCCATGCTATTTTTGTGATGAATGACAGGATAAATGCTTCATTTATAAGTCATTGCAAGAAGGCCGTCGTAGACTGCTTTTCCTTAGCCAAAATCCCAGTGATGTCATAGTGAGGAAAAGGACATTTGGCTTCAACATTCTGTGCTCTCTGTAGGTCAGTAGTAAATAAGTATATGTTTTTCTCACAGTGAAACTTTGTGAAATATAAATTCTTTTGGTTTTCAGAAAATTGACTTACTTGAAAATTAACAAGACTCACCAAATTGCATAATCTCCACAATCTCACTTTCTTTCCAAGCAAATGAGGAAGGCAGATGGAGCCAGGCCTTGCATGCAATTCGAAAACAGAATGAAAATGGGCCTCCCCAGTGGCCCAGCAGGTTGAGCGCAGTGCTTTTGAAGTTGTCCGCAGCCCTGCAGCATTGGTTCGATTCCCGGCCGGCCATGGAGCAACCCACATGGCGCAGCAGACCTCTCCTGCCTCACCCGCTGCTCCCCTCAGCAGTGTATTTCAGTCGTCTGCCTGTTCTGCTCCTTGCTGTCCCTGGTGAATCCTCTCACCCTCCTGCGCCGCTGGCCTGCACCCCAATTCTTGTATAAAAATAAATAAATCTTAAAAAAAACTTTTTAAAAAGAAAAAAGAAGACACTGACTCATTTCTACTTGTCCAATTCCTATTAAAAATACAATATCATTCAATGGTTTAATTTCTTGGTGCAAAACTTGGTCTGGTCTTGAAGCTATAAGTGCTTCCATACCCACTATTGTTGAGCCCATCATTAAGAGTCATTTGTTTTTTGGTAATTGTAATCGCATGTTACAGCGGGTTAGCTAAAACCACATACGGCCTGGCTGCTACCTTGTTCTGCAGTTCTGTACCTGAAAGTGGCTTCTTGATGAATATGGTGATAATAATGAGTAGGATGGTGTCTACACCCTGAGTCAGTTATTTGAGAAACAGCACAGTGGCAAGTGAATCATATGTTTGTCTTTTAAGGAAAATATGGATTCCATGTTTTCAGTTATAAAAAGAAACAAAGAAAGATATGTTGTTACCTAGAAAACTTTCTGCTGAGTAGTGCCCCGTGACAGTGTTATCATTATGGTGCATTTGACAAGTGGCTTGAGGAAACCTGCTATTGCAAGTGGCATTGTAGAGACCACTGTGATCGCTTACAGTTGATTCTGGATGATTATCTAGCTTGGGGCTATGCTGGTTTCTGCATTTTCTTCTTTCTCTTTCCAAAATTCTACTCTCATACCACTTTATTGCTAGCTAGCACCTCTTGAGGGGGTAGGAAACAGTAGATAAGAAATTTATAGTTTTCAAAAGAAAATTTTTTTAATTCATGAAATATTTTTGAAGAAAACATCTCCTGAGTAACTATAAAATGACATCTAACCCTCTGGGGAGTTTAATCATGTATCTGTCCTTATCCCAAAACAACTATAAGTTCACTGATTTACTGCCTTTATTAAACTCTCCAAGAAAATTCTCAAGTGCTACAAAATATGTGAGGGCTTCTGAAATATAGTACCACAGACTGGCTGGTGAACCTCTCATCACTGCTGCAGCCTTACTTGTTCCTGCATGATGTCATTTCAATGGGACGCTTCCAACATGAGAGCTTTCACAGAGCAAACTAACAAGCAAGCACAAGAACCAAATGTTAAGCTGTAAAATTTATTTTTCCAGTCTGATAAACAGTTTGATTGGATTTCTGGCCTTTGATTTTTGGCCTCTTTGAGAATCTTTGTTACCTGGATTCTTGGCTGGCTTCCTCCGTCCCAATAGCGCACAGTATATGGCTCTGCTTCTCCATAATCATAATCAACCCCTCCATCTGTGATGACAAAGTGCAGCCACCAACCTTCTTGTCAATAATAAATTAAAAAGGTAACTTCCTTTACTTTTTAGAAGTGGAAGGAGAGGTGAACTGATACCCTGCTGGACCTCATCTCCAGAGCTTATTGGCCACAGAGAAGAGAACACGCTGTGACTCTCTTTTGGAATGTCAACACCTGACACATACCAGAACAGGGTTTGTTCTCCACGATGAATCCAATATAAAGTTATCTCTTGGAAGAGAGACATTGCTCTACTGGATGAATTGGCAATTGGATGGGTGCCCTATGTGGCTGCCCTGCCACTACACCTGTCTCCCTTTTGTCAGTGTGAACTGTGAACAAATTCAGTTGTTAATGTAACTGGGATTCTTTGATATCCTTTTTGTTGAAAATAGAAAAAAAATGTTTTCACAATTTTACTTCAAGCAAAATTTCAGTGTGAATATTCAGTCATGTGAAATGGTTCAGAGCTTTCCAATTTGATGCCTATATAAGCCCATGTAGCATTTTATATTTTCTTTTTCTAAATTCCCTATCATTAGCAGAGAAAAAAAAAAGATATTCCTACCAGTATATTTTGTCATGTGTTTAAGGAACCAGGTAAAGGTTTTCATGGCCTGAATTGTAACCCCCTAAAATTCATATGTTCAAGCCGTAATCCCTAATGGGTCTGTATTTGGAGATAGAGCATTTAAAGAGGTAATTCATGTTGAATAATGTTGTAAGGGTAGGTCACTCATCCAGTATGACTGTGTCCAAGAAGATAGACACCAGGGAGGTGCCCACAGAGAAAAGGCCACGTGAGGATGCATGAGAACGTCTGCAGACCAGAGGAAGAGGCCGCAGGAGAAACCGAACCTGCTGACACCTTGATCTTGGACTTCTGGCCTCCCAAATTTGAGAAAATACATTTCTGCTTCTTAAAGTTGCTCAGCCTGTGGTGTCCTGTTATGACAGCCCTAACAGACTAGTACAAGAGTCAAAATGTCCTCATGGAGAAGGTGACTTAGTCAAGCCTTCAAGCTTTTGACCAAGTTTGTCTTTTGTGATTCTGTTGATTTAATCTGATTGCTTTGGACAAAAAATATTTCATACTTTTATAAAAATTATAATATCAGGACTAATAAGAGAGCACAACTTTTTGTTCTCCAAAATCCAAATAAAAAAATCACCAATTGTTGAGGGCCTCCCTAGTGGTGCAGCGGGTTGAACACCACGCTGTGAAGCTGTCCACAGCCTCTACAGTGCACGTTCGATTCCTGGCTGGCCAGGGAGAAACCCACATGGTGTGGCAGACCTCTCCTGTCTCCATACTGCTCCCCTCAGCAGTGCTGGTCCTTCTGCCTGTTCTGCTCCCTGCTCTGTCTCTGGTGAATTCTCTCACTGTCCTGGGCCTCTGACCTGTACCCCAGGTACAGGTATAAATAAATCTTGTATAAATAAATCTTTAAAAAAAAAAGAACAATTTTTTAAAAAATCACCAATTGTTGGTGTAGTTTTTGATTCATTCAGTACTGTGCTAGGAACTCATGGAATGCTAGCATGATGATTTCAACTAGAGACATCTAAAGAAAGAAGTTTACTAATTACTAATATCATACCTGGCTATATGATGTTGAGCTATAGATTTTTTTTTCCTATACGTATCTCCCAAATTTTCTTCAGTGTCCTAGTATTTCTTTTATTATAGAAAACTAAAACATAATTGACTTGAAAATGTTACATTTATGTGTGGGTCTGTATAATTATGTCCATAATGTCTTCAAGTCAATTGCTTTTTATTTTTATGTTTTATTATATTTACATTATAGATATAGATGAAACAATTCACTGTAATGCCACCAATTTACTTAAGGGATCATGAATTTTTAATTAGGAAGGGATTACGAGAGGAAAAAAGATAATTATGGAAGCGATGGCATGAGAAGAGACATGGAGGAAAAAAAACAGGGCATGCTTGGAGAGAAATGCAAGTGGTGTCATTAACATGGTAAGGTACATGTATTACATAAAGTAAATCCCATGTTAAAGAATTTGTACTAATGTTTGGCCACAGTGGATCTCCATGGATGACAGCATGGGTGATGGTGTGTGGCTTAGAGCAGAGACACTAACACGTGGGAAACTGGATAGGAAGCTCTGAAATAGTCTTAAGAGAGAGGTGCTGTAGGTTTTGAGGAAAAGCGCAAAATGACATTGCAGCACTTGGGGGCAGACCAGACACAATGGAGAAAGTAAGAGTCACGACATTGCAATATTCCAAGTTCAGCAGATTGTTAAGAATGGGAACTCTGTAATCCAGGGTAGGGAACCAAGGAGAAGGCACAGTAAAGGTTTTGATTTTGAACAAATGATGATTAATGTTCATCTCTATAGAAATGCCCTAATACTATTGGGAAACACAGGATGGAAGCTTAGGAAGGAGCTAAAACCAAGAGAATGGCTCCTCTCTCTAGGAGTGAGTCTGAATGTAGAAGAAAGCAAAGGGCCAGGAGGAAAGAGCAGAAATAATGCAGCAAATGGAAGAGAATGTGATGATACAGAAGGTGTTAAGAAAAATTTGCTGTGTGCTTGCCATGGCAGGAACATACTTGCTTCTTTGACCTGACTGAATAAACAGGCTCCAGTAATTAGGGAAACCATTTTACTCCCAGAATCAACAATAGAATGGAGTCTTGCTGTCTAGGATAAGATGGGCTTGGCTATTCGTTCTCAGACCCTTCCTTCCTGCTTCTTGACCTGTAACCTGGCCTCCCTCTAGCTCTCTTATCTTCAACTTGTAGGGAGCAGACCCTTGCTAAGAGAAAACCGTCTCTTCTCCAAATACCTCCTCCTGTTTCTATTCCCTCTTATCAGCTGTGATACTGTTCTGGTTGTGATTCAAGACAGCAATGGGCTTGGACATTCCCTCTCCACTTTTAGCAAGTCCAGAGGTTATCCAAACAACCAATGGGCAAACAGAAATATCTCTCGAATGATAATTCTGAAAAGCGTTAACAGCTAATACTGAGACTTTCCTGACCACCCAAGGACACAATGGTGCTGACTGATCTCACTTTAAAATAATGACCAGTAACCTCGATGGTAAATCCTACCACATATGCCTACTTTGTTCATTTTTCTGTTCTCCAGAATTACTAAAATCCCAAAAATGTTTTCCCTCAAATTTCCCACTCCCCTTACTTTCCCATCATTCTCAGTGATGACATTTACAGAGACAATAGAAGCAGTCACCATCAGCTTTCCACCACCAAATATATCAGATTACAACTTCACTCAGTACCCAAACTCTGTATGTCTGCAAACTCTCTATTGATTTCAGTATCATTGCTGAATCAAAAGCCACTGCCTCTATACCCTCTTACCTCCTTGGTCATTTGCTTCTTTTATTATCCCCCCCATTTGGTAGAGCACCTCCATCAGCACAGAATTCTGCTCTCATGCCTCCCATTCACTTTTCTCAGGAGCTCAACTCCACCATTGTGGAGTTAAGTCTGCACTCTAAACATTTATTTTCTTCCAACTAATCTGTCTTTGAAAACCCCTTCTCTTTCTTACTCAGAGTTCTCTTGTTTCTGCAAGGCCATATACTACTTTATTTTATATAAGGACACAGTAGAAATGAAACCACAGTGGTGAATTTAGTCCCAGCATTAGCCAGTTTTTCTCTCAGTGACTTGTGGACACAACATACTTCCTAAATCTTGACCAGTCTTCTAGATAACATTCCCAGGAAATGTGAAAAGACAAGTGATGTCAGTTCTTTGTTGACAACAATTTGAAACATGTTAGCTAAAACCAGGTTTCCTTTCAGATGAATGAAACTTGGGAAAGAATCAAAAAGATTATTAAAGGGTGAAAAAATTACACCTGCAGAATAAGGTTAAAGTACTAGCCCTAGTAATCTTGAAGACAGGAAAACAAAAGAACAATTTAATAATAATTTCAGTAAAGATATGCTGTTTTAGTAAGAGAAAATAAGGACAATGAATGGTGATCATCAATTCCATTAATAACAAAGGCAAAAGCAAATTTTTAATAGAGGCACTAGTTTATTTCATAGTCACCTGTTATTTAAATGTGATGCCAGGCCTCCCCTGGTGGCGCAGCAGTTGAGCACCAGGCTGCAAAGCTGCGTGCAGCCTCAGCAGCTCCAGTTCTATCCCTGGCTACCTGCGAGGGTCCCACATGGCGCGCAGACCTCTCCTGCCACGCCCGCTGCTCCCCTCAGCAGTGTATTTCGTCAGTCTGCCTGTTCTGTTCCCCACTCTGCCTCTGATGAATTCTCTCACCCTCCCGCACTTCTGACTATACCCAGTGCTTGTATAAATAAATAAATAAATCTTAAAAAATAATAAATGTGTTGCCAAATAAGTTTTAGAATTTCCTTCTCTAGAGTAGATAGAGTCACAGAAAGTACAACTGCCTTGTTGATAAAGGATTCAAGAACTGCTGTATTTAATGTCAGTAGAAAGTTAACAAATTACCTCCACAAGACACTTACCTCTATGATTCTGAAATGTTTTGGGCTATCATATCATAGTTATTTTTTCTTTAGTCAAATGAAATTAGTCTTCCACAAGCTGTGATAAAGACCCTCAGGAATCTGAGAACAGAAGTGAAGTAAAATTGCTTCCACTCTGAAAACCTCTCTGTTCTCTTTACTCACTACCTGAGCCAGTAAATGGTGTTCTGGTCACACATACTACAGAGTTCTCCTTTCTTTTTCAATCTTTTGTTTCTGTTCCTTTACTTTTATGAAACAAGGTGGCAGACACCATCAGAGCTTAACTATAACATTTAAAAATGTGTACATGTTGTTGAGTAATTATTGTGCAAATACCACAAAATGGTATTAATTAGTGCTGTTAATTAAAAGTATAAAATCTTCAACTCATAAAAGAAATTACTGTACAGTAGTCAAGAGTGTGAGGGCATATTTGACCTCAATTAATCTATTGTTCATTTTAGTTACTAGGTCCCAGGAGTCCAGGTACAATGTTACATTTCCATTAACATGAAGCTCTGCGCTTTGGAGGGAACTTTGACTTGTTGGCACTTCTGCCATGCTCTTAGAGGATGTGGCTTCTATGCTGTGTGATAAATGTGATGATTTTTTTTTTAATTTTTTTTTTAATAGAGGCATGTTTTTATTTATTTATTTATTTATTCATTTGTTTGTTTTGTTTATACATGCACTGGGTACAGTCAGAAGCGCAGGAGGGTGAAAGAATTCACCAGAGCCAGAGCGGGGAGCAGAGCAGGCAGAAGGACCGAAGTACACTGCTGAGGGGAGCAGCGGGCGGCAGGAGAGGTCTGCGCGCCATGTGGGACCCTCCTCCGGTGGCTGGGGAGCAGCCGGGGATCGAACCGGTGCTGCAGAGGCTGCTGGCAGCTTCGCAACCCAGCGCTCAACCGCTGCGCCACCGGGGAGGCCCAATGTGATGATTTTTTAAATGGAAATTTTGAATACATGCTAAGAAACACTAACCTCAAAAAAGTTAGAACACACTACATACTTAAGAAGAAAATAAAAATTATCTGGATAATGTGGAGGGAAAAGCCACATTCACATGAAATATCCAAGTAATTCCAACTTAATACTTTGGGACTTTGTCTAGATGATGCACTTCTACATAATATCTTATTGAGCTAGATATTCTTTTCAGTGTTGGAAGATTTTTATCCATTGAAGGTGATTTTTTTTAATTTTTGTAAACTATTAAAAGTCATCTGGAGTGAAATATGAAAAGTAAAACAGTTTACTAAGGCACATTTCATATTTCTGAGATCAAGTCAGATTGTAACCTTGAAGTAAAAATACAATAGTCTTATCTGGCTTATAGTTGTCCTGGAGACAAGGAGGCAATGATCACTATGCTGGACTCCGGGTAAAACCCAAGGGCACACTTTGGAGAGCAATATTATTGATATGTTTAAGTTTACTTTGTTTTAGAATTTTAGAAAGTCTTATTTCTTTCTGATTCACCCTTCTTACTCTTTTTTATATAAAAGTAGTTTCAAATATTTTTTCTTGAGAATTTCTCTTGTGTCTCTCACTATGGCTGCCAACCTCTTATATCACAAAGTCACAGATAGAAATTAGTGTTCTGTAAGCAGGAAGGGAAAGTAGGAACCCCCTCCCCCACCTCAGGCTCCCACTCAGTGTTCCGTTCTACTGTTATCCTGTCACCAGAGAAATGTTCAGGCTACACATTTGTGGGATGAGGAGAGGAATCCAATTATGGCATTTTCTTAAATTGCGGTATAATTGACATATAACCTTAACATTAGTTTCAGGTATACAACATAATGATTTGATATTTGTATATATTATGAAATTATCACAATCCATCTAGTTAACACTCATGCTCATACACAGTTACAAATTTTTTTTGAAGAAGATAGACTCTCTTAGCAACTTTCAAATATGTGATACAATATTAACTATTGTCACAGTACTGTGTCTTTTAAAGATGCAACATGGAACATCTTTAAAATCAGTGGTAAATTTAAATCTTGAGCAGTGATGAAGTCACTCTGGATACCAATTTATTTCCAAATTTACTGGAATTTGCAAATGATAGAAGCATACATATTAATGCCATATTTTATGAGATAGTGTAGGGTAAATGGTTTTCAGGCTTTTCTGCCCTCCCACCATTAGGATTGCCCTGCCTGATGGGGCATCTGCATTTTGTGACTTTGTTGTAAGTTACGTTGTTTACCTCTGTGGGCCATGGGTCAGTATTGAGATATTCACCAAGAGAAGCAGAGGCAGGAGAGAGAAGGGTAGAAAGAACACTGGGAAAGCCCAGAGTGAAGAAGACTTAATGGGGGCTTGGAGGCCTGCCGGCCCTCTGGCCCCTCTGCACTCCTGCCTGTCATGTACCTGGTTGCTGCTCTAGTGTAAAAGCTCAATAAAAGCCTGAGAAAGACACCAACAGCTCCAGGGCTCTCCTGTATCTGTCTGCTGGGTCAGAGAAAACCTGCTCTGTGCTCGTCCTGCCCCTACAGATAGTAAATGTTTCCGTAGCGTAGTGGACCCTGCAGTGCTGAAGCTACTATTCTATATGACCCTCCCCTCTCTTCCGTGTGTTCTTGCTTCTAGCAGGTCATATCGGTGCCTCTCTTTGGCAGGCAACTAGAATGTTCCTCAGCCTTTGCCCTCGGGCAGGAAACTAGAAGTGCCCCAGGCATCCCTCAACCAGTGTGGGAGTACTGAAGGCAAGCTTCCTTTTCCCAGAGTCAGAACAAACTCTGAGAAGACAGAAACAGTGAAGCCAAAAAAATTCTACTTTCTCTTTTTCTCTCATCAGCCCAACACAGTGACCTTAAATAACTCATAAAAAAATTAATAATCATCCCCTTAATCTGTTATATGAATTTTTGTTCATATCAATTCATGTGAATGCATGCTAGTCATTATCTTACATTGAGAATCCTCCTATGAACAGAATACTGTGCTTGTATTCAAGAGACACATGATCATCCACCCTGAGGTATAGATTATCACCAGTACATTTTGTTTGTTTTTCTCTAGTTGATGAGAAAAATGGATCAGTTCTCTGAGTTTCATGAAACCTTACGATCTGTGACAATGTGTATAGCTAATGAGAATTCTTCATGGTAGTTGGAAAGAAAAGGCCTGGAATTTGGGTGATAGCTAGAGACTAGAGCATGTTTCATTTTATAGGAATGAAAATTTAAACAGATCATGGAAAAGAGCAAAAGTGGGGCCATAAGGAAGGCTTTTGGGTGCTAGACGTAGAAAAGTAGACGATTAGCTATAGATTACAGTGTTAGTAGGAAAATCTACTACTGAGGAGAAGGTAGTATCATAGAAGATGAAGTGTTTTGAAAAAGCTGTATCCAGAAAGTTTGGTATTCATGATCAAAGTCGGTGTTCTCCTGCCCCCTTCAAGGCGTGCTTCACACTCTACTCTCGGGGACTTCTAAGTTCCTGATTTTATGCTTACATGAGCCGCTTCATGTTTACGTAACTTTTTATCTGATGGTAGGACACAGTATCATCATTTTCTCTGAAATTAGTTTGGCAGGGAATCTTCTCTTGTAAATGTTATCACAAGCCCCACTGAGTAATAGACACATACAGAGTCAAATACGTAAAGCTTTGTGAGTCACTCCCTCTTTACTCTGACATCTGCACACCAAGCAGCAGCAGCCATTGTAGCAACAGCAACTAGAGAATACACAAATTCAAAAGAAGGCAACATGAAATAAGCCGGCACTTGATATAAATTTAAAATGTACTCAACATCTTAGCTTTTCATTCACTTTTTTTTTTTTTTTTTGAGGTGGTGACTTTGGTTTACAACACTGTAGATGATTCAGAGGTATAGGATCACACCCCTTCAGATGTACGTTGCCACACCACACCCACCACCAAGGCACCCATAAATCTGCACTAACAGGAAAGATTTCGAGTGCAATTTTCTCTGGGCCACTGTGTTCTGGTCCTGTTGTTGCCCCTTTTAGATGTTCTTATTTGCACGTTCCACCGGATACCATCATACCTAGTTCTCCCTGAGGCCAAAAGATACATTTTTTCATCTTTTATTTTGATCATGATGGGGTTTTCACAGAGTTTATCCCCAGTAGTAAGTTACATTCCAGTTCTTTGAGTCAGAGCAATGTTTTAACTTGCATGTCAACATCAGGATTGCTGTTTGCTACCAAATTTTGCCTGCAGATGGGAGATTTTTAGAGATTAATTCAAAGCATCTTGAAACCACATGACCATGAGGCAATGTGCTGAAAGGTAGTTTGCTGAGTTTTGAACACTTCTCACCCAGAAGATGAGAGCCGTTCCCCATTTTCATTTCACAAAAGAAAAAAAAATAGACATAAGTGTAATATTTAAGCTAGAAGGAAAAAGTCCTGAGAGTGAAAGTTAATAGATGGTATGCTTTAGAAATGGTTCCAAAGGCTAGAATCTTCTTTCAGAAATTGAACAGATTTTTTGCTAGTCTCGGAGAGTTTGGATAAAGAGAAGTTAGGTACCCTCCTTGTCACTTCTCAAATATGCAACTCAAAATGATGCTGAATCATTATGAACTTAAAGGTCTTGGTTTTTATTTTCCAAAATAATTCAGGGAAAAGCACTCAGAACAGTGTAGGTATTACTTTGTCATGGTACTTAACTGGTATGCTGTTTTTAGTTGGAATTCAAAACTTGGTTGAAGCAATTCTGGACTATATAAAAATTAAAGTAAAATTATTGAGAAATATCATCTGTAATATGTTTCAAATAAGATCTAAAAATTCCATGATCCTGTCACCTAAATTAGACCACTCTAACTTGCAGAAGTTTAGTTTTCACTTTTTGAAATAATTATTGAATCTGTAATTCAGGACTCTGTGCTAGGTGTTCAACGGCTATTACAGTCATTAATGAAGTGGAGTATCTCTTGTGAAATTTCTGGAATTAGAGAAATTAAAAAAACAAACATTTACAAATTATACAGTTCAAGAAAGGAAATAAATAGGATGTTTTTTCAATTATGAAATTAATATGTTCTTTTTTTGTCAATCATTTAAATGCCTATGTAATTTGGGGTTACATTTTTACTCTTATGTACACATGCTTCATTCACCCTCCACCAAAGCTTCCATGCCAATGCCTGTAGGTCAGAAATCAAACTGAGTCTCACTAGGTTAAAATCAAAATCCAGGCGGTATTCCTTGTTTCCCTTCTGGGGGCTCTAGGAGAATATTGGTTTTCTTACCTTTTCCATCTTCTAAAAGCTGCCCACATACCTTGACTTATTTTGTCCCCTCCCACCTTCTCCCGACCGTCAAGTCTTTCTCGCATCTTATCACGCTGACACTGACACTCTGCCTTCCTTGTCCACATACATATAAGGACTTGGGTTCACCCAGATAATCCAAAATAATCTTTCTACTTTAAAGGTCAGCTGATTAGCAGCTCCAAATCCACCTACAACCTTGATACCACCTTGCCAGGAAACCCAATTTATTCCCCACAAGTTCCAGAGATTGAGACACAGACACCTCTGAGGGGTACATTATTCTCTCTACTACTGAAGAGCACATAAATGGTTTACATTGCTTCTTAAGGTAGAACACAGCCTTCAGTTTAAATCATGAATAAGCTTCTTTATCCAGCTCTTAATTGTTTTCTAATATCTCTGAGTAAAATTTAGTATGCCTCTTTTAAGGACCAAAACACCAATATCCTTTCAATATCCTTAAAAATACCTTGTAAGTATTTTATATCAAGGATATAAGGCTGTATCAAATATCCTTTTAAATAATTAAGGGTATATTTACCTAGCATCACAAGGCCATTATTTAATTTGTACATTCTTTGGAGTTTCATATTTTTATAAGATAGAATTTGACCATATTTGAACCACACTTCAAGATAATCTCACCCAGGGGAAAATTTAGGAGAAAGTAATGCTGGAAACACCTTTGTGTCAGGTAAAGGTTACTAAAAGGTCTGCTTTTGTATTTTTTCAGGATTCTCAGTTAAAAAGTTCTTCTAGCTCTGGTATGTACTCACATGCGCAATCATGCATGTGTGTACATTCACATAGGGGGAACATACCTGCCTCCTCCCCCTCAAAAAAAGAGGTTGGTGAGAAGAAAGAAGAGACTTGAACTGAAGTTATAATGAGAAAAGACTGCAAAAATAACATTGTGGCTTCTGTGGGATCCCTTATTTATCCTCTCAGATGCTTCTAGAGCAAACAGTCCATTTATAAATGAAAGGAGGATTTTGCTGTCAACCTAGAAGCTCCACCTGAGATCTGGGGAGGAGAAGCCCCACCCTCACTGTTTTAGTATCTTACCTCATTGCCTACAGCAAACACCCCCACCCCCGAAAATCAGTCTTGGGCTCTGAAAACCGAGGCTTGGGTATCTTGGTCACCTTTACAATACAGAAAAGGAAAGCTTTGGATATTTAAATCTTCTAAAGAGATAGATGGTTTCACTGTGTTCACTTTTCCAACCTTAACAATTATATTTGAAATGAGATTCAACTTGAATCAAGTATCATATTTTCACGTACTCTAGTCTTAACGTGGAGCGCCGAGACGCTGCCTGGGTTACTCAGCGGTGATCTGGGTGCCAGGAGGGATGAAAGGGAAAGTCAGAGCGGGGAAGGAGAGATGCCTCCTCTCCCAACCGCCTCCGCTGCGGGTCTCCTCGGGGGTCAGGAATACTACAGAAAGGAAAGGTTAATAATGTGCGAGTCATATTTGAATTCTGACTTCACCATACTTAGCATCTGACCACGAATTCCACAAACACTCTGGTCCTAGGTTTTTTCACTTTTAAAAGGGTGATAATCATTTCTTATTATCAAAGTTTTTGTGATTATTTTTTGTAAAGATTTATTTATTTATACAAGAACTGGGGTACAGGTCAGAGGTGCAGGAGGGTGAGAGAATTCACCAGAGGCAGAGCAAGGAGCAGAACAGCCAGACCAACAACAATGCTGAGGGTAGCAGCGGGTGAGGCAGGAGAGGTCTGCTGCACCATGTGGGTAGCTCCTTGGCTGGCCGGGAATTGAACCCGCACTACAGAGGCTGCGGATAGATTCATCATGCAGCACCCAACCTGCTGTACTACCAGGAAGGCCCAGTTTTCATGACTATTAAATGAGAATACACTAACACAGCACTTAGTGTATAAGTATTTAAAAATATTTAAGTCCATTTTTCCAGCTCTTCTGATAAGACCTGAGCCTGAGTTTCCTCAGATCTGTTCCTCACTCTTTTTTTTTTTTAACATTTATTTATTTAGTTATCAGATTCGCGGGAGGGTGAGAGGATCCACCAGAGATAGAGTGGGGAGCAGAACAGGCAGACTGACTGAAATGCACTGCTGAGGGGAGCAGCGGGGGTAACAGGAGAGGTCTGCTGCGCCATACGGGATCCTTGCCAGCTGGCCAGCATCGAACCAGAACTGCAGAGGCTACAGAGGCTGCAGACAGCTTCACGGGGCTGCATTCAACTGCCTACGCCACCAGGGAAGGCCCTGTTCCTCACTCTTTCCCTGCCATTCCTCACCATATTGTGGAGGGATCACACCCCGCAGGCTTCCTTCCCCAGGTTCCCATACTTGCCTGTGTTTGACCCAGGGAAAACACTGTGGAAGTCAGATGGCAAAGACACAGGGAGAATTCAAGGTGTACTTCCCGCTAACCCCTGCTTTGGTGGTTTCTCTGGCAGAAACTACTTTCCCTTTATGTAGAGAGGCCCATGTGATCTCAGCTCTGTCAGGTGAGCTCAGCCCTTTGAGCAGAATCAGTATGCCTCTTTCTAGACAAGGAGTGATTGTGGCTATCCTTTGGGTTAACTCATCAATGCCCATGTGGCCTGGTTTGGCTCACCCCTTCATCACTGTGTGACTACTTCCCTGCATTAGACCCCTATTTTTGATACTCAAAGTGGTTTCTGCTTTTCTGGTGAGACCTCAACTGATACAGTTCTCCTCCTTCTTGTGCAATAACAGGAAAGGAAACAAAATAAAGATCAGAAAATTTAGCCTGCCTTGTATTTATTTAATCCTAGCAGAATCTTAAGGCTCTCAATCCTAGCTTGGATTTACCCATTACCTGCTCCCTTTATGTGGTAATTCTGATGCTGATCTAATGATCTATAGAGATGGAGGTATAAAAGGACCACCTACCACTATCTAAGTGAATGTTTTGAAGGGTTACCATCAAATGAAGAGCAATGCTCCAGGGAGCAAGGATTTCCAACAGATAGCTAGGAGATGACAGCTTAGTAGTGTTGTCATGTGCAGAATAGGTAGACAAGATTGGGAGCATTGGCGCCTAGTAAAAGACACTTGAGGGGCTTTCTGATCACTCCACACAAGTGTCTACTCAAATGACACCTCCAAGGAACTGTTTCCAACCACCTAGTCTGGAGAAGCACCACCACCTACACACATTATCTTTCTTTCCTTTTATTTCAAAGCACTGCTGAATACTGGATTTCACATTATATATTTGTTCATTTACTCGCTATTACCTGCTTTGTTATGAAAACCTCAAGAGGTCAAAGGCTTTGTTCCATTTGTCACTAAATTATCAAGAGCCTAGCTCTGTACCTGCACACAGCAGTCACTCAGGAAATCTGTGTTCAGTGAATGAATGAGTGTAAGGATTCTGGATGTCTGAGTCCAGATCTACACCCCCAATCCATACCCCCACCTCAGTCAAGGTGTTCATTCCCAGTTCTACCTGTAAATCCCAAATTAACCACGAGTGGGCCCTTTTCTTGCCCTAACAGGAAGCAATGACTTCTGAGTTTCAAGCAATGGTTGCTACCAATTTCTTGATCGTGTTTGCTTATCCCAGGTCATCTTGTTTTGCCCCTTTATTTCTCATTGGCTTTTGTTTCCAAATATGCATCTGGGCCTTTTTGCCTATGCCTTGCACATCTGCTTGCCTGGATACCTAGCTAGCCTCCGACACAATGTTTTACACTGGCCACAAACTCATGTATGCGTCTTGGCTTCTTCCCATCAACCTGACTGCTACCAACATCAACATTAGACCCCACTCCCAGTTTTTGGTTTTTCTTTCTTATATACATCCACATTCCATGTATCCTGGTGCTGGCATGTTGTTTAAAAAAAAAAGGAAGAAAAGGAAAGACAGGAAAAAAACAAGATACTAAAAATAACACCTTCTGCTTTATCGTTTTGTCTAGCATTGGACTTCACCAAGAGCACCTTGAGTGCTGATTTGTTTGAATTCAGACAAATAACCTTGTGGAAACCTCTCTGACCTTGTGATGTAGTTTGCCACAATGTAACTGTAGTATAAAGCAGGAAGGTCAATGCTAATGCTGAACCACACATTCCAAAAAGATCCTCTTATCCTGGACTGATAAATAATAAGTAAAATTAGCCCTGTTAATCCCTAGTTGCTGCAAGTGTTAGAGATATATTCATGCTGTTGAAGGAACATTTTTTTTAACTCCCTAATAGTATGTTGTGCTTGGTAACAGTCTCTTTATTCTCTCTATTTAATATTTAATATACCCCTAGGTGGAATGGAAAAGGATTTGGTCTAGGAGTTAAGAAAACAAGATTCTGGTTCAAGCTCTGCCACTCGTTAGTTATATGATTTTGGTCATTTCACTTCTCAAGCTTAATGTCCTTATTTCTTTTTTTTTTTTTTTTTAAAGATTTATTTATTTATTTATACAAGCACTGGGTACAGTCAGAAGCGCAGGAGGGTGAGAGAATTCACCAGAGCCAGAGCGGGGAGCAGAGCAGGCAGAAGGACCGAAGTACACTGCTGAGGGGAGCAGCGGGCGGCAGGAGAGGTCTGCGCGCCATGTGGGACCCTCCTCTGCTGGCCGGGGAGCAGCCGGGGATCGAACCTGCGCTGCAGAGGCTGCAGGCAGCTTCGCAACCCAGCGCTCAACCGCTGCGCCACCAGGGAGGCCCTTAATGTCCTTATTTCTAAATGAATAGTTTGTATTTAGATAATCTCTAAAATTATTTTAAATTTTACAATCCTATATGACTAGAAAATAACTAAGAACCCTGGTATATGTAGGGTTTTTGTCAAGATGACATTCAAAACATTATCTTGACAGTTATGGAGAAATGAACCCTGGAATCTCAATGCTATTGTTTTTGACAATTCCCTTTAGCTTTCTTAGATTCCATTTCTTTACCTATAAAATCAAGGGTTTGAGCAAGAACACATATCAAAGCTTTCTCCTTTTTCTAAGGTCTTATAAATCCTATGTTTTTGTGGCTGATACATACTATGAACAAATTTTCATATCTTTGAAAACAGGCCACTACAGTATGACACTTAACAATCTGGGTGGAAAAACTATAAAATCCCTTTCACCTTGATAAGAGCTTTTCTACTAGTATATTTCAGGAGGAGAAAAATATTTCATTGCAATGGATGGATGGGTGGATGGATGGATGGATGGATGGATGGATGGATGGATGGGTGTATGGATGGATAGGTGGGTGGGCAATAAAGGCTTACAGTAGAGGGACCAGGAAATGGAGGAGTAGCTAACATGAATATGTGGCTTACTGTGATTCCTAGTTGCAGATCTTAATCTGTATTTCATCTTTAATGAAAGATGATTATAATGAATCCATTTCTTGCCCTTATTTATCACACTTTCCAAGTTGCACCCATTCCCAGAACTTGATCTCTAAGATTGGTTTAAGAACTCTTTTGTCTTTTACTAAACTGTCAATAGTACCCTCATTAGAGCCTCCCTCTTGTGTAACATTAAGAAGAGTTAATTTATTAACTTTATTGTACAATGATAATTGAAGTTAGATTAAGACTCACAATTGCTTAACATCTTAGATTCATCTTAGTTTTTATTACCTTACAATAAGGTAAGTGATACTGTTTCAGAGAAAAAAAAAAAAAAAACTCAAGGCAAGCGTTTCCTATTTAAAGAGAAAGCATGTGAATACCACTGCCTGTCTTAAAGAAAGATTGTCATGGCTAACTGAAAGGCACCTGTATGTAAAAGTACTTATCACAGTGCCTGAAACTATATAAGCAATTCTCTCCCTTTTACAAATAGATTCCTAAATGATCCTTCTGAAGGTTCTGAGTCCTCCCTATTCCATAATTCATTGTGCTTCTGCTCTTCTAATAAGCCTAATAAATATGTCTGTGCTTTACATCCCCTTAGGCTATTCATTTTATTTCTGCTAACATGTAAATAGATGAAAGGCGCAGACACGCAGGATCGAGATTCAGCATGCTTTATGGATTCTGCCTTCCAGAGGTCTATTTCTAATTATGAGTTCTGAGAACATTGTATATGGAAATGAGTACTTCTTGTTCAATTTTGGTTTGGGATCTTTCCCATCTCCTTCGAAGACAGTGAAGTTCCAAAGAGATGGGTAAGGGTGTTGGGGCTCCCCTATGAAATCGGCTATTGGACTTGCTGAGATTTGGGCACAAATTAATGGAATTAAAAAGTATTTCTAACATGCCCCTTCCTTCACCTGAACGAAGGATTGTTGAGTTCTCTTTTCTCAGTCATTGATTCATGCCTTGTCAATTTTTTTAATGGTAGCTAAAGCTGTCCACGAACATACTTGATTTATTTTATGCATTTATATAGGATAATAATATATTACATATTTAGTTTATTTATTCCCAATCTTTTTACTATCACAATGGATTGGGATTTTTTAACAAAAAATATATTATAAATTTCTGAAATAAAAACCCAGGATGAAAGAAAAAGGAGAATGTAAATGTGCCAAGCCATAGAGTCAGTGTGGTTGATGTGACCATCATGTGACTAGGCCTCACATTTAATTACGAACCCGCTGGCAGCTAGGGCCATGGTTCTCATCAGAGAGGATGAGAACATTCTTACCAGTGTCTGGAAATGATGAAGTTATTTTTAGTACTAAATTGTAAATGAAATGATAGAACTTCAAATAAGGGGTCAGGAGTTATAAACCAAATACTTAATATATTTATAACAAGTTAAGAGGTGAGTTTCAGTTGTCTATTTTTGATGTTAGCACTCAATAAAATGATCAGGTCTTCAGATTAAAGAACCAAAGGTTGGGACCAATTTTGAAAGTTTGTGGAAATAGAATTGACCCAAGAGAAGAATGTAGGGTGCTTAGAGAAATGAACAGATTAAATAACCTACCCAGAACTCCCCTTCTTACAGCTCAGCTGCTGAAAGAAGAAAAAAGAGTCCTTATACTCTCATGCAAAGGCCTCGGGTTCCTATCCCAGGAATGACTCCTTAACCTTGGAAACTCAGATGAGCAAGTGTCAAAGCACTTGAAGGCCTAACTCAATCTCCAGCCTGAACTGAACCTCCCCCCCCCCCATATAGAGTATTTGACCATGTACGTGTATGAGAGCATTGCATTAGGATCTCCAAATAATCTGATTTTACTAAACCACTAGACTATGTGGAGGTCTATGATCCCTGACCTCCACAGGGATCAGTGATCTTTGTCAGTCTGGTCTTTCCCTACACCTTCCTACCAAAGACTCGTTTTCTGCTTCAGCAGTTGACTGTCCTGACTCCCTGTAATAAAACAGACCTGCCTGTGCATGTCCCAGCTTGCTATTCATGGTACTTTAGTTACAGCTACAGTTAGTCATTTAATGATTTTCTTCTCCAGGAAAGAATAGGAAATATCTTTTTAGTTAATTATGGTATTCCCTGTGTCTAGACTAGCATCTGATTTATTATCAATTTTCAAATTCCATTTGTTAAATGATTGACTATCGGACTGTTGCAATTTTTCATGTTTCATAACTATTTTTTTTAAGTGATCATTCTACTTATCATCAAGGAGCTCATGTAGTATGTATGTTGGAGATAACAGGATTAATCGGTAGAACAGCAATTAATCCTTAAAACCACTTTATGAGAGAAATATGATTTTTATCTCCATTTTACTAATAAGAAAACTGAGGTACCAAGAGGGTAGATGGTTACCCAGGGTCGTACCACTGGAAGTGTTGAAGCCAGTGCTCACTCTCAGGCAGTCTGACTCCAAGTTCCACACTGTTAACTACCATGTAATATGAGGCCTAGGGCCAAATTGTCCTTAAGTGTTTTAATAATTCCATGGTCTCACAGGGGACCATCTCACTACATTCTTATCAGCTTTTATTACCAGTAATAATGTGCTTTTCTTCAATAAAAAGTTTAAATAGAAAATTGTTTCATTGTTCACTCACTCCTTGTATTTCTTTAGGAAATTAGAACTTGTATGTTTTAATTATGGGAATAAAGGAAAATGCAAAACCAAGAAAGAGATGACTGTGCAGGCTGGGTTAGCAGGCCTAGGCAACTAACAAGAACAGTATAATCCCTTGGGGACTGGAGGCATATAGAGAAAGGTGCCTGCAGCAAATGTCTCTAATTTTAGGGTGGTTATTAATTTACCCTCCAAGCCAGAGCCCTTCAAAGATAAAGGGGGTGTGCTGTTACTGATAACATCAAAACAACAGGCATAAGCCAGGACTCTCCCAGGCAACTTGTCGCATTATCTATTTTTCCCCTGTTTAGTTCTGAGCTTTGGTGGCTGCCACTGGTTACCCCAAATGGTTTTATTCAGCATATCTTGTGGACCATGTTCATTTTTATTTTTAACATACCAGACCTTGCACAACTGTTTGTACTGTCCCCTTCAATATGTCCTCTTGGGAGACTGTACACCTATTCCAGTGATTTTGCAATTTTTCAAAATTCTTTAGCAATTCAATCTGGCATCTCCTTCTGATCCAGTTAATGACTTCTCTAAAAAGTCAATCTGAATACACCTTGTTAATCTTTTTTATTCTACTTAGTCAGCTCCTTGCATGTAGAAACACTCAGTAAATATTTGCTGAATTCATTGAAATGGAATTAGATTCCAAAGCTCAAAATTACCCTCAGAGAATGAAGATTCATTACCACTGAATCTACTCAACAGACCACAATTCAGGGGGGGGGGTTGGGGAAAGACTGAAAAGAAATATATGTTAGCCAGGCTTACCTCTAGACTTTAGAAGCATAAATAAAAATTCAGAACACAGTAAGGAACAAGACAAAAATCAAAGTTTTCAATATAAACACGTATCACTTTTAAGTTAAGAAAATTCTCATTTTATTTGGTTGAGTATGAGGACATACTATGCCTCAAGTAATTCCAGAGAAGACTTTCTCAAAGAGATGACATAATATTACCATTTTGGGAAAATGTGTACACCTTTCAGAAGTGATTACTTTTAAAGGGACAATACACCTTTAGAGGAGTACATTCTGTAATGTTTGTTTAAAAAAAATCCACTACTTTATAATCATGCTTCTGTTTTAGACATTTTCATGAATATAAGTCATGACATAGATCCTATGAGGGACATGATTTTAAAAATAAGAGAAATAAACATTCAAGAAATAAGTAGATGACACTTAGGGTCAGGGCACACAGCCAGCTGCCCGGGGAGTACTCCCCACAGCTGCACCCTCCCCGAGCATGAGGAAACAGAGCAACAGTGCCTCATCCAGAAGTTCTGATGAGTGATAAGCAAGATGGACATTTGCCTGGGCAAATATTTAGAGAGTGAGAACAAGCATTATCATTCCCGTCTTAGGGAATGAAATCAAAGCAGAAAAGTTCCAGAACTTTGCCTCCGTTGGTGTGTCATGAAGGACTGTTGAGCTTTCAGACCAGTGCATTGAGAGGACATACACAGAGGACCCACACCGATACACATATATTTCTGTCAGCTGCATAACCAACTAAAACAGCCACACCCTCAACACAAACTGCCCCATAAACCAAGAGCTAATTAAACACAAACAGAGTTGTTATCACTCACCGCTGGATGGAGTGGTGTATGGTAAGGGTGTTCTGAGCAAGAGTGTCCATGTCAATAATGAGGCTTTCTGTGAAGAACTTTCTTAAACTTGTTGACGGGAGAATAGCAAAGAGAAGTGGGCATGGGCACGGAGGTTAGTGGCTGAGAACTCAAGACCATCCAAAGGCAGCGGTGATGTATGCTCAAGGAGGCCATTTTACCAGCTCCTGTGAGCCACGGCCATGGGACGGGGGCCACGTTCAGAGCACATGTTCCTGTGTAACTGCTGCTTTCTCTGTGGGTGAAGATGGGGCTGGGCTGTAAAGGAGGTGGGGACAGTGGGAAGCCAAAACTGGTTCCCCTCTCCCAGTGGAAAGCAGAAACGTGCTGCCTGTTGTAAAAAGAAAACATTATAAAGTGCCTGTTTATGTGCTGAAGTAATTTCTAATTACTGGAGGCAGGGAGCATGGTCTGGTGTGGTTAAAGGAGGGTGCTCCGTACCAGGACAGTGACCATTCTGTTCTCCCTCTGCCCTTCGCCTCCCGGTGGGGCTGGCTGCATGTCACCTACCTTCTGCCTCACAACTCCCGCCACATGATTTGGGTAAAGCTCCCCATCCTTAGCCTCTGGCATTCTCAAGCCCTTTAAATTTTTAGTCTAATTAATTGTATCCCTTTGAGGTTAGAAGTTATTATCAAGAAGATGAGGACGCTTTAGTTGATGGTGATTAGAGGCACAGAGAGTTTAAGGGATTTCCCTCCCAAGGCGAGAATCCCTAAGTGTGGGTAAGCACTAATCTTGGGCTATCACCACTCAACCCCACACCCTCCTGACCGCACCAGGGGAACTCACAGGGTGCTTTGAGGATAAGTGAGTTATTTATGCAGCCTTTAGTGCAACTCAGATTAGGTGTTAAAGAAATACAAAGCGTTTCTAGTACAGACAGGGGCTTTATTTTCCCAAGGCCACACGAGTATTCCTGAACCCTGAGCTCACGGGGCAGAGCTCCTTCCTGGCCATCTCCTCTCCACCAGAAACTGTCGCAAGCACAGACTTAGGTGTGTGCTTAGATTTCTTGTGATTCTTCTTGGTTCCTGAGGTAGGCCTGCTTTGCTTTTGCTGCACCCCATGGGTTCGTTAAATCGTGTCTTCATTCATCTCCAGATTTTCTTTTTTTGCTCTGATTTCCTCATTGAACCAGAAGTTGTTCACTAGCATTTTGTTTATTCTCCACAAATTTGTGGTTCGCCCCTCTACTTTCGGTTGATTTCTAGTTCATACCATATGATGCAAAAGTATGCTTAATATGATTTCAATCTTCATAAATTTACTGAGATTTGTTTTATGTCCTAATAAATGGTCTATCTTTGACATTTCAAAGTTACTTAAGAAGAATGTGTATTCTAGTATCTGGGGGTAGAATGTTCTGTAAATATTATATCTATCAAATCTGTCTTGTCCAACCCATTATTTAAGGCCTTTATTTCCTTGGTGATTTTATGTCTGGATGCTCTGTCCATTACTGTAAGTGGAGTTTTAAAATTCCCTAATATTATTGTGTTAGTATCAATGTCTTCCATTAGGCCTATTACTATTTGCTTTATATATTTTTATGTTGCAAAATTGAGTGCATAAATATTGATTATTGTTATGTTTTCCTATTCTATTGATCCCTTTTTCAGTATGCCACATACATTTTTGTCTCTTCTTATCTCTTGTCTGGAAGTCATTTTTACTGATAAGCATAGTGGCTCCTGTCTTTCCATCCTTTAAATCTATGTTTGTCTTCACAGCTTAAATAAATCTCCTGTTAACAGGATATAGTTGGGTTTTGCTTTTCAATCCTAATAATCTTTCCCTTTTGATTCTGCCATGCTTTGCCTTTTGGCTGGTGAGTTCAGGCCATTTACATTAAGGTGACTATTAAATATGAGGGCTTGATACTGCCATTTTGTCTCCCATTTTCTGGCTCTGTTTCCTTTTTCAATTTTTTGTTGGTTTTATTCTCTTTGGTTTAGATAGGAGAGCTCCTGTCACCATTTCTTGGAGGGAAAGTCTAATGTTGGCAAACTCCTCAGCTTTTGTTTGTCTTGGAAGGCCCTTATTTCTCCCTTACAGTCGAAAGAGAGTCTTTCAAGATATAGTATTCTTGCATGACAGTTTTATCTTTGAGTATTTTTTTAAATAGTATTTTTAAAAAGATTTATTTATTTATGCATGCAAGAGCTGGGGCACAGGCCAGAGACAAGGGGGGAGGGAGTGGGGAGAGAGTACTCACCAGAGACAGAGTGGGGAACAGAACAGGCAGACTGACTGAAATACACTGCTGTGGGGAGCAGCAGGTGCAGCAGGAGAGGTCTGCTGCACCATGTGGGTTGCTCCCTGGCAGGCTGGGGCTTGAACTCATGCTGAAGAGGCTTCGGATTGCTTCATAGTGTGGTACTTAACCCCTTGCACCCCCAGGGAGACCCATCTACGTGTACTATAATGACAACAATTAACTATAATGACATTTACAAACCTTGACCTAGCTGGAAATAATTTAGCTATGAGTGATTTAGTAAGTTATTTTATATGTTATATCTAGAAGTAGCCTTATGTTTAAAATATTGAAATAGAACCAAAATGAATACTAAGAAAAATCTATATATGGTTTATATTTTGCAAATGGTGCTTATAAGACTCTACTGGCTGTAAAAAGAAAGGAATTTTGTTTTATAATGTAAAATGATTCTATAGTAAAACCATGATGCTAAATATTTAGACAATTTTTAAATTTGTTTTAGGTTTTCTTTGGCTGAAAAATATTATTTGTGCATAAACTGTTGACCATACATATATACACATATTTATACATACATATGTATACATATGTTTGTATATGCGTACATAGAGAGAGGGGGAGCTTGGAGTTATGTTCATTTAGAGAGTAAAGAACTGAAGAAAACAGATGAAACAAATAACCTAAGCAATACCATGAAGCAAATTACAAAAATTAATAGAAACGGAGCCCAAATCTTCTGGTTTCATGACCAGTTTCCACCATCCTGAAAGTGGTACCCTGAGGGTCAGAAGTTCCCTTCTAGGAAAACTGATCTAAAGGGAAAAAACATTGTTAAGCTTATTTCAGCTGCTGTTGTGAGATACCTATTTGTATGAAGAGGTTGATAATATCCCAGAATTCTAGTTTGAACAACAAATTTTAAACTAGACTTTCCTGTCAAGGCTCTGTTACTTTGCATGTATAATTCCATTTTTCAAATCCAAAAGCAGGCATAACTAATCTGTGATGATAGAAATAAGAAAAAGTGACTGAGGAGAGGTCAAGAGAATTGATGGGAAAAGAATATAAGGGAACTTTCTCTTGTTCTTTATTTTATTACAGTTCTCAAAATTCGCCTAACCAAATACCGAAGTAAGCCTCAATAAAAATGTATAATAAAATAGAAATAGCCCAACACCCAGAAAAAAATTAAATTAAAATTCTATTACTCTGCAGAGACCTGGGTAAAGACTCAGGAAAGTAAGATTGTCTGTTCTTCCTGTTGTAAGGGAAAATGTTTCCCCACATTTTTTTGTCACATGTGTGTCTCCTTTTTATCTCTCATTGTCACTTAAGAACAATACCACTGGCAGGTTCATAGTATGATTATCAGGTAAAACAATATTATTATTGGAAAAATTGGCAAGTTGTCTTCAGCAAAATCCTTTCCCAGTCACAGGGGTTGCATTTCCTTTCCTTCTGTTCTCTGATACTCCAGTCTATCTGCTGGAAATTTCTAATAGAGACTCTAGTATGGCCCTATTTTCTAAATGCTGTATATTTCTGTTTATCATTGCACTCACTCAGCAAACCTAATTTCATTAATTCCTATAAGTATAGACAAGATTTATGATTTTTTTATTCAATATTTGAAATGTTTTACACTAACTACATTACTGGTCTATTTTGTTTAAATAAATGTACATATTTATTTTTCTAATTATAAAGAAAATACACCCTTGGTATTAATAAATTTCATCCCAAAGATAATCACTATCTACTTTTATATGAATCTTTCTTATGTTGTATTCCAGAGTTGAGATCATGCTGCATACTCAATTTTTATTCACCTTTTTAACATAATATTATAAGAAATTTATAAGAGTATTAGAACCATTTTCCAGTATAGGATATGCTTGATAATTATTACTCTTTTATTTCTGAGTTGGTCAGATAATTCAACTTTCAGTTGATAAGTACTTTCCTAGTTTTTCCTATTTTATCAATTAATAAATCAGTGCCTGTTATAGCATTTTCTCAAGTTCCATGTTTATCAAAATTATGTAACACTTGTCCAAAAGTATAGGCAGATTGTGAATAATTTGAGGATAAGGATATTTCCTCCAACTTTGAATTTTCCACAATGCCAATGCATAATATGAATTAAATAAGCACGTGTATGCTGATGAGGGTGTGGTGAAAAAGAAACTCTCTTACACTGCTGGTGGGAATGTAAACTGGTCCAGTCACCGTGGAAAACTGTGTGGATGTTCTTCAGAACACTAAACATGAATCTACCTTATGATCCTGCAATTCCACTGCTAGGAATCTACCCAAAGGACACAAAAACACTATTTCAAAAAGAAACCTGCACTCCTGTGTTTATTGCAGCACTATTTAATATAGCCAAGATATGGAAACAACTTAAATGCCCCAAAACAGATGACTAGATCAAGAATATGTTGTATATATACACAATGGAATATTATTCAGTAATCAGAAAAGATAAACTCATGCCATTCGCAGCAAAATGGATGGAGCTGGAAGGGCTTATGCTCAGTGAAATAAGTCAAAAGGAAAAAGATAAATATTGTATGGTCTCACTTATATGTGGAATATAGAGAAACCAAACAAAGGTCAAGAAAAAGTTAAATCTAGCAATCTGACCATAAATCTGGGGCATCCAGCAAGGGAGGAGGTTCAAAACAGGGGAGGGAAGAAAACAAGAGAATGTGGTGATGGTTCACAGGTGATATGGTGGTGGGAGAACTCCAGGGACTACAACAATGTAAGAAAAAAATAACTGATAAAAAGAGGGATTTGTAAGCCATCTTTACATCAACCTGTACTATAGATTGACACTTCTCAATACACTTTGCTTAAAACTTTTAAAAATTATTAAAATCAGGGCAACATATCTGGACTTAAGCAGAACATTTGACAATGTATTTTATATCTTCAAGCTTATATATGAATAATAATAACTCAATGCTGGGACAATGATTTCCAGTGATTTATTTTATGTTTTGGCCTTGTGAAAAATAATACAGATACATAAATATGCATCAAGCATAAATGTGCAACTTAATTAGCTGCTTATAAGATAGATACATGTATAATCACTAACCATACTAAGAAATAAAATATTGTCAATTCTAAATTAGGGCTATTATGAGTAATGACTGTGGCTGGGTTTTTTGTTTTATATGCATCCTGATCCTGGTGTACATATATTACCATTTCTGTTGACAGTGCACGTAAGATTATGATCCATTGATTCCACTCATAGGATCATAATATTATGCATTTTTAATTTTAGTCAATGCTTAAAATTTTCCACCTTGTACCAATTTGCGTGCTTACCACTTACATATGAGATTTTTCATTGATCTACATTTTCACTAAATGTGGTATCATTAGGGTTTTAAATTTTGGTCAGTCTGGTTTGTCTGTAATTCATAGTTTTGATTGCATTTACGTGGTTAGTAGTGAGATTGAGCAACTTTTCCTATGTGTATTAGAATAGAAAGTTACTTGACTTTCTTTTTTGTGATGTCCCTGTTCAAAGATTTTGCCTGCCATTTTTTATTGTGTAATACCCTCTAGGTTTTCTGTAGTTCTTTGCATCATCTGGCGTGACATTCATTGATTATATATGATAAAAATATAATTTGCCACATTTCCTTTTGTGTTTTCATATCTTTAATAGTTCTTTTTGCTATGCAGAATTTTTTTATTTTAACACAGTAATATTTAGTAGTTTTTTCCTTTACAGTTAGTGCATTTTTCATCCTATTTAAGAAATGCCTTCCTAGTCTGATGCAATGAAAATATTCTCTGGTATTAATTTCTGGAACATCTATTGTTTTGCTTAACATATTTAGGTCTATAATGCACCTGGATTGGTTTTTGTGCATAGTATGGTATGGGATAAAATTTCCTTTTGTCTATATGAACCCTCAATTGTCACAACACCATTAGGGAAAAGATTTGTGTCTTCCTTAATGCTCTGCAGTGCCGTCTTTTACATACATCGCATTTCTATAGGTGTCTCTTTTGTAACTCTCTTCTGCCAAATGATCTGTTTAACATATTTATTTCTCTCTTTCTGATAATAACACACTGATAAGTGTTGGAGTTTTATAATACAGTTCCATATATAGTAGAACAAGTCTTTCCTTTCTGATTTTTGTCTCCAAAAGTTCATTGTTTTTCTGTTCATGATGGAGTAATAGAGAACAGATTTATTCCTTGACTAGAAAGTCAACAAAGGAAATAAAATTGAATGAAGAATTATTCAAATAATCCAAAAGAAGAGAGAAAAATAGAAGGTCATGAAGAACAGAAAAAATATTGGGAAATATATAATAGAAAAACTGAATCTGGAACAAAGATTCCCCCCTGTATCTGGAACAAAGCAAGAATTCTCACTCTCACCATTTCTGGTTCATATTATACTAAGATGTAGCCAACGTAAAAGAAATGAAAGGCATCTAGCTTGGGAAAAAAACGAAATAAAACAGTCTTCAATCGTAGATAACACAATCCCATATAGTATATCCAATGAACTATATAAAAAAATTACTAGATCTACAAAGACATAACAAAGTTACAGGATACAAAAAATGTTCATTGTGTTTATATGTACTAGCAATTAATAATCAGAAATTAAACTTTTTAAAAATTATATACAAAAGTATTAATAATGTGAAATCTTAGGGATACATTTAGAGACCAAAACACAGGACCTATATACAGAAAACCACAAGTATTGTTGAGAGAAATGAAAGACCTAAATGACAAGATACACTGTGTTTAAGGATAAGGAAATTCAATATAATTAAAATGTTGATACTTCTCACTGTTGATTATATTTCAATATAATCCAAATCAAAATTCCAGCGGTCATTTATGTAAAATTTGAATACAAGCTTATTTTAAAACTTTGGAAAAACAAAGAACCCAGAACAGCTAAAATAGCATTGAAAAAATATTTGGAGACTTCCACTACATAATTTCAAGTCTTATTATACAGCTAACTATGATTAAATAGTGTGGCATTGACTTAAGGATAGACCAATGAAACAAAATGGAAAGCCCAGATTTAGACCAACACATATTTGATAATTCATTTTTGAAAAGATAAAAGGGCAATTCAGGGTCAAGTGACTAACAAATGGTACAGGAGCAACTGGATCTCCACATATCCAAAAATGAATTTTTCCCAATTATGTTTAGTGAGATAAAATTAGTATACATCATTGTATTTGTTCTAGAGGTTGTAAGTTCAAAACTCTACAAATACTTGTTTTCATATCATGCCCACCACCAAAGTCCCTGGAGCCTTCCTTCATGCTAAAAAAGAAATGAACTTTGATGCATATATTTCACTATATTCAACAATAAACTCAAATTAAGCATATATGACAAAAAAGCATATATAATAAAGCTACAAAACTTCTAAAGAAAAATTGTTTTAAGGCAGAGATTCTTTACATCATTTAAGCATGATACATAAAACATGTACAATATACAATAAATAAAATGAAAATTATAAAATTGACTCCATCAAAATTAAATTTTTTTAAAAGATTTATTTATTTATTTATACAAGCACTGGGTACAGTCAGAAGCCCGGGAGGGTGAGAGAATTCACCAGAGCCAGAGCAGGGAGCAGAACAGGCAGACTGATGAAGTACACTGCTGAGGGGAGCAGCAGGCATGGCAGGAGAGGTCTGCACACCATGTGGGACCCTCGCCAGCAGCCAGGGATTGAACCGGCGCTGCAGAGGCTGCGGGCAGCTTCGCAGCCCAGCGCTCAACCACTGCGCCACTGGGGAGGCCCAAAATTAAAA
The DNA here is from genome assembly GCF_014898055.3 of Talpa occidentalis. Lineage (NCBI taxonomy): Eukaryota > Metazoa > Chordata > Mammalia > Eulipotyphla > Talpidae > Talpa > Talpa occidentalis. The sequence goes on from NW_023604972.1 coordinate 123,546,602, forward strand.
TTTTTGATCTTTGAAATAATTAGGAAAAAATATAAACCACAAACTACAAAAAAAATTGCAAAACATATCTTACAAAGGGCTTGTATTCTGATTATAAAAAGAATTCCTACACCTCAATAGTAAGAAGTCATTTTTTTTTTAATGGAAAATATTTGAAGGAAAATGTACAAGTCTCCAATAAGATATAGTTGCAGATGCTTAACATCATTAGTCACTTAGGGATTGCATATTAAAGCCCAAAGACATACCACAGAAATTGAAAAAATAGCTAATATTAGAAACACTGACAGTAACAAGTGTTGACAAGGATATAGAGCAACTCTAACTCTCCTACATTGCTGATGGAAATGCAAAAGGGTACATTCCTGTTGGGGGGAGAAAAGCCCACATCAAGATATTTTGCCAAGAGAAATAAAAACATTCCACACAAAGACCTGTGTGTGAGCATTCATAGGAGCAATATCCATAAGTAAAAGACTAAAATACCCAAATGTCCCTCAACCAGTAAATGTATAAACATAGTTTGATATGTTTATTTTCTACTTAATAATAAAAAGAAACACACTATTAATATATACAACAATGTGGATGAGTTCTAAAAACATTATTCATGTGAAAGAAGACAAACAGAACTCCTGGTAGTATAATTCATTTATTTGAAATTCTAGAATAAGCAAAAATATAGTTCATAAAAACAATACAGTGATTACCTTGGGATGGGTATAGAGAAGATTGATTATAAAAGGTAGAGGGAACTTTTTATGGTGATAGAAATGTCCTATACTGTGATTGTAGTGGTGGGTTATATGATTGTATATAATTGTCATCATTCAGCAAACTATTTATTGATACTAAGAATGGATGGATTTCATTAGTAGTAAGTTATACCTTAGTGAATGTGGGAGGAAATAAGGATATTTTCCAAAATATTAATAATGGTTTCATCTTTAATGTAGGAGAAAAAAGGAGTAAGAAAGGTAGCTTTTACCTTTTACTTTACATACTTCAAAATTAAGATTTTTTTCAGCAATCATGTTACTTTTATTATTTCTTACAAAAACTAATTAAATGACTATTCAAAAAATGAGATTTTTAAATTTCATATCTTAGCAATATTTTCAGAAAAGACCTTATTAGTTCTTTATTGATAAAAGAGGAAAGGTAGGGGGGGGGAAGAAATAATAAATTCCCCAAAACTCTCTCATCTTCTTCCCATGACAAGGAATGCTTTGGACAATTTTAGGTTGGTGAACATTGTTGGTTTATGTAATATTATTTTTGAAATATTTAATTTAGTGATCCCCAATTTAAGGATCTAAAAATTTCAGCTCAAACCAATAGTATTCACTGAACATCTACTGAGTAACCAACCTTTTAGTAGATTTTGTAAAGAATTCAGAGGAGAGAGTCTAAGCCAAAATCAAAATATTTAGATCTCACTTATTTATTTTTTTAATATTTTAAAGCTTTGAACTATAAGGATTGAAGAAAACATGAATTTCACATTTTACTATATAGTTTCTCCAGAAAAGATAGCTAAATTCCTTCTGAATACCTTAAGCTTAACAGAAGTTAATCCTTAATCCAATCTGGAATTTATTTAGAATAACTGAGCAGAAATAAAATCAAAAACATATTCCAATAAAGTACTTAAAATATTTAGGGAATATAGGACTCATGTGTGTTACCTGGTACTAAAAATAGGTCACCAGTGTTTGTCAAAGACTCTCACACAGCTTTTAGTGAGTATTTTAGTAATTCATAGTTTTAATTCAGTAATAATTGTCTATACTTTATCTTCTAAAATCCACTTTTTCTTCAAAATAATGTGTCTCAAAATATCAATGTATAAAGCAGATAGAGGTAAATAAATCTCCTCTAACTGATAGGTTAACAGTCCCCACCTTCCAGACTGTTCCAAAATCTCTCTACTATAACCCATAGGCCTGAGTTATCTCCAGGCCAACTTGGGATCCACAGTGGCCTAAAATGGGTTACTAAAATTGAATATTCTGTATCAAAAATGATTATCTCATCTACTAAATAAAAACTAACCTTAATTTAGACTTAATTTAGAACACCAAATTTAGTCCTTCTCTTTTGCTTCTAAACAAGGGCTGAGAATAGGATCCGTTTCCCAGGACATGATATGTAATAACTTAGGTAATTATCTATAAAAGCTAGAGATTTGGGGAACTACCTAGAGGAAATTCCCTAACAGAGTCAAGGAGGTCCGTCTAGGAATGTTTTGGTTTTTGTTGGTTTTTGTTTTGTCTGTTTCTTACCCTAAGGAAAATTTTTAGCCAGTTACCATAAATCCCTGGTTAGAGCACCCATAGGACCATAGCACCAAGAATAGAACCTTATATTATGGAACATTACACAGCTCATAATATGGCAGGGCATATGAAAATGAGCTGCATGTTGTCTCTCTCCTCATAGAAGAAGAAAATTGCCTGCCCTGTCCCCCTGATTTCAGGGCTGGTGAGATGATAGAGCTTAACTGAGCCCCAGGCAGCATGAAAAAGGGTCTCGCAAAGAGGCTTTTCCTGTATATTCAAGAAAACAGACAAGCCTGCATCTGGTCGTAAAGCCTGCTGACACTTATTCTAGTGTCATCTCCCAATTTAAGGTAGGCCTTTCACCATTCTTTGGGCCTTTTCCTGTACCAGGGATGGTAGGTAAAACTGAGGAAGCATTAACACCTATGTGTAGGAAAGTGAAAGAAGAAAAATAGAAACAAATAAATTATAATTAGGAAATGAAAAGAAAGGGGCAAAGAATCAAACAAGAGAGCTTGCTCACCTTTGGACATGTAGTCACTTCTTTTTTAAGTGGTGCCTCATTCTCCCTGCATCCAGGTGGTGGCACTGGTGCTCTTTCTGCCTTACCCTGTGGGCAGCATTCACTTGTCTCCCTAAAAAAGGAGGAACTCTAGGAGGGCAAGGAAGAGACGAGGGACACTTGACTGCCTAGTAGTAGGTCTATTGAAACAAAGTTTCCGGAAGGACCATTCCTGTGCAGTGCATTGCCTTATCACAGACGTCGCAATCTGTGAGCAAGGGAAGAAAAAAAGAAAAGAAATTCGGATGACACTGGGATGTAGTCTATGGATGGAGCATTCAGGGATTGAGTAGAGGGAGCTACTCCAGTTTTTTAAGGCAGTCCTAAAGATGATTAGATCAAATAGTTTATATCCCAAACTGTGCAGTATTTCCCACAAGCACACAGGTCAGTTTGTATCAATCTCAAAAACTGTATAGTCCCAAAACCTATATAAACCTCCCCATTATTTGCCCTCACACTGTGCCGTATTTTATAGATGGGAAGAAAAGTTCTCCGGAGTCCTTTACTGGGTGAGCAAGATACCAGATGATAAATGCAAATGCAGACAGCTGCTGGACTGCTGGATTCTCATTTGGAAATCCTTCTGGTTGATCTAAGATATTGTCTCACTATATTGTGGATGTTTTTTAGACACATACTTTGCAAATATTTTTCTCTGTTTCTAAAACTCAAAACTCAAGCATAGAATGATCTAAGTTGCAAAGAGATGATCTCAAGCTTTCAAGTTGTCCTAGAAGAATAATCACTTGATCTTGTACATCAAATAAATGTGTTGCCTCATGGCATACTAATTAAGCTAAATTGCATTTTTAATACCTTCTGTTTGGGGATTCATCAGTAAAACTCCAGAGAGAGGATTTTAGATGAACACTGAAGAAAACATAAAAAGACTCATCTTGTAGGCACATCAGTTGCCAGTTCTTCCCCACTTTCTACCAGACTATGTGATCCTGTGTAAGCCACTTACTCTTTCTGCCCAATTCCCACCTCTGTAAAACAAATGTCTTCAGCTGGAGTAATCTTTAACCCTCTTTGTGGAAAATGTTTCTCTATCTTAAATTCCTTCTAGCCAGAGTTGCTGCCTCAAAATAATTTGTCCTAAGACAAGTCTATGTGAAAAAAACAAACAAAAAACAGGAAGGTTAGAAGTACCTACCCCCTTTGACATTTGCTCCACAGTGATCAAGGTCACCCAAGCACACTGCTGTGCTGTGTCAACCTAAACTTTGACCAGGAATGCCCAAAACTAGCATATTTAACTACATATCTTGTTCAAATAGTCATCATTTCTGTGGTTACCTAGAACTCTTGGTTTTTGCAGACAAGAGAAAACAGGGCTGGGATAGTCTAGAAATGAATGTCAATTACAGGAATGAATGTCATGTGAGATCCTGCCCCCAACTGAGGTCAATATAACCAAAACTCACAGGAAAGTGAAGGTGACTGTTTCTTTGCTACCAAAACATGACCTTTTGGGGCCAGATATTCCTTAGTCTTAGAGAATATCAGGCTACATTAAACACAAACTGTGTGTGCAGTTGTGTTCTCTTTAGAAAGAAAATTTTTACGTCTGCAATTGATTTGAGATGGCCATTAAATATTTTCTGCCCCAACCAAGGGATGTGAAGAGTTCAAAGGGTAGTTCTATCGTGAGCAATTGACACCATCTTATTTATAATGACACACAAATTTCCCTCCTGCTACAGTTCTTAATGGTCTCCAGAGTAACGAGGTCACCATGTTGGGGACTAAGTGAGAATAATTAGCAGGCAAAAGGTAGGATTTTGTTCTGACTTCTGGAAGTCCCCATGTAGCCAAAGGACTTGATTTAAATATGATTGAACAATCTGAAAAGTGGATTAACCGTATGGTGCCAATAACTCAAGATTCATTAATATTTATCTAATATTTATCTGTTCCTAGTGTTTTATATTATTGCCCCTCTTACAGACATTATAGTAAAAAAGATATTTGATAAAATCTTTAAAATGCACTGAGAAAGTGGAACAGATTTTAAATTGTTATGCTTGGATAATGGGTTCATTCTGGGCCTCTCTGAGCTCCTGTATTAGCAGTGTCCCATTCAACTTCTTTCTGCCTTACCTTGTCCTTCTAACCATAACAAAAGATATATATCCCATATATAGATAGATATATAGATATAGATATTGATATTGATGAGACATATATATTGATATATATATATATATATCTCACTGTGTGTGTGTGTTTGAAGGTCCCTGTTGCCAATAGCAGTTAAACAGCTATAAGAACACTTTGCAAATTGTTTTGTCATATTCCTTTTTTATATACTTAAGTGACAGAGTATTATTTTTAAAGAAGCACTCTAACCCCTGCATTCCTGGTTCCTATTGAGCCTATAGTTACAAGGATCCTGGATCTTTTTTTTTTTCCGAGTCCATAATATTCAGTCTCTCTCTGATTTGAGTTCACTGTTACAAAACCAAATGTTGATCACTTTTCTTACTTACTTTGGCCGTGCCAAATATAAACCCTACCCCCAACAGTTAGTTATCTGGCAGGGTCTGAGAAAAATAATTTGAAACCAGATCTATTTTTTTTTTTCTTGTGAAATTATTATCTCTGAATTATTTATTTATTTATTTATTTATTTATTTTTTAATAATAAATTTTATTTTTATATTCCCCATACAATTGCAGCCCCCCATTCTGACCCCAATCCCTCCCCTCCCACCCCCGCCCCCCTAAAAGTGTCTCTGGTTCGTAGTTTTTTGTTGATTTTGATTTTCACTTTCTTATAGTTATTCGTTTTCCTGGTCCCTTATTTAAGTTTTCTAGATTCCTGCTATGAGTGAGACCATCCAGTATTTTTCTTTTTCTTTCTGGCTTATTTCGCTGAGCATGATCCCTTCTAGCTCCATCCATGTTGCTGGAAACTGCATGTGTTTATCTTTTTGAATGCTGAATAATATTCCATGGTATATATGTACCACATCTTCTTGATCCAGTCATCTATTTTTGGGCATTTGGGTTGTGAAACCAGATCTATTTAGGAGAGAGGGGTCCTTTCATGATTCCTCTGTAGTTTCCGGTGTTCTTCAAATATTCCACTCACAGAAAAGGGATTATAATGATGGTGTCCTTTGGAAGTGTAAACATCTGGGAGCGCCTTGTCCAAACAGACTCTTGTCACATCATCCTCTCCTCTAACACCTCTGTCTTTCTATTGCCTAGAATATAAAGCTCATGTTTTTTAGCTCAATATTCAAAGCTTCCATTCTAAACTTAAGTCTTCCTCTCCACCACATAAACTCTCTGTTCCAGCCAAGCTCATGCCGAGAGCTCTCATCCCCATTCATGCCTTTGTTCGTCAGCCCCGACATCTGAAATGCTCCCTTCCCTCCCCATCCACCTAATCTCTCCCTGGTCTCCTTCCACAGCCCATCAAGAATCATCTTCTTCATGAAGCTTCCCAGGTCAGCACAAGCCCGCTCTCCCTCCTCTGTGGTCTCATAGCACCAGCCACTCCGCATAGTACGTGAACCAGCTCACCTGGGAGCAGGCTAGTCATGCAGAAAGCCATGCAGTTGAAAGCTGCATTTTATCAAGTTGTCTGGGAGCTGCATGTGAGAAGCCCTGCTGCCTGCCAGCCCCCTCTTGACCCTTCCACTTCACCTTGCCTTTGTTGGCACCCCTTACTTTACTATATTGAATTGTTTGATTTGCAAATGTAATACTGCACTTTATATGTATTTTCAGTTCTTTGGCCTCTTTCAAAACAAATTTGCGTGTCAATTTACAAATATAACTTAAACATCTATATGCTAGAGAACCGACTCCTGAGAACTTAAAATCTGCCACCAATTTTCTCCTGCTGGATAACATGGATTTCAAAGCTGCTACCTAAAGAGAGAAGCAGATGGGCCTCTCCCCACTCCACCCCTTCTCTAGGCCATTAGCAGAGACACCTGGGCTGGGCACGGAGGCCACAGCAGGACCCTGAGAGTTTTAGGTGTGAGCACAAAGAGGTCAAAGGGGTCAAATCCTCAGTGAAGCTTGGACAAATAGCAATTCAACAGCTGAGTTCTGCGGCCTCAGAGGGTGGCCTCTGCCCCCCATATTTACTTCCTCTGAAGTATAGGAGTCACAGCCTTGGAGGAAGGAAGCAGGAGTGACAAGGAAAAGCTGATATTCCTTAATGCCTCAGAGAAAGTGGGTCATTTCAAAGATGCCAAAGATGTTCTTGAGATGGTGAGGCGTGGGGGGGGGGTGGTCGGGGGGTAATGATGTGAAGCAACATGGCTCAGGTAGCAACACTCATAATTAATGTCCCTTTGTTGTCTGCAGCTGTGTGTGTGTGTGCTGTGTGTGATTTTTTTCACACTGGATATGGAAACAATTTTGAACATTTGGAAAAGCTGCAGGAATGCTACCGTCGACTAACACGTAACCCCCATTTACTTTATCAGTAACATGTTTGTCTCTCTCCCTCCCTTTCTTTCTCCCTCCTCCTCGCTCTCCCTCTCTATGTATAGGTATGTATATGTATGGGTGTGTGTGAATATACATATATACACATGTTGTTATATTTGGATGCATTCGAGAATGATTTGCATACATATTCCGTTTTACCCTTAAATAATTCAGTTAGTATTTTTAAGAATATGAACATCTTACATAATGACAGTTGCGGTCGCTTTGCACTTCCTAATTTCAACAGTTTTTACCCTGACTGCACCCGTCTTGGCATTGTTTCACCATCAAGATGGCCACTTCCTCCTTGATGACTGTCTTTGGAGTTGTTCTCCTATTCTGACTCAAACGTTTTTCAGTTTGGTTTACTGTTGTGAGCAAAAACTCTTCAACGTACATCAAGTTTTTCATACAAGTTCTTATTCTGCCGGGTTTCCATTATCCCAGCTACCAGACGACTTCTAATAAGTGGTAGGACAGAGTGTGGAGGTGGTCGAACTAAAAGTTTTTACTTCATGGTCCCAGTTGAAGTATTTGGTCAAAATGCATTATCCTTAGAGAAAAATGAGATAATATATTTGAGAAAAAAGTCAGTCTTTTTTATTATGGGCTTTTGGTTGCAGTTTTAGATTATTGTCCCTTAAGAAGTACAAGAGATGAAGAACTGGGTCACCAATAGAAGTCGAGCTCTGCAATATGCAGGCAGCTAGATTGATTTCATAAATTAAAATGCTCAGCTTTCCATATTGAGAAAATAGATTTCTCATCTAGGTGTTTTTTTTTTTTTAATATAGTTCAACTGAGCCATAATATGCCCTTCCAAATGAGAAAATTTCTAGTACTCTGATCAAATTGTGCATATGACTAATAGGCTATCTCTTTAAAAATTAGTCTGAAGACAACTTCATGAAGTTCTTTAGCATTTGTGCCATTTTACAAACCCCAATTATATGAGTAAATCTCTGATTTACTTTTTTTGTGTATGTATCCCTATGAATAACAAAACAGGTTTTACCAAAATGTCTTCTACAGTAGATATATTAAAGTGGTCCCAGTTTGGTTTTCAGTATTTTGGAATGCTGAAATTAAATTCTAAACATGGATACATACATGTATGGAGACCTAGACCAAGATCAAATACCTGAGAAGCATGTAGTATATAAATGCACATAAAAGTTCATGAATTCTCAATGAATTGGGATTCTTCCCATCATCATTACCCATTTGACTGCTTCTAAGATGACTTTTGTTAAATTAAATTAGCCTTTATAAAGGTATAGCTAAGTATAAATATCTCTACTTTCTTCGACTTGATTATTTTTCACAGATTTCTACTTGTTGACTATATCAAGTTTCATGGCTCAAAATACATTATACAGTCTCATGATTCCCAAGTTTGTAGCACCAATCCTGTTTCCTGAACTCCTGAACCATATATATACAATGTTATTGACTTGTACACTTTGATGTCTAATATGCATCTCAAATTAATTGCTTCAAATGATGCTCCCAGTACTTCCCTCAAACTATCATCTCTTATAGTCTTCACATCTAATAAGTAGAAACTTGATTAATCCAGTAACATAAGCTAAAATCCTTTGTACTATCATGAACACCACTATTTCTCTTACCTCTTTTTTCAGATCCATCAGAAAATCCTGTCTCCTTTATCTACAAAATACATTTCAAATTTGACCATTTCTCACCACATCCCTGCTAACACTGACAAGGTACTATCATCTCACCTGTATTTTTGCAACAGTCACCTGACTTACCTCACTGATTCTTTTGTCAGCCTTCCAGTCTGTTCTCAAGAAAGATGTCAGATAATGCCCAGTACTCAAGTCAGGACTTCTTATTCTAGCTATGATAAGTAACTAGTTTTGAATTTATTCTCCTGCTCAAATAAAAAAAAGAAACTGAATAAAATATAGAAAATTATAGTTTGCAGTAAGTAATTTGGTAGAAATCAACACATGGCTACTAACCTTGAGAAAAAGGAACTGCTTAAAGTTTTTTCCCTGAGTGTACTTTTCAAATAATGGCAGTTTGGTGGACAGAAGAAACAAAGATGAAAGTTAAATATTGCTAAAATGCCTGAGATTTGGGAACTCAGGTAGTCAGTGTATCTGATATAACAAATTACAGAATGAGCCCCAAAGAGCAGCATGGAAATTCTCTTTGGGATCCTGGCCAAGTGTTGAACTGTGTATGTGCAGAGGAAGACTCCATGAGGCCTATCAGAGAATAGCTTCAGGATGTTTAGAATTGAACTAAAGTTTCCAAAGTCCTACAATGCATGGACAGTAGAATATGGCTCAGCCAGAGAGGAAAGCCCATGTTAAGATCCCAAAAAGATCACCAGCAAAACATAAGAACCATGTTATAGAAGTAAGCAAAACACTGAAATTGATCTGCCACAAAAAGCTTAAAAGCAAACTTTGGCAGGACTAACTTGATACGCCAGTAATTTTGAAAATTTTTGAACATTAGCCAAAACATCTGCAATGTCTAACATACAAGCAAAAGTGCCTAGATATGTAAAAAACTCAGGAGCTTCACTTTATTGTATGGAATTTATGCTTCGCTAAATCTGATTTTAAAAGGAAAAAAACACAAGCATAAAAAAAAATATATTTATCTTCCTTAAAAGAACAAATGCAAGAATATAATTGCTTTCTCAACTGAAACAATGGAAACCAGAAAACAATGGAATGACTTAAGCACTGGGTTTTTAATCTGAAAAGTAATAATAATAATAACACCAATATCACAGAATTGTGAGGATTAAATAATTTTTTAAAGCATTCAGTAGAGTGGTTGCATACAGTAAATGCTTAGTAAATGTTAACTGCTACGATGTAATCATTGTCATCTTCAAAGACCATTTGAGTTTCTTTCTCTTTTCCAGACCATTTAATTCCTTTGTCCTCCTTCTTTGAGGCTTGCATCCCATTTCTGTAAGCGTAAGGCAGCATGCAGCACACTCCGCATGCTGATAGGGTACCATCAGCACCACTGAAAATCTTCTTAGCTTTGATTTAGCCTTACTTTCTACAGCTGGTGTTATGAAATTATTTATAGTTTTATTCCTCAGGGCTCTTTTCCCATAATACCCCATCCATTGTGCATCCCCCACAGCACCTGCATCCTCCTGTCGCTGTCTAATTTCCTGTCCTTAAGGAGTTCACTAGGGGTGACAAAGAAACCAGTAATGTCAGTAGACATTTTAGTATTTTTCAAGCACCTGCAATGGGTGAATAATGGAGGATGCCACTGATTCAAGTTGGGATGGACAGCAGGTGTCCTCCCATGCAATCCTTGTGCCTTCTAACTGCCCCCACGACCTTAGAAAACTAACTCTCACTGGTCAGTCTTCCCACTCACTTGAAAAGTATCTTTTGTTCCCCATTCATTACCATCCCTGCCTTGATCCTCCACATTATCCCCTCTCTCCATTAAAATTTGTATTAGCTTAGAAGTAGGATTTCAATGAATTTCATTGAGTAAAGAAAGAGTAGATCAGGCCAGTTCACTCTAAAAGGAATAAATGATTGCTGCTTTAAAGTACTAGCTCTTTCAATTTTCACCTCTTTATATTAAAACCAGCCCCCTTAGTTTGGTGGTAAAATATGAAGAAAGAATATCAAGAAATGCCAGTGTCCTCCCCGGGGATTTACATTAAAATCTTGAGCTAGTTATCCCTAAGGGCTACATTCCCAAAGGTGGAATTTCAGTGTGACTGGCCATGTGTGTGTGCATCTGGAGTGGGGGAAGTGGGGGGGGGTTGCCTGGAGGTGAACAAATGCTCCTTACATAGCTCTTTGGGAAGTAAGAATTTTTTGCATATTAAGTGGTCTTAGAGTAGTCCTATCTATGAAGAGAAAATTTCAAACCTGATACACGTATTACGGAGGCATATAAATGGTCCTTTGCAAATGTATAAGTATCCTTTTTAGAGTCGGTAGCTTATATAGGGGAAAGACATAATTTGAAATGAAATGTAGAAGTATGGCATGATTATGAAGTTTCAGAGTAGATTCTCATGCTGTTGGCATCTGAGGAATAAAGCTTAATCCAAGATGAATCAGAGGTTAAAGAACACTACAAATACTTTTGCTGTCTAAAGCTAAATTGCTTTTGGGCATTCCTCCATCTATAAAGAGGTGGGAGACAAGATTAATGTTTGTTTGACATTCTAGCCATTAGGTATAAAGTTTAGTCTTCAGTGGGGAAAGGGAATCATTTGTAGTTTCTAAAAAAAATGGGAGACAAACAGCCTTCAGGTAAGGAAGGAAAAGTTTAGACTAGATATTAGGGAAAAGAATGTTCTTGTGAACAAGAGCCACAAATACCAGAGTAAGTTCCCAAATTAAATCAAAGGAGCTTCTGTACCAAAAAAAAAAAAAAAAAAAAAAAGAATGGTTTCATGAAGATGTTATAGAATGGCTTGGAAAATGTAGGGGAAGGCAAGGCCTTTTTCTGATTCTATGCCTAATAGTTCAGGGGACTGGACCACTCACTAGCAAGGTATATGCAGGCACATAAGCAAAAATGATAAGCCCTACAAGAATGACACTCTACTAATGAAAACTATGGAAACCAAAAAATTTCTTCCTTCATACTGATATTCAAAAGTCATTCAAAAATCCACTAAAGTAAAAATCAAAATCAACAAGCAACTATAAAACAGAGACATACTACGGGGCAGGAGTGGTCGGGGAGGGGGGATTAGGATCAAAGAAAGGGGGGTGGGAATTGTATGGGGACTATAACCAAGATGAAAATGCATACATTGTGCAAAAATGAAAAATGATGTAAAAAATATATAAAATAAAAAAAAATCCACTAAGATAAGCATGTCAGGTTAGAGAGGAAAGAGTCAATGGTGAGAATGGAAACCCCAGAACCTTGGAGAATTTTAAAGAGATAAGCACATACATTTTTAATTCCCTGAAGTCTGGGAGTAGAACAACATTTTATGAACTGGCAGATCACTTTCATAGGAAGGCCAAGACAGGTATTTTGTACATATATCATAAGTCAGCTTTTCCTGTGATAGGAAAATCTTCAAGAAAGACATCTGAAGTCCCAGTTTACCATTCATAAGTGAATAGTGTTTCCATTACCACATCTGTAATCACGTGTCATATTAAAATCAGCAGAACTTATTCCAAACTACTACACGTCTAACAAACCACACTAAACTATAAAACTCAGATTCCCCTTCCCAGGACAGAAAAATCTAGCTTCTGTATTTGAGCTTTAAAATTTGAGTACAAGAATTTCCTGCATGTTGGCCAATAACCAATTTTAGTTGATTCTAGAATGAAAAATTCAATCAGCCAGTTGTGTTGATATAGCTCCTAACATTTAATTTATTTGATGTTATTTACTGAATTATTACTATTGCTGTAGCGTTATGTTTACAGTTGTTTGCAAGGCCACAAATAAAAGGGTACATGATAGGGCAATGGTGAGGAATCTGTCCACTAATGGGCTGAATTGATTTGGTTCGTCTGACTGGCTCACCTTGTGACTGTTCTATCCCTCACATCTGTGTTTCTCGCCCATTCTCATTTCTGAGAGTAGAAAATGCTTGGAAATTTGAAAAAATATCAAAGTTCTAGTTATTATGGCTGTGTCATAACTCACTCTAAAATTTAGTGGCTTAAAGCAATAATGAATCATTTCTTTTCTCTCACAGTTTTTATAGCTCAGAAATTCAGAATCTTCTTAGTTGAGCAATTCTGGTTCAGATTCTCTCACAAAGTTTCTGTGATCTGAAAGCTTGCCTAGGATTGGAGGATCACTTTTACAATATTTTACTCAGTTTTCTGTTAAATCAGTTCCTTTTCATGTGGACCTCTCCTCAGAGCTCAGAGTCCCATGGAATGGGAAGCTAACTCATGAAAGCAAGGCTTCGTCTGGAATGCCTCTAATGAAGTAGCTTCAGAGTTAAACACCATTACTGTTGTACAGTAGTCACCCTTACCGGGGAGATACATTTCTAGACCCTTCTATCCCCTACAAATAATGCCAGCACTGTATATAGTGTCTTTTCCTATTCAATGATACTTATATGATAATTTAAATAAGATACAAAGTGGTTACAAGATGGGAGGAAGGTAGGGGCAGGGTGGAAGGAACAGGTCGAGGGGTCGGTTAGACAGTGGTGAAGCTGTATTCCTGAAATTTTGCACACAAATGTTGTAAACCAATGGTACATCCAATTTTTTTAATAATTAATAAGACACAGTAAAAGACTAATAACAACTTATAATAAAATAGAATAATCATAACAATATATATACCAAAATGATAATAATATGCTATAGTAAAAGTTAAATGAATATTTTGTCTCTTGCTTGCCTTCTCTCTTTCTCAAAATATCTTATTGTATGTAATATTTACAGAATGCAGTTGGCATTCATGAGTAACTGAACTTATGGATAAGGAGGGCCTACTGTGTCCCATTGGTCACGCCACTCAGTACTGATTCATGTGAAAGCATCACACAGGTAATATAACAGGAGACAAGGATTAACAAGGGTTAATCTCAATATCTGGCTGTTACACTCAGTGTAAGCAGTATACTGATAAGACATTTATGAATGCGTAGATTATTCATTGAATCCAATTTGTCTCAGCTGCCTGATCTTTTATAATGGATCTTTTATAAATATTATTTGCCATTTCACACCCAAACTGGGTAGTCTTTCTTCTCCATCTTTGGAATACCATGTCTTCTCTTCCGTAAAACCAGTATAATGTATCAGTCTCATGTTTAAGTTGCCTATTTTTACAGGCACTAGAGCTTCATTGGTGATTCTGGCCTCCATAGGATTCTGTACAACTCCTGAATTTATTCAAAATGTGATTTGTTAATGATTTAATGCCTACTGTATGCGAAGTATACAATGCTGAAAAGGCAAACAAGCAATGTCCTTAATCTCTTAAAACATAATCTAGTGGAGAAAAATAATAAAAGACAAATATTCTGCACCTGAAGCTTATGTAATATTATAAACACATGCTGCAAAATGAAAACCAGAAAAAAGAGGGACACACAATATGAAAGTATGAGATAATTTCAAATGTTACTTCAATAAAAATAAAATAAAATACAGTAAAAAAGGGAAAAGACTTCTCTGAGGAGATAATAGCACAATCCTGGATGACAAAAATGCAAACATTTGTGGGAAGAACATTCCAGACAGAAGGAACAGTCAATGCATTGGTCTCTGAGTTAAGAGTAAGCTTGATGTATAAGAGAAACAAAACAAGTTCCTAAGGTTATAACAGAGCAGGCAAGCATGAGAGAAGGGTGACAGGAGGTTATGTGAGTGGCCAGGAACTACATCCTGTACACCAGGATGAGGGGAGGGGTCTGGAGCTTATTATCCCAAAGGTGACTACAAGGCATCCTCTTTCCAAGGTCCTCTCTTTTGCAATAAATCCTTATTTTCTTTATTACTCCCTTCCTTGCTACAATGGAGTTTTTCTTCATCAAGCTCTGCTTCCCTTTCAGTCACACAGGAGATTTAGATTTCTCCATTCTCTCACAGCTATGTGGGGCTGCATGACTAGAACTAACCAATGGATAATGATTAGAAGTCACGTGTCACTTCTAGGTAGAAGCCTTTATTTGTCAATGAAAGACCTGCAATTCTCTCTGCTGTTGTAGCAACCCAAAAGGTGACATGCCTACATGATAAGATGGTGGCGCCTCTGCCAGAGTGAATCCTTGAGTGAATCTTTAATTCAGAGTTCCTTCTTACCCACATTGACATCAGTGGGTATATCTTATACCACAGAGTCTCAGAGGTTGTTACAGAACAGAGCCTACATTAGTCTGGTGAGTGTTCTGCAATACAAAATAAGTTCTAAACTAAGTTGTTGCCAGTCAGCCCAAATCATTCTTTTATAGCTGCTGCTGATTATTCCCTCATTATAAACTAAATCATTCTTTCTGATCTTCAGTTTCTCTGAACACATCCTTCTACTCTCCATTGCTACCCCCACCTTTACTCAGTAGGAGGCATAACACAAGGTATTGTCACACTTGTTAATAAATCATGAAATTAACATTTATAAAGCCCAGATTTTGTTGTAGTTGTTCAAAGAAGGGATTGTGGTTCATTATTTAAGTTTGGGGAGGAGCAGATATATCTTGTTCCCAAGCTTCTGCCATCCAGATGTTGGGAAGAATTTCAGAAGGGAGCATAGGGCATAAAGATGGCAAGTTCCACTTCTGTACTTGACACAGTACATAGCACCCAAGGGGAAATAAAGTTGCTTATCTTTCCTATTTTCCCTCTCAAAACCATCCATAAGAACCCACATTTCATTTTCGCTAACTCCCCAAAGGTTTGTTACATTCATTCCATTTGTTTAGAAAGTTCCTATCAGTAAAGAAAATCTTCTTCATCTAGTTACAGGGCAGCTTGATACTTCTGCCAGGGGCATATTGTAAATGGGAATTCCAAGAACACAAATAAGCTTAGAAAAACTTAATTTCTTTCAAATGTCCTTCTTGGCTCACATGCTTCATCAAGGGACTGCATTCTTTAAACTATTTCCAATTCCTCTGATCAAACAAACTGGACTAATATTACCTGGAGATTTTGGCTCCGTCCAAGAGATCTGCTTTAGTAAACCATCTGTTAAAGCTCCTGAATTCCTTCTATTTAGTGAGGCTCACACATCATATGGTATACATTTTCACCCTCTGAACCATGTCCTAGACATCTTATTGGAGCAGCTTGCCTCAATCACACATAATCTTTTCAAAGACAATTTCTTATTTTAAAAACTCAAAGAAAATCTCATTTTTTGATAGCAGTTTGCATCCATAAAGTACACATGATACAAGGGTGACTTCTTTTCTTCCCCATGCATCTTGGATTTCATGTCCTAGGACTAGAGGATATTGAGGAGATGGTGGGGGACCACAAAATATACCCATTAGTAAATGTCAGATAAAGCTAACCTAGAATCATTCAAAAATAAATCACAAGTGTCAAGTGCACAAGGGGCTTTTAATGTACCTGATTAGCCGTATGCTTGTGGGGAAAATATCTCAGAGTTCTAAAATGTCTTCTCTATTCATCAGAATGAACCATCAATCATCGCAGTTTGTGAGAGCAGTGGTAATGGAGCTAACACCAGAGTCCTAATCTCTGATTAAGCTCGGTAATTGTCCTGGATTTCATGACCAAAAACAGGAACACTGACCCCTCATCAATCATGTACAATATAATAGTTCTTTAGCACAATTTTTATGTACAACATAGGTGTTTTGCATGCTTGCTTTTAGCCCCAAAATGAGAGAATAAATGAAAAGGTGAAATAAACATATAATATTAACTTGCTAAACCTCTCAAAACCATCCCTATCTTTTTGAGAGCATTCTGGATAAAGCAGTTTTTGTTTCTCCCCATTTAGCATATAAGAAAAACTGAAGCTCAGAATTATAAAATGACCTGCTCAGCTGAGATCACGTAGATCTGAGATCACATCATTCCCTACCTGACCTTCCCCGCCCACCTCCCAGTTTGCTAATTCCGTTATGTCTTAAATCTCATCTTAAATGCAACATTTATTTGAAATCCCACTCATCTTAAAAAGTTAATTGACTTTATTCTGAATCCCCAAAGCCACCAATATATCTTACACAAGCATTTATTTCCACAATTGTTATATCCTTATGCCTAACAGAATGTTCACCATATTGGTACACATTTAGTAAGTATCCATTAAATTAAGGAGTAAATAATTGAGTGGCTGAATGGTTGAACTGATGTGTTTGTACCCATGACATAGAATGATTGCTTGTAAATATTTTAATTATAGCAGTAAAATTTTTCAACCACCATAAAAAAGGGGCAACCATATATAAACATTGTTATGGACTGACGGTGCCCCTCCCCAAAATTCACACACGGAAGCTCTAACCCCATTTTTTTTTTTTTACATTGTGTGACAAGCTATTCCAAAGTTTAATGACTTAAAACAACAGTCATTTTATCATCTCTCTTGAGATGGTTGGTTGATTGGACACAGCTGGGGACCTTCTACTCCATGTGATATTGACTGGGATTTTGACCATCTGAGGGCTCACAAGATTTGGAGTGTCCCAAATAGCCTACTCGGGTGGCTGGCAGTGGTGCTGGCTGTTGACTGGAAACACAGCAGAGACTGTTAGCCAGAGCATCCAGTTCTCCTCCATTGGCTTTTTCATGTGGCTGAAGCGTCTCACAGATGACAGTCAGTTTCCAAGAGGGAGTATCCCAAGAGTGAGCGTTCCAAAAGGAAGGAAGCAGAGATTTCCAGACATGATTCTCCATCCTTCTAAATGTTCAAAGCAGTTACAGTATCAGTGCAGACTGAAGGGAAGGAAATAAGCTCACTCTCCGGAGGTGAGAAGCAGTCTCTGTGCAACGCAGAAGGGTGAGATTGGTGAGGACCATTTGGAAACTATTCTAACCCCATTTTGAAGGCTTTGGAGATGGGGCCTTCTCAGAATAATTAGGAATTAGGTTTGGATGCCGTATGAGGGCATCCAAATTATGTTTATTTCACCTTTTCATTTATTCTCTCATTTTGGGGCCAAAAACAAGCATGCAAAACACCTATGTTGTACAGAAAAACTGTGCTGTCCCCTTGTGATGGGACCGGCATCCTTATAAGAAGAGATACCAGAAAGCTGTCTTTCATTTTCTCTCTGCCATGTGAGGGTGGGTGAAGCTTAGGAAGAGAGTTTTCACCACAAACTAATGATGCTGCCATTTTGATCTTGGGATCCCCTGTCTCCAGAATTATGAGAAATAAATGCTATTTGTGTCACTTAGTCTGTACTTTGTTTTCAACAGAAGCCTGAGAAGACTAATATAAATATTAACTCAAAATTTTTCAAAAGACTCACGATAAATTTTCCAACTATATAATTCATAGACGAGATCATAGACCATCCTGGCCTCGAGTTTTGCAGTGTTTTCTTACATAAGAAAACAAAGTACAAGGGGCGGGGGGAAACAGATAAATTGAACTTCACCCAAATTAAAAACTTTTGCCCATCAGTTGCCGGCAGGACCCATCTGCTGCTGCTGCTGCTGCTGCTGCTGCTGGTACCGGGTGTCATCGCCCACCCTAAGCACGATGCCCCCCAAAAAGGGAGGTGATGGAATTAAACCACCCCCCATCACTGGAAGATTTGGAACCTCATTGAAAATTGGCATTGTTGGATTGCCAAATGTTGGGAAGTCTACCTTCTTCAATGTATTAACCAATAGTCAGGCTTCAGCAGAAAACGTCCCGTTCTGCACTATTGATCCTAATGAGAGCAGAGTACCTGTGCCAGATGAAAGATTTGATTTTCTTTGTCAGTACCACAAACCAGCAAGCAAAATTCCTGCCTTTCTAAATGTAATGGATATTGCAGGCCTTGTCAAAGGCGCTCATAGTGGGCACGGCTTGGGAAATGCCTTTTTATCTCATATTAGTGCCTGTGATGGAATCTTTCATCTAACTCGTGGAGCACATCTCCATTCAGAGTAGCCATCTTTCAAGTATTTAATAGTCACATGTGGGGCCTCCCTGGTGGCGCAAGGGGTTGGGATGCAACCTACGAAGCTATCAGCAGCCACCCCAGCACGAGTTCGATCCCCAGCCAGGGAGCTACCTACATGGTGCAACAGACCTCTCCTGTCTGTCTGGCTGCTCCCCTCAGCAGTGTATTTCAGTCAGTCTGCCTGTTCTGCTCCCCGCTCTGTCTCTGGTGAATCCTCTCACCCTCCTGCGCATCTGACCTGTACCCCAGTTCTTTTATGTATAAATAAATAAATCTTTAAAAAAACTCTATCAAGAAAGTAAAAAAAAAAAACCCACAGAATGAGAAAAAATGTTTGCAAATCATGTATTTGACGATTCTAGTGTTCAGCATATATAAAGTATGCATTCCCTATTGGAATCTTACAGTTTTCCTGAATATATCATCCTACTACATCATCTGCAATATCTACTTTTAGCTTCTTTAAAATGGGAATGAGTGCAGATTTCTACTATATTTTATAGTCTTTTCCAATCCTTTGTAAGTTGTCCCGCCCACACTGATTTAACGGCATTTGTTGTACAAGTGTATCTTCATCAGGGTTTTTCAGAGTATCCCATTTAGTAATTTTCTTTCACCCTCTTCTTCATCAATTTATAAAATATTTAACTTGTGTGAGTTCAATTGACCTACACAGGCTGCTGGTGGGTATGAGTTCAGCTGGTGAGAGGAGCTACATGCACACAGGCACAGCCTGACAGGCATGAGCATCCCAAGCTATGGCATCAGGCACTGTGCTTTCCCCAGGGAATGCAGTGCGATGATACATGAAAGTGGTTGACGGGGCTTCTGTTACATTTTTATAAACATAAAAATATGTTTTTTAATTTCTGATGAATGTTTCAAGAAATTTCTGATTATATAACTTTTGCCAAATTAAGCATACTTCCTAATCATCGCGGGAGCAGCTTAAACTGACATGATTTGGCAAACTGGCATTAAATGATTCAGAATGTCTAGGACATGAGAAGTAGTCATGGGAAACAGAAGACTTTGGTACTAGTTTGGGGGTGTCTGAAGAACCAGCAGTATCAAGTTGGGGAGCATCAGAGGCAAATTTCAGCAGAGTAGGGGTCGGAGGTAGGTTTATGGCTCAGAGGCAGAAGGGCATATTTTGCAGCTTGAAAGAAGCAGCAGGGATCAATTTGGTGAGTCAAGTTGCCCAGGCTCAGTGGAGAACACTTGGTAATGCACTTCAGAGGCTGTTTTGAAAAGAGGAATTTTGCAGTCCAAGAAGAGACGATCTAAGTCCGGCAGTGGCCTTAGTAGTTTTGACTCCAGAGATGTTGCATCTGAACCTACGGTCCTCTCCCGGTTTAATTTGTCCCAACATAAGGGCTTCTTGGGCTGTCTTCTCTCAGATGGGAATTAGCAGGCCTCTTTCTCACTTGTGGCACAGAAAAAAAAATACAGGCATTCCCAACAGGAAAACCATGGGGTAACATGGGGACTCCGATAGTGTCACCCTCTGGTTTTCAGAGCTTCCCACAAAGGATTTCTAATTTTGTGGACAAACATCATCTCTCAGGCCTAAATATCTGGTGGTACAATATACATGATTTAGCATTTTATTATAAAAATTTATCTTCTCCCACTTCCAGAACATGTAGTACAGCAAAAATTTAGGGGTTTTCTTTCCCCCTTGAATCATCTGCTACAGAGATATCAAGTCTCAACTTACGTAATTAGAACAATCTAGGTACATGCAAATGGTCATAGCTTCAGAGGTCATCCTTTTTCCTTTTACAGATGAGAAAACTGAAATATTGAGGATCACACAACTGGAAAGTGGATTTCTTCCCTTTCCACTAAATGATACTTTGTCTACTCCCAGGGTCATTTTATTGCCAAGTCAAAAAAATACATCATCAAATTCCAAATGCAAGATCCATAGGTGAGCTTTAGGGCCTCCTTAATCTCCTTAAACTGCCAGAAATTATCAGCAAAATGTCATATATTTATGTGTATCTTTCCAAAAAAATATATTCTCGAAGGGGGTCCATTACCCTAGAGAGGATAAAACATACTGCAAACTACTTATGTTGTTGGGGGAAATGATCTAATTTTTCCAGTTGATCGTTTTTCTCTTCTCCTACTTCTTTTAATGTAAATTTTTACTTGAGTAATTTTACTCCACATCTTCCAAGAGCGGAGATGTGAATTGAACTATATATTTGGTCACATTTAGCATCCAGGGTCAGACAGCTTTTAATGTATTTAGGAAAGTATTTCCATGTTCATATAAAACACAAGGCATCATATATCTCGGGGGGAAATTATATCACCCTCTTGATCCCATTGTACAGAGACATTGTGTTAACAGTGAGTCCTATCTATGAGAAGCAGATGCTATTTAATTTCATTAGTGTCCAAAATGCAGATGACCACTAAATAACCAGAGATTTGTCACTTCGTACTCAGGGGGAGAAATTTTTTAGCAATCTCCTTAAGTAAGAAAGACCCCTAAACCATATTGACGAAGCAGTGTAATCTTATGAAAGACCTCGAGAATTGGGTCTGAAAACCTGGGCCCAGTCTCAGATCTGGCTGTGTAATTTTAGATGTGTTTCTTAGTTCTGAGTTTTGGTTTTTCTATCTGTATAATAAACATAAAATTACTATCTTTCTTCCTGATACACCATGTTGTTTTGATGATAGATATGTCTGTTATTGGTTGAATTGTACCTCCCCCCTCAAATTCGTCTGTTGAAACCCTACCGCCTCTGCCTCAAAATCTGAGTGTATTTGGAGACAGGGGATTTTAAAGAGTGGTTACATTAAAATAGAGTCATTAGCATGAGTCCTAATCCAAACTGACTGAGGTCCTTATAAGAAGAAATTGGAACATGCCAGAGATACAGAAAGGCATGTACACAGAGGAAAGACCATGTGAGGACACAGAGGCCATGTAGGAGGCAAAGGGAGGGGCTCGGGGGAGAGCAAACCTGAAAACATCCTGATCTGAGACTTCCAGTCTCCAGACTGGGAGAAAATTAATTTCTGTCTTTTAAGCCCCCATCTATAGTGTTTTCTTCTGGCAGCCCAAGTAGACTAATACAGTGCCAGAGCGCTCTGTTAAAACTGTTAACCACTAAGTACATAACAAGGAATTGCTTTTGAGAGCATGGTAGAGTTTACCTACTGTAAGGACAATGGAGTGGCCCAGGCTCTTTTTCACCTCCCATCACCTGCCTCTACTACCACTACCTGCAGCTTTGCTTTCCTTCCAGGTTTCATTGCCCACATGTGAAAACATGTTGTTGAGGAGGGTGCTTAAGAGCGTGAACCCGGGGCACGTGCACCTGTCATTGTGCACACCTGGGCCTAGAAGACAGGGAGCATGGGGTGTGCACATTTGAAAATGCAGACACCTGGGCTGAGAAGCAAGGGCTAAAAGAGGCTCCTCCACTCTCGCATTCATGCTGTCACTCTGAGGCTAGGGGGCTCAGTTGCTGCCTCTCTGCCTGGTGGTCTGACTGCATCTGTTCCCCTGTTTCAGCATTAAAGGCAGGTTAGAAATATTGAGGGCTCCAAAATTCTCTTTTTGTCTGCCCGAATCAACAATGAACCTACCCAACCTGGGATGGTTGCACAACATCTATAATTTGGAAAATGGTTTCAAGTTATTTTGATCACTCTTTTTACCTCCAATTGATTCTTTCCTGCTTCCAGAAAATAATTTGTTTTTATTCTTCTAAACCTAACACCCAGCTAAATATCAGAGTTAAAACTTTTTTTAATTATGTACACCAATCTTCAAGAGCAGGGAGGATAACCTTACCTTACCTTACCTTACAAGGGGGGCGAGGATAACCAAGTACCTTCATCATTGGGGTACTGCAAAGAAAAACTTGGGAAATAAAAGTACAATGCTGGTACAATGCCTGGTAGGTAACAAGTATTCAGTATAAAGGAACTCTATCATTAAAAAAGGGCCAACACTTGGGCCTGGTCTTGGTCTCATGCAAATTGTTCCTAAACCCAGGCTTCCAAAAATGCTTCAGGAATTGAAATTCTTAGATTTCTCCCAAATCCAAGTCCAGTAAAATTTCTCAATAGCGATAAACCTGATCTGATTTACAGTAAACTTGTTAGGAGCTTGGTGTGTTCTTCAGTGGGAATTCTTCAGTAGAAACCACAAGAACTTGGGGAGTTGAAGGGTGCAGACCTGCTCGCAGACTTTCACTTGGTACTGAATTCAGTCAAAACTAGGCTAAACTGTTGAGCTTACATAGTAATAACCCAACCCGGGGACCCCTTCCCTTGGAAGGAAAGCAGAAAGACAAAAGGAAGTCCAGAGAAGGCTAGCTGGCCCATCAGTTCCATCCGTGAGGCCATCACTGGTGTTAGTCAGTAGCCTGGGTCCAGGGTAAGCCCACCCCCACCCCAGACTTGGTCTGCTCCTAATTGTTTAAAAAAATCTAGCCTGGGTTTCCCTTTGACCCTGTCCTTGGCTATCTACGTGGATTGCTTCAGCTGTATTGAATCATTCCTTTCTACCTTTTTATCTTTGCTTTCCCAGCATTTCCACAGGCAGATGCCCAAACTCGAGACATTTCCCAACTTTCCATCTGCATTTCAGTGGAATACTCTTTCATGTCAAGCTTTGAAGGCTATGGTAAAGATTGCATTAGGGACAGTTACCTGCCAGCTATTAACCATTGCCTCTGGTCTGACCTGAATTCACAGAGGGCATGGTCACCCAACAACTTAATCAATGAGCCCCTTTGGCATTAGGGTGGCAGGGGCCAAGAGCTCCATCAAAGAAGTCTATGTGCTTTCAGCAACTCAGAAGATTCCAGTTGTTTTCAGCAGACCTGAGAGGTTAAAATAAACAAATATGAAAATGCCAGATTGCCTCTCATTTCTTCTCATACCTAGTGCCAATCAGAAGGGCCAGGGCCCGACAGGCTGCCCCCAAAAAGACTGCAGTGGTGCCCATTAGGCCAGGCCATACAATCAGGGCTATAACTGCTCTGAGAGCCTGCCTTGCTCTCCTCTCCCTACTCTCCTTTCTAAAGATGTATGAAATACCCACTGCTGTATAATATATACCAAATGACTGAAAGATCCTCCAACCCTCTCTCTCATGGCACAGATTTCACCCAGGGAAGACTGCAATTCACAGCCTTTGGGTCCACGAACACTTTCAGCAGTGTTTGAACATAAAGCCTTGTGCAGAAAAGCCCAGTAATGGTTTGTGTTTGCAACTGCCATTGATTGGGAGTTTCCTGTCCCAGGGTAGCACGGCCTTGGACATCAGTGAGATCTCCAGGATGGCATTACAGGGTAATCACACATCCTCCCTGTATGCACTCGGTCTTGTTGCCTTGCAGCTCTTTGTTAAAAGCTTATAAGTGTGTTTGCCAGACAGCTCCTGGAAAAGAGGCTGCACTCTGAGCAATTTTTCATGCTGAGGACCCTACTTTCTAGCGCAGATTCTTCCCAGCAGTTTGGGTCCATGGGAATGGAGCCAAGACTCTTTAACTGTTTCTTGGTTAAAGTTTTATTTTTTTTTTTAATAGAGGCATGTTTTTTATTTTATTTATTTATTTGTTTGTTTGTTTGTTTTGTTTATACAAGCACTGGGTACAGTCAGAAGCGCGGGAGGATGAGAGAATTCACCAGAGCCAGAGCGGGGAGCAGAGCAGGCAGAAGGACCGAAGTACACTGCTGAGGGGAGCAGCGGGCGGCAGGAGAGGTCTGCGCGCCATGCGGGACCCTCCTCCGGTGGCCGGGAAGCAGCCGGGCATCGAACTGGCGCCGCAGAAGCCGCGCGCAGTTTCGCAACCCAGCGCTCAACCGCTGCGCCACCAGGGAGGCCCTTGGTTAAAGTTTTATCTTTTTTTTTTTTTTTCTTTTATAGAGGCATGTTTTATTTATTTATTTGTTTGTTTGTTTGTTCGTTTGTTTCGTTTATACATGCACTGGGTACAGTCAGAAGCGCGGGAGGGTGAGAGAATTCACCAGAGCCAGAGCGGGGAGCAGAGCAGGCAGAAGGACCGAAGTACACTGCTGAGGGGAGCAGCGGGCGGCAGGAGAGGTCTGCGCGCCATGTGGGACCCTCCTCCGGTGGCCGGGGAGCAGCCGGGGATCGAACCGGCGCTGCAGAGGCTGCGGGCAGCTTCGCAACCCAGCGCTCAACCGCTGCGCCACCGGGGAGGCCCCGGTTAAAGTTTTAAATGCTAGCATTCAGACTGTAGACTCTGAATTCAAGGAACTGTGTGTTCCTCTTGCCTAGGATGAGAAGAAAAGTTGTATGAAACATTTGCAAATGCTGACCACAGCATTGATACTGAATTTGTCATGTGCATGCACTGGACTTGTTACATGAATGCATGTGTATATGCCCATGAAGGTGGGAGGTGGTTAAAGCAGGATAGCCCTGTAATTTAGGGAAAATAATGCAACTCAGCCTCTGCTGGTAATTCTCTCAAAAGTTATCAATAATTTCCTAATTGCCCAAACAATGGCCCCTTAGTCTCCTTAACTTCCCGGTGACATTTGATACCTTTGATAACCTGGCCCCTTTTGAAATTCATTTTTGCTTATAAAACTCTGTACCACCGTGATTCTATCAGGCCTCATTCTCTTTTGCTCTCTACAGAACTCCCTGGTCAGTAGAGAGTACAGCCATGTCTTCAGCCATCTTCTATTTCTATCAGCCATCTTCTATTTCTCTATCCTCTCTTGGGGTACACTGTTCCCTTGCATGATAGCAAAAGTTGCCCTTATGTTAACGATTACAAAGTATATATCTCTAGTTTGTCTCTGCTCTCAAATCTTACTTCCTTCTCAGCACAATCTAAATATCAAACTAGTACTTTAAACTCAGAATGTGCACAACAGAATTTAACATGTCCACCCAACTTCTCCTAACCCTAGCTTCCAGGCCTGCTCCTGCTCTTGACTTTGATGTTTCTTTGGATCACCTGCATCCACCTATCCACACAAGCTTAAAAACATAGAATCATCTTTGATTTTTTTGTCCTGTTACTCCCTCATATGGAACAGTTAATGAATCTGTCTTGTGTAATTTTTCTTTCTCCATTCCCTCTGCCACTGCAACAGTCAAGCTTTTAATATTCTCATCAAGAGTATTACTAGGCTCCCTAACAATTACAGAACTTTCTTTTTCCCCTGTTTTACATTCCATTAAATGCATTACACTCAGCTTAATCATCCCACACACACTGTTTTTATTGTATTACTCTTTACCCAAAAAAAATCAACAGCTCTACAGCCGATACAATCTAATTCAAACTCCTTAGCCTAAAATTAAGATCACATCAGGGTCTGGCCACTGGCCATCCTATATTCAGCCAAAAAAAACTTACCAATGTTCCCTGTAAATTTTTCCCATTAACATTTATGTCTTTGTTCATGCTGTTCCCACTGTCTGGAATCCCCTGTCCATCTTTTTGTATTCAGATTTACAGACTTTTTGAGACTTAACATAAAAACCTTCTCCTTGAGTACTTTTCAGACATCCTTCCTTCCCCAAACCCAGCACAGCACAGAGATTGTTCACCTGGATACTCAATGGTGTTAGGGAAAGTTTAGGAAAGATTCAAATGCACACAAAAATATAATCTTCCTATCTAGAATAAACATCCCTATAGATTAGAGTTCACATCTGTTGTGCAACCATCCCAGACAGGGCAGGTTCATGGCTGATTCAGGCAAACAGAAAAGGAATCTTGGAGCTGTAGGTATATCTGACATGCCTTTAATGCTGAAACGGGACTGGACACATAGGCAGACCGGCAGGCAGGAAGGCAGGCAGGCAGGCAGGCAGGCAAGCAAGCAAGCAGCAACCAAGCCTCCTAGACCCATGCTCATCACAGTCTCTGCCATCTCCATGAGCTCCTGCTTCTCAGCCCTGGTGATGCTTTGGGCTCATGCTCCCCAGCGCTTTTTGCAACAATATGATATCACATGCAGGTAATGAAACCTGGGAGGAAAAACAAAGTTGCAGGTGGCAGCTGCAAGGGGTGGGTTACAAAAAAAACCTGAGTTACTCCATGTTTCTTGCACTATTTTATTCATTATTTTACACTGAATGTTTGTAAACCTTAAAATTTCCACTTAAAACCCCTAAGCTCCCAGTGTGATAGTATTTGAAGATGAAGCCTTTGGGGTAATCAGGGTAACATGAGGTCATGAGGATGAGAGACTCATGATGGGATTAGTGCCCTTATAAGAGATATTAAAGAACTCTCTTGCCACCCATCCCCCTTTTGTTTACAGAAAGTAGAGGTCACAGAGCAAGAAAGCAGCCAGACAAAGGGCCCTCACCAGAATCCAGACAGAATGGCAATCCATTCTTGGATTTCCAACTTCCAGACTATGAGAAAACAATTATTTAAGACATCCTGTGTATACACTTCATTATGGTAGTCTAAGCAGACTAAGATACTCATTGTACATCCCCAGTGTCTGGCATGTCATATAAACTTCTAAATGTTTGTCCAGTGAGTGAATATATGTGTAGAATAAGTGTCCAAAATTGTCTTTGATCAAATAGAGTTAGTGGGGTCTCGGATGTCAAGGATCTGCAACTCACAATCCTCTATTCTCTACTGCCCCTGCCGTACCTGCCCTACCTTAACTTCAGCCCAACAGTACAAACTTATCCCTCCTGTAAGCCAAAGATGATAAACTGAAAACCCAGATGCTACCCACAAATTTGTTTTTGCCCAGCATCTTAGTGTTTTTCCAATTTTGACTTAGTTGTCTGTATTTAAAAATCAAGGGAATTCTTATGAAAATTGGATTTGAGACCCTCAGTGATAATTGGCTCCCATTTCTAAATAGGATCTGTGCGCGTCTGGTCACAGCCCAGGTGATTTATATTACTTAACTCTTGTATAATGATTTGAGTTTGAAAATTCTGTTCTACATCTTTTGCTGGTCTCAGTAGCTGTAAGTAAAATACTTATTTTCTATATTTTTGTGTTTTTTTTTATACCCAAAGGAATTCACCAACTAATTGCCTCTGAATACCCAGAGGCAATTCACCAATTGCTTCTCCATCCCCACCTCTTTGTACACCTGTAGCACAACAGAGTTAGCAAGTCTCCTGGAAATGAAGATATATCAACAATGTATTTTCTCACTTTCTCATTTATTCAGGTAACTACTCCAGAAAAGTAGTTAACAGTGTTAATTCTCACAATTGGTGATTGCCAGGCTGTTAGACAAAGCCAAGACTCATAAACTCAAGTTTTGTTCTTTATCAGTTTGCACTATCTTCTACAATTCAATCCAATCCAGCTTAATTCAGCAAATATTTATTCAGTACTAAATATGTTAAAGAAACTCATTGCACTCTATTCTGGTTTCAATAAACATTCTCATTCTGATAGTTAAGAATTCTCAATCTTTGACTGGATACCCTGTTCACACAGAAGACACTGGACATATGTTCTCTTCCTCACTTAACACATATTGAGCATCTACTTAGCGTAAGCACTGTGCTAGATCCTAGGCATAAAGTAGTAAATAAACCCAGTATTTCTTTGCTCTCATCAGGCTTAAAATATATTTGTCCTTAAATATAGATTCTATTTTTCTGTCAAATTGCAGGTTCCTGCATGGAAGAACTGAATCTTAACTCTCTTTGACTAATACAATGAACTGAATTATTCAGTAGCTGCTTAATATTTGTTATTGATCAAGTTCTTTTTAATCCCACATGGAAGCAATGACTGTCATTGCCTTCTCTGATGCCCCTCAAACCACTCTCTCACTCCCAGTAGCTTTTCCTAATCCTAAGGACAGAGGTTGGACCAGCTTCATGGGCATGTGAGCAGTGCCGCCACACAGGGCCCTGTGCTTGGTTGATGCTCTGCTTGAAATTCTTAATAACTTTTTTAGCAAGGAGTCCCACCTGTCTTGATAAAAGAGTTGAGGATGGCAGCCAATACAATATTAATGTCAACACTATGAGTTTGCCAATAGGCTCTTTTGGGGCATGTCTTTAGTTCTGTTCAAATGCAGAAAAACAATAGGGACATAATTTGAAAGTTCTCTCGATATGTGAAGTTGTTTCTATTCCATGATACCTAATAGAGGGTTATATTTTAAGACCCAATCGAATTAACAATGACTCTAAGATGATATCATATCTGTTCACCCAGATTGCTGGCCCTTTAGGCTCAATATGGTGATGTTTCCTAAAGCTGAGCCCCACACTAACAACTTCAGCATCACCTAGGAACTTGTTAGAAATGCAAATTCTTGACCCCACCCTTATACTTATTGAATCTGAAATTCTAAAGGCAGGACCCCAGATGTGTTTGAACAAGTCCTTCACATAATCGTGGTATATGTTGAAAATTTATAACCAGTTGAAAATTTATAAATGTTGAAAATTTATAATATGTTGAAAATTTATAACTAGTTTATAGCTTCGTCAGTCTCTTAAGAGCACACGCTGTTTTCTGCTACTGGTTCTTGGCCAGGTGTGGATTATTTAATATAGACCCATTGAAGGATGACTGGGAGATGGTCAGGCTTATAGAACTTTGCTTTAATGATTTTTTTGTATGATAGAGGGAAAAACAGCAGAACCCACTTTTTTCTTGGGCAATGAATTTGTTTATCCTACTGCTTTTAAGTCAGAGCCAATGTGTAGAAGGTATTGGTGCCTACAGCTTGACATTTGGTGTAACAGAGAAGCCGTCCTCTGAATTGCTTCCTTGCACATATACATTTTGGAGATAACACCATAGAGTCCTGTTGCTGTGACCTTAGATCATAAGACCCACTCCTACATTTTACACATGAAATAATCAGGTCCCAGCAAGAACTAGCTTGCCAGAGGTCACCCAATTTTCCAAAAGAAAAATAAAAATTCACTGAAAGGTACAAGTCAAAATCGCCTCACTGAAAGGTACAAGTGCCTCTTGACTGGGCACTTAGGGAAGCAGGTACCTTCTCCAAAAGCTCTTATTAATTGCATTGCCACTGAGAATTAATACCCTCCCTTCCTGCTTTTTGGTGGCATGATTTCATAACACATACAGATTTTTAAAGAGACAGACTTCATGTTCTCCTCCACTTTTGAGTGTTCAGCTTTTCCTTTGTAGTTGGACATTTCATCTCAGGAAGATGAGGTGGTAACCAGGCTGTGTAGCTGATGTGAGGAAGATGAGTCCTTGTAGGTGGCCACGCTCAGCTCCAAGCTGCTTTTCTCCACACCTGGTTCTCGTTTGTAACACTGAAAGCATTTCATGCTTATTAAGCATCATCTGGTCCCAATTTTTAAACCACAAGTTTGGCTTGGTTTGTTTTTAATAAGTGGTTACAACAGAGTCCACCTTTTCAGTGTGGTGATGTCTCTTAAACCCAGCTATTGGCATCTTGGAGATTTAGATTAATCTAGCTGTTATAGGAGGTTAAAATCCTGAAATTTCTTACTCTCTCCTGCCTGGATAAGATTTATTTTCAACACATGTATTTGAAGAAAATAATGCTCATGTTTAAAGAAAATTGTGTAGTGGTCATTATTTTGCATAGTAGTCGATATCTCCAATTTTTCTTTTTCTTAATTTTATATATTTTTTACATTATTCTTCTTTTTTTTTGCAATGTATGCTTTCTCATCTCAGTTATAGTCCCTGTGAAATTCCCATCACCAATTCACCCATGTACCATCACCATGGTCTCTTTTCTCCATTTTTCTTTTTCAACTTTTAAAGAATTCCCAGATTTTATGCAAAGTCATCCTTGCTCAATTTCTATTTCCTAGTATTTTGTAATTGGTGTCACTTAGATTTTTGACAGTCAATGGTTCTTTGTGAGGTAATCGTTCTTTTGTCTATTCAATGGGCCAGCATAAGAGAGAAGAATTTAGACATTCTTTTTTTAAGGAGAAAGAATTAGGAGCCTGCTCATTCCAAATTCTATGTAATTGTGAAGTCACAAGTTTTAAAAAGGATATGTAACTGATAGTTAAATTTTAACAGGATTTTTCAGTTTTCTTTTTATTGCATTTTTAATGCCCATTGCCTATTATTAAATGCCCTAACCATTCATGCATTGAACAGGATTTCTTAATTCTAGTATGTTCAATTTCTTGATGTTGGGTTAGTGTCACAGGTTTGGGCTAGCATGGCACCAATCTGCAGCCATTTCAAATCTCTTTTTTTGAATCAAAAGCCAACTTGGATTAGTGGAAATGCTGTTTCTGTTAAAATAAGTACAGTTAGGGCTCCCTGGTGGTGTGGGATTAAGTCTCAGAGCTATCATCGCTGTGTCCTCAGTTCTATCCCTGGCCAGGGAGCTGACCCACATGGTGCAGCAGACCTCTTCTTTCTTGCCCACTGCTTCCCTCAGCAGTGTATTTCAGTAAATCCACCTGTTCTGCTACCCCCTCTATCTCTGGTACCCCCTCTATCTCTCGCCCTCCCCCACCCCCAACCTCTGGCCTACACCCAAGTTCTTCTATGCCAAAAAAAAATAAGAAAAAATCTTTAAAAAAAAAGTACAATGGATGTTTTCAAGTTCTCCTACCTTCAGAAGAAATAGCCCTTTGTATGAATGACCACTAACCTGAGTCTAAATCTGTTTCTATATGATTTCAAAGCATAATCCCCTCCACAAGAATGTGTAAGAAACCCCAAGATATGCTTGTATGTTTCATAGATCTCTCCAATAATTACCTTTATTCTATCCTATTCTGATTTAATCACCTAATGCACCCTATTCTGATTTAATCATCATCAACTGTAAGTTAGAATAGGTCAGAATCCTTTTCTACCTCCTCAACATTACATCTTTGATGCCTAAAACAGTGCCTGGTACTGAGAGAGGCTAGATTAATCTAGGTAATGGCTTGAATGAGTAAATGAGTGACTAAATGAATGAATGAATACATTGGAAATCTATCTATTATGGTGATCCATCCTCAAGGTTCAAAACTTAAATTTTACTAAAAAATGAGGTAAAAGGTAAATTTTACTAAAAAATGAGGTAAAAGGTAAAAATGAAGTAAAAAATCACATGAATCCAATCTAAATGTCTGTGTTATTCTTAAGAGATATCTCTAAATTAATATTACCCCTCAGTAATGATAAGTTAATTGAAAGTAGTCACTGGACTATACGCTCTGTCATTGCAGTACTTATTGCAGATAGGGAACTTAAAATTGTTCTTATGAAGTAGCATTGGCTTATGAAATATATAGGTTTGCAAGTGAAGTGTTTGATAAGGTGTTAATATCCAAAATATAAAGAACTCATATTGCTCAATAGAAAAAAAGTCAAATTTTCAAATGAGCAAAGTATCAGAACAGATATTTTTCCAAAGGAGACGTGCAGAGAGACAATAACTATGTGAAAAGAGGCTCAATATAACTAATCATCAGGGAAGTGCGAATCCAGATGACAATGAGATATCACGTCACATGTGTTAGAATGACTATTATCAAGAAGATAAAAAATAGCAAGTGTTAGTAAGGATGTGAAGAGGGAACCCTGTACACTGTTGGTGGGAATGGAAATTAGGGCAGCCGTGAGGGAAAACAGTATGGAGGTTCCTCAAAATATCAAAAATAGAACTACCATATAAGCCACCAATTCCACTGCTGGGTATTTATCTGCAAGGAATGGAAACACCAACTCAAAAAGATGCATGTACCCTCTGTCTATCCTATACAATGTTGTAAATCATGTAATGTGGCACAGTGAAGTGGCTCCTCAGAAAGATGTGAAAAGCTCCTTACTATAGTATAGATAATGTAATAGAAATTATACAGTGTTGTAATTGTTACCTCAATTAAAAAAATTAATGGTTAAGATGATAAATTCCATGTTGTGTGGAATGAAATGAAAAATAGTTTTCATATTGTTGCCAAGCTAATAGGAAACTTTTGTTTCTTTTAGTTTTTTGATCACTAGTGAATCTAATCTTTTTATATGCTTATTGTCATGGCCCAGTAGCCTCCAGATTATATATTTTTCCTTAGTGTAAGTTTTTAAATGTATCCTGGAAGGGATATTACATGGTGAAATGTCCATGCAAACAGCATATGCTAGAGCCAATTCACGCAGGCTTAAGAGGCTGTTAAATCACTAATAACTTGAAATCAGTGAGCATGAGAGTATTTACACCATGAACATTGGCCAGTGCTACAGCAGCTTTCACTTTTCTTTCTTTTTTTCTTTTTACCTTTAGGAGAGCTCCTTTAGGAACACACCACTTACCTACAAATGGAAGTGATTATCGCAACTGTTGTCATTGCCATGCCCTCCTTGATATTCCCAGGACCTCAGGCATAGTCAATTGATCATATTTTAACATTCTATAATAGACTGTGAACTCCTTGGACATGGGATTGTGGCTTTTTCATGATGACATGTCTTCCTATGTCCTGCAGTCCCTAACATATAGACTAGCACTGAGTTGATATTTAATCCATATTTGTCTTTATGAGTTGGAGACAAGCATAGGGAGAAGAAAATTGAGGGAAAGGCTTAGGAAAGGCG
The DNA here is from genome assembly GCF_014898055.3 of Talpa occidentalis. Lineage (NCBI taxonomy): Eukaryota > Metazoa > Chordata > Mammalia > Eulipotyphla > Talpidae > Talpa > Talpa occidentalis. The sequence goes on from NW_023604972.1 coordinate 123,580,007, forward strand.
TAATACATGAAACACTTTGAAAGAATATCCCAAATAACTGTCCTTAATAGGGAATATCCTATGAGACAGGCCTCCTTCTAGAGGCTAGTTTCTTATATAATCCTCACGATAACTTTTGAGATAGGTGTTATTATCCCCATTTCTCAATGAGAAGTCATTAAGTAATGGTTCCTCTAGCACACAGACTATGGTTCAAATCTGATCACTAGTGAATCTAATCTTTTTATATGCTTATTGTCATGGCCCAGTAGCCTCCAGATTATATATTTTTCCTTAGTGTAAGTTTTTTAAATGTATCCTGTGCTTAAGCATATGCCTGCACTGGGGAAAAGTAAACCACAATCCCTGGAGGTCTGCATCTTCTTCTTTTGATTGAGTGAAATAAGCCTGTTTAAAGTAAGAGAGAAGGTTGAGGACAGTAACAAACTCAAGAACCCAGCCCCCATGGAAAGGAGATAGCTTTATAACATGAGGAAATGTGGTCTCTTCAGCCTAAAACATCGGATATTTTTCATGAGAAACTGAGAATCTATAATTTTCCCTCCTGAATGTTGGTAATTTGTCCTAATTAAATTTTTTTAAAACTTGAGATAAAATATCTATAAACAGGCTATATCAGTTTGCAAATTTAAATATACTACCTTCCCCAAAAATAGGTTTTGAGCAGCCAGAAAGCAGCATGAGGGAATAAAGTGTCTGTGGAGAGGAAATGGATAAGTTGAAAGGCAAATCTAGTCCACTCCTCAGTTTTGTCCAGGGTGCAGCCTCAGAGAACAGGAGGGTCCAGCTATCACGTAGTGAAGCAAAGGCCCACAGAGAATGGTGGGGGCCCTACTGCTGGTGCACATTCCGACTTCTCCAGGCATCCCCCGGGAGGGCACATTCCTCGTGGTCAAGCAGCAGAGCTGTTGATTTAAAAGATTCTTAGAATATTCTGTTCAGTACCCCAGCAGGTTGTTCTTGCCTTAGAAACAATACTTCTAGGCCATGCCTTGGACCATGGGACTTCCATAAAAGTGAGTGGAAAGCCTGTCCTGATTCCAGGCCAGAGGCAGAGTTTCCAGGTGCCTGGCAAGTCATTCAGGCCCCCCAGGCCTTAATTTCTTTTTCCTTCTGGCCCTGCCGCCATGTCACAAAATAATTCTCCATCCTCCTGTATGTCAGTTTGGAGAGGTGTTGGATTCAGAGAACAGGGTCCTTGGGTTACCTCTGAGAAGGTTTCACCTGAGCTCTCCTTTCAGTGGCACACAGCGAGTTTCCCCATGAAGCAGAAACTTTTACTTATACCCAAAAGGGCAGGTTTATTATAACAAGGGAGAGGAAAGGAAAGGACATTTGCACAGACGCAGGCACTCAGAAAGAGCTGTGTGGAGAGGGCACAGCCTTGTTCTTCTATAATCTTTCTGTGGGGTGGGGGCCATTTCTTTGTGGAATTGTTAACTGTTGTTAATTACTTCTGGGTGTGACTGGGTAGATTTGAGAGGATGTTGATTCTCTACAATGGCCTTCCATCCCCACCTCTGGTCTGTGCCTCAGGGTACTTTCTATGCGGTCTGATACTTGCTACAGCAATTGGCGCCCAAGAATTTTCATCTCTGTAGATGGTTTAATGACTATGTCAGCGCTTCTCCCCAACTGCAGTGATGCCTGGAGGTCTAGTCCTGTGATGCCTCCATCCTAAATTTTCTATTCTTATTCTCCATCATTTCCCATAAATTCTAGCTTCTGTAAGAAATTAGAAAACGGACCATTGTCATCTAGTGAATGCACCTTCTCCTTCAGCAAAGTTCTTGAATGGTTGCAAAGCTGTTGATACTGGTCTCTTGAAAATGCAAATAGCTAACCAGCACTCCCTGGATGCAACTGGCTCCCTGGGATCAGTTAGGGAATTGGGATCAAGGAGCAGAGGAGAGAGGATGAGGACTGCAAAGTTTTCCACAGTTTCAAGTATAAGAAAAGAATCCCCTGATTCCGAGACGTGACTTTGAGTCCTGAAAGGAGGGGTCTGGCGTGGGCAAAGGTTTCTCTCAGTTACAGGCCAGTGACAGAAGCCCACCCGGACAGGCTGCAGGCGTATGTGTTTGGAAAAATCTTCTCTGCTATTTCTAATATTCCTTCTCCCTTTATTCCCTCCCCAAAGCCCACCTAAGAATCCCTTGAAACGAAAGGTGAAAAAGTCACCCAGGGTATCAGGCCGTAGAGGGGCCAAGTTGGACACAGGCTGCACTGGCACAGAGCAGTGGCTCCTCAGGAAGATGTAAAAGGCTCCTTACTGGTCCCTGCCACCTCACTGGGACTTGCGTGTGTTCTCATAGTCCCGGGAAATGACAAGGAGACAGGGCTCACTGAGCAAGTCTCCTGTTGCCCCACTGCAACACAAGGTTCCTCAGAGATGCCGCCCCAGGGCTGTAACCCTGATTTCTGAGGCCCCAGAGATATTGTGCTACTTTCTCAATGCAAAAGAACTGAGGCTGTGCTACATTCCTCTGCAGAACAGAGCCCACATAATACATTCCATTATGCATTTATTCCCTTCACTGTGGACATGTAACACAGGAATAGCCCCCGGGCCCTCCTATCCCACCTTCCAGTACATTCTAGACAGTAACAGCCCATGCTCTGCCCTCTCACCTCTATGTGGGCTCCCAGCCCACTGCCCCCCCCCAGCACTCCTATTTTTGGGTTCCCCTACTCTCTGTCTTAGTGCCATTCTCTCCTTTCATACTCACCCCAATTATATGAGACAATGACTGTCCTCACATTACAGATGGAAATTAAGGCTGAGAAGTGAAGGGAGTCATTTGTCCACAATTGCAATTGGTCCAGAACATAATCTAAGTCAGGCTAGACTCCAAAGCATGGTCCTTCCGCCGCTGCGTGCTGGATGAAGCCCACATGGCCCTCCCTTCCTGTGCACAGCACCCCCAGTCATCCAGCACCTTTGCTTTTTAACATGTGCTCACACTTTCTCTGATTTCTTTCTCTTTGCTCCCTCTTGCTCAGTTTCCTGATAAACATTCTTCTCGTATTTTCTATTGACTTATTCTGTTGGTGAGTTTGATATGTGAAAAGGCAGTGCTAGGCAGGTACCTACCAAGTCAAATGAAAGGCATGCCTTTACAAGTTAAAAATAGAATCACTATTCAAAACTTGAGAGGTACCCAGAACTCCTCCAGAATTTCTTCAGAAGTGGGCATCTTCTTTCTCCTTCACAAGTGAAGTATTGTTTTTCTTAATTATCAGCAGCAAAGATAGTTTTTTAAAAAGCATTTTCATTGAACTACATTATTTGCAATTTGGTTTCAGGGAATTTCAGGGAATCCAGCTACCAAATATATTATGGTAAGTTGAAAAAGTAATTTTCAAAACCCCATGTGTAGTTGGTGACACTGTCGTTTATAGAAGTGTGTTCTAATGTCTCCAGTCAAAACCAGAGCGAGCTTCTGTTTCAGCCTCCCCTCTCTCAGAAGCTGATACACCGAGGGTCATCGCTTTTTTTTTTTCTAAAGGATAATTATCTATATGTGTTTATCTTCTCATCCCTCCCAATTGCCTACCTGCTCGATCAGTAGCTGCAGAGTTCATGTTCCTTCCCCAGTTTCCTGCCCTCCCTCATCTTCTTCAGTCCCCCTCTGTCAGGGTGAGCAGACCACGCAGTGGGAGCTGGTATCACAGGCAGTCAGGAGAGAGATGAGGGGCAGGATTCCATTGCTGACACCTTGACTGTTATTCCTTACTTTGATGTCAGGAACACATACTTTGGTATCCTTAGAAACTGCATTTTGTTATAAACATATCTTTATAAATGTCTCATTTATATATGCACTGAACATCTATTTTGGGGGTGTCTTTTATGATGCCTCATAATGGTACATGCTCAAAAATAGAGTCCTGGCCTAGGATTTGTGAGACTAGATCTGGTTCTGTTTTGAGAGCATTTGTGAGACTTTGGGCAAAAAAAAACAATTCCATAATCCTGTCTGTGAATGTGGCAGGGTGGAACTGAGTTTCCTTCAGCCTCCGCCCCTATAAAGTAGCTTGTACATTATGTGGGGAGACTAAATGCACATACACAAAACAGAACAAGTGAGTGTGTAATCAAACTCTAGAAATTGTTTCAAAAGTTAGAGAATGAATGTCCCTGTGGACTAACATAGTTGGCGATGACTTCATGAGGGAGGGATTGAAGCACATGGGGTATAGTTGTCTCCTTGGGTTGCCATGACAAAATACCGTACACTGGGTGGCTTAAACAGGAATTTCTCGTCTCACATTTCTGGAAGCTAGAGGTCCAAGATCAAAATGTCAGTCAATGCGATTCCTGGAGCGAATTCTTTTCCTCACTTGTAGATGGGAGCCTTCTCACATCCTCCCACCCCCACATGTGTTAATTTATAGGTGAGAAATGCAGGACTCAGAATATTCTGAGTTATCCAAAGTCACTATGCTAAAGGATATAGAACTAAAATTATTTCTGCTTATAATCCATAGTATAACTTCTTTTTGCATTGGCTTAATGCTCTCTATATCTATAGCCTTAAAGATGGGCATTTTTGATCACTCTTTGAATAATTACAATCCAACTCTCCCTAGTTCTCTGTCTTAGTTTATTTTTCTCCCATGCAATTGCAAACATGTAACATGAAATAGAACTTACATATATGTCTTGTTTACCGTCTTTCTCCCACCACTAAAATATATAAGCAGCAATTTTTTTTTCTGTTTGTTCATTGTTATCTCTCTACTACCCAGAAGATTGCCTGGTATCTGATAGGTAATAGGTATGACAAGCATTCCGTAAATGTGCATTAAAAGAATGCATGTGAGCATTAAGAAGGAGGGAGAAGGGAGAGAAAGAAGGAGGGAGAAGGGATGGGAGAGAGGAGGAAAGGAAATGAAGAAATTGCTGCTATTTTAGGAGTGTGTCCTCCACAAAGCCCTGTGCTGCAAGACACAGGAAATTCAAACTCTCCACCTTTCTAGGCCTCATATATCCACACACATATACCCAAACAAAATAATAGAATGAAAATGAAAAGTAATAAGAAAGTGAATTAAACAAAATAATTTTTCATTTTTAACAACAAAATTCAACTTTTATATATTCATTTCCCATAAGTGATACTAAGTCTGGGCCTATTTTATTTGCTCCAAAAGAATTGAAATCCTGCTGATTGCTACTGGGCAGGAGTGAGAGAAATTTTGATATAAATTTTCTTATAAGAATTGAGCAAATGGAATTGAGTGACACCATTATTCCAAATCATGCTGATCCGGATCAGTCCCTTCAGTGACTCATGATTCTCAATCCCCTCAAAGAAGAAAATGTGCTACGTGCTTATGTAGGAACTGAAGAAGAATTGAAATTTCAGGGTACAAGTGTATGACTCAAAGCTTGCCTTTCTAACTCCCCAGTCATTATTAATCCCAATGCAGTGTAGGCAGCAGGCAAGGGAGTGAGTTCCTGCTACTGATCACTAAGACTGGGGCAGCATCGCTCCCTAGATCTGGAACGGGGCTGGACTGCATGACCCTTGGGAAAATAACAGAAAATTTTCATTTAAACTACGTAGGTCCCTGTATTTCAGCTCCAGTTCACAGGGCGTGTCTTACGGATCTTGCCCACTGGGTGGGCTGGGGGGCGGGGGGTGGCGCTCTTCCCCAGGGAAGACACAAATCACTTAAACTCTCGAGTCTTTCCACGGGCCCTGTCCTGGGTGCCTCCCTTTGTCACTCCAGACCTACTCCCCTCCTTCTCCACACTCTCCCTCTTCTTTGCTCTCTGTTCCTGGGAAACCAGTGGCCTGCGGCGGGGGTCATCGGGCTTCTGGCCTCTCCTCAGGCAAAAGGTCAGGAAGAGCAGAGACACTGGTGGAGAATAAGCCCGGGCCTTTATTTCCCGCTCCCTTCTCACCAGGTGTCCGTGAACAGGCTGTAAAAACCACCATTCCTTTTGCTGGCCCCCTTCCCTACCCCCTTCAGGCTCGGGGAGGCAAACATGACAATTATTCCCAAACACTAAACTACATGCTGGTTTCCTTGAAGTTGGCCTTCGCTGTATTAAACCCTCCTCACATCTCCTCATTGGCGTGAGTCCTCTGTTTCTTGCCAGAATCCAGCAAATGTAGATACTTCACAGGGAAGGAAAAGAGCAGGACTTCCACCCGGATCTGCAAACCCAAATCCAAACTCTTCCCCTGTTAACAGTCAGATGATAAAGTTGTTTGCCTTCTGGAAAAAAATCCAACTGCCTCCTTTATCTTTAACAACATCAAATGTCTCGCTTGGAATCCCACTCATGCTGGGCACCAACATTTACTAAGAACACACTCTGCCAGGCCCCTTGCTGGGTGCCGGAAAGACAAAGGTGAGTAAGATGCGTCTCAAGCTGCTCAGATCTGACGTGGAGAGGTGTCGCACTCTGGGGTCTCTGGAAGCCAGTTCTGAGATGGAGATAAGCACTCAGAAGATAGAAGAGGAAGCTCTTGAATCAACACCCGAGAAAAGGCAGGAAGGAAGCAGGATCAGGCCCAGGATAAGCTGAGCTGCAAGGATTCTCAACAGAAGCCTCACTGACCCTGCACAGAGGTCTGGGCTCAGGGGAGCTTTCAACTTGAACCCATTGCACTCAGGGCCGAGTCTTCTCACCTCTGTGTTGATTGGTCCTTGGAGGCTGACCATCCCAGAAAAGGGACGCGGCGCAGGCCGCCCTTGCCAACACAGGCAACCCCTGCTGGGAGCTGACAGCTTAGGGCTGTCTCCCCTGGAACTTCCAACATTGGAGGGAATATGTGCCTCATTCCTGAAGGGGGATCATTGTTCCTCATAGTAAAGAAAAGAGAAGAGACAAATAATAATACAAAAATGTCATTAAGTCAGCCCTGGAGATATGCACAGAGCATTATGAGTGCCAGAAAGCCAACCCAGTCCAGTGCTGGGAGTCTTGAGGAGACTTCCTCAACAAAATGCTGCTCCACTGGAATCCTCAAGGCTAAAGAAGACATTAGTCAGATAAGGAGGTGCATGGGGGACGTTACGAGCAGAGTCTGAATGGGGCAGTGTGGAGAGATGAGAAGTTAAGCTGGGAAAGAAAGCAAGGCCATGTCATGGAGACTTAGAATGACCGCCCCAGACCAGGCACCCACCATAGGCCAAGGGAGTCACTGCGGAGGCAAGAAAGTCTTCCCTAGGACCTCACCCTCCTGCAGAGGGTTGCAGTGGCCAGGAAGGCCCCGCTGAGAGGAGTTTCCTGCTCTGCTCAGCCTGGTCTGTTTAGGCTGTGAGCACAAGCAGCATTTTCCCTTTGTTCAGTTCCTCTTCTCTACTTTGAAGGATGTTCTTGTTGAGGAAGCACTGGCCCAACAGAGGACCGAAGACCAAAGAACCCCTCTCCAGGCACAGATCCAGTGTCAGCCTCAGGGGGTAAAAGCAGGATGGGGTACAAATACAGACTATGAATCTCAGAGGAATTGATCATTCTGGGGAACAACTGTTGTATCCTATTCAATACGGATATAAGTAGATCCCACCTTAGATGCCCAGGAAGAAGGTTCTTAATTCTCTCACCTTTGCTTTTTCACCACACTGGCCAAGCCCAACTAAGTTATACTTTTCTCCACATGATGCAAAAATGGGGTAAGACAAGGGCCTCCCCTGGTGGCGCAAGCAGTTGAGCACAGCGCTGTGAAGCTGTCCGCAGCCTCTGCAGCGTCGGTCCCACGAGGGTCCCACATGACGCAGCAGACCTCTCCTGTCTCACCCACTGAGCCCCTCAGCAGTGTATTTCAGTCCATCTCCCTGTTCTGCTCCCCACTCTGTCTCTGGCGAATCCTCTCACCCTCCCGCACATCTGGCCAGTATCCCGGTTCTTGTATAAATAAATAAATCTTTAAAAAATACCAAAAAAAAATGGGGTAAGACAATTAGACTGCCTCTGAGGACTCAGAAGGGTATCAAGATCCTACAGTAGCAACCGAGACACATGAAAAGGTGTTCACAGGCCAGGGTGAACCAGGTGCCACACTTCCTGAGCCATGACAAATTCAGCCACAGCAGAGCAGGAAAGAGCTGGACACGCATGTGCCGGACACAAACTTTGTTCATTGATAAGCATCCCTGTCATGTGCGGTTGGCCTTTGGGGGAGCATCACTCTGGACAACCACGTCTCCTTGAGTCCATTTAGACGAGTTTGGGAATTCTAAACTCAGTTGACGGTGGCCTTTAATCCCCCTTAATAGACTTGATTTTAGCTGAACTGTATAAAGTGGATTGTCAAAACATGACTTCTTTAGCCAGAGTAGACAAAGGCTTCAAGTTCAGTGTGCTTGACTTAGACCGTCAAAGCCCTAAATTATGACGCGGTGAGAAAGAAGAGGCTACACACCTGGGTCCTGCCATTTTCCTGAGACATGCCCTGGGTGCTTCAGAAATTTAAAGATAAAATTCCATGCAGAACATTCTGCTCTCTTCTAGGGAGTAAAATGAGAATACCAAGGGAAAAGGAAAGCAGCTTTGGCCAGGGAGGCGTGTCACGAGAGTCAGAGTTGAGAACAACCTTAATTTGTCTGAGCTGTTGCTATAGATTTAAAATATATAGCCACGCAGTGTTTTTGGCTGATTTCCCAGGGGTATATAGGCTCCAAATTCCTAGCTCATCTATCAAGAGCTGTAAGTTGTTTTAAAGTTGCTTAAGACACTTCGGGTGTTGCCAATACATTCTTCCTTCGGGAGCATTTTTCCTCTTGAATGTTTTCATCTTGGCTTGTTTGAGGCAAAGGCCTTAAAAACACATCAAGTGCTTTGCTCTGGGTATCACCACACCCTGACAGCTCCTCCTTACTCCACACCTCACAACATACAGGGACAAGTCTTTTTGTTCATTCTTTCATTCACTAAGCTTTTCAGGATCATGTTTGTTCCAGATCGTGAGCTTAGAGAAGTTAGGCCAGTGGGAGAGATCAGCAAGCCGACACAAAACCATAATCCAAGGTGATTATTGTTGAGAGATTTAGAACAAAGTGCTTTTGGAATATTTCTCAGCAATCTGTTCTCAACTAACTCAGGGGCTCATCCCGGAGATTTTGCCTTCTTTGGCTCTTCACCGTGCCCCAAATGTAAATACCACCGCTTGAGCTCAGCCCTCTCCACAAGCATTATTTCTTTTCCCTCTAAGGAAGAGACTGTGTTTTACATAAATCTATTGATTCTTGGTTCTAGTATACTTCCCCTATCATACGTTACTCTCTTCACCAAGGTACCATGCCACTCCAAACAATAGCTAAGAAGCACCTGGGCTTTAGTGCCTTGGACTTCAATCAAGAGGAAGAGAGACCTTCCTCTTGAAGAATTTGATGCAGAATATTGAAGATGTGAATTCAGTCATTGGCCTCATAAGCAGATGATTCTTCCAAAACAGGAAAGAGTGGCAGCTAAATGTTCTTTCAGTTAAGTCGTCTGAAAGCATAAACACAGGAATTCCACTTCCTTAATTAATTTATCACCAACACCTCTGACAGATAAAAGAGGTGAGCTCGCATTGATTTAGATGGGTTACTATTTTACTTGAGCTCTCTCACAACAAGGCATTATTTGGAATATGTTGGAAGAAAGAAAAAGTCAAGTCAGTTCTTTAGAACAATTCTGGAAAAATTGCCAATGGAACTGGCATTTCTTCATAAACAGTTGGCATCAAATGGCCCAGAGATTAATCGACTGGAAGCAGGAATGGCCTCATCAGCTTTCAGCTTGACGTCATGGAACAACTCTGGCTTGCTCTTCCTTGTGTCAAACAAAGGCACTCAAAGCTCGCTGTGAATCTGTATCCCTGTTCCTGTCACCAAGAGCCCTCATGCTTTTAATGTCAGCGCCTCTGTCCATGGACCCCAGCCCTGCCAAACCAGGAAGAAGAGAGCAAACAGACGCTTATCTGCAGGACCAGAGGGACAAACTGCTCCCTAGTCTGAACCTGGGCCTGCAGCTGAGCCAGGCACCACGAGGAGACTGCTTGGCAGGTGGCCATCTGCAGCCCTCAGTGGAGGCCCTGCACCCTGAAAGAATTCATTCACTCCACATGGGTGAGCAATTTCCTCCCAAGTGGCTACTCACCAATGGCAGACCCAATTACAGACAAGATTGATGGGTCTGCCTGGCGTACTGAATCTACCTTGGTGTTTTTTGTTTTTTTTTTAAATCCTTTGAAATAATCCTCACACACAAGAATTTTGGGACAAATTGGGACAAATCTCATCTCAAATAGTGGAATGATTCCTTTAAATGTAGGGGGAGGGAAGCAAAGGGGGAAATCGCAAGAAATATTGCAGGAAACACTAACTTCCACATCTCCCTCCTACACACACACACACACAATAATTCTCAGGGCCAAGAGTTGAAGACACTTTCTTACCAGTGTGGGAAAATCCATAAGCATTACCACGGGAATGCCACGGGCTCTGTGTGTTTTCTCTCCCTCCCTGGCTGGATTCCTGCAGCCTGGGTAAGAAATTAAGGGGATGAGTTTGCCTTTGTCCCATTTCATCTAAAATAACTTCTTGGGAAAGCTGTATCGAAACTCGAAGCCCACTGAATTTCACCTGCTAGCATTTTTCTTTTAGGATCATTTGCACAATTTGTGGGGCCCTGTGCAAAATGCCAAAGTGGGACCCTTGTCCACAAAAGCAGGGAAAATTGTTTTCCCTTTCTTTTGTGGGCCTTCTTTCAGCCTGTCAAGGTGATTTTTAATTTGCTATTTAATGTTGTACTCTCTTGGATGCAACAGAAAATTTTAGGTCTAATGGAGATCCTCCAAGGTATCCAGGGACTCACCCCAAAGGGTCAGAGGCATGCATTGGACCCCAACACTCCCTCCACGTACGCCCATCCTCTCACCAGGAGTAAAAGACAGCGCAGTAACTGGAGAGTCTCAGGTCATGGGCACCAGAGAATCAGCAGAGGTAGTAGAAGACAGAAGCACAAGTAAATCAAGGATCTATTGATTGTGCTTTTCCATTGTCCTAACAGACTTCACTGACAAAGCGCAAAGCCACAGATGCGATCATAAAGAATCTCAAAGTAGCCATTGCAGAGCATTAAACCCCAAGCACAGGGTCCCTTGCAGAGTGTGGGACCCTAGGCTGCAGCACTGGGCAGCCCCCGATGTGGTCAGTGTTGTGTTCTGCTACAGGAAATATAAATGTGAAGGCAAAAATGACAGGTGTCTCCCCAAACATTTTCATTTAAATAAACAAAGGATACACGCACTTTTGCATTTGCGTGTTTGTAACCAACTCTTCCCTGCATTGTTTTCTTAAACAAGTCACTCAGAGGCAGGATTACTGAGACAAAGGCGTAATCATTGCTGGGGCTCTTGATGTACGGGGACAGATTACTTGCCTGAAGGGTGTGGTGACTTCCAGGGCCACCAGCAAATCCCAGCAGGACAGGTTTATTGTATTGGCCTAAGCACAGGCAGCTACTGTCTGGTAGCAACATCTGCGTTCACTTAATATGAAAAAAAGGCCACCTAACATCACTTTTATTTGGTTTTAAATACTTAATGTACTTTTTTGTATACTTTTTTAAAATTTTGGAAAGCATCTTTTTCTTGAGAAAAGAAATCAAAGTGTGCTGTTTAGTAAGGTCAAGCAGCTGGCATTTTAAAGTACCATCTTTTATGTTGATCTTAATGGGCAGTTCTGTGTCCAGCAGGACGTAGGCAAGAAGGTCATCATTGGTCAAATATGGCCTTGGGATCACTAGTATTGTATGGACAAACACATCTGATCCCAAAGCATACATTATCAGGATTCATCGTAAGTTCCTTCATTGCTGGCTGCTTTGTACCATGGGTATTTGTATGTTTATTCCCCATCCTTCCACCCTCAGTAAATCATAAGCCCTTTTGCATGATCCCAGAATACTTACCACAGAGTTAGATACATCATCCTCACCAAACTTTCTAGAAGCATCAGGAAAATTCGAACAGCTCATATTTACTAAGTCCCTCATCCTATCCTCTATCCTCATATGTAGCTATTACTACTAGATGTATGTGTTTCAAATAGAATCATACATTAACCTTGATTTAACAGATAAAGAGATGAATCCAGAAACATTTGTTATGTATATATGTATATATATCCTGTTGACCCTTGAACAATAAGGGAGTCAGAGCTGCTGACCCTCATACAGTCAAAAATCTACCTATCCCTTTGACGTCCCCAAAACTTAACTACTAATAACTGCAAACCTCCCCAATAACATACAGTGAACGAGCACATATTTTGTATTTACTATTCATTACATGGAAGTGGGTAATCATAAAGGTTTTCATCCTCATCATCTTCACATTGAGTAGACTCAAGAGGAAGGGGTTGGGGGTTGATATTGCTATTTCAGATGGGGACAATGTGGAAAAACTTCTTTATGTAAATGTACCCATATAGTTCATACGCATGGTGTTGCAGGGTCAGCTATATATATAGTATGTATACAGCTAAGTATATGTTAATTATATATGTGTATATATGTATGTATCTATGTACATATACACGCATCTATGTACATATACACACATAAGAATGACATTTTGTAAAATGGTAATATCTGCTTTATTCAGAGAACACAGTAATTGCACCTTTACTATATTATCCCCTAATTAATATCTAAATTCAGGAAATGTAGGGTGTAATGGAACAATATTTTTTAACTGAACAAATAAAACTATGTATATGTTAAAAGTTTTCAATACAATATACAGTAAAAATTTACAAATGTGATGAATCTAACAAAAATGAAGCTGAACAGACATATATTCAAACATTTCAAAACTAAAGGCAATACACTTCCACTTTCCATGAACCAGAGTTGAAAGCCATAATAATAAAATACAGACAACTCAATATAAAACTCTACAAATGGAGATAAAAATGTATTTTTAAAGGAGAGTCACCAAACAATTCAGTTACTAGATACAAGTGTCCTGGCCAGTAAAAAATTTCAGGAAGAGATGGAGGTAATAGACATAGAGATAGAGGTGAGTAAAAGTATAAGTGAGTAGGGCCTCCCTGGTGGCGCAGCGGTTGAGCCTGGGTTGCGAAGCTGCCCGCGGCCTCTGCAGCGCCGGTTCGATCCCCGGCTGCTCCCCGGCCACCGGAGGAGGGTCCCACATGGCACGCAGACCTCTCCTGCCGCCCGCTGCTCCCCTCAGCAGTGTCCTTCGGTCCTTCTGCCTGCTCTGCTCCCCGCTCTGGCTCTGGTGAATTCTCTCACCCTCCCGCGCTTCTGACTGTACCCAGTGCGTGTATAAATAAACAAATAAATAAATAAATAAATCTTGAAAAAAAAAAAAAAGAACTGTTTAAAAAAATATAAGTGAGTAAAGGTATAGGTGTAGGTAAAGGTAACAATATGTTATGGATAATCTGATTATTACTGTTATGGATAATTGTCATCACTGTGTTCTCTGGGTAGGAGAGGCACTATGAGAAAATACTAACAGGAAAACTAAGCTTATCAAACATTTATCATATCATAGGCATTCTGAATTATTTTATTTAACTCTCATAAGAATCATAAGGAAATAGGGGCTTTCAATATCTGCTGTTATGCAAAGGAGGGAACTGAGATGCAGGAGGGTAAAGTAAGCTTACAAGCTGCGAACCAGGGAATAAGCCCAAAGGACAGAGTCCAGCTTTTACTTCTGTGAGGTCACTAGTAAATTCACTGTCCTTCAAGCTTGGGTCAGGCCATCAGCTGCTTCTTGCCTAAGAGACTGGCTTGTAGGTTTGCCAGATTTAGCAACTTAAAAAATAGGATCCCCAGTTAAAATTGAATTTCAGATATTGAATTTCAGATAAACCATGAGCAATATTTTTAGTATAAGTATGTCCCAATATTGCATGGGGCATATTTATATTAAAAAACTATTCATTGTCACCTGAAATTCAGTTTTCATGAGGAGTCCTATATTTTATCTGGAAGCCCTACCAGCTTGCCATCTCCCAGTACCTCTGGGTGACGGTCACAGTTTCTGAATGACAGCAATGTGGTGTTTTTGTGAAAGATAGAAGAATAATTCTAGATTGACATTGGCATCAGAGACAAGGACAGACCCTGTTTCCATAGACAAAATCTCTACTTAATGGCAGCCAAAATGAACATTCCTCTTCAGTTTGCAGGTTGGGCCAGGCAGCCCCATTGAACACTTCTCTTCTAGGCCCTGTAAACCTTCATCAATATTTACAGAATGAGGGCCTTCTGACCTTCAGGCTTCTCACCTTGTAAATAATGATAATATTTCACTGGGTTGTTTTGAAGGTCAACTGAGGTTGTATATGTAGGCATTTGCTGTAAGTGCTGTTTTAGGACTCATGTTTTTGAACATATGAAATTAAGAGGTTATGTCATTTTTTTCCCAAGAACCAAGAAAAAATGTTGTTAATCCAAGCCACTTTCAGTGAACATGAAAACCAGGAAGTCTAATGTTTAAACAGATTAAGATAAAAACTAATATACTTAAAAGTGTGTTTTTCTTAGAGATTTAAATTTTGGAATCAGCTGTAAAATATCACTTGGCATCTGTTCAGGCAACTATAGGTGAGTAAAAATGCCCTTTATATATGAAATATATATTTTTATTTCAGTTATTATGTACTGTCAACTATTTTAAATATATCAAAGGCAATATAAATAATAGTATTATTATCTTTTTTCTCACTTTAACTGAAAGGTTACCAAAAACAAAGGTTACCAAAATGTTGCCAAAAATTGTCTAGAACAAAAATTACATAAAAAATGCTAGTAGCCAAGAACAAGATGGAAAGAGGGAAAGTGAATACACACACACACACACACACACACACACACACAAGATGACAATAAAACTGATTTTTGAATGAATATTTTAATTTAGCAACATTTTTCAGATATTTTCTCAAGTTTTTGCTTGTTGGAAAAGTCATGGTTGTTGTTTTTTTTTTTCTAGAAATCTCCCCTGTCCTGCAATTGGGAATGTTAGACTCTTCCATTCTGAAGGAAGCATTTTTCTTGAAAAAATGAAAATATCTTTAAAGGAAAATTAATTGAACAGAAGTCTCCAATTTGGGGGTTGATTAATTGGCCAAAGCAATTTGTTCCCCCAAATTCCTTTGTACACTGCTAGCCCTCGTTCTGATCAGAATCAGAGTATTTGAAATAAAATGCTGCTGCTTCAAATTTCTGAAAGATTTAGAAGGCACACTAGGGAATTTAGAGAGAAATGATGGAAATGTAGGACAGATAGTTGAAGCTGGTGAACCTGACTGTAAACCTGTAGCTTCTGAAAATAGGCAGCTGAAGAGATGGGGGAACAAGGAAAAGAATATAGACCTTGCAAGGCAGAAAATTTGCATTCTTGTGCTGGCTCCACTGCTAACTTGCTGTGTGACCTTTGGCAAATCACTTACCCCCTCTGAACCTCCATTTCCATATCTTCCAAATGGGGAAATGAGACACTGTGGCAAAAATGTACTTTATTTAAAGTTAAGTGAGTTTATAAACAATGTTCCTACAATATTTCTAAGGAGTAGAATCTAACTAGTCCAGATACTCAGCAAAGAGTGGATTCAATGAGAGGTAATATGGGTAAAATTCAAGAACTTTACACATTGGAGTTCATTTGGATGCAGGAAGAAGTAACTGGGGATGAAAAAGTTAATGTAGTGTTCATAAAAAGAAGTGTAATTCCCCCAAACAGGTCTATTTTAACTGAGACATAGACCTGCAAATTATTGTAAATACTTCCACCATCTGTGCACTCATAACGAAGTCATCATACATGTAACTTGTCCTACGAAATCACTTCACACAATCATTGCAACTTCACTTGTGCTGCGCCGAAGTCGGTTATATGGAGACAGCCCAGGATGGGAATGATGACTCCAGAGACTATACAAGACAGGTCGTAGGTTTGGAGAAGTCCACAATTGAGTGAGTTAGACAAAGGTCTCCCCAGGGTCAACCAAACCAGAGAGATACATTCTGCCTGGGTGACATCATATTTTGCAAGAGTTCCAAATTGGAAACAGTTGGCAGACAGTAAGAGAGGAAATCAAGTCAAATCAAATCAAATTATGAGTCTCATCTCTTCCCACTGCTGGCTTGCAGGTAGGAGTGATGGATGAATGAGTGACCATGCACCACAGCCCCCAAATCCCAGTGGTTGCATATAAGGGGGTCTCAATGGTTTTCTTGGCATAGAGTGAAACTGAAGTGTTCTCAGACCCCACCCCAGGATGGGGATCATCCCCACCATGATGAAAATGTTCTCCAGAGATGTTCCAAAATCCTTGTTAATCTCCTCATTAAATTCATATCCCTCTCATATATAATTTCTTACATGAGTTACTCACTTTGCAAATCCTGCATAAATGGCCTGATAACCTCAATCAAGAATATATTGTTTTATTCCTGACCTCATAGGCCTGTGGCAAAACTGAAACGAGAAAATTCTCAATTAACATCCTAATTCATTAGTACAATGAAAACTCTAAAGGAAGATGTACAAAATTCTATACAGTGACTTTCAGACAAGTGGCTTTGATCACAAGGGAGTGTAACTTTCTATGTGACATAGTTCTACA
This sequence comes from Talpa occidentalis, assembly GCF_014898055.3. Taxonomy (NCBI): domain Eukaryota; kingdom Metazoa; phylum Chordata; class Mammalia; order Eulipotyphla; family Talpidae; genus Talpa; species Talpa occidentalis. The sequence continues at coordinate 123,596,624 of NW_023604972.1, forward strand.
AAGTTCAAATTTGTGTTTCTTACTTTCACAATAAGGAGAAGATCATTAGCATGAATATCCTCAGGATCCTAGGTTAAGGTATTCACAGGAAATGTTGAATTGAATATGAAGTCCAAGGAGAGAGTGGACTCTAGCTTCAAGGTGACTCTATGGGTTCAAAAAGATGATGCCAGCTCCTCTCCCCTCCACTACTTGGATTTGTTTTGTGCTGAATTGGCTTCATTCCCAGGCAGACCATCTCCACATGCCTCCCAGAAGTTTCAAGTTCACCTGGTTTCATGATGCTCACAGAGTCAGGAATAGGGAGCATTCCCCTTTATAGAGTTCATATTGCTCTCCCTTGCCTCCCCCTGCCCCAAAAGACTCTCAGCAGCCCTTCTAAGACCTCCAGGCCAATCACTGTGTCCGGGAAGTGAGGCACTTTGATTGGGCGGCCTGGGTTAAGGGGCTACCATGTAGCAGGGAAGATAAGATCCTCTTGATTGTCAGCCTGTCTAGAATACTTTAAAGGAGAAAGGGATGTTTCTTAAAAAGATACAGAACAGACAAAAGAAGAAAGGTAGGAGACTGAAAGAAGGGGGGCACGGCTGACAGAAGGGAGGAAAGTAGAAGATGACTGCTACCTCAGAGACTTAGCATAGATGGGAAATATTTATTGACCGCCCACTGCATGCATGGCACTGAAGGTCCTGAAAAATCCAGCATTTAACACTGAAAATTTTAACTATAAGGAGCATCAACAATCCATATGCCATTAAGTGATAACATATAATAAGTTCTAGGGTGATCATGTTTCCTTAGACAGTGACTCCCACACTTTAGGGTGTGTCAGAGTCACCTGGAGGACTTGTTAAACACAGATTGCTGACCCAGAAAGTCTGGAGTGGGGTCCAAAGAGTTACAGGTCTCGCAAGCGTTTGGGTGAAGCTGATATGGTGAGGACCATACTTTGAAAGCCAATGCAAATTAGATAATAAAAATAAAGTGGCTACCACTCATTTGATGTTTGGCTCATGAAGTAATCTCACTGGTGAACCAGGCAATTCACCTTCTGGAACTCAATTCATGAGTTAGGAGTACCCTAAAGTTTATTGCTCTTTTCTTCACAATTATCAAGCATTTGGTCTTTCACATTTTAACCAGGGTCCTCCCTGAGAACAGTGATATTTGATGCCAGGTGCTGGTTCTTCAACTGAATCTAAAGCCTGAAGCAAATGACCCATCTTGACCTTCCCCACTGCTGCTCCATCCTAAGAAAAACAATGTGAGGCCTGGCCAAGTCAAGGACACCAGCAGAAAGAAACCAGAAAAACAGGCAGAAAAGACACCAAGAGCTTTCAACTCCAAATGCTTTCATCTCTAAAACAGCATGTTCTTTCTCTTTGATTCACCCAGTGTTTCTGATGGAAGTGAAATATTTCTCCAGCACCTAAGAAAGATTTATGACTGAAAAAGAACAGATTTTACCTGGCAGCGGGTGCGTGCACGGTTTGTTCTCTCATAGCAAGCCCAATTGCTCTTTATTTTGCAGATGCTAATATTAGATCCAGTCAATCATTGCACATTCCTTTTATTAGGTGAGGAGTTACATTCTTGAAACCACTCTCAGGAAAACAATCCTCCACTTCCAGACCACCCTGAGTGGTAGACTTGGGGTTTCAGCAGTGGTAGCACTGCGGGGCCATGTGGGCAACCGGGATTCATCTGCTCTTCAGCCTCAACCCTTTGCAAGTGGTTCGGGAACTTCCTCCTTTCTTGTTCACTTGGCCCAAGGTTGTTCCTTCTGCAAACATCCAGAAGGTGTTAATACCACCAGAGTATCAGACTTTATTGCCTCTTTCCTTATGGGCAAATCAACCTGTAATAAGGGCATAGCTACTGGAATCGGATGTATTCAATATATTTTATTTGAAGGTCCTAATTCAGACACATTAGTTCCATCTGAAATGTCAAAATATGAAATTTCTTGACCATATTCAGTTCCATTAGTTTTCAGTGACATGGTCTTGAATCTAATAATCATTTATAAGTTGATGATTGACAAATGAGTAGGCAATTGGCCATAAAAGCATTGTGGTTAGGTTCTAAGCCAACGCCAGATACTTCTGAATTCACTGGGTGCCTCAAGTACAGTCCTACACTAGTAGTTCTGTGACACTGCAGCACCACTTTCAAGTTAAAATATCCCAGGGTCCAACTCAAGATCTCAGGGACTGCCGAGTCACACCTTCATTCTTCTCTGTTCCTGTTTGGTCATTAGAATTCCCAACAGAAAGCAGAAGGGACTTCTAAGGAGAAGTTTAAGGTGATGTAACAGCAGATGTCTAGGTTTTCAGTGAACAGGAGTAAGAAGCAGCAATGGGGAGTGGTGGAAATGGAGAGAGAGAAAACAGGAACAGAAAAAGGTGATCCTTCACCCCAGTAGTGATGTCCTCATGGAGGGAAGCCTCTGATAAGGCCTCCAATTCACAAGAAAAAAAGACTCCCAAGTCTTGACTTAGGAAGTGGTCCATGTGATGACCCCAGGGAGCAAGAAAACACATTGTCCACAAGATGCATAAGGAACCTGCTTCATCCCATTTATAACTGACACATCAATTTGAAACATAAATGCTTCCAGTGTACTTGAAAATCATTTATTCACTGAAGTCTTTTAGTGCCTAACTGTAGACTATTTCAGCCTTTCTCTGCCTACCTGTAGGTTCCATTACCAGACCTCACCCAGTGACTGTTTACTGATGCCTGTCCTGTGCCAGCACCAATTATTGTCTCCACTATTAGTTTGCACAACCTGCAAAGCATTTACTGTGTATCTGAAACTCACTTGTTTAATTCTTTCACCCATAATACAATCTGGGCCACCTCTTCTTCTCCCCATTTTCTCTTTCTCTCCTCTCTAAGATGCACTCAAGCTGACCAGCCCCCTGGGGAGCCTTGTACATACTGCTCACCCTAGAATTGCACTCCGGGTCACACCCCAAGCCCAGATAGCAAAGATGTCCCTGCTTCCTGGACAAGGAGCAGGTATCCGTGCTGGCTACAGCCTGACTGTGAAACAGGGTAAATTGAAGCCATCCTTATGTCAGTCTACATGCTATTTTCAGGCTCTAGTAAAATTTGCTTCTTTTCCTTTCTTTCTCTTCCTTCCACTCTCCCCTCACCCCCACATATCCTTTTCTTTCTCTTTTGTTCTTCCTTGCAACTTTTATCGGTGAAACTTGCATTCTGCTAAGCAGTATGAAGGATCAGGGAGATGTTACGTTTACACATGCCCGATCGAGACAGAGGAGAATGCACATATTCGGCTGCCAGTGATGAAAAGTGGAATCCAGAATTATGTTCCCAGAAGAATTCTACTTGCCTTACAGGCATCCACGAAAGGCTCCAGCCTCTTAGTCTTCGTTTACATTTCATAGCTTTTACTGAATTTTCTTCAACAGTCTCTCCACACATACTTCTCTGGTCCATAAACTATTTCCAGTGAAACTTGGATCATATTTGATATAATTCCAGAAACTTTGCGAGAGTCTAAGATAGACCATTCATTTCTAAGCAAGCCTCCCTGAAAGATGGCACTTGCCCTCCCTCCGTCAGCATTGTCAACGGCGTTTTCTCACTGCTGCTATGATTGTGATGATCTTTTTCTCCCTAAAATACTGGTTATTGTGGCTCCACTAGCCACTTTTAATTTCACTGCACTTTTAGTTTCATTGCATTTTTATTAGACAGTTATTTATTAAAATGTGAACAAGTCCACTTGAGTGACGTAAGGCCAAATGTGAGAGAAATGCTAACAACCTGTGGTAGTCTCAGCCTTCCCCCACCTAATCCTTTTGAGTAAAAAATCTTTCACGCTAAAATATAGGTGACGAGTAAGGCTTAACAGTGCCTTCTGCAAGTATTTTGTAATTTATAATAGTTGGAGCTGATGTAATATGGAATTTCAAGGAGAGTCTTAAGATTATGTTCCAAGGCAAGGCTCTTGAAATATTAAATACTATGTCACTAATGTAATCACTAGCTGCAGTGTGCCTGCGGGCTCTGAGAGGTGAGGGTAGGGGCTTGCTGGCCCACTCTATCCTGCAGTTTCACTTTTGAATAACCAGGATGTAATGAGGCAGCGTGACCCCCATAGGCCACCTCAGACAGGGCTTCTCGTGGAAGAGGCAGTAGCTCTGCCCTCCCCCTCCTAGCAACGGAGAACACATGGGGGCAGGCTCCTCCCCAAGCCACCTAGGAAATATAAAGTCTCTCCGTGGAGCCTAGCCAAAGAAAAGAACATTTTGTTAATCATTACTCATTATCAGTTTGGCCAAAGAATTGTCGGTTTATGGTTTTGGGTTGTTTCTTTCTTTTTTCTTTTTTTTTTTTCCTTGCATCTGGGTGGTACGGCTCAGGGAAAATTTCATCGCATAAACAGCCAGTTTACAATTCTGGGTGGTTTCCCTGGGGCAGAAACTCTCAAACTTGTCCTTCTGAATTGTCAGCTGAATCTTAGACTTGGCATTTCCAGTTACCCTCTTGCCTTGGTGGAGTGGAATTCTCCACACATCTCTCCAGGGCCCAAGAGATTTTTCAGGCAAAAAAAAAAGCTTCTCTAGACTAACATTTTCATGTACACTTACCCTAAAATGGAATAGTCATACAACAACCACTGTATGTTCTGATGGCTAAACTCAGGGCTCAGCTTGCCTTTGGAAACAGAGAACTGCTCTTGCAATCCCTACCAGAGGGTCTGGTTTTTCTTCTAGAATCATTACTCAAAGAATGACTTTGCTTATTTAATTTAAACAAGCCGTGTTGGCTCTTCTGCTGTGGACCAATGGAGAATTCCAGTAAGAAATCCATTATTATTTCTGGTATTGCAGATCGGCATTAGTGATGACTGTAATCCTCGAAGATGCTTAGCGACACTGAGTCAAGTTTTCATCTCCTATAAAAGTCCCTGGGGAAATCTCAAGCCAATATCAGTTGCTTAGGTAGCAGGAAACAATTGTTAGTATTTCATTTTGTGTTTCCTGATAAGACTTATAAACACTAAGAGACATCCGCTCCTCTGATATGAGACAGAGTAAAATCAAAATAATCTATTGAGAATGCATGAGAGGGCAAGCTGGACTAACCAAGACTGTCCTGATTCAAAAAAAAAAAACCAATTCATAGAGGCAACATCAAATGGTGCTTTTCTAGAAGCTAAATATGAGACAACATTTTTTGAACTTCTTTTTACTACAACCCACAGCAAAAAAAAAAAAAAAAGTCAAAGAGATCAAATATGTCATTTAAACACATGTGTATATTTACCTGAATTATGGTTGGTGAAGCATAACTTACCCTTCTACATGCTATGAACTCTGATATTTTCATCTCTTCCATTGCCTTCTATTTGATTATTAGCAAATTAGCCGTAAACCACAAAACTGATTTCTCAATCCATGATCCCTAGTATGAAATAAAATTTTAGAAAGTGAGGGTAGTAAAGAAGTTATTTCTTGTGGTTTTGCTTTGCATTTTCTTGACAATAAGTGATGACCATTTTATCATATACCTGTTGGCCATCTGTATGTCTTCTTTGGAGAACTGCCTATTTAGCTCTTCTGCCCATTTTTTGATTGGGTTATTTATTTTCTTTTTGCTGAGCTGTATGAGTTCTTTGTAGATCTTGGATATCAGTCCCTTGTCAGATGTATGGTGTGCGAATATTTTCTTTCATTCAGTAGGGTGTCTTTTCATTTTGGTTACAGTTTCTTTCTCTATACAGCTTTTTTGTTTGATGTAGTCCCAATTGTTTATATTCTCTTTTGTTTTCCTTACTGTTGGCAACATATCCACAAAGATATCACAGAAGATTATGTCATGAAGTGTTTTGCCGATGCTTTCTTTTATGTGTTTTATGGTTTCAGGTCTCATTTCCAAGTCTTTCATCCATTTGAGTTGATTTTTGTGTATGGTGTGAGATAATGATCTAGTTTCATTCTTTTGCATGCAGCTGTCCAATTTTCCCAACACCATTTATTGAGGAGGCTTTCCTTGCTCCAGTGTATGTTCTTGGCCCCTTTGTTATAAATTAACTGTCTATATAAATGTGGGTTTATCTCTGGGGTCTCAATTCTATTCCGTTGGTCTGTGAGTCTGTTTTTGTTCTAGTACCATGCTGTTTTAATTGCTATGGATTTACAGTATAGTTTGGGATCTGGCAGTATGATGCCACAATTTTTTCTCTTTTTTATTTAAGAATGACCCATATCAAAAGGACCAGAAACAGTAATTTCTGACAAAGATGTAGAGAATAAGAACCCTCTTATATTACTGGTAGGAATGTAGACTGGTCCACCCCCTATGGAAAACATTATGGAGGTTTCTCCAAAGATTAAAAATGAATGTACCGGGCCTCCCCTGGTGGTGCAGGTGGTTGAGCACCATGCTGTGAAGCTGTCTGCAGCCTCTGCAGTGCCGGTTCTATCCCAGCTGACAGGCGAGGGATAGAACATGGCATGGCAGACCTCTCCTGTCTTGCCCGCTGCTCCGTTCAGCAGTGCATTTCGTCAGTCTGCCTCTTCTGTTCCCCGCTCTGTCTCTGGTGAATTCTCTTACCCTCCCGCACATCTGGACTGTACCCCAGTTCTTGTATAAATAAATAAATAAATCTTTAAAAAAAAAAAGAATGTGCTATATGACCCAGCAATTCCACTCATAGGTATACACCCAAAGAAAGCAAAAACACTAATTCAAAGGGAAACCTGCGCTCCTATATTCATTATAGTACTATTTGCGATATTCAAACTATGGAAATTACCTAAGTGCCCAAAAACAGCTGAGTGGATCAAGAAGATGTGAGATACACACACACACACACACACACACACAATGGAATACTACTTAGCAATCAAAAAATATAAACTTATGCTGTTTGCAGAAACATGGATGGAGCTGGAAGGGATTATGCTAAGCAATATACATCAAAGGAGAAAGACACATACCAGATGTGTATTACTTATATGTGGAATATAGAAAAGCCAGACAGAGGGTCAAATAAAGCCAAACTCAAAGGAAACCCTTGAAAGCTGACTATATAACTGAGACATCCAGGGAGTGAGGGGGAGAGGAAAGGGTGAGCTAAAACTGGGGGGAAGCACAATGGACGCTAGTGGTAGACTATGAGTGTCTTGGTGGTGCAAGCACCATGGCAACAACACCTTGAGGGAGTGATCCTGTACGTCCAAAATACAAACAATAACCCTTAATTAAAATAAAAATATTAATTTAGTTAATTAACTACTTTAATAAATTTAATAATTTAAATAAAACTAAGTCAGTTCTTATAAATCCTTCTACTTCTATTGAAAATGCTCAAAATTTATCATTAAGGATGTCATTGCTTTTGGCTAAAAATGCCCTCTCTTATTGAAATGCAAATGCACCCTGAATGGGTAACCCGTTAAACCTTGTCCATCATTTACACTCTTATGGTACTGTGGATGTAAAATTGCATCACAGGAGAAAGGAGGTCAGGTTGGATAAGAAAGGGTGTGGTTGGGCCTCCCCTGGTGGCGCAGCGGTTGAGCGCTGGGCTGCGAGGCTGCCCCGCAGCCTCTACAGCACCAGTTTTTTCCCCAGCCGCCAGCAAGGGTCCCACACACACAAAAAAAAGAAAGAGTGTGGGAGTAAGAACATGAACACGAGGAAAGGGTGGGGGAAGGGCCTCCACTGAGCAGGGTAGGGCAGCTGGATGATCCTAGGCCCTTGCCCGCTCCCAGAGGGAGAAGCTAGGTTGAAGGCCTCCTCAGTACCCCCTGGGTTTCCTTGCTGCCCCCCTCCTCTCCCCACCTACTGAGGGGCAGAAGTCGGCAGTACAGTGCAGAGATGGAAAGGACAGAACCAGAGGACCCAGAGGAGGAATAGGACCCACCTCGCCCCACTCCGCTCCCCTCTGGCAATGTTCTTCCAGTTGCTCTCCACCTTGTTCACCTTTCCCAAAAAGAAGTTTCAATTCTGCCAACCATTCTCAGGCCCAAGTCCACCTCCTGCCAGTATTACTCCTCTGTGTTCTCAGCGTGCTCCCACATGCCTTCCTGGAGCACCGCATGCAGAGCATCATCCATCTTGGTTCCTAGGCTGTCACTCCTTGAGGGTCTTGTGGCCATGCCGACTACCTAGCACAGTGACCACACCCCTCGCTAACAAATGTCAATCTAGTGCTAGGACACTGGGCCAAGTGTTGGGAGCATGGTGATGAGCTGCTCGTGTGGAACTTCTTGTCTATTTGTTCATGTTGTCTATTTGCTAACGAATAAATATTTGCTGAATGAATGAAGGGATAAAAGAGAGAATAAATGAACCCTGTACTGCCATATCGTGTTATCTCCCTCCTTCATCACACACATACACACCCATCCGTCCTGGGACAGATTTAATTGTGAGGAAGTCCTTATGTTGAGCCCATCTGTTGACCTGAAGCTTCTCTGTATCAGTCCACAAAGAACAGAAGCAACTGAGCGCAGCTACCTTGTCCCCAGACCCTTCTCACCTCCGGCTAAACATCTTCAGTGCTTTCAGGGGTTCCTCATGTAGCCACATCAGCAACGACAAGGAACAGATGAGTGGCCCCATCAGCGTAGTTGCTTCCCTCACACACCTTCACTTTGGTCTAATGTCTACATGTGACCCCCTCAATGAAACCCCAGCTTCCTGGTGTGCTAACTGCTGCACCCTCAATTCCTCAGGTCCAGGGCCTCAGGTGCCTGCCCCATCAGTTTATCTGGAAAATATGTTCTCACTGAGTTAATATATTAGCAACGTTGACCACACACTTATACTGGACTTTTTGGGGTTACTTATCCAGAAACTTTAGGACTGCATCTTAAAATTTAGGACTGGCATCTTAACATTTAGGACTGGCCCTACAATTTCCCACCTGCCCAGCAGCACAGTTAAGTGGCTATTTTGAGAAGTGCCTTCTTTGACGTGATTCAGTCTCCCTGGCTACAGAAACCCAGGTTTCCTATCAGAATCCTTGCACAGAATTTTTCTGAACCTCTCTCAAGTCCAGTAGCAAAAATCAGAAGAGGTGAGGCTTTCCAGTCCATGCAGGAGAGCCGCAGTAAGAGAGGAAACCCCAAAGGAGAGAATGCCACCCAAAGAGAAGCCTAGACTCAAAAAGGAGAGCGCCCCGGGGCTCCTGTGTCCCTTGCCCCGTTTATCCCTGTAACCCAGAAGCCTCCTCCCTTCCCTCAGTCTGGTTGTTCTTGGATTCTGAGAGTCAATAAATTCCCTTTTTGCCCTTTTGCCTAATTCCAGTTGGATTTCTGTAAGTTGCAACCTGAAAATTCCTGACTAATACAATCCTTCATTTTTTTCTTCCTGAGTGCCGCTGTGCTCTTCCTAAACCAAATATTCGCATCCTGTACTTACATGTCTTTGAACTCAAAGGCAGGATCTTCCATTTACTGCTGTGGAACATCATCTTGTTTTATTTGATTCATAATTCTAGGGGAGCTGGTCACAGATTTGCATGTACTACTGTGTCAGCTGTGCTAAGAAAATGTGGTTTTTGTACATTTTTGGTAGCAGAGCTAGTCACACTCACAAGACCCTGCTGGGTGGCAAGAAAAAACAAATTTTCCATAATGGTGTCTTGTTCAAAATAGATTTTTAAGCTGGAAGCAACTAACTCAGTTCTTTTGAGTAGTTTTTAGTCCTTTGGGTCACCCAGCTCCTCATCTCCCAGACACTGACTGAATGAAGGATGGGACCATGAAGTTTCGTGACTAATGAAAAGGGACCCCAAATCCCAATGACATCCTTTGGAGAACCAGGTTCTCCCTGGTTGGTACCATTGAGACACGTGTCTAGTCTCATTCCTGAGGTTCAGAAGACACTATCTGAGCTGTGGGCCATCCCACTGGCATCTACAACTGGATCAGTGACCCTGGTCATTTGCCACTGATCACAAACTCTCTGCATGCTTTTGTCAAATAAAAACAAATCCAAACTTAGTAAAGAGACAGTCTACTCAAGGACTGTTGCCAAAGGGGAAAAGGGCTGTTGCGATAAGAGGAGAGACTGATCGTAATGGAGAGAACACCTGGCCATGGACCTGTGAGCATCTTGAGAGTTCAGCAAAGAGTTTTCTTTTCTAGAGATAAGGAAATGGAGCTAAAAGACCTGGGTGTAGAACTGGGATGAAAGGGTGATATGAGAGAATAATAGATTAGAGAATATTTACCCTGAGATCTGCCTCCTCTTAGCATGGGTGGTATGTGTCCCCAAGCTGAGTGGGTCAAAGTTCAGAGATCTTGGGAAAAGAAAGATCGTAATCCTACCGACACTTAATCAACAAGTACCTTGTTCCAGTTGATCAGTCAATACAAGCAGTTCAGCTAATCGTTTATGAGACAAAGAATATGACTTTGGAAGGCCTGTATTGGCCTTGTCATAGGTAAACAAGGTGGCATCTGAGAGGCTTAACTAGGTCACATGAGGGAGAGGGCTTCCTTGCCATGTGCCTTCTCCTGCAACACAAAAGGGTGGGAGATTTCTTAGTATTTCCTTGTTTTTTTAGATCACAGAGCCCAGGTAAGGCCCAAGAATGTCACTGTGAATCTCTGTTCTGTATTCCAGCCTTCTCAGCCTCTCCTGAGGCAGGTTGAGGATGTCTAAGTTTCTAGAACAACATGACATATCATAGGAGGCTCTAAGTGCCTCAAGTCATCTAATCAAGTCACCTCCCTGTGCTATGCCACATTGGGAATTATGGTTGCTCAATCCATTGTGAGACCAGTTCAAGAACTTTGCAGATTACCTGAGGTTACTCCTTAGGAAACTGGCCAATTGTTCTAGTATGATTGGATTTCCATTACCTCTTTGGGTATTTCAGCAGCGCTAGATTTTTGGCTTTGAACTTTAGAGACTAAAGAGCTCTAACTTCTCACCTCCACTTTTTCTGCTTTTCCTTCCCATAGCCCTCTGAGATTACAAGGGGTGAGCTTTCCTTCCTTCTTCAATGAAGCAGACATTTCTATGACATCATACTTAAATTCCCTTTCTTATTAAAACTCCATAATCAAAAATGTTACTGGGGGCTAAAGAAATTGAGAAAAGCCTCTTCTCTCTCAACAAAGCCAGTTTTCCAAAATATTGTCCATCTGTGAACTCAAAACTTTCATTTTTGGAATACAGAAGTTGAGCATTGTCTTTGTCCCTGTTTCTTGCTGCAAAAATCCTAATTTTGGGAAATTAGGCTGCAAATGGATGCCTCTGGCTGAATAAGAAAATATCACATACAAGGAAATTCAAATACAAAAATGATCTCTTTTTTTTTCTATTTTTATTTTTTGTTTTTTAAAAAAAAATTATTTTTTTATTTATACAAGAGCTGGGGTACAGGCCGGAGTCATGGGAGGGTGAGAGGATTCACCAGAGACAGAGCAGGGAGCAGAACAGGCAGATGGACTGAAGCAGCGGGCGAGACAGGAGAGAGGTCTGCCTCGCCGTGTGGGATTCTCCTTGGCCAGCCGGGAATTGAACCAGCGCTGCAGAGGCTGTGGACAGCTTCATAGCTTCACAGCGCTGCGCTCAACCTACTGCACCACCAGGGAGGCCCCCAAAAATCATCTTAATATAAATCCCATAAAAATATTATCCCTGTTACACTAACATGGATATAAAATCAAAACCTAATTGTGTCATCCACATTATTTACTAACACTCTGATCTCATTCACCCATAAGTCTGAAAAACTTCTCTTATATTTTCATGGAGTCATTGATAAAAGGGATACAGTTATTAAAAGAGATAAGGGAATAAACTCCAAGACATACCACTAGAAACCTGCTTACAAGTTGATGATCATCCACGGGAAAATATTGTATGCCTAGAATTTATTTCTGTCAGCCCAAGAAAGTCATTTTTCAGAGGTGTTGAAAACAGAACCTGAAATGATTCCAGTGATTCTCATCTTCTGGTATTGACAGCCTTGTATAATCTCGTCCCCTGAGCTATTTCTAACCAAGAAAATATGGCAAAAGTGATGCTAGTCTCTCCTTGATTATGTCAAGTTCTGTAAGACTCTTGAGACTTTCCCTGCTGACTTTGAAGACTTTGGGCATATTAAGAGGCCCACACAGGCCTCCCTGGTGGCGCAAGGGGTTAAGCATCAGCACTATGAAGCAATCCGCAACCTCTGCAACATGAGTTTGATCCCTGGCCAGGGAGGTGACCCACATGGCGCAGCAGACCTCTCCTGTCCTGCCCGCTGCTCCCCTCAGCAGCATATTTCAGTTGATCCACCTGTTCTCCCCACTCTGTCTCTGATGAATCCTCTCATCCCCCACACCTCTGGCCTCTACCCCAGTTCTTGTATGCATAAATAAATATCTTTAAAAAAAAAAAAAGAGGCCCACACAGGAAGGAGGGGACAATGGCCTCTAGTTGCTGAGGACAACCTCTGACCAGCCTTACATCTACAAGGGAAAAATATCTGCCAATAACCTGAGAAACCTCAGAAAAGGACACTTCTCCATTCAGGCCTCCAGAGAACCCACCCTGCTGGTACTTTGATTTTTGTAACCTGAGAGAGACTTCTGCTAAGCCCTGAGCAGGTTCCTGGCCCACAGAAATGGTATGAGATATATATAGATAGATAGATATAGATATGCCATATATGTGTATCTATATTCTTTATATATATATAAAACTCATACCATTTCTTTATATATATATATATATAAAGAAAATAGATACACATATATGGCATGTCTAAGTATATAGGAATGAGATCAAACTGTTCACACGTTGGTTCTGACTGCTGCCTAAAATTATATTGCCTCATCAGGCTGGTGGCTGAATTAGTACTCAGAAGACCTAAGACTTAAAGCAAATCCCATTAAATCATTATCAGTACTTCCCTTTCTTTGTCTGCACCTCATTTTTCTCATCTGTAAAATGAGGACAGCATAGTGTGTAACAGATCTTTCAGCTCAAAAGAGTTTATATCCTAGGATCAAAAAAAGAAAATACTCTTGAAATACATTTGAACCAAGGTGAAACAGAAAGCAAAGAAGTTTGGAAATAGTGGAACAGAAATTAACAAATTTTGAAGACTAATAGGAACTTCAGCTCTGAATAGAAAGTAACAAAAGCCTAGTATGATTAAATGACCCCATCCAGTGACAACTGTGGTGCCAGTAGGTACAGCCAATGAACAGTGGGGCTATTAGGGCTTCGTTCTGAAGACATCCATTGTTCTTCTTTTTAATCTTCTCCAGTAAAAAGAAAAAGAACTTCCTCTCAGCACGACTCTGAACTTACCTTGAAAATCTCCTTGTTCTCCACCCCCAATAACAGAAATTGCATGCTATTCGACCACTGTCGTGAGTTCTAGTGAGTTGAAAGACCAGAGTAACAAATTTGTATGAAATAGTTTTGTGGGTCTCCATTTTTCTAATGCTACATAAAGAAAGGCTTTCAATAGTGCTAGATTCTGGGAAGAACCATGGTATTTTCTAAGATTTCAAAGTCAATGGGGGATATAACTGAGAACATAAATTCTAAAACCATCATAGGTAGGAAAAAGAGAGGCAAGTGTTCTTTTCGGTGTGAGGAGGGAAAAAAAAAAAAAAAACGCCCTGCTCATTAGAGCCTTAGAATGAATCTACTCTTACAAGGCTAATCCATGAATAAACTAAGAAGTAGAACTTTGCTGAAAAATTCCTCATGGATTTACAAGTTGCTATAAGTCCCCAAGGAGCGGGGTTTGAGCTATAAAGTTCCCTGAGGTACACAGCTCTGTACAGTGTAGTAAGAATTTGGAAACTGACATCTTTCCACAACAAAGACACTACTGATATCAGAAACCAGACCGATCTGGCTTTCGGTGCCCTGTGTTAAATAGCACTTAGTGTGGGTTTAAGAGTAAGTTAATGGTCACTGGCTTCAGAAAGAGGGAATTCTGAGAGACTTTTGGATATGTGAAAGCAGAAGAGCCAACCTAGGTTTCTTAAAGATCTAAGGCTTGATACTAACTTTTTTCTCTTAAAATGATCATTGTAAATGGTCTAATAATATTCAAAAAGTTCAATTACTTAGAAGCATATCACCAAAGCCAGGAAACAAATGTGTGTGTGTGTGTGTATAGTAGTCTTGTCAGATGAAATAACAATATTGAAGAAACCAACAAATAGAATGTATCAAGAAAGGTAGTTTTCAGTAAATCTTCCAATCTGTGCTTTGTTCAATTGTCATATAATATAGGATCAAGTCTTTGTCAACTCTTACATTTTTGTAATGAATTCAGCTGAATGTTAAGTGTTCTATTTTGAGTAGATATCAGCTAGAGACACCACAAAACTGGACTTTAGTAAGACTAACCGATACGAATGATGACTGTCTTGCAGATTATACCAATCTCTGATGTTAGATTCATTTTTTTTAAAGATTTATTTATTTATTTATACAAACACTGGGTACAGTCAGAAGCGCGGGAGGGTGAGAGAATTCACCAGAGCCAGAGCAGGGAGCAGAGCAGGCAGAAGGACCGAAGTACACTGCTGAGGGGAGCAGCGGGCGGCAGGAGAGGTCTGCGCGCCATGTGGGACCCTCGACCGGCGGCCGGGGATCGAACCGGCGCTGCAGAGGCTGCGGGCAGCTTCACAACCCAGCGCTCAACCGCTGCGCCACCCGGGAGGCCCTGATGTTAGATTCATTTTTGAAGCCTGCTTTGGCCAAATGCAACATTCCCTTCTTCCTCAGCTGAGGGGGGATCCAATTTGGAAGTATTATAGTACGGAAGAAAATAGTCAACATTGGTAACATAAGAATATCTGGTCAGAGTAAATATTATTTCATCTTCTGTATGTTCTGATCATACCGAAATAATTAGATATCTGGAAGTCAGTGATTGGTAGAGATTCTACCACCTTATGCAGATGGCTGGATGCTCATTAAATACAGGACTTTAGAAAATGCACAGCAACCCTTACCTCTCTTCTTATGTCTTCTTTTTACTGAGCCTTTGAGCTCAATCAGACTTTATAGGTCATAAGCAAGAAGCCATTGAAGATAGGTAGGAGGGAGGGAGGGAGGGAGGGAGGAAAATAGATAGATAATTAGACAGACAGAAAGAAGACAGATAGATAGACAGACCAACCAGCCGGAGGATGGATTAAGGAAGTATTACGGGTGTATTTTGTGGTGGGTATGACGTAACATAAACCTGAAGAGACGTGAACCTATACCTCTGAATAACATGCATGCTGTAAACTCCTATTACCACATTAAAAAAATAATACAATTTTAAAAACACATACCACAAAAAGAATTCAATAGAAGAGAAGTTTCAGCAGTTTCACCCAGTGTTTTTCATTACTTGCCAAATACTTATTCACCAAAGAATGTGTTGATGTCCAACTATATTCAAGCACCTTGCCAGTTAAGGAGAGAAGTTTCTGACCTCTGAG
This sequence comes from Talpa occidentalis, assembly GCF_014898055.3. Classification (NCBI taxonomy): domain Eukaryota; kingdom Metazoa; phylum Chordata; class Mammalia; order Eulipotyphla; family Talpidae; genus Talpa; species Talpa occidentalis. Next base: position 123,612,079 of record NW_023604972.1, read on the forward strand.
AACACCTTGCATGGTGGGGGAAATGAGACAGTTACTCGCAACCACAATACAAGAAGTGGGAGGATTCTGAGACATCATCAAGTCCAGTCCTCTGTCTCATGGGTTCTTACATTGATAGCTGTGGACTAACTTCAGAATATTTAACCCCTCACAATGCTTCTCATTCTCTGTCTCCCTTGGATACTCACCCTATTCTAACTGTCCCTAGTAGATTCTGAGATTCCTTAAGTATTCAGGCAGACCCATCCCCTGGCAGTCATGATTTCAAAATAAATATTGATGTACTCCGTATATCAGTGACTCCTAAATGTAACTATCCACACAAGATCTCATTTCTAAGTTTCATAATTTCACCACCACTTGGCATCTCCCCTAGGAAAACTTAAACACAGGTTAAACTCAACATGCCCAAGATGTGCCTCATAATCTTCCCTCTCAAACCAGGTTCTTTTATACTTACACTCCGTATCCATTCTTAAGTCTCTCCATCCCCGTCTCCACACAATAAAACTAGACCACCTGTTTCCAACCACATCTTACCATGCCACACTTTGCTAAAGCCTTTCAGCAAACTATAAATGTCTATGTGATTTGGGACATTTAGGACTGAAAATAATAGAGAGCCAACCCCCTCTCAAGTAGCTTAAATAGTAATGACATCACTTAAGAAAAAAGTCCTTACAATGGTGGCTCCAGACGGGTTATCAGCATCTTCAGGGATCCAGTTTCCTTCCATCCATCCATCCTCGCCACCATTCATTTTTTTTAATATTTCTGGTTTATGTGCATCATAGTTTTAGTCATAAAGGAAAAATTTTCTTTCCATATTAATCCCTCTGATCTGTTATGCATGGGTTGTTTTTTTTTTTTAATAAACGAGCATTTTATTTTCTATTTTAAGAGAAATTATTTTTTTATTTTTTTATTTTTTTTTATTTTTACATCATTGTTCATTTTTAAACAATATTTGCTTCCCCACACCCCCTCAGGTGTAGTCCCCATAGAATTTCCTTGACAATGCACCTGTATGCATGGGTTTTTAGATTGGATCAAGGCAATGATTCAGAACATTTAGTCAGTGAGACGCCACGGAATATCAAAGAGCTGAAAACAGGGTTAGCCAGTGAGTTAGAGCCTGAGAAACAGACATCAGCAGTCTGGACCATAAGTACGAAGAGGAGCCTCTCTTGCCCACGTGGGAAGTGTGTCCACTGGACATTTAGGGACTCAGTCAGGTGAACCAGGCCACAGACCCAGGAACCCCGCAGGAAAATGTAACTGATGCCCATGTCAGAAAGCTCCTCCGAAAAGTAGTTAAAGACCACCGCGTATGTAAACTTACCTCACCACAATGACCCAACTCAGAACTTTGCCAAGGCCTGTCCTTCCTAAGACTAAGGGAGGTCATGGATCTCTTTTCGCCCCCCTTTATATCAAATTGCAAAGACATCCTTTCTAGCAGTATGGAAGATGTGATTGCCTGGAAACCATCCCCTTGAGAGAGCTTGAAATATTGGGCAGGTAGAACAACATTCCTATAAATGCATAGCTGAGCGCACACAAAAATTAAGGGAAAGCTCAGGGACACAAAATGCAGAAGGGGTTGAGTAAACACCAGAGCAGTAAGAGTGTGAGCCAAAGGACTGCCTTCCTGGGTACAAAAAGGGTGGGGAGTTTGCCAGGTTACAGAAAAAGGACTTGGGCTTTAGCTGTCATGCAGGAACAGAGATGAATGTTTCAGAGAAAATTTGACATGACTGAATATTTCTCTTGGGTGACCTTGAGTGACTTCTAGGCTCCTGGTCAAAACGTGTCCCCAGATTTTTTCCCCAGTGGTTGATTCTGAGGAAGAAAGTAAGGAACTTTTTCAATGCTTCTTCTGGATGTATTTCTCTCTATCAGAAAGCAGAGGACTCCAAAGCCTCTTTAGTACAACAACAGACCATGGAGACCCCCAGAGCCTGCAACTCTTGAACATTTAGTCACCTGGAGACTTCAGCTCTTCATCTTCTCACCCAGGTTCCCAAAGTTTCGGGACATATCTTCCACTCTTCCTCCCTGCTCTGTTCCAAGGCTTCTAGACTATAGACTCTATAGTCCGAAGGATCCTGAAATCAAAACCTACCTTGCCTTCCAATGTACAGTCAAGCCTAGAGTGTTCAGAAAAATAAAGTGATTATTCCTTTTAAAAGGAGGGAAACTTCCTGTTTTAAAAACCCAATATGATATCTTTCTTTTAACAAATCTCCATGGTGACAACTTTGGTCATGGCTACCTCAAGTCTGAAACCAAGACCTGAGAGAAGAATTGGAGGTCTCAGGAAATAGCACCAAACTCTCGGGTCAGGAAATCAGTAGGCACCTGGAAGGTGAAAAGGAGCACACAGTCACAGTAAAAACAGCTCCTTATCAGTGGAGTTCATGCTCCTCTAACAAGGAATTCCGTGTTTTCCTGAGAAGGTAAATATGAGAAGGTCATTAGCCCTGAGATGACTCACTGAAATGCACCCAGAGTAGCCGTATGTTCACTGGGAGACCCCCATTGGCATTGCAGGCTGTAAATTATGGTCATTCCTGAGAGGTAACAAGAGAGGTTCTGTCAGCTGTGCAATTACTTTGTTTTGGCAGGACACTTTGGAGTCAAGAAAACATTGGCTGGAGTTCAAGGCCAAGATTTTGGATCAGCTGCCACCATAATTTTTCAGAAATGTGATGACTGTTCCTCAAGAAATAGTTTCCTAAGTAGGCTGCAGGAATGTCTCCTGTACATGTTGAAAAGGGAGTTAAAGAATGGAGCCGTTGGGGACCCACCGGTACAGCTGAGTTTCCATGGATTCTCAAGCAAAGGATGAGCAGTCCAAGTCGCGTCAGGAAGCCTTCTCACCAAGTGTCATGAAGGAATGAGAGAATGGCTTGAACTGAGAATGGGCATGCCTGCTCTCTGCATCTTCTACATGATCTGTGCACATGGAAACATAAAATCTCTCAAGGTTACCCAGATAGCTCTCCCTTCTTCATTGAAAGTTCTGCATTAAGCTGACAGTGTATCTTCCTCCACTCCTTGGTCCATCCTATTTGGATGTAACAGTAGTAAAGAGTATCTTGTGGCCATCTAAATGACCCTCAACCCTCCAGAGGACCACAGAATGCAACCAGACTCCACTTCTCACCTAATCACAGTCCTTCATTTGTATACCAGAAACCATCACTCATACTTAAAAAATTCAGGAGTTGTTGCAAGTTGAATACCCAAGTGTATGATTTGGTGGAGACACTATCCCTGTCCTTTTATATTTAGGATGACATTGCATCTAGACAAACACTGCATTAGAAACACTATATACTGTGGTTGTCAAGGACAACATTTACAATGTACCTGAGTTCCTAAGATAGAAAAAAAGATAGAAGTCTGAGTGGTGTGAGGTTGAGTGTCAAATTGGGAGTCAAATACTGAATTAGAAATACCATTACAGAATTGCTGATGTAATAATTATGGAAGCACTGAGCAAGTGTAGCAAGTGAGGAGAGTCCCTTGAGGGCAGTAGCTGGGCCATGCAAGTCATTAATTTATTATCAAGTATTACATTCATTATTAATTTTAACAAAGTAAAGTATAATAAATACACTGTTTGCTCTATAAGAGATTTATAAACCATGGTCTCTCAAGAGTTCATAGAGTTAACACCAATGGTTTCTGAAATGGAGACTGATGTTGAATTCCTTTCTATTTAGGAAATTATAATCCTTACTCTTGGGAAACCTATAAACATTGTATGCCCTTAGATTGGGTCTACAATATAATCTTTTAAATGTTATAAAAAATAGAATTATGCAAATAGATGTGAACTGAGGTCTTGCTTGGAAGGTGTGTTTCAAGTGTTCCAACTGTATTTCATTCTCTTTATTTTTTATCATGTTTCCAACTTTACCATATGTGTCTTGTGTGAGTATGTGGTAGTGAGGGTAAGCGCTGTAAATCTGGGAGAAGGTGGGATATCTAAAACATCAACAACAGAGCTTCTATCTATAAGATTCCCAGTTAGTCTCATCTTCTTGTATCACCCACCTGTTCCCACCCACAACATGCAATGCATACACAAACCTTGCTAAATACTGAGTTTCTTGTGAGACAACACTTGGGGACTACTAGCTAAAGCCATATTTTTCATATTTTAAGGATTTCTATTACAAAAATTAAAATATTTGATCTCTCAGCCAATACTAAGGGCAGAACTTTCTCCAGGGTCAAGATTAAGCTGGGAAGTTCACCCTAGCATCCAAGTTTCTCTTTAGGATCTGAGGTGGCCTTTTTTCTCTAGGATATAAAGAGCATGAAGTAGGCTTTCGAAACCTTGAACTCTAGTCCTGGGCTTACTATTTGTCAGCTGTGAGAATTTGAACAGATTTTTGTCATGCTCACAACATCAAGTTTCTCATCTGTGAAAGAGAAGCATCATTGATAGTTGAGTTCTGAGTTCGGCTGGGAATCATAGACAGTAGTGTGCTGGGAAGCATTTAACAAGCAGTCTCTGAAGGAAGTGACATGATTTGTGGTACTTGTCAATTGCCCTGGTGTAAATACTCATCCCATGGCCCATTTCAAGCTTCTGATGTGATGTCAATAGGCAAGGAGCTGGGAAGAAAAAAACAGTAGCACACCATTGTTTTGTATTTCCACTAGAAGATACCTTACAGTGTAGATGTAAACCTCAAAAGCATAGATAGTATTAAAAAAAATTAGTGGTGTTCTTAGTACTAATTCCTTTTGTTTAAAAAAAAAAACAGCTTTAAGAATGGCTGTTAACCAACCAGTTCACAAAGTTCCTGAAAATTTAATCATTTGTTCTCCTGAGAGCCTGTTGTACAAGCCAACTCCAACACCCCACTAGATACATTCATTTTCTTTTATATGACAGAGATGAACCAGAGAATGGCAATTAATTCTTAAATAAGCATCCAAGAATTCCTTGGGGCCAAGACTTACTGGAATGAGAAGACATAGCATTTTGGGAATATAACATAATATTATAATGTAATGAAATATATGTATATTTTATTTACATGTAACATAAAACACAAAAATGCATCCTCACTCATATGCAGTTTTGGCATCATGGGCTATTCTTTTTCTCTCCTAAGTCAAGCAGCTACGTTTCAAAAAGGCATAAAGTAAGGAAAACTTTCAGTGTGGACATACTACATAGAAGCCTCTAACATGGTCTTCCGTTAATCGCTACTGTTATTATACTAAGCCAATAAACAGTGATTTTCACAACAGAAGCTTCTGGGAAGAGTAGCTACAGCAACACTAGAACATTGGAAAATGGTTTTGAGAAACAGTTATGTAAATTTTTGATGGTTAGAGCCTCAGTCTCAGATGTTTGCTTTACCAACAAACAAACGTGTTACTCAACTAGTTAGAATGTGAGTGATCTCAAAGGAAAACAAAGATAAACCATGTGGAATCTGGGCTGGGACACAGGTATTGTGTGGACCTTAAAATAATCAGCCACAAGAGCTTTCCTGAACAGATACCTCTAAACAACAGGCTCCAAAAGGGAGCAGTCTGCCCAGGACAGGAGATATTCTCATGTTGCATGAATAAACAAGTAGACATTGTGTAATCCCTTCAGACAACAGGCTGATGTTTCTGGGTGGTTTCACTTTCAGGGGAACCAAATAAGGGATCGGGAGGGAAAAACAAGAACAATATATTGATGAATTTTATGATTTTCAACCATTATTTATGGACTTTTTGATAAGCAAAAACATTTTTAAAACCCACTATCATCACTTCCATTTTTTAATTATTTATTGTATTATTTTATTGAGGTAATATTGGTTTACACACCGTATATGATTGAGAGATACAGGCTCACACCGCGTCAAGTATGTGTTACCTCAACACATCCACCACCAAGGCACCCAAAATCCTCCACCAGAGTCCGTGGGACTCCTGCCCACCTGCCTCTCCTCCTTCTCCCCATGTCTGGAAGCCTCAATTTTAGAGATAGGTTTCTAGAGTTTATTTTGGTTTGGTTTTGTCTAAACCTTCATTTTGTTTCTGCATATACCACATATTTTGAAACCATTTGATCGTTCAATTTCAAAGGTGATATTCACAACTCAGATACAAAATCCTAAAGTTATACTCTCTGAACAATTTTGAATCAATGTTCATTGATCAACATTTCCCCATTATTGCCCTAAGTTTTCTTATTTCACTACAACCTGGCATAACTCCTTGGGTCAACGCTAGTCTGCAGATAGTGCTTGAGAATCTCCAAGCTAAATCCTAAATTCTAGTATAAAGTACTATTTTCTTATCATCGTGATTAGTGTATGATAGGGCAGGGGTGACAGAATTTGAGGTGGGAGTCTCCGAGGGCTGTGCAGGCACACTTAGGGCGTGAGTGACAATTTGTGTATGTTGCCGCCTGATTCAGAGCCGAGAAGCATTGAGCTCTGAATCCACATTCCCAGGAGCTGTGTCTCAGAAATGATGGCAGCGCCGCCTCCCCCCGGGCTGTGGGGGGACAGTGTGAGGTGCCAGCCCATGGAGGATCCTGACCTCAGACGTGCACAATCATCATCGTCTGCACAGGAACTTCACGCCCGCAGTCCTGTGCCCACCCAGTGTCCCCGTGTATAAATAAGGACAGGATTAGAGGCGGGCGTCTCTCCTGTTAGCTCCATGCCCAAAAGACCCCAGGGTCTCAGTCATGGGTCAGCCTTGACCGCAGGTATCCAGGAACATGAAGTGCTAAGTAAGGTTGCTCGTGGAAATAGAAAGGGACTGTTAGAAAACACTACAATGCAGTCATTATTCTCCGGATTGCACAAAAGAGGAAACTGAGCAGGTCCTGTGATTTGCTGAGGCCTCACAGCTAGTAAATAGAAAAGCAAGGGTTGAAGCTCTGGAGTCCTTTTAGTGGAAAGTCATGTAAAAATCTTCCAGTTTTAAGAAAATTTCACAAAGCAGAAACTTGATAGAGCATGAACATCGTAAAAACTACATTAAGTTTCTTTGGGTAGTAATTCCTCTGCTGCAGGAAGTATTTTATTTTGGAACCACTTAGTATTTGATAAGCTAAAGGGAAAGAGACAAATCTAAAGTGTCAGGGGGAAAAAATTAAAGTAAAAAATACAATGTCAGGAGCCTCCCCTGGTGGCGCAGCGGTTGAGCGCTGGGCTGCGAAGCTGCCCGCAGCCTCTGCAGCGCCGGTTCGATTCCCAGCAGCTGGCGAGGGTCCCACAAGGTGCGACAGACCTCTCCTGACGTGCCCACAGCTCCCCTCTGCAGTGTATTTCGTCAGTCTGCCTGCTCTGTTCCCCACTCTGGCTCTGGTGAATTCTCTCACCCTCCCGCGCTTTTGACTATACCCAGTGCTTGTATAAATAAATAAATCAATCTTTAAAAAAAAAAATACAATGTCAGGAAATTTTTTTGAAGACTAGCTACTTGGAAGGTATGATATTAATTGGTAAGTATGGTGGCAATAGCATGAACCTATACATGATTGTCCAATTAACTGCACAAGTGGAGATTGAAAGCCCAAATCTTGAGTATAAATTAGTGAAGAAAACTGGATGTAAGAACATCAGAAGTCTAGGGGTTCTGGCAAATTCCAATTTACCCCATCCAAAAGCATTCAAAATCCTCTTTTTTTTTTTTCCTAAAAGCAGGCTGACCCTACAGAACACATGTGCATACCTCCCATTCCTAACCCCCAACACAATAAATGCCACAAAATCAGATAGAGCTCATCTGGGACTGGCGGGGGTGGGCGGGAGCAGGGGAGCTTCTGGGAGAACTGGAATTTGAGCTGCAGATGCAAGACGGACCTGGTTGGGTTTTCCAAGCAGGAAAATGCTGTGAATAAAATGTTCACAGGCAAGAAAATGCAGGAAATGTTTCATGGGTGACAAGTGAATCAATTTGAGTCCAATTTAGCACAACATAGCAAACCAAAGGAAAGTGAATAATAAGGCGATAAAGCAGGATGGAGGGTCTAGGGCTGTGAACACCAGGCACAGGCTAGAGGATCTGGCCTCTGAGCAATGGGAGTCATTAAAGGTCCTTGCACAAGAGGACATTACGAGTGTTCTTTTAGCAAGACTGATGTGACAGTGATGTGGACAATGAGTCGAGAACTTAAAAATAAGGGGTGTTAAGAGGCTGCTAACTTGGTAAATTGAGGATTCAATGATAAAGACTTAGTGACAGTGACAATGGAGAGGGAGAGCTGGGTACAAACCCGAAGTGGACAATTGATAAGCCTGACAGCGCCCTGGCTGCAGGACAAAAGGCCAGTCTGCCATGTGGTCACAGGGAGGCCTTGGGCGAGCCATTTAGCCTCCCTCTGCCTCAGTTTACAGATCCCTAAGAGAGAAGGATGACCCCAGTCCTACTGAGGAGTGACATGAGGGTAACCACGTAAGGATCAGAGAAAAGAACATGTTTAAGATGCTCAGCCCAGTCTTGGCATGTAGCTGCTCTCGACAATAGCTACCATCATGGGCCGGAGCAGGGATGCACTCTTGCTCACTCTCGTTCCCCTTCTGCACATAGTGCTAAAAATAGCCATAAAGTAGCAGTCATTTAAGATAGTAGGGAAACAGTTCTATTAAGATAAATCTCAGGTTGGATTTTTGCCTGAAAGCACAAAATAACTTTAACACCATCCAAGATGTTCCTGCTGGGGGAGCGTGGCTCTCTCGCACACTGCTGGGTTTTCTCAGGCATTCCATGGAGACAGCCATGCCTTGGGCCCAGATACCCTCATCTTTGGGTACCAGGTGCTGGCCACTGTGCTTAGCGGCCTGAAGCAGGTAACGCGGCCTAGAATGCCGCCTCCCAGATGGACACCCCCCAACCCTCATTTTGAACTATTGGAGACCGTTTCAGAAGAGCAGTTTCGTCTTTATTCTGGTGTCTGGGGATCCTAGACTGGGGAAGAGAAGGCCCCCGGGAGTGCTAGGAACCTGGTCACGTTGATGCGGTTGCTTGTCACCAGCCGGCAGCACACTTGATCCCATTAGACACGCTGGAGCAGCAGCAGAGTAAGAACCTCCTGTGTCCCCCAAGGAGATTCTCATTCTGTGTGTGTCTGTGTGTATGTGTCTGTATCTATCTCTCTCTCTCTCTCTCTCTCTCTCTCTGTGTGTGTCACACACACACACGGTGCTACTATTGCATTTGAGACAAAATCCCAGCATTCTCAGGGGAGACCTGGGCCTGAGAACAGCCTCTCACAGGAAGGCCTGTATGTCCTGGGGGAGCAGGACTGCTGTCTGGTCATGGACCCAGGGGGTGAGGAGCAGGGAGCAGTTCTTAGGGCCACCTCCTCCAGGGGCAGAAAGCAGGCTGAGGGTGGCAGGTATGACATGCTGGACCAGCCGTGGCATCTCCACTCTGAGGAGAAAACAGATTTTTGGGAGACCGGCCCCCTGAGAGCTTCAGAGATGATGTGGCCATAGCTGTTCACATCTTGGCTCTTGTCTGGATCCTTCAGGAGGAGGAGAGTGCACAGACACGAGACCTGTTCCCTCCTTGTCTCTCATCTCAGCTTCCACGTCATGGAAGGAACGGCCAAGGCCATTCCAAGCTTAAACGGCCTTAAAAATGGCCAGTTGGGGTTTTATTTCTTTATCCAAAGTGACAGGAGGGTATAATCTTCCATCTGTTGAGTGCTTCAGTCTGTGCCCGACAGGCATCTGAGTACGAAGTCCTCACAGCAGCAATGCAGCCAGGAACAGGATTGTCCCTGTTTCACACAGGCCAGTGAGCCCCACATAGCAGAGCCAGGCGCCTCCCCTAAGCTATCTGCCTCCAGGATGTCCTCACCTCTGAAGTGGGGCTGATAGGGCTTTAGCAGTATGGACAGCAGGGACGCGCGAAGCCTGCGAAGGCAATTATTTGTCTTGGTCCTAGTTTGGTGCTAATAGACGGTTTATTAAATGGCTATTTTTTTTAAAGACCTCCAGCCATTGGTGCCTCTCCCAATAGCAGCTGCTATTTAAGTCAATCCCAGAAGCCCATAATTTAGGGTGAGGGTGGGGAACTAAATCAATGGTATTTGGAGCGCCCTGGGGCTCCCCTGAAGTACATATCCCCTACTAGTCAGTCATCAGGCATTCTGGCCTTCTGAGGGGTGTTGAGTATGCAGGAAGAGGTTCGACGGGGATGAGGAGGTAGGAGATGAAATGGCAAGATTCGAGGAGCCCATGGTCCCCATGGTGATGTGGGAAAGTAGTCGCAGCACTCTGGACTGAAAGTTTGTGTTCCTCCTAAAATCCATACGTTGAAGCCTGAACCCCCGGCCTGGCTCCACTTGAACAGGGAAAGTCAGAGAAAGGAATTAAGGTAAAATGAGGATATAGGGGTGGCGCCCGAGTGTGAGAGGATTAATGTTCTTATGAAGAGAGACACCACAGTGCCCCCTTTGCTCTCTCCTCCTCCTTTCTATCACTATCTCTGTGTGCCCGTGTGCATGCGCACGTGTACACACACACACACACACACACACACATGCGCGCGCGCACACACACACACAGAGCAAGAAGGAGCCATCACTAAGCCAGGAAGAAAACCCTCACCAGGAACAAAATTGGCTGGCACCTTGATCTTGGGTTTCCCAGATTCCAGGATGGTTTTAGAAATAATTTCTGTTGTTTAAGCCCTCAAGTCCGTAGTGTTTGTTACAGCAGCCCGAGTAGACTAAGACATCCTGTGTTCCCTGGAGGTTTCCCGGCCCCACCCTGCATGCCTGCCGCATCTGCCCCGCCCTCTCTCCCATCTCAGACCCCAAACCAGCATCTTGCTCAGAATGTTTTCGAGTGCCATGTGACTGCCAGGCGCTCCCATGGTGGAGACAGAGTAGCAGGACCAGGAACGGCCCTCGGACCAGGAGAATCACCATGTGCTTCTCAGGCTTAAAATAAATCATGAGTAACTTCCCAGACAGTGAAGCAGCATTTTACAACCCAGAGCAACTGGAGAGGCTGCTTAATCTGCTTAGCAGGCTACAGCCCAAGGAGCTCGTTAGAGTGACACAGTTGACTTAGGACAAGAACACCGAGATGCAAGTCAGAGAAGCCAGCGTCTAACTACAGGGGGCCAGTAAGCTGCAGGAGCCCGGGATGACATTATTCACGCAGGTTTCTTCCCTCATCTGCCAATTCAAGATTTACCCTCACTTTGATAGTATATTCTTTTCTCATTTCTGCCAATTTCCCTTTGCTAGACAGAAGTTCTCGAGTACTTTTGTGAGTACCATTCAAACAGTACAATCCATCACGTCCACCAATTCCTCTTTTACTTCACCCCATCCTAGAAGAACAGAAAATCCTTGGAGAATATGGAAATGGCAGTGTAGGATTGCTGAATTATAAACAGGAAAAGGTCTCATTGGGGATGTATTTTTTTAATGAGAACACATTGTTATACTGTGAGCATGTAGTATTCTTGCTTGATAGAAATATTTACAAGAACACATACACATCTATATCCAAACACCAAATGCACCAAATGAAGTAGATACTCTAAATAACCGGTTTGCACCAGAAATAAAATATATTATACAAAACAGGGGTTATATCCACAGTCATTAATTCTCATTTTCTACACAAAACAATAATAAATTAAATCACATTATATGCAGATAGTTCTACTTACATCAGAATAATAAGCTGTATGTAGCTTGTGCAGCTTTTACTTTTACTTTTCTACTAGATTCATGGTAGGCTTGTATTGTTCGGTAGTCCTGCATTTAAATAAACAAAGAATAAGACGACCCAGAAGACAGGGGGTGCAGAATCCATCTTCCACAGATCTACACCATGTCCTCTTGGTTCCCATTATTTACCATACACAGGGAACAAAGCTTCCTTTCCCAGGACCCAGAAATAAGTCTGCAAACTCACAGCATCTCCAGGCTGTGGGTGCACACTTACTGCTCTCTTCAAAGTACCACATTGGACATTTCCAAATCGTAGCACTAGAGAATCCATTGGTTAGTTATTGGATATTTCAAAATCCAAATATTCTTCTTTCCCAACCTTCTTTGCCCAATTATTAAATTATGTGATATGACATCTCTGCTCTATCCAAAAAAAAAAAAAGCAATTTGGTGGCCTATGTTGTGATTTACACGTGGTGAATAGATCCTTTATTCCCTGTGCATAGAAACTTAAGTCTTTAAACATGTGAATCAAAGCAAGGCAGCGTGTTTGCTAACTCTTAATTCTGCCTGCTCAAATCGCTCCCCTAGGAATCATCCCACACCTGATACATCAAAGAGCTATTATAACATATGGATTTTTACTTCTAAGACTCAGCTCCCATTGAGACTCTCCTACTATGTTTGAAGTAGCTTAAAACATGAACAGTAACAGCATCAGCTGGGTTAGAATTGCTTTGCCTTTGGTATGAATGAACATTAGTGGTTAATCAGAAATTTGAACAAACCCCAATCCAGCACCTCTTGAAAGTCATTTTGATCCTAGAGTCTAGCTGTGGGGCATGCCTGCAAGAGATATTTGTGACATCTATAAAGTGAAAACAAAAGCCAGGCTCACTGCTACAAATGCACAACACAGGCTAAAACTGCCCAAGAGCGAATCTGGTCAAGTTAACACAAAGGGTCTGAAGAAAATCCAGCCACATTCTTACAGACAGTACTGTTTTGTCTTCCATCCCACTGAGGAATGATGGAGGTCCTGCTCACAGTGTCCACCTCCATGGGCAGATGCTGATGCATCTTAGGGCCTTGCTGGTAGATCATGCTGTGGGGAGAGGGGGTGGTTAAGATGGTATCAAGACCACACTCTTCTGTGTCTTCTGGAGGCTCAAACTTCTGATTGTTCTTACTGGATATGTCCCAGGCTCTTTGCTGCACCTGGCTGCTGAAGATGGACTAATTGCTAGTTATTCTGTAGTTCTAACAATCAACCCAAACTGAAGGGCTATCCTTAAAATGTAGCTGTTATAGCAGCCTCAGTGGACTGAGGATGTTTGGGGAAAGCTTCCTTGTTGTTCACTGAAGTTGTTCAGTCCAGTATGGACTCCCTGTGAAGCACTGAACCACGGGGCATGACTCACTGGGACCGGGACCCAGGACACACAGGCCTGAGGCCTGCTTTTGGTGGCATTTGGCTTTATGATTGCATCCACTCAGGACCTGAGGCTGTGTCCTAAGAAACATAGGCATGTGTTCCTTTCAGTTAATAGACACTTTTTTTGGTTCCCACCAGCATTATTCTACTTGGCCTCCCAAAGAGAATTCCACAAAGAGACTCACAAGAGGCTCGTGATGCCACTGGAACCGACTTTCTGAATTCCTGTCTCTCTGTACGGGATCCATGCAGCAGATACACTGTCAATGGCATATCTCATACTCCCCAAATCAATAGCAGACAGAAAGAAAGTGGTACATTCGATGCAAAGGGGACACATGTGCCTTGAATCAGTTAATGATGCCAGAATCATGTGACAGGGAAAGTGAAGGGACATTCCAAAGCTCAAGTCTTTGAATTTCAGAAAGAGAAGAGAGACATTCTCTTTCCATACATTTCTCTCCTCATCCCATTAAATGCAGTTTCTGAAACATAAAGAACTATTTTAAAGCCTGTGGAACTATGTCTGTGGTCCAGAAAAGGACAAGTTGATGGGTCTTCCAAGAAATGTAATGTTTACAAGGGCTTCCTCATGGATCCTGTGGTCTAGGGGAAGACAGGCACTCTTTACAGAAAGTAAAGTTTCTTGGTAGAAGTGAGTATATGGATAAAGCTTTTATTTCTAAGCCCTCCCAAAGATCTAAGAAGGTGACAATGATGACGATAAAACCTACACTTCTTCCTACCCCATGAATATATGTATATACTCATCTCAACCTATATCAATGTTTGGCCAAATGAGAGGATACTGATAAAGTATCTCTTGAAATCTGAACACCCTGGATTTCAGGGTAAAATTTTATAGAATGATTTGAGAACTAAAGCCCTATTTAGATACTGTATCCTATGTGGCTACTGGCAGAGGATGAATGGCTAGTTGTCAAAGGCATGTTTAGCAGTTAGAACTTAAATCCCAAGATATACTCTCCAGCGGTCTTAACACCGGTAACCTGGGCCAAACACCTACACTTTTAGCTAATGTTTCCAACTTAATGGAGTTTTGGTAACTCATATGGCACTTTCAAGGAAGAAAGAATAGATAACAGACATGTAAGAAACAATCGCTCTTAGGGACCCTAGATTTGCTTTAAGATTGGAGAGAATCTGCATAATAGAAATATCATAATTTGTTCTGCCATTTTTAAGATACTAAATTCTCACTTATTTTTATAAGTTTATCTGAGATTATAGTACTAAGTTTAGGACTATTCCGCTTCCTGAAGTAGAAATAAATTATATTTGCTCTATATATGTTAGAGCTAATGGGCCCCTATATAAATCCTGGAAACATCAAAAATGTTTATACCCAAAAACTGCAAACACATAGAGTGATTTTTCCCATGATAATAAGTACATAGGGTTTTTGGTTTTGTTTTTACAAACCAAAGATAATAGAAAATGAGTATCTCTAAAATATATAAGAGCAATAAGCTCTCCAACCCATGTAAATAATATGGACAATCCTCCTATTCTGTTTTCACTCTGAGGAGTCCTGGGCTTTGCTTTGCTTTCCTAGATTTTATTTCCCAAACTGCCTACATTAGAATTTCTAGAGCTTGTCTTTCTTACCCTCTTCTTCTAGCATCATTTTTTTTTTTTAATTCAGCACTTTATTCTTTGCATTGAACTGGAGAACTACAATCGAGTTGTTTCAGGCCATCATAATTAATTTTATCATGCTCTCCTGCTGCCTGCATTCTGTTTTTTTAATAGTAGAGTGGAAACGTGCCTCACACACAAATAATCTGTTCACTTTGGCTGGTTGAAGTAGGAGTGACAAAGGCAGACTCCTCCAGCAAAGCAAGCTCAGGCCAACTTCCCAGATGTGCAGCTTTCACTTACCACTCTACACCACCATTAGGGGTGACCCGTGACCCCTATCACTACCAAGGACTTGCGCAGACTCCCCTATTTTCCTCCTTACACATGCTCTTTTAAGATAGTTTATAACACTGTTTTCTAGATATTTAAAATGTTATTGAGGAAAGACCCACAGAAGTCCAGCAGCTTCCCATTCTTCCCTCACTGTTTCCTCCACAAATCATAATTCCAAAGGCAACCTGAGTTTAAACCTATGCGCAGAGTACTAGGTACAAAGTATTCAGCACTTCTTCAACTTTGGCCAAATTCCTTACATCCAATCCCAACCCACCGTTATGCCAGCGACTAGTGGATGACGACAAAGCTCTGTGGGGTGTATTGTCAATTTTGATAAAATGTTGTGTAAGCATTTTTTTAATTTGTCACTTTTGTCCTCATTGTCAAGTTCTAACTCTATAAAGTTGTTCTTGAGGAAAAAGGGCTGCCTCCCTTTAGGACACCCTCCTATAAATTCTAATAAATTTCGCTCTTGATCTTAAAATTTATCATTTGGTCAAATGTAGAGTCTGTAGAATCTGTAATCTGAATACAATTCTAGATCTCTGTGTTTCAGCAGCAATTGGCATTTGGTTCTGGTCAAAGGGGAGGGGAGCAGGGAGAAAAAGAAAAGTATCTTTCATCACTGTTGGCTTGTTGTACACTTTACCCATGCTTTTAAAATATAAGTGAAATTTAATCTTCAAAATGAAAAAATAGACACATTTTCTAATAGCAAAATATAAGATTAAAATACTTAAAAAATAAAATGTTAGTGTGAAATATGGCACTTTTTACATTAAAAAACAAAACATTTATATTTGCTTCTCTTGTACAAATCCTCTTATCTCGATAGTTATAGCTTTCCAGAGTAGCTCTTATGAGACACTAAAGGAGACAGGGAGGAAATTCTTTGTCAAGATGATGAAGTCAGGACCTGAATGTAGGCATATAATGGACAGAACAGTTCTCAACCTCAAGTCTGCCCCAGGCCTGGAGAGAGGAAAGCTACATCTCCAACCTTGAGGTTTTTCATTACATTTTCCTATTCTTAGGTGTTAAATTCTTTCCAAGAATATTCTACTTGTAAAAATTATTTTATTCTAGCTATAAAACATTTCATTTAAGAAAACCACATTTTATAGCCTTGTGTGAAATGCCCCCAAAGGCCATCAAGATATATGGAGACATCAGATTTTCAAACACATATCTAATCATATGCTCTCAAAACAGCAAGAACATTAACAGAGTGACTTTGTATTCTTATATTTGTCATGAGATGAAAGGCTGAGAGGCATATGATGATTAATAATGGTTCCTGAGCTTCTAAAGAAATTTTACAATGAAATGATTGCTTGAAAGAATGAGTTCAAGAGCGCCCCTTCTGTTTTCATTGATTTCTTTCATCCCGTCTATCTCCTTAAAGATCTCAGAGTGAAAGAAAAGATTTCCTTTTAAGCCACCGAAAAATGGGATCTGATGGAATCTTCCCGTAACTCCCGATGTTTTCCAATGTTACTTTCTTCTTGCTGGTTTCGCCTCTCAATGGTTATTCTGTATTTCTTCCTGGGTAAAAGGAAAGTGAATGGGTGAATATAGTAATAAAACCTCACTTGGCTACAAAATACTATGGTTTCTCTTACAAAGAATGCCCTCAAGGGACATCTGGGTTTGGGTTGATAAATGAGAAGTGACAGAATATGAAACCCTGGTCAGAGATTAAAGTAGTGTGCCCCAAGGCGTGTGGCCCTTATTCAAGGAGGAAAACTGCTCTGTTTTCTGAACTGCCACAGAACAAGCTTCCCCTTCTTCCCTTTGTGCCTTGTGGGTTAAGTCTTGTCTGTTCTGCCACAGACGTTCCCCCAACTCCCAGAATATGCCCTAGATAAAGATCAGATTAAGTGCCCAAAGGAACAGGACTATAATTGTCCCCACATAGAGTCACATACACCCAGAGTTTCATTTCCATGCAGAAAAGAAGAACTCTTAGTCTAATGATTTAAGAACTAGTCAAACTCAACCACCAAAGATTACAAAGGAATAGACCACCCTCATGATGCAAAAGTATCTGTCTCTTGAACACACATATTACAATTTTACAAGCCTTGGAGCTGAGTCCCAGTGGTAATTAGGCAGTGGGTCCTCCAAATGCTGAGAGCAGACCAGCTGGGGAGCCTGTGCCGTTGTGAGCTACCTCCACCTCTTCAGAAGGTGAACCCACACCTGTTTCTGAATTAGGGAAAGCCTGAGAATGAGAAAATGGAGCTCCCCTTCTGTCTGGATTCCTTTGTACGCACTAACTTGGTGGGTGGTAGGGATTCAGATCAGCATATTTATGGTCAATGGAGAGCGGCTGCTCTGTGGCCTTCAGGGGGAAACAATAGAAACCCTAGCCCAATACCCCTACTCTGCTCCCCACCAGTCACAAACATGGTATCTGTCACCAAAAGGATGGCTTCCTTCTTTTAACCACCATGCTTTTTGGGTGAGAACAAGCTATGAACAAGTCACAAAAAGGCTCGTGCAAAGGCAAGTAATGAAGGCAGGAAGAGCAGATTTCACAGTTCACACAGCAGTCCCAACCTGAAAAAGTAGAACGCCATTAGCAATCCAGCTCCAAGTAAAGCCCCCACGACAATTCCTGTCACCGCTGACTCTTCTAGGCCACCTGCTTGAAAAAGAAACATAGATCATCAGAGTTCATTTCAAGAAATAGTTAGAAAGGCTTCAAGTCTCATTCACTGGAATGTGTTTCTCAATGTTCCTCAAATTTTCCTGTCTTAAAGAAAGGTGTTCTGGAAGCTCCTGCATTTGGGGATTTTGTTTGTTTGTTTTTTTCCCAGTGCAGAGGTTAAGGTGCATTTAAGAAAGTCTAGACAAGCTAACTAACTGCTGTAAGAGAGTGAGCACAAAGCAGTGAAGCAGGTCCTGAAGGACTTGAGGAATGCTGGAAACTGCCGGCTTCAGCTGTCTACACCCTCGTTTGAGTTTGTCGTCAGAGGTGACACCTGGGTGGCCCATGGGGTGGACCCAGTGCTTGTTTTCACAGATGGGTGGTGACACTTCAAAGTGCTGGAGGGTTTGGTGAAAAATTCATTGGGTTAATGTTCTGTTTTTAGATGTTCTCTCACCAAACCCAGAGATTCATGTCAAAATGTCCTATATAGCTTTGTGAAAATGTGAATAACAATTTGAAACAATCAAGTTCAGCACTGTCCCAGTTATTATATAAAAGTGACAAAAGCTAACTTGTATGTGAAGTCTAATGTACAGCCTTTAGTGCATTATCTCATTTAATCCTCAAAAACAACCCTAAATGTGGGGCACGTTTCTTTCATTTTACATATGGGGAAACTGAGGCTTAGAGAAGTGAAGGAAAGCTCCAAGGACTGTAGTAAGTGTGTCGAGTCACACTTGTCACAGTAGATGACAAGGGTGAGAATTCAAATAAGCCCAGTAACTCCAGCAACCATGTTCTTAACACATTCGTGCAATCGCCACATATACATAAGTTTCTCACAGTTTGAAAACACAAGTCAAACATACATCAACCTTAGAGTGACCAGCTGACTGGAAGCAGGATGTTGCTTTGTTTTCCTTCATTAGCTTACAAAAGGGTCTCAGTAATGGAATGACTTCCAACAATTGTCCCATTTGTAAGTTCCTTATAAGAATATCCACTCGCTTCTACATTTATGAGAAGGCTGCTTATAAATAAAATGCCATACACTTGTTTGACAAGTTGTCTGATTTTGGCCATTAAAGAATATTGTCTGTTTGGGTCTGAGGAGTAGAAGGATAACCACAGACTCTGGAATTCAGAAAGAGACTCCCTGTGAGATGAATAAGTGAGAGACATTTGTTATTTAGCCTTTGATTTTCCCTAAAAGTAGAAACCTCAACTACTAAGAAATTATAATTGTAATAAAAGATGTAAAAATAGGGAGAGGTTTTCTACCATTTTGGAAAAGTAGACTAGAAGCCTCCTATAAGGTAGGATGACAGCTTGTGAATTATTCCCCAGGGTTTGACCACATCAGAAAGAGAAATCTTAACTTTCAAACACGAGCTCCTAGATGACACCTGTCTTAGAAAGTCAAGTTATGCTGATACTACAGATGAGGAGACGCATAGCAAATTAAGTCTCTAAACTTACATGATTTGCAAGGAGAGCTGTTTGTGTGCTCCACAATTCTGGTTTCATCTATTCTCAGTTTTAAAGGTCCCCAAGGATATTTGACGTTGGGCCGCATTTCAAAACGACCTTCTTTTCCAAAGTAATCACCAATCACCTAGATAAAAGGCAAAAACAAATATACAAACTGAAAGGTCAATTTACTTGTGTCTCAGAGGCATAGGGCGGCCCCCTCTTACCCACAGGGACTATAATGGCGTGTTCTGAGGGTGTTGTATGTGAGGATTTGGAGTCGCTAAAGGTACTCTGAAAGTGGGCATAGTTTAGGGAGGACTATGGTTCCTTGGCAGAGAAAGGGTTATACAGAAACAGAGGATGGGGGAAGTGGTAGGGCTTGTGTAGGGAGGCAGTGGGGTTTCCAAACTAAAGGCTGTCTCGCCAGCCTCGTCTGAATATTCTGCTGTAGCTACCACGCAGTGGGAAGGCAGGATCTTCCGTGTCTCTCTTGGCCACTTGAAGGGTAGGGCTTCCCCACTTACAATAAGCATGAACCATTTCCTGGAGTCTTCCCTGATCACCCCAATGAGAAGTGGGCCTCCCTCCCTAGAAACTCCCAAGTCTTGAGCTCCTATTTATGTGGAGGCTGCTTTCGGGACTGTTATTTGGACACCAGGAAACACATTCCTTGGAATCCCAACAAGCAGAAGCAGCAGCTGGAGCAGAACCTTCTTTGCTCACCTCCTGGGTGCCCGCTTCCATGTCGGTCATGGCGATCACAGAGAAATCCCCATATCGGTCTCCATTGGCATCTATGGACACCTGGCCAGCAATCCCTAGAGGAGGAGATGGGAGAGAACTCCAAGTGAGTTACTTACAGTCCCTCTGTCCGCCAACAAAAACAAGAAAGTGAATTGACGGGATTTTTTAAACAAACTCATGCCACAGGGAATCTCATCAGACTCTGAGCTTTTTGTTGGCCTTTGGAAAGACATTGTAATTTCATCTGTGTCTGCATTCCTAAATTCTTAACATTTCTCCATTTAAAATGAAAAGAAAAAGAAGTAAATGGCCTCCTTTGGGGAATATGTTTAAAAAAAAAAAAAACGGACAGGCTAACACTCAAAACAGCCTACTTAACCCCCCAGTTTTAGATTAGTTTTTTTAAAAAAACTGCCAGTGGGAAGTGGCAGTGGGTACATTCCTAAACTTGTTATGGGTTCAAGTTATCGCTGGAGAAATGTTATGAAAGAAAACTCATTCCAGGCCCAGGCTCAGCGATGGGCTATTGCGCTGGTTCCTCTGATGAACCAGAGAGCAGAGACCCCCATCCCAGGTCCTGGAGCCAGGAGCTGAAGAGCTGGTCTCTATCCCACTGTGTTGTTCATTCATTGTTTATCCAGAGGCTTTCTGGGTGATTGCAGCATGCGGGATTTAATGCTGCAGCTAAGGCAAAGATGCACTGAACACATTCTTTGCCCAAAAGAGGGGCAGCCTGGAGTAGGGATTCAGCTTGGTGAACTCACATTGGAATCCCAACTACTCGCATTGGAATCCCACCCCTATATTTACTAGCTCTGTGCCCTTGGCCCAAGCCCTTCAAGCTTCAGTATCCAGGGCTATAAAAGAAGCACATGAGTCCCTGCCTGCCAGGAGGCTGTTGAGAAGGTTAAATGAGATAAAACAGGTTAAGCACTCTCAACACAGCTCTAAGAGGAACTAGTTGTTTGCATCTGTGGTTATTATTACCATCACGGTGCCTAGAATAGAGGAGACCATCTGACTATGCCTGCAGCCCTCAGAAAAGAAGCTGGCCCATCTAGTTGCAGAGTCTGGGAATACTCAGTGAAACAGCAGGTCTTTGAGAGGGACATTGGAGAAAGTCTAGAATTGGGACACGCAACCATCAGGGATTGGGAGTGTTCTGCAAACAAAGGTTGCCCTAGCTAGTGTTTATGAAGGCACAAAAGCCAAAAGGAAGCAGCAGACCATGAGGCCCCAGGGAGGTAGTGATTGTAGGAAGGGGAGCAGTGGGTGGGAGGCTGGAGCATGTGGTGGGAGCACGGAGAGCCCTGAGTGCTCCCATGGAGGATGTGAATTTGCTTTGGCGGGCAATGGAGGCTTACAGCAGCCGATCAATAAAAATAAATGTGTCTCATTAGTTGGTATAACTATGTCTATATTATAATTTTCATTAGCTAAGTAAGAGATTGCATATGTCAGCCACTTTCTAATTAACTAATTTGTTCTCTTTCTCTTTAGACCATAGTAGACTGCAGTGTCATTCTTAATGGGTGTTTCTATTGATTGCGTTCTCTGCAGAAGTAAAATGAATGTCTGGGAAAAAAGAATCCCAAGGGAAAGTTCCATGCTCTAGTGTGGCTTGGAGAGGGCAGGTATTTGGGTTGACTGTCCTTTGGGTTGTGGTTTGAAGGCTCAATTATTTTTCCAGACTTTGGTCTACTTTGCCGGAAACAGAATGGAGTTACCCATTCATCTTGACTTTTTTGTCTTCTGAATATAGACTGGTTACAAAGGCTACACCTATCTCAGACTTGTTTATCCTTTTCAGCCTGTAAATCTTTTATGTGATTATACCATTTTTTAAATATATTTACCTCCAAACGTACTGGCTCTTCAAAACCTTGTGTCATGCTGTTCAGATGTGTTTATGATGGTGTGTTCTCCTAAGTGTTTTGCAGAGTATTTTATAAGACAAGGTGGCCCTCGTAATCCAGACCTCATTACACTTGAAGCTATTACAATTCTGCCGAGAAATGGGGTGAGAACCCTCAGGGTAGCCAATTAGCAAGTGAGACTTCACCTGAGAGTATTGTGTCGAAGGTGAGAGTGTCAGGCTGACAGCAGAATTTTCCTGTACATAAGTAATGACATTTTCCACCCTCATTTCCATTGGCCTGTAGCGAAGCACAAGCTTTGAGCCACAGCCCTATTTACCTCGTCACTTCTATCTCTCACACAGAGAAGAAATTCAGCTTCTCTCCAAGCCATTTATTGAAAGACTTGGGAGTTGGTCACAGGTTTCACGGTAATAAAATCCAAATTTGTCAAATAACCTCCAGGGGAGTTTTCCCTTGACAACTTAATGGTCACTGTAAGTGACCATTAAACTTAAAAGTGTTTTTAATGTTAGAAAACTTGGGGTTTTTCTTCACACAGATACTTTAAAGTTCTGGGGGGAGAAGGGGTTACGCTCAGATTGATTGTCAATTAGCAAATAAAATGGACTCATCTTACAAGTCAAGCTCAAAACTCGTCTTGGTTTTCATTGACATTTGAACAGATGCGATTCTAAATTTAGACTGAACTATACAGAACAATATAGATTCAGTTCACATCGCCTGTGTAGACCTGGCCCAGAATGAAAGCATAAGGCTGCTGATGGTAACACGTAACCTGTGCCCCTGGCTCTGAACAAAACGGGGCTCCAGTCATCGTGGGCACCTGCCTTGCCCCTAACAACCCCTCTCAGCAGACCAAGAACAAATGACCACTGGGGAGTGGCTTAGAGCAGGCTGTGGCCTACCTGCCAACGTTGTGCCCACACATGCTGGTTTCTCGGTGTATTGGGCACAACTTCTGGGAAATGTGAGCATGTCCTAATGTGCCCCTGAAGTTATTCTATTTGACTCCAGCTCCTAGCAGCAGTAGTCAGAGGTCAACAAGCAAGGACAACCCTGCAGACCTAGTCATTCATCTTACAGTCTGTCTTTAGGTAAAGCAGACGTCACTCTGGTTTTGAATAAGATGTGGCATTTGCTAAAACCACCCACCAATGAGAAATGAAACCCACCAATTTGAGCATGGCAGCTGCTGCTGGAGGCCTCTAGCTAGAACTTGTGGCAATAGCTATGTCACAATTGCTAATGCCCTTTAAAAGGCAACAACTTACTTTGGATCCACAAAAATTCTTATACAGTTAGATGGTAGAAAAATGTGGAACTATCACTTTTTAAATGTGCTAAATCTGTGAGTGCTCATCTGAAAATTCTTTTACTTGACATACAAGTTTAAAAAAAGTTAAGATGAAGAATAGCATTCATAGTCTGATCCTTTTGTGTGAATTTTTTAGATAAGATATACAAGTGCATATGTGCTGGCAGAAGGCACGAAATATTTTTAGACAGAATCATAGGAAATTGTGAATAGTGATTACTTTGGGGAGAGGGCAGTAGGGTGGGAAGAAAAACTTTCACTTTTCATTTTGTACATTTTTGTACTGTTTAAATTTTCCAGCCAAGAAGTGTCTCATTCTTGTACAGTTGTTAAATGTCAGTAGGGTTTGCTTGAGTGATGAGATTATAGGCCTTTTTTTTTTTTTGGTTGTAGTTCTTGCACCTCTTTGTTCTTAAGAAAGCAACAGCTAGTGGTCACCATTGCAAAAATAAAATAAAAACAGAAAACTCAAAATAAAAACTGTTCTTCTCAATAATCCTTTCATAATCCTTTCAACAGGGGATTATTTCACTTAAAACTGATCACAGAACTCTTCACAAACACTACTTGTTGTGGATGTGGCTTGTGATCCATGTAATTTGAAGACTCATAGAGTAGTTATCCAATGAGCAGAAGGAGAAAAGGCACGTCCTATTTCAGTGGGACTTTCATAAGCTTTATCTCATTTAATTTTCACAAGCCTGCGAGGTACGTTGGTCTTGACTTATTATCCTTACTGTATAGCTGTGAAAAACAAGACACAGGCAAGGTCCCACTGTTGTAAGAAAAAAGCAGAACAAGGAGAGAAGGGGCTGGAAAGGCTGCAGAGTGCTATCACCTTAAAGAGTGAGTCCTCACCTTCAAATGTTCTGTTCCAGGTCTGCTGGATAATTTTCCCTCCATCCTTCTTGCTGTAGCCAGCTCTGAGTACTTCATGTAAAGCCAGGGCATAGAGAAGAATGGCGTCATGAAATCCTTCAACAAACATGTTAACCTGGAAAGGAAACCCCACAGGGTGAGCCCAAACACCAAAGGACTGGCATTCAGGAATAATGCAAGCAAATTAAAATGGTTAACAAGTTAGACTCGAGACCCACAGGCAATAGCAGAGGGGGGCAGAAGATTAGCTAAGGGGCATCCCTCCCTGGTTTTCCGGCAATGCTCAGTGAGGGAGCTCTTCCCCCTGGTAGAGTTGTAGAGAGGAGACAAGACAGAGAATCAAGAACTTGGTACCTATTACTAGGTTCGGCTTCCAGGGACATAGTTCCTGTGTGCTCCCCCTTCTGCCCACGTCTGCTCTCTACCTCAGGCCGCCTCAAGTCCGGCCTCTCCTTGAGGTCTTCTCCAGCTTCAACAGACCCCACAATCTCTCTAAACTCTTCATGAGGAGCATATCTAAGAGCACAGTAAGGATTCCTCATATTCAAATATTACTAAATGCCCCGCATCGTGCTGGTACTGAAGTTACAAAGAGCTGGGTCTAACCATTGCTGTCTGCCCTGCATCTACTTCCACTCTGTCAGCTGTCACATCTCAGCTTCTGTTTCCAATTTATATTTGAGGGGTTCCTAAGCACTCAGCCATTCCCTACTTCCACCCCTGCATCGCTCCAAGGACAAGAAGGGAAACAGGGCCTCCCCTGGTGGCACTGTGGTTGAGCACTGGTCTGCGAAGCTGCCCACAGCCTCTGCAGCACCGATTTGATCCCCGGCCACCGGCGAGGATCCCACATGGTGCGACAGACCCTTCCTGCCACGCCCACTGCTCCCCTCAGCAGTGTATTTCGTCAGTCTGCCTGTTCTGTTCCCCGCTCTGGCTCTGGTGAATTCTCTCACCCTCCTGCGCTTCTGACTGTACCCAGTGCTTGTATAAATAAATAAATAAATCTTTTTTTAAAAAAAAAACCTCTTTTTAAAAAAAAAGAATGGAAACAGGTCTGGATCTTTGGTTTACCCCAGTCAGTTCTGCTCAAGTGAAATAGCCCTCAGTTCACTTACAGGCTCACGAGAAGTTGGGGAGTCAACTAATCAGTTTCAGACTCGTTTCCTTCCTTGAGCACCTATCATTTGGCAAGTTCAAATGCTACATTTAAGCCTCTGTAGTATTCATTAGACATGAAATATGCATTCATAATCTTGAAAGAGTGAGTAACTTATAAACAGTATAAAAGTACAAAAAATATCTGAGCCTTCTTAGTTCAGGAGAAAGTGTCGAGAACAGAATGCCAAAGCAGCAGAGAGAATCGGGTATCATGACTTCGACTACATGAGGTTTTGTGAAAGGTCTTCCCTGCCCAACCTAGAAAGACTCTGTGGGAATATGCCACAACTAACCAGTGTCACCCAGGTCAAATATACAGTCAGAGAAGTCATGGCTCAACATCACTCCCCTTGGCCTCATCCCACCCCTAAGAGTGGGGGAGCCCATTAGTGTGACAGCAACAAGTATTTCAGGTTTATCAAAGTCTAGTATGGTGGGCACACCTGGACTATAGTGAGGACTACGGGGGCCTTGTGATGAGCGTGGGTGGGGCATGTATCTGAGAGGTGTGATCTTAAACCTCTGATCATGTACAGTGTTGCAAACCAATGTACCTCAATAACATGTTGCAAACCAATGTACCTCAATAAAATAAAAAAGCACAACAAAGCAAAAACAGACAATTATAAACCAGAGACATCCTGCAGGGGAGGAGGCGGGAGAGGGATCAGAGGGAGGGAGGGAGGCGCACAGGGGACTGAGGTGATGGTGCACGGGTGCATTGGGGGAGTAAACTCTATGGGGACTACACCTGAGGGGGTGGTGGGAAGCAAACATTATTTAAAAATGAACAGTGATGTAAAAATTTTTTTTAAATTTTAAAATTAAAAATAAAATAAAAAGAGCTTAGTGCTGAAAAGCAATTTATAATAATGACTAAAAGAGCCTGGGCTTGTTTCCTAGCTCTGCCACTTCCTAGTTTCTGCACCACTCTGGGTCCAGTTGGGTTCCCTCCCCCAACTGGAATATAGGAAGAGCAAGTGTCCTGGTCTCGTGGGGTTGCTATGAGGTTTAAATGGGTAGAAAAGACTTTGAACAGCACCTAGTAGAGTCAGCACTCATTGCTAGCTTTTGTCATGGTTACTGTCCAGAGACAGAGAAATCTAAATCTAGGGATTCAGCTTGGTTTCTGAATCCTAATAGCAGTACTTAGGAGTGCCCTACAGACGGGCATGACATATCTTATAGACCCATTTTACACATTATGGAAACTAAAGCTCCTTGTTCATGCTCGGGCATTCCACACAGCTCTCTCCCACAACATCTAGCCCTTAATTCCTCCCAAGTGTAGTATCTCAAGCTGGTCAAGTCCATGAATGCTCTGGGAGAGGCAGAAGGTAGGAGAGTGTACTGGGGTCTCAGGGAGCTCTGAGTTAACTGCTAGACTCAAGAGCTAATCCTGATACCTTACGTCATCTCTCTTACCTTCCATGTGCTTGTGGGTTAAACTGGGGTAAGGTACCTACTCATGTCAAAGAGTTCTCAGAAGGAAGGAATGAATGTAAAACATCTAAATGTAAAACATTTAAATGAAGGAATGAATGTAAAACATCTAAAACAGTTCCTGGGACTGTAAAAGCCAAGGGGAGACATTTACTCTTAGGCGTCAAGCTTAAGTCTCAGAGTCATTATTTTCTTAGGCAAAGAAGAATAGTGTAGAAATAACATCTACTAGTCAAAGATAATTTTCTGCAGAGTTGGCTGTGCTAATTCAATTTTCCAAAGGAATATGAAATGTTCACTTAGGCCATGAAGTCATCAGGGCCCGAGAAAGTATGCATGCTGATGAGCTAATGCATTTTAATAAGTGGACTTCAGCAGTGTCATTTAACTTCCAGGCCATAATGAGAAGAACCTTTTTCAGAAGATCTACCTCCTCTTTGATAAAAGCATAAAACCTATCCCGCTGCAGACAGAAGTCACTGAAATGCAGAATCATGGGATATGAAAGAGGTAAGGCGCCTTAGGAAATCTCTGCCTTTGCTCCTCTCCTTACAGTGAGGGCCAAAGAGTATCAGTCGCCCTCAACCTCCCTGCGCTCTGTAATTGAGGGTTGCTCCCTCTATATTCCTTGTTCCTTTCTGACTCCTCAAAATACTAACGCAGGGGAGCCTCCCCTGGTGGTGCAGGCTGTTGAGCGCAGTACTGTGGAGCTGTCCGAGGCCTCTGTTGCTCGGGTTCGATCCCGGCCTGCGATAATCGCACATGGTGCAGCAGACCTCTCCTGTCTCGCCCGCTGCTCCCCTCAGCAGTGTATTTCAGTCAGTCTGCCTGTTCTGTTCCCCGCTCTGTCTCTGGTGAATCCTCTCACCCTACCGCACATCTGGCCTGTACACTGGTTTTGTACACATGAATAAATAAATCTTTAAAAAAAAAATCCTAACGCAGGGCCACCAGGCTACCATCAGCCACCCACAGCATCAGATGGTGGCCTGGTCTGGCCTTTGCACTCCTCCCCTTGGTGATCGGCCCTCTAAGCTGCCCCCTCTATGATCCGGGATGGAAGAAGCATGAACTTGGGTCACTTCTTTTCTATCAGGTTTGGTGTAGAAGAGACTCCATAAGCTCTGAATACGTGCTGGGTCTGGAGACTCACTTTATTCCGATTTGCAAATGGATTGAAAAATTCACCTTTTTCCCTCTCAATGGGGCTGAGTGTCTCCCTCTCCTGCCAAAATTAGCAGGAGAGCTGCCGACCCCCACCAAGGTTCACTGGCACCCCAGCCTGCTGCGGGGGAGGTTTCAAAACACCTACCTCATAGGACCTCAAGCCAAAAGCAAAACCCTAGAGGCCATCTTTTCTCGAGGAGAACATTCTCACATCCACACGTGTTTTTTAATGGGAGGAAAGCCCGTTAGCACATTATAGACACTGAAAATAGGAAGTGCAAATTAAAAAGAAAAACGAGGGAGAAAAAAAAAAAAATCCAGAGTATTAAGTTGCCTTTGGAACACTTTCCACTAGACCTCTGGGCTGAAAGGAGCAAGGTCATCTGTTTTATTCCCTGCTCAGAGCAATACTTGAACCTCAGACTCCTGACTGACACCTCATGCTGTCGTGACGGAGGTCACTGAGTGACCTATTCTAGTATTTAGCATTATTGTAGCCAGAAGGTTCTTCCTGCCAGCCATTCCTTACCATTAGCCATAGGACTTCATGAAATTCCTAAATGCAGCCAATTTCCCTGCTAGATGCTGAACAAAATGAGTTAAAAAAAAAAATACAGTTCATGATTCCTGGATTTACAACCTCAACTAAACAATATACCGCCACTCCACACCATACAGACGGACTCTACTCCACACACCACACACTCAGGCCTCACTCCACACACCACACACACAGATGGACTCCACTCCATACACCACACACTCAGGCCTCACTCCACACACCACACACACAGATGGACTCCATTCCACATTCCACACACACAGGCCCCACTCCACACACCATACACACAGATGGACTCCACTCCACACACCACACACACAGATTCCAGCCAGGCAGCTATGAAGTGAACCCCGGTGCGGGGCAAGCACAGGTGATGATTATTTGTGCTGGGTATCAAGGAAAGCATCATTCAAACAGGATGGAACTCACCATCTTCCACCATCTTCCATTCACTCACCATCGTCTGCTCATTCTGGGAGTTTGCCAGAACACGCTAGCATGCTGACGTTGTCTCTCCTATCATTGCATTGCAAATCTCTTGATTTTGTCCTCTGGTAGTTGACTGTAGGCAGCAGGAATTTCAAATGGAGAAATGCTATTTTTGCCTTTGGCCTTCCTTTCTGATAGCACCTGTCAATCATGTCTATTTATTCCCCTATCGTGAAGAAAACTGAATAGAAATCCTGTTATTTTTTAACAGAATACAAAGAGTTGCCATTCACAACAGGCTGCACTCTCTTTGAGGATGCAAATTCATAGACAAATTCCTCAATGCTTGTGCAAGTACGCAAAGAGGGCTGTGTGCCTCAGCTGTTCTGTAAAGTGAGAGTAAGTGGCACGCAGTATCTAGCTCCCCAGGGCCATCTGATAGCTGAGCCGGCCTGCAAAGGAAAAAGCTACCCAAGTTAAATGCATGAGAAGCTGACCAGGGGTTTGGCTAGTGGCGCCCACGTGAGCTCAGTCTATCACAGTGAGGCTGCCTTCCTTACCACAGACCACTGGTTCCCAAGGCAAGAGAGGGCCATAGGGGGTGCTTGGCATTTCTGATGAGCCTTGTGAAAAAGATAAGCTCCTTAACCTCCTGTTAGGGTGAAGGAGAGACAGGGAAAGGGAAATCTGGATAGGTGCAGAACCTGCCCTTTCTCCATCGGAGCTGAAACAAGGGCAGCAGCATCTTGTCTGGTTAATAAGAATCAGAACCTGGTCCCGCATTCCTGGGCCATGGAGACGCAGGCAGCAGATGGCAGCCGCATGGACTGGCCAACAGTTAGAGAACATGAGGCTAGTGGTGAGCACTGTTTGTGCCTGCCGTGCAATAAAACAGTTTTCATTCAATTTTCTTTTAAATCAAGAAAGTAAATGCATAGGATTCAGGCAGGGAAACAGCAGGAATTTCCATAATCCCAACTTCTTCAACACTAAAGAGAGGTTCTCACTCTTACAGATACCCCAAAGTCTGCTCGCCTCTCCTGGATCTGCCTGCAGGGAATTTGCATTTGGTCATTTGCTGACTTATTTGAGACTGAAGGAAATTTAAGTTGAAAATAGGCATCTTTATCCCAGTTGAACTCTGAGGAAATGCAAGGGGGAGTGGCTAACAGCCAGGCAGCTTGTCACAGAGAGCACCCGGACCCAGCTCTGCTTGGCCAATGCATCACTGTACCCCCTTGGCCACCTTCTCTCTCCCAAGACTGAGGTTAGGATTTCTGGGAAGTGGCACTTTATCCGAGGATGACCATCCTGTCTCCATCCTGGCCTTGGCTCCACCCCATCCCAATGCTCTAGTCAGGCAAATCAACTGAGGTCTGAAGCCTCAAGCGTGGTGCCTGCCAAGAGAAGCAGACCTTTCCTCTCAATACCCAAGACAGAACGGATGATTCAACAAAAGCAGTGCTGGGACACGCAACACCCGTTAAGTCAAGTTAGGAGACCTCATTATGAGTAATGACAGCAACTGCTTGCTCCTTTAATAGTCAGAGCAGTGGTGCAGGCCCAGTGCAGCCTGGTGCTGCATATGGCAGCCATTTACAAGAGGAAACCTCAGCAAGGAAAGCTCCCAGGGGCCTCTTTGTGGGGAGCAAGCAGGGGGGAGAACTCCGTGGAGCTGGACTCCTGGAATTGGTGGTTGTGAAGCATGAGCAGATGAGAGGCACTCTAAAAAGTTCTCCCAACGTTCTGACAGGGAATTCAGTCATCTGATACATTTGCCCTTTGAATGTGTCACACACGCGTCACATACGGATGCTTCTCATCACCCATCGCCCTTGGCTTAGTTGAGAAGTGCACATTCATAATGACATAATTGTTTCTGGCTTTCAGATGAGCGAATGAGAAATCTGTCCTTGGCCTTGACATCCCGGCAGTGACGGACTGATGTGCCTCTGGAAAGCCTGGTGACCAACCCCCACACACTAGGCTGCACACTCACTGGCTGCTCTTCCCAGGACCTGCATTCCTGTCAGGCACAATATCAAGGTGAGCAAATGCATGAACCAAAATCCAATGGCAGGAGGATGGGGCGGGCAGCAGACACCCCACGTGTCCTGTGAGGCTCATTGTAGGGCTGTGATGATTTGCTTTTGAAGGATCTTTGTTCTATATTTCCTGATTCTTGATAATAACAACAACTTTGATAAATAATAAAAAATGTAGCAAAGTTTCATTTCCCCAAATGAAAATGAGTTTCATCAAGGGAAAATGGATGTTTCACATAAGTAAACCTTTTAAGTTCTTAAATGTTATTTCTCTATCAAAACTTTTTGGACCATATAAACACCTTTTATATAAATGCTTCTAAAATGGAGAAAGGATAGTCTCTTCAATGAATGATGTTAGGAAGACAGAATATATACACATAAAGGAAGGAAACTGGACCACTATCTCAAGCTACTCACAAAAATTAATTTGAATGGATGAAAGACTTGCATGTAAGACCTGGAACCTGGAAACTACTGGAAGAAAATATAGGGAAATCTGTATTGACAAAATCTCCTTGGCATTGGTCTTGGCAATGTGTTTTGGATAAAACAATAGAACAAGTAGGTCTTCATCAAACTAGAAAGATTCTGCAGAGCAGAGGAACCATCGAAATGAAAAGGGAACCTATGGAAGAGGGTAAAATATTTGCAAATCATCTTTGGTAAGGAGCAAATATAAGAAACTCAATAGCAAAAAAAAAATCAGATTTTATAATGAGCAAAGGGACCTGGAAGAGACATTTGCCAAGGGAGACATATTGAGGGCCACCAGGTCCATGAAAAGCTGTTCAGCATCACTGATCAGGAGAGAAATGTATATCCAAACTGTAAGTGAGATAGCACCTCACACCTCTTAGACTATTACAAAAAATAAAGCAATAAGTGTTGGCAAATGTGGAGAAAAGGGAAACTTTGGGTGAGAATTTATATGGCTTTTATGAAAAACAGTACAGCTTTTCCTCAGAAAGTTAAAACCAGAATTACCATATGATCCATTAACCTAGATATATCAGGACCTTCGCTGTCTGACCCTCATGTTCACTGCAGCGTTACTCACAATAGCCAACACATGGAAACGAGCTAAGTGCCTGCTGATGAATGAATAAAGAAAATGTGATATAAACAATGGAATATTATTCAGGCATAAAAAAGAAAGAAATCCTGCCATCATCATTATCGTGATGTCATAAATGAACCTACAGAGATTATGCTAAGTGAAATTAGCCAAGCAGAGAAAGACAAATACCACATGATCTCTTTTATACATCGAGTCTAAAACTCTTGAATTCATAGAAATGGAGAGGTGAGTGGTGTTACCATGGCAAAGTGAGAAATGAGGAGACACTGTTCAAAGGGTACAAGCTTTCAGTTATAAGAGAAATCAGTTCTGGGAATCTATATATAGCACAGCCACTACAGCCAATACTGTGTTGTCTACCTGTGACAGAGTAAAAGAGTAAATCTTAAATGTACTTATCACAAAAATAAGAAAATCATAACGATGCAATGTGTTTGTAACCATTCCACAATATATACATGTATGAAATCACACGGTAAACCTTAAATTTACATAATTTTGTCAAGTATACCTCAGTAAAAAGGACGGGAAAGTGGTTGTTTGTGGCAGGTGGAAATTGGTTGGAAAGAGACATAAAAGAATTTTAGGTACAAATTCCCTGTATCTTGATTGGGATGGTAGTGACAAGGACATCCACATTTATCAAGACTGATCAAATTGTACAGGTAAGATCTACAGATTTCACTGTATAAAAATTTTATTTGGATAAAATAATAAAGAACCTGTATATTTAAAATACATACTGAAATATTTATAGATTAAATTAAAGTGCCTTAGATTTGCTTCAAAATTATCAGGAGTTGGGCTGAGGCTGAAGAAAAGGTTATAGATGAAGTCAGAAACTGAGTTGGTAACTGCTGAAGCTAAGTGAGGGGACATGGGACGCCACTGTCCTGTACTCTCTACTTTTGTATATATTTGAAATTTCCCATAATAAGGTTATCTGTATTAATCAATCCCCTAAATGAAGTCTATAACAGTGCAGAAACTTCCACAGTCGGTACTATTAGCACATATGAAAATACAAGGTCAACATTGATGTTTTGCCCTATCCAATTCTGTATTTTCTATATTGAGCCAAAATTCTATTTAATTTTTAAACCAATAAATTTTTTAAAAAAGACATTTACAGATCTCAAATATCAACCTAAAAGAATAAGGCCACGCACCAATCAACACTTTCTCAATCTCATTTGGGATCCATCATAATGAACTAATCTAAATCATTCTGGAACCATTTTAAGACAACCTTTGGAAACTATGCAAATAATGAGTTTCATATGCTTACTAACTACCAGAAAAAATAGTCATTCTTTGTAACTATCC
This sequence comes from Talpa occidentalis, assembly GCF_014898055.3. Taxonomy (NCBI): domain Eukaryota; kingdom Metazoa; phylum Chordata; class Mammalia; order Eulipotyphla; family Talpidae; genus Talpa; species Talpa occidentalis. The sequence continues at coordinate 123,645,293 of NW_023604972.1, forward strand.
TAAAAATATCCCTTTAGGTCTACAGTTTGAAAATTCATTTAAGACTCCAAATTTCAAGAAATACCCCCAACAGTCTTCACAAAGTTGGATCATGCTACCTCTAATTATATATTTTGAAGAGACTGTTCTTTTTAAGTTTATTCATCAGACAATTGCTTCTCCCCTGGGCAATTAAAAGATACTCTATTTCTTTCTTAAAATGTTAGGGCAAACATAACCTACTAATGTGAGAAAACTTCATTTCTCTGTTAAAAGTTAATCAAAACTGTGCAGAGTATTCTAGATGTGGATGTGACAGAACTTTATACCATGGACATTGACCTAATTTTTGAAAAGCAGAATGACACTGAGCTTAATAAATATAATGGCCACTGCATCAAAGAAACTCCTGAGATGTCTTGGGCATTAACCTCCCAGGCATTCTTTACAACCTAAAAGAATTTCATAATCACAAAACTTTACAACTTGAAGGGAATTTGGAGCTCATGTAGTGCCACCAGCTATGTAAATGAGAAAATAAAGACCACAGCGGCTCTCCGATCCAATCCACGTCTCCCGGTTATTAAAGACAGCTGCATTGGGACTCTAGCCCCCCTGACTCCAACCAGCATTTTTCTCATCAGTATGAATTTGTTTATCAAGCAAAGCAACCCCCTAAAGACAGAACCCACACACCCGGACTAGAGCACCACACTTCTCAGCCTCTTCTTGGAAGACTGAATTTGATTTCTCTGACATGTATGTATAAGACTTCCAAGATGTTTTCTGCATATCAGAAGGGAGGGGGGAAAGAATAAGGCAGTTCATCCTAGCAAACACATGGTAAATTTAAGTATCGGGAAAATAGGATCAAGTTGGAGCCAGGGGTGGATAGGAAGAAGGATATTATTCATAGATACCAAATTATTAAAATCAGCTCCAGGATTGCTTAAAAAATTATAAACTGACATGAATGCAGAAAAATACATTTAATCTCTTTAAGCCTATTGCTCATGTAGTCAGTTTATCATTTTCTACAAGGAGCTGTTACTTGTTTTTAAAAGTTGAGACATAGAACATAAAGGGAGGAAACTAATCAGAGATTGCTCTCAAAGAACTGAGGCATCAAAAATCCTGTCAGATATCACTGTCATTTGAATCAAGGACTCTCAGACCCAGGGCATAATGAATTCATTAAGGAGGTTGGGAGTCAGCTCACATTCTTCCTGTCCACCCACATTAATGCTTTCATACCAGGCCAGTTCAGCTTCCCTGGGCATTATTCATTCATTCAACACTGCAGTCTCTTGGTTCCTGGACAGCTATTAGTTTCATGAATTTTGTCTCCACTCAGTTTCATCAACTCACCCTCATGGACAGACCCTCAACCAATGTTTCTCAGACTTCACTGTGCTTTCAGCTCACCTGAGTCTATTGTCCACATGCAGCTTCTGAGTCAGTAGGTCCTGGTTGTGGGTGGGGGGAGCTAAGACACCTCCTTTCAGGCAATGCTGATGCTCCTGGTCCACAGACCTCCCAGGTCTCATCAGCAGACCCAGATCTCATCAGGAGCTCTACTTTCAGCATCCTTGAAAGTCTCTTTTGTTCGTAATCTCCTACTTCCTACTCCCTCTGGGTGCAGAACATGTTCTTTGTTGGGTGTTTTTTTTGGTTTTGTTTTTTATTTATTTTTCCTTTTTGTTATGTTATTATTTTTTAATTTAAATATTTTATTTTATATAATTCTTACATCTTTTTTCATCTTTGCACAATGTATGCATTTTCATTTTGGTTATATTCCCCACACAATTGCACCCCCCCCTTATTTTGACTCTAGTCCTTCCTTTCCCCGCCCCTCCCCACCCACCTCGTAGTGTGTCTCTGGTTTATAGTTGCTTGTTGATTTTGATCGTTACTTTGTGTTGACAACTCCAACTTCTCTCCTGAGGTGCCCACTTCCAATTTCCCATGGGCCCATCCACCTGACAACCGTCTCTGCTCGCCTCATCTTTGGGCTGGGCCTTGCTCTCCATAGAGCTCTGCTGGGCTGAGCTTCAAGAGGGCGTCAAGGAGGAAGCTTGAGTTCAAAGAACATGTTCTGCGTGCACGCAAGGAGGAACTCAGACTTCCTCCTTGACGCCCCCTTGCAGCTCAGCCCAGCAGAGCTCTATGGAGAGCAAGTCCCAGCCCAAAGATGAGGCGAGCAGAGGTTGTTTTCAGGTGGGAAATTGGAAGTGGGCACCTCAAGAGAGAAGTTGGAGTTGGAGATAGAAATTTAGGATTTCTCTTCATGGAATGAACATCCCACCCAGAAAGCCAGTGGGTTTGCTGCCCAGAATAGCGTGGAGAGAGAAAACGGCCTACAGGAGAACCTGGCAGAACACAATATTTGTGGAGTAAGTGGAAAAGAGGACTTATGAGAGGAGACTCGGACGCACACTGCAATGTAGGCAGAGAACTTGGAGATGGTTGGCAGCCAAGAAAAGAGCAGATTTCAAAAGAGAGACCTTTCCAAGCTACTCCTCAAGGAAATCCCTCCAGCCAAGCCAGGTTATTTTGCTCACTATTCCCTAAATACGTCTAATGCAGTCCTACTTCAAAGTTTGTGTTCCCACTTTTTTCTCACCTGGGAAGCTCGTCTGTACCCATCTCTTCTTACCCATCCTTCAGAAGCCACCCTCACAGGTACGCGTTGTCCTCACAGGACCCAGCACGACGCCTCGGACAAAGGAAGGACTCTAAATGCTGCTAGTGTGCGAGTTAATCACTCACCATCTGCAGGTTTATGAAATGCACAGTGATTCACAGCGTTGAGTGGCAGCAGAGATAGCTGTGCACTCAGAGGACATGTGAACTGTACCTGAAAACTGTGCAACCCAAGAGACTCTTGGACATGTGGTTACCATAAATACATGTCACTGCTGAGTACAGAAGAGAGAAAATGGTGTCAAGTTGGAGTGAGTGTAATTTTATGGCAACAGTCAGCACACTGGGGAACCAACATGAGGAAGGACTGATAACTCATTAAGATCTTTAGGAAAGGGTAGAAATTAGCAGTGAATTAGCAATTCCCCACCTCCATAGAGGTAACCAAGCAAAGGCAGTCATTAATAAAACTCCCCAGATTTTGTCAAATTGTCTGTAATGCAAAAAAAAAAAAAAAAAAAAAAAAAAAAATTGGTTCACCTACGGCCAACCTCTAAATCAGAGCCTTGGGAAGCAAGATTTTTGGAACTTTATAAAATAAAGCAAGTTCACTCTTGGAGGCGAGGGGCTCAGGGCAGGATCAGAAGATAAAGACTAATCCAGAATAATTTCCTACAACTGGTACTACTTTCAGATTTCATAACTGAAAGGGCCTGAGACCCCAGCAATATATTATTCTAGTTCCTCTCTTTAACAATTGGCTGGACCCCAGGAAGGATGTCATTCGAAACGGCTACTACACACTGCGTGCAGGGCCGTGGGGTGTTCAGCGCTCAGCTGCTTTCTTTGGAAACTATCACTCAAAGTGCTTAAGCTTATAAAACCCCTTTACAATCATTTTTCATAACTTCCAAGAACAACTCAGTGTGGTTTTCTCCATTTCACAGATGAAAGTCTCTGGCACACAAGGTGGCATGGCCTGAGGTCACTAAAATGCCCATCAATTCATATTTATTGAGCCGCCACCTTGGGCTCTGCCCCACATCCACCCACAGGGATAGCAGCATCGCTGCTCAGGCCTCCTGAACCAGAACTCTGCCCTGAGACTTTAAAACCTGCGGCTGCTGTCAGCTTCAAACACCAGAGTCCTCTATTAGCACCAAGGCCAATGGAGCTGGCAGGGCCCCGTGGGCTCCCTTCAAGCTGGAAGGCTGAAGCATGAGCTTTCCCTTCGGGTCCTGTCAAATTTTGGGGGTTGCTGCCTTCTTGCTGCTGCTTCAGACAAATGCAAAGCTACATGTTAGGGGCGTGAGTCCTGAAAGCAACTCGCTGCTTCTTCCACAGAGTGATCTCACTACAGAGCACTTGTCCGAGCAGAGCTCTCTTGTAAATAGAATAAATCCTGGCACTTGCAAGACTTTTCTCTACAAAGAACAAAACACCACCTTTAGATTCCTTTTCCAGGTTCCTGCTTTAAACGCAACATCCCAGTAAAGCTCATCTACCAACCCCTCGGCATCTTTGTGTAAATGAGTCCTCACCAAGTGGAGAAAGATGGATTCAGTGACCCAGAAGCCCCAGAAGGGGGATTAAAAAAAAAAAAGACATCTGCGCTTTTATCCACTGCAATTTTGTCCCGTGCTCCTTTGCTTACACCAGTGAGTGTAACTGTTGCCGTTAATACATGTACTTTCTGCAAATTGAACTGGTGCTGTCCCTATAGTCCATATTTTAGGTGACTGGACTATGCTGAAAAATAATTTTTGTTTCCATGGTGAAGGATTTGGCCAACTGTGGTGGAATGTCCTTCTACTCCATGCAGCGACAGTGCAGGATGAAAAATAAAACAGTTTAGCCTTTCAGTTGTGAAATTTCCACACTGCATTGCTGTTTTAGTCATGCATATTTGAGTATATTGTCACCGTTATTGCAAAATATCTTTCTAACTGAAATTATATCATCACACATAAGTTGAAAAAAACACAATGATTGTCTTTCAGAAGGTCACAATGAAGCCTGTTACTAGGGGAAGTCATTTCTCATAGGTGCTGTGGTTCTTCCTGGAATATTTCAGCTTGCACCAGTTCAGCAACGCTTTTGCAATTAATAAATCCAAACGTGCCAATATGTGGAAATCACAAGCAAATAGATACTGCTTGACAACCAAACCATAAAAAAAAAAAACTCATCATGAGCGTCCCAAGTTTTTAAAATATTCTAATTTAACACAACTAAGACTATGTCAACATTCCAGGAATAAGTCATTTTAAAGCAATTTCCCTTTATTTCAAGAAAATGCAAGTGATTTTTTCTTTTAGATTGAGTACAACTATTTAAATGTGTTTGGAAAATCAACTGATGTTTCTTTAGCTATATAAAAAAAATGACTTTTAATAAGTCATTCCTCCTGCAGTGCCACGGTCCACCTGATTGCATTTCCCTAATAAAACTAATCTTATTAATATGTTGGCATGTGAACTCATTATATTTCTGTTGTTAAAAGCCAACTATGGTTTGCTTTTATTCTTTCAAATACAATTAGCAAAGCTCTCCAGTGCCTGAAAGGGCCTTTTCATTTGGACAAATTATTCCCTGGCTGACTTTAAAGAAAAGGGGTGAAAGCAAAAGAAGGGGGGCGGGGGGTATAGTCTCCTTCTATTCTGATGCAGCCCAGCAGACACAAAAGCTTGCCTGTGCACAGTCTTGCAGAAGTGAGGCGAATACATCTTGCCTGGATGCATTTTTTCCTTTCATTGCTTTAACTGAATTGCTGACTTTTTTTTAAAATTTCAGTAAGAGTAACCAGTTCCAATGAAATGACATTATGTAAGACAAGATGGGGGTGAAGTGTCTGGCCAAGATGTTAGTGATAACTTTGCAACTGAAGTCACCTCCCACACGGCTTCCATGCAAAGTCAGTGTCAAAATGTAAGTTGGTTCAGACAGATCTTCTGCAGGGTCTTTCTGTCATTGAAGGAAATGAAAGCATTGGTTTTCAACATTTTGGACTTTCCAAAGTGTAATGTCTGGCCTATCTAAACAATGATTTATTAAGCCCTGTCTCTGTTCAAATACTTGGGCTGGATAAATTGTCCACTCCCAGGGGCTCCCATTTCATATATGAGTGTCGGAGGGAGACTGGGAATGAGGAATACCCAGAGGCGCATTCCTCCTGCCTAACAATACTGCTGTGCAGTCAACACTGCCAGAATATTTGTTTAATTAGTTAAATTTTCAACTTTTAAATAAGGAGAAAAAACAAGCTATGGGTGGCCCGCTAACCTCAAACGAGCAAATATCCAAGGTTATAAAATCACCCCCTGCTCAGAATACCTGGTTAGAAATAAAAACAGCATTTACCAAATTCTAACCCAAGTGAAGAACAGAGATCGCATTAAGAAGTATGAAACTGAATTGGAAAGCCGAAATACTAAGGGTGCAGCATTATTTCAAAAAAAGAAAAAATGGACCCTGAGCATTCTTTTAACTAAAACCTTTCTGTAATAACAACAAAAAATCTTCTCTGAGATGGAGAACAGGAGAAACACTATATATTTAAAAAAAAAAAAAAAAAAAACTGCAGACCCTCCCTTAAAAACTAAGCTCTACCCTTGTATTGGCAAAACTGCACTTGCAACTGTATCTGTACAGATGCAAATTGGAGCAGAACATTGCAATTACTTAATTTCTGAACACAAAGGTCAGCTGTGCACATGCAAACAGTTACAGGCCACAGAATGGTGACCAGTTTGGAACTGAGAAAAAGTTGGTCCTTTGTATTTTAAAGCTAGAGTCTTGAAAATTTCCAAAAGATTTTTCTGATGTAATGTTACATGCAGGAGAATACTTCATTGTAGTAAAACTCTCTAAAATGGGGAAGAGGGGCCTGTGATCATTTTACACTGTGATTTTTCAATAAAGGATAAATAAATTTGATAATGAAATATATGACAATGACAACGTATAGTGACAATGAAACACAGCCTCTAAATTAAGACTAAGGTTAGAAAACACTTTCAACATGTAACAACAGAAATTGGGGATGGGAAAGCCCTTTGAGGTAGTGCCTCCCTCGTGGCTCAAGGGGTTAAGCACTACACTATGAAGCAATCTGAAGCCTCTGCAGCACGAGTTCAATCCCCGGCCCATCAGGGAGCAACCCACATGGCGCAGCTGACCTCTCCTGTCTCGTCCGCTGCTCCCCTCAGCAGTGTATTTCGTCAGTCTGCCTGTTCTGTTTCCCACTCTGTCTCTGGTGAATCCTCTCAGCCCCCACACCTCTGGACTGTGCCTCAGCTCTTGTATGCATAAATAAATAAATATTTTTTTTTTAAAGCACACAAATCTCTGGTTTTAGAGAAGAAACCCTAAAAAGTAAAAGGGTCTGGCCACAAACTTTCTCAGCCCAGATTTATGGACTGACCCATGGTCTGGAGCTCTGCCTCTTTCCCAGGTCCTTGCTGGCAGGACTACCGTCAGCTCTAGAATGATGCTGTCTCCAGTGCTGGTGAATACCAAGAAATGGTCTCTGCTCTCCAAGGTTGTATGGGACTATAACTGGGTCCCTCTTGGGGGCCCACTTAACCAGTTTCTACCTTCAAATGTCTTTAAAAATTTTTTTCTGAAGCACTTTACAATAAAAGAGTCCTGACAGATTCTAGAAAGAGTATAAAATTGCTGTCACTGCAGATTATAAATAACTCGCTAGGACACAAACAGCTCCAATTATTTTTATGTAAATATCTTATTTTTCATCCTTGCAACTGAGTCAATTTGGCTTTTTAAAAATCTATTTTAAAACCTCAAATTCTGCTATCACTAATAACAGGATTCCTAGATGATGTACACAAAATATTATTTTTCAAATGAGGTTGGCATGAGAGTTGTGTTAAAGGAAACAGTTTAGACTGGGCGGGTAGTAAAATAAAGCCTTCTTATACCAGTCTAACAGACCTGTAAAAGAACAAGCCTTTTCTTAATGAGTATGTGTTATTGTTAATGCATGCTACCGATATACAATTACCTTGAAAGAATTAAAGAAGGCCAGTGTGTCTGAAAGGGTAAGAAATTAAGCTAGTAAATCAAGAAAAAGTAGGCACTAGAAGAGAAACTTATCATACAGGTATTTATAAAGGAGCAATACAAACATGTTGATCCCCTCTGCAAACGCACATATACACTCTCTATTTCCCTCTTCCTTCTTTGATTTGAATATAACAAGATCCCCCCAAAACAACAACAACAAAAAGCACCACCATCTTCAATCCATATGATTCAACAATCCAGAAATTCTCATAAATCACAGACATTAAAACACATATTCCCTCAAAATCCCCATCAAAATGACAACAGAGGAATTTTTAAAATTTTAAACTTGCAAATCAAAAGAATACAGGAAGAAAATAGTAGATGAGAAATGAAATGTCAGCAAATATGTGCAAGTTGGAAAGGGGTAACTGATGTCAAAGACACCTGAGTAACTGCAAGTGTGCACAGGAGCATGTCGGGAACTTCAACAAAAAGCAAAGAGCTCCACTCCGGAGGCTCCTATTGGAGACACTGGCTGTCTCTGGAGGTAAAGATGCAATGGGTCGAAAATAGCAAAATTAACTGAAAATCTGCATAAAGAACACTTAAAAGTTAGATTCCTCACCCCAAACCTTACAGAGAAAAAATAATTGCCCCTTTCCATCCGGACAGAAGACAGATCTGTTGTTTGAAAATGTTGATGCAAAGAATATCTGGATGGAAGGATACCAAGCACAGCTGGAGATTGGGTGAAGCATAAAATGGAAGTTTCATGCAGTCCTAAAGGATAGACTCCCCATCCCTTGGCTCCCAGAGCATAGGGCAGCCTTATGACTCTCCAGAGGGGTTTGGAGGTGAATTCTTTAGTAAAATTGACCAGCCTAAGGAAACAACTCCAGATAATCATATTTGAAAAAGTTAGCTGGTCATCATATTGTCCTATAATAAAGTCCACTACTAAATACGTCCCCCCACACACAGAGCTTCTGGAGAGTTCTTTAACATCTCACCCTTAAATGTAAACATACAGTTGAGGATTACCGACATCTCAAGAGAAGGTTGTAATAAGAAAGGAAAGAGATCAAATTTAATATTCAAAAAAGAGCACTTGAAAGAAATAGCCCATACAGGAAGCACAAGAAAACTATTTTAAATATTCTAAACAAATGTAAGACAGCAGCAATTATAAGACGCACCTTTGTTTTGTGTGCCCTTAGAAAGAAAATGTTCTACTTCTTAAATTATGACAGTCCACCAACTGTAAAGTGAATCCCAATCTTAGATAAGTTAGAATGCGAATGAAGTGATTTCTAGAACTGATGAATGGGTAAACTCACAATACTGCAGCCAGGAAATAAGATCAGGGTTTGTTTTTGTTTGTTTTTTTTTTATAGAGGCACTCACGGCATAAGAGAGAGCGCTTGGAAATTAAAAATATGATCACAGAATGAAAGAGGTTAAATTTGTTTCTGTTTTAGAAGAGCAAGAGATAATTTTTAAAAATGTATTATCATTAACAGCAGTATAAGTAGGTTGTAGACTGGGCCTCCTCTGGTGGCGCAGTGGTTGAGCGCTGGGCTGTGAAGCTGCCTGCAGCCTCTGCAGTGCCGGGTTCCATCCCTGGCCGACGGCGAGGGTCCCACATGGCACGACAGACCTCTCCTGCCATGCCCGCTGCTCCCCTCAGCAGTGTATTTCGTCAGTCTGCCTGTTGTGCTCCCTGCTCTGGCTCTGGTGAATTCTCTCACCCTCCCCTGCTTCTGACTGTACCCAATGCTTGTATAAATCAATAAATAAATCTTAAAAAAAAAAAAAAAGGCTGAAGACATATAGGAGGGAACAGCAGAAGAAGCCAATTCCAACATTAAGGATTATTGCTTCTAAGGAATGGGAGGCAGGGTCAGCAGAAAAGGAGGTTCATGTTTGTCTATAACACTTCAGAGGAAAATGAATTCATTGATATTCACAATGTGGATCCTTTACATTAATTATATTGCTTTAAATCTAAAAGGTCATGTGTTGTTTTGATGTAAACAACTTCGGGGCAAGGAGACAAGCTACATCCATGGGGAGAGCCAACAGTTAAGGTCTCGGAAGTGCCAAACAATAGGGTGAACGGGGCAAGAGCAAGAGTGGGATTTACAGGACTGAGAAGTCAGAGAAGCAGCCAGAGGGGGAGGATGTCTCCAACATCAGCGCCATCTAAACTGAGAAACAGGGCCTCCCCAGTGGCGCAGCGGTTGAGCGCTGGGTTGCAAAGCTGCCCGCAGCCTCTGCGGCGCTGGTTCGATCCCCGGCTGCTCCCCGGCCACTGGAGGAGGGTCCCGCATGGTGCGCAGACCTCTCCTGCTGCCCGCTGCTCCCCTCAGCAGTGTACTTTGGTCCTTCTGCCTGTTCTGCTCCCCGCTCTGGCTCTGGTGAATTCTCTCATCCTCCTGCGCTTCTGACTGTACCCAGTGCTTGTATAATCAAACAAACAAACAAACAAACAAACAAATAAAAACATGCCTCTATAAAAAAAAAATTTAAAAAAAAAAATAAAATAAACTGAGAAACAGCGTCAGGGACAAAGCTAAGTCTACCTCTCACAAACATAACACCAACACCCTGGGAACTGGAAAGACTGGCCTGACTGCCTACCACAAAATGAATGAAGGAAGATCTTTATCATCTCCAAGATAAAACTAATAATTTTACAAGGTAAGATTAGGAAGCGTTAGAACATGCAGGTGTTTCTTCATTGCTGTCCAGGGGAGCAGCTTTTCAGTGCAACCCCTGTGCGCGCAATGTTGTGCCTCATCCTTGTGAATAAGCCAGACGAGACAAGAACCGGGTAAAGGTATGCTGACCTGCCAGGGTCAAAAGCAATGATTCCTAGCTGTCTGTGACACTGATCCCATCAAAAATCAGAGGCGAGGTCTTAGCCCCTCTCTCCAAAAATATACACACGTGCACACAAAATTTTGAACATAATTATGAAGTTAATGCACCCTGAGTCAAGAAACCCTCATCCACACAGAAGTCAGGGAGACTCGGGAGAATTTGGAAAGAGCCACCTACTAAAGTACCCACTCCCGTGTGTTTGATTTCATTTCTGTAGGAATGAATATAGTCACGCATGCACCACATTTGGTGTGCAGTGGATATGCTGTCCAGACCTCTGTGAGGACCGTCAGAACTTCAGAGAGCTTTACACTGAGAGGTGAATGACATTTTATGTCCGTGCTGACACATGCATGCAGCTCTGTGGCCTTCCAGAACGTATGGTTGTGGGTATCTGCACACCTGTTTAAGCATTTTTAGGTGGTGAGGATTCCACCCCAGACTGGACCACCACATGTCCTGAACCTGCTCTCCTGGGTACTCAATAAATAGCACCTGATGGTCTAGGAAATAAGGGTTTATACTTCAGAGGAAAACAAGTCACTACAGATGAAGAGGAGACAGAGTCCTAGCCAGACTGTCAAGTGTGTGAAAGAGTAAAGAGAAATTGACACCTGAAGCGTGCATGGGGGCAGGCAGTGTGCAGGGTAAGGAAGGAAATACTCCAGCCTGTGTTGCCTGCCAGGCTCACTTGTAGGGCCCGAGACATTTAATCTTCGGGTCATGGGTTCAACCCCATGTCGGGCACATTGTTATTAAAAGGGTCAGACTGATGTAGTGGAAAAAGAAAGTCACGCAGCCAGGAGTCAGGGAATGCAGCTGATCTTGGCTCAGCCACCACACAGCGCATTCTAAATTAAATGCCAGTGCTCTGGAATTGGAACCACTCTTGTGGTAGAGGCCAAACACCTCCATGAAGACACCCGTGAGCAAGAGCCACCAACCGTGTGGGTGACCTGGAAAAACCACCAGACAAGCGCAGGCAAGCACCTGGGGAGCCCTCGTCCGAGCCTTGCCGGCGCCCCAGTGACGCTCAAGGGCCTCTCCAGTGGGCTTCTCTTCTAACTTTAGATTCTGATGCTCCCCAAAGAGCTTTAAACACCCTATTGTGGAAACCCAATACTATCTCCCAGCATAGTCACCCACAGTCTAAGTGAAATCGAATGCCTGGCTCCGATTAGTACAAATAAGAGCAGCACAAAGACCTAGAAAAGAGAGGAGTTCTAGACAGAAGAACACCAGTCTTGTCTTGTTTACCATCTCCAATTGCATTAGATCAAGGGCTAGCAGCTGTGAGGCCCGGCCACACCAGCTCCCATTTTTTGGCTCCCAAAGCCCCCTCTTCCATAATATTCACCCGATAAATATCTACAGGGGGAACTCAATGGGCACAACTAAAACACATGTAAGTAGGAAAGAGGAACTAATCTTCAGAACCGGAATAGGTTATTATAATGAGCTCTAACTTCTACTTAAAATTATAATTTTATTTATAAAGTAGGTTTTAATGATGGCACAAAGAAAAGAGTATTGTAATCTACTACTAGACATAATCTCTAAAGCACTAGTATTTGGTTTAGAAGATAGTATGATCTTTGTAGCAGGTATACTTTCCCTGATGAGATTGTGCTTACACTGCCATTAAATTAAGATTAATATGCTGAACACAGAATAACGGATGACCAAGAAGAATTATCCAGTAGTGTGTTGGGATGCCAAATTTGCCCAATGGATATCATTATGAGGACAACCTCTGCTGAAGACTGTTGAACATCAACAACCTCAGGAAGGAGGCCAGACAAAATGACACAATTTTTGAGCTTTTATACCAGAAAATTAGTATGAATCTAATAAAGTAAAACAGCATATGTCAAGACTTCGATATTTTCAATATTGGGACAGGCTACTAAAGGCAGTACCACTGAAGTAAGCTCAGTGCCCTCTGTGTTCTTTCATATTCCTCAGGCAAAGGGTTTGGAAGATGGCAACACTATCACAGGTTTCCATAAACTGGGGCTCTACTGCAGACACTCTACTTCTTTCATACTTGGGACTATGCTGTCAGAGTAAAATACACATTGGATTTCAAAGTCTGTGTACAATTTAAAAAAAAAATTTCACTCATAATTTTTACCTTGATTAAATGTTGAAATGATATTTTTAACATTTGAGTTAAAGTGCATTATTAAAATCAATTTCACCATTTTTTACATTTTTTTAAATGTGATTACTAGAAAATTTCTAAAATTTATAAGGTGTGGCTCACATTATGTAACTACAGGACAATGCTGATTTAGAAGTCAAAGGATACTTTAAGGGTATATAATATATAAAATATTGAAGACACTACTAATATATTTCTAAGACCCTTTGTATATAATTTGACAACAAATTCCTATAAAGTATAATATAGCACAAGTATAAAAGATGTGTCCTTTACTGAGTCCCAACTTTTTGACAGGTATAGTGCTGAATGCTTCAGATAGTATATCTATAATCCTCCCAAAAGAGAAGAGGAATTTGGATCAGGGAGACTGAGAAATTTGCCCCGCCTCACACTACTGAGGTGCTAGATCCAGGCTCTGAGTGCAGCTCCATCTGAAGCCAATGCCTGTATTCTACAGAACTCAGGTGAAGAAATCAGAAATGATCAGAAATGATCCCCTCTTTCGAAGTGGGTCATTATCCAATGTGGATAATGATAGCCATCTAGCTATCATTAATAACGTGTTCCTTTCTGCTTTAAAGACAGAGTCCACGGTTTGGAAGACCAGCCACCTGCCCAATGAGCCAGAGGGGCCTCTGCTCATCCTGTTTTGAGAAAGGATCTGCAGCAGTGATACAGAGGTTTGTGAGACAGTTACACACAGGAAAATCTTTTATTTTAAAAGAAGTAAAGAGGGGTGACACAGCAACATGTAGCAGAGGCACCAAGTAAGATGTGGTCAGCTGACCTCAATGCCCCTCTAAAGGAGTCTCTCTGCTTAATACTTAGCCTGGTCTACAATTCTGACCTTAATCCACTCCTAGAAAATGCATTGGCAACAGCAACACTATGGAGCAGGAAACTCTAGAATACTTGATAGGAAACAGCAGAAGTGGACAAGAACACACAGAGAGAAGCACACTTGCCACTAACTGGGCCAGATGACCCAAAGAAAGAGCCTTCTAAAACCCAAAAACAACTTCTGCCACCAAATTTTGGAAAAATAAGGCATGCAAAACATTGCCACTCCTTCCTTCATCTTCTCCCGAACATGCTCCTAGCCGAAGAGTTGATGGAAGTCTACAGACCTCTGCTCAGCATGACCACAAGTACCCACAAAAGGCCATTTTCCTTCCCGCAACAGTTGGAAAAGGGTGGGGGGAGGGGAGGGAGAGAGGAAAACCAGCGAGAAGAAGGCACACATAGAAAGCAACAGGGACATTCAGAGCTGAACCTGGGAATCTTTGAATGGCTCAGAATGGGACACTTTGTCACCTCTGATTTAATTAGAAGACTGTTTTCAGGATGCCCAAGGTCTAGGCTCATAATCAAGCACTTACGTAATCCTCCTCATTGAGTCCTTGTTTCTCAACAGAACTTTTCACCTCCATGGAAAACTTCTCAAACTCAGGTTTCACTGTCCTCAGTAGAGTGATTGTTTGGAGGGATGAGTACGCTTGCTTAGCTTCAAAGTCGTGTTTGTCTCCTCTCTTCCACGAGCCATCTCCTACGGGAGAAATAAAAATATTTATAATTCTGAGCCGGTCACCATAAAAGGGCCATTCTCCCTTTGCAACTGTGTCTCTACATGTTACTTCTGGCAGCAGGGGCAAGAGGTATTGTCACAGTTTTGCACTAAGGTAGAAGGTGACAGTGTCAGGCCGTCAAAGGAAAAGACTGTGCCCTTTGAAACTCGAGAGAGAAAGAAAGCGCTGTTGAGTTCACCGCCTCATAATAGCCACATAAAGGTGATTTTCTGCCTTCTGGACATGCAGCACAGCCAGGGTGCGAAGTGGTTTTATTCCCTTTTATTTCCTTCCACTCACACTTACTTTGTAATACCTGAGGCCAAGGTACTACTGTGATCAATAAACCTGATGGTTATGTCGATACACAACAGCTGCAGTCTGACGACAGATATGCACAAATATTACAGAGCCTGTTGAAAGAAATCACTTAGCGATGGTTGATATTTCTTGAAATACTTCTTGCACCCCTTCAGAGTGAAAAGTAACCTAGGTGAAGGTGAGCATTTCTCTCTCTCTCTCTCTCTCTCTCTCTCACACACACACACACACTCTCTCTCTCTCTCTCTCTCTCTCTCTCTCTCTCTCCAGTGTTGGCCACATGATATAAATTGTTGATTGACAATATTCATCAATAGTGAAGAAATGAAAATTGCTAACAGAGAGTGCCTCTGTAATAGTGAAATCTCACTGAGCAATGAAAATGTATAAACTCATTTAATCTCACAAGACCCCACAATGTGAGTACAACTATTCTCTCAATAAACAAATACACCAATAAAGAGAAATCAAAAAATAAAATGAAAACTGAAGTAAGATCATTCCATTCAGAATTATACTGAAAGTCCTCAGAGGTGCATTAAGAAAAGAAAAAGTATTAAAAGCAGGAGGATTGGGGTGAGGGGGAATAAAGCACAAAGCATAAAAATGAAATGCTCAAGGAGACAGGATATTTTATAACTAGTATTTGAAAAAGCAGTTACCCCCACTGTTTTCCAGATGAGGAGATCGAAGCATGGAGAAGCTGGCACCCCGCTCCTTCACCGCCCGCCTCTTCACAAAAGCAAAGGTAAATTACAAGGGTATTAAATCATTACCCTTCTCTTTGCTATTTGGTTTTTGAGAAAGCATGTCATATGCAGGCCACCTAAAGGAAACATGGACCCCTAACTTGTGACAGTCATTGTTCCTATGAATTATCATGATTCCTGAAATCTCTTCAAGGCATTCAACCTGCTCGGGTCCAATGCCAAGGTCACTTGTTCCCTATGATTCCTGACTCCACAGCAGATGCTGGAGCCCCGCTGAGCAATGTGGACACCCCTGGAGAGGCTGGAAGGGCCCCCCAGGGCTCACTCTCCTCTTAGTTCAGTGAGATGCTGTTGGCTTTGGAATTCCTATGACCACTTAAATCAGACAAGCCTGGCCTAACTGGGTACCAGGTGCAAGGTTCTGTGATAGCTACAGTGGGGAACGTGACTGTCCAGAACAGTCTCCACCACCTTCAAAGGAGGAATTTAGAGACTGACGTGTCACCAGCTGAAGATACTACAGGGTCACAGCTCGCTATGGCATGGGGGATGAGGGGGCAGTAATAAAGAAACAGTGCAGTGTATAGGGGACGAGGCAGTGAGCCCCAACAGGGGAAGGTTTCATGGGAGAAGGAGGCATCAGCCTGGCCCTAACTGTGCAAATAGGATTTTAACAAGAGGAAGGGCGGGCAGAAAAGCACTGGCAAAGGTGAAAATGCATACGGCAGCTGGGGGCCTCCGTCTGCTGCCTTCTCAAAGCATGAGAAAAGACAGAGACAAAGAATTCGTGGAGGCACCTGTATAATCATCATCCTAATAATAGCCACCATTTATTAATTGCCTAGTACGAACAAGGGAGCTGTTAAGGGATAAATCAGACAGACCTGAGGACACAATTCATTAAGGGCTAGATCCACTCTCAATGAGCACAAGATTAAATTTCAGGCTACCAAAGAAAACTTGATAAAGTCCTCCTCCTCCCATAGGGAACCTCCTTAAAAACACCAACGAGGTCTCAGCACTTGCCTGTGCTCGTGAGCAAGTTAGGGACATGTCCCTGCCGGAGCTGGCTGGCCCCAGCTGGTGCTCAGGCCCCGCAGCATTGCCTGTAGGGGCTGAATCCATTTGCCAGGAAGTCCAAATTATGAACACACCCAGAACATCCTCACCCTAAGGAGCAGCCCATCTCTTACAGGCATGCAGGCATCTTCATTAATTCGTCTATAATTGGCATGAGGCCTCAGGACTCAGCCGGAGTCATGTTTCTTGGACAAAGAGGGTCAAAGCTTCTCAGCTCCGGGAGATAGTTAACCCTATAAAGTTTTATGCCATGTAAATGGAAAATACACGTAGAACTGGAAGTAGCAACTTACTATTTTGAAAGAAGTAAAATCTGTACAATAAGTCTGTCTACCACAACCTAAAAGATAATAACTTTGGGGTTTATTTTCTAGAAAAAAGGGATGGAAGCAACAGTGCTAAGTAAGTAGGAGCCAAAGTGTTACAGCCAAATTCTGTCAGGGAAGCAGGCAACACTCAGGAGGGAAGATCTTTATTTACGCCTGCGGGCTTTCCGGGCAGGCCCAGAGGCGATCTCTCTCCAAAGTCTAAGCCCAGAGCAACTAGGTTACAGAGTGTTTATTGACTGAAGCAAGGGGTACGGTCATCTGGAAATGCATGAATCAGGGTGCGTGTGGTCTTGAGGGCGCTTATCAGCTGTTCCCTGAAACTTCCAGTCCACAGGCTCTGTCCCAACTTCAGCTAATCAACAGGTCAGCCTGACATTTTCCACTTCAAAAGTACATCCTATCACCACCATGGCCCAAACTGTGACCGCCAGCATTTGTGGGTGTTTCTTACCCATGTCGGTGGCACCCCCATACCAGGCTGAGGAGGGCTAGGAAAGCAGAGGCTGCTTGGCATGACCCCCCACTGGTAGAGACAAATTGAAGTCAGTGGACAACTGGGTGTCTCTGGAGATTTACGAGCGAAACAGAAGAATGGCATGATCAGAGCCACCCCTGGGAAATGGTAATGGTCTGGAATGGGGAGACACCGAGGTTCAGAGTGATAGCCGTCCAGAGAGAGGTTAGGAGAGGTTATACGGGGGAAGCCACAACCCTCGAAATTAAACATGGTTCTCTGTGTGATTAGAGTAAGGACATGTTTTCTTTTCTTTCCTTTGTTTGTGTCTTTATAAATCTAGTCAGTTTTCAATAATACATAGTTACTGCTTTTTAAATCATAAAGAGAGTCCCTGAGTGAGAGCAGAGGGCCTTGCAAGAGGAATCTCAAGACTCCCCCAGAGTTAGGGAGTGAGGGACAACAGACAGAGGTGCGTCATCACTGGCAGTGAGGCGAGGGACAGCGGGCTGTCAGGTTGTTGTTTGTCCTTAGAGGCCAGGGCAGAGCCAAGTGGAGGCGGTGGAGGGGTGAGGTGGGCGTGGAAGTGACAGTGATTTCAGTTGGGCTCAGCAGCCCCCAGCAGACTGACTATCCAGGTAACACCACCAGGCTGGAGAGGCAGTAGCAGCCTGGACCCAGAAGAGCAGTAAGAGTTCAAGAGAGTTGGGCGGCCTTTCCACACAGCAGGTGGGTAGAAGCCAGGACTGGCTGCGCTGGGTAAGAAAGAAAGTGCAAAAAGAGACGGAGAAGAGCTGAGCACAGACACTTTGGGCTGTTATTTTTAGTGGGCAAGAGGAGGCGAACCTAACTGAGAACCAGAAAGATTCCAAACTAAAAGCTATGAGTTTCCAGAAAGAGACAGATGGAAACAATATTGAGGCTCCAGAGCCGAGCTGTCACATCAGGAGCCTCCCTAGCCACACATGTGACTGTTTAAATGTAAATTAATTAGAATTCAATAAAAGCTAGAAATTCAGTTCCTTGGTCACACTTGGCACATTTCAGATGCTCAGAGGCCACATGTAGCTAGCGGGTGCTGTATGGAGCGACGCAGACAAGAGCCCAGTCAGCATACCCGAGGGGGTATCCTGATATTAATGCAATAAAAATAAGCAAATAAATAAAGGAAAAAATGATCCACACTATAATTAACTGTGACAGAGACACATGAGGTGAGCACATGCTGACAGGAAAATGGTGCCACAGATTGGCTCAATGCAGGGTTTTCAATCTGTAAAACACACATCATCTGCAAAGTGCAAAAAAGGAAAATGCGATAAAATAAAAATAAAACAATAATAATAAATTTTAAAAGCTCAATATCAAGTGTGTATTCATTAACAGAGAGCATTTTTCTGGAATGGCGTAGCTTGGTGTGAGGAAGCACTAGGAAAGGATGCGGTAGACAGACTTTTCCAGAACACACATCTCATTCTTAGGACACAAAATCCCAGGGAAGGCCCTTCACTGATGACAGGCACCAGAGCTTTGGTCTGGGCCACTCTGCCTGCCCTAGGATTCTGATATTGCTCCTACTCTGTGGAGGAAGCAAGCAGCAGCAGCAAACACCAACATGTATCTCCCTATATCCATTCTCCCTTCTTCTTTAGTAACAGATTCCTGAGATGATTTGGGGCAGCAGTGACTCCAACTAAAAGTATACATACATTTCCTGACCACTCTTGCTAGCTGGGGAAGCCAAAGATAGGTGAGCAGAAGTTAATGAGAGGGGCTGGCAGGACAGCCTTCCAAAAGAACTGAATCAACTGATCTGGTTTCGCGTCTCATCTTTCCCGTCTAGTCTAGAATTAGGACACAATTTCTGGAGCCCTACCTTGTGATCTTGAGGACATCATGCACTAAACTTGAGGGAGCAGAAAAATTAAGTTGGACTCCTGTTGGCATTATGGAACCACTGTCTCTGGTCCTCTCTGGACTGCTTACAGGTGAAAGAATAGCCCCCAATAGTGATTTGTTTCAATCACTAAAGCTGGTGTCTTGGCTATTTGCATGCAGATGTAATTCCCAATGCCCGCAGGTCCTTAACATGTAGTAGATAAAACAGGTAACAGAATACACAGTCCTAACTCTATTTATAAAACTAACCACAGGAAAATGTACAAACCTAACTTAAGCACTATGCATAATTGTCAAAGTAAACTGAGACTAATAGTAAGTATAGTTACCACTTACTAAATACTCATGTTCCAAGGAGTTTACTGTGTATCTCACATACATCCAGTCAGCCTGATGCCAGATGGTAGATACAGTTATTATTGTTGTTAGAACTAAGGCTTCAAAGGAAAGCAGGGTTAGGTCAATTTCCAAGAGCTAGCATGTGGAACATTCTCTCATGCAGACTGACATCAGAGCCCAAACCTGAGCAACCGTACTGCAAAAGGTTAGTAAAAGGGGAACCTCATGGGGAATGCCCAGGATACTTGAAGGTTTGCAAGAGCACCCTATATATCTCTATGCAATTAAACTTTCAAGAAGCAAAAAAAACTGAACTCACAGAAAAATGTCTTTAAAAGTTGTCCAGACACCTCCAGCAATAAGATATATATGTATAATCAAATATATATAGCTGTGTATATGCATCTGTATATATATACACACATATATGGTGTATGTATATTTGTAGGTAGATATATATCTGCCTTCTTATGCATTGAGGACACAACATCATTTTTCCAGTATTCTTACAAGAAGTATATAAACTCAGTCTTAACAGGTGAAAATACCAGATAAATCTAAATTAATTCTACAAAATAACAGACCCATCCAAAGTGTCACATCATGAAAGACAAGGAAAGATTGAAAGACTATCACAGATTGGGGGAGTATAAGGGGACACAATAACTAAATACAACATGAGATCCTGGATTGGATCTGGAAACAGAAAAAGAACATGTGAAGAAAAGGTAGAAAATTTCAAATTAGGCCTAAGACTTAGTGTAGTGTGCCTGTGTTAATTTTCTTATGATCATTGCACTGGTTATTTAAATAATTAACATTATGGAATCCAGGGGAAAGGAAGACATGAACTCTGTAATATTTTTGTAAGTTTTCTGTAAATCTAAAATTATTTTAAAATAAATTTTTTTTTAAGTTTTCTAAAAATTACCTCTAAAAAGAAGTTAGGTCCAGATACAGAGTGGAATTGTTTCCATCTTTCAAGGTCTATTCTTATGGTATATATACTGTTCTAGAGCATAAAAACAATGGGAATTGTTCCAATAAGTTTTATAACGCTAATGTAAACCTAATATTAAAATCTGGCAATACCATCTCAAGGCAAGAAAATAAGTGTCCAATCTTCACTCACAACTATATATTCAAAAATCCTAAATAAAACACTAAAAACTCAAAAATCAACAATATGTCTAAAAAAAATCATCAAGATAAGTACCTTAACTCCCAGTGTCTCAGTATTAGGAAGTCTATTTTAAAAATAGGGCAAATGTATTTAGTAACACTTATTACCTACTTTTTAAATCATATTTAACACACTAGGAATAAAAGGATACTTTAACATCTACTTAAGACAAGTCAAAGTATCACCACTGGTCTATACTATTATTCTGGAAGCTCTTGTCAAGCAAAAAGAAATAAGGTATCCGGCTATCCAAACATGGGGGAAACTGCTACTGTTTGTTGAAAATGATATAAAAATTAATATAATAACATATTAGTATTATTAAATGATTTGTGTTAATATTACATTTAAATTAATATAATAATTTAATAGGCAGCATCCTGGCAAGCTAAATAAAGAAAATTCAGAGCTTTTTATGTGATAATTAATTTTGAAAATGTGATGGGAAAAGATCACAAGCATAGTGACAATTCAAAAACATAAATGGTGCAGAGTATAAGTGAAGAAAACAGCAAATCTTTGCTCATGAACATAAAAAGAAATTCAAATAAATAAAATAATTTAAAAGTTAGGTGGTGCAGGATTGACAGGATGTAGGAAACCAATTTCACTCATTGTTGCAAAAAAAAAAAAAAACTCTTTAGAGGACAACTTGGGCATCTATCTGTCAACACGTAAACACACATCATTTTTGACTCAGAAATTCTACTTTCAGAAAATGATCTTACAGGTAATATGTAGCCCTGTATATAAATGCGTGTGTGTGTGTGTGTGTGCTTCATCTGTGAATGAAAGGAATTTGGGTTCCTAACATGAGTATTGCATTGGCCCATTCACACACTCACCTCCAAATTCTACGTTTGCGGTTGCCAACTTGCATGACTCAGATTAGATGCTTTTCACTTTTACCAGTTCCCACTACTATCTCAGTGAATTCAGTGCTGAGTTACAAGCGCGAGCTGCTGGTGGGGGCAGAAGGAAAGCGCCCGCCTGCTCTTGTAATGAGAGGCGGAAAGACAACCACGGCAGGAAGACGGGAAAACCAAGCTCCACTTTTATCAGCCGCAGGAGGCCTGGGCTACTTTTGTCCATTGACTTTTCTTCACCTCCATGAGAAGTGGGTTTTATTGTCTAAGCACGCAGCTCTATTGCTTCCGTAAACTGGGCTGCCGGAGAGCCAAGCAGAGGTGTATGCTTTGAAGATTAAAATCAAACTCTGTCTCCACAGCAAGAACTGGGGAATGGAACTCAATGTGCACGGCCCTGTGTGGTGAACACACCTCACGGCTCCCCATCAGAGCTCGGTTTTGAGCAACGAAGGTACAGTACTTGGAAGAGTGTTCCCCAATCCTACATGTCTACTCAGAGAGCGCCCCCAGCCACACTCGGGAGGTGTGCCTGGGAGGTGTGCTCCTGACAGCCTCCTCCTCATCCTCCTCACAGAAGTCTGGCAGCTTCCCCAGCTCCACCTAAAGGAATCACAAGCTTTCAGTCCTGTACACTGATGCTGTCAAACTTCAGTCTCAGATCTGTTTGAGAGGCAGTGATCTGGAAGGAGCGGGGCTGTCAGCAGTGGGTTCAAAATGTTTACCTCAGTTGACAGTACTGGTCCATTTATTAGTTTTACAATGCAGCCCTTCACAAACACACATATAACATGCACAAACATATACACACATACAGTTGTCTCTCTAAAAGAAAAGTTTCATGAATCAATACATAATTCTACATGTGACACACTCGGACGTGTCCTCTTACAGTGAGATGTTTTGCTCTAGTCCATACTATTAAAAATTCTGCCCAAATCTCACTAGATTAATCCCTCATGGGGGAAACAACGGTGCTGCTGGGAGGGCAGCAGGGAGGGGTCTTTGGGGCCTGGCTGTGCCACCACTTGGAGAGCTGAAGCAGCACAGGCAAGTCCCCTTGGCTTGAGAACTTACCAGAAGTCGTGGGAATGTTCACAAATTACTAAAATCCAACTTAATGGAAATCAGATCTACTGACGTTCATTCAAAGCGCTGGCTCCCTCGCGCACCCCCTGTGTGACACCCAGCAGGGGAGGCGAAGCTGGAAGCAGTTACCGTAGGAGGAGCTGTTGAAGAGCTCGATGTTGAAGAAAGCGTAGTCTCCGCTGGTCATCCCGTGCCTGTGCGCCGCCAGCATGATGCCCCGGACCGTGTCGCTGCTCGCACACATGATCACCACTGGGGAGGGAGGAACAGACGACACGCGTGAGTCGCCCCTCACCGGGGACAGCCACGACCGCAGAGCCGCGGGGACGTTTGACGAATGACTTGCAGATTACCGCGGGGGCAAGTAGGGGGGCAGTTCCGTGGAGAACCCAGCATCCCCGCCCGCCAGCACCCCTAAGCGGGGCGCACAGACCAGAGCTCACGACCACCCCCACCCCCCAAGTGGAAAACGTCCAAGAGGCAGCCTGAATCCAATCCGGAGGACGCAGGGGCCTACCCAGCCTGGGCCAGTGTGGAGACGCGCCTCCCGCGGTCTTTACAGGGTGGGTGTCATGAAAAACAGGGGGAAGCGCTCCAGACCAACAGAGACTTAGCAGAGCAGGAAACTAAGGCAATGAGTGACCTCGTTGGGTTAGGAACCTCAAGAAAATAATGAAAGTCCTGTATAAAGGGCATTATTGAAACTACAGGAGAACTCGGAAGGGGGTCTATAAATTAGGTCATTGTATTGCATTTGAGCCCATGTTCTGGCGGTGCCATGGGGTAAGGGGCGAGTGGCGAGAGTCCGCCGCTAAGGCCCATGTGGCAGAATGTTAACAACTGATAAAATCTCAGTGAAGCCTCTACAGAAGTTCTTTGTACGTTCTTACAGCTTTCCCAAAATATATAAAATCATTTCAAAATAAAGGTTTTTTTTAATATTTCAAAGAAATCACCAGATTTGCCCTGCAGAAGAGAGTGAAGAATGCCAGCTGCTCTGCACTGCAGCATGGCAAACACACTTCCTGAAAAAAGCAAACCGAATGGTTTTAAGGAGAATATTCATGTGACAGATCAGCAGAGGCCGCAAGAGCAAGGCAGACTTTCTGCTGTCAAATTTTGAACCGTTTCTCGACTTTCTCGAGCTGTCTCAACATATACAGGAAAGGTTAGCAAGATTCCAGGTCGCGTCTGTGCGCTCTCGGTAGATGGCCACACTGTTGGCGCTGTAAGCAGCTCCAGAATATTCTCCCCTGCCACAGAAGAGCTGCAGCTGACGCCAGTGACGGGGAGCCTGGCCGCAATCCAGTTAATCTGCTCATTGTCGCCAGGTCCCTGCCCCAGGATGGTGAACACTGTTCGGCTGCCCACGTCAAGCAAAGGGGAGACCCCCAGAGGCCGGGGTGCCGGCCCTGCGTTATCAGCATGCGCGCCAGCTCCGAGATGTGTGTGCTCTTTGTAAAAACACAGGCGCTGAAAGATGTAAAACAAACTTCAGGCTGTGCCAAAGCTGCCCGGGCACGCTGCAGGGGTTAGGTGCTGTCAGTCCTCGCTCGGAGTGAGACAGCGTGATTCTGACATTTACTACCAGAGGGCTGGGCCAGCGGGCTCCAAGCTTTTGCAGAATGTATTGTTTTTCAAAACAACACAAAGCTCCTAAACACTGATAGCTGTGAGAGTAGGTGTTCTTTGTGCCTGGAAATATATATTAGGGATAAAAAGTCCAATTTCAAGATGCGTCACTGAGGAAGTCATTGAAGAATCTCATTATTCATTTTGCCCTAAATTCTGGTTTTTGCTCTCTAATGTGTTGCTAGGCCCTTCCGTGATCTAAGTGCCAATAAAGGGCTCAGGCTGAACAGGTTTGAAGAATGCAGATTCCCAGGGTGGGTGTCTATCTCCAGGGAGCCCCAGGAAGCACCAGCTGACAGTCCAAGGACACCCCTCAACAGTGTCTGATCAACACATGGTCCAAAATCTGGCTTCAAACCCCCAGGCACAGAACCCGATCCTGTCAGCACAGTTGTGCCAGTGCTCACTGGCAGATGCCCAATAGCCCACCTCAGATAGTTTTAGCATCAGAAATGCAGATTACTTCAGTGCAGGGAGGCCCAGGATTGTCACAAACATGTTGGTGTGAGTATGCACCTGGGCATGCTAACTGGGAAGCCAAATTATAAGCAGTGGGTGTTGGCAAAGATGAAAACAGAATCAGAGAGATCAGCTAAAATCAGGCATCCAAAGCATCAGACTCGAGAGCCCTAAGCATCCAACTAAGAGATACACATACCCGGGTCAGGACTGAACAGGTGGTGCCCCCCAGGCTGAAGCACAAGCTTCCCTAAGACCTGGATGGGCTCTGCCCAGCACCGGCCTCTGTTCTATTCTTTCTCTATTTTTACATTCCTGGCCCATCTTCTCTCTATCCCCATGACCCCCAAGGTCCACCCCTTCTGATGGACACATTCTTTTCCCAAAGTCTACCTGCTGCGACTGAGCAGAGTGAGCCAGAGGACCCTGGGTCCATCTGAGCAGACTTTGGTGATTTTAGATCTCATTCACTTTGTGTCCACCATGTGGGCACCTCAAGAGGAAATCCGAACCTCCAAGTCCATGGTTGGCCAGCTGTTTCTCTTGCATTAAACAAACCCATAATGCATGCCATTGTCCAGTTCAGGCTGCAGCAGATACTGGCAAAGCAGTCAGAGGGCAGAGTCCTTCTAGGTTTATAGGATATTCCTTAATCTGCTTTTTTCATTCAACGGCAAGTACTTTGAGCAGCTTGCCTTCGTAGTCTATCAGAAGATTTAAAAGAGTTTTCATTTAAAAACCAAGTTCACCAGTATGGACAAGATCTGTGGCTACCTAGAGCCGGGGGGATGTAAAATGGGCAAAAGGGGTTAAAAGGTACAAACTTCCAGTTATAAAGTAAATAAATACGGGGTTGTTATGTACTATATATTGTGACTAGACTCAATATCTGAAAGATGCTAGGAGAGTCGATTTTATAATTCCCATGAGAAATTTTTTTCTTTATAACTATATACAGTGATGGATATTAACTAGACTGATTGTGGTGATCATTTTACAATATTCTCAAATATAGAATCATTGTGCTGTAATGATTATATAGGAGCTGACATCAATATATTATTATGTCAATTATACCTCAATTTGCAAAATTTTTTTCAAGTTTTCATTAAAATAACTTTCTCTTTCTATTCATGTTTCATCCATTTATATCATTAAATTACATACCTAAAATGAACAGCACAAAGGGCCTAAACAGATCTGGGGTCCACTCTTGGGCTGTATGTGTGGGCGGGTGGGAGAGGCGCAGGCACATGCCGGAGGAGAGCGGCTGCTCTCCAACTGTCAGAAAGGTTTAGGGAGCAAAGGAGAGCCCCGCCATCCCTGCGTGCTGCTTAGGCAGATTTTTTTTTTTTTTAATAATTTCCTCTGCTACATTCTTTTTTTTTTTTTTTAAGATTTATTTATTTATTTATACAAGCACTGGGTACAATCAGAAGCGCGGGAGGGTGAGAGAATTCACCAGAGCCAGAGCAGGGAACAGAACAGGCAGACTAACGAAGTACACTGCTGAGGGGAGCAGCGGGAGGCAGGAGAGGTCTGCGCGCCATGTGGGACCCACGCCCGTGACCAGGGATCGAACAGGCACTGCAGAGCCTACGGGCAGCTTTGCAGCCCAGCGCTCAACCACTGCGCCACCAGGGGAGACCCTGCTTAGGCAGATTTAATTAAGAGTTTCTGCTGTGTTTTTTTAAAGATTTATTTATAATGCAAGAACTGGGGTTCAGGCCAGAGACTCAGGGGGTGAGAGGATTCACCAGAGACAGAGTAGGGAGTAGAACAGGTGGATCTACTGAAATACACTGCTGAGGGGAGCAGCAGGCGAGACAGGAGAGGTTTGCTGCGCCATGTGGGTAGCTCCCTGGCCGGGAATGAACTCGTGCTGCTCTGGATAGCTTCATGGTGCTGCGACTTAACCCCGTGTGCCACCAGGGAGGCCCTGAGTTTCTGCTGTACTTAAGCATATTTAAGTATATAAATATTAATTTTTTGGTGGAATTGTTAACCTTCTAACAGGGGGGTGCTGGTATGATTCTAATTTCCAGGATAGACTTTCCACCATTCTGCTTTATTTTCTCCTCCTTGCCAAAGAACTCGAGGTGTCCCACATTATCCTGTACTGTCTGATTCCCACAAAACCATCTGTAAGAGGCTTCTTGTTTGGCACACATTCTTGCAGTCACGCCAAGAGCAGCAGAGAGGCTTGCACAGGAGCGGCTGTAGATGTCAGTTCAGGGAACCAGAAACATCCCAGGTAGCATATCTGAGTTAGGGTGTCATCCTTTCTCTAGGACCAGGTTTCCATGTGGAGCAACCTCTGTTAGGGCGGCACGTCTATCAGTGTGACTTCATTGATCCCTGTCACCCCTGTGTACACCTCTTGGGAGAATGTAGAGTGAATTGTCTGATTAATGACTGGGGATGGAGGAGAACTGAGCATACTGAGCTCAGCCCTTCTTTCATCTTTGCAATGTGTCTGCTTGCGAAGAGCAGACATTATGGACTACTTTCGTTGTCATGTGATAAGGGAGCCTCTCCTTGAGAGGGGGTCTACAGCTGTAGAGCATTGCCTGTGAGTTTGTGGACGCCTGTTAGATTACTGTGCGGGGGAGGGAGAGTTAGACATGCTCTCTAATAAGTTTACCGATAATAAAAATTATTTTCATATTCTCCGTCCGACTCCTGCATCCACCTTGAATTTAATTCTGAACTTAGAAGGGAAAGGGACGCTACCATGAGAAGCAAGGTTGCCTTATACTGAAAATTGAGGTTACAATAGCATAAATCAGAGCCCAAAACTCAGCAATAACGTTAGGACTAGTCAAATAAACATTTAAGAGGAACTTTTTTTTTCTTTTAAAAATAGGTGATCAATAAAAAGAGAGGGATTAGAAGAGTAGAATGTCCCTACATGTAGCCTAACTTCCAAATAAAACAAATTCTAGAAAGAATAGAGAAAACAAAGGGAATAAAAGAAATAGCTAAAGATATTTTCCCAGAACTAAAAGCCATGAGTTTCTGAATGGAAGAGGCTTACTCGTCAATATCCTAAGTGCACAAGGAAAAATACCGGCAGGAAAGTGCCAAAATGAAATGCTAAAACATTAGGAACATTAAGAGATTGCAAAAATTTCCAGAAAAAAAAATCATTTGGTCAAGAATCTGAATCAATTTAAGCTTCCTAAGGGAGACTGGAATTTAGAAGACAATCCTTCAAATCTTAAAGGAAAATTGTTTCTAATCCAGAACTCTACAATTATGTATAGGGTAGGATGAAGGTCTCAAACTTTTGTTATCGTCCATCCTTTCTCAAAAAGCTCCTAGAGGATGTGCTCCACCGGAACAAAAGCATAAACCACAAAAGAGGAATACACAGGGATCTAGCTGAGAAGAGATGATGGGGGCTCCCAGAGCATGTTGAAGAAAGAACCCAGCGTGCATCATGCTTAGAGAACAACGAAACTGGACCAGATAAGGAGGCTTAAAATAGGGAAATGATAGATGACTTAGTTGTAAGGCCATAGTTGTAAGACTAAACAAACAACAGCAGACATTTTTTAGTTCCAAAGAGAACAAGCAGGACAAGAAAGGAAATGTCCTCATGGCAGCCTCTATGGCTGAGCTGTAAAGCACTGTGTATCTATTTTATAGCAGTTAAAAGGAAATAATACTACAGACACTAAATATGAGTGAACTAAAATGTCTTACATATTGGAAAGAAGACTGGCTGGAAGGAAAGCTTGAGTGTGTGGTTAACATGCAGTAGAAGAAGGAACTAAATCATCCACTGGGATGGCAAAAGATAAGAAGGACATGTGAACAAGTGGAAATGAACTTGTTAGAGATATAGATTCAAAAACCTACAGAGGGCCTCCCCGGTGGCGCAGCGGTTGAGCGCTGGGTTGCGAAGCTGCCCGCGGCCTCTGCGGCGCCGGTTCGATCCCCGGCTGCTTCCCAGCCACCGGAGGAGGGTCCCACATGGCGCTCAGACCTCTCCTGCCGCCCGCTGCTCCCCTCAGCAGTGTACTTCGGTCCTTCTGCCTGTTCTGCTCCCCGCTCTGGCTCTGGTGAATTCTCTCACCCTCCCGCGCTTCTGACTGTACCCAGTGCTTGTATAAACAAAAGAAAGAAAGAAAGAAAGAAAGAAAGAAAGAAAGAAAGAAAGAAAGAAAGAAAGAAAGAAAGAAAGAAAGAAAGAAGAAAGAAAGAAAGAAAGAAAGAAAGAAAGAAAGAAAGAAAGAAAGAAAGAAAGAAAGAAAGAAAGAAAGAAAGAAAGAAAGAAAGAAAGAAAGAAAGAAAGAAAGAAAGAAAGAAAGAAAGAAAGAAAGAAAGAAAGAAAGAAAGAAAGAAAGAAAGAAAGAAAGAAAAACATGCCTCTATTAAAAAAAAAAAAAAAAACCCAAAAACCTACAGAAACAGTTATGACATTTGAAAATAGTTCCCTCTGGGAAGTAAGAAATGGGAAGTAGGAGACAGGAAACTCTTGTTCCTAATATGACTTGTATAATTTCTGTGTAATTTTCTGATTTCTTAAACCATGTAACTGTATCTTTGATAAAAATAAAATCTAACAAAAATTTTTTTCTCTCTGGTTCTTTCTACACTACATAGATATTTGCAAAATAGAGATCACACCTTTATTTTTGTTGTTCACAAAGTTCCATCTACTCCAAATGCTTTCAGAATTTCTACACTGCAGCCTACATTGTTTTTCGTTCCTGCTGTGTATTTGTTATTTTACACTTATCATGGGTTCTTGGCTTAAAAATCCTGTTGACCAACCACTCGGTCCTTTACCTCAGTCTAGTTCTAAAAATAAATGCATCATACTTATTAAGCACTTTTATCTCCCCAGTTGTTATGCAGGCCCAGATTAATGACATATTAATAACCATAGGGATAAAATGACAGTTCTTCGTACAAAAATATTTCTAGTCTTGCATCTTATAAAGTGTAGAGATGAGACAACTACTGACTTTTATTGCCCAAAAATATTTATTTTCAAACTTGCATTTTTAAAAAACAAATTTATTGTTGAGTGTAGAATATTAAGGGCAGTAGTTGATCAGTTAAATCAGTTTTAAATAACGATCACTGGTTTCAAATAATTTGTGCTAAGATGTGTGTATTTCGGTGAATTATATTGTCTAAAGGCATGAGAGAAAAAATTAAATTGACATCACGGGTAATCCCTATAATGAAGCCAAATGAAATTTTAGTCATTATTTGAGCTAGTGGCACTATCAGTTTTTATCTTTTTTGTTTGTTTGTTTTTGTTTTTATACAAGCACTGGGTACAGTCAGAAGTGCGGAGGGTGAGAGAATTCACCAGAGCCAGAGCAGGGAACAGAACAAGCAGACCAGCGAAATATACTGCTGAGGGGAGCAGCGGGTGCAGCAGGAGAGGTCTGTGGGCCATGTGGGACCCTTGCGGGGATCGAACATGGAAGAACCGGCACTGCAGAGGCTGTAGGCAGCTTCGCAGTCCAGTGCTCAACCGCTGCACCACCAGGGGAGGCCCAGTTTTTATCTTTTAAAAGATTCAAACATTTGTGATCTGGTTTTAAAGATGAACTTCGTCCCAACCACCCCCCCAAAAAAAAGTACTGAAATTGTTATTCAGAAGAGGGGGGAAACCTCTCTAGTTCTATGATGTTTAATAGAGAACTTTCAAATACGAAAAAATGGTCAGTTACATTTTAACTCTTGAACACAAATCAGAACTACCCAAGATCAGTCTGAACAAGCCTGATTCTCATGGACCTGATTCTCATGGACCTACCCCCTCCGTTTCACAGAGGCGGGAACTGAGCCTCGGAGAAGGTAAAAGATTTGCACTGGACACACAGCTGCTAAGTGGAGCCACCTAGTCCAGCTCACCTGCTTCTCACCTCTGGGCTCTTTCCCCACGGTGTGGCCCCACCTTCTAGGCAAAGATGATTATCATATAATTAATAATAATAATAATAATAATTAATAAATAAAGACTATATTAAAACCTCGTATTTATGGGGCACTTAGTCTGTGTCTCTCCATGTTTTAGCGCATGTCCCCTATTAGCTCAGTTAACCCTTCCAGCAGCCTCACAATGGGAATGCACTTCACCTGAGGAGACTGAGTGCAGAAGTTTAGAAGCATCCTGACATCCCCTCCACCCCTCTACCCCCACCAATGAATTGCTGAGCCAGGGCAGGCATTCTCTACACAGAACCCCTCACTAAACCCCCTTTTAATTCATTGACTGCGACAAGTGATTTATAAGACATCCCCTAGGAAAGCCTTGTCACCAAGCAACTTTCTCTCCTGAGTAAGAAGGGGGAGGGGGGAGGGCCTGAATAAACTTAGGAAAGAAACTTTTATTTCACATTTCTGAACCTCTGCCAAGTCACTGTTGAAAGTATATTTTTGAGTTAGAATGGTCTCTTCAAAATGGTAACTACGGGGCCTCCCTGGTGGTGCAAGGGGTTAAGCACACTATGAAGCTATCACAACCTCTGCAGCACGAGTTCCATCCCCGGCCAGGGAGCTACCCACATGGCACGGCAGACCTCTTCTGACTCGCCCGCTGCTCCCCTCAGGAGTATTTCAGTCAAATCTGCCTGTTCTGCTCCCCACTCTGTCTCTGGTGAATCCTCTCACCCTCCACACCCCTGGCCTGTACCCCAGCTCTTGTATGCATAAATAAATAAATCTTTAAAATAAATAAAAAATAAAATGGTAACTACATCCCGAGTAAGATATTCAGGTCAGTCAAGCAAACTTTTGCAACTAAATTCAAAACTGGAAGGCAGCTGGGGGACAAAGAGACTTGGGAACATCTATGAGGTTTTGGAAATTAAAAAATAATCAGCAGCAGCAGACTGTTGCCCAAACCTTCCCAAGGTTCCAGGCCCACTGGACTCTGGTGCCCTCCCTGTGCCCCTCCTACGCCCAGCCTCCACCGTTATGGTTAGGCTGAGGGCCGCGGCGGCCGCGATCCACCCTCATCTGGGTTGGTGGATACCCGTGGGCCACAGGCCACGGATCCCGGGCCACGTGCACAGGGATCCCTGCGGGCACCGGGACCTTCTGGGCAGCGGCAGCAGAGACTCTGCAAACTGCGGTTCTAGCCCGCTGGGGGACACACCCCCATCCCCAGCCCGACCCGGGAAGTCTCCCACCACTAACTCCCGGCTCTAGAAAGTCAACATCTGAAGAACCAGGTTCCCGGGCCCCGGGCAGTGCGAGGGCTGCAAAGGTCTGCAGCAGCCTGGGGACTGGAACGCAGAGAAAAGCCGACGTGGGTTTCTCCTTCGGGCGCGGCCGGTCTGTAGCGGTTGGACACAAGTGCCCTTTTTCATAATCTGCAAAGCCCGCGCCCCGCCTGCCTGGCTGGCAGGGATTCGGCGCAGACTGCCTGGAGTTCGAAGGCTCAAAACTTGGCTGCGCATCCCCGCTGTCAACACCTCCCTCCTCTGGGCTCTAAAGAGGGCGTTCACTCCGCGTCCGGCGGCCAAGACGCGAGGGGGAGGGGGCCGCAGGACCATCCCCAAGGCGCATCTGCCCACTCACCTGTCCCTGAGGCCCCTCACCCCCGCCTCCGGTTGCGCTGCCCCCCAAGGGGCTAGGGCCCAGGTGCCCGACCCTGCCCGGTCATGGACTGGCCAGGCGACTGACTGAGCCCCGCGCCCCTCGGTCTCCTCGCGTGAGGGCTCCGGGAGCTTTTCTGGGATTGCACCAGTGACAACCCAAGCGCGCGCGTGCCGAGGGGCAGCAGAGGTGGGTTTCCCGAGGGGTTGCGCTCGCCAACTCCGACGGCAAGAAAGAGGGAAGGGCGCCGTGCCGAGACCTCAGCCGCAGCCTACCCTGCAGCAAGATGCGCCGCACTGGGGGCGCTTCCGTGGTTAGGAGTCCGCGACCCCCCGCGTCTCCTTCCGCCCCCTGCGGCCACGGCCACCCCGCTCAGTCTTTAAGCTCTTTGTCCACTTGGGTTATTATTGCAAACTCCCGCAGACCCGAGGGGGGAAACGTAGGGGGCGCGTGGAAAAGAGTCAGCGCCCGCTTCCCTAGTAAGCGTTGCGGCAAAGCTTCGCTCCGGACGCTTTAGAGGCCGCGGTGCCAAACGCGCTGGGGGCAGTGAATTTCGCCTGAGTCGACACAGTGTGGCATTTTTGGTGGAAACCACAGAAGCTCGTTTATAAGGGACAGGAGGCCCAATGGAAGGATTGAGAAGGGCGATACAATGAGCCTTTAAAAGAAAGCTGAGATCTGTGCAAGCAACAGCGGGGAACACCCGGGGCCTGGAGCTACCCAACTGGAGGCGCGCACCGTAGCGCGCCCGAGTACGCTGCGGCGCTGGGAAGGGGCGCACGGCCGGGAAAGCAGTGGGAAACTAGTTCTTCCGTCGTCCGCACGCTTGCAGAGCCCCGCCGGAGCAAGCCGCGGGCTAGGAGTGCGCCCCTGATCGCCAACCCCGCGCCCGCGAAAGGGAAACAAGGAAGAAAAACAGCCCAGGGTGTTTGACGGCACCTGTCGGACCTGGCGGGCGGGAGCAGCTGGCTCGGACGCCCCTCCCCCTGGCTCCGCCACCTCCCGGGGACCCTCAACTCCCACCCCGCGACCACGACGGACGACCGTCAAAAGTCACCACAAGAGTGTACACAGGGGGACTAGTCCTCGCCCGCGCCCCCCCCCTCGCCCCGACCCAGAGCAGTACCAAGTGCCGCGGGGGGTAATGAGGTCCGCGGAGGCGCGACGGGTGTGTGCGGAGAGCCTCGAAGAAGAAGCGCTGGGTTAGGGCAGGGGGCCCGGGCCGCGCTCCCGCTCACCTCGCTCGCTGGCCTGGATGTAGCGCACGACGTCGTCCAGGTCCAAGCCTTTGGTCTCGTCGAAGCTGTAGGCGGATGTGTGCAAGCCCTCCTCCTGGAAGACCTCGTGGACCCCCTCGACGGTGAAGTAGCAGTTCCGCTGCAGCTTGTCGTCGCTGTAGACCAGCAGGGCGCGGCTCCACTGGTGGTGGCGGAACAGGGCGAGCATCATCTCGCCCATCTTGGCGTAAGCGGGCGCCACGCGCGTGAGGTGCGAGTACTCCGTGTCCTTGTGCTGGAAGCCCGCGGCCAGCGCGCCGGCCGACAGCATGGGCACGTCCCAGTGCGAGGCCAGGCGGGCCACCGGCGCCGCCGCGTACTCGCACACGGGCCCCAGGATGAGGTCGGGTCGGGCGCCCCGCGCCGCCGCCACGCGGTCCACCAGGCTGAAGAGCGCGCGGTTGCCGCAGTCAGAGTCTTCGTAGGCCACCTGGAAGCGAGTGCCGGCCGGCAGGAGCCGCAGCCCGGAGCCGTTGCCCTCCACGCTGCGCAGCGCGTACTCGATGGCCGGCCGCACCCGGGCCAGGGAGAACAGGTAGGAGTCGTCCCGGGGCAACAGCACCAGCACCTCGATCTCCTGGGGCGGCAGCGCCTCTCTCTCCCGGCGCCCGCCGCCCGCGCCCGCGCCCGCCCCCGCCACCCGCAGCGCCGGCCAGCAGCGCCCAGCCGAGCAGGACGCACGCCGAGAGCGCGAGCGCCCGCGGGGACCGCATCGTGCCGCAGCCGAGCCCTTCGCGCGCCGCCGGCTCGCCCGCTGCCCCCCGCCCGCCCCGCCGCGGCGGTCCCCACTCTGGTCTCCGAGGCCCCGGCGCCCCCCTGGGCGCTCTGAGCAAACAGAATACCCCCTCGCTACGTCGCCAACAGAGAGCGAGGACGCGTCTCGTTTGCAATGTCACTCGTTTGAAAAAAAGAAGAAGAAAAAGTTCACCGGGTGTGAACCTGCGCGCCTGCGATGTATTTGTGCATCCTTATCATAAATAGACACATGCGTCCTCCTGCACATAGACTGTTTTGCTTAGAGGTGGCTTCTTATTTGGGCGTTGCTAAGGTTGCTTTTGAAAGCGTATTTGTAAAAGAAGAAAAAAGTTAGACTTGTCCGAGTGCTTGTAATTGACGGTGCATCTCCCTCGCGTTTGATCTCATTGATTCGCGCGGGGCCCCGGATCCATAGCCCGCGTTTAAATAGCGTGGCGGCGGCGGGGCGCGCTACCACACATGGCGCGCCCGGGCCGGGCTTGTGTTTCCAGCGGGGAGGGCGGGGAGGGCGGGGAGGGGGGGAGCGGGGGGGGGCTGGGCTGGGGGAGCCTCTCATTAACATTCTGACATCAGGGCTCCGCCCCGCACCCCTTCCCTTCCCACCTCGCCTGTGTCCCCCACCCCTGCTGCTCTCCAGCCCTCGGCCTTCTCCGGAGAGCCGCCGGCGCCCGCGCCCCGACCCGCACGAGCCCCCGCGCTGCCGCGCGCCCCGGGGTCCCCGCGCTCCCCGCCCCGCGCGCGGCGCGCGCTCTCCAGCTGCGCTTTAAAAAAGCGAGACGTGTTTCCAAGTAGAGAAATGCTGGCAGGCGCGCGCGCACACACACACACGCGCGCACACACAGAGCCCAAAAAAAAAAAGCAGGATCAGAGGAAGCGGGTGGTCCTAGAAATGTGCAGATTCGTTGCAGAAATCCGTAGATCCCTCTCGCTCTCACCTCTGTTTTCACTCCGGCCACATTCCCTCCGGACCGACCGGCTCGGGGCGGGCGCCGGACATTCCCGGTCGCCTGGCGCAAGGTCAGGGAACAGGGACCGACGTCCCGGGGCAGACAGCTCGGCGCGGACCTGGAGCGCCCTGCCAGCCCGGGCGCACGTCGCGCCCGCCTTCCCCTGCCCCGCAGCGGCCTCTTCCCTCCGGGGCGCGCGGACTCGCGCCGGAGTCGCCCCGGGGTGGGGATCCCCGAGCGCCGGCGCGCGGACCCTCCCGGCAGTGGGAGCAGGAAAGCGAAACTCGTTGCTCCCCCAACCACGCGCACAATCCGGCTTCTGGAGGTGTCAAAACTTGCAAAAGCATCTCCAAGGTGTCTTCGGCGCTGGGTTTGTTGACCCAGGTAGCTAAGTGAAGAGCGTGAAGAGAGCTCCCCAAGTCGGCACCCTGAGTCCCCGGGCTGCCCGCGCGCGCTCTGCTCGCGCCCCGCGCTGGGGGATGCGGCCGCTTCTCCTCCGGGCGCGCGACCCGCGGGGCCCCGGGTCCGCAACGCCGAGGACGGGCTCCCTCGAGACCCAGCCCCGCCCGCGGTCACGGCCGCGGCCGCGGAGGACGCGGGATGGACACGGCCGGGGAGAGGTCGGTGGCCGCAGCAGCCTCGCCGGGGTCCGCGCCGCCGCAGGACGGGTCCGAGTGGAACGGGACCCTCTGAAAGGGGCAGAACACCGAGGTCGTTTGCCACGTGAAGGGCTACCCTGGACGCGAGAATTCTCACCCTTAAGTGCCGCAAATTAAAATACTTTGAAAATGGTTTAAAGCGGTCTTGGTCTGCGCGCCCCCGGGCACGCTGCGGCGGGGCTGCCACCTGCGCCCTCCCGCGGCAGGAACTCGCCGCGGCCCGGCGGCTGCGCGAGCTGCGCTTTTGGTTTGGGGGCGTTGGTTGGGGGTTTTCTTTTTGTGGGTCCCGGGGGATTTGACGGGGGTGGGGGGTGTTTGCTCCGAGACCCTAAAGATCCGTGGTTCTCGCTGGCGACGGCGAGAACGCGAACCCGCGCGCCCGGCGACGGGACCTGGGGCGCCCGAGCAGCGGCTCCGCCTCGCGCCTCCCGGCTGGGGAAACCTCGGCGCTGGTAGCGTTTCAGCCTCGGGGTATTTAGTTTTCGGATTCCTCACCTAAACCTTCAGGGAGGCCCTTGCAAGTCCTGCGAGAACTTCCATGTATTTAATTAGAGCTGCTAACCAGTAGCAAAGGAGCCTCTGTATAAAATGTAATTCCATAAACTGCATCATCCTCACACACTGAGATGCAGAGTTTGCAATTATTGTATCTTCTCTGAACTCCAAGGAATGGGGGGGGGAGAGAGAGAGAGAGAGAGAGAGAACACAATCCCGAATTCCAAGGGACTTAATGGATTGGGAAGCCGGCGGCCAGCGCGCAGTGAAGGGACCGGGTCTCCTATTACTGTCCGCTGCGCCCGGTGTCCGGGGGACGCCCGCCAGCGGCGAGAGGGTTCTGCACAGGGCGTAGCGTGGGCTTATGCGGAGAGTCTGGGGTGTCAGCGGCACCGGCCTCGCGCGCCTCTGCTCCTGCAGGCGCTGCCCGCCTGGCCGAGGGTCACCGGCAGGGCAGTGCCTGGGGGTGGGGGCGAGCGTCGCAGCCTCTCGGCGGCCTTTGGAGCAGGGCTCTCCAGCTCCAGTTGCCACTCCAGGGCGCTGACACACCCAGCTCTGGAAAGGCAGAGCCCCCCGAGTGGACAGCGTAACGAGACCGCGGCGCAGCTCTCAGCGGCCCTTCATTTTTTCCAGGGAGCATAAATTCGGATTTTTAAAGAAAAGTTTTTTTCATGAAAGTAGACACAAATGTATAGGAAGACCCACCTGGTAAGAATAAAAGTATATGCATTTGGATGTTGTTTGTTTGCTTTCCATCAAATTAGATTTTTCTCAAGCAGTAGAAAGTGTGTGTGACTATAATGCAGTTTTCCATTCCTAAGACTGGAAAAGATTTAACCAGTCATCCCGCCTGACACCCACGACGGCTGCACCCATGGCTATAAATGACGCACTTACCTACCTCTTTGTCTCCTGAGAATATTTTTGTGTCGTCCTGAATTAGAAATCCAGGATGTACCACCTATAATACCATGTAAAAGAAAGCTGGAAAATCAAAGCTAACTTTCATTAAATAATAACATTCTATGAAAACTTTATATTATATGTAGCTAATTTTGAGGCTCTACAGCAGGTAAGATGACTAATATTTTATGATAAATTTTTTGCACCTTTGTAATCATAAAAGTGAATCAAACCAAGAAAGAAAAAATAGCAATAACCCATCTCTGGGACTCACTCTTCAAATATTGTTCCTTTCAATTCTGTAAAGCACTGAAATGGAGGGGCACATGCTTTTTAAACATTCAAAAGATTACCGATCTTTTCACTACATTCTCTCTGGCTGAAGTTGTTGAGTGAAAGCAGAAGAAAATTACAGGGAAATGCTGCAAAATAAAATAAAATTAGCCAAATGAGAACCAAGCTTTCTATAAAGGATTCAACTGGTTGTTTTCCTGCCCTGAAATAAAACCAGCATCTGCATTACCCTTCTGCTGGCAAGAAAGACAGCAATGCACAGGGAATCCTACAGATTCATACAAATGTGTTAGAAAGGCTATCAGAAGGAAGTTTTCTCCACCAATTGTTATAGTCTGTGTAACCTTTTCCCTCAGAATCCTGGCAACCAGGAATCCTTCAATTTTCAGAAAGAAACTCTTTCATCAGGCCAGCCCTGAAGTCACATTCAAGAATAATACCCTAGTGCCTGCAGCCTACAAGAAAATACCTTCTGGGACAGAATTGTTGAAAACACACTTCCCCCTAGAGGTGAAAAAGATAAAAGAATATTACACACAATTCAAGCACATTTCTGTAATTCAGTGTGTTTCGATTTTATCAGTAACATATACTTGATGTTTTAGGCAGAATCATTCAAGACATGAAAGGAAAATCAACAAACACCAAAAAATTAAATTAAAACGTTGCCTTTAGGTTGTAGCTGTCCATAGCAGGGGCTCGATGGACTCTTCTTCTATTAGATAAATGTATAAGTTTTTTTGCCAGCACTATAAATAATGATTACATATTTTTTTCCTATTTAAATTTATGATTCAATTTCACCAGAAACCGTAGTTTTTAAATGTGGCCTTGAGGGAGGGATTCTTTTGAAAACGTAGCTCTAGCTGATTTATCTCTTTATGGTCAGATTTGTTTCTATATTGCTGTCCTCCTAGGTTTCCATCTGCTTCAGTTTTTTTCTGTCTCTTTAGGGATTTTCTGAGACACAAATAACATTAGAAAGACATCTGAAAAAAATGCTGAACTGGTCTATTATTTAACTGGGGTACTGACACGAAGTTTTCTAAGATCTGCAAGTGAGATGAAGAATTTTCACATCATCAATTTATAGAAAGTTATTTAATGTAGTTTATTACTACATTTGCAATAAGAAGTATATGTGCCTCAAGTTGATACCAATGCCAACTATATTTAATTGGTTTATTAATTATTTCAACATTGTGATATTCCAAAAAGCATTGAGGAGGCACACAAAAATAGAAAATAGAAATTTGGGAATAGATCATTCAAAAAGAAATTTGCTCACATATATAAATTCATGACATATAAACTTCTAAAAACATAAAATTCAAAGCATTCAGCTATGATATGGGATTTCTGATTATGCCAACAATGTAAGAAACCAAAAATCCTAAATACCAACTCTTAGAGGCCTTAACACATTGATCTACCAGCACCTCATCACTCATGCTTTAATTTTGATTATTTCCTTGCTAAAGATAAAAATTCAGACCCCTGAAAAATCAGTATTTTGTCTTTTGTAATGCTATGAACAGGAATTAAAGGTGATAGGAATTTTTTTTGTTACCACCATGTGCAATGTTTTGAGAAATAGTTTTTCATTTCTTTCCAGCAAGG
Source organism: Talpa occidentalis (assembly GCF_014898055.3). Lineage (NCBI taxonomy): Eukaryota > Metazoa > Chordata > Mammalia > Eulipotyphla > Talpidae > Talpa > Talpa occidentalis. The sequence goes on from NW_023604972.1 coordinate 123,684,442, forward strand.
CATTCCGCTAGGTATTAAATCTTGGTTAGCTGATGCATGAGACCAAAATAGAATAGAATGCCATGAGGAAAACATCAGGAAAAGTCTTGACATTTGTCCTCCCATATTTTTGGTCATCATGTTGTGACATCAAATTTCACCCTGACTTTAGTGGAGAATATTGTTGTATCAAAGTGACATTGTTCCCTTGCAATGGCTGGTCACTCCTTTGACATTAAATGTTCTACTTTGTTCCTCGCCCACTCTACAAAAATATTCTCTTTTCAACTTTTATGTTCTTTTTTCCTTTACTAGCTACCTGGGGAAAATAGTAAGGTTTATCGTTAACCTGAATCCTGTTGTTTTTTAGTTCTTGGAAGTCTTGTGGGATTACATAAAATGACTTTCTACTTGGGCAATTTCTCATGTGCAAATGTGTGTAAAGATACAAATTTTCTTAAATTGCAAATCATTTATGTCCTAGTGAATCATTTTGAGTTTTTTCCTAACCTCAGGTACAAATTTTTTCATTAACCATATCTTCAACTCTTGGCCCATTGATTGTCAGTCTGCAAGATTCCTGTATTGATATTATTTCTCCCCTTGGTTGCTCTCTTTACATTGCATTTTTTCCCATAAGATCCTCTTTGTGTATGCCATAGATAGGGTTATGTTCTCAGAAAAGAGTGCTTTTTGTTCATGTATGTGTTATTCCAATATATAAATTGCTTTATGCTATTTCTTATTCTCATAGTTACATGCATAGATCTTAAAAAAAAAACCATTAGATAAAAAATCTACATTTTTATATATATTTGATTTTTAGAACTCAATCTTTTTGATAGTTGAGCAATAATTGGCAGACAGGATTACATATATTTAAAGCATATAATGTGATAACTTTACACACACACACACACAGAGTAAAATTATCACTGAATGAAGATAATTAACACAGATTCTACCTCACAAAATTATCTCATTTTTTGTTTTTGGGATGAGAACACTTAAGATCTACTCTTAGCAACTTAAAATTACACAATACTATGTTACTAACTAATCACCGTGCTGATATTATATCCTCAGAACTTACTCTTCTTATAACTAAAAATTTGCACCCTTTGACCTACAACCCCTCATTACCCTCTCAGTTTGCTGCTAACTACTTTTCCCTTCTATTCCTATGAAAGTTGCTTTTCTAGATTCCACATATAAGTGATACCATACTGTATTTGTCTTTGTCTTGTTTCACTAAGCATCGTGCCCTCCAGTTTCATCCAAGTTATTGCCATTGGTGGTATTTCCTTCTTTTTTATGACTGAATAATATTCCATTGCTGTGTTACTTTATACCACATTTTCTTTATTCTTTCATATGTTAAAGGACTTACAGGCTGTTTTCATATCTTGCCTGTTGTGAATAATCTGCATTGAACTTGGGAGTTCAAATATCTCAAGATAACTAATTTTGTTTCTCTTGGATAGACCCCAGGAGCGGGATTAGTGGGCTTTATGGTAATTCTATTTATAATTTTTTGAGGAACTGCCACATGTTTTCCATAGTAGCTGTACCAGTTTACATTCCTCCCAACAGTGTATAAAGATGTGTTTTTCCCATGTCCTTGCCAACATTTGTTATCTCTTGTCCATTTGAAGTAACTATCCTAACGAGTATGTGATTTCTCATTGTGGTTTTGATTGCATTTCCCTAGTAGTGGTGTTGAGCACCCTTTCATGGAACTATTGGTCATTTGCATGTCTTCTTTAGAAAAATGTCCATTCAGGTCTTTTGTCCACTTGTTGGGTTTGGTTTGGTTTGTTTTTTTGTTTGTTTGTTTTTGTTTTTGTTTTCGTTTGCTATTTAGTTGCATGAGTTCCTTACATATTTTGCATGTTAACCCTTTATCAAACAGATGATTTGCATATATTTTCTCTGTTTTGTAAGTTGCCTTTTCAATTTATTTTGGTGTCCCTGCTTACTTATTTTGCTTTTCTTACTTGTCCTTTAGTGTTTTATCCAATAAATCATTGCCAAGACCAAGGTCAAGAGATTTTTTTATCCATTTTATAGTTTCAGGTTTTATCTTTAAGTTTTGAATCATTTTTTGATTAATTATTATCAACAGTTTAAGAGTCCAGTTTCTTTCTCTTGCATGTGGGCATCAGTTTCCCCAGAAGCATGTTTTAAAGAGACAGCCCTATCCCCACTGTGTGTTCTTGGTGTCCTTACCAAAAAGACAGTTGACTGTATAAACAACAGCTTATTTCTGGCCTCTCCGTTCTGTTCCACTGGTCTGTGTACCTGTGTTTATGCCCGTGCCATACTATTTTTTTGCATGGCAGTCTTTGTTTTTAAATGATTGTTATTCATACACAAGCTGATAACATGCAACAAATCCTTGAAATCTATCATCTAATAATTTTAATTAGAGAAATGAGAAGCAGCCCAAACAATTATACTGTATTTATTGTTCGAACCCTCAGCCAGAAGTGATTATTTTAAGTTTGGTTCCTGGGTCACATGGTTTACAAATAACTAACTTTTGTAGCTAAAGCTCCTGGCCTTCAAAAAGGCTTTAGGGGGAAAAAGTGTTTAGCATTTTTCTTTCTTTAAAAAAGATGATACATTTTTTTACAAAAAGTCAGTATTGATATATATTGCTTAAGCTAAAGGGCATAGAAAAGTAGATAACATATACCCATTATGTTTCTAAGAAATATGAGGTTAAAATCATTATGTCTGCAGGGCAAATGGAAGTTACCAATTTTTTTCCACCCTGCCTCCATTAGCACCTATGAGTGACACCTGTGTCTTCTGCGTATGCCTGATGGCGGACACTGGAGGATGGTGTGGGCGTGTGTAAGTGAGCACACCTGAGCCGAGCACCCATAAGAGCGGCTGCAGAGGCCAGTGGGGCAGAGGACCATGCGGCAGAGTGTGGTGGAGAGCTACGGAGAACCGCTAAGAGAGGAAAAGACTTATAGAGATTCTCAGGAGTCCCAAGTTGCTGTCTCCCTGCTGGCTTGTTTCCCTTAACCTGTGGGGGTGATGCCAAGGGCTCCAAGGTTCTCTTTTAAGCTGCCTGAACCAACTATGAGCCTGCTTGACCTGGGATGGGTTGCAGAACAACGTCTTTGGATAAACTCTAAGTTTGTACAGAGAATCTAGATTTGTCATTCTTCAACAAGTAGAAAAACCTACTACTATACAAATAACATACAGAAGTCATTTAATGCCTTTTCACAAAAATAGAACTCAAGCTTTACTAAAGCATCGTATTCCAGGAAGGCATCAAAAATGCTAATTCATGGAACAGGTGGTGCTTTCTTCATCCCCTACCCATTTATGCAACAGTTGTTTTGTTGGGTTGTTTTTTTTTTTTCATGCATTTCTGACTGGATATCACATACAAAGGTCAAGAAGCTCTCCAGAACTTCATCCCTGTTCTGCAAGGCCATCTGAGGATGGTCATCTTCTCCTGTGTCTCCTCCTTCCCTTCAGAGCTGCAAACTCCATGGGATCCCCAAGGGGGATTTCAACCTGAGCTGCTGCTTTGACCAGCTTCAGCCTCTAGTTCCTTCACTTGCAGGCCTCAGGCACCTTCTCTGCTGCCCCCTTCTCAGCCTGCAGCCGTTTCTGTGGTCTTTATTATTTTGAATCCTATTATCCCCTTGGAACCGGGAAGCCCACTTCTCTATCAACACCTCTTGTCATCAGCCCTATGCTCAGGAATAACTACCAACAGGGATGTCAGTGGCCCTGGTGCATTCTAGCCAAAGGGTTCTTTCATCCATGGAAAAAGTGATGGTCCTCTGGGCCCTCCCCCAGGTGGTAATCACTGGTGGGTTCTGTGGCCTTGGACTGTGTGTTGACCTTACCATACCCTCTTCTCTGCGCCTTCTGATCAGTTTTTCCACTCTGCCTTAGCAGTTCCAGAATTTCTACTGTCCTTGGTATGAGCCTTCCGGTTCTCCAAACTTCTGAGAGTCATCATCTACCAAGGTGATTGCAAAGGCATTAAGTCATGTCTCATGGAAGAATGCTCTCACGATAAACTCTCCATTTTTATATTCTACAAGAATTTCCCTTCATTCGACATTCCCAGGATCCAATTAAATATATATCCTCCCAGCTGCTGTTGCATGTTGGTGAGTTTCTTCCTCCTGTGTGGAGACCCCACCCTTCCCTAGCCAACCCGTCAATTCTACAACTGAGTTTTATGGTGATTTAACCCTAATTATTGTCCTTGTATCCAGATATAGAGATCATATGGTGCTGAGTAGCAGAGGCATCGTTTTCAAGCAAGGGGGCAACATGGCCCTTTAACAGAACACTGTGCCCTGTGTGCTCAGGACATGCAGAAGAATCTAGGGGGTCAAGATGTTATATCCTATGCCAGTACACCAGCAGTGGAAGCTTTAACAAAGGCATCACTGCAACAAACAGGGTTGATCAGTGTCCCACATGCCACCAGTGATGCTGTTCTAATGCACTGATTCCAGTTTCCCACCTTGTAAGGTACACCTATCAGAGGGTAACACTCTCCCAGTCGGGACCCTAGAGTCACAAACATTTTCATGTTGAGAATTCAACCACCCTGGGAAAAAGAGAATGATTCCTAGCATGTATCCATTTAGATGTCTGAATTGACTGGAATGAAAAGAAGTTATTCTTCAGAAAATGACAGTGGATCATTTGATGTTTCATCAGGTGGAAACAGCATTTGTAGTTGTCTAAGCAAACATGGGCAAATCAAACAGTCCCTGGAATCTCTTACACAATTATTGACTCAACAAGTTATTTCCCCAAACCAAGAGTTAGCAAACTTTCTCTGTGAAAGGTCAGATAGTGACTATCTTTGACTTTGCAGACCGTGTAATATCATCTCAAATGCTCAGCTCTGCCATTGTAGATGAGAGCAGCCATAAATAAAGACCATGACTGTGTTCCAATAAAACTGTAGCAACAAAAGATGTCAGAAAGTTGTTGTTTGCTGACCAATAAATCAATAGATGGAGTTTCTTTGACCTGATATGAGGGGAGGAAATATACTTTTGTGATAGCACCCAGCTATATTCAGTTCACGAGAGCAGTGACTCAGCGATTGTGTTTGACTTGATTTTTCAAATTCAACGTTTTATCAAACAAGTCATTTTTTTAAAAAACCTACCAGGTTTATTTTGCAGGAAAATTCTTTTTTAATAATACATAATCCCTTGCTTTCTATTTATTTTGGATTTCCCCCTCCCAAGTGAATCGCCCATTTTCTTAGAACTCCCTGTTTCCCGGCCTCATTGTGAACAGGCGCTCTTTTATTTCTCAACAGGAGTTATTTTTAAGCTGCCAGAGCTATAGACACCAAGTGGAGACTTGGATTGACACATCTTTTACATGGCCAGGTACTGTGCTTTGGGGAGAGATTCGCATTTATAAAACTTACATCTGTGTGGCTGCAAACATATTTCATCAATAAAATCCAGGGGGGCTCTTGGTACATGCAGCTATTCAAAGATGATGAAACAAAATAATGGATTGTTTTCTTCTTCTGAACAAGGAAAAACCACCGAGACGCAGTTTAAAAACTAAAGAAAATTTTTTTAAAAATTGCAATACCCAAAGGGTATTCTGTAGTATAGGGTGGGTGAGGGTGAAAACTTTGTCTACACAGTGTACAGAGCCTCAGGGCTTAGTGACCCAGAGCCGCAGCTGCCTACCAGCCCTGCATGACTGTTGCTGTGACCTGGGGAAGTATGCTGTGGACAGGCAGAGAATTGGGACACACAGCACCTTTAAAATATCTGTGGTTACGTAGAGAAAGAGGGTGTTCTAAAGTGTACCTGCAACTTATTTTAATCAGGTTTGGTAAGGTGACAGATACAGAGACAACTGCCTTTGGAAGAACAGTTTATTGCTTACATTTCCCAAGAAAAGTGTGTACGTCATGCAGCACCACATGGGGAAATGTGTGATCATGAGACTGATGAAGAGGGTATGGGTGAGGCAGGGTGGACATGTTGGAGTAAATTTAGAATTAAATAGTTTAAATAATGTCATAGGGCTATGAGCTGAAGGAATGGTCTCCAGTTGTCTGACACCTGCTTAGGCCAGGTATTGGTTTGAGGTATGAGCGTTAGATAAAGGAGGTAGTTGGAGATTTTAACTTTGGGTGAGTTGGTATGTACATGAAAGACAAGTTTACAGGAGCACCCTTTGCTATCCCTAGGAATTACCCAGCCCTCAGTGGGCAGTGTTTCCCTCACCAGCAATGCCAAAATATCATAAAATACATAAAAATGAAGGCATGATTAATTCAGATGGCAACTATTAGACAAGTGTTCTTAGGCAAAGGTAACCAAAAACAAAATGTCAGCAAAGAGTCCTCTGCTGTTTGAGCTCAGCACACAGGATAGGGTACATATTCCAAGCAACCTGGAAATACAGTCTGCCCCACCTTGGCTGAGTCCAGATTCTGATTAACCAATTCAGCACCCTAAAGCCAACACATTAAATCTGGGTTCCAGAAGGATTGCTCCAATGTTGATCTACCCAAAGATAGCCTCAAATGTTGCCATTTTGGTCTAACACTCTCATGGAAATTTCTCAGATTCTTGTCAACAATGATCAGTGATATCTTGTAACTGTGTATAAGCTCTTGCTCCCCAAACCAGCCTTCACACATGCCCATCAGGACTCTGTGGGTTTTAACTCTTGTCATAGGTCTACAGACAATGAATGGTGACATTAGTTTGGGAGGTAATTGCCAGGGGCCCATATAAGAGACTTTTGTCAAAGGAGGTCTCATTCTCTTGGAGAACGATGGGGTTTCCTCTGCTACCAAGGACATTAAGAGGAAATTTACAGGCTCAAAGTTTTCCATCTTGTCCATCTCTGCTCAGTGTCTTCAAACCAAGTGCCACCAGTGTCCTTACCCTAGTGGTTTAAGCTCTTGACCCTAATCCCCCACCAATATCAATCCTGCATTTATTTACAGAAGGTTTGGCTTCCACAAGGCTGTCATGGAGGCCTTCTGTTTCCCTGTGTGTTTTCTTCAAACTATGTTCAGAGTTCTTCATTTGTCCTTCACTAGCTGGGGTTCTCAGAAGCAGCCAGATGACTCCACAATCTTGACAAACAAAATCTTGACTACCTCCACCATAGGAACTAAGTGTCCCTGCCACTTGATCCCCTATCCCTGCCCTCCGCCTGCACTTCACCACTTGATATGACACAGTGATAATTTGAGTAATTCTGATGCCACTGCATGCAGTGATTCAGGCCATGTCTCATACCCTCCTCGCCCCTGTCAAGGAAACAGTCTCTGTGTTCTGTGTGTTATTAGCGTAACACAACACAATGCCAAAATCCTGTTTCAAGGGTCTGTTTCCTGAGTAGAAAGTGAACTAATAAAAACTATAACTTGAGTGTTGCCTCTAGAGTCAATAATCCCATATATAACATCAGAAAAAACACAGTTGACTACTGCCCCCTAATTTTACAGACTGGATCTTATTACATCACCTTTCACTCTAAAATCTCCAGTTTCTCGTTCCTTATATAGCTTCTATTCCCATCCTCACAAGGCTTGTAACTAAACCCTTCCCTAGGGGTGTTTAATTCCTTGCCCTCCCCCAAAGCAGAATACCAGTGTACTTCTTCCAAATGCATTGATTTTTTTATGAATATGGGTAAATTTAATTTCTTTTATTATTTTTGTACCCCCAGCACATATTGTTCAATGACCATCACATAAAACATGTCTATTTATAACAGTAATGCTTTCCATTTATATACCCTGTTTCATTCAATCTTTACAATATACTGCTATTATATTCAACTCATCTGTGAGGAAACTGAGGCTTAGAGAATTCAAATATCATATAACTAGAAAGTGAGAGAACCAGCTATATTTGACTCTAAACTCACCAAGTTCAAGGTTTCCTTCAGTAGTGTTTATAGAATTCATAGCCAGATGAGGAGCCTCAATAAATCCAACTTAATATGATTTTATTTCCACATTATTTTCTTGATCCCAAGCAAAAAATTCCTGGCATATCACTAACCCTTTTCACCAAATTTCACTCCTTATGACCCTACCAATGGTTGCATGGAATAGAAACAACACTGGCTAAACTGTTCAGGAATGAAGGGATTTGTTGAAAGGTAAGGTTAACCCATAGAATTACAGCAACAGCTGACCAGAATCTGAGGGGGAAAAAAAAAAACAGAATCTGGAAAAAACAGAATCTGGGGAAAAAAAAAAAAAAAAAACAGGGAATAAAGTAGCAGGAACTAATTGACAGCCTCTTTGGGCCACCACCATTGGGATGAATCAGCTCCAACTATTTTCAGGGCTTCTGTCACTCTGCTTCAAGCCTCAGATTCCAGCGAGTCTGCCTGACTTCATTTGCTTTCCCTGTCCAGCCCTAGGCTGGGGCATGAGGGTGGAGGAGGAATTGGGTGAGTTGTTTGGCAGTTCTACCAAGACCACATTCCAGGAAGGAAAATAGAGGGTCAAGCAACCAAAAGGTTCCATGGATGCGAGACAGGCAAATGCATAATGTCTGATGCGCGACCCTGGCAATCCACGAGCGGAGGAGGGAGTCTGATACTCTTGAGAAGTTTCAAAGAAATGCACCTTCGAGACAATTCCCAAAGAAAAACATTGGGAGCGTGGCTTCTGAAAATTCCATTTTTACTATCAATACATAAAAGATTTTAAAGGAAAACTCTCACAGATCATTTACTGTTGTCTTAAATTGCTTTTCCCTGCAACATTCCATAGATGTATACAAACATAAAGAGGGAAATAAAAATATCCTTGGATTGGTAGCACTTGTAAAATTATACAGCACGACAAATTTTAAAAGGGAATTCAAGCAAAATGACAAAAATCTATAAGAATTCAAATTGTGTACATAAGATTAACTTGACAGATGATATTTTTTTCTGAAAAGGGGCCACTGCGCCCAGCGCGAACATTGCTGTGGCTGCTGGTCAACAGGTGTCTTGGAGCTCAGCATGACTCTGCCACCACGAGTCCAGCGGTGACCCAAAGCTCCCTCTGCTTTCATCCTCTCGATTCCCTGGGAAACCCCCAACCTTGGGGCCGCAGGGCCAGGTGAGTACTAGGCCTTTGTTTGAAAAGAACACCTCTGTGTTCTTTTCTTCTTAACCTGTGACAATTAAAGTCTGGTTATCTGATGCTGGTAAGTTGGAAATTCACATGTAAACAGAGGCATAAAAATACTTGGCAGAGTTCCATCATGAGTGGTCAGTCAGATGACCCCTAGCATGCTGATATTGAAGTTCTGGAGATTACCTTAGAAAGGTTCTTATGGAGAACCCACAGGTATCTGAGACTGTATCCTGGCACTGCAAGGCTCACAACCCCCAGCTTGAGAAACAGTGGTTTGGAACAAAGGCGTCATCCTTAGAATATGCATGTGGCCTCCTAGATGAACTCTTTGAAGGTTATGACAATCGTTTGCTACTATAAATTCCTGGATGTAAACTTGGTGCCAAATTTCCATATACATATTTATGTCCTTGATCGTCTCATATTGTATTTAAAGAGGAAAAACACCTTACAATTTCTTGATAATCTCTATTAAGTAGGTGAAAACTCCAATCTTTATCAATATTGCTTTTTAAAAGCATCAAATTATTTTTAAAAGTATATAAATTGAATTCATGAGTAGAGGTTGGGATTCAGATCATTCCTCTAGTTATGAAATTGCTAATAATTATCTAGCTATTGTCTGAGTAAATTTGCACATGTGGAGATTTTACTTTCTAGTGATTGTGAAACACAGTAATTGATTTTGAAATGTTTCTGATCCAGTAATACTCACTGACATTCTGCTCTATTTAAAAAGGCCAACTCACCATAATCAAGTTTTACATGTGTGGACTTTCTGAATTCTAAAAATTATTCTAAATAATATGACTGCATTAGATTTGGAATGATAGCATCATAGAAATAAAAGAGAGCGCACAGATAACTGAAAAGAAATGCCACCATATGCAAGGGCATTCCAAAAATGCTTAAATTTGGCATTTATGTTTCTAAAATAATCTTTAAGAGCTTAGTGTCAGCATACTTATGGGGTATCTGGGTGACCATCTACATTGCAACATGAGAAATATTTTAATTGTCACTGGTAGAACCAATCCTTATAATTATAGTTATACCTTATTTGCAAGTATATTAAAAACATGAACAAATAGCACTGAGATTATTATAGAAAAAAAGAACTCTCAGGTCATTCAAATAAAAAAGAACTATTTCATGTGTTAGTTCCCAAAGCCAGAAAGATTCCAATTGCGTAGATGGATACAAATAGTTAATGTGCTAGTTTATAAAGAGAGGCGCTATATAGAACCCTCTTCTTAATATTCACTTTCACTCTATGCAAAATCGAACTATTCTTTGCTTCTACAATCATAAATTCAAAGAATTTGCCTCTAGTACTTGTGTACATTTAGGGTAAAATATCCCATCAACATTTTATATCTCTGTTTGACAACTCCCATGATGAACTTGTCATACTGAAGGAATGTAGGGTTGGGTAAGTTTAATTATTTGCACAATTCAAAATGAATTATGGTTGGGTAATAATGGGGGAAAATGTAAGGATTTCTGCTTCATCTATAACTGTAAGATGTCACTTTTCACAGTCGCTAATACAAGAAAAATTAGAAAATTTTCAAAATAGTAGAAAAATCTATGGATTATCCCTCTGTTAGTTGTGATTTGGGGGTGGAGAAAACGTCCTACAGAAAATATTGAACGTGCAGGGGTCTTCATCTCTAAGAAGATATGAGTATCATGGGAGGGAGCATAATGGATGGCCCTGAAGCCAACCAGGCCTGGGGCTGAACACAGGCTTTGCCATTGAACTGTGTGAGCCAAGGCACACCCTTAACCACCGCAACAGTTTCTTAATCCAGATAAAGAGACAATAAGACTTAACCTAGAGGAGTTGGTTTCTTCTCTGTCTTTGATTTACTCTGTAATTTTGGCCAGTTTTATGACTTCCTTGGGCCTACCTATCCTTGAGTGAAAATGGAGATTTTAATGGTTCTCAATTCTTTTCTCCCACCCTGGGGCATTTGGAAATGTGTGGGGAGTTTTCTGGAAATCACAAAATGTAAGAGAACCAAGAATGCTACCTGCCCTAAAGGGAGCAGGCCAGCCCACACCACAGGGAATTGTTCCATCAGAAAATCAACAATGCCCTGTTGTGAAACCACACTAGGTCATCTCTGAAGCACCTTTCTCATTGACATTTCCTCATTTTGTTTTTCACATCACTGTTTCTTTACAATTATGTTGGAGGAACCCAAGAATTAAGAGCTGGGAGCCTTCGTGACACACCTGAGCATGTTTGTCAAAATGTTCGTGGAGCAAAGAACTGAGTTTTTTTTTTTTTTTTTTTTTTTTTGCTTGGAGCTCAATGTTTACCGCTGATCTAAGAGTACACGAGACAGAAGCTTCCACAGAAATGCAGCCACAGGTCACTTAACAATAGGATACCTTCTGAGAAATGTACCACTAGGCAACTTTGTTGTTATGTGGCTGTCACAGAGCATCATTACAAAAACCGAGCTGGTCTAGCCCACTACGCACCTAACCTAGGTTGTTCAGTGTAGCCTCTTGGGAGCACTCGAATAATATATGTGTCCCCTGTTGCCTGACCAGTCCCTCTGGTGATTTACTACAGAGAGGGCGGAGCAACACCCATTAATGAGCAGACCTGCAAGTACCAGTCATGGATTATTCCACTTAATCCCCACAGCCCCCTGTGTATGATGTCCTAGCTCCTCACTTTACAGATGATGCAATCTGCCATAGCTCCAGGGATTTTATTTTTCCAATTCAGGTGACTTGAAGTGTGTGTGTGTGTGTGTGTGTGTGTGTACACACACACACACCCACACATGTGTTCCTTGTTTCTGAAATCATGGAAAAGTACAATACAGAGACAGGATTAAAATCCTGCCCCAGCCTGGACCCTTCCAATCTGTCTTTACATCGCAGCCCCCAGCACCTGCCACCACCACAGGCCCGGCTGAACAGAGGCCGTGGAGGAAAGCGGCCATCCCTCCTCCCGCGGCCCGGCCCACCTCGAGGCTCCCACCTCTTCCCAGGACCATTGGTGGTCGAACTGTCCGTTCCTTTCAGGGAAACTCCACCCTCCTCCCCAGCACTGTAGCATTGTTCTTCAGCCCCAAAAGACGTCAGAACACATTTCTATATCAGTATGTTTGCCAAATGGGTTATTCAATCTTTAATAACACCGTGTGGGGTCAGCCATGACCCCATCAAGGTCCCTTTGCTCCAAAGTTCTTGGCACCGTCTCCCCTCCAGTGAAAGGAGAGAGAAGGTTTTGGCCTGTGTGTGTTCCCAGACTCCGCGGGGTCTCAGCTGCTGATGTAGGAGGAAGAACAGACTTCACAGCCTGGATCTGGACTGAGAAAGTCTTCTGCCTCAGGAAGGGTCATGGTGGCCAGGAAGCTCTGCCCACCGCAGTGTCCCTGTGGACATTAGACTCATCATTGCGTTCACACCTTCATGCCCCTAAGCATAAGAGACAGCTGACTCCAGAAATTAAACATCAGGAAACTGAAAATGACCATATTTTTGGTTTCTGTTTATCAACGAGCAGTTCAAGTATGGTGGCCTGTAACATCAACCAAATCACACAATTGCACATCAGTTATTATGTGCCAGTGCAATGCCAAGTCATAAAAAACAAAAATAATTCTTTTTAAAAACTCCAGACTCAGGAATAAACATGTGTAGAAATTCAGTCTCAAGTTCCTGATGAACAGATCCTAACAATGAACCGCTAGAGCAATACATCTCTTTGGCAAGCCTGGGAATTTTGATTCCAGTAAATCCAAGTCATTCCTGATAGGCAGATTTAGAAAAGGAAAAATGGAGGTGGAAATAGAATTGTTGAAAATAGAAAACAGAATCATGGAGCATTTCTGCCATGAAACACCAGGCAGATGAAGGAGCTGAGTGAAGGCTCCTTCCTTAGGATTGTACTCGGGTTGTGCAGAAGGAAGGAACTAAGATATTCGTAGCAGGGCTGGGCTGGGCTGGGCCTCCCCGATGGTGCAGTGGGTTGAGCGCAGCGCTGCGAAGCTGTCCACAGCCTCTGCAGTGTGGGTTCCATTCCCAACCAGGGAGATACCCACATGGCGCAGCAGACCTCTCCTGTCTCGCCTGCTGCTCCCCTCAGCAGTGTATTTCAGTCAGTCTGCCTGTTCTGTTCCCCACTCTGTCTCGGGTGAATCCTGTCACCCTCCCACACATCTAGCCTGGACCCCGGTTCTTATAGGCATAAATAAATAAATCTTTAAAAAAGAGGGATGGGCAGCCGAGGCTGAGCAGAAAAACAGTAGCCCTGGGAATACCAACAATGTGGCAGATTTTCAAATCAAGGCTATTTTTAAAAGTAGCTCAACATTTATCTATTGGGGCTTGGGGGCAAAGGATAGTCATATTAAAAAGTATATAACTGCACCACCTCCTTCTCCCTGCTGCTCCCTCCTCCGCTTCTCCATTTCCTCCACCTTCCCTTCCTACTCCCCTTCTCCTGCTCTCCTTCTCCCTCTTCCAGGCCCTTCTTTTCCTCCTCAGGCAGTTCAGTCAAGAACAGGTGAGGGAGAACAGGTAAGCTGCTGCACCGGAAGGAGAAAGCGTCCACACGCACACAGCCCAGGGGCCATGTCAGAACTGGGGCGGAGGGAGGAGAGAGCTGTCCTGCAGGGGAGAATGCAGCTGGAGTGGTCTGAAAAAATCAATTAAACATTTCCAGCTTGCTTGTAGCTCTTCCCTTTCTGGAATTTTCTAATCCTAGCCAATTATTGGGAAGTATATTAAATGATAAACGCACTATTTAGTCCGCCCCTTGGCAATCCCTTGGGCCATGCTTTACTTGATTTGAGAATTCCGGGTGCCCGGGACTGCTGACTTACAGCTGACTGGATGAAACTGCATGTGGACACTGCAAATGATCGAGACATTGGAACTCCAGCTATTTAATTTTTCTTCAAGGGTCCTTCTGTCTGCAGAGTCAAGTCACTGTGGCACTGCCATATTCCTGTGCTGCTGATGCCCTGGATGGACTGTGGCCACTGGATGGACTAGGCTCTGAGGCAGCTTCATTATATGGAACCACTGATGATTGTCAGAAATAACTCAACAGTCCTGACTCGCAGACCTGTCAATAGACACACGGGAAGAAAAATAAAACACTTTGTACTGTACGTGCTATTTCAACAAAGTCAAACACATTGGCACAAGGGCATCTGGTCAATTGAGCTTGTGTTAATGGTATTATTTTATTACCAATATCAACTTTATGCTCTAATTTAATGAAGAATAACAAAAAGCAGTGTATAAGGAGATGCTATGGTGTCACCTTGGAAGATAGAGGAAGGGGCCACGATCCAACAAAAGCAGGTGGTCTCTAAAAGCTGAAGAGAATGAGGAAAGGCGTCCTGCCCTAGACCTTCCAGATTTCAGGACAGTCTTCCCAGCACCCTGACTTTACCCCATTTTTGACTTCTGCCCTCCAAGATGATAAAGATGCATCCTTGAGTGTGTGGTAATTTGTTACGGCAGCCATAGCAAACTATGACAAAAGTGGAGGAGGACCCACTGTGAGTTGTCACAAATGAGCACTTGTGTCTCTCCTTCCTGATCTTGAGATCAGGGCTGGCTCACTCCAAGACTCCCCATCAGAACCGAAACTGTTGGCAACACAAGGGCTCCTCCCATTGACCTGTTTGGGATGTGGCGACCTGTTCCTGCAAATAGCCTGTGATGACCTTTAAAACATAGAGGTCTCATTGTTTGAAGTAGATCAATGTATTGTTCGTATTGACTTTCCCATCAAGGAATTGGGGGGATTCTCTCTGACATCATTGACTCTGCAGGCTCTGTGATAATGCTTGGTGCAGACTTGCCTCCTGATTGTGGAGCCCTAGGCATTGTCCTCTGTCTCCTTGTTCTACATTCACAAATGCTCCCTGACCTCTGCCCACAGGGGATCCTACACTCCACCCCGGGTGACATCTCCAGACCTTGCTTGGAGCTGGACCAGGTCCTGCCTCATTTGACCCCTGCCTATGCCCTCTCTCCTAGATTGAACCTTGGACATTGACCTCTGGCCTGTTATATCTGAGCGTGCCTGTGCTTTAAGACAAAGTTTACTCTTGTCATTACCATTCCCTGGACTTCTGACCTGATTTTGTTTGTCCTCCAGCTTGGCTTGAGCTCTGAGACCTACACTTTGGCCTAACAGCCAGGTCTTGTTATAACTCTATGACTTTTATTCAAAGTACACTCCCTAGCTACTTCTCACCTGCTTAGTTTAGCATCTGCGTGTTAGGAGGGGGGTCTCACTCTTCTGCAACCTGAATAGAAGAATAGCCTCAAAGAATCCACAGCTTAGTCCAGCACCAGGAGCCATGCCAGCTCTACATATGTAATGCACTAGATCCCAAAAGATCGCAAGATGCGTCAAAGTTCAAAATATCAGAGTCCCAGATTTCTTCTTCTAGAAATCATACCTTCTTTCTTTCAGAGAATGTTTCTCCATCACCCCATGAAGACCTTGCTGGTGACATGAATGTGGCTAACATCATTCTCCACTCTCTAGGCACAGTAGCAGCAAGTGAGCTGAGCTGATGAGAGCACCCTCACCTCCCTCCAGGACTGGGTGTATGGCCTCAAGTCAAGGCTAATCATAGCCCTTCTGTGTCAACAGAACATGAATGTGGAGGAGTCCTTCCCAGGAACGGGGTGAGGGGGCAAACTGAGAGATGGACGCCAGGTCGTTCATCTCATTGGGAGAGTTTGTTGAAGGGAATGAAATAGATCTAAGGACACAGGAGTCACACGGAGAAAATCAACTTTGACAGCCTTTAAGTCCCTGGAGACATGCCTTGAGAACTGGTTCCAAGCATGGGCTGGGAGTCAGACTGCTTAGGTAGGTGACCTCAGGAAACAATCTCTCTGAACCCAAGTTTCCTCTTTGTGAAAAAAAAAGAAAGAAAACAATAGTACTTAACACATGGGGCACCTGTGAGGGTTGCTTGAATGCATGTTTGTGAGGCATGTTGAATGGTGCTTGCCATGTGGTTGTCTCACAACACATATTAACTATCCTAAGCTACTCCAGTTGTCTGTGAGGCTATGTCCACCTTCATCCTTGGTTTGGTTACTAAGCAAGTCTTCCTCAAGAGCTAGTATGTGCTGCATATTGCTTGTTTCCTGAAGAGTCCCAAGGAATACAGTCATTATTTCACTCAGTTCCTGAATTCTATGAAAAAATGTTTCCAGAGATAAACTGGGCAACTCTTGGTTATTGTCTTAATTTCTATATTGCTCTCCTCTTTAATAGCCTCAGTATAATATAATATATTAAAGGCTCAATATAATATAAGGCGCTTTAATATAATAAAGGCTCTGAGTGACCCCACAATTAACAAGCCAATTATGAAGCTAGTTTAATTTAGCATTTCTTAAGTTTATTTAACTTTGGTTTCCTTTCATTTTTGTGACCCTCTTTTCATATTGTATAAAATGAGTACTCCACAGAGTACACCTTGGTGGGAAAGAAGAGAAAATTGAAGAATAGGCAGGTGGAATCCAGTTCTATTTGAATCTAAAACACGCACACTTGCATTACTCACAATAACCAGGACATGGACTCAACTGAAATGCCTGTCTATACACAAGTGGATAAAGAGATGGTGGTACAGCTACTGCATGGGATACAACTCAGCTATTTAAAAAGACAAAGTGGTGCATTTGGGGAGAGCATGGGTAGATCTTGAGGTGATTATTGATGCTCAGTGAAATGTCAGAAAGTAAAAAACAATTACCAGATGATTTTACTCATTCATGGAATACAAATTATCAAAAAAATCAAATTAGCAGCACACAACAAACACAACTCTCAAACTGTGAAGAACATGTTGGTGACCAGAGGGGGCCGGGGGGCGGTGGTGGGGGGAGAGGAGGGATTATGTGATAGCATTGCACAAGCTTTGGCAGAGGGTTGAGTGAACCATGTACGTGCATGTGCATGTCAAGGTGTATACTCCTAAAATTATATAGTTCTGTAAATGTATGACAAATCCATTCATCTTTATTTTTTATTATGCATGCTCTTTCCACAGTTCTCTGTACATACAAACACAAGATCATGAGGCATTTGAAAGGTAAGTGGCAGACATATTGGTTTGGAGTTTGCTTTTCCATTTTAAGTGTTACTTTCCCAGAGAACGAAGTTTTAAGTGCTTGCTTTTGAGGATTTCATCTACACCATGCAAGATTAAGTAGAATTCAACCTTTTTTTAAAAAAATAAAAATAAAAATTATTTGGCCTCTCTGGTGAAAAATTACAAGAAAGATGTCTTTCCTTTTCTGGTTGCCAGACCAGTTGTGAAGGAAACACTAGCTTGGGAGATGTTTTCAATCTATTCCCACTGTCAGATACCTTTGTCTTCATTTGTAGGATGGCCAAATTATTGCATAAGTCACTGTCATGTTCTTCTGGGCCAAATTCTAACGTCTGGTCATCCAAAGCTATACGTCTTGATCTGTAGGTCAAATCTGGGCAATGGATATGATTGTCATCATCATCATCATGATTACGGAACGATATTGATTGTTGGGCCTTAAGAATTGTCAGACCAAAGGAGAGATCTCGTCCCCTCTGGCAGACTTACAATCTAAATTAGACTGGGTTGTATAACAGTTTTAGGCATCTGATATGGGACTTGCCAAATTTCATGGCTTCAGGCACACGGAATGCACATCCCTGTTCCAGGGAGGCTAAATATTTTTCCAAATCAGTAGATAAAACAAACTCCCTGACCTCAACTTGCTTCCTGGCGCCTGGAGTCCTGAGTAGCTGATGAAGAGTGTCTGTCTGCTATCAAGTGACACCACACATTCAGACTGGCTCCTGCGCTCAGGACCATGTGGTACCTGATCCTGTCTCCATCTTCAGAGCTAAGATTTTGGCCACAACTTAAAGCTCTAAGTCCAGAGGGCAGTGGGCCAGGGTTAGATACCATTAAATGCCATTGAATCAGCCTTGAAGGGCAACCGTGGCTTCTTAGCGCATGAGGCAATGTGCTGCAGCTGGAGGCTGGTGACAGGCAGCGATCGCAGACCCCAGAAGAGTCACGTCTCAAACGTCATCTCTGAAACGGAGAGGTGGCTACACCACCGTCTTAAATGCCATGTATGGATTTTAGAACTTACGAAGTCAACCACGTAGAGAGTAAATCCATCGAAGGGAACCTGAGGCTTCTGACCTAAAGGCTGTGTCGGGTGGACACAACTATTGGACAGCGACATCTGCTGGCTGTGCTAGACCCTGCCCCGTCCAGATCACATAAGAACCAGCTCAGCTTTGAAGGCTCGGAATGCTCAAGGGCGACTGAGGCAGGAAATGCTCGGAAAGGTCTGGAGAGATTAGTAGCAGAAGGGAGATAGAGATTTTAAAAGCATTACAGGGAGGCATAGACTTAATTCAAGTTAATTTCATAGTGTCACAGTCCTTTGAATCTTTTCCAGGAGTCGTGCTCTAAATCCGCTGGGCACTGTAAAGGGCCTTTTTATATTCAGGTTATTCTCATGGCATCTACCTTGAGGTCTCCCCTTCTAGCCAAATGCATTTGCTGTTTTCCGTTCTCTTGCATTTCATTACCATACACATGCATGCTTCTGTCCCCGCTTTCTCCTGCCCCTGCCCCAGCTCCTGCAAATAAGTCAGGTGTGATCAAGAAAACTACGTTCCTCTCTCTTCTTTTTTTGAGCGATCTAGTAACTCTCTGACATCTCCTTCTGCACCCAAGGAGCTGAGCTCGTACACGCATTCTCCCCTCAACTTCTACTTCTATTATACATCAAACATCAGTTCTGACAGGTCTCCCGTCCAAACTACAGAAGTGGGTTCCGGAGGGAAATTTCACCACCTCAGGCTCTGACTGCAAAGGCCCCCAAGGCAAGGAGAGTTGTTTCCCCCCCACATCCCTCAGGTCCTGCCTGGTTGCCTGCTCCGCACGCAGGTGGCCCTTGATCAGAACTCACTGTGTGCATGATTGAGAGGCGTGTTTTTATTCAAGGACCTCAGTGCCGTGAGGCAAGGCGCTGCAGCTGTAGGCTGCACTCATAGCATTGCCAGGGTCCAAACATTCAAAATTGGAAACAAAGGAATTAAACATTTTTGAAGAAAACTTGAGTCCGTGTTCCTGGCCTCTTCTATCACTGTGTGTTTAAAAAAAAAAAAAAAAAAACCCTCTGCTTAAACATTTATCTTAATTGATATCAGAACACAAGTTTCTATATTTCTGCAGTTTTACTCTTTGATTTTCTTTTTTGCCGTGTAGTTGTTCTTTAAGAAAATGGGTCTCCGTTGTTCAAGTCAATGTTCAAAGAATTCTCTGCCCTGAGAGTCAGGAATTAAATTGGCAAATCATGAGGATGTTGAGATTTCAGAGGAGACAAGTGACCCATCTTCGAATCCCCCAGATCTCAAACTGGGTCCTGCCTTAGAGTGAGACAGCAGAAGCCTAAGAATTATAGCTTCAATGATTTGGGAAAATAAATGAATCCTTCTTTCTGCTAAAATTCTCCTTTATTAAACTAAGATAATTCCTATCAAATTTTCATTTCATAGACGGAATCTATGAAATGAAAAGATGTTTTTTGAATATTGTTCCAAAGATTGGATGCTCATATAATTTTCAGCCATTTCTTGATTGTTGTGCAGCTCTGGGGGAACCTATAGGGATCTTAGGATGGGTTTTCATGCTTTCTGATATATTGTTTAGTAACTATAGAAAATAAACTATCCAAGCGAGATATAACATAATTAATTGATCTCATCCCTTCTGACTTTGTACTAGGCATTGACTGTCATTGGGAGAAAAATCATTAGATCTGTGACTCACTAGATCTGTGAATAAATGCAAGTGTGAACGACCCCAGTTTGAAGAGATCACCTGGCATTCAGGTGGGAAGATGACACGCGAACAAAACAATACATTCCGCAAAGGGTGCCTAGCACACCCCAAACCTCGTTGGAGTGAAGGGGATAATAAATCTTTGCAGCTCCCTGCTGAAGGGTCTTAGGCCTGGTGCAGTTAATAATCCAACGCATTTGTAATCAACAAATTGTGCTCACTTAACATATCTTTCCTTAGCAGACTAGCAAAGTTACAGGGTCAGGCAGCCGGCCACATTAGTCTATCTTTTCCAGGCCATCCTGAGATGTCTGTGTTCCTGCCTTTCCCCATCCCCTTGTTCAGGAACTTTGTAGCAAATAATGTTATCAATGTAAGGATAGTTGTGTATAAAAGGAACCCTTGGTCTTTAAATGGGTGCTCAGACCTTACTTGCTCCCCAGGTCTGGAACCTCATGCATGAGTAACAAAGCTTCTCCTGACCTCACCATTCCTGAAGTACCGCTTGTTCTTCCTCTGCCTGGGTAAAAAGTAGAATTTATTTCTACAACAGGAGCACTGGGAGACAAAGACAGGGCACCCACCATTTAGCCACAGCAGGGACTCAAAGAGGTGAGGGTCCCAGAAAAGGGTAGTCCTGGTCCAAAATAATGAGGGCCCGTAGGGTGAGTGAAGCTGCTCAGGCTTGCACCCCGCTGGCCTCTGTGGCTAACACCTGCGGCCTTGATTGTGCTAAAGCAGGAGGCGCTTGGGAGCGTGGGCGCAGGGCAGGCATGCCTGATCGTGGACACCGGGAGTGTGGTGTGGGCATGCATAAGTGGGCACACCTGAGCCTGGAAGTGAGGCTATAAGGGTGGCGTCTCGCAGGGGATGGCATCATGGGGGGGGGGGAATGAGGGAGGGCGTGAAGATGGCTGCTAAGGGTGGGAAATGGCTGTGGGAGGCAAGACCACGGGAAAATGCCAGAAATAAACCCAAAGAGAAAAGCATAAAGATTGGCCGGGGGCTGGGGGCCCTGCCAGCCTCCTGGCCCCCAGGCCTCACCTCTCTGCTCTGCGTGGGGTTGCCTCTCTACGGGGTCTTTCTGACATGGTTATCTTGGGGTCCTGCCTCCGGGACTTCTCTGCAGAAGGATGCTCATCACGAGGGTAACCAGCCAGGGGAGACATGGCAAATAGGAAAGAAGACATTAGGAATTCTCTCTGGGGCTAGAACTGGAAGGTGTGGGTATCTTTAAGGCCCAGGAACCAGGGAGCAAGGCAGCTAACGCCAGTGGGCCATGAAATGGAAGATTTAGCCAGGGGGTTATTGTCTTCCTGGGGCATAATTCTCTCTGCCTTTTGTTACTTCCCAAATCTTAGGAAAACCTCTCTTAACTGCCCTACCCTTGACTGGGCTGTGCAATGGGGCATGGGTGAAAGAAGGGTCATGCTTTCCTGTTTCGGCCTGTTTTGTTGAAAGAGCAATGGCACCCCCATCTTCACCCCAACCTCCACCGGGCAGAGGGGATGTGGGGTGCATACTCACGACGGTGGAACTTGTTGTCAAGCAGCAGGGCTCTGGGATCTAACTGTTGCTCCTCTCCAGAAAATTCTCTTTTCCTTCACCTTGAGACATCTAGTTATTGGGGTGCTGCTTTAATAAAGTTGAGGGTGGAGGACAATGACTAACAGGCCCTACTGTTTCCTAGTTGAAATGATCTGCTAGGTAACGTAAAAGATGTTATGGGCTGAATTCTGCCATTAAATTCATGTGTTAATGCCCTTCCCCTCCCCACCGAGATGGTACTTAGCAATACTTAAAGTTACATGAGGTCCTCAGTGAGGCGCTAATCCTATAGGAAGTACTGGTGTCCTCAGAAAAGAAAGAAACTGCAGGCTCTCTCTCCCTCGGGGCCATGGGTCAAGCAAGGACACAGTCATCAGGCAGCTGCCTTGAAGCCAGAAAGAGAGGTCTCCCCAGAAGCCAGCCCTGATGGCCTCTTCACCTCAGACTCCCTCGAGAACTCTGAGAAAACACCTGTTAGTGAAGCCCCAGCCTGTGGTATTTTGCCACGACAGCCCAAGCAGACTAATACAGAGGCAAGAGCACTAGCTTCTGGAGCAGCCATGCCCTTTGCTGAGGTCCAGTTGAAGGCTGATGTACCCCTGGGGACTGCAAGCCCCCAGGATGGACCCTCCCAGGGAAGGGGGCATCTCAACACACTCACTGATGGCTTAAGCTCTAAGGCTCCAGATCAAAAGACAAAGCATCTTTGTAGCTTACCGGCCTTTCCTTTTCCAGAAAACAACTACATTCTGAGAGAATTTAATTCTTGTATCTGTAGCTACCTTGGTGGTGTGTGCAGTGCTACACAGTAAGCCACGTATTGCGGTGGTTCCTGTCATGATATTTAAATGCTAAGTATGTTGCTTAGAACGCTCTAGACCATCAGTCACTATTCATCCACTTCCACTAACTTCAGGAGACTATCAATGACTGCACTTCTGAATTTTAAACTCTAGGAGGACAAGCCTGATAGTATTTATTCCTCTTCTAACCAGAGAGCACTAAATACAGTGTATGCAATAGTCATTAAATAAATGTTGGCTTAGGCAGTGAAATTTAATAAAACAAAACCCCAGTCATTTGAAATATCTGCTGAAAACTGAGTTCTTTTCTCACTTGGATGAATTTCACTCATGTTTGCCTCAGTTTGACTCAGGTTTCTCAATCTGTTTTTTTGCAACATTCCTGGCGTCATGTCAGAAAAATATTATAAAACAGCAGTTTTAAGACAATCAGCAGAACATCTGAGTCATGACGAAGACATAACCCAGGAATTTGAAATGCAAATAAACCATTTTTTCTTGAAGTGTCTGAACCAAAAATATAAAGCAAATTCAACCTAGTAACACAGATGGTTAAAGAGACTGGAAATTTAAGATGTGTAATTATTTTTGTAGTGTTGAGTCAGTAAAACTGATACTTTCTATATGAAGCGTGTCGCTTTTGATAACGTGGAAACTCTTATAATCAGAACAATGGGCTGAACTGGCGTTGCAGAAACTTCACCTCAGAACTGCAGGATGATTATTAAGATAATTGACATCTGCAGCTAAAGTAAATGATCCCCCTCCGTTCCTTTTATTGAAATATTTGAATTGTTATTTTGAGATGTTTTCCTACTCTGATTTTGGAGTCATACAATGAAGATGGGGGAGCAATTAACAACTGGCTGTGCATTGGGGCACAGAGGATTTCCTGGTCCTCACTTGTAGATGAAACATCCACACGGTGAAACGTATGATCATTGGGGGAAATCACTACTTTCAATGAGGCGCCCTTCCTGTTTGGGGACCAGTCCCTACCACTGCTCTCTATCAGAACGTCTCTGACTTTTGACCATTAAAAAAAAAAAATGCAGGTTGGTTTTGGGATAAGGGTTGCTTGGTTTATTTTTTACTTCTACCATAATCCTCGTTATCAGTCTTCCCATTTCTAGAAGCTCATGCCCAAGTGCTGGCCAAGATGCCTTAGAATCTCCTTCCTCCACAAGGAAACTGATTCCATATTGTAGGGTAGATAAAAGTGTCAGGCTTTTCTGCCCTCCCGCCATTAGGGTAGATGAGGGAACCCTGTGGTCCTGAATGCAGGCCTGATGGCGGGCACCTGGAGTGGGCACACCTGGGCTGAGAGACTGAGGTTATAAGGGCGGCGTCACGGGGACGCCAGCAGAAGCCAAGAACAAACAGTAGCTGAGAGAAGAAAAGCAGAGAGAACACAAGAGAGCCAGATAGAGTGAGGATTTGCTGGGGGCTGGGAGGCCTGCCGGCCCCCCAGCGCCCCTGCCTACTGTGTGCCTGGTAAATATAAAAAGCCTGAAAACCCACGAAGGTCTCCAGGACTCTCTCCTCCTCTACCCCGTCTGCAAGGGATCATAGGAAACCTGCTCGGTGCCCTGTTCCTGCCCCTACACATATAAACTGATACCAATGCAACAGCTTGCTTCCTCTGCAGAATTAGAAATGTGTCACTCACGAGCTCATGCCAAAGCTCCACAATGGTCAGGTTTTTGGTTTGCAGGGTTTTGTTGTTTTTTAACCTGTGTAATGTTGGGGATTTTTCTTTATTCTTTATTATCAAAAAAGAGAAAATAAAAGGAAAGATCGGACACCCCTGGGTCTACCTTTCCAAATGGCAACAAAATGGCTAACGCCTGGTGAGAGCTGCTCTTTGCACAAGGGCACACCCTTCAGTGTGATCCAAATCCCCACCTTTCCCACCACACACCCGGGCCTCCCACACTCATTTTCTCTACTCTCTGACTCCTGAAATCCTCTGGTCTCTGACCTTTGAGATGTTTGCTAATCTACGGCCGCTGATTAGTAGATTGAGTGAGCAAAATGAAGCCCACCCCACACTCACAGGCTGCTGATCTAGACCTGTGCCGTGCACAACAGCAGCCACATGTGTAGCTCCGAGAACTTGAAATGTGGCTACTGTGGCCCCAAGACACATTTCCATCTGTATTTAATTTTTTTTTAAGATTTATTTAATTTATTTATACAAGCACTGGGTACAGTCAGAAGCGCGGGAGGGTGAGAGGATTCACCAGAGCCAGAGCAGGGAGCAGAGCAGGCAGAAGGACCGAAGTACACTGCTGAGGGGAGCAGCGGGCAGCGGGAGAGGTCTGCGCGCCATGTGGGACCCTCCTCCGGTGGCCGGGGAGCAGCCGGGGATCGAACCGGCGCCGCAGAGGCCGCGGGCAGCTTCGCAACCCAGCGCTCAACCGCTGCACCACCGGGGAGGCCCTGTATTTAATTTTTAATAATTGTTTAAAACAAAGTGAAGAGCGCAGGTCTAGATGGAGAGCGATTATGAGATTGAAAGATTTTGTGACCCGCATGCAATGTGGGCCTATTGTTTTTTTCTCGGGATTGGAACAGACTTCTTCATTCCGGATACTCTGTTATTAGTTCCTCTACCACAGCCCATGCATCACAAGGTGGAGGTGATCTGAAAAATGTGTTGTTCGGTGATTTCATTGCTGAGTGAATACCACAGGGTGTGATTTTGCAAACCGAGGCACACAGCCCACCTCAGACCTCGGCGTGTGGCGTAGCTACTGGGCCACTGGGTAGATGTGTCCTGTCACTGACCACACGTCATCGAGCCACGCAGGACTGCACTCCCCCTCCTGTGGAACATGAGTTGATCATGCCCCACGATTCAAAGTTCCCCAAATTGTCATCTCCTCTCTCCTACTCCCAATGAGAAGCACAAATAAATTCACCAGGATGTCGAAAGAGGAGAGACTGTGGCCGTCTGCAGAGCTTTCCTCTGCCTGCTCGCCATCTCGTCTGCAAGTGGCACGGGACATGGGAGAAATCTGGGGGCGAGCGCTGAGGGTGAGCAGGAGACCTGACACACGCACCCCCTCTCAGCTGCGAGATAAGCGGTGCTGAGAGGTGTCCCAGGGGCCAGCTTAGGAGAAAAAGTAAACAAAAAGGAACAAAAGGCATTTCTAAGAAAGGGGGAAAGGGCTTGATCTTGGGGGTTCTCCTAGAGAGTCGGAGGCTAAATCAGGACACCAGTGGAAGGCAGGCACCCTCAAGGAGCTATAACAGTGAGGGAGATACCCCCAGAGCATAGAGGGGTGAGGGGTAACTGCAGAAGGGAAGACAGCAAAGGTGAAAGTGCTTTCCAAGTGCTCCTGAGCAGTCTGCTGTGGGGTCCTAAGCAGGGGGGAGGGAGGTGGGTAGAGGAAGGAAAAGGGGGGAGCTTGCTCTTCTACCAAGATGCTGGGAACAGGAACCTTCCTGTGCCCTTTCTGCTCCTACAGAACCAAAACTAACCTCTCAACCCCTTCCAGGTGGCTATACTGATTAAGCAATTTCCAACAACAAGACTCGGAGGTCAAGCTTGTGAAAACTAGTGCTTCTAGAACACGGCTGGTGACCCCCCACAATGAACTAGTTTGATTAGCTGCTGGTCTTAGTATGTTGTCCTAGGCCCCCAGAAGGAGAAAGGGAAGAATAACCCCTCATACGGTGTTTATTATACATGAGGAAACATTCGCCTCACTTCAACAGCACTGTAACTACATCACCCCCTTTCCACAGATGAGAAGAGGGTGGCTCTGGAAATTTAAGCCACTTGACAAAGACCCCACTGCTAATGAATGCAGATCCAAGACCAAAATCCAGGTCTCCTGACTCCAAATCCTATGTCATGTCAGGGTAAGGAAGCTGTAAAGTAGAAATTATGCACGCGAGCAAAACGTGAAAACATGGAGACCTTTCTGAAAGCAAGACCATTGAAGACATTCGGATGAACATCAAGGCTTTGCCCCAAGGCAGATTTAGGCCACATCACGCAGTGGGATCAACGTGGGGCTTCTGCACTAGCCCTGGGCCCACATACAGCTCCCTAAGTCCCTGCGAGCTGAGCCGCCCGCCGCAGGCTTCAGGGAGGTCGGTGACTCTGAAACAAAGCATGTGCTGCTCCTGGAGTTTCATTTTCAGAGGTTTCCCTCCTTGCCTTGAAACATTCCAACTGCTGCGCTGAGAATTGGCATTTAATGAGCGCACAGATGCGGAGAAGCTTCTTTCATCCCCTTGTGCTGATGGAAGCTGCCCTGAGCACATGCTTAGAAGCCTGCCTTGAAGGTCATCCATTTGCTGAGGGTTTCCACGAAATTTCCTGACCTCGAAATCTGTGAGACATTGGAAATTGAGGCTCTGTTGCCAGAGCCTCTGTGGAATCTTGTTCAGTGGAAATAGAATTACAGAATTTTAAGACGAACACAAACCTTGCAAGTCCCCTCCTGCCAAAGGCAGGGCCGAATTGAAACCACCACAGAGAGGCGTTGCCTGTGTTAAGGCTGCTCCTCCGTTGCTTTCCCTCCCCAACAGACATGTATGAGAGGAGCGTGTATAAATATCTTCTTTATGCAACCCTTGTCTCATCTTTTTTTCTGATTATTTCTTTCGGAAATAGCAACCATGTCTTAATTGGTTATGAAAGTAGATTTGGCCTAGTCCTTGCAAATCAAAGAGAAGGTGTAAAGGAAAAAGGAACTATGATTGAACTGAGAAGAGTGGGCGGCAGGAAGGTGGGGAAGGCTCAGCCATAACCTCCCCTGCCCCGACCCGGCACACTCCGTCTCCCCAGCAGCTCAGATATTGAGAGTACCCGCAAGCCTGAGAGGAGACAAAGTCTACCTTGGGATGGATCACTCACACTGCGGGGGCCTCGGGCCTGAAGCTGCAAGACGGAGGAGGCAGAATTTGAAACAGAACCGGGCTTGGAATAAAATTTTTGAGGTTTCCCTCTTTCTCTGGCCTACAGAGAGGATGGAACAGGCCTGCATCCTCCAGAGAAAAGGCACAAGATGCTGTTGCCAATCACTGTATTTGCCAAAAAACGCAATAAGAGAGGAAGGGAATTGTTCTTTGTCCTGGCTGCACTCTGAGAGCTCAAGAACTGTGGGCAGGAGCTGTGAAGTGTTGGGTTGGACTCAGCTCCATAAAGATATGGGATCTTGACCCCCTACAGGGCCAAGAAGGTAGAGGCTGTCATTCCTCAAAGGGCTTCTAGGGAGAATGGACCAACATGGACTCAGTCTCCACACAGCCTTCTGGAGAATCTCAGGTGCGTTTCAGCCAGAGTGTTGACAAGTTTTCTAACAAGTGAGTTTCCTCATGTGAAAACAGGAGTCTTTAACAAGGGTGATACTTTGAAGCAATAAACTTCAGCTGGATATGTAAAGAGTTATTTGAAAATTTACCAATCCCTTCCCCCCACAAGAATTGTTAGTCTCACAAAGTCAGTTATTTACCTCCCATTTCTTCCAATGCTCAAGCCCAGCACAGATGGGACAGACAGGTAAGAGAAGGACTCTTGGGTCAGGGGTGAACTCTGACTGCTTGACCTGAGTTTCTTGCAGACATTTGGACATAATAGGATGTCATCTTGGACATATGTTGTTCTCAAATTTTGATCTGCTTTTATTTCTTAACAACTTAATTTCTTTGTGTCTCTTTACCCAACTCAAGGGCATTTCTCATCTTCACGCTGCTCTCCGAACCCTGTGATTAACTTGGTGGGCCCTAGAAAAAAAACCACAAAAAGTGAAAGGAAAAAAAGACCCTGTGTGGGACTGATATATGTACTCATGTCCAGCACAGACAGGTATTCATTCCCATCTTTGCTCAGAATTTTCTGTAGATTGACAGTAAAGATACTAGGTCTCACAAAAAATTCTGAAAAGCTCATGTTATGAGGTAATTGGCTTATTGTGCAGAAATCTTAAAGATTTAAAAGTGTTTTTTTAAAAATTTATTTATTTATGCATAGAAGAACTGGGATACAGGCCAGAGGTGAGGGGGGTGAGAGGATTCACCCAGAGACAGAGTGGGAAAAGAATAGCTGGCTGACTGAAAGACACGGCTAAGGGAGCAGCGGGCGAGACATGAGAGGTCTGTTGCATCATGTGGGTAGCTCCCTGGCTGGCCTGGGATCGAACTCATGCTGCAGTGGGTGTGGATAGCTTCACAGTGCTGTGCTTAACCCCTTGTGCCACCAGGGAGGCTCTAAAAGTGTGTTTTATGCTGTTATTAACTAGTAATACACTAGGACAACTATAATCAAAAGGACATGATACATGTCTTGTTGAGACTGTAGGAAAGTTGGGGTCCACACAGATTGCTGGCATAAACATAAAATGGTTCCCTCACTTTGGAAAACAGTTGCTATTTCCTCAAAATGTTAAACATAGTTACCATATGGTTCAACAATTCCTGAGAACTGAAAATATACTCACATACAGCCCTGCACACAAATACCCATAGTAGCCTTATTCATAATTCATTAGTCAGGAGAAAAAAGAAACCAAGCCAAACACCAATGAACTTAAAAGTGGGTAAACTGTGGCATATCCATCTACTGGGATATTATTTGACAAAGTAAAGGAACAAGGTACTGGTAAATGTCACAGCATGAATGAGAGTTGAAAATCTTGCGCTACATTTAAAAAGACATAAAAGTTCATATTTATGATTCCATTGAAATGAAATGTCAAAAATAAGCAAAGCCATATAAAGACAACCAACAAACAGTGGGAGTGGGAAAAATATGGGGGTGACTATCAGGTAAGGGAATTTTTTATTGGGGTGATGAAACTGTCTATTAGTGGTGATGACTGCACAACCATCTACTAAAACCTGTGAAAAAATTGTTCACTTTAAAAGGATAAATTTTAGGGCCTCCCCGGTGGCGCAGTGGTTGAGTGCTGGGTTGCGAAGCTGCCCGCAGCCTCTGCAGTGCCAGTTCAATCCCCGGCTGCTCCCCGGCCACCAGAGGAGGGTCCCACATGGCGCGCAGACCTCTCCTGCCGCCCGCTGCTACCCTCAGCAGTGTACTTTGGGCCTTCTGCCTGCTCTGCTGCCCCCTCTGGCTCTGGTGAATTCTCTCACCCTCTCGCTTCTGACTGTGCCCAGTGCTTGTATTAATAAATAAATGTTTTTTAAAAAAAAGGATAAATTTTATAGTATGTGAATTATCTCAATATTTTTCTCATGTCTTCCCATAATACCTCAAATCTTATTCTAGTTCCTTGCCACTAACTCTTCCTACTATATTTCAGCCACACCATCTCTCTGTTCCTAAAAATTAAGTGCATTCCCACATGCAACATCTCTGCAGCAGCTAGAACACTTCTCTCCATTTCCTCCCACAACTGGATTCAGCCAGTAGGTCTTCCCTCAGCTGCTGTCTGTTTATACATCTCACCGCAGGAGGTAGCATGCCTTCCTCCCCGCATTACTGTCACATTTTTCAGTTCGGTTTTTTGTGCTGCTTACCCTCTTCCAAAATTCTCCAGTGTATTTACTAGCTTGCCCTCTGTTTTACCCACTGTTTCATCTGTCCAGTACAATGGCCACTAGCCACATTTCAAGTGTTGAATGGCTTAGTAGTTACTATATTGGGCAGCTCAGAGAACATCTCTCATCTCAGAAAGGTCTGCTGGGCAGTGCTGTGCAAGAATGCAAGCCCCATAGAAGCAGGGTCCTTATTTGTCTTGGTCTTCATAATTTCTCCATCTCTAGGATAGTGCCTGGCATTTAGTAGGCTCAGTAATGAAAAAGCAATTAATAGACAGATGAAATAGATAAATGAATGAATGATCTGGAGGATTCACAGAGGTGGGCAACGGTGGGAAAGGAAGTTACACAATGTTGAAAATAAGCTCAGTAGGAAAGAAAGTAGGTACAAGAAAATAAATCATTGCTAGTGTAAAATAATTAATGTCCCTCTGTGCTTGGGTCAGTTTCTCTTGTATGTCTCCATGTACATAATTTTTAATGGTACAATTTATATGAGTTCAAATTTGGTGTCCAAAAAAATTCACTTTTATTAACATATGTTGCTACACTTGACTTGGTCTATTGTTTGTTTTTTTTTTAAGATTTATTTATTTATGCATACAAGAGCTGGGGTACAGGCCAGAGATGCAGGGGGTAAGAGGATCCACCAGAGACAGAGTAGGGAACAGAACAGGTAGACTGACTGAAATACACTGCTGAGGGGAGCAGCGGGCGAGACAGAAGAGGTCTGCCATGCCATGTGGGTTTCTCCCTGTCTGGGTCGAACTCATGCTGCAGAGGTTGCGGAAGCTTCATAGGTTGTGTCTTAACCCCTTGCACCACTAGGGAGGCCCGGTCTATTATATTGTTAATCTATGATAGGTGTGCTAATGATTAGCCCAAATTTCTCTAACCATCTCAAAAAAAAAAAACTAAACACAAAAGTCTGCCTACCTCTAAAGCCAATCTTAAATAAGATTATTTCCAAATATTCCTGAGTTGTAGAATAGGCTAGAAACATGAGTTTTCTTGGTATTTACTCCCCCCTTTCTAGTGCTTTTTTATTTTTTTTTATTTTTTTTTATAGAGGCATGTTTTATTTATTTGTTTGTTTTGTTTTGTTTTTGTTTTTATACAAGCACTGGGTACAGTCAGAAGCGCGGGAGTGTGAGAGAATTCACCAGAGCCAGAGCGGGGAGCAGAGCAGGCAGAAGGACCGAAGTACACTGCTGAGGGGAGCAGCGGGCGGCAGGAGAGGTCTGTGCGCCACGTGGGACCCTCCTCTGGTGGCCGGGGAGCAGCCGGGGATCGAACCGGCGCCGCAGAGGCTGTGGGCAGCTTCACAACCCAGCGCTCAACCGCTGCGCCACCGGGGTGGCCCTTTCTAGTGCTTTTTAGTGCTCCATTTTAGATACTCACTGCCTATTTCAGGCAGAACCTTTTTATCTCAAAGTTTTTCATGATTTATGTTCATAATATAGTGCAATTAAAAAAATTAAACACAAAAATTTTAAAAAGTGTTTAGGTTCTTACCTCTTTACCCCAATTTTTCAGAAATTATAGTCTTCTCGATTGAGAATATGTTAATTGTTGTATCTTAATCTCTTTTCTAGCATTTTCCCTTTAGGGAATGTGTTG
Organism: Talpa occidentalis; assembly: GCF_014898055.3. NCBI lineage: Eukaryota > Metazoa > Chordata > Mammalia > Eulipotyphla > Talpidae > Talpa > Talpa occidentalis. Next base: position 123,715,908 of record NW_023604972.1, read on the forward strand.
AATAATATAATGAGACACCAAATGGCACATGGTTATGAAAATTTATAGAATGCATGCACTGTATTAGTTTACCATTAATTTCACTTTCATGTCTGAGCTCCTAATTCAAGAGAGATTACTATTGACAGAGTAGAGATTTAATTTGATAAAGTCTTTGATTCTGAACTTTTAAAATAATTATTCATTTCATTAAACTTGAGACGTAAGAATTGTTTATTTTATAGAATTTTTTTCTTTTAATATTACCAGGTTCTAAGAACAGGACTACAACATAAAATAAACAGGTGGCATTTCATTGTTTTCCTACTTTTCTTGGTTTTGTTTTCATTTGGTTTGGCTGGTTTTTCATGGAGTATTGACACTGAATATTTTCACCCAGGGTCTGATTGTAACTTTGCTACCACCTTCTGGCAAAATAATGAACATCTTATGATCTTTCACTATTTTAGTTTCCACTAGTTAAGTTTGCATCATCTTGTGCACTTATTTCACCAGCCTCTGTTGTGGCTAAAAAACAAAAATCTGCTAAAAGAAGCAGATGATAGAGGAGAGAAAGGACACAGAATCTCCCTTCTGTGAATTTCTGAAAGAAATTCTTTCCTGGAAGAAAATTTTTTTAAACTAATGTTTTTAATACCCAACATTCAACAAAAGAACAAAATGGTGTCCAAAAATAAGCAGAAAAACTAGGAGGAAAAATTTTGAGGGGAAGCCCTCAGCAATAGAATCCCCCTAAGTGCCCTCAGCTTTGCACAGGCAGTAAGTGCTGACAAGGCTCCTGCCTCCAGGGCAAGAGGTTGGGCTAGGTGCGTGGGCAGGAGGTGGGCTCCCAGGGGAGTGAGCCCTGGACAGAACGCTGGACACGGCTTCAACGGCCATATTTACTCATTTGCCTCACTATTTTTAATGATTTTAATATTCTCATTTGTCACTGGAAAACATTTTGCATAAGAATTCAGGGCAAAAGCAAAAGTTATCATTTAGAGAGAGATTTATAATGTAATATAGACTGTAATAACAATGATTTAACAATTACCAACAGGCACTGGATAAAAAGTTTTAAATTTTATTGTCCATCAAAAGATGAAAATGGGTCTGGAATTCATTTCTTTTATCAAAAGATAAGTTATACAGAATAGATTGTTAAAATTGACTGCCCTTGAAGGTTTGAAGATAAATTTTGAAAATATAACCTCATGCGCTTCATTTTGAATAAAAGTTTAAAATTTATAACCAGTATTTGCTGAGATTTCTGTAGACCACTAAAATGCCGCTGTGAGCTTATTTCTCTATTATGTATGTTATTAAAGCAAAACATAGAAACAGTTCCTATATACATTTTCCCCCATGAGTAACACTGTCATCAATTTAATCTACACTTAAGTTTTAACAACTAAGAAACCAGTTCCTTTATCACACTGAAAACTTCTAATTTAAATATAACTTAAATATTGGTGCATATTTACACCAAATATTTGGCATAAAACAAATATTTGTACTTATGGCATCGTTTAAAACTACATTTGGGCATTCCCTGTGGGGAAACAGTGATTTCACTCTAACTTTTTGTTTCATTTTTGCTTATACTTACAATGAATAATGTCTATTTCTTTTTTTTTTTATAGAGGCATGTTTATTTATTTATTTATTTATACAAGCACTGGGTACAGTCAGAAGCGCGGGAGGGTGAGAGGATTCACCAGAGCCAGAGCGGGGAGCAGAGCAGGCAGAAGGACCGAAGTACACTGCTGAGGGGAGCAGCGGGCGGCAGGAGAGGTCTGCGCCATGTGGGACCCTCCTCCTGTGGCCGGGGAGCAGCCGGGGATCGAACCTGCGCCACAGAGGCCACAGGCAGCTTCGCAACCCAGCGCTCAACCGCTGCGCCACCGGGGAGGCCCGAATAATGTCTATTTCATTTTCCCCTACATTTTGCTTATTCTGATCATATCTATTAAAATGGTATTTCTTGTTGAATAATAAGAAATTGAGAAATTTATTTTCCATCTATTTGTTTTATATCATTTCTAATAATGTTTTGTTCTATTTTGCAAACATATTGGTTCACAGCAGTTTAGAAATGATGCCTTCACAGGGTAACTTGAGCAGCACTATCGCCCTGACATTCCCTAGGTGGCCACTAGATGGTGCCCAAGGATCTTCTCCCACCATGTGCCTGTCTTGTAAATAGTATCTCCACTGGGAATAAGGACATACGCTACAGATTTTTCCAGTATCGTCTGGCAGAAGTATCATACCTTTCCTATGTCAAACACACAGCGAAGGAAATCCACTCCTTCTTGTAGGGAACATTTGCAAATGTTGAGGTTGATCTATCCAAATGAAGGCAAGCATTTTCATTTAATGTGATAAATGTGTTTGCTAGCTGACAGGAGCATGGAAGCATGTCTGCACACCAAATTGTTAGAACTGTTGTCATTATGAAGAATCTATTAGCGTCTCCCTGGTGGCGCAGCAGGTTGAAGTGCAGCGCTGTGAAGCTGTCCACAGCCTCTGCAGCGCAGGTTCAATTCCTGGCCTGCCAGGAAGATACCCACATGGCACGGCAGACCTCTCCTGTCACGCCCGCTGCTCCCCTCAGCAGTGTTTTCAGTCAACTGCCTGTTCTGCTCCCCGCTGTCTCTGGCGAATTCTCTCACCCTCAGCCACCTCTGGCCTGTACCCCAGTTCTCGTATAAATAAATAAATGTTTGATGACAAGAGCCAAGTACATCCAGGTAAAATTACACGGGAAGTCTATAAAGACTTTTCAGTGCCCACATCTCCCAGGATCAGCGGGGTAGTGAAATGGCAGAACAGAATTCTGAACAGAACAACGGAAATCAGTACCTAGAACAGACTCAAGACCAGACGTCCTGTCCTGCATGTAGAGCTTATGAATGTGAGATCCACACCCAGAGGGACAACTCCCCACCACAGTGCACAGTCCAGACACTTCCTGCTGCTCCACAGGAGCGACTCACAGAATATTCCTCTGCAGCAGAGCCTTGAATAAAGTTGTTTTCTTCCTCACTTTGATGAAAAACAACCCCAACCCACACTGAAGGAAACATTATTAGAGGATCTGCTTTATGATAAGAAATTATACAGTTGCTTGAAGTCGCAGGGTTTTTTTTGTTTGTTTTTTTTTTTTAAGATGTGTTTGTTTATGCATACAAGAACTGGAGAGGTGCAGGAGGATGGCGGCAGGTAGAGCATTCACCAGAGACAGAGTGGGAAGCAGAACAGGCAGATCTACTGAAATACACTGCTGAGGGGAGCAGCGGGCGAGATGGGAGAGGTCTGCTGTGCCATGTGGGTCAGCTCCCTGGTCAGGGATCGAACTCATGCAGCAGTGGCTGGTGATAGCTTGACAGTGCTGTGTCTTTAACCCCGTGCCACCAGGGAGGCCCTAAAGTTGCAGTTTCAAGAATCTATCTCCGATGTTAAGTGTGGGTTCATTGTCTTTGAAGATATGCTTACTGCCCTGGGCTGGTAATAATGGAGGAACTGTTACCACCCCCAGCCTAAACGGGAGGGGAAGAGCCATTACTGGAATCCAGAAGAAGAAACTCAAAGACGTCACATGGACAAGAGCAGTGACGAGAATCACAGCCAGTGGGACGTGACCTCTGTTTACCTCACCCTCCTTTCACCACAGACCAAACCCAAGCAGAACCAGAGAGCACAGCCCCCAGTGTAATCCACTCACATCAGCTTCTTGGGACTGAGAACAAGGGACACAGATCTGAAGGGGAGACTGTCGCCGTCAGCATCTTCTCTTGTTCTTCACCAGGCAGAGATGTGGAGCCCCCGTCACAGGCTGGGCAAGAAATTCTCTCAACTGCTGTGTCACTGCAAATTGGTACTACTTGTTTACTCCCGCCTCAACCCAAAACTATAGCCAACATTGATGGTATTTCAGAGGAAAGGGAGACAAGAAACGTGATACAAAACATTGCTCCCTGACTTCCCTCAGGCCTCATTTGACACTGCAGCAGCCCTCCCATGTGCCCCTTAACCTCTCCCAGCATCTGGGCTGGATTCTTCATCAGAGAGGGCATCCTCGGAAGTCCTTCATCATGGTAGTTGCTGCTTTTCACTCACTAGGACCATTGGTCAGGGCTTATAAGAGATCACGAGTAAATCCCCTAATTTGCAAACTTGGTTCTTGCAGCCCAGTTTTCTCCAAGATCAATCAATTCAGTTCTCACAAAAAAAATCCCTTCTGCAGTCATTATGAAAGCCAATGGCGAGCCCTCAAAAAAAATTTTTTTGAATTCCATACCATCCAGTGACCCCACTTCTGGGCATTTACCCCCCAAATTACAAAAACACTCATTCAAAGAAATACACGCACCGGTGCTCGCTACAGCACTATCTGCAACAGCCAAGACCTGGAAACAACCTACGTGTCCACGAACTGATGAGTGGATAGAGATGTGGTCTGTTTACACAGTGCAACACCACTCAGCTATTAAAAAAAAAAAAAAGATGAAATACTAATTTTGCAACAGTAAGGGCAGACCCTGAGGGGATTTTAATGCTGAGTGAAATAAGCGGGACAGAAAGACAAACACTGTGTGACCTCACTCATAGTGGCATATAGAGAAAACAAACAGAAGCACTAAAACAAAAATATTTTTGGAGTCTAAGACCAATTAGTGGGCAGGGAGAAGGAAGGAAGAGGTGGGCAGGCCAGGATAAAGAAGGCAACAGCATGGTGAAGGATCGCATTGGGCTTCTAGCCATGACTTCATGCCGTACACTCACGTTGGTTTCTCAATAATGCACACCTGACATTTATGATGTCATAAAGCGATGTTACTTCAATAAAGTTTTTTCTAAAGGAAATGATTGGTTCGGTGGGATGAGAAGCTGAAAATGGTTCGAGAGCAAGCTCCATGCGATTCATTGAAATCATTCCTCCCTCCCACACCAGATCCCCAAAAAGTACGCACTTTTCAAAAGAATTAAAAGGGTGGGAGTAGGTGTGTTTAAAATGGAGAGACCTAGCAATCACCTTAACTTAGCCAGGATGAAGCAACCTGACCTGAAGTGCCTTATGATTTGTGATGCAATAACAGATCCTCACCTGTATTATGTTCTTGCAAAAGACACTTAATCTGAATTTATTTTTTTTTAAAGATTTATTTATGCATACAAGAACTGGGGCACAGGCCAGAGATGCCGGGAGTGAGAGGATCCACCAGGGACAGACTGGGGAGCAGAGCAGGCAGACTGACTGAAACCCATTGCTGAGGGGAGTAGCGGGAGACTGGAGAGGTCTGCCTCGCCATGTGGGTTGCTCCCTGGCCGGGGATCGAACTCGTGCTGCAGAGGCTGTGGATTGCTTCGTAGTGCAGTGCTCAACCCCTTGAGCCACAAGAGAGGCCCCACTTAACCTGAATTTAACCAGAACAGACAAATCCAGAATGTGGAACATACTCCCAGACACTTGGCTTGGACTCTGCAAAAAAGTGATTCTAGAAGACAGAAAGAGTAGGTAACTATTCTAGATTAAAAGTGACTAATAACCAAACAAAGAACACTTGATGAATCAATTGGGGAAATTTAAATATAAACTGAATATTCTAGAAAATGACTGGGCTTTTCAAAGTTGTGATAATAGTAAGGTTAGAAAAAAGAAGAATGTCTTTATTCTTGGGACGTGCACATTGAAATTCAGTGGCTGTCTCCATGGGAAAAAAATAAACACAATTGTTTGGATTGAACTGAACTATTTTTTTCTAACACTTACAAGAATGATTGACAAACTATCATTATTCAGAATTATGGATTTGGCAGATATTTCTCAAAAAGGAACAAACTCTGTCACTTCAAGGAAAGCAATCGACAGCATTTGTTACCAATAGTGGAATTCAGGCTTTCAAAGCAAAAATTACATAATGCAATTAACCTTTAAGAAACTATCATGTGTCAAGTTTTGAGGCTCTTACCAAAGAATGGCCACAATTATATGAGGTGGCTATTAAAATACTCCCCTTTGCCATTTATATATTTCCGTGAGGCTGAATTTTCTTCACATATTTCAACCCAAACATCACAAAAAATTACCAGCAGAAGTACAATAGTTCATCCAACAAAGATTTGTATGTATTTATATGTACAAATTTGTTCTTGTGTGTGTATATATGTATGTGTGTTGATTATATGTATGCATCTGCAATTTACTTTCAAACAGCTCAGCAAAACACAGCATGTTGCAAAATAATTAAGGGAAAAAATATGGATGATCCTTGTACTATTCATTCTTTTTGTAAGTTTAAAATTTTCCAAAATAAAATATGTGGGGTGAGGGGTGGGAGAAAGGGGGGAATCAAGTCCAAGGTCACTGGATGGAATGCAAACATTCTCCAGATGGTTACTAAATGTAAGTGTGAAGAGTCACTTCCATCTGACTCTTTTGTTCTAAACCCCTTAGGAGCTACTTCCACAAATGCTCTTCAGATTCCTCCTCTGCCCCCTCACACCAAGCCTGGGCCGGTCCCCAACTGCTCTGTGATGCAGGAAGTGAGGCCCCTTCAAAGCTGCCATGGAGGCCTTGTCGTTCTTTAAGTGTATTATTTTTATATGTATTGCTTTTTCCCTTTTCTTTCCTTATGTAGCTTCTCAGGGATGTGAGACGTAAGGTGTCTGCAACTTTAGTCCCAACTGGCCACAATGGCAAAGTGCCACAGCCACTAGGCCAACCAGCCCTGCCCTCCACCTGTACTTCATTCCACTGACCACTTTCTGACGCGTTTAAGTGGTTGTGGCAACACCGCTACCACAGCTTACTCATGTCCCACTGCCCTTACATTGGCTTTAACCTTGTGCTCTCCAAATGTATGTGCCACCTCATCCCGGAATATAGTGTTCCTGCGATCACTTCTCGTACCTATTACAACAGTGTCATAGTGTCAACAGGAAGTAGATGACACATCGCAACTTGAAGATGATTTTAGAAACCATTTACAAATATGGGTAGTCTAGGAAAACACTGGGATAGTTAACAGGCCCAAAGAGACCAAAGACAAGTAACTGCTGGAAATCAGGAAAATTGCTTAGCAGTCCCCTTTAGTTAAGATTCAGCTAGTCCAAGGTGACCTTGAAGGAAAGGAAGAGCCAGAGGAATAAATGTTGACAGCAACTCCACCTCTCTCATTTCCTAATAGGTTTCTGTGCTGGCCAAATCCAGCAGGAGCCAGAGCAGGGAAGCCTGTTTCTGTGTCCATCCAGGCAAGCCTACCAGGGCAGGCAGTGGAGATCAGCAGAGGCGCACCAGAAAACCTCTGTCAATTTCATCACACAGACTAAAAGGCTAGGAGGACAGAAGACTAAGGTCAGATTTTATATTAATTCTCATCTTTCACCAGTATTCATTATTAGTTAAGCTTTTTCTACACATTACAAGGCCCACGTTGTCCAGAGGTTGGCCCAAAAGAAATCCTAATCCCAATACTCAAGAGTAAATCAACTTACCTCAATTGTAGTTCTGGCCAGAGGCAGACTAACTGGTGCAAACTCAGACTTCCTTAGAGTTTAGCCTTGGTGAGAGATGCAGGCAGTCCCCAACTAGCATGTTCTGGGGACACAAATGGGGACAGTAAGGCCCTTTCTGTTGCTATGGGGGATGTGGCAAAATGGTTCAAGAAACTCTGAACAAGATTCACTGGGCCAGAAGCTAATCCTACTTAATGATGCAGAGTGAAAATCAGGGTGAGGGTTACTTCAATAGAGTGCATTGCTAAATCAAGAGAACTAAGAGAGAATTTTGCCATTGTCCAATGTCCACACCATAGGAATAAAGGTTGCGAAAGCCACTCTTTGGGGGACTTCTAAATTTCTTTGACATCATTTTTACCTTCAACTTTTGAGGGGCAAATTTCTAATGGAAGTGGCTTGCGGACAGCACTGCTTTGAATACTTCTTTTAGAGCAAGTAAACCTGCCTTTCTACCAAGAAATTGAAGCAACTCTGTGTTGAGAATGTTTTCAATTTTCTCGTGCAGTCTTCTCTACCAACTAATGACTCTTAGTAAGCAAGTATTTTCCCATATTCATAAGGAAAAAGTCACTGATCAAAAAGATCTATTTTGAGTGATTGTGTACCAAGAGAACTGCTTCTCAATCAAGGATCTTAAGGAAAACCAGTGGGCTTCTGAAATTGGTTATCAATGAATATAAGAAGGGGAGGGCTAAGGTAGCCTTCAAATTCTGAACACCAGTAGATATTTTGACCTTGGATTGAGAACTGAAAACCTCAATTTCTCAAAATCTTCAGATTTCTGCTATGTACCTCCTCACTACCCTGTCACCCTTTTGTATGACTGAAATGTGAAGTAAAACATCTTTTCTCGTCAATTTCCAAGCACAGGAATGAGAGGAGGGGACAGAGATTATGCCCCCAGTGAAGAGGCTCTTGAAGGCCTCCTGCACCAACCATGACTGCAGTGGCCCAAACCCAACAAGACCATGGTATAAACTGAACAGCTCGGCAGTGGGGGAAATACACGATTAGTAACCACAATAATCAGATTCATGTTAAATGGAGTGAAGTAGGCATTTTTCTTTTTTAAATTATAGGACTTGTTGTTAAGGTGCCACTCAAAAAGAATTCACCAGGACAGAGATTGAAATTGTAGCTCACCCCAAATATCAATGTGAAGTTGCATCAAATGCAAATAAATATGCACCTTCACTTCATTGCCCTGTGTTCCAATCACAGTCCCTGACCCCACATGCTCCTGCAGCCACCATCCCACCTCTTCATCCTTCACAACCATGCCCCCATGCGTCAGACTGAAGACTCAAGAGACATCCACCAAATGGGTTGGAAGCTTTTGCTGTAAACATTGAACAGTTGGCAAAATCTGAATGAGGTGGCTGGCACAGGCACACAAGGGAGTTCTCTGTACCACTCTTGCAACTATTCCATATGTTGGAAAATAAAGTCAGAGTAGAAGCTATTGCAGACTCAGGCTCATTTAAGAGTTGAACCGGAACTCTCATCACTTTCAAAGACACACAAGCTACTACAGACTAGTTCAGCTGCAGCGTGGCTGGTAGAAGCACTTTGTATTGTTTCAGTTACCAAGAGGGGAGGTATAGTATGAAATTCTCTGACAAAGAAGAAGAAAGTGGCCACAAAGATTTCCAAAGTAAAACAGAACACCAGCAGAAAGATAAGCCTACTTAAACTCTATTCAGAACTAAGAGTGAAATGGGAGGAACGTTTCATTACTGGAAGAAACAGGTCACTGGAAATCCAGAACTAAGACGACTATAAAAGCAGGTCTGGTGAGGTCGGAAACTCTGTCAGAAGTAATGAAGCCAGCAGAGGAAACAGTGCTGTGTGGCAAGATTTCACTGCTATTCAGTAAACCATTTCATGTGACTTTTTTCAGCGTTCATGCTTTCAAACCCATTTTCTACCCCAAAACTCCTTTGAGTCATACTATAAAATTAGTGATTAATTGGATAAATGACAAGTACTGTTTTTCCTTCATCACTGAATTTTTAATATGTTTTACTTAAAAAGCAAATTTACAGTTCTAGGTATAGCAAAATAAGAATCCTAAGTGGTCTTCCATGGATCTTTCTATCCACGTGTTAAGTTTCCCTAAATGGATAAGCAATGAGATACCTCTCTCTCTTTCTCTATATATAACAAAGCAGAAGTACTAGTCACGGAAGAGACTATAAATGAAACTTTTTGAAGCACCTGAAGCTCATTGGACAGCTAGGCATACCAAGGAATGGAAGACTGTATAGGGCCGTGAAATGAAGAGGCCGTGTACAATTTAATATTGGCATTTTTCCATCTGGATCAAGTAGATGGAAACCAAAGGTGCACACAGCCTGGTCCTTAGAAGGCTTACCACTCTCAAACTAATTCACATTCCAAAGCATTCACACAGAAGCGGTCTAAGTGTTAATAAATCCATTCAGCAGACAACCGTTCACCTTCAGGCTTGTGAAACGGAGATGACACGTAGGGTACATTTATTTTTATTTCAACATTTAAAATATTCACAGATGGAGTATTGTAGTCATTGACATCTCCATGGAAGATGTACCAAACAAAGCATACAGGAATTCCACAATTACAGAATTACATATTTGTGACTACGTGAATGTTTAATCCTAGAGTTTATCTGGAAAAACACCACTGGGGAAAAAAAAGTTTGAGTGTTTCACTGGAATAATTTCCATAAAAAAGTGAACTTCAAAGAATTTTAAGAGATACCTAAACATTAGTCGGCACTTTAAAAATTTCAAATTTTAATAGCACTCTTCTGAGATACCTCTGTCAGAAACAATACTCCGCTTTCTCTCTCCTCCACTCAGTAGCCAAGCCAGGATGTACGTACTTTCTTCCCCTTAAGTCTTTTTTTTCTCCAAACATATTGTATAGAATAGGTAGATCATCACAGCATTTTGACTAGCTAATGAGGTAGGAGTATTCTTCAAAAGAAGTCCTTAGGCATTTACGAAGCACAGCAAAAGAATACTCAAATTATACTTTCTCTTTTTTACTGGTTATTCTTTAAGTAAAATACCAAGAACATAGGAAATTGGTCAAATGCTGCTTGCACTTTAAAAGACAAGGCGGAAAAGCCCTTCTATCCAGATCAGTTAAAATCATTTTGGCATTACAAGGTAAGAAACCACTGCCGCAAAATGCCAAGCTTTCTTAGAAGAGATCTTACCGCGAAGTTGAAGGTTAAACAGAAAATAGAAGTACCCTATCTGTTCTTTTCAGTACACGTTAATTTGTCTTTCTTTTAACCCAATTTTCTTTCTTTCCTACATATATGCACATACAAATATTTCTGTCTATTGCTTACCCAGAAACTGTATTTAAATGAATTTTGCTGTAAACTTACCAAATTCTGCCAGAGAAACACTCCTTAAATGAGGGTTTTAACAACATAATACTAAACAGCTAGAAAAATGCCTAGGTAACAGATTTCAGCACCATCTCTGTAGTAGCAGATTGTTTCAAAATGCACACACCACCCTAAATTCATATACTTAGGAAATGTACCCAATATTCCCTCTTCATCTACATCAAAATCAAAGTTTTATGTTCTTTCTGTGTTCGTAACAAGAAATACTTTATAAATCTAGCCAATTTAATAGGACACGTATGTTCTCAACTAAGGCTATCATTATCAGTCAACTATGATTTGTCTAAAAATAAGATATTTTGAACACTTTGGTACCTATTTTGGTGAAGGCTAAAATACAAGAGGGTTTTTATCTCCCCAATTATGCACCTATTAGGGTTACGGTTTAAAACACAAAAAAAAAACACCTAAAAATGTTAAAAAAAAAAAAAACCAAGACACACTTAAAACACAATTGCTACCAGAAAAAAGTATTGGTAACTGTGGCCTGGCAGATGGACATAATCAAGTCCTTGACAATTCTACAAAATGTTTCAGACATAGTAAAAAAACCGAGTGCAACTCTAATATGGCAGCACCTGTGTTGAGATTAGCTGCCAAAAATAATTTGTCAACAAGGACTTTTTACATGTCTTTAAACCTTTCTTTTTACTATTCTACTACTAGAATTGTGACCTATCAAAGTGATCAAAATACCACGTTATCATTTAGTTTGAAGAGAAGTCCCTCCTCTTCAATGCCATCTTCTTTAATTTCAGTTATAGTTCCCTTACAAACATTATTTTTCTAAGGCACACCATGTCCCATTTATTGCTGCAAAGCCCCTGAAATCTGTGCTTCAATCTGTGTCTGCTTCATCACGATTTAATGGAAATCACTTCAGAATGCCTGCTAAAACTTAGTAACGTTTAAAGTCTAGAATGCTATTGTCTAGTAGGTTTACAACAAAATAACCAAGTCTACAAAGGCCAAAAACCACAAATATATGCTTTATATCCTCTTTCCCCTAAAAATTGAGATTACCTACCAGGACAGTAATCAGTGATAGCTCTAGTTATATATAATTCATACTCAATGTCATAAAATAAAATGTTAGGCCAATAAGTTTTCACAACTTTTATTAGAACCTACTCTAAGTTAACATTATCTGATTTTATAGACATCATCCCATGGTGAACATGTTTGATAAATGAAAGCAAATTGACATCTAAGTCATTATTTTTGCAGACTAAGCATTAAGATAACTACTCAGAACACTACAGATAATGACAAACACTAACTTGCTCAATTTTCATATTAGCCATGTTATTTATCTCCTAATATTTAAAACAGTAGAATTAGTGACTGTAGTTCTCATGTATTTTAATTACAAGTACCTTACTGAAATAACTAAGGTTTGGACAGTTTTACTGACTTTCCAAATTAGTATAATATATGGAAAGAAAAAGCAAAACGTGAAAACAGAACATGGTAAGTTATTAAAGGAAAATGAAATAAAGAAAAAAGGAGGGAAGTAAAGTATCTCCATGGTAGGGCAATCAAACAAGTCTCTAGACATTTGGTTGGAAGAAAACATAGCTATGAATTTCACAAACAAAAACTTGATAAATTCAAAGCAATACAAATGCTTTTAAATATAAAGGCTGAGTTGAAACTAAAAAGGTCTATACTGTTACTTTGGGCCTTAAGCAGTACCAATTCTTCTGATCAAAGAAGGCCACAACAGTTAAGGTTGTGTTACTTGCTTTTATTTTACACTAGGTGGCGGGCACAAAGCAAATCTCCTTAATAAAGTTGACAATTAGCTTCACTCAGAACATTTTTAATAATGCACATAAAAAAAAAAAGTATTCATCTTACAAACTGTTCTGCATCCAAATATACAACAGCTTGGAAAACAACATTTAGAAAACAAAAGCCAATGTAAAAAGACAGATTAAAACAACGAGAACAGTACAGGTTTTATATGGCTCTGGTTTTACAGTTTTCTTACTGCATCATCAATGTCAGAAATCTGTTCCTTCAGCTGGCTCCACTGCTCGGGGTTTAAAGAAATACCTAAAGCAAAGTTTGAAAAATCAAAAAGTTGAAAATCTATTTATGTTTCCTTGAGGATTTTCATACTTCCAATTAAAATATTGTTTTACCAAAATTGTCACTTTGAAAGTCACCATGTACAACAGTTAATTATAATTCATCACAACTACCTGAGCAATTCAATCAATCCACTTTCACTTCCAACTGTATCCTGCACAACTTCTATGACACCAGTGAAAATAAACGGCTTGAAGATGTATCCCACAAACACTTGGACCTAGCAGGTTAAGTGGCCAAGCCCAGATTTGGTATGTGACACACAATTTCCACAATAAGTTGCCTCCAACAAAATTTCCACAGGAACTCTAGCTGAATGACTGCTGAATTGTTTCAAAAGCATTCATTTCACTTTGGAAAAATCCCTGTGACATGGTCCACACATGCTTTCTTAGAATGCACACACTCGTTAAGAGTGCATTCTGGGGGCCTCCCCGGTGGCGCAGTGGTTGAGCGCTGGGTTGCGAAGCTGCCTGCAGCCTCTGCAGCGCCAGTTCGATCCCCGGCTGCTCCCCGGCCACTGGAGGAGGGTCCTGCATGGCGCGAAGACCTCTCCTGCCACCCGCTGCTCCCCTCAGCTGTGTACTTCGGTCCTTCTGCATGTTCTGCTCCCCACTCTGGCTCTGGTGAATTCTCTCACCCTCCCGCGCTTCTGACTGTACCCAGTGCTTGTATAAATAAATAAATAAAATAAATCTTTAAAAAAAAAGTGCATTCTGGGAAAATCCTCTCAGGCTTCAAATCCCAGTATACCATCACTGTGACCTTAAAAAAACTTTTTTTCCTCTAAGCTGCAGTTTCCTTACCAGTAAAATGGTACTGATGTATCTTTTTTTTAAAAGATTAACTTTTTTTTTTTTTTTTTAATAGAGGCATGTTTTATTTATTTATTTATTTGTTTGTTTGCTTGTTCGTTTATACATGCACTGGGTACAGTCAGAAGCGCGGGAGGGTGAGAGAATTCACCAGAGCCAGAGCAGGGAGCAGAGCAGGCAGAAGGACCGAAGTACACTGCTGAGGGGAGCAGCGGGCGGCAGGAGAGGTCTGCGCGCCATGTGGGACCCTCCTCTGGTGGCCGAGGAACAGCCGGGGATCGAACTGGCGCCGCAGAGGTCGCGGGCAGCTTCGCAACCCAGCGCTCAACCGCTGCGCCACCGGGGAGGCCCAGGTACTGATGTATCTTAATGTGAGTGATTAAATTTGCTGCTCTGACTTAAAGGCTTATTAGTATATCACCTAATTAAGTGAATATTTAAAATGATAGCTAATGATATGTCCTCCCATTTAAGATGTAAAGCATGAACAGAAAATACCTTGCACTTAAAACTTCCAGTGTTCTAATACTTAGGCCACCGAGAAATAAACTAGAATCAGAAGAAATCATTTATGTCTCAGAAAACTCCTGGGAGGCTGTGAAATTGAGAGGAAGAAGACCCTAAGGGGAAAGGATTTAAAGCTAATCAAACTGCTTTAGTCAGCATTTAAAGAAAAAGTCTGGTATTAGCCATACTGGAACAATGTGACGGAGCAATCCAGAAGTGGCGTAAACAAGAAAATATAAAAGGGAATGTAGACGTAGAGGTAATGTTTAGCAAACCCAAAAATGGCATGAAGCAAACAGTGGATTTCAAAGCGACATAAAGTCAGATGTAGGATCAACCTAAATCGGCCAACTGCCAAATACAGACATATCTCAATTTATTGTTTTACTTTATTGCACATTACAGATACTAAGGGGCTTTTCTGTTTGCCTTTTTCCAAAGTAAAGGTCTGTGGTAACCGCTGCTAAGCAAATCTATCAGTGCCATTTTTCAATCAGCACATGCTGTGTGTCTCCGTCACAATTAATTATGGTATAGTATATATTTTTTTCAGACAGAATTGCTACTGCACACTTACAGTATAAACCTGACTTTTACATGCACTGGGAAACCAAAAAATTCATGATTCACTTTATTGCAATAGTTGCCTTATCACACAATCTCTGAGATGTGCCTATATATGTAATTATGTTGGCACGCAAAAAGTTCTTCTAGGTGGTGAATGAATAGTCTGCTTCTATGATGCTACAGTCTTAGGACTGGATGAAGCAGATGTAAAAACAAAGACCCAGCACTTCAAGGACACCTGCCTAAAGAACATCCTTAAGGAGATGACTCAAAAGATATAAACTAAGATTTTTCATTCCTAATTTTACAACTTCCTAGAGAGTAAACTACTTCAGAACTAATGTAGTTTTTTCTTAAGTTACATTCAAGTAAACTAGCAGCCAATTTAAGCGGCAGTAGAGCTACTGTTTTTTCTGGATTTAATTCCAACAGCTATATGTAAGCCATCTCATATATGTCAGTGTGATATCTGGTGACCCTCCCAACATGGGGCACTGTGGCTGTGGCCAAGAAGTGCAGAAGAGAGCTCGGACACAGGTGTGGCTTTATAAGTAAGTGACTGTGCATACAGAGGGCTCTAGCACTGGTTTTCTGAGTATATGAATCTCTTCTAAGATGACGCAGAGAGCGCATTCTAAAAACGAAGTCAAGAAAACAACTATGTTTGACCATGCCCTAAAGTGTCTCCAAGTAGAAATGATCGGTAGTTTTTCTGGTGTCCTTTGTTGGTAGTGTTTTTCTAAAACATTTGTTCACATTCTTTTAATTACCCTCAGTGTTACCAGATAACAAATGGAAATTGCTTATATATACGCACGTGACATACACGTTTCTCTCACATCAACAAAAACTACGGAAGATAATCAACTGAAGAAGGCTCTCCCTTGCTCTATGCAGTAGAAACATTATTCCAATTTCAAATAGGCAGGTTACTTAGATCACTTCTATTTTAGTCTCACATCAAAACTAAATTGAGGAAAGGAAAGCTCACCTTTTCTTCCTGGTTTCATTTCACCTTCTGGATCCATCCAATATTCTCTAATATCAATTAGGACTTTCCCTTTAAAGTCCCGAACACTAACGTACCGCATTTTCCCAATCTGCAAAATAAACATCAAAAATGTGTCCATTTCAAGAGGTGTCCAGATTTATATTCACAACTTGCTGCACACTCAGAAGCTTTAACCATGAAAATGACTACTATTCTCAATATAAAAAGTACAAAAGCAGTCACTGTTAAGTCTTTATAAAAAAGATGGAACTAAACATATTTCACCTCATTAGGATCATTAACCTAGTGTAACTGATACGGAAAAGAGCACGGAGCTCCCTCAAAAAATTAATATAACTATCATATGAGTACATACATAATAGAATGATCAAAAACAGAATGATTCACGAACCCCACTTCTGGGTGTGTATCTCAAAATAGTGAAAGCAAGGTCTCAAGAAGACATTTTCTTGCACACCCATGTTCATAGCAACATTACTCACAACATCCAGACCTGGAAGCAACCCAAAGTGTTCACAGCCAGATGAAAGGATACACGAAATGTGGTATACACATGTGGTGAATACTGGTCAGCCTTACGAAGGCAGATCAGCCCTACCCTTGTGGTTTTACCTCTCCAGAGTATCACATAAATGAAATAATAGTACCAAAAAAATTTTATCACAGGCTAGGAATTTACCAAGTCAAATAAGCCAGTCACAACCAACCCCTCAGGTGCCACAGAAAGATGACTCTTATTTTATCACATTTACAATTAGGTCCAAAAAGTTAAACCACCTTTGCCATTGAAACTAATGTCTGTTCCTCAATTTTATCAATGAAACCTTCATTTCTATGACTCTCAAATTTAAAACCAGCCTTTGTTGACTACCTGACCTCTCTAATTGATTCTTCACCAGTAATTTATATTCATCACTATTTCGTCTTGGGGGAAAACCACGTAAAGTCCCTATCACTCACATACACCTAAAGGGATTTCACCTGCTTCCATTTTCACTCCCCATCTCTCCACAAATCCTTTGTACAATGTCAATTAGTCTCTCTAAAACAAGATTAAGAAACCCAAGGATAAAAAGCTGTATTAGTTCTCTGAATTCATCAAATCCCTCTAATGAACTTTCCTCACTTTATCTCATTATTCAATCTTACTCTCCACTAAACATTAACAACAAGGCTATTAAGGAAATCCACTTACCTCTTCTGTTCTCAAGCCACAACTTGGCAGGTCATATTGTTGCTTCCTCTGTAATACCCTATCCACATATCACAGCCCAGTCCTAAACCTATCTCCTCCAAGCTGCTTTCTAACCTCAAGAGTTCTCAACCTCTTTATTTCTAAATTTCACCTTGCTTTAAATAAGACAAAACTAGACTTCTGGACTTTAACTATCTAACACATAAAAATTACTTTCATTTCTACTAACCTGTTCTTATATTTCAAGGAATACTTAGTCAAGAGTATGATAGTATACGTAAAAGATTACTATGTATTGCCACATTATAGTCCTTTTAATGTTCTTCAAATCAAGTCAGGTAGTAATTCCTTAGCTGATCTAAGGAAATAATCAGCCTAACCTGAAACATGTTGTCATCCCTGCTGCTGCTGCTCTGCTTGGATGACGACAGAGCTCTCGAAGTCTCACCAGTCTTCTGCTTCTTCACAGGTTTCTCTGGAGTAACCTGCTTTTTCCTCTTTAACTTAAAAAGAGTAAGAACGTGGTTAACATTTGCACTTAAGAATAAAACACATCTCAGGTTCAAAAGATTCCATTACTCTATCAAAAGACTATATTAAGAGAAAAACCATAAACATACACACAGGCAATTTCACTTGCAATGGAACTATGAAACTCTTCCAGCACTGGTATCTAATCATTGTTCTCAAACTTTGGGTTCTCAAGAACCCTAAAAATACTGCAGGCATTAGAGTGTTATTAATCAGAGAAACTGTTCCTTTATAGACCAGGATGCCCAAAAAGATTTCTTTGGGAGTTTTTAAAAAATGAGGAAGGGGGGAGGAGATGATGCTTTTGAATGAACTTTTGGAAACCACAGGCCCACTAATGCTAGTCAGCGACTTAATTTTTACAAGAGATATACTAACTAGGAAGACTACAACCACATTATTCTGTTTCTAGATATGATTATTTACTTATGCCATGCCTAGTCCAAAAGGGACTTATATTTAAATTGGCTTAGAGAATTTACTAGTAGGCAAAGCTAAGAAAACTATTTTGTACTGTGCACTAAAAGTCAAATAACTCAATTTCCTCATCACACACACACAAATCCCTTATATAGACAGCCATGTGTTAGACTAGCAATTAAAATCAAAACTATGCTTTAAAAGCAGCATTACTACAAAAGCTTTTAATATAGCCTATTCTCAAAATAGGCCAAAGGCCTATGAAAATCAGTAGTTTCCAACCCTAACAGTAGAGGGCAGTCATATTCCTTAACAGAAAATATAAGCTATCAAAATATTATGTAAATATTTTACTAAATTATATGAAGCTAAAATGTATTGCTAAATACATATATAACCTGTATAAAATGTTAAGTACTTATAGGATTAGTACTATTTGGGACAAACAGCAAAAGTTAACGCAGCTCAGTAAGGAGAAAGCAATTATCTTTACGTCAGGATCTGAATACTCCCTGTGAATGGTGTATGCCTGGCACATAAAAGCTCAAAAATTTGTTAAATGAACTTATTTAAATGCTATGCCAGATACATATTTAAACATTGAAAGATGTCTTTCTCGAATATATATACACGTAAGCTAGGTATTTCCTTATGAAGGTGCGTATTCACCAAGGTTCTCCCAGTAAGCTCTCTTTCACTAACTGCTAATTCAGAGGCACAATGACAAAACCTTCTAGAAGATAAAAGGTCTTTGTGTAAGGAAGCCCTAACTACAGTGTGAACTGCCTGCTTATATAGCATATACCACTCACAGGATGATTGTCATCTACTGCAGGAAAAAGTCTAAATGCTGGGTGCTAATCTAACCTAAAACATACCAAGCCTACATTTTTAAGTACTCCTTGTGGGCTGGATAAACACCAATGGTGGCTGTCAAAACTGGTATCTCCACTCAAGTTCAGTTCAGCTCACACAACTGCTACAAATAATACCTACTGATCAGAAAGACTTTTAAATAAATGGCACACAGTGGTTTTGGACTCATGCTATTTCCCCTAGGGCCTATGGCAGTGGTTCTGCAGTTCCAAGTTTTCTAAATATCCTCAACAGGAGATTTGTGAAGTCTGAAGACTTGCTCAAGTTTGTTTTAGAGCCTAGCAGCGTGCATGGACAATAAGCACCTCAGGTACTTTTGTCAAGTATTACAGGAGCCATTCACACTCAGGAACACCCATCCAGGGTCTTCAGATTTGCTGTATCTGCTGTCCTTCAGAACTGGATGTAGGCAATATTGCTGAACTAGGTATCAAAGAAATATACATTCATATGTCACCTTTTTGTCAACTTCACTGTCAGAATCACTGCCAGAAGAGCTTGAAGAAACAAGTTCCTTTGACTTAGGCATTCTGCAAAAAAAAAAACACATTATGCCAATAATTAAGAAATGCTCTATCACCTTCATCTTAATTCTCCCCCAATCAAAACTTCAAGAAGTTCCATGGTACATTCTACCACTTGTGTGGTACTGGAGTTGTGACACTGAGCATAATGCTAGAAGTTATACTCTTAATCCATGCTCTTCCAAATTGCAAATAACATGCAGTGTGAAATGTTCTGAACCCAGCAAGGAAAAAGAGCTAAATGTCATACACATCTCACACTCCCACACTCTTTTCTCAAAGCCAACGGGTCTTTTTGTACTTCATTTTAGTGGAATTAGATGTTTATGGGTAGGATAGACTGCAAGAAGGCAGCTGACAGTATCACTGTTAAAACCAGGAATAAAAATTCTCATATTTTACACCAATCTTCTACTCTGAAAATATGAAGAATTCTCTTACAGGAAGGACAAAAAACTCTTCCTCAGATTCCTACTATCACCCCAGTCCCAGACAACCCCCGACACCTACATGAACTGGTGCCTTGCTTTCAAGAGCATGTGGAAATATCCAGACAGCAGCTTGTGCCTATGGTTTGCAAAGATATACTTTAAAAAGGCTAATTCCCAAATTTCAGGAAATTCCAAGGCTGTCCCTCTTTTTCCAAAGCCACTTACAGTGCCAGGTAGTAATACCCTTATTGTCAAAACTGGCACCTTTTTCTCTCTCCATCTTCAAAAAAATTGAGTCCTACTAATTTTTGCATGCCCTAAAGGGCCCAATACATACCCCCCACACAGTAAATGTCTGTTGAACAAAGGGAAAATAACATCCCTTTCTCATCAAAAAAATCAAATAATCTAGTTATCTAGACCTAAGCTTGCATTAGTACTGGCAATGCGTCCTACAACAGAGCAAGGTAAAAAGTGGGCCGCCCGATCCTAACTAAATTCAAAAAACACAAATCATGTCCAATCTGAACACGACTTCACCTGGCAATTTCTTGTCGCAGAGAAGAAATTCAGAGGCGAGAAGCAACGTTCCCAGCCACATTTTATAATCCTCTTACTGCTCCACTTTACAACCCAAACTCCAAAATCAATTTAGTTGTTTTTTACGCTAGCTAATGATGCCAGGAAACCATTCCACGGCAATTAAGGTGAACATAACCTATATTTTCCCTTTAGAAGAGACGAGCATAACTGCACCATCTGTTAATAAAAGGTGCCTGGGGGCTATGATCATTTCTAAGAACCATTTCGGGTTGAATCCAAATCAGAAGCTCATGCAAGGAGGAAAAGGGGGCGCGGGGCGGCCCCGCAGCCTCCCTCAAGTTGAGACAAAACATATTTTTACTTAATGAACCCTCGCGGCCGGTCCGGCTCCCCCCCACCCAGCGCCCCCAGAACCAGGGCGGCTCGTCCAGGCCTGACACGCGCGCTCGGGCGTGCGACACACGCGCGTGCAACACACGCGCAAGGAGATTTTTAAATGCTCCGTCCCCGGAGGCGGGCGGGGCGCGGGGGCGCAGGGGCGACTGGAGGGGCCGCGGGTGAATAGGGGGGCCGCAGGGCTCACGCCCCCGGCGCGGCGGGGGGGGGGGCGCCGGGACGCGCCGGGGGGGCGGGGCGGGCGCCGGGGGTCGCGCGCCGCCCCGAGGCCGCCGGGCCCGCCGCGGGGGGCGGGGGGCCGGGCCGGCGGGGGGCGTGGGCGGCGGGAGCGCAGGAGACCGCGTGGGAAGAGGAGGGACTTGCACCGAGCGCCATTTTCTTCTCCCGGAGCGTCCCCTCCCCCAGCTGCGCCCCGAGCTCCCCGGCCCGCCCGCCGCCCCCGCCGGCGCGCTCGCCCCCCCGGCGCCCCCACCCCGGGGCGCGGGCGGCGGCGGCCCCCGCGAGGCCGGGGAGACCGGCGGGCCCCGCACGCGCCCTCCCGGGCCCGGGTCGCCCCCACAAGGCCCGGGGACGGCCCGGGGGCCCCCGAGACCCCTCCCCGCGGCTCCCGGTCCTCGCGCGGCCACGCCCCGCCTCCCGGGCCGCCCCGGACGGGCTTCTGGCCGGCGCGGAGGGCCCGGCGCGGGGCCCCGGGCGGGGGCGGGGGCGAGGCAGGGAGTCGGGGAACCCCGGCGGGGAGGGGCGGGCAGCGCCGCCATGTCTCGCGGCCGTCGCCGGCGGAGGGGCGCGGGGCCGCCCCGGCTCCGGCCGCGGGAGGCTGGGATCGGCCGGGCGGCCGGGCGGGCGGTGGGGGCGGGGTCGGCACTCACGCTCCGCTCGGTCCCGAACAGCTCTCGGCTCGCTCGCTCCAGACTGACAGAGAACCGGAAGTGACGGCAGCCTAGAAACGCCGGTCCCGCCCCCTGGAGCTGCGGTCACGTGACGGGGCGGGGCCTCCCTGCGAAACCCACGGGGAGACCCTTTCCAGGGCCTTAAAGGGACCGTCCCTGGTCCGGAGCGGAGGCCGGCAGGGCTGGTTTGGGTGTGCGTAAATGGGCGAACAAAGGAATGTGAATGACAAGCTTAGAACTTTGCACTTGCTCAATAAATGTTTCTTGATTTAAAGTGAACTGCCCGAGACTCCCTGGTGGCACCAGGGGTTGGGACGCAAACTATGAAGCTATCACAGCCACTGAAGCACGAGTTCGAGCCCCGGCCAGGGAGAAACCCACATGGCGCAGCAGACCTCTCCTGCCTCGCCCGCTGCTGCTCCCCTCAGCAGTGTATTTCAGTCAGTCTGCTTGTTCTGTTCCCCACTCTGTCTCTGGTGAATCCTCTCACCCCCCACACCACTGGCCTGTACCCCAGTTCTTGTATGCATCAATAAATAAATCTTTTTTAAAAAAGTAAAGTGAACTGCCCATAATGAAAAATATCAGCACTTCTGACCCATTTTTTCATAAGCGATCCTTCCACCTTCCCAACAGTAGTTAAATCTGGCCGGTGAGGTACAAAGTAAAGAAGCTAAAGTTGCAGCGTTTAGTGCGAAAAGTGCAAGAGCTTTGCAGAAGTCCTTGGCCACAACACCCTTATTCCTCAGCTGAAGTCCAGGAGAGAGTTCACAGAAAGTAAGAGAAATCTATACTGCAAGCAGGAATATAGAGAATAGGTTATTTGAATATAAGTTTAACAAATGCCTACTATATCCAAGAATAAAATACTATCACCCAGTACACATTTTTTTTTTATATTCCCCATACAATTGCAACCCCCTTATTTTTACCCCAATCCCTCCTTCCAGTACACATTTATCAAGCATCTACATGTGCTGGGCACTGCATGAGGCATTTTATATAGTACTCATTTTCCAACAAGCACTTTCCAAAGTAGGAATAATTATGCTCCCCTTTTATAGATGAGGAAACCAAAGTCAACAAGGATAAATATTATAAGTTGCAGAACTTTAGACAGAGTGAGTCACTATTCAAACCCTGCACTGCCTGACACTCCTGTATACTGTTAGGATGCAAAGGCCCGCTCCTCTTTTCTGCAAGAGGCACTTTTGAATAATGAAATGATTGCAGTATAATTCCTTTCATACAATGTTTGCAAAAAAGGTGATACTCTATGGAGACTGAAGTCTGGCTACCCTTGGGGAGATAATACTTGGGAGCAAGTGTGAAGGATTCTGCTGAAAACTCTCTGTCTTGGTGGATACACAGGGGTAGACAAAGGTAAAATTTCACTTGATACTTGTGTGCTTCACAGTATATAAGATACACTTTAGCAAGGAAATTGAAAAAAGTAAAAAATAAAAATATTAAAATGCAATTGTAAAAAGATGAACCACACTCAATTGCCACTGTTCCAGTTGGTAGCTTGGAATTTGCATACCTACTAGCACTTAGGAAGTTCCCCCACTTAACCCTGTGGTTAGCTGAACTTTGCTTCCTTGGGACTAACAGTGCCCTGGGCGTTGAAGAGGTGTCTTGCTGAATTGAGCTCACACACTGGGATAACTGGAGGCTCACCATGTTTCCCGGACCCCTGGGAGCTATGGCTAGGGTTTTCTATCTAAATCTGGGTGCTGGCTGAGGACCCGCAGGGTTTGAACATTGGGTGGAATCTCTTAACTCACCATCTTCTTTCCCTCTTCTCCAAGACTAAAGACACAAGATATAAATAGAAAAGTACACACAGACTTATTTGATGTAGGTTTTATGTAACACAGGGGCCCATGTAAGGAAAGGAGGCCCCCAAAAGCAGCAAAACCTAAATGCTTTCATTCTAGGGTCAACTAGAAATGATTGTGGGACAGTAGCTAAAACATAAGGGGAGGCTAAAGGAAGATAAGAATTATTGAAACAACAGGTCTGTTTGTACAGAATTCTCAGTCTCAACTTCCCATTTAAGGATAAGAATGTTACTTTCCTTCTGGTATTTTCCATAAAGGGGGGGGGGGTTATCTCCTGCTTTAAGGGGAAAGAAAAGAAGAGGGTCAGCATGTTCTCCTTGCATCTGCTTTGTTGTTTTGTTTTTTTTTTTTAAGTACCTTTGGCTCAAAATAATTTTGATGTCCAATTTCAAAACATATTTTAGAGTGACATATTCTGGTTTCCCTCAAAAGCAGGCTTAACATTCAAGATAAAGTAAGCCCACTTAAATGAATAGAACATCGTCTGCATTTCTAGCCTTTCTCCCTTTAATAAAAGTTTTCATTCAGTTTGTGTCACGGAGGGAGGAAGTATGAATTTTTAGAAGCAGGAAACTTGATGCTCTGCATGCAAATTTTGTTGGCTTAATATTCTTGGGTGGTGATACCTGGTGAAACTATTAGCAAATCCTTGAGCAAAAATGATATATCCTTTTTTTTTAAGTAGATATAATTCAAAAAGGAGCAGGAATAGCTTTACACTCAGGTGAAAGCAGAAGGACAATTTTTATTAAAGCAAACTAGGACTGTAGTCACTCTCCAATGAAGAGAGGGAGGTGCTATTCACAGCAATTGTATAGGATGGGGTGGAGGATAGGAAAAATCATGGTGGGAATCTGGATATAAAAGGACCCCATTCCCTGCTCCAGATCTTGGTCTGGATGATACAAAAAGGAAGCTAAATACAAGAACTGAATGTGAAGTACGTGTAAATAAACCAAAACTGAAGCAGTTTGGGGAGCAGGGAAGAGAAAAGGAAGAATGAGTGAAGCAGTCATGAAAGAGCAAAGCTAGAGCAAGAGAAGCTTCTGGAGGTCTGGAGTCCTGGAAGGGTTGGGGGGAACTTTTAAGTGGTACCTTGCCGGGCATTGTGTTGTCAACACTCTCCGTTGTTCATTCCCTGCAAAACTTCAGAAAAAGATGTCCTCAAACTGCGGGATATTATTGAACCCTTTCCCCCAAAAGTGGCTTCTGTTCCCAGCACCTCCTACTCTCTGGCCCTTGGCCCTTCCCTGTTCCCTCACTCCATATCTTCCCAGTCACAACATTCCACTAGGAGAAGGAGGTAAATGCAGAACAAAGGGGTCAGATTCTTGGCCTTTGACTTTTAAAATCTCACAATTCCAAGCATACACTATACATTTAAAATAACATGTAATTAGTCAAATCCAATTCTTTCTGCCCCACCCCAGTGAAGGGACACTCAGAGAGATATGAGATGAGACATCTCTTAAGTGCCTTTTGAGTTCAGCTCTGTCCCCAGATGAGCCCTGGGGGAAGCTCTTCAGAGAGGTTGGGCATCTGAGAGCCTTGCAAAAGGGACTTGCTTTCCAGGCGGGGGAGCTTTTGAACATCCTCTGAACCTCCCTCCCAAGGCATGGGTGCAGATGTCTGGATGGCAATCAAAGATGGGGGACCTCAAGCAGTTGCCTGAATTCAGAGACCTCCCATGATGCTGCAGGACCCAGCAGAATGTCTTCCCAACCATCAAGAGTAGCACTAATGTGACACTGAACAAAGAGCAGCTCTGAGGTGGCATTGTGGTCAGTGCAAGATCTGCAGAGACTGCACAGAGCAAAGGTAATCTCAACAAATACCATGTGAAAAGGTAAGAAGGACATGGACCAGACAAGATGAACTCCTAAGCGAAGTCCAGCATGGACAGAGGAGACCACATAGCCTAGACCCCACCACCATGTAATGCCTGACTCCATGTAAGCCTACCCCGTCCCCACCCAATACCTAGAAGTGGAGAGAGAAGGGAAGAAATTGTGAATTTAACCCAAAATTGCCTAGGATGAAGTTGTTGCCACATGATGAAATGGGGAACATTAAACACAATCACAGGAAAAGCCAGAAAGACAAATTTCTCTCCAGCCTGAATTTGGAAGACAAGAGATGTATTTGTAACATACAAGGAGGTGGGAACAAGAAATGAAGGCGGAGGAGCAGTCCCATGTGCCAGGGATGGGGTGGACAATGAGGGAGTCCAGCAGCCCTTGCTAAGTGTCCAGGCTAAAAAGGGAAGCAGATCGTGGCTCAAAATGACTAGAAAATAATTGCCTCCAGAATTTTTGGGAAAACTTAAGAGACAACGACGCATAAGATGATAACAAACATTCCATTTGAACATTAAAAAATAGGCAACTCTGGACATTTAGAGGTCTTAGGGCCATGTAAGATGGAGCTACCTGAAGAGTTGGGAAGTGAGAGGCTACAATATTTTGGGGGAGGGGGCACACCATTCCCCAAGATATGAGAGCTGCAAGTATCTGTCTTCACAGGGTGTTAGTTACATCCCGCAGACACACTAACGTGAGAAAAATAAGGAGGAAATCCCTTGATTCCCAGGCTCTAAAGAGGAAAGAAGTCATTTCCTTGCTCTCTTCCTTACCCTGCTGAGCCTGAGAGTCAGGTGTAGAGGCGGAAGGATCCAGCAGCAAGAAGATCCACCTGGCACTGTGTGAGCCTTGCTTCAATGGAACATAACACTTGATCCAAAGGCAATAACGGGCCTCCCTGGTGGCTCAGGGGGTTAAGTCTCAGCATTGTGAAGCTATTGCCAGTCACTGCAGCGTGAGTCCGTTCCCCGGGCCAGGGAGCTGACCCATGTGGCACAGCAGACCTCTCCTGCCTTACCTGATGCTCCCCTCAGCAGTGTATTTCAGTACATCAGCCTGTTCTGCTCCCCACTCTGTCTCTGGTGGGGGGTGAGAGCCCCCACACCTCTGGCCTACACCCCAGTTCTTGTATGCATAACTCAATAAATCTTTTTTTTAAAAAAAAAAGCAATAGCAATCAGAAGCAAAGAGAGCAAAATCCCTCAGTCAGCAGCTGGAGGCCATGCTGGTCACCCACCCACTGACCACAGTGGGCAAGTGACATGAGTTGGGGGGAAGGGAAGAGAAAGAGGGGCTGTACTTGCCTCCAATGGACAGGGGTGATGGCCTACACACCAAAATTTTCTTCCACCAAAAAAGCCGCTATGGCCTTGTATTTATCTACTGAAAGTTAATGTATTTGTCACTCCAAAAGTTTACTACTCCTCACTCAAGTAATTATAAATAAGCATGAAGAATATTTAAGGTCATATGCAATGAGTAACAGGAATATATTTAAGGAAACTATTTAAATATAAACTGCTGAGCATGGTCCCCCTGGGGTGACTTTTCTGAACTTGGTAATAGAGCTATTCTCAGCTCCAACTTTCATTAGAAGTTCTATGTCACCTTTTATAGAAGATTGCATTTTATAATGGCAAAATATATATAACATACCACTTTTACTAGGTGAATAGACTAACTGGTCTTACTTGCTATACTTATTCAATGTTGTATAAAATCGTATAATTAGCTTCTAGTAACTATGTCATAACTTACACATAAATGAGTGTTTTCCCTTTCAAAAGTCCTCTTCTTTGAAGCTATATAATCATCATTATGACTCTGACATTGGTCAAAGTTAGCTTTTAGAACCCCATTTTGAGAATGGCTGTAGAGCTTAAGGCATGATCTGTTTTCCATGTCCCCAGTGATGGGAAATCTTTAGCTCTGGAGATCAATTTTTATTTGTAAGGAGCAAAATTAAAATTATCAGATCCTTGATCAGTAATAGGAGTAATTGAGATATTTATGAAATGATATCCTTACATGGATCACTAATTGGTCCTGGAGGCAATTCAGGAAAAAAAAGTTGAGTGCAAATGTGGCATCTCTGAACACATACATAACTTCCCATGGAGACCACCATGGGAAGAGGCCACTTAGATTTTGGATTTCTTAAACGTTTTTTGAGTGCTTAATACTTCCCACACATCCTGTGACACTATACTTGTGATAATCAATTAAACTGATATGAAAATACTACCCAAGTATTCCCCCTGATGCTGGGGGCCTGATGCTAGGAATTGGTTGGTGGGCCAACACTCCCTTAGAAAGACTGTCCAGAAGCATAAGATGAGCAATATTAGCCAGTGGTTTAGGTATAATTATTGAACAGACAATCAAATACTGTCATGGTCTCTGATGAAACAAAAATTCAATCAGTTGACAGCCTTGCAAAACCACTTAGGCAGAGTCCAGAGAACTGAGTGATGCCTGTGCAGAGAAAGCCAAATAACCTAATCTGGCATTACATCAGAATAGTGGGGCTCGGGCTAGCTATGTAGGATTTTTTAAGATTTATTTATTTATGCATACAAGAACTGGGGTACAGGCCAGAGGTGCGGGGTGGGGGGTGGTAAGAGGATTCACCAGAGACAGAATGGGGAGCAGAACAGGCAGATCTTCTGAAATTCACTGCTGCGGGGAGCAGTGGGCAAGACAGGAGAGGTCTGTTGTGCCATGTGGGTAGCTCCCTGGCAGGGGATAGAACTGATATTTCAGTTGCTATGGATTGCCTCATAGTGCTGACGCTTAACCCCTTGTGCCACCAGAGAGGCCCTATGTAGGATTTTTTTATTCTGGGCCATCATAGAAACCAACAGTCCAGGGCCTCCCCAGTGGCGCAGCGGTTGAGCGCTGGGTTGCGAGCTGCCCGTAGCCTCTACAGCACTGGTTCGATCCCTGGCCACCGGACGAGGGAGGGTCCCACATGGCGCGCAGACCTCTCTTGCTGCCCGCTGCTCCCCTCAGCAGTGTACTTCGGTCCTTCTGCCTGCTCTGCTCCCTGCTCTGGCTCTGGTGAATTCTCTCACCCTCCTGCGCTTCTGACTGTGCCCAGTGCTTGTATAAATAAATTAATTAATAAAGCTTTAAAAAAAAAAAAGAAAGAAAGAAACCAACAGTCCAGGGTCCAGATGACAATGCACAAACAGTCTAATGAACTGTGAATTTGTATAGAGTGTTCATAACGTACCAGCACCATAGTCTTTTCACAAACCCCTATTGCCAGTAAATATGTATTATTCGAAAGCAGTCAGTTTATTACTTTCAGTTTCAAAACCTAACTATGATTAATGAACCAAGACAAGTACATAGATTCTGGAATCTCTTTCTTTGAAAGGTCTACTTTTTACTAACACCTTCTATGGACACTTTTGCACCCTCTGTGACTTCTGGCTAGATTGTCAGGCCTAGGCTGCAAGAATTAAATAATGGGTTTTCACAGTTGCACCTAAGCTACTGTTGACTCGATGTCCCCAATATTACAATGCTGACTTTGGAAACTACTGCAGAAGAACATTTAGTCAAAGTGGGACCTAGAAGCAAATAAGGAAAACGTGCTTCTAAACACCGAAGGACACAGCAAGGTGAAGAAATCAACAACACTCTCTAGTTCAATGATATTTGATGAAAAACATGAATGAATAATTCCTCCTCACCTTGTTTTTTTCTTGGAAAGTAATTTACTTCAGATTACACCATAGAAGGGAGCCCCAGTGGCAATGTCTGTGACTCCTGCCTGTTCTTCCCAGTCTAGGCATCCCAAGATGCCCCCATCCCATGGGCACCCATACCTACTCCATGCACCATCTCATTCTCGCAGCTGCCTGTATAGTCTCCAATCCCCACTTATGTTGCTTTCCAGCTCACTTTTGCAAATATTGAGACAGAACTGTTGATTTCCTAAAACCCTCAGGGACAATGTTGTCCACATGTTGTTACAACTGTTTATTTACACTTTAAAAGACCTTTCTTAAAGACTTAAGCAGTGACCAATGCTCCCATGCTTCTGAACCCCAGGCTGCCTGCTTTGGGACTCCCCACACCCCCAGGGTGTTGATGAAGCAAGGACAGGCCACAAGGGAGTCAATTTTATCGGGCTCAGACCAGGAAGGAGTCCATGGGTCTTGAGGACCTCTGTGAACTTGTCCATTTTCTTCTACACATTCCTTTCAGCCTGTTTCAGTAGCCTCGGGCTGTTTTTCTTCTAGTAATGGTATTGGCCTGCTCCTGTCCCTTCCCCAAGGTGGCTGTTACTGCGGACACTTGCAGCCAACCTCATGAATCAGGCCCCCTACTTAGGCAAACTTTCAACTGTGAGGGCAGCAAGCCCCGGCACCAGCTCTTTCTTGTCATAGGGTGTTTGGGATCCCATCAAAGACCTTGAGGGGTCCGGGACAACCAGGCTCACTTGGTCTTAGGGGCAGCACGTCTCCCACTGTTGGCCAAAAGATACTGCTGGGCCTTGGACTTGTTAAGACCTAAAGTTGAGTTCATCTGCTTGCAGAAGGCCAGGTACTTCAATTTGTTGCTGTAGAAATTGCCAGAAATATTGATGGCCCATAGCACTAGACAATCACCTTCCAGCCCAGCAGCACTCTGTTGGCCACACTGGCGACTAGGCAGACCAAGGATGGCCTCCCCCAGCGAGCCCAGGACCTCTCCCCCACCCACACCCCCGCTATCTTTGGCAGTTACCCGGGGTTACTCACCCTATTTTAAAGGCAAGTTTAAAAGCATTGATATTTCTCCCCAGAAAATAATTTTTCCATTTTTTTTCTGCACGGGACTTAAAGTATTATCATTTTAAGCAGATTTCTCAACAATTCTTTTTTATACCCTGCAGGTTTGCTTTTCCGCTTTCCCTTGCTTTTAGTCTTTGCTCAAAATTTGCCTTTACAGGGCCTCCCTGGTGGCACAAGGGGTTAAGCACAGCACTATGAAGCAATCCACGGCCTCTGCAGCAAGAGTTCGATCTCCCGCCAGGGAGCAACCCACATGACACAGCAGACATCTCCTGACTCGCCCACTGCTCCCCTCAGCAGTGTATTTCAGTCAGTCTGCCTGTTCTGTTCCCCACTCTGTCTCTGGTGAATCCTCTCACCCCCCTCCACCCCCGCATCTCTGACCTGTACCCCAGCTCCTGTATGCATAAATAAATAAATCTTTAAAAAAAATTGTCTTTAAAGAAACTTCTAGAGATCTCTGAACACATTAGGTTCTGCTAAAGTATATTCTCAGAGGAATTTGAACCCCAAGATTTAAGACAATGGAATTATTTCTACTGCATTGCAGTGCATGATATTTCTCGCTCCTAAGCTAACAGTGATCCACACTTTTATGGAAGGACCCAAGCCAGAACAATGCCCTTGTAGCCACTGCAGGTGCAAATGAGAACTAGGTTGTTTCGAAATGAGAGCAATGAAGCGTCTCCAAAATAAGTATAGTATGGTGATTAACCTTTTGAAACCATCAACCGTACAGAGTAACATAAATACTAAATTTGGGCTGTCTTCCAGGATGACCTTTCTTTAAGAATGCAAAGTAAGGCAAAAATGCATCTGTTTCTACATCTGTGACTCTGAACAGAATCTGGCTAATTCCCCAAGGGACACATCTGCCCAGTCTGACAGGTGTGGAAAGCGGGCATTCTTAGCTAAAAAAGAAGAACTAGGCTATTTTCACTTTGACTTGCCCTTCTGTGTGTATGCCCCAAACGTGCTATTTATAAAATATTCTGAAATAAATGAAAGATGACTACAACCAAGGAGCTTTCGAAGCACCCTCTAAACACTGGTTTAGTTTCTTCTCTTGCAGTTACAGGAGCTCAGGGACTGCCCGTGGGGAGAGGAAGAAGGAGGTCATTACATGTGAGGATGGAAACTGGAACTCTCCCCCCTCACACCCTCCCCCAACATCCTCCCCCATCCTGGGACTTTTCTCCTTATGTGGAGCTGGAGCTCCCCACAGCTCGCCATATCACAGTAGCATCCTTGTGTCGTTTTAAATGTAAAGCCAAGATTGTTGGCAACATTATTGTTGTTGCTGTTGTCTTTTTATTATTCTGCTGTAGGAAAATCTGATTTCCTGCGCTTCAGTGCAGCATGTGTGTGTGTACACACACACACACACACACACACACACATTAAATTAGGTTATCAATTGTTGAGTAAGCAAGGAAGTTCTCTTTAACTCTAAGGAGATGCCAGTAAAAATGAATGAATCTCCCAAAGTACCCTTAACCATTCTGAGACAAAAATTATTCATTCAAAAGTTAATTAAAGTGACTGCTAGTAGGGTATAAAGCTTCCTTTTTGAGTGATGAAAATGTTCTGGAATTAGTGGCAATTATTGTACAACTTTATGAATATGCAAAAAATCACTGAAAATTGTATACTTTAGAGGGATGAATTTTATGGTATGTGAATTATATCTCAAAACTGTAAAAGATAATTATGAGCAGTTAGTATTTGCCAAAGACCCTGTGCTGTGCAGTGGGTAAAAAATAAGTAAGCCTTTAGAGCCACCTATTGTAAGTCAAACTAAATCCTTTGCTTTCAACCTCTCATTTAATCTTAATAACGTCTCTAGAGGAAGGGAGTGTGGTGACCCATTTTACAGCTGAGAAAATAGATTTAGAATCCCTTATGTAAAGTCACACTTATAAAATCAGGCAAAATCATTGGTAAAACTGCCGTTTTGTACACTAGGTCTGTGTTCAAATGTCAGTTTCTTACAGCTCAATCTAATAAGTAGCTATGTCTGCCCAAGTTCTTAATTGCTTACATCAGCTAACAACTCTAGGGAGATAAAATGGTGAAGAGCTAAGAGATTCTAAAGACCCTAATTCCCTAAGCTACAATGAATGGGAAAAGGGTTTCATGTGAACGGGAAATAAACTTTATGTGAGGCCACTAACGGATTGCATTTCATCTGTTTTCACACATATACCTTAACTAATACTCCAAGTTTATTGGACTCCATAGCCTATGCTCTTACCTGCTGCTAATTTGCCTAATTCAAGTTGCTTAGAACTTGGTGAATCGAACATACACAATGTAGCAGAGTACTAGGATCTAAGATGAAAGGGCTATGTTCCAGGAGAGAGGAACAAATAATGAATTACAGGGTCAATGTAACCACATCAGAACAACAGAGAACAAAAGAAACAAACAGCCGCTTGACCTAAATCAGTGGCTTATTCTTCTAACAAAGCAAGCAGACTGGAGTTCTGCAGACCAGGATTGGGCCATGTCGCCATGATTCCATTAGGGACCCAAGACTCCTCGACCTTTCCTCTCTACCATCCTCAGCATGTGGCATTCTAAAGAGCTTCCTCTGAAGTCTCTCCCAGGAATGACCAGTTGGCAAAGAACTCAAAGGAACTTCAAAGAAGACTGTGAAATGTGGTTATTTTTAAAATGGCCACATTCACCACACTACACAAAATTAGAGTTCTGTTAACTGTTAGTAATGGGAAGTCAAAAGTGAACGATAGGAGGCAACTCATGTTCTGCCTCAGGAAGAAATTTAATGCCGGGGAACCAAACCTTGGCAAATGTCTATTATGGGGGCCACTCACAGTTTGAACCCAGGTTTGATTCCTCCAGAGCTAGTATGCTTAACCCTAAGCTATGCTGACTCCTTCATGGAGTGTAGCGCCTAGAAAAGCATTGTACTATTTGCTATCATACAATTTTAGTGCATTAATTTCCCATTGCTGCTAGGACAAATTATCATCAACTTCAAACAATACAGATTTGTTCTCTTAGCGTTTTGGAGGCCAAAAGTCTGAACTTATTTTCACTGGTCTAAAGTCAAGGTATTTTATATATTTTTAAGATTTATTTCATTTATGCATACAAGAGTTGGGGTATAGGCCAAGGGTGCAGAGACTGAGAGGATTCACCAGATACAAAGTGGGGAGCAAAACAGTAAGATTGACTGAAATACACTGATGAGGGGAGCAGCAGGTGAGACAGGAGAGGTCTGCTGTGCCATCTGGGTCAGCTAGGGATCGAACTCATGCTGCAGTGGCTGCCAACAGCTTTATGGTGCTGAGACTTAACCCATTGCACCACCAGGGAGGCGCAAGTGGAGGCTGCACACGCCTTAGCTTGTGACTGCTTCCTCGAGTCACTCTTGCTTCTATCATCATATCTTCTACTTCTGCACTTCAATTTCTATCTGCCTTCCTCCTACAAGGAAATCTGTCATAATTAGAGCCCATCCAGATAATCCAAGATAATGCCCCATCTCAAGATCCTTAATTATTTATTTTCTTACATCTTTGTTAATTTTTGGACAGTAGTTGATTCCCCTCAGGTGTAGTCCTGTGGTTCTCCCAGCACCACAGCACCCGTGATCCATCACCACAGTCCCCTGCGCTCTTCCCTCTCCTGTTTTGACCTCTCGATCACTCCGTTTCCTTGCCTCAGATTAAGATCCTTAATTTAATGACCCCCCCTGCAAAGTGACTTTTGCAATATAAGGTAAAATCATAGGTTCCAGGGATTAGGACATAGAGATCTTTGGTGGTGATTATTTAGCTTACCACCAATAGTAAGTTTGAGATTAATAAGTACAAGAAAAAAGGTATGACACCTTTGGCAAGTGCCTTGAATAAAAAGCAAACTGACAACCATATGACTTCAGAAGGTCAAAAGAGAGATACTGCTTGGATAGAAAGACGCATATAAACAGCTTGGAAAAAGGAAATACAGGCATGTTAGGGAACCAGGTAAGATAATCCTGTGCTAAGAATAGGCTGGGTCAGAGTTGGAGGTAAGAATTCGAGACCAAGAGACTTTGGAGCTTTATCTCCAAAGCTAGATGGACAAAAGAAAATTCAAGATCACTATGACCCTAGGAATGCCTGCTGAGGCGCATCCACCTATTTCTTTTCCAATGGCAGGAGGCAGGTCCAGGCCCTCTTGAAGGTTGGGAGCCTCAAGACAAGGGTGGGAAGTAGAGGTGCATTTGTGCAGTAGGTGTGCACTGCTCCTCACCTCAGAGACCCCTCAGGGTGAGTGCCTCATTGACTTCATGGCCCTGGGCACC
Source organism: Talpa occidentalis (assembly GCF_014898055.3). Lineage (NCBI taxonomy): Eukaryota > Metazoa > Chordata > Mammalia > Eulipotyphla > Talpidae > Talpa > Talpa occidentalis. Next base: position 123,750,426 of record NW_023604972.1, read on the forward strand.
TCCTTTCTCTTACTCTACCAGTCCCAGACCTGAGGAGCTTATGGATGATAAACAAGTCTCGCTTAGATCTTGAGAATCCCATGTCCTGAGCAATGTCCAAAAAGATATTTTTTGCTGTATCTTTTATCAATTTTCCTCAAATCATGACCCCTTGTAAATATCCTAATTTCTGCATCTAAGCAATCTTGATGAAACAAAGAGTCCCCTCACCTAGGCAAACCCTTAAATAAAAGCTGCTGTCTCCTGCCATAAACTTTGGGTTTGCTTTCTTCAAAAGTCAAGTGCCTTAGGGGAAAGAAAAGTAAAAGGAGGCCCCAGCCTGGTGAATTCCTCCTGGCCCTGGGCTCTGCAGGGTTTCAAGCAGGTCAAAAGACAGGGGCACTGGAGACCGGAAGGTGACCCTGACCTCCTGCATGGCCTGTGCAGGTTCATTTGTTGACTGGCTGATAAAACAAAGCAAGTTGGAAAAAGAATAAAGGTGGAAGGTATCAAAGCCAAACAGTAGTGTTTGTTTTTATTGCTTTTAAAAACATGTAGCTTCTCCTGAGAAGGCTGTCCCAGAAAAGGAGAACAGGGTCCCCCAAAATGCAGGAGGAAAAAAAGAAGCAAGCGATGTTTGACAATTACAGTTTTCCTCCTCCATGGAACACTGCACACTTTCTCACTCGGGAGCCGTGTGCATCACACCACACCCGCCACCCAGTGTCCAGTCATGATCCACTTAAGCTCGTGTTTCCCATAAGGGCTGGGAAGAGGCGCCTCCCTGAAGTGCTGATTTGCTCTTGGGCGGGGTTTCTCCCCTCCTGACACTACTGCATTTGGGGTGGGAGAGTCCTGTGTTGAGGGGTCATCCCTGCGTTGTAGGATTTTAACAGCATCCCTGGCCTCCACCACTGGTGCCAGTCGCACCTATTCCCCCACCCCCTGTTCTAACAACCAAAAAAATCTTCAGACATTGCAAAATATTCTAGGGTGGGGGAGCAAATACTCCCCATTAGAGAATCCCAGCTTTGGGGCATGTTGAGAGCTTCATTGATGCAAACAAGGTGACTTCCCTATTGTAGGCCATTCCTCTGAGTCCAGACAAGGAGAACGGAGATTCTGTTCTTTAAAATGACATATTTCCAGGGCCTCCCCGGTGGCGCAGCGGTTGAGCGCTGGGTTGCGAAGCTGCCCGCAGCCTCTGCGGCGCCAGTTCGATCCCCGGCTGCTCCCCGGCCACCGGAGGAGGGTCCCACATGGCGCGCAGACCTCTCCTGCCGCCCGCTGCTCCCCTCAGCAGTGTACCCCGGTCCTTCTGCCTGCTCTGCTCCCCGCTCTGGCTCTGGTGAATTCTCTCACCCTCCCGCACTTCTGACTGTACCCAGTGCTTGTATAAACAAACAAAACAAACAAATAAATAAATAAATAAAACATGCCTCTTAAATAAATAAATAAATAAATAAAATAAAATAAAATGACATATTTCCAAACAGTGAGTCATCACTCTAGTCGCCCTAAAACGATATCCAAAAGTACATTACACCCAGGTGTGTTCTCTATTCTGTGGAAGCTCAGACTTCACAGAGGAGGGAGAGGGAGGGCAGGGTCCTGCTACACTCCTCACAGGGCCTTCTAAGCAATATGCACCTCCCCATCCAAAAAGTGCTCCGTCATCCTACCCTTCTTGTCTGAAATGATGCCAACAGCTATAGCTAATATTTTTACATTTTTGATTCAGGGAATTTCAGTAGAAATCATCAGATAGGAGATAATTTCTTTTTTTTTTTTGAAAGATTTTATCTATGCATACAAGAACTGGGGCAGAGGCCAGAGGTGTGGGGGGTGAGAGGATTCACCAGAGACAGAGTGGGGAACAGAACAGGCAGAGCCACTGAAATACACTGCTGAAGGGAGCAGCGGGCGGGTCAGGAGAGGTCTGCTGCATCATGTGCGTCGCTCCCTGGCCAGGGATCGAACCTGTGCTGCAAAGGCTGCAGATAGCTTCATAGTGCTGTGCTTGACTTCTCGCACTGCCAGAAGATAATTTCTTAAAGTGTTAAACTTCACGTATTTGTTATGTATAGGTAAATAGAGAGAAGAGATTATTAGATAGAGAGATGGAGGAGGGATGGATGGATGGATAGATAGATAGATAGATAGATAGATAGATAGATAGATAGATAGATAGATAGATAGATAGGGTTTCACTTGCTATAACTTTCCTGTTACAGAAGTTATTTTTCTCCTGGTACCAAAGACAACAGCAAGGTGGATTTTGTTGCTTCAGGTGCTTCCATACACGTCATGTCGCTGGATGCTCACAAGGCAGAAATGTGATTAGGTCAACTCTTGTGTGTCTGGTGTCTATGGTGATCACAGGGATAATAATCCCTGACTATCTTTGTCCCCAGAGAGGTAATCATGTTCTGAAAAAGGAAGCGAGGCCTGCCAGGCCCACCTCGTCTCTCTCCTCCAGCCCATCCCCTCCTGCATCCGCCTGCAGCTGACACTCTGCAGCTTGCTCTCCCAGGAACATTAATTTTAATTGTATAAGCCAGGCCTCTGAACACCCATAAAACACCTCCTGTATAGCTGTGCTGTGATGAGTTCTGGTACAGAACAGAGTAAGCTGGGGGGCAGGGGGTTGATGGGGCCATGGGGCTGCTATCTTATAGATTCCCCACAAGAATAGAGGAAAGCAAACATCAGCAGAAGTATGAATGGACAGAAAGCTACAATGGGGAAAGAGGACATTATTTTTTTTTTTTAAAGGTTATCTCCGGGCAGGAAGCTGTAAAGATGACTGGTACAGTTTAAACCAAGCTGCCAGTGTGCGTTGCATTTCCTTCCCTGCCTTACGTTGGGTTTTCTGCAGCCCTGTCCCCTTTGGGATAGCAGTCTGAAATCTGCAGGGCAGGCATGCAGGCTAAAGACCTGGGGACCCAAGAAAGAGTTGATGGTGCAGTCTTGAATATGAAAGAAGATTGCAGGCAGAATTCCCCCTTCCTTGGGGGATTTCTTTGTTCTTAAAACCTTCAGCTGATTGGATGAGGAATAATGGTGGGTAATCTCTTTTACTCAAAGTCTACAGATTTAAAAGTTAATCAAGTCTAAAAACTGCCTTCATAGAACATCTAGACTAATGTTTGACCTAGCCATACACTAGCCAGGACACTGAACACAGACCATCATTGCAGTCCTAAAATGTGACCTAGCGAGACAGAACTGGCTCTGCATCAGCTGAGATATAGGCAGTTGCCTCTAGGGAGCTCTGCAATGGCCTAGACTTGGGGAACCCATGGATAAGTGGGGCTTTCTGCCTTCCACATTCTTTCTTTTTTCCCATCTAGTTCAAGCCTGGTCTAAAACTACAACTTCTGTTGGATCCCCCAACTTCCTCCTCAAGTGATCCTAATACCTGCGTGAACCCCTCCTACAAGGGTTTTTTGGTGTCTACCTTGAGGTCAAAGCCAGGAGGATTGACTAGACCCTCCAAATAGATTCAGGCCAAAAATGAGTGAAGCTCCATTGTGTGGAACCTGGGGTTATTCTGGGAAGGAAGGGTCTGGGTTTGTCTCAACAGTAAGTAAGCACAATGCAATGGACTGACCACTATTCTGGAAAAAGGGTCACCTCGCCCACTAGATCACTAATAAATATCTGGTAAGCACTTTACAATGCTAGGCCTCAGGTCCCTTATTAGTAGAATGAGAGAGTTGGCTCCAGTGATATGTATGGTCTCTTCTGGCACTTAGAGTCTTTGATTCTGCTAGTCCATAGGCATGGAGACTCCAACTACAGGATGTCCCCACCAGTCCACAAAATTTGCCAGGTGCCCAGCAATTGACTTACCCTTTATCTTACCAGCCAGAATTGGACACAAGCCCAACCCTAGGCTAGACCTGGTGAAGGGGAAAGGAATTCCCAACGTTATTCCTCTCTTGAAGCCTCTGTGACATCTGACCACAGAAGGAAGAAAATGGCTCACGAGGTGAAAAAAATACATATAAATGTACACACTCACATGGAATTTAATATAGATCATTTCTACATAAACATTTATTATATTATATATAGCTATATTATATGTGCTATTTTATATATAGCACATAATACATATTTCTGTTACTTTTTTACATATAAATAATGTATCATTACATATTCTACGTAAGTATATAGGCGGCAGCCTCTGCCGCTGAACGCCAGTGAACTTGCTGGAAAGAGGGAAGCTTTCCCTCAGACACATCCGAGTGAGTAAGACCCCCTTCCCCTGTGCGCTGGACTGGACAGTCAATGACGGGTAAGATCGGGGGCAGACTAAAGAAGGCACTGGCCAGCCTCATCGTCTGTGACTCCTGACGACCTAAGACAGGCGCAGTCCAAGGGGCTTCATCATGATAAACTTTAAACTTTGGCGTTCAGATCAAACAAGGCCCACATGCCTATAAGCCTAATTTAGGCAACAAGCCCGAAGTAATTAAGCCCTCCTTTGATGGAAACAAGGCTGCTAAGAGCATCACCTGCAAACAAGCCTGAAGGAATTACCTACAAAGCAGTTTAACCATTAACCAGATAGTCATTGTTTCAGAAATAGTAGCAACTTAGCAACCTGTCTATAATCATACTACTTTTTCACCTACTTTGCTTTTTCTTTGTATGTGTGCAATCAGTTTCAGGAAATGCATGATAAAGAAAATAGTGTGTGGCAATAGTAGTTTTAAAATAATCATAATACTTCTCACATGAGACAACACCATAAAAATTAAAATGCTTACGTAGAGAATATATTGCTCGTGATCACTAAAAGTAAAAGGTGCCAGTAGGTAAATATTAATGCTTTTTGATCGTTGTGGTTTTGGGATACAAAACAAGAAAAGCTAGCTTAAAGAATGCTGTTCTGTGTAAGCAAAAATAATTGTGTAGATTCAGTACCTTGAGATTGTTTGATATGCCATGCCATGGAACATCGATCACATGAAAACGAATAACAAAGTAGATGTCTTATGCCTTACAAAGTATTTTATGCTGAGAAAGAATTAAATTGTATGAAATCATCCATTGTTAGAAAAGGTATAAAAGTGTATGATGATTTTGAGCAAACTACATTCAGATCTTCACTCTTGAAGTGTGTCTGTCTGTCATTCATTTCTGCGCCGAATCCTTGACCGCCTAGCTCAGTCTCTCATCCCTGGGTCAGCCTTGCTGCTCTGCCACTGCGCCGGTCGGCGGCATATATACACAGAAGTGGTATGTTTAACAACATTATAATAAACAGCAATACAATCCTAGACTGACTGAGGCTCAGGTCCTAGTCTCCCATCTCTCCTTGTGTCTATTTCTTATTTGTTAAGACACTAGCTAGATACCTAGGGCTTTTTTCCCTCCTCTGTACAAATAGCAATGGAGAGGATGGAGGGCATCTATAGGCAACTGTCCTAGATGGGGTAGAAGTGTCTTACTGCAGGAGACTAACCTTTCAAACATGGGCTCTGGAAACGCCTATGCTTATCTCTGAAGGCCAGGAGGATTCCTATGGTCCCACAGGGTCAGGCTGACAAGGTCAGACTAACCTCAGCCTCTGATTAATAGAGAGCGCACAGGCTTCCAGAGTGAAGGCAGCTCAGCCAGGCTTTCTGCTCTGGCCTAAAGACATTTGACAAATCACCAGGTTGTCCCACTTTCCTTCCCTTTGAGATGGGGACCGTTGAAAGGACTGAATGAGAGAAAACACATTAAGCACTTAGCACAGTGTCTGGCCTATAGTAATTGCTTTAAAAATACTGAAGTTAAAATTATGGTCTTACTTCCCTAAATGGATCGTAAGATGAAGCAAAGACTCAGTCTAATATATTGTTTGTATTTTTTCTTTGCTGACAGTACCCCTTGCCACCCAGCCAGCACAATGTGTCAGATGTCCATTAAGAATGTCTATGTGGGGGCCTCCCCGGTGGCGCAGCGGTTGAGCGCTGGGTTGCGAAGCTGCCCGCGGCCTCTGCGGCGCCGGTTCGATCCCCAGCTGCTCCCCGGCCACCTGAGGAGGGTCCCACATGGTGCGCAGACCTCTCCTGCCGCCCGCTGCTCCCCTCAGCAGTGTACTTCAGTCCTTCTGCCTGCTCTGCTCCCCGCTCTGGCTCTGGTGAATTCTCTCACCCTCCCCCGCTTCTGACTGTACCCAGTGCATGTATAAACAAACCATCAAACAAACAAACAAATAAATAAATAAATAAACATGCCTCTATAAAAAAAAAAAAAAAAAAGAATGTCTATGTGGGCCTCCCTGGTGGCTCAAGGGGTTAAGCACTGCACTATGAAGCAATCCGCAGCCTCTGCAGCACGAGTTCAATCCCCAGTCAGCCAAAAATCAACCCACACGGCTGCTCCCCTCAGCAGTGTGTTTCAATCAGTCTGCTTGTTCTGTCCCCCACTCTGTCTCTAGTGAATCCTCTCACCCACACCCACCCCCGCATCTCTGGCCTGTACCCCAGTTCTTATATGCATATAAATAAATAAATCTTAAAAAAAAAAAAATGTCTATGTAAGGCCTCCCTGGTGGCCTAGGAGTTAAGTCTCAGCGCTGTCACCTTTGTGGCCTGAATTCAATCTCCAGACAGGAAACTAACCCACATAGGGCATAGCAGACCTTTCCTGTCTTGCCTGCTGCTCCCCTTACCAGTGTATTTCAGTCAGTCCACCTGTTCTGCTCCCCACTCTGTCTCTGGTGAATCCTCTCACCCCACAACTCACCCCCTGCACCTCTGGCCTACACCCCAGTTCTTACACACACACACACAAAGAATGTCTGTGTCCATTAAGAATGAATGTATGCTGCTTCACACACTCATGGCTACAATATCAAAGAGAAAACACAGAAAATAACCAGTGTCAGAGACATGCAGGAGAAATTAGAAGCTTTCTGGCAAGAAAGTAAAATAGGGGGCCTCCCCGTTGGCGCAGCGGTTGAGCACTGGGTTGCGAAGCTGCCCGCGGCCTCTGCAGCGCCGGTTCGATCCCCGGCTGCTCCCCGGCCACCGGAGGAGGGTCCCACATGGCGCGCAGACCTCTCCTGCCGCCCGCTGCTCCCCTCAGCAGTGTACTTCGGTCCTTCTGCCTGTTCTGCTCCCCGCTCTGGCTCTGGTGAATTCTCTCACCCTCCCGCGCTTCTGACTGTGCCCAGTGCTTGTATAAACAAAACAAACAAACAAATAAAGAAAAAAAGAAAGTAAAATAGTATAGCCACTATAGACAAAAGTATGACGAATGCTTAACTTACTAAAGATAGAACTACCATATGATCCAATAATTCCACTTCTGTGTAAATACCCAAAAAAATGCAAGCAGGGACTCAAACAGACATTTATACGCCTATATTCATAATTCATAGCATCATTACTCACAATAGTCAAAGGGTAAAAACAACACAAGTTGATATATATACATATATATATATATATATACACGCACACACACATATATGCATATTGTTCAGCCTTAAAAAGGAAGGAAATTTAGGCATCTGCTACAACATGGATGAAACTTAAGGACATCATGCTAAGTAAATAAACCAGCACAAACAGACAAATATTGGATGATTCCACTTACATGTAGTACCGGAGTAGTCAGTTTCACAGGGAGACAAAATAAAATGTTGGTGGCCAGAGGCTGAGAGGAGGGGAGAATGAGGAGGTGTTTCTGTGGGGAGAGAGTCTCGGTTTTGTAAGAGGAAGAATGTTCTGGCAGTTTGGCTACACAACAATGACCACGATTTCAGCACTATTGAATTACACTGAAAAAATGATTAACATGGTAGATTTTATGCTGTGAGTATTTTTGGATGATTTTAAAAATGTTTAAATGAATGAATGAACTGATACATGATTCAAAATGAATGAGCCTTGAAAACTTTAGACTAAGTGAAAGAAGCCTGTTAAAAAAAAAGACAGGGCCTCCCCTGGTGGCGCAGCGGTTGAGCGCTGGGCTGCGAAGCTGCCCGCAGCCTCTGCAGCGCTGGTTCAATCCCTCACCACCGGCGAGGGTCCCACATGGCGTGACAGATCTCTCCTGCTGCCCGCTGCTCCCCTCAGCAGTGTACTTCGTCAGTCTGCCTGTTCTGTTCCCCGCTCTGGCTCTGGTGAATTCTCTCACCCTCCCGCGCTTCTGACTGTACCCAGTGCTTGTATAAATAAATAAATCTTAAAAAAAAAAAAAAAAGGCAACACATTGTATGGTTTGTTTTATATGAAAAGCCCAGAGGTAGCAAATCCAGAGACGAAAAGTAGATTTGTAATTAGCAGGGGTTGTTGCGGACAAAGGGCACGGTAAGTAACTATAGTGGTACAAGTTTCCTTTCAAAAGTGGTGAAAATGTTCTAAAATCAGATACTAATCAGATACTAGTGATTCTAATTCCATGAATACACTAAGCATGACTGATTTTTATACTATAAAAAGGTGACATAATATGTGAGTTATATGTCAATAAAACTATTATTAAAATAATAGGTGAACGAATAAGGTTCTAATTATATGCAGATCATTGAGGTTTTAATTCAGTGACAATTCCAGCAGAAAGGAAGTTTGTCATGAATAATTTGGGTTAGAAATAAAAGCAGCAAGAGGTTCAATTAGGCACTGGAGTCCCAGCAACGTTTGAGATTTGTTGGCTAATGGCCTGGCAAGGGCTTCTAGAAGCACTGTACTCCGGCAATGGACCACAGAGCCCTCATCTCCCTGGAGCTACAGGATTGTCTAACCGTGCAGTTTCATTCGGTCACTAGCAGTAGAGAGAATGTCTATTCCCCCAGAAGCTCCCTACTGGGAATTCAGTTTACTACTTGCCATTTCAATGATGTAATTGCATGCTACTCATTGAGAATGTGCAAAAACAATCACTAGTGAGTGTAAACAAACAGCTGGTGAGCAACCTCCTTGCAAAATGTTAAAGGCAAACTCAAAAGATTTTAAATCTGTTTGGCAAACCTGACGCAGTCATCCCAAACGTGCATCTGAGCACATGTGCCAGCTCGGAAGCCACAGTGACACATTCTGTAAGATGGCACTTTGTCAGATCATTCACAACAGAAAACCCAAAGGCAATGATGAGCCAGAAAGTAGAATTACGATTCACTGGCAGACCTTTATTCCCATCAATGATGCAAACTTTTCATACTTCAAAACACCTTCTGGCCTCCTAGTGCATTTTTATACAGCATATAAATTTCAGTTTGCTTCTCCTGAAATAAGATCTGTTCAAGGAGCCTGTGGTCTGATGGGTTGACATGAAGAATGACATCTAGGCTCCCAAATCACCAACCTGCAACACACCAGAACTTGCTGCTAAATTTCTAACAAACTGAATGGACTTCTAGAATTAGGGTCTTCAAAAAACAATAAAACTAATTAAATATTTGAAAATTGCCCAAACATCCCTACATCCCTAAAGCTGTAATACACAGACACACGCACACACACATACACACAGTCATGCTTCTAACTCCAGATGCTCTGACAGGTTTCGTTCTGGACAGATGACATGAGGCTCCCACCCATGTGAGCACAGAATAATATTTTAAAGCCTTAACTCATCCTCTTTCCAAGTATTTTTTCTCTTTTACCCATTTCCTATTTCCAGCAGAGCATCTGTTTTCTGTCCATTGTCATTTGGAAGGAATACAAGAGGATGGAATGCTAAGAAGAGGAAAAGCAAGTGAGACAAACAGAAAGATATTTTTCCTGCTTGTGGTTTCCAAAAGCCTATAGCCTATAGTGTAATGGAGAGGAACTGGACAGAAGAAATGCATTTCGTGCTAGGTAAAAGGAGGCACAGATGTCGCAGAGGCTGAGAGACTGGGATTCTGTGCCCTAATTGCTGCAGAGAGGAAGCATCTGCCTCAGAGATTCCTAGGTTCTCAAAACTGGGCATGGACACTATGCAAAGCTGTGTGGAAGATCCTCAAAATACTAAACACAGAGCTACCATATGATCCAGGAATTTTACTCCCAGGAATCTACCCAATGGACATAAAAAAACACTAATTTGAAAGGAAATGTGTACCCCGATGTTTATTGCAGCACTATTTACAATAGCTGAGATGTGGAAATAACCTAAATTCCCCAAAACAGATGAATAGATCAAGAAGATGTGGTATGTACACACAACAGAATATCACTCAGTGATCAAAAAAAGATAAACTCCTGCCATTTGCAGCTCCATGGATGGAACTGGAAGGGATTATGCTAAGTGAAATAAGTCAGAAGGAAAAAGAAAAATACTGAATGTTTTCACTTATAGGTGGAATATAGGGAAACTGAAATAAGAGTCAGGAAAAAGACAAAACTTGCAGGCAGAACATAAATCTGAGGCACACCGCAGGGTGGAAGAAGAGAGACTTAAAACTCCACCAGCAACACAGGAAGGCTGGCAGGACTTTTCATAGAGAACAGCCTCCTGAGGGTTCTTCTCAGAAACGCCTCACCAGGCGCATTTCACACAACAGCCCCTCTCACCACTGCTTCCAACTTTTCTTCTCAGAATCTCTTGCTTTTGCCCTGAAAAATCTTAAAATCTTAGTCTCTCTCTCTCTCTCTCTCTCTCTCTCTCTCTCTCTCTCTCCTCAGTCTCCTCAAAATTGCCTTTAATACCCTGTAGGAAAAACCTGCATGGTCCTTTAACTAGAAAGCCCAAACAAGAGCAAATAATCTCCTTTTGACCCACTTTCTCCTAGAGTAGAGAGAAGCCAGTTTTTCAAAACATTGCTTCACCTCTCCTCCCAAGAGAGGAGAGGGAACTGCACTATGTGAGCTGCTTCCTGGGCAAGCACAACCCCAGGCATCAGGTGACCTGGGGCGCTCCTTTTTCTACATTAAAACAAGATTAGCCTCCACAACTTGCACTCAAGTGGTTCTTACCAAGGTAGCTTTCATTTGAAGTGCAGGTGACATAGCATTAGCTCTGTGAAGATGGGCCAGTTATTAACGTCTAAGACAAAATCCCCATTTCTATCCCTCTCACCCTCCCCATTGTAACAAGAACTTTATTGCTGCTTTGAGGCAGGACCTTGATGAGGGACACAGCAGTTGTGGAGCAGGTTTACAAGGCAAGACTTTGCTACCTGAGCAGAAGTTCTTGTGCCATTATTGAAATCACACAGGCTAGTAAAAGCTGATCATGTGACAATGGTATGAGGAATAAAGTCCAGAGGGTGGGATAGGAATGGGAGACAAAGTTTTATGAGGGACATAAAAGGGGGCATCGTGACAATATGTCAAGAGACATTTGCATCAGCAAAGTATTTGATGTTATCACAGTATAACTCTTTATCCCGAGACCACCATGGAGACAGTCACATGATCAGGCCAACAGCAGCCTGGGCGTCCCCAGACCCGCCTAGTGATATGGACTATACTCTGTAGGTGGTCAGGGAATGCCCTGCTGTGATTTGCAGATAGCAGATAGCAAATAGGTCACAGTTGGCCATGAGTGGCCAGCTAGTAGCAAGCTCACAGGAACCCACACCTCCCCAGTGATGAAGTTCCATTTTCCTCAGGATTCAGGACAATGGAGGAACTTAGAAGGGATGATGCCAAGTGAAAAAACAGAAAGAGAAAGACAAATATTGAATGATTTCATTTACTTGTGAAATATAAAGAAGCAAAGCAAACAAATAAATCAAAAACAAATCTTAGACTCTGACAACCTGCCCGAGGTAGGGCAGGGTTGGGGAGCAGGTGGAGGGGCCCATTGGTGGGTAGGGGTGGTGACTGGGCACTTGGTGATGGGCCTGGTCTGATAGATAAAATTGCCAAGGAGAGAAGACGCACACCCAAAACCTGGACAGTGCTTGTGAATTAATATTATCTCCTTTTTTTTATAAAAAGAAAACAAAAACATCCAAAAAATAAAAAGGATTCTGGGCCTTTGCAACTGAAATGTCTACCCCAGAAACAGTGATTCATACTAAAAGCATCGCCCTGCAATTGATGGTGGAAGTGGAACATTTAAATGAGTCAAAGGAGTAACAATGGCCTGCTAAGCACAACAGCACCCCAACCTCCTCCTTCCTGAAGTAGGTGCCAGGATGGAGGGAGAGACATGCTGAGGGTAAGAGACAGTCCCACACACATTCTCCAGGCTCTTATTTCTAAGCAGGAACTTGTCCTACTCAATCCGAGAACAACAGGGTCTGGCCTGGTGCCAGCCCATACCTACCACGAGCCTCTACCCAGCAGCCTGCTCTGTGCTCCCTGGAGAGATCAGTGGGTGCTGCTCCCTCCTCCAAATCCAGCCAGGCTTTTGTTCCCTCTTCCCCAGCTCAAAGAAGTGGAAGGAGCTGCTGAAAGGGGTAGGGCTAAAGTGGGTGAGTCAAATTACAACCACTACTTCTGAGCAAGCTGGCAACACACACACACACACACACACACACACACACACACACACACTTCCTCTCCCTTTCATGCCCTTAGCTACCTGTGAGAGCCTCTCCTACTTACGACTCTCCAGTTTGGCTGTAACATACAAACCATTGACAGCAAACTGTAATGCGGTCCAGTGGGTCAGGAGTGGTAGGAGGCCAACTGCAGTTATGTGGGCAGAGAAGGAGAAAGAGAAGGCATAAAAGGTAGAAACTGACAGGGAAAATTGAGAGCTGACCAGTCAGTCTTGGTTCCTGATTGCTCACGTCATGCCTCCCTGATTTCTGAAGCTGGCAGCTCCTGTTTCCATTAAGCATCGAGGTACATCATCCCAGCATCTTCTGTCTCCATCATAACTACACGCAGTTGTCTCTCTCACAGGGATCCAAGATCTCCTTGACACCAGAGATCTTTTCTTACTCATATTTGTAAGGCCAGTCCTTGACGGAGAAGTCTGGTGTGAATGCTGGTTGAATGAATAAAGGACATGGTTATCACATGTTAGTCTTACAGACTATGATTCTTAATCAAAGTTGTTAGACCTTATATTTGGTGCCATGCATGCACATACACAATAGTCAAATTCTTTTCTTCCATCCCTGGGTTCACAATTAAATAGAATATTCTCTTGTAAATAAATGTGAGTACCTTCTCATCACATGTGCTTTTTTAAAAAAAGATTTATTTTTATTTATTTATGCATCCAAGAACTGGGGTACAGGCCAGAGGTGCAGGGAGGTGAGAGGATTCTCCAGAGACAGAGTGGGGAACAGAACATGCAGATTAATGTAAATATACTGCTGAAGGGGGCAGCAAGCAAGAGAGGAGAGGTCTGCTGTGCCATATGGGTTAGCTCCCTGGCCAGGGATCGAACTAGCGCTGCAGTGGCACTATCAAGGTGCCACCAAGTATCAAGGTGATACCTTGATAGCAGTGAGACTTTAACCCCTGAACCACCAGGGAGGCCCCACACATGCTTTTGATAGATGACTGGGGACAAGGCTCTTTGGAGTACTTAAACCTGTGGCGTGTCCTGCAGGACCTATGGGGGCAACTAGTTGCTCCCTTGCAGGGACTCTCTATTGCCTGATCAGCAAATTATCAGAATCTCTTGCAGCTCAAGTGCAGGTAGGAGTCCCAGTCTTGGCTGCTGGGATCTGCTCTGGCTGCTACTGAAAACCCCTGATAACTGAAGAAACAACACAGGGGGATCCTTCCCCTCTTGCTGTAGAGACAGGGCATCATGAGGATGTAAAGCTTGGAGCCCCAAAGTGACTTTGAAAGCATGAAGGAAGATTTTACGAAAACACTGAAAATAGCAGAACAGGAAGATTGATAGAGTGTGGGTGTTTAACAACCAGGGTAGGCTGAACAATGACCTCAAAGAAATCCACATTCTTATCTCTAGAACCTCTAAATCTTACCTTAAATAACAACAGGAATTTGGCAGATGTAATTGAGGCTCTTGAGATGAAGAGATGATCTTGAATTATCTGGGAGGCTCATAAACACATAAATGTCTCTCTAAGGCAGCAAGAGTTTTGACTTGAAGCAGAGATGACATGGGAGATATGATGACAGACGTGAGAAATTCGAGTAAGCAGAGGAAGGGGTCATGAGCCAAGTAATGCAGAAAACATACAGAAGCCAAAGAAGCATGGCAATATTCTTCCCTAGAACTTCCAGAAAAAGCCAGTCCAGCCAACTCACAGGAGGGAAACTGATTTTGGATTTCTGGCCTCCAGAACTGGAAAAGAATAACTTAGTGTTTTATTAAGCTACCACATTTGGGATAATTGTTTAGCACCAATTTGTCAGTGACAACCTAATCAGATCGCCCTACTTGGGGCTCCCTGGTGTCACAAGGGGTTAAGTCTCAGCACTATGAAGTTATCCACAGGATCCCTGGCCAGGGAGCTAACCACATGACTCAGCAGACTTCTACTGTCTTACCTGCTGCTCCCCTCAGCAGTGTATTTCAGTAGACCTGCCTGTTCTGTTCCCCACTGTCTCTGGTGAATCCTCTCCTCTCCCCACCCCCTCCGCACCCCCAGTTTACACCCCAGCTCTTGTATGCATACATAAATAAAATAAATCTTTGGGGAAAAAAACAAAACTCCCTACCTCTGCACTTCTAGTGAAGCCACATTTTTTTTTTTAACTCTTTGGGTACTTTTTTAGCTACTTTCAATGAGACTTGTATCCCAACACCTCCTATATGATATTTTTATCATGAGCAATGGCAGGTTTGAGCGGGTACTACTGTGCATGGTTAATGCAGGACACACAGTCTGAGAAATGTGTCATTTGGTGACTTTGTCACTGTGTGAGCCTTATGGAGTAAGTTACACAAACCTAGATGACGTGTCTATACTACACACCCAGGAATATGTGTACAGCCTACTGCAGACACTAGTATATTCAACTTGTTGAGCGAAACATCATTATTGAGAACATGACTATATTATGGAATATTAATATATCTCAGCTGCCAACACAGAATTTTTTAAAAAGAAAAACGGGGGTGACAGTTGGGGCTGTTTGACTTCAAGAGCATCACCCCAAGCCAGGCTTCATGTACCTGGCATCTCAGGTACCGCCCACCATTTTTTAGTAGTGATAAAATAAGAAGCAATATTTTTTAATTATCATCAGAGTATGTCTTACTGATCTGCCATTCCCAGGCAGTGCTCTCATTCTCATGGCCCAAGGAGGTTTGTGTCAATTACCACAACAAAAATCAGCCCAAGGGGAGAGGGGAGGGCCTGTAGGGGCAGGATGTGCACAGAGCAGGTGTCTATGATGGGTGCACACAGGGTAAAGGAGAGTCCTGGAGCCCTCGGTGGCTTTCTCAAGCTTTTACTGAGATTTTACATGTAGTGCAGCAACCAGTTACATGGCAGGCAGGGATACCAGGGTGCCAGGAGGCTGCTAGGCCTCCAAGCCCCCAGCAAGTCTTCACTCTGGGCTTCTGTGGCTTCTTTCTCCCCTTCTCTCTGGAGCCTCTCTCCCTCTTGCTTCTTCTTTTGGTGACTATCTCAATACCCCTCTCATGGCCCACAGAAGTAAACAAGACAGCTTACAACAATGTAAAAACTGCAGGTGTCCCATAAGGCAGGGCCATCCTAATGGTGGGAGGGCAGAAAAGCCTGAAAACCATTTACCCTATAGAGCTCCAATCAGAAAGCTGCCCTCCCCCAGGGCCATGCCCATGGGCCTGGTAACCTGCAAGTCTTATCTAATGTGCCCAAGAAGGGACAGGGCAAGTGATCTGTTTGAGATGGTCTGTTGACAGATGATAAGAGCCTTCCTGTTAAAATCGAAAAGGAGGCGTCAACCTTTCAGTATGATGGCTAATAATGATCAGTTCTACTGATGAAGCTTCAGCCAGCCCAGACCTCTCCCCATCTACTGCTCCGGTTTACTCGTTTATTTTATTGGCAGCACAGCCTGGAATACATATGAAAGTAGGGCACTCATTTGGAACACTAGTGTTCATGGAACACACTTTGAAACAATGCACTGCTCTAGGGGGAAGTAAAACCATCTTGCTAGACCCAGTATTTCCTGGGGAATGTCAAAGCTACTAAGTTTATTTCCCCTGCGAAAAATCCCCAACCCTTTGCTAAAGAAGCCAGACATGTCCTGTGGCGGCATTTGGGGTAGGGTGTATGTTAGAGGGATGGCTGCAGGGAAGCAGAGGCCTGAGCACTCTACTCAGCAAGGGAGAAGGCATTTGCAGTTACTCGCCACAGTTCATGGTGCTATCTGGGGCCAGAGTGAATGCTGGTTGCCATGGCACTGCTTGAAATTATGTCTGTGCTGACATACTGTCACATGCCGCTCCCATATACTGGAGCCACATCTATCTCTTCCCACTGCTAGTTGATTGATGCTGGAGCTCTGCACCAGGAATAGCGATGTACCCGCAGGAAAGCAAATCCGTGCTATTGCCACGCCTCCGCCTAGCTACCACAGAAGGCACCCGGATTGGAAATACTTGAACTAGGCAAAAAAAAAAAAAAGACATGAGTTCTCTGCTTGTGGGGCTCCGGGCAAATCCTTTCATCTCTCTGGCCCTTGGATCCCTCACCAATACAATGAAAGAAATAGACTGTCCCCCAGGTCTCCTGATGTAACGCCTCTGGTTCCTGCGCGCTGTTTGCAGCCATAGAGATGGATGCACCAGGGTTCTGCAGCCTGCAGCCTGCGAACATCAAAGAGCCAGTGAGGCAATTCCTGTAAGCTCTTGCAAGTCCTCCCAGGCTGTTTCTGAAACTCCCCGCCGGCACCTCTGGGCTGCTAGAGATTTACTTTGAGTAGATTCTCTGGCAAGATGCCAATTCCAAAAGGTCCCTTCTGATGTACCAATGGGACTGTTTTCAGCATGGGGTTGAGTCATTATTTGCCTTGGAATGGATTTCTTGTCGGGTTAGACCCCGGTTACATGCTCAAGACTTTGGTCCCAAAGATTGCTAGTTACCCCTCCCCCCCAAAAAAATAAATTTCAAAACTAGAGAAAGATACCAGGTTGGTCTCTGGACCTGTTTCACAGAGCAGCATCTCACAGGATTGAAAGAGCTATGAGGAAGCGGCACTGGTATTTGTCTCACCAGCTGGTTTCTGGAGACGGAATACAAATGAGGCCAGTTCTCCATTTCTGCTTACATTGCCCTGACCCCAGGCCTCACTTGCTGATTGCGGGCCAGGAAGCCCACCTTCAAAGCCTGCTTCCCACTCCACCGCCATTAATTCTGGGAATCCCCAGTGTCCCATGTGTATACAAGACAATATAGGGCCTGGAAAACAAGAGTAACAGTGGGAACAGGGGATCTTAGCATAAACTGGGGCTAAATGCAACACAGCAGGGAACTCTAGCACCTCAATAACAGTCTCATCTCATTCATAAAAATTGGGTACCTCAGTTTGCCTGAGGAGGTGAGAGAAAACTCCAGACAGACTTCACAGAGAAGGTGAAACACTGACTGACTTTTTGTTTTTCTTGTTTGTTTGGAGTTTTTCATTTGTATATTTTTTAGGGTTTTGGCTGCCTCTTGAAGAACAGATGCTGCGTCAACTGATGAGAGTTCTCTGGGATTGTTACAGGACAGGGAGAGGGGACCACCCTGTTACAGGATGACTTGATGAAAAGCCCATGTCTAGTGTCTTGCTTGCAACTCAGCCACCCCTTTCAACCGGAATGTTTGTTCATTCATTCTGGGTTTTTGGTTTTTTTTCAATTGCCCAAAACTGAGGATAAAGGCAAAAAGATGACTGCATGTCCTTTCAGTTCTTGCTGGCATGTTCCTTAATATGCCTGCCCAAGCATTTTTCTGATTCCTAATTACCTTTGTTTGACTTGTTAATTATTATCACTAGGTTCCAGATTCTGTAAATTGCTGGTTAATTTGTAGGGTTTTGTCTGTTAGAGATGCAAATGGACCCAATTCAATAGAAATGACAACCCCCCATATGACAGCTCATTGCTCTGTTGTCATTAATCAGGTTTCCTTGTAGCCCAGCTAGCTTGTCTCAGCCCACCTCCTGACTCGACATGTACAGCTCTACTCCTGGAAACCTCCTAGGACCAGCTTTATTATCTTGCTGCTTCCTTCATTAAATGAGTCAAATAAATCTTTGTTACATGCTCACTCTATGTTTGATGAGAGTCATGTTTTTAACTCTCAAAAAAGTATCCTTTGGCGTTCATTTAGCAATTTTTTACTGAACAACCATTACAGACAAGGCTCAGTGCTCAGGGCAAGGATTATAACAGAGAACAAGATAGACAAGATTTCTGCTCTCATGGAGTAAACATTTTGGAAGGGAGAAAATAAACAAGTCAATACATTATCATTGTGATTAGGACAATGAAGAAAAGTACACAAGGGCCTCCCTGGTAGCTCAGGGGTTAAGTCTCAGCACTATCAAGCTATCGCAGCCACTGAGGCAAGAGTTTGATCCCCAGCCAGGGAGCTAACCCACATGGATCAGCAGACCCCTCCTGTCTTGCCCGCTACTCCCCTCACCAGCATATTTCAGTAGATCTGCCTGTTCTGCTCCTCACTCTGTCTCCGGTGAATCCTCTCACCTCCTGCACCTCTGGCCTGCGCCCCAGGTCTTGTATGCATAAATAAATAAATCTTAAAATAAAAAATCCACAATGAGAATGAGATTTCACTTCACATAAGTTAGAATGACTATTATCAAAAAAATCAAGAAATAATAAGTATTATAGAGGATGTGCAAGAAAGAAACCCTCATGCACTGTTAGTAGAAGTATAAATTGGCCCAGCCATAATGGAAGACAGCATGGAGGTTCCTCAAAAAATTAAAAACAGTACTACCATATGATCCAGTGATCCCACTTTGGGGTTGTTACCCGAAGAACATGAAAACACTAATTCACAAATATATATCCATCCCTATGCTCATTACAGCACAATTCACAATAGCCATCATATGAAAAGAATCCAGGTGGATGACACTGGATGAATGGCTGCAGATATGGTACATATACACCATGGACTACTACTTAGCCATGAAGAAAATATGAAATCTTACCATTGCCGTCAACACGGATGGATGTTGAATGGATTATACCAAATGAAATAAGTAAAAGAAAAAATCTGTATGATTTCACTCACTTGTGGAACATAAGGGGAAAGAAAACAATCGAACAAATAAAATTATAACAAGCACTGACTATAGAATGGTGGTTACAAGGGTCTCCCTGGTGGCGCAGGCAGTTGAGCACCACACTGTGAAGCTGTCTGCAGCCTCTGCAGCACAGGTTCGATCCTGGCTGGCCGGCGAGGGTCCCACATGGTGAAGCAGACCTCTCCTATCTCACCTGCTGCTCCCCTCAGCAGTGTATTTCTGTCAGTCTGCCTGTTCTGCTCCCCGCTCTGTCTCTGGTGAATCCTCTCACCCTCCCACACATCTGACCTGTACCCCGGTTCTTGTATAAAAATAAATAAATCTTAAAAAAAAAATGGTGGTTACCAAAGAGAAAGGATAGCGGAGGAATGCGTAGTGGGAATGGATTGATTGGTAGGTGGTGGATGGTGACTGGACATTTAGTAGTGAGATTATCCCTGCTGAGGTGAGAAACTGTACATCTATCACACACACAATATTGTAAGCTCCTGCTACCTTGATAAAAAGGGAGAAAAAAGTAGTGTGGAACTTAGAATTTAATGTCAGGATTTATCATTTACTAAGATCTAAGGAAAGAAGAAAGAAGGGGTCACCAACCAGAAACTGGCTGACTCAATATCTTAGTAATTTTAACATGTCAAATAACTGGCTCTCTTTCATCTTTCTTAATACGAGCATCTTACATATCATGTACATTTCCCAAAAATAAAGAATTGACATTGATATTATTAACTAAACTACAGTGTATTCAGATTTCCCCAGTTTCACTGCCAAATTCTTTTTTCTGTTCTGGGACACTGTATGGCATCTTTTGTCATGTCTCCTTGGTGTCCAGTCTGTCACCATTCCCCAGTCTTTCCTTATTTCTCTTGACCTTGACACTATCAAAGAATGTCAGGTATTTTTTTAGGATGTTTCTCAATTTCGGTTGCCTTGTATTTTCTTGTGACTAAACTGAGGGGCCTCCCTGGTGGCACAAGGGGTTAAGCACAGCACTATAAAGCTATCCACAGCCTCTACAGCACAAGTTCGATCCCCAGCCGGGCTGGCCAGGGAGCTACCCACAAGGTGAGGCAGACCTCTCCTCTCTCTCCCGCTGCTCCCCTCAGCAGTGATTTTCAGTCAATCTGGCTGTTCTGTTCCCTGCTCTGTCTCTGTGAATCCTCTCACCACCCCTCCCTACATACACACCTCTGGACTGTACCCCAGTTCTTGTATGCATAAATAAATAAATCTTTAAAAAAAAAAAAAAGACTAGACTGAGATTATGGATTTGGGGGAAGAAAACAAAGCAGATGAGATGACAGGTTCTCTTTTAACATAAATACAGCTGAAGAACCTGACTAAGAATGTGTCCCTGTGACACTGAGTGGAGGAGAGATTTTGTGGCAAAGAAAGGAAAGGCTTATAAAACTGAAGAAGGGGGAAAGGATTTCATGTTATAATACAGAGGAAGAGAAACACGAGTATAAGTTAGCAAACTCAAAGGCTGGCCTCAGTAGAGGATGATGATAGCATTACATATTAAATGGAACATAGAGTCCAGAAAAAGAGACAGGATTTTTTCTGAGATTTCAACTTTTCCTCTAACTGGTGGCTTAGGTAACATGAAGCTCCTTTATGGGGTTGGCTTTCATCAAAAGACAAGGATAGGGTCATGTGTGATCACTTTTTTTTTTTTTTTTAAAGATTTGTTTATTTTTATACAAGAGCTGGGACACAGGCCAGAGGTGTGTGGGGGGGGGGGGGGTGAGAGGATTCACCAGAGACAGAGCAGGGAGCAGAACAGGCAGATAGACTGAAGTACACTGCTGAGGGGGTGAGACAGGAGAGGTCTGCCCGCCATGTGGGTATCTCCCTGGCTGGCCAGGAATCGAACCGGCACTTCAGAGGTTGCAGACAGCTTCACAGCACTGCGTTCAACCCGCTGCGCCACCGGGGAGGCCATGTGTGATCACGTTTGAGTTGTATTCCTAGACCAGTGGGAAGTTGATGGAGGGTTATAGGTCGGAGACATGCATTCCAAACTTAGGGGACAGCAAACTGAAAGACTTCAGTGAGGGAGCACTGAGTACATTCAAATAATTGGATTGTCTGGAAAGTAGGCAAGCAGAGGGAACTGTGAGAAATAGGATTCAAAAGGAATCAGGGGTGAAAGCAGAAAGGAACTTCTATACCAGGTTAAGACACCTGGGATCAAATCCACAATCCAGATGTCAACAGTTGACTTCATTCTGGACCTGCTTTACCTTCCACCAAACATTAAATGCTGATTTTATCTCAAGCCCTTTTCTCACCCCACATTCTTCCTCTGTCTGTTCTCTCTGTTAATCAGTTTCCTGAAAATTCCAAAATCTCTGCCATCTAAATTGTCAACTCCGTTCCAGACTTTATTTTTAACTTCCTCTGGCCTTAGGTCTTCCTGGGTCATGTGAACCTCAAAATCAGCACATCAGAAACAAAACCTCTACCTCCCTCTCTCCCATCAAAATCTGCCCTTTCTTTTGCACTATTTCACTTTTTGGGACCATCATTCACCCAGTTCTCTGGGGAAGGCGAGGATTCTCTTTTACCCCTCTCTGCCCTACTTGGCTGGTTGAATAATTAAACTGACACCAGACAAGTAAACAAGAGAAAAAACCACCTTAAGACATGTGCATGAAGGTCCCATGTAAGTATGGCAACTGTGAGCTGAGCAGAGTCACGTGGCTATACATTTTTAGAAAGAAAGTAATAAATTTTTGAGAGAAAGACAGGACAATGAAACTTTTAGATTTAGATACCATGTAGAAAGGAATTTTGCAGGGTTATTCACACAGGCAAAAACAGACCTTAGAACCCATGCAGTTTCTCACGTCCAGACACAGGGAGAGATTTATTTCTTGCTTTGAGGGAGACAGATAAATGAGCAAAGCATCATTTTTGGGTCTGCTATTTCTCAATTCTAAACAATCCGCACATCCCAGGGTAGCCTGCTTTGGATCCCGACATCCCCCAAACTAGGGAACTCAGAGACAGCTTTGACTTCCTCTTTGTTACTGCCTACATTTAATCTGCTGCTAAATCTTATCCATTTCCAACCAATTTTCTTCCTTTTCCCCCAGTACTTTACTGCACAGCCTCATCATCTATCATCTGAACTATTATTATTCCTTCCTTTATCCCACTATGTAGTTACTAGGGTAACTTCAGTATCAAATAACAGGCAAAATGTCCTATGGGCTGCTTGCCATTGAATGAAGTCCTGGCAACCCCCACAGCTTACCATCCACTCTAAGAAAAACATTCTCTGATTGCTTTCAGCCACCAGGAAAATCTAATTTTAGAAATTAGTGTGTCTAGTCCAGTGTAATCATCATAATTCCCAAATTTATGTAAACCCTAAGAGTTTGTATCACAAGGAAAACATGCTTTTTTAGTAATCAAATTTTATTGATTTACCATTCATTTAAGTAAACTATGTAATTTCAGGAGTACAGCTTCACACCTTGTCCTGGGCACAGGCCTCACTCACCTAGCCCCGAAGTTCCCATGCCCACTGCCTCTCTCCCCAGCTTCCTTTCTCCCCAGGGTCTCCCCCAGCCTCTGGAAACCATTCCTCTACTTTCTATGTCTATGGATTTTTATCTTTCATATAGACATTTCATATCAAAGGAATTATATACGATGTAGTCTTTTGTGATGATTTTCTTTCACTTAGCATAACGTCAAGTTTCATTTATGTGGTAGCATAAATCAGTAGTTCACTCCTTTCTTTGGCTGAAAATATTCTATTGGTTAGATATAAGTACATTTTGTCTATTCGTTAATCACTTTTTTTTTTTTTTTTTTGGCGGGATCCTCGCCGGCAGCCGGGGAACGAACCTGCGCTGCAGAGGCTGTGGGCAACCTTGCAGCCCAGCACTCAACTGCTGCGCCACCAGGGGAGGCCCCTATTCATCAATCACTCGATGGACTTTAGGGTTGTTTCCCTTTGTTGGTTACTATGAATAATGCTGCTATGAATATTCATGAGCAAGTTTCTGTATAGGCATACATTTTCCATGTTCTTGGGCCTATGCCTAGGTGTGGAATTACTGGTTATATGGTGATTCCATGTTTACCATTTTGAGGAGCTGTTCAATTGCTCTCCAAAGTGCCTGCAGGCTGCACCATTTTTCAATTTACTAGCATTGTAGGAGTATTCCAATCTCCATATCTTGCCAACTCTTGTTACTGTCTGTCTTTTTTATTTCAACCATTCTAGTGGATTTATATTTATTTCCCTAATGACTGGTTTGAGCTATTCTTATGCATTTATTGACCACTTATGTATCTTCTTCAGAGAAAGTCTATTCAACTCCTTTGTACATCTTTAAGTTAGATTACTTGTCTATTTGATTGTTGTGCTATTAGAGCTCTTTATATATTCTGGATCCTTGCCTTTCTTTGAAACCAGCTGATGAAACATCACCAACTATGGCCTTCCCCTGTATACATTTTAGCTGTTAGTAGACGAGGGTAGGAATTGTTCTCAAACTTTTTAGGTGGTTCTCTTGCACACAAATTGTTCTCTTCAAAGAAATCCTTTCTAATTTTCAAATAATTTGCCTCTTAAAGTCAATTTTTATAACCTTGAAGTGGGTGAAGTAGTAAGAATAACCAAAGTAAATTTCCCCTGCTCCCTTTATAAATCTTGCAAAGTTAGGGTGACAAGGTTATCATAGAAACCAGAAAGCTGTGGGGAAAGACACAATGGGCATTAAAGATCTACTCCAGCATTCATGTCTTTTAAGGTCTTCGAATTCTTTTCCTTATATCCACAACTCAGGCTGCAAGTATGAATCATCTAGAAACTTCAAAAATAATTTCCTACATATCCAGAGATTCTTATTTAGTTGCTCTGGAAACCATATGTATTCCACTGTGCAGCGAACTTGAATACCCACTGCTCTGTGTCATAGGAACTTTCATATTATCCAAATGGGTTAGAACTGGCCTCCGTGGTAGCGCAAGGGGTTAAGTCTCAGCACCTTGAAGCTATCAGCAGCCACTTCAGCATGAGTTCCATCCCCAGCCAGGGAGGTAACCCTCATGGCCCAGCAGACCTCTCCGTGTCGCCCGCTTCTCCCTTCAGCAGTGTATTTCAGTCAGTCTGCCTGTTCTGTTCCCCACTCTGTCTCTGTGAACCCTCTTACCTCCTGCATCTCTGGCCTGTACCCCATTTCTTGTGTGCATAAATAAATAAATCTTTAAAGAAAAAAACTGTATCAGTCAATCCAGCAAGCTTTAGAACCCCATCAACCTATGAATAACATAAGATTTCAGATGACTTCAATTGTCTTTCTTAGATTTTTCTAAATTGTTTGGATAAGTATTATTTCAAATCATTTTAAAAGCTATTTTCGCTGTGGAAAAAGAGAAAAGTCAAACTTTGCTTTTTGTGCTAGCATATAACTAATTCAACCCAAATTAAAACTATACTCCATCATCATGGTTTAAGTATCCTCAAAATCCACTCAGAAACATCACTGGGACTTTTTAATAGGTACATATCTATTGAGCTGCAGTCCCCTGACAGCTGTCCTGGCTGGGAGGAGGCTGGGTGCATAGGACCCCTGGACTGTAGTCCCCAGCTGTAAGCAATCTTATGCCTTTAATCCAGTGTGCTGAACAAATGATAATGATCATCTTCAATTATCATTTCCTGGCTCATTTCACACTCTGCTCCACCCCAGGCTATGTTGTATTTAGATTTTGGTTACTACTAAAGTAAATAGAGAAGTAGGGCATGAAACAATTCCTACCTCAAAGAAGGCACGGCCTCCTTAAATCAAAGGAGGTAACTTTTCCTGAGGCAGGGAAGGGTAGAGGGTTGCATTTGAGGATTAAGATATTCTGGTTTTTTTGGCTGACCTGATTGGTCTTCTTAGTTTTGCTTTCTAATTGAGTCTAATCCAGTGCTTCCCCACATTGTTCTTCGCATAGCACAGTCTAACCCCACCTGCCTCTACCTCCAGACCAAAGTGTGTGCTCATCCCCAGAGACACCAAGTTCTGTCCTGTCTCTAGACTGTTGTCCATGCTGTTTCCTCAGGATGATGTGTTCTTAAAATCAGTCAAACCCCATAAACATTTCAGTACACTGCATACCAGGCTCTAGCACCCTATATGTCCTCACCCCCAGCCTCACATCAGTTCTAAGGGGCCTGGCCCAAATGTCACCTCCTACACAAAATTTTCCTTGACTTCACCACAGGTGGATTTAATGATTTCCTTATCCTCTCTTCCCACACAGTTTTTTTTATGTGAAATAAACCCTTGGCATTCATAAACATAACATTCCTAGTTTAGCTGGTTGTAGAGGCAGGAACGGGCACAATGCAGGTTTTCTGATCCCATGCAGACCGGGTAAAGGAGGAGTCAGAGTCCTTAGTGGGTTTTTGCAGGTCTTTTATTGGGGTTCACCAGGCATATGGCAGGCAGGGGTGCTGGAGTTCGTTCTGCTGCTTCTCAGCTTCTCTTTCGGCTTCGGCTTCAGCTTCGGCTTCTGCTGCTGCTGCTGCTGGCGTCCCCGTGACGCCGCCCTTAAAAGCACAGTCTTAACTCAGCTGAATCCCATCTACCTATGCCCACACCCTATTCCAGGTGCCCGCCATCAGGCATGCATTCAGGACAAGGATCCATCATCTATCCTGATGGCAGAAGGGCAGAAAAGCCTGACATTTTCTTTACCCCACACTGGTTCAAACATTACCTTATAAAGTGAGTCTATAAAGTGCCACTACTTGTCATTTTTCTAATTTTTTCTAAGATTTATTTTTATTTATTTATGCATACAAGAACTGGGGTATAGGCCAGAGGTGTGGGGGGTGAGAATACTCACCAAAGACAGAGTGGGGAGCAGAAGAGGCAGATCTACTGAAATACATTGCTAAGGGGAGCAGCAGGTGAGACAGGAGAGGTCTGCTGCGCCATGTGGGCTAGCTCCCTGGCCCAGGATCTAACTCAGGCCATTGCAGTGATAGCACTCAGATTTAACCCCTACACCACCAGGGAGGCCCACACTTGTCATTTTTGCCAAATCATGGATGGATCTTCCCTGGAAATCTGGGGACAGTGAGTCACCTCCTCTTGGAAGCCCTCCCTGATACTCCATCTCACTCAGTCTCAGATGAGTGGCCCTCTGAATCCCTTGGAATATTTCCAGCTCTAACTAAAGTGAGACTAACCACATTCAATTATTTCACACTGCAGTGTCTGAAATTGGAGGTTCTGGGGTTTGCTTAGCTTCTCAACACTGTCGGCTCTGGTCAGGATATCTGCAAGTCACTCAGTAAAGTCCACACAGCCACATGACAACAGCAGCTCCAAACAGCATGTCCTCACATAACTCCACTCAAAGTGGGAAGAAAAGGCAGAACTTATTTCCATCTCAATTTTTCCCCAGAAAACAAAGCTTCTTCCCTGAGGTCATCTATAGGCTCCCTTTTTTGGCCAGAGCTTGGTTGAGCGCCCAACCCTAAACCACACACCAGAACAGGAGAACCAGGTGACTGCACTTAACTTGAATTCTTGATACTAAGGCTCCTCGCATCCACATCACCTGGAAACGTATTAGAAACACACATTCTTGGGCGTCACCTAGACCTGCTGATGAATCGAGCCTGGAGTACGAGGACTCCGAGAGGCTCTAGGTTCTTGTCTGGGTGACGAAAGAATTCAACATCAAGCCCATAGTGATGCAGAAAAGCAAGAGATTTATTGATAGACAAGAGAAAGCACAGGAATGCTCTGAGCAAATAGGGGTTCCGAACGAGTTGCCACTGAAGGGGCAAGAATCAGGTATGCATGCGGGTGTGATGGGCAAGGAGTCAGGGTTTGGTCTCGTTGTGTCTCTTGCTGAATGGTTGGTGTCCCTAGGGGTCTCCTGGGTACTGAGGCCCTCTGAGTCTCCCAGGCGGGTTTCCTGGCCTGCTTTCCCAAAATGAACTTCGGCCTGTTGCTCTAGTATTGTGTTCTTGTGTTGGTGTTGTGAATGTTCCATTTTTAGTTGGGTTGGGGATGCCTTGACCCCAACCAATTGTTTCCCAATCAGATTGACAAGCATTTTGGGACACCTGGGTCTAGGGAGCACCCTCCTGGTTCCTTGTTCAGACCGACAAATGGTCTTAGAATACCTGGGTTCGGGGCCTGGGGTACCCTGTTCCTAACTACCTGTATCCGTTTCCTGACTTCTCCTCACTCACCAATTCAGAAACTTTGTGGGTTGTGGGAGCTTGGATTTTTCTGTGTCTTTGCCTTGACTTTTCTGTGCCCTTGACCCAGAATATGAACAGGGAAAATTTGAGACAATGAGCCTCTCAGGGAAAAAGTCCTGGTATGAGGAACTATACGTGCTGAAAACAGCATGTGCTGAAAACAATAGCTATTGGGCTTAGATAAGCAAAAACCCAGAGGCCTCCCCTGACTCTCTCCCTGATCCTGCACTTTAACACGTTCCCCACATGTCCCCTTGCTTCTTTCACTAACCTTCTGCTTCATTCTAAATAAATTCAAGACTGCCCTTGTAACTGGACCTTAATTCACCCTCTTTAAGGAGTTTTCTTAGTGTAGCCTAGGATTCTGACTGCTCCAGCTCACTTGGACTCTGAGTAATCTTTTCACCCCACGCCACGCGTTGTCACAGACAGGGGCTGAGGCCCAGAATTCTGGGTTTTCAAAAGCCCTCCAGGTGATTATAAAGCATACAACACTGACTTAGATCTATCAGGGATCATCCTGGGCCTGGGGGAGCGGCCCACCTACCTGAGCATCTTGCCTCCTGAAACAAAATCAAGACTCTATGAATGAAGGAAGGAGGCACAGATGCTGCTGGGTAGGCATCACCCTTCTATTATGCCCATCTGAGGAATCGCTATGTTATTTATACATTGATTTTTTTTTAAAGATTTATTTATTTATGGATACAAGAACTGGGGTATAGGCCAGAGGTGCGGGAGGTAAAAGGATTCACTAGAAACAGACTGGGGAGCAGAACAGGCAGACTGACTGAAATACACTGCTGAGGGGAGCAGCAGGCAAGTCAGGAGAGGTCTGCTGCGCCATGGGGGTAGCTCCCTGGCTAGCAAGCCAAGGATTGAAATGGTGCTGCAGTGGCTGCAGATAGCTTCACTGTGCTGTATTTAATTCCTTGCGCCACCAGGAAGGCCCTCCATTGATTTTATTGCCCAACTCCCTGACCCACCTACAAGCTTCTTGGAAGCACCAACTTTGTCTTTTATTAGTGTTTTTATGCCTAGTACAATAGAATACTGGGCAAACAAATAAACACTAAAGGGGCCCCTCCCTTCTAATTGCCCATATCCTTAACAGCTGCTTCCTCTGCCTTCTACTCAAAGACTATTTCCACAACAGCTTATGTCTAGGAGCCAGGGGCTATCTCTTCCAGAAGTCTGAGAACAATTATTCCTTTGCAAATGGATGAGAGTGGAAACTCCGGCTTTCCAAATACATGCTGGACTTCCATGTGCATTCATTTCTGTTCAGGGGCTCCTGGGAGAGCACAATAGCACAGAACAGAGCATGATGATTGTCTAGCCGAGTCCTGGCTGCCGGCTCCAGGCTGGCAATCGTTCTTAGAGGCAGCTGTGTACTATGAGTCAAACATAACTTGGAAATAAGCCTGCAAGCCCCATCCACAGCAAGAACAGCTTTGGAGACAAGAGCCTAGCAGCCTCACTCATTTCATTCTGCCCAGCAGTGGCCTCCACCAGCCTCTTGGGCTTCCTGAAACCACTTGATTAGGTCATACTCTTTTGGTTACAGGGTGACAGAAATTCAAATGTAAAAAATAAAGGGGGGCACACACAGCTCATATAACTAAAAAGTCCTAGGGTACTGTCAGTTTCAGCTACAGCTGGATGCAGATGCTTGAGCAACATCCTGAGGCACCTTCCTCTTCAGCATTCAACTGGATGGCATCTCCTGGCTGCACTCTCAGGCAAGCTTTCACAAAGCAAGCCAGGAGCCACTGCAGATGCCTTCCCACCCATCTAGCAACTGCAGCAGAAAGCAAGCCCCTCTTTCACAAAGGTGACAGCAAAAGTTCTGGGGTTAATTCTTATCATGGTAAGTTAAGTCACATGGACACCCCTATATAATCACTGTGCCCCATTGTTAGGCTAATCTAAGTGGCCAACTGGGAGTAGGGACATTCGATTGGATGGGGGTCAGTGTCACTGACCGCGTGAATTGAGAATGAAGAATGGTATCCCCCAAATCATAACACTGTTACCAGAGGAGGGGGAAATGCTACTTTTGAGGCAAAAATCCACAGATGTCCAGTCCACTATTGTTTCCATCTTTAGTCTCTGGTTGCACTTCACTTTTTTAGGCATCCACATACGTGCAGAGTTGGGGATCATTTTCCAAAAAAAGAAGGAAAATTAACTGTTCCTAAAGACAAATAGTGCACATTCTCTTTCCCACTGGCTTGAAATAGCTCCCAGCCCGACTGAGCAGGGCTGGGGGATGGCAGAAAGACCTCGCTCTCTGTGTAATTTAATCCTCCGGATCATCTGCCCTGAACATTCAGCTCAAAGAACATCCCCCTCACCCCCCAATGGTTTCTTGGCCTGCTTTGCTGTCTTTTGTAATCATCAGCTAACATCTGTGATATTTCATATGTGGCAGGAGAGATTTGTTTTCCTCTTTACCCTTCTTTCTCCTGGGGCTGAATACAAAATAGATTGGAATAACAAAAACGAAACAGCCCTGCTTTTTAACATAATAACCTCAAGATTTGTTAAGCTGCGAAGTGTCAAAGGTGTGGATGTCCCCCTCTGTCACTCCCCAAAGGCCTTGCAGAGGCCTCTCTGGCCCTCTTTTTATAGCACTCTCCTGGCCTAGAGGCCTGGATCCATCCAAGAAAGAACTGGATTGAAGGGGAAGGGCTGAATTCAAGTTGAGTGAGAGGGGAACAGAGATAAGGGAAGGAAGAGCCACTGTGGAGCAGGGTTGACAAGAGATCCAAAAGGGTCAAAAAGAAGGCAAGAGGTTTCCCTACTGTCTTGAGGGGTGGAGGGGCTTCACTTTCCCAGCTGCAAGCAGATGATGCAGGTCTAACTGGAAATGTAATTGTTAAATTGACCAAAATCAAGGGCCTAGCTCCTCTCCACCTAACTTTCACTAGAAATATGTGATTTAATGAAATGACTATAAGGTGGAAAGCAAAGAATGACAAGTCAACCTGGCTGAACTGGAGCTTTCCACACCAGTGAAGAAACCAAAAGGGAAACTGATAAATTAAGGGGGAGAGCCCCCCTCCAATATGGAGCCACTTGTAGACCTGTTGGGGATCAGATGATGGAGTCTGGTGCATGGGGTTCTTGGGTCCCTCTGAGGAAGAATTCAGCAGATGTTCCCATTCATCAGCACATGGCAAGTTTATCAAGGAAAGGAAAACAAGGAAAGAGAGACGTCTGCATAGATGGAGGCGGGCAGTCTTACAAAACAAGAGCAGCATCTTGCCACAGCAAGGAAGGGGTGTTCTTTGATAATGTTCTTTGTGGAGATTATCACCTTGGAGTCAGGTTGGATTGGTCTTCAAAGATCAATAATCCACACCTCCCTGGTGGCCTAGGGGTTAAGTCTCAGTGCTATCGCCACAACAGCCTGAATTCCATCCCCTGCCAGGGAGCTACCCACACAGCGCAGCAGACCTCTGCTGTCTCACCCGCTGTTCCCCTCAGCAGTGTATGTCAGTCAATCCGCCTGTTCTGCCCCTCTGTCTCTAGTGAATCCTCTCACCCCCCTGCACCTCTGGCCTGTACCCCAGTTCTTCTGTGCAAAAAAAAAAAAAGATCAGTAATCTTTTCTGACCCCACTTTACATGAGGAGAATTAGCTGCACAGAGGTACATAGGTGGCAAGGAAACAACCAGTGCAAAAGATGTGGAGAGTTTATTACTCCCAACATGTCAGGCAACATAAGTCCCAAGTTCATGTCATGTCTGCCTGCCCCTCAAGCCTCCGGGAGCCAATCCAGAGCCTCAGGGCAAACACTGCCCACAAAGAGGTCCACGTCACCACAAGGAAACTCCCAATCATATAAGCGAACTGCTAGCAAAGCTACCCCACCTGCACCCCGGAGGAAGACATTATCTTTATTATACTCATCAGGACATTATCTTTATTATACTTGTCAGGAAGTAAAACTGTCCTCCAACAACCCAGAGAGACACATTATCTCCATCTTCCAATGATATTTACTATGCAAACAATCTTGAAAATATTGTCCACACAAAAGCTATCATAAAATGTATAGCAACACCATGAGAATATTCTGTAAGTGTGACAGAGGCAGATGGAGACAAGTAGGCAATCAAGCGGTCAAAGTCCTCCAGAGGAGGGGCCTTATCCAACCACGGCTGCATCCCCAGGGGTGGGGAGGTGGAGAGTCTTAAGGTTTGCACCCACTGAAATTCCAGAACCAGTGTAGGAAATTTCTCCTGATGAGTTTAAAGATTTATTTATTTATGCATACAAGAACTGGGGTACAGGCCGGAGGTGTGGGGGGGTGAGAGGATTCACCAGAAACAGAGCGGAGAACTAAACAGGCAGATCGACTGAAATACACTGCTGAGGGGAGCAGCAGGTGAGTCAGGAGAGGTCTGCTGCACCATGTGTGTATCTCCTTGGCCGGGGATCAAACTCATGCTGCAATGGCTGCGGATAGCTTCATAGTTAGCATCTCAAGCCCTTGCGCCAGCAGGGAGGCCCTCCTGACGAGTTTTGACTAAGGTTTGGCATAATCTGATTTAGGTTTGTTTTCCTGTCTACAATTATATCCTTTTTTGTTGCTTTAACATTGGTTGACAACACTATAGATGACTTAGGGGTACAGGTTCACGCCTTCAGATGTTACCACACCCACCAAAGTATTATGGATACCAAAGTATCCATAATCCTCCACCTCCGTCCATTGGGCCCCTTCCCTCTTCACTTCCCACCCTCAAGTGTTCCCTAATGGTTTACATTCTTAGAGGGTTGAGGGGTGGTTCATTGATGTCCTAGGCTGCTATAAATGAGGTTGGCCAATTAGGGTAAGTCAACTAGTGAGGAGGCAAAAGTTTGGGGATGGACAGGAGTCACCTGAAGCTATAAAGTCATATAGTCTGGTGAGTGCTGAAGGTAAGTTCTGGAAGCAGAATCAACCTGGCTTCAGTAAAGTCATAACTCAGCTCCCATTTGCTTCCCAAGTCTGTGAATGTAGTTCTTTAATGAAAAGCCCCTCGCTCCTGTCCAGAAGGGCACTTCAGGTAACCGCGCTCAGTAGAACCCCAAACCTCTCTCCTCTGCCCTCTCTTCCTCCAGAGATTTTCACCTTTTAGAATCAAGCTAGATAAAATATGGAGGAAACAATGATGGTATGGAACAGAATGTAAATCTTACCTACCTTAACAATGTGAAAGTAAATTGCAGATGTCAAAAATTGGGAGGGAGAGCAGAAGAGAAGAATTTAAGGGAAGAGCAAGTTTTGGTGGCTTTTGATAGAGGGGTCAGGAAGATACTGCTTAAAATCACTGCACTGGGAAAGAGAGATCTAAGTCCCTCGCTCACACCTGGAAGAATGGAGGAACTGAGAAGCATACGCCTCTACTGGGGAGGAAGTGTGGGGAGCTCAATCCTCAGTGTTCACATTGTTTACAACAGGATGTCAAGAGATAACCTCAAAAGTGAATCAGCTACGAAATAGCACTGTGAGCACAGTATTTAGACACACAGAGGTGAATTACCTAAACACTGAAACCAATTGGCTGCCTCTGAGTAGCAGAGACTGTTCCAGGTCCACAGGAACAAGTGCACAGCTCTATAGATTTGATTTTATGAATCATGTGCTTATGTTGTTTTCTTTAGTATGTTAAACCGTTTAAAAAACTGTAAATAGCATTATACTTGTCTCTACTCTCTTCCTGAATGGTTCCTTGAATAAAATGTTTCTTTGCTTTCTTTCATTCCGTAAGCTAACCCCTTCTTTCCAGTTCCCCTGGGAAGGATGTTCAGTGTACCAAACACCCTTAAAGCTGAACCAAATGCCTGAGACCTAAATAAAGCATTTCCATCTTTATTTATTTGCTTATTTATGTATGTATTCATTCAATGTATTCATTCAACACATGTTCTGTGACTGCATAATAGAACAGTGAGTCTGACACAGTAAAACACTGCCTTCAAGGATATGACAGTCCATGAGGAGAGAAGTCTGGTTAATTAATTAGTCATGTAATAATACATATAACATAGTATTTAGGGACATAGTATTTAATGATACATGCTGTGAAGTACAAATAAAAGTAGAGGGAGTCATAAGAGCTTGGGGCAGGTGAGAGAGGAATTATAACTCATTCCTGCTGGTCCTCTACTTGGGGGTACTCCCAAGTCAACATGATCTCAACTAATACTGTCTCAGGCACACCTCTACCTGCCTCTCTGCACCTTACAACAAAGTCCTCTCGCTGGGCCTTGCCACATCCTTGGGGCTGTATCTGGAAGGAAGACAGTTCCCTTCCCTCTGTTCCCAGATTTTGCTTCTCCCCTACCCATTCCCACCCCTACTGAGCCCCAGCCCAGTCCTCTCTCTTGGGAATTCATCCAGCTGCTGGAGCCCATGGCATCTGCTCCACTCGCTCCAATTAGAGGCATCTTTGTGTACAGTCCAGAAGATGGAGCATGGATTTATAGCAGATTATTTTCTAGTTCTTTCCACTCCCTCCAGTGCTAGACTGTTAGAACTCAAAAGCTGAACTGAAAGGATGAACTGAAGAGGATGTCAAGGACAGCACAGGAAATTTAGGGCCAGAGTATTGTCACCCTGCCCTGCCCATATTTGTGGCTGATAATTCACACCTGATAAAAATGCCGTGATTTTATTATTTTTTTAATTTTTATTTTTATATTCCAATGCTTGTGATTTTAAAGCTACTTCTTGCCGTTTTAATTATTTAATGTTTTATATCCAGGTACATATGGATATAAAATTTGTTTTATATTATATTAAAAATTCTATTGAGGGGCCTCCCTGGTGGCGCAAGGGGTTAAGACATAGCCCTGCGAAGCTATCAGCAGTCACTACAGCATGCGTTTGATCTCTGGCCAGGGAGCTACCCACACAGCGCAGCAGACCTCTCCTGACTCACCTGCTGCTCCCCTCAGCAGTGTACTTTGGTCTATCTGCCTGTTCTGTTCCCCACTCTTTCTCTGGTGAATCCTTTCACACACACACACACACACACACACACACACACACACACCTCTGGCTTACACCCCAGTTCCTGTATGCATAAATAAAATAAATCTTTTTAAAAAATTCTATTGATCAAAATATACTAGAAAAACCATTAACATTGTGGTTGAATGATGACCCCCAGTGCAGCCAGTGTCAAGTCTAAGTAACTTGAGTCCCTCCTCCCTACCAGGGAGACATGAGGGCAAAGAAGGGGCTTGGGTCCATATCAGAGTTGGCCAAGCATGCCCTTGGTGGCGTCCCAGCCCTGCTGACGTCACTCCCTCTTTAGGGAAAGGTTCTGACTAGAATCTAGATGCTAGATTTGACTCCCATGCCAGCTACCAAGCCCTTTAGTCCCTGCTCACATTTTTTGAAATTTAAGCAGTTTCTTTAGAGTATAAAATGTATATAGTGAGATGTCCATTTATAAATAACTGATTCATAACATAGCAAACATTATTAAACAAAAAGTCTATTTTCTTAGCACAGAGACTTACTATGGTTCCAATTTGTTGATCTAGCAACTGAGTATTCCTCTAAAGTTGTGGTTCCAAATCAGAGGCATTTTGCAATGTCTGCAGACAGTTTGGTTTGGCACTACTGGAGGAGAGGTTTTCCTGGCACATGGTGGGTAGTGGCCAGGGAAGATGCCAAATGCCCTCCAACGCGGAGGACAGGCTCCACAATGCAGAGTCCTCAGCCCCAAGATGAGTGGTCTGAGGCTGAGATCCTGCCTTAGAGCATAAAACTATTGTTTGTATTGAGGCCTAATTTACGTACAGTAAAAGTCATCCTTTTTGGAATACTAGTCTGAGCGTGTGTCATTTAAATTCCTGTCTATTGGTTCTGTTTCCTAGATAAGGAAAGCTGCATCATTTTAGTTTCCATTTTTTGTGCTTTATTGGTTTGGAAGTTGTCCTTGTAAAGTCAGAGGGAGCCATGGTTCATGAGGGGAAATCAGATGTAAGACTGGGCTCATAAAGAATGACTTAATGTGACTTTTGCTGAATAAATTATGAAGGGAAAGAGCCAAGTATCTGAAAGAGCCTAACAGTGCCTGCCATGTGAGAGAAATTCGTTAAATATTGATCCAATACATGAACAAGAGAAACCATGATCTATTCAAGCAGGAAATCTAGCCCCCCCCCATGCCCCTTCTCAATTTCTTTTATTCAATTCATCATCCAACCCTATTGATTGGATCCAGTTATACTCTTGACTCAGTTCTTTTCTACCTCTAATGTTCACACCATGACACGCGTGCTCCCCAGCCCCCCGCCACTATTATTTCTCACTTGGACTCTGTGGCAGGCTACAGCCAGCTGTTGTGCTGATACCAACAGCTTTTTCAACCATTAGACTTTCTGGGAACAAGACGTGGGAGACAACAAGAAAGGGGGAAAGGGAACCTACAGTGCAATCCATGAGTTCATTACAACTAAGAAACAAACTGTCTTCAGTATTAGCTGTGTTGCAGATCAAAGCCACAATGAGCTATCCTCACCCCTGTGAGAATGGCCCATATCAAAGAGGATGGAAACATGTTGGCCAGGCTGTGAGGGAAAAGAATACCCATCTGCTCTTGGTGGGAATGCAATTTGGTGCAGCCTCTATAGAAAATGCTATGGCGATACCTTAAAAAATAAAAATGGAGGGCCTCCCTGATGGCGCAAGGGTTAAGATGTAACCTATGAAGCAATCTGCAGCCACTGCAGTACGAGTTCGATTCCCAGCCAGGGAGCAACTCACATGGTGCAGCAAACCTCTCCTGACTCGCCCGCTGCTCCCCTCAGCAGTGTACTTCGGTCAATCTGCCTGTTCTGTTCCCCACTCTGACTCTAGTGAATCATCTCACCCCCACACCTCTGGCCTGTACCCCAGCTCTTGTATGCATAAATAAATAAATCTTTAAAAAAATAAAATAATAAAAAAATAAAAATGGAAATGCCATGTGATCCAGCAATATCTCTGCTAGGTATTTATCCAAAGAAAATGAAAATACTAACATGAAAAGCCTCATACACTCCTGTGTTCATAGCAGCACTGTCCACGATTGCCAAGTCATGGGATCAGCCTAAGTGCTCGATGACAGATGACTGGATAAAGAAACTGTGGAATGGTTTGCCTGTTCTGTTCCCCGCTCTGTCTCTGGTGAATCCTCTCACCCTCCCGCGCAGCTGGCCTGTACCCCGATTATTGTATAAATAAATAAATAAATCTTTAAAAAAAACAAAGAAAGAAACTGTGGAATGCATACTCAATGGAATACTATGCAGCTATTTAGAAAGATGAAATGTAGCACCTTTTGGGAAGAGATGGCTGGACCTTGAGGTGATGATGCTAAGTGAAATAAGTCAGAAACTAAAAGACTGACATTGGATGGTTTCACTTAACTGTGGAATATAAATAACCAAAACACATACTCCGTTACCTAGGGAACGGGATGGCGAGAGGAGGGAAAAGATGTGTAAAGGGCATAGGATATTGTGAGGGTGAGTGCAGCATGTGCACATGTGGAAGAGTAAAATGTAACCCCAGACATGTAAACGACTGGCAAATTAAAAAAAAAAAACAAAACTTAGGCATATTACATGACCTCCTACTATTACCTAGCACGAAGTTCAAGAGTGGGGCCTTTACATGTGTTATATAAAACAGAAAAAGACAGGCACCGAGGCACTCTGGAGAGAGTGCTCATTTTCTTGGCTTTGAGCATCATGAATCAGAGGGAGGATAAAATTCAGAAGAAAAGCAGGGGTAGGGAAATAAAATCTGATTTGGAAACTTTGGGCTCAGAAAAAGAGACCTTCTAAGGAACCCAACAACATACAAGTCCCCAGTCAAGGCAGCCATCCTGCCTGCCTGTGTCTGTGCAGGCGCCTCTTTTTCCTTTTTCTCTTTTCCTTAATAAATGTGCCATGTGTTGGTGGGAAAAATGTCTCTAGTTGAGAGCCCGGCACATAGAAGGGCCTGGTGTTTAATAAATGTTCTGCTCTCACGGCCTTAAAATTCTTCATAATTCTTGACACTTTTTAAACAGTGGCCCCTGCATTTTCATTTTTCATGAGAGCCATGTTATATAACTTGTGCTGGTGAGAGCCACTTACTGCATGGAACCTGAAGAGCAGAAGTCCCCCATCAGTCCCAGCATGAAGCATACCTGACTCTGCAGTTTCTCCCCCGGAGACCCACAGACCTCAGACTAAAAGGCATTTTCCTTGTGATAAAATCTTTCATCAGGCCTCCCTTGTGGCACAGGGGTTCAAGTCTCAGCATTATCAAGCTATCCACAGCCAATGCAGCAGGAGTTCAATCCTGGCCAGGGAGCTACCCACACGGCACAGCAGACCTCTCCTGCCTCACCCGCTGCTCCCCTCAGCAGTGTATTTCAGTAGATCTGCCTGTTCTGCTCCCCACTCTGTCTCTGATGTATCCTCTCACCCCTGGCACCTCTGGCTTACAACGCAGTTCTTCTACGCAAAATAAATAAATAAAATCTTTTTTTAAAAAGGGGGGGGAGTGGAAAAAAGAGATGCCCACACAGATAAGGGTGGACAGTCTTAGGACAAGATCTGTGTCTTGCCAGAGCAAGGGGTATCTTTACATTGTGTTCTCAAGTGGAATTTCTCATTATTCTTGGTAGAATTTCTCCCTTTGGTATTAAGTTGGTTTGCAGAAAATACTGTTAACTTTTCTTACCCCACCTCCAGCTCCTGGCTTTGCCTGTAGAACGTCCTTAGCTGGTTTAATGACTAATCAGCCCTAACACTGCCTCATCCAGGAAGCAGGCAGCCTAGGGGCAGGAGTAGAGGGTTTTGTCTTTCCCAGCAGGATGTTCTACTAGAGATATATAACACAGTCGATTTTTTCAGTTTCTGGGAATGCATTTGGACACAGTTAATGGTTGATCATGACAAGAGGGTATAGGGAATGAAATTCAGTGAATTGAACAGTTAATTCTAAAAGGGGAATACATTTCAGTGGTCAGAGTTCAATTCTGCTTATTCCTATATTTTCTGCTCTAAGATTCCATCACTTCGGATTGAGGACTTGCCAGCCCCCACAATTCTGTGAGCCAATTCTTGAAATCAATGTCCTTCTCTTCCCTTACACATAAAAACCCTGTTGGTTTTCTTTCTCTGGATAACCCTGATAAATACAGAATCGATGTGCAATTTGTGATGTTTCCTCTTTCCCATGCCTTGGTGACCTTAGAAGCACAAGCTGGGATGAGGATTCCAGCCTGGATCCCTGACAAGAGTAAATAGATTCCCTCTGCTGACCCACACTGGGCAGGTGGCAGAAGCAGGCTACAGAGATGTGGGAAATGTTTTTGTTACAGTAGAATCTAGTCTACAGATAGTACAGGGAGGCAAAAATAGAAATTAGGGTGATATAGAAACATAAGGAAAGTTCTATGTCTTCTATTCTGGAGCTTGCAAACTAAGATTTATTCCCACTACAAATAATCACTATTTCTTGCTTCTTCTGGACAGGATTATCCCAGGGTTTAAAGTCCTCTAAAACCAAAGCTGTTCTGGGGAGTTTTCCCTGCTTACATTGTCCTTGGAATCAATGTTCTGTTCCCATCCTTCCACACTTCACTCAAGCTCCCTAGATTCTAAAATTACTTCTTCCTCTCAATTCAGCAAAAATGCTTCCTTTCCTTTTTAGTGAAAGATCACAACTATGGGGCTGGGGGCTATAAGCAAATTTCACCGCAGGGGATTTGTATCTGAAAAGAACTGAAAACAAAACAAAACCCCCCACACTGCTCTTATACTTGCAGGAAGTTCAATTAAATGAGAAGATTTCTTGCAGCAAGGAGATATTTGGGGGTAAGAGGAATTTTTCACAGGTGCTCTGCAGATGGTCCAAATATTGTTGAATATTGTACTTGGGATTTCTGGATGCTTCAGAAATGGCAAAGAACAGGCAGTCCTCAGAGAAGCTTGAGAGCAGCTTTCAGTGCCATACAATAATCCCCGTTTCTCATTCCAAGTGGCTCCCCATGACACCCCAATTCCCGCACCTGCAGTCTCAAAGACTTTCCTGTCCATCCTCATGAACAGTTGCTGGCCATTTTGTTTATATAGGGCAGCATCCTGGGATATGTGAGCTTTGTCTCCAAGACTGCTAACCTTGAAGGCTGCTAACCCTGGATGCCGCATAGACCTCCTTGTTTTACCCCCAACGCTTCCTACTAATCTCAAATGCAATACATATTCATAGGAGGGGGCTGGGGAACTCATTAAAAATGAAGACTCTGAAATCTAGATTCTGATTTAGTAGACTGGGATGGAGCCCAGAAAACTGCATTTTTACAAGCCTTTTCCCCCAGGTGGTTCCAGTACGTGTGGGAGGCAGATTATTGTTGAAGAACTAGTGCCCCAGGGAGATGGGGTGCACTGTTAGCACAGCCTGCCCTGCTGAATTCCCAGCAAACTTTTTTCCTTAAGTTCTGACTCCCTCCCTTTGTGGTTGATGAAGCCTAGCCATCTGTTACAACCTTCAAACAAAACAGAGAAACAAAAGACTGAATGTTGCTTCTAGGAATTTCTGTGCTTTCTACTCTTCTTTCAGTTTACAAGAGGATGGGTGATTTTTGTGAGGGTGTAGTCTTTGATGACAAAAATGAGGACAAATGGTCCTCTCCTCTCTCCCGCTCAATTTTGTCTTATTTGCAGAAGATTAATGACAAGGCCTAAAAGTAAACACAGAAGGGAAAAGAAGCAACCAGCCCCAAGAGTTCTCAAATGAAAGGTGGGATAATAGAATTAAACGCAACTTGCATTTAATGCAATGCCTTTATAAATCTGGTTTAGAACCAGTAACCTTAGGGCAGAATCAATAGTCCGAAATATGTAATCCACTTGACCAACTGAAGGGTTAATTTCTATGGCCTCCAGGAAAGGCAGAAGGGCCCTCCACACCTGGAACTAATTATCCCCCCTGCCTGACGCCTCCAAGTGCCTAACCAGGTCTCCGACTGAAATCCGTGCGCCCCCTGGTGGCCTAAAGATGAACTACAATTACCATTGCAGAAAGAAGAAAATCCGGTTTTTTATACTCTTGCCTTTCAACTCTCAACACCTACGCAGAGCTTTTACAGGGCTGGAGCTTTTGCAGGCCTGGAGTCCTCTTCAAAGGTGCCTCTAGACTGTTTGAAAGGAAGGGACATCATGGCTCCAGAAACATTCTCACACTTAGTCTACACAGAGGAAATGAATAGACATTTTTCCAAAGAAGACATACAAATGCCAACAGACAACACATAAAAGGTTCCCAACAGGGCCTCCCCCGGTGGTGCAGCGGTTGAGCGCTGGGCTGCAAGTCTTCCCGCAGCCTCTGCAGCGCTGGTTCGTTTCCCAGACACCAGGCGAGGGTCCCACATGGCGCGCAGACCTCTCCTGCCACCCGCTGCTCCCCTCAGCAGTGTATTTCATCAGTCTGCCTGTTCTGTTCCCCGCTCTGGCTCTGGTGAATTCTCTCACCCTCCCGCGCTTCTGACTGTACCCAGTGCTTGTATAAATAAATAAATAAATCTTAAAAAAAAAAAAAGAAATATGACTTCATACCATGGGACTGGTATGGGATCAAAAAGATAAGCCATAACAAGTGTTAGCAAGGATGGGAGAAAGGGAGACCTTTGTGCACTGTTGGTGGGAATGCAAGTTGGTACGGCCACTGCAGAAAACAGTATGGAGTTTCCTAAAAATTAAAATATGATCTAGCAATTCCACGTCTGTGTATCTAGCCAAAGGAAATGAAAACAGAATATCAAAGCTGCACTCCTTTGTTCAATGGAGCATTCTTTATTATAATCAGCATATGGAAATAACCTAAGTATTCATCAATGGATAAATAAAGATGTGATATATCTATATCTACTTAACTATCTACATAGCTATATATATATACACACACACACATATGTATGTATGTATGTATGTATATGGGGCCTCCCTAGTGGTACATAGTCTCAGCACTATGAAGCTATCCCCAGGCACTGAAGCATGAATTCCATCCCCAG
Organism: Talpa occidentalis; assembly: GCF_014898055.3. Lineage (NCBI taxonomy): Eukaryota > Metazoa > Chordata > Mammalia > Eulipotyphla > Talpidae > Talpa > Talpa occidentalis. The sequence continues at coordinate 123,791,774 of NW_023604972.1, forward strand.
CCAGGCAGCTAACCCACGCGGTGCAAGGAGACATCTTCTGTCTTCCTGCTGCGCCCCTCAGCAGTGTATTTCAGTATATCTGCCTGTTTTGCTCCCCACTGTCTCCGGTGAATCCTCTCAACTGCCCCCCACACCTCTGGCCTATACCCCAGCTCTTCTATGCAAAAATAAATAAAATAAAAAATAGTTAATAAAATATATATGTATATGCATACATATACATAATATTCATATACACAGTGGAATGTTACTCAGCCATTAAAATGAAAGCCTGCCATTGTGATAACATTGGTGGACCTTGAAAGTATTATGCTAAGAGAAATAAATCAGCTATAGACAGATACTGCATGGTATCACTTATCTGTAGAATCTTTTTTAAAAGAACCAAATGCATAGAAACAGTAAATATGTGATTTCCAGGAGCTGGGGGATGAGGAAAATAGGGAAATGTTGGTAAAAGGGTACAAACTTTCAGTTGTAAGATGCATAAGTTCCAAGGATCTAATGCAAAATGGGTAACTACAATTGATAACCCAGTGCTATATAATTGAAATTTGCTAAGAGAGAATTTAAATGTCCTCACTGGTAAAAGGAAAAAAGTATGTTAGATGATGGATGTGTTAATTAACTAGATGATAGGAATTCTTTCACTATGACACAGATTTCAACTATCTTATCAACTTATATGTCAATTATACCTCAATAAAGATGAAATTTTATTTATAGTTATAGTAATCAAAACAGTGTGATGTTGGCATAAAAACAGACATATAGACTAATAGAATACACAACCCAGAAATAAACCCTCAAATATATGGTCATGACTTTAACATGTGTGCCAAGACCATTCAATAGGGAAATAACATCTTTTCCAAAAATGGTGCTGGGAAAATTAAATAATCGCATGCAAGGAAAGAAATTATACCCTAACCCAACACCATATATGAAAAATTAACCCAAATTGGATTGAAGATCTAAATATAAGAGCTAAATGAGATAAATATAAAAGCTAAAACTATAAAACTCTTATTAGAAAACAGGGGAAAGCTCTATGACACTGCATTTGGCAATAATCTCTTGGACAGGATACCTAGAGCACAGATAACAACAACAAAAAATAAATTAGATTTCACCAAAATTTAAAACTTCTACGCGTCAAAACGATAATATCTATCAACTGAGTGAAAAAGCAACCCATAGGGTAGGAGGAAAAAAAATTGCAAGTTCTGTTAAGGGATTAATATTCAGAATATACAAAAAATACCTACAACTCAACAAAACCAATTAAAAATGAGCAAAGGATTGGGTCTCCCTGGCGGCACAGCGGGTTGAGCACAGTGCTGTGAAGCTGTCTGCAGCCTCTGTATCGCCGGTTCGATTCCCAGGCAGCCAGGTAGATTCCCACATGGCGAGGCAGACCTGTCTCACCCTCTGCTCCCCTCAGAAAGTATACTTCCGACCTTCTGCCTGTTCTGTTCCCCACTCCGTCTCTGGTGAACCCTCTCACCCTCCTGTGCCTCTGGCCTGTACCCCAGTTCTTATATAAAAATAAATAAATGTTTTTTAAAAAATGAGCAAAGGATTTTGTGATGGTTAAATTTATGTCAACTTGACAGGACCAAAGGATGACCAGATACCTGGCAAAACATTCCTGGGAGTGTCTGTGAGAGAGTCTCTGGAAGAAATTGGCCTTTGAATCAAAAAGATTGCCATTATCCAAGTGCTCAAAACTTCTCACTGAAAGAATATCCACCATCCATTCCTAGATTTCATACAAATGTTTAGTTTGCACAGGATACAATTTGAGTTGCACCTTGATTGAGAAGTTGAGAGTTGGAAATATTTATCATAGGAAATGTGAACATGTGGGTTTGCCCAATAGGAAAAAAAAAAAAAAAAGATTGCCATTATCAATTTAAGGAAGGATCATCCAATTCTTTGAGGCCCAGAATAGAAGAAAAAGATAGAGTAAGGATGGATTCTCTGTCTCTTCTTGAGACCTCTACCTTCTTCAGACATCAGAACTGATTCTTAGGGCTGAGCAGCTGTGGAGTTGCCCCAGGAAAGTCATTCCAATTATTTGTTACAGAGTATTTGCTAAAATTCAGGGGCCTGTTTCCCTCCTCCCACCTTTGTTGCAACTGGAGTCAAGAGCTTCTGCATGGAACCATCCCTTGATGTCCCCAGAGGCTAGGAAGTGTCTGCATCTCTGCCATGGGTTCTTCCTCAAATCCTAGGCCTTCCTTAGCTTTTCATATTTTTAAGGTCTGTATTTGAATTTCAGTTTTGAGTTACTTTCCTCTGCCATGTCTTTTTCTGCAGTGGTGGGATATACCTCTGGGCCTCCATATTCCCCTGCAATTCTGTGAGCTTCTGGAAGGTTTTAAGTGATTCAGCCAGCGAGCTCTTCTCTAACTCCTAACTCCCTCAGGCTGGTGTTGTTCACGGGCATAAGTTCCGGTAAAGTCTTCCTCACAGTCTCTTGTTTTCTGACCCAGATGTTTTTTTTCTACCATAATCCTTTGCAATTCACTTTGTGGGAAGAGAGAGGGGGGCATAAAATCAGTGAGTTCTGGATTTTCTGAAAGCATTCATTTGCAAACAATAACAACAAACAAATTCTAATATCTTCCTGATCCAATACTTCAATCTTAGGTGTAGACACTAGATGGGGAGGAAAATATTTCTCCTCTGTTCTTCTGAGTTCTGAACTGAAATCCCTCAAATAAAAAGTCTGATTAGCAGCAGTTCGCCTGCCCACCTGTGACTATGCAGGTGCCTCTTTTCACCAACTCTCTCCCTCTGCAGGACAGCAAACTTCCTGCCTGCCCGTGACCTGTCAAGGCTGCCCGCCTTCAACCATGCAGGTCTCTCTTAGCAAACCTGTTCCTTCTGGGACAGCTCTTCCTGCCCACTTGTGTCTATGCAAGTGTCTTTTACTGTTTTATCCCTTTCCTAATAAACCTGTCCTTAAAATATTAAAAAAAAAAAAAGTCAGATTAACAAAGAAAGACAGGCAGAAGTTTACAAACACATATACTTTCCTGGGAGATGCCCAGGGAAAAATGAAAAATTCCCAGGTGTCTTTATTTTTTTTAAAGATTTATTTATTTAACCGGATGGTCTCACTCATAGCAGGAATTTAGAAAACCTAAATAAGGGACCAGGAAAAAGACTAATTAATACAAAGTAAAAATCAAAATCAACAAGCAACTATAAACTAGAGACACACTCTGGTGGGGCGGCGGGGGGGTGGGGCGGGGAGAGGAAGGATTAGGGTCAAAATAAGGGAGGGTGCAATTGTGTGGGGACTATAACCAAAATGAAAATGCATACATTGTGCAAAAATGAAAAATGATGTAAGAATTACATAAAATAAAATATTAAAAAATGAAAAAATCACACTAAAAAATTTATTTATTTATGCATACAAGAACTGGGGTACAGACCACAGGTGTGGGAGGGGTGAGAAGATTCACCAGAAACAGAGTGGGACATAGAACAGGCAGACTGACCAAAACTCACAGCTAAGGGGAGCAGCGGGCGAGTCAGGAGAGGTCTGCTGCGCCATGTGGGTAGCTCCCTGGCCAGGGATCGAACTTGTGCTGCAGTGGCTGTGGCTAGCTTCATAGTTTGCATCTTAGCCTCTTGCACCACCAGGGAGGCCCCCAGGTGTCTTTAGAATTCAAGATTAAGTGGGCCTCCCCGGTGGCGCAGTGGTTGAGCGCTGGGTTGCGAAGATGCCTGCGGCCTCTGCGGCGCCAGTTCGATCCCCGGCTGCTTCCCGGCCACCGGAGGAGGGTCCCACATGGCGCGCAGACCTCTCCTGCCGCCCGCTGCTCCCCTCAGCAGTGTACTTCGGTCCTTCTGCCTGCTCTGCTCCCCGCTCTGGCTCTGGTGAATTCTCTCGCCCTCCCGCGCTTCTGACTGTACCCAGTGCATGTATAAACAAACAAACAAACAAATAAATAAAATACGTGCCTCTTTAAAATAAATAAATAAATAAATAAAAAAGAATTCAAGATTAAGCACTTAATAGGGAGAGGAAAGATGGAGATAGAGTCCTCCTATGAGAGAGTAAGTTATTTAGGGGAAAGATGAATGAATGAATCCTTAGAATAGACGGTGAGTATGAGAGTTCTGGCAAAGTTTGTTTTCAATTTCTCTTTCAAATCCACCCAACCTGTGCACTGCTATAGTTCTTGAACTTTTAGCAGGCATCCAAAATCACCTGCAGGGCTTGTTAGCGCAACGATAGCTAGGTCCCTCTGTTGCAGGGAGAGGATGCCCTGAGGAAACTCCACTAACTCTGATTTTACGGACCCCACCCCTACCCCAGGCCAAAGGGATCCAATCGCCACGGAAGAATTGCTGGGAACTGAGGGTGGAGTGAAGCAGCCGGGCTTGCTATATAACCAGAGACTTGCGGGCCTTGGGTGGTTGGTTTTTCCCTGGCCTTCAGCATCCTTTTGGGGTCCCAGCTCAGCAGAACTGGTAGGACACATTCACCAATTTAGCTCTCTCTCTTTCTCCCTGGCCGAGTCCTCTCTTCACTTCCTCTTTTGTAAATAAACCCTTTATTAACCTTTTTGTGTGTGCCCGCAGTTGGGTCTCATTATGTTTTTTTAAGTGTGTGGGTGAGGACTCCCACTCAGGCCAACCCATTTCACATTGGTGTTGCCCTGTAACACCTCCACTTGGAGTTTTTAATGAAGTAGGGGTGGGATGGGCCTGGAGTAACTTGCACTTCTAACAAGATCCCAGGGATGCTGCTGGTCTGGGGACCGGACCTTGAGGCCTTGCCTCTAGATCTTAATGTTTGCTTAAGAGAATCTCTATTTTGCTTTTATTTTTCTAGTGCTCCATCCTAAAGCCTGTTTTCCAAATCTATATTCGTTCCTCATTGACTTTCTGACTCCTAGATATAGGCCTTTTAATGGCTTTCTTAGCCTTTGGCATGACAGTACCTTTATTTAGTTGTTTCTCTATCTCAACCCAGGATGCTGGCATCATTATTTTTTTTTAATTTTTTAAAAAGATTTATTTATGCATACAAGAGCTGGGGTGCAGGCCAGAGATGCGGGGGTGGGGGATGGTGGTGAGAGGATTCACCAGAGACAGAGTGGGGAGCAGAACAGGCAGATTGACCGAAGTACACTGCTGAGGGGAGCAGCGGGAGAGACAGGAGAGGTCTGCTGCGCCATGTGGGTTGCTCCCTGGCCAGCCAGGGGATTGAACTCGTGCTGCCGAGGCTGCGGATTGCTTCACAGTGCGGTGCTTTAACCCCTTGAGCCACCAGGGAGGCCCATCATTATTTATTAATAAAACATTTATGTTTCTGATCTGGGTGGTGGGTGTGTTATCACTGCTTATGATTTTGAGCACCTCCTTACATGCATGCTTTTCTTTAGTTTGTAAAGGGGGGTTATTAAATACACTCATACACACACATCCTTCAGGAAGAAACCATAGTTTTTGAGTCTTTATTTATTTTTTTTTTTTAAAGATTTATTTTTTTTTTATTTATTTATACAAGCACTGGGTACAGTCAGAAGCACGGGAGGGTGAGAGAATTCACCAGAGCCAGAGCGGGGAGCAGAGCAGGCAGAAGGACTGAAGTACACTGCTGAGGGGAGCAGCGGGCGGCAGGAGAGGTCTGCGCGCCATGTGGGACCCTCCTCCAGTGGCCGGGGAGCAGCCGGAGATCGAACCGGCACTGCAGAGGCTGCGGGCAGCTTCGCAACCCAGCGCTCAACCGCTGCGCCACCGGGGAGGCCCTGAGTCTTTATTTTTTTAAAAAGATTTATTTATTTATGCATACAAGAGCTGGGGTACAGGCCAGAGATTGTGGGGGGTGAGGGGGAGAGGATTTGCCAGAGACAGAGTGGAGAGTAGAACAGGCAGATCTATTGAAATACACAGCTGAGGGGAGCAGTGGGCGAAATAGGAGAGGTTTGCTGTGCCATGTGGGTCACCTCCTTGACTGGGATGGAACTTGAACTGCAGTAGCTGAGAAAGCTTCATAGTGCTGCTTCTTAACCCCTTGAGCTACCAGGGAGGCCCCAGTTTTTGAGTCTTTAAAATGCAAATCATGGTCAGAGGTTATTTAACGGTCACCTGGGTGAGTTGAGACTCTGAACCTGAAGATAAGCCAAACTAATCCAACGTTAGTTCCTGCTTAGCCCTAAAGGCAGTTGTGTAAAGGGGCCACATTTCAACCATTTTCAAACAGCCAAGGGCAAATAAAAAACCTTGACCTTACCCTTCCTATAGCAGCAACATAGCCTAAGGTCAGCTGCCCTGGCTGTGCCGGCAGCCTAATCTCTGCCCATGTCCTGTCCTGGCCTACCGCTGAAGGTCCCAAGTTGTTGGGTATTCAGGAAGCCATTCTTTATTCCCCACCCAAAACAGAACCAATGAAAAATAGCCAGCAGGTTACAGTGTCTGCTTTTTTACTGATAATCATTGGATTAAATATGAATTCAAATCTTTGGCAAAAGCTCTTCAAACTACAATCAGATAAGCAGGATCGAATTAGACAGGCTTCCTCTCTCAATAACATCACATCACATCCTGGGGCGGGGGGTGAGAACTGCCAAAAAAGGAAAGATTTAGCTAGGCAAACCCAGTTTTTCCCCCAAAATTCACTAATCCTAGGTGTTCCCTCTTCATATAAAGTGGGGCAAGTAAGGAGTAAATGTGTTACTCTAACTTAATTTCCTCTCACTAGAAATATGAGACCAGAAAAAAAATGGAGGTCCTCCCAACCTATTGTATGTGTTTATTACAGTTTATCTATGTATTCCCTTGTTGGTAGACATTTAAGTTGTTTCTAATCTTTCACACATTGAACACACATCAGGGAAGATCCTACACATGTTTTGTTTTTGTGTTTTTTTAATTTTATTTTTATATTCCCCATACAATTGCAACCCTCTTATTTTGACCCCAATTCCTCCTCTCCCTGCCCCTCCCCCCCAATAATGTGTCTCTGGTTCATAGTTGTTTGTTGATTTTGATTTTTTCTTTCTTATAGTTATTCTTTTTCCTGGTCCCTTATTTAGGTTTTCTAGATTCCTGCTATGAGTGAGACCATCCAGTATTTTTCTTTTTCTTTCTGGCTTATTTCGCTGAGTATGATCTCTTCCAGCTCCATCCATGTTGCTGCAAATTGCATGTGTTTATCTTTTTTGATTGCTGAGTAATATTCCATTGTGTATATGGACCACATCTTCTTGATCCAGTCATGTATTTTTGGGCATTTGGGTTGTACATGTTTGTTTTTTTTTTTAAAGACTTATTTATTTATATAAGAACTGGAGTACAGGCCAGAGGTGCAGGAGGATGAAAGAATTCACCAGAGACTTAGCGGGGAGCAGAACAGGCAGACTGACTGAAATACACTGCTGAGGGGACCAGGAAGCGAGCCAGGAGAGGTCTACCATGCCATGTGGGTATCTCCTGGCCAGCTGAGAATTGAACCCATGCTGTGGAGACTGTGGACAGCTGCACAGCACTGTGCTCAACCCACTGCACCACTGGGGAGGCCCCGTCCTATACATGTTTTATAGCAAGCATGTACAAGTTCTCCCCTTGGCTTGCTGGCTGGAAGTGAACACCTATGTAAAATGTATAAACATTTAAAATTTTAATAAATACTGACAATCCCCTTTCCAGAAAGTCTGCACATGATTTGCACTTGAGTCAGGAAATACCTGCTTCCTCACATCCTCATTAATATTTATTATAATCGGTCTCTTCAACTCTTTCCAATATGGTAGGTGAAAAGGTATCTCTATTTTGTGTTCCTGTACTTGATTCTGTTACAGGAAGGATGAGTTTCTGTTTTTATGTTTCTCAGCCAGTTATTTGCATTTCTTCTTCAGAGAACTGTTTATTCCCTTTGCTCATATTTCTATTAAATTATCTTTTCCTTATGAATTTGTAGACATTCTTTATATATTTGGATATATTATTTTGCCCTTTATACTTGTGACAATGACACATTCTAGCCTTGCTTTTTAAATTGAGTATGTATCATTGGCAGTAAATTATGAAGTTGTCAAATTTACAATTATTTTGATATCTTGTTTCTGTACTTTGTTTCTTAAGGAGACGCTCACTAATTCAAGATTCTTCCATATTTTAGTCTTCCACATTTATTCAAATATCTTTGTTGTTTTGCTCTTGAAAAAAATGTATAAATCCATCTGGAACATATAAAAGAAGTTAAGGCAGTCTTTTTTTTTTTCCCCAAATGGATGGCTAATTTTCCACATGTTCCCTACTGACTTAAGATGTCATCCTTATCGAATGCTGACTTCCTTTGCATGCATGGGTCTTAGCATAGAAGTCTAATAAAGCTGCACAACCAGTTTCCTCATCTATCTTAGATTGGAAGCAAGAAAATAAACTGAGGCCTTTTTTGACTGCAAAAGAAGTGAAAGCCAAATACAAAGAACACAGATAAACAGAAGAAGTGTTTCACAATACTAGGCATAGATTAAATATTCTGAGGGCTTAAGGAAAGTTTATGTTTAGGACTCTTTTTTTTTTAAAGATTTATTTTTATTTATTTATGTATACAAGAATGGAGGGCGGGGTGTAGGTCAGAGGTGCCAGGGGTGAGAGGATTAACCAGAGTGGGGAGCAGAACAGGCAGATCTACTGAAAAACACTGCTGAGGGGAGCAGCGGGAGAGACAGGAGAGGTCTGCTGCGCCATGCGGGTCACCTCCCTGGCCAGGAATGGAACTCATGCTGCAGTGGCTGCCCATAGCTTAATAGTGTGAGACTTTAACCCCTGTGCCACCAGGGAGACCCCCCCACTTTGGTTTTTAAGACATAATAAACTCTATTTCAGGACAATTTCTATTTTTAAAAAGTGGTTAAATTAAACACAGTTTTGAAGGGGCAAGTTTCCACTACACAGAAATATCTCTTATGTGGAAGCTTCATTTTTACACAATGCTAGGCACTTTGAGGGGTGCTTCAATGATTAGGAAAAGCAGTCCCTGCAGAAACAAGCTCATAAACCCAGAGCCAGGAAGATCTTATCTGTAATTATAAACAAAACTAAAGACCCAGATGCTTTCTTTTCCTCTCCAGGCCTAGTTGCTGCATTTCACTGCAGGGTGCACAGCCTATTAAGTACAAATCGCAAGCTCTGTGTGCTCAAATTCTCAGCCTTGTGTCTTGCCAGAGACAGAGTTCATGGCCCTGTAATCTGAGCTTTACAGGCTCATATTTAGCCTGGAGGGTAAAAATCAAGGAATCTGTATCAAAGCAACAATAAAAAAGGAACAACCTTCAGCTGTATGCCCTTACAATTGAGCTTTCATTCTTCTTACTCAAGATGTCTCCATGGTAACTGGCTTGTGCCTCCAAACAGCCTTGATGGGCCCTGCGGGAGATTGGGTTACTGCTCCTTCCTTCCCTGCAAGAGAATGAAACATCCAGTCTCTGCTGTATGATGTTGTAGGCACTCCCACTACGTTTTCATGTCCCATTTTAAGAAATCATTTTATTTGATATATAGATATATATATATATTTTTTTTTTTTAGTTTCGGGCCTAGAGTTTGACATTTCTGTATCTGTTTATATTATATTATGATCATTACGGAAAGTCTAATTTCCATCCACCACCAATCATTGATTCCCCTGTACTCTTTATTTTTTTCAATTTTATTTATTTATTTATTTATTTATTTATTTATTTATACAAGCACTGGGTATAGTCAGAAGCGTGGGAGGGTGAGAGAATTCACCAGAGCCAGAGCGGGGAGCAGAACAGGCCGAAGGACCGAAGCACACTGCTGAGGGGAGCAGTGGGTGGCAGGAGAGGTCTGCGCGCCATGTGGGACCCTCACCCAGTGGCCAGGGAGCAGCTGGTGATCGAACTGGTGCTAAAGAGGCCGCGGGCAGCTTCACAACCCAGCGCTCAACCACTGCGCCACCGGGGAGGCCTCCCCTGTACCCTTTTTAACCATCCCTCTCCAGCATTCCCTTCTGACACCTGCCATCCTGGTATCAGAATAGAAGGGTTTGTTCTCATTGTTTTGTTTTTTCATTGAATTTGTTTATTTGCCTTCCACAAATGAGTGAAATCATAAGGTGCTTGTCTTTCTCCATATACTTAATTCACTTAGTATAATTCTCTCAAGGTCCACCCGTGTTGTTGAAAATGGCAAGATTTCCACTTTTCTGATAGCTGAGCAGTATTCCCTCGGTATGTACAGCACTTCTTTATCCTCTCATCCCTGGAAGGGCTTTCATGCCCGAGTGATGTTAGGCCTGATTGAATAATTTGTCAATGGAATATTAATGAATGTCATCTGAACAGAAGTTTTAAATGTACTTGCACAATGACTTTTAGCTTTTGTTTTTGTTTTTGCTCCCTGTGTCTTTCGCACATGGACTTGACCTCTTTAAAAATCTCACAATCTCCGGCTTCCCTGGTGGCGCAAGGGGTTAAATACCACACTATGAAGTAATCCGCAGCCTCTGTTCCATCCCCAGCCAGCCAGGAAACAACCCACATGGCGCAGCAGTCCTCTCCTGTCTTGCCCGCTGCTCCCCTCAGCAGTGTATTTCAGTCAGTCTGCCTGTTCTGTTCCCCACTCTGTCTCTGGTGAATCTTCTCACCACCCCGCATCTCTGGCCTGTATCCCAGCTCTCATATGCATAAATAAATAAATCTTAAAAAAAAAATCTTACAATCTCTAACCCACACCATATGGTGGGATTCATCCCTAGGAGATGTACTAGTCTAGAGAACTCCCCATTAAATGCAAGACACACCAGAGGTACCACCTTAGTGGTCACCACCTCACGCTCTTTATCACCCATGCCCGGGGATTTACCAGTCCAGCTTGTTTTAGCTTTTGAACCTCTGGCATCTGCCATGAGAAGCTAGGGGTCTCAGCTTGAGAGACATATGAAGCTGACATGAATAAACCCACAGCCTGAAGCGGAAAACCTCAAGAACCACCAAAAAGCCACATGACCTGAGAAATGCTCTGATGTCCTCATTAATATTCAGAATCTTATTTAAATGAGGTCAGGCACCCAGAGCTCCACACTTGGGCAAGTGAACCTAACCTTCTCTCAGTGGACAAAGTGGAAGCAGCAAGTTCAGTTAAAAGGTTACTACAGGAACCTGGATGAAAGATACTGGTAGTTTGAATCTAGCAGTAGTCTAGCTTGTGATTGACACCCCCTCCTTGTCTTCTCTGACCTAAAGGGGCTCTCCTCTGTTCCCTCTACAGGCTTTATTGATTTCTCTCTTACATTTAAATTTTCAAGCTATCTGAAATTGATCCTGACTTGAATTAATATATTTTATGGAGAAGAGAATTGAAAACGGTTGACTTTCATTCTTTAGGCACTGGTTTCTGTCCAGACTGTTCCTGTAGCTCCTGCTTCCTTACCTTCCAGAACTAACTTTGTTCCTGCCCATTTTCAAGCCTGATTCTCCAGTCATTCTGCTATGTGAGCTTTCGATAACCTCTGCAGAAGTAGTGCTATTAATTATATCAAACGAATGTTGGCTTCTTTTGCTTGCAATCAAAGATCCCTACGTTTTAAAGTGACTAGAGGAGCCTCCCCGGTGGTGCAGCGGTTGAGCGCTGGGTTGCAAAGCTGCCCGTGGCCTCTGTGGCGCCGGTTCCATCCCCAGCTGCTCCCCGGCCACCGGAGGAGGGTCCCACATGGCGCTCAGACCTCTCCTGCCACCCGCTGCTCCCCTCAGCAGTGTACTTCGGTCCTTCTGCCTGCTCTGCTCCCCGCTCTGGCTCTGGTGAATTCTCTCACCCTCCCACACTTCTGACTGTACCCAGTGCATGTATAAACAAACAAACAAACAAATAAATAAATAAAACATGCCTCTATAAAATAAATAAAGTGACTAGAGAGCTTAGAGGACTAGATTTTTTTTAAAGATTTATTTATTTATGCATACAAAAGCTGGGGTACAGGCCAGAGGTGCAGGGGTGTGAAAGGATTCACTAGAGACAGAGTAGGGAGCAGAACAGGAGGATTTATTGAAATACACTGCTGAGGGGAGCAGCAGGCAAGACAGAAAAGATCTGTTGGGGTATATGTGGGTTAGCTCCCTGACCGGAGATTAAACTTGTGCTATGATGGTTGCAGATAAGCTTCATAGTGCTGAAGCTTAGCCCCTTGTGCCACCAGGGGTTAGATCTTAAAGGACTCAGATTAGAAACACCCATATCTTAGGCCTTGCCTAGAAATTAGGTCACATGGATAGATATGAAACTGTTCATGGTGGAGGCAGTGGGCATAGGCAAAGTTTGCTTTATGGGGCGTTCAGGAAACTTCCATTAGGCTATTGTACATACTCATGGACTCCAGACTCTTCGGAGTAAACCAGGTCTTGTTGTGAAGAAGCAACACACCACCCACACTCAGCTTGTGGCCCCATGTGGGGGAGAAGATTTAGGATACCCTTAGTGGACAGAGCCCCTTAGCTAGGAGTTTCAAACTCTGGAGGGAGAAAGAAGACTGTGTCAGGTATGAGTAACTACACACATGATTTCACCATTATTGAGAGCACCGTCATCTCATCTTTGGTGACCCCTACAACTAATATAATTATCAAGCTGCTATCCAAGCTGGGCCCTAATCACCCCACAGGGAAGGAATGGCAGCTATCGTTTATTGACTACCAGGCAGTTGTTATGAACTAAATATTTATGTTCTCCCAAAATATATTTGTTGAAGCCCAACCTCCGAGATGATGGTACTTGGAGATAGACAGTGGCTTCCCCAGGTAATTGGGTGAGGTCATCATGAGGGTGGAGCCCTCAGGAAGGGATGAGTGCCCTCATAAGAGAAACGCCAGAGAGGGAGCTCTTCCCTTTCCTCTTCCCTCACCTGCTACCTCTCTGAGCACAGATACCATGGTAAGGCCCTGTGTGCGCACAGCAAGGTGGTGTGTCACCAACCGGGCAGCGCACTCTCCCCAGAAACTGAACCCTGCCAGCTTGATCTCAGACTTTCCAGCCTCTAGAAAACTATGAGAAGCAGTTTCTGTTGTTTAAGTCACCCAGTCTGGGGGCCTCCCCTGGTGGCACAGCGGTTGAGCGCTGGGCTGCGAAGCTGCTGGCATCCTCTGTAGCGCTGGTTTTGATCCCCGGCTGCCAGAGAGGGTTCCACATGGCGAAGCAGACCTCTTCTGTCATGCCCACTGCTCCCCTTAGCAGTGTATTTCATCAGCCTGCCTGTTCTGTTCCCCGCTCTGTCTCTGGTGAATTCTCTCACCCTCCCGCTCTTCTGACTCTACCTGGTGCTTATATAAATAAATAAATCTTAAAAAAAAAAAAAAAAGTCACCCAGTCTGGGATTTTGCTATGATAGTTGTTCTAGTGTAATAGTATAATCTCCATAGGAAGGGGAGGTTCCATGATCCCTGCCCCACCTAGTGAGGGGTGGAACTAAGTGGCAAAGGGGAAGCTAAAAAGGATTTGGGAAAGAAAGCTGGAGGAAGAAGGCCTGTGGAGCAGAGACACATGAAGAAGACACTGAACGTGTTTCTTGGCCTTAGACTTGCACCAGGGACTTGGGGGACATGGAAGGAGACACTTGGAAGAGTTGTTGGTGAGAGGCCAAGGGGAAGCTGACAATGGTAGCATTTATCTCAACTTGTGTTTTGATTTTGCACTTTTCCTTCCAGACATATCTGGTCCTTTCTGCCTCTTTCCTATGCTCCCCCCCAGAAGGTACCTTAGACTTGCGGCAAGCTTTCTGGACTAAGTAGCCCTGCTTTGGCTGAACAATTACCCATGAGGGCATGGGTAACTTTCAGTGCTTCATTTGGAAACTACATTCTTCTCTCTATTGCACACTAATTCTATTAAAGTTCTTTTCTATTGAGAGTATGCTTTGTCTTCATGCGGCATATAGCAGAATCAACTTAGAGCATGCAGATTTGGGGATCTCAGGGTGCCCCTTATTCTACCTAACCATAGAAAATTAAAATAGCATTTATTACCTTCTTTTTCTAAGAGACCCCTTGTTGCGATGGTTAAAAATCCTCATTGACAAAACTCAAGGGGATGAATCATGATATATCTACAATCATTGTAATGCCACTGCCCTTTTCCAATAGCAGGCTTAGGGGTGAGCATGTCAATCAGCTATGGCCAATGTGATGCAAAAAAAAAAAAACAAACCATAAAAAATATCTCCTTTCCTCCACTCCTGCCTTTCTTTTTTTTTTTTAGAAATTTTTTTTTCTTATGTTTTTTTTTTTTTTTTAAGATTTATTTTTATTTATTTATACAAGCACTGGGTACAGTCAGAAGTGCGGGAGGGTGAGAGAATTCACCAGAGCCAGAGCGGGGAGCAGAGCAGGCAGAAGGACCAAAGGACACTGCTGAGGGGAGCAGTGGGCGGCAGGAGAGGTCTCCGCGCCATGTGGGACCCTCCTCCAGTGGCCGGGGAGCAGCCGGGGATAGAACCAGCGCTGCAGAGGCTGCGGGCAGCCTCGCAACCCAGCGCTCAACCACTGCGCCACCGGGGAGGCCCTCCTGCCTTTCTTTTGTGCAACTGGAGCCACAGCAGCCATCTTGTAGCCAGGAAATATCACACAAAAGGATAAAAAGGTATCCCCTGATGAGGCAAGGGATCCTTAATGATATTACTGTACCATTTTACCAGCCCGGGGATTTTGCTTTGAGTAAGCAATAAATGTCCTTATTGTCCAGACTAACTAGTCAGCTTTCTGTTATTTGAAACTGAGTGTAATCTCACTGATAAGGAGGCCACTGGATTTCTCCCCTGGCAGGCTGAATTCCAAAAGGCATATCGCCAAGGGAAAGCTGTACCATTCCTCTATGCCTAGGGTACAGATGCTTGGCAAAAAGGCACTTTCCCCCATCGGAGGCATAATGTCATAATAGTTAAGAACTCTAGCCATGGAATCAGATAGATTCAAAGCCTGTTCTCTTAAGCCAGCTGGGTTCGAAGCCTGCCTCTTAAGCTTATTAACTACGTGACCCTGAAATGTTACTTAGATTTTCTATGCCTTAGTTTCCTTCCCCATTGAAATCTAGGAATAATAATAGCATCTACCTTGTAGGGTTATTATGAAAATTAAACAAGATGGCACTTGTGAAGGGCTTAATATAGGTTTTTTTTTTTTTAAAGATTTATTCATTTATGCATACAGGAACTGGGGTGTAGACCAGAGGGCCAGAGGATTCACCGGAGAGGATTCACCAGAGACAGAGTGGGGAGCAGAACAGGCACTGAAATACACTACTGAGGGGTACAGCAGGGCAAGACAGGAGAGGTCTGCTGAGCCATGTAGATCAGCTCTCTGGCTGATGGGGAATCGAACTCGTGCGCAGAGGCTGGAGATAGCCAATAGTGCTGTGTCTCTAAGCCCTGCGCCACCAGGGAGGGTCCAGGACTTAACATAGGTTTGATATATAACTTGGCATATAACTGCTATTCAAGAAGATGAGGTACAAGATCATTTGTATTTAGTGAACAAATATATCCAGCATGAATTCATGTACCTCTTAACTATGCAGGATAAGAAATCAATAGGAACCTCTGCCCTGGAACATCTGAGAAGTTTTATTTATAAAGGGACTGGGACTCTCAGGGAAGAGGTAGGAAAATAGCTTGAAATCATAGGTATAATTTTCCTCTGTCTAAAATCATTACCTATCTCCTCTGATGGGCCCTTAAGCACAGATATCAACCTCTGGATGACCAAGTCTTCAATTAGCTGGAACTCGTGAGAGTAAAGTAAAATCAGCTAATTGATTATTTAAATTATAAAATTAAATTTTTTATTAAAAAAATTTTAATTGCACTCCAGATGGACAGATCTGGAGTGCAATAAGCAGAGAAGCCATGAAGACCTGAGAGTTTATTCAAAATGTCACACCCATCAAGTTCCCGCACATAGATATTTAAAGGTTTCACAAATGAGGACATTAATGCTTTAAGCCTAGAAGTCATCCTCTAGACTGATGGCTCAACCAATGTGACACTACCCTCTGGGGGAATATTGGAAATCTGTGGTTATCACTGCTAACATTTAAGGATCAAAATGACAAATATGAGATATCCTCAATGCGTAGGACGGCCCTACGACAACAGATCCTACATGACTTTATAATATTAAGTTGGACATTTGTGAGCATGTCCTAGACTGTAGACTGTAGCTTTGATAGAAAAACACAGTATTTTTGCAGTTTTAACATGTCCTAGATTTGAAGGGAATGTTATTATTATGTAAATGGAAGGATGGTTGTACCATGTTCTGTTTAAGTCTAGAGCCCAGATTGTTTACCATCTCAGAAAAACACATCATGAGCACCCTAGTAATTAGCTTGTACATTACCTGATGCCATCTGTACTAGCACCTGTCACATTCATGCAGATTTTGACACTAATACAAGCACCTGATATACTCAATGTCTTCCAGAGTGGTGTCACCAAACATTAATCTGCTGCAACAGACATGATTCTGTTCTGAAGTTTTTCCCGCTTATTTTTCTTTATACTTCAACTAATTGATTTTTTTAATTATAAAATTAAATTTTTATTTAAAAAATATTAATTACACATGTCGTATGTTCAATAATTATCTACAACTTTCATTTCAGGAGAGTACAGAGTATGTTACAAAAACATTTTTTATAAACAGGGGATATTTGAATTTGATAGACTGGAGAACCACTGTGTTTTAGGGGCTAATTTTTTAAGTAAAGTTTCTTTTTAAAAAAAATTTTTTTTTATGCATACAAGAACTGGGGTACAGACCAGCAATGCGGTGGGCAGGGGGGGCCAGGTGAGAGGATTCACCAGAGACAGAGTGGGGAAGAGAACAGGCAGACTCACTGAAATACACAGCTGACGGGAGCAGCAGGCAAGACAGGAGAGGTCTGCTGCACCATGAGGGTAGCTCCCTGGCTGGGGTTCAAACTCGCATTGCAGAGGCTGCAAATAACTTCACAGTGCTGTGCTTAATTCCTTTCTCCACCAGGGAGACCCCTTAAGTAAAGTTTCTATTGAACTGAAGTAAATGTATATATAGAAAAAGATGCATGAATCATGAGTGGACCATTCAATGAATTGTTATAAATTACTCACATATTACCAATTTATACATCTATAAATTAAAGTTTTATAAATTACCTGTCTCCTATGAGGGACCCTAATATTACCAGCGCCACAGAATGTTCCCTTGGGTCCCCTTCTGGTCACTCCCCACCCACTATCCTGACACTAGGAATTAACTTGAACTGTTTTTAATCTAAACTTAACGTAAAAAAATTAGAATTATGTCAGGGGGAGGATATGTTAACTGACATCATTTGTCCTAATGATATCACATGTAGCAAATCATCACATTGTACATTTGAAACTTACACAGTGTTGTATGTCCATTATACCGCAATAAAGCCTGGGAGGGGAGGAGAAAGAAAAAAAATCATGTAAATGACATCATCTGCACTTATTTATGTCTGGCTTTTTTATGTGGACATGAGAACCATCTGTGCTGCTGCATTTAGCAATTCAGCAAATACATCCATAGTTCAATTATTCTCTTTGCTGATAATATTCTCATTGCTGATAATATTGCCTGATGTAAATGAAGTTATTTTACCCATATGACTATTGATGAACTTTTGGGTAGTTTCTAATTTTGAATGATCTGAAGAGCGTCTCCTATGGACATTCCTGTAGACATCTTGTCATAAACAAATATACCTATTTCTGTAGGTACTCCTAGGGGTAGTATTGTAGGATCATGAATATGCATTTGTTGAGTTTTAATAGGTACTTCCAAACAGTTTCCCGGAGTGGCTGAAACCATTGGCAACCGCGCTGCACCAGGGCTGACGCAGCTCCACATGCTCCACCCTCTCAAGTTTACATCTTTGAATTGTTCCTCTCTCCCCTCCTTACACAGAATCTTGCCTGCGTGGCTTTGAGATCTGGCTGCGCGACGCTGCGGAGGTGGGAGGCTAGCCACCTCAGCGTCCAGTCCCCTTTGAATGTTCCCAAGGTTGGGCGCTGCTGGCAAGGGGTACAGAGGAAGGCCTTGGCTGAGTCACAGGCAAGCGCCGCATCGCTGAGACTCTGAGGCTCCCACCACATCTCGGGGAGGATGACTCAACTCCAAGGTCATCCAGGCAGAGAACGGGTAGTGCAAAAGCTCCCCGTCTCCAGCCCCGCTGGGGCTGCGGAGTCAGGTGGCGCTGCCTGCACAGGTGGAGGAGGTGCAGAGGCGGAGATAAGGAAATGAGGGGGCTGTCTGACAGCCAGAGAGCAGACTCGGGGTAGGTGGGAGTGGAGGCAGCCAGGGTACAAATGACTGTATTTCCAAGATGCGTGCAAATCAGATGTACTTAGAACTAGGGTTTTAATAGAAAAATTAATTTGCTATACAGGGCAAACTCTTGAACCACCACCCAAGGACGTACAATGAAAAAAGTTAAGTCTCTTGAGCCAATCAGATTTCCCCTCAGATTCTGGTGCCCAGCGCCCCTTCCCCAAAGAAAGCCACAGTCTCTCCAGAAGCAGCCTGTTTTATGCAAGCACAGCCTCTGAATATCTATGATGAGTTATTCAACTTCTCTGGGCTTTGCGCCCTCATCCTTTAATGATGGGGTGGGCACCATGACAAACTTTGCTGCTGACAAGGATCGCTTCGGGGCACTTGTTCAGCATTGCTTTCCCTGGACATCAGCCCTGGGATTCTGATTTATTGGGGCTACAGTGGGATCCAGAAATGTGCATGACCCCAAAATTTATATAATGGGAGAACCCCTCGGTGATTCCTGTCAGAGAGTTGAGGGAAACCCTGGGTTTACAAGGTCTCTAACATTTAAATGTCTTCAAGTATCTAGAATATTCTGTTCTTTAGAAATCTTAAAGTGAAGTTACATTATAGAAATAAGAAGGGGTTCCTAAGTATTAAAGAGTGAAGAAAAGGCTTTGATGGCAACACATTAAAAATTTCAAAGGGCCTCCCTTTGGTGCAAGGGATAGTACGCAACCTATGAAGCTGTCCACAGTCACTGCAGCACGAGTTCGATTCCCGGCCAGCCAGGGAGTGACCCACATGGTGCAGCAGACCTCTCCTGTCTTACCCGCTGCTCCCCTCAACAGGGTACTTTGGTCAATCTGCCTGTTCTGCTCCCCACTCTGTCTCTGGTGAATTCTCTTCCCCATGCCTCTGGCCTGTACCCCAGGTATTGTGTGCGTAAATAAATGAATCTTTAAAAAATAAAAAATGAGGGCCTCCCCTGGTGGCGCAATGGTTGAGCACTGGGCTGTGAAGCTGCCCACAGCCTCTGCAGCTCCATTTCGATCCCCGGCCGCAGGCGAGGGTCCCACATGGCGCTACAGACCTCTCCTGCCGCGCCCACTGCTCCCCTCAGCAGTGTACTCTGTCTGTCTGCCTGTTCTGTTCCTCGTTCTGTCTCTGGTGAATTCTCTCACCCTCCCGTGTTTCTGACTGTACCCAGTGCTTCTATAAATAAATAAATAAATCTTTAAAAATAAAATAAAATGAAAATAAAATAAAATTTTCAAAAAGCATAATCTGGGCCCTTTGTGGACAACACCAGTAGATGTGAGTAAGTTTCTACAGAAGATTGAGATCCTCTAGTCCCTTTACCCCTTTAAATAAGAAGAGGAGGAAAGATCTCTGCGAGGGATGAAACGGGAAGGGTCCGAGGACAGAAAAAGAGACCAAGTACAGAACTTTGCTGTTCCCATCAGGCTGGTAAATAAGAAGTTAAATATATATAAAAGGAACTGAAATCTCTGAGGGAGGAAATCAGGTAAACAGCAGCCCCCGACTCTCAACCCCCATCTAGTAAATGGAAAGAAGTCTGTGCTAGTTAAGAGTAACTACCAGAAAAAAAAAAAAAAAAGAGTAACTACCAGGACAAGATGACCCAAACTCAGCTTGTTTAAACTCTATCTGGGTTTAACCTCAAGGTCCTGTTGTGACTCAACAGTCTTGCTAAACAAAAACTTGTTAGAACCAGTTCAAAATTCTATCTTTGAGTCCCCTACTAAACATATATATATATATATATATATATATATATATATGTTTATAGCTGTTTATGTTTATGTTTATAGCTGTTGAAACTCAGCAGCTTCTAGACCCAGGATGCTATTCTCTCTTGAATCTGCCGGCATTCTTTTTTTTTTTAAAGATTAATTTATTTATGCATACAAGAACTGGGGTACAGGCCAGAGGTCCGGGGGGTGAGAGGTTTAACCAGAGACAGAGTGGGGAGCAGAACAGGCAGATCTACTGAAATACACTGCTGAGGAGAGCAGCGGGCAAGACAGGAAAGGTCTGCTGTGCCATGTGGGTAGCTCCCTGGTCTGGGATCAAACTCACGCTGTGCTGCAGTGGCTGTGGATAACTTCAAAGTGCTGCCACTTAAGCCCTTGCGCCGCCAGGGAGGCCCTCTACTCTCTTTCTTGAGTGTATACTGTTGCCTGCAATAAAAGTCTCATTTCATCTCCCCCACTCTGACTCCTGCAGAAATTCTTTCCTTTGCCAAAGTCAAGGGCCTTGGGACCCCTGGCACCCTGGACCACCCTCCATTACAGTAAATACTTCCACAAGCAGATACAAGTATTTCACAAACATCTAAATGTGTAAGGATAAGTCATGATGTGCTACATGCATAGTCTCAAGTGGTCTGTGGTTTCTGAGATGCTCCCATGGAAATAACACACACGCCGACCTGGTTCAGGTAGGAAGAAGCACTGCTTGTTCATTCTAGTTGGACATGGGAGGTGTTTAACTTTCCACATTAATACCTGTGTTTTTACAGATATGTCTCCTTTTGTTATGTCTTTTTCACAACTGATAGAGATTTTAATGGTTGATCTAACAGGGATAACTGAAATATTCGCAACAAAGTGATTAACTTTTTTAACATATTTTAGTCACACACAGAACATAAAACATGGATCAACCACAGTTATAAGCCAAGAGGTAGAGGAAGTGTATCTGAATGTTTAATTAGTCTCAGTATGCTATAATTTCTACCACTGTCCTAAAGATTGAAACTGATACACTCCTCTTTTATTTACTTAAGTAGTTATGGGTTTGAACTCATAGATGCCACAGACCAGCTCAGCGGTGGCGGGAGATCGAGACAGTCTCAGGGTTGAGTGAGAACGAGCAAAAGGTGGTCGAAGGAATTAGGGCGGGGGACAAGAAAGAATGACACACAGACACACTCAAGGGAGAGTGAAAATCTGAGTGTAATTTGCTCAAATCATTACGCATATTTATACATTTTCAAAAGGCATTAGGTCACACAAAATCTATTTTCCCAGCATAACAATGTTTCTTGTTACCTAGGCATAGAACACAATTTTCTAGCTAATAGTTTACAAGTTGCTAAGCATATGTGGTTACATTTCCTGAAACTGATTTTTACATATATAGAAAAAGTCAGGTAAGAAAATTAATTATGGACAAGTTGCTAAGTTACTACTTATTCAGAAACAATGATTAACTGGTTAATGGTTAAACTGCTTTGTAGGTAATTCCATCAGGCTTGTTTGTAGGCAACGCTCTCAGCAGCCTTGTTTTCAAGCAAAGAAGGGGTTTTTTACTGCAGGCTTATTGCCTAGATTGGGCTTATAGGCTTGTAGGCCTTGTTTGATCTGAACGCCAAAGTTTATTACGATGAAGCCCCTCGGGGACTGCGTCTGTCTTAAGTCGTCAGGAGTCACAGACATGAGGCTGGCCAGTGCCTTCTTTAATCTGCCCCCGATCTTACCCGTCATTGACTGTCCAGTCCAGCGCACAGGGGAAGAGGGTCTTACTACTCTATTTGTGAGCATCCACAGTACAGCCACTCTTTATTTCATCCAATTACTGGCGAGCAATGGTGGCAACAGTGGCATTGCCAACCATGGAGGCAGGAGCTGCCACACATAGAGAATACCCTAAATAGGAGAAATGTCACTCTCTTCCCTTTTAAGAAACCAGAACAAAATGATCAATTATTCAAGGTCCCTGACTGAGCAGTGTGAGGCTGCTTAGAGGATGCGCCCTATAAAAGCATCCTAACTTGGCGTGGGCGTACTGACAGGAAGGGGACCTTAAGCAGCAGTGCTGGGTTCTCTCATATGCCTCCTTTTCCCGATTTTTTGCCAACTATTGGGGGAGGGGTTATGCTTGATTATTTATGTTTCAAAATCCTCTTGCAGGAATTTCTCTAGTAGAGCAGAAAACCTAAAAAAATAATCAGCAGGTTCTGGGAACCTACAGAGAAGGCAGAGTCTCTGAATGCTGAAATTGCAGGTGTTATTGGGGGAAGAGCATTAAAATAATTTGAAGTTCTACTTTATTGGCAACTTACAAAGCCAAATTTTTTTTAAGATTCATTTACTTATGCATCCAAGAGCTGGGGTACAGGCCAGAGGTGGGGGGGGTGCAGTGAGAGGATCCACCAGAGACAAAGTAGGGAAAAGCAAGCAGACTGACTGAGATACACTGCTGAGGGGAGCAGCGGGCAAGACAGGAGAGGTCTGCTGTGCCATGTGTGTTGCTCCCTGGCCAGCTGGGTATCGAAATGGTGCTGCAGAGGCTGCAGATTGCTTCATAGTGTGGTGCTCAACCCCTTGCGCCACCAGGGAGGCCCCAAGCCAAATATTTTGTTTTTAAACTTCTAAATTTGAAAACAATACAGCCTAGATTAAATCATACCATTTTCTAGAGCTGAACGAGCTCCTTTGAAGATTTATTTTTATTTATTTATACAAGCACTGGGCACAGTCAGAAGCACAGGAGGGCGAGAGAATTCACCAGAGCCAGAGCGGGGAGCAGAGCAGGCAGACGGACAGAAGTACACTGCTGAGGGGAGCAGCGGGCGCCAGGAGAGGTCCGCGGGGATCGAACCGGCGCTGCAGAGGCTGTGGGCAACTTCACAACCCAGCGCTCAACCGCTGCGCCACCGGGGAGGCCCTGAACGAGCTCCTTTGGATCTCAGTTTTTCTATTTCAAGAACAAATGCAACTTACTAAAATCCCTATGCAGGAACACTTGATGATCTGCTGTTACATGAACTGGCCAATCTCAGTGTCAATTTTTTTCCTGGGTGAAGGTTTAAAAAATTCTAGAACATGGGCCTCCCTGGTGGCACAGGGGTTAAAGTCTCAGCGCTATCAAGCTATCACCAGCCTCAGCGGCATGAGTTTGATCTCTAGGCCAAAGAGCTGACCCACCTGGCGCAGCAGACCTCTCCTGTCTTACCCACTGCTCCCCTCAGCAGTGTATTTCAGTAGATCTGCCTGTTCTGTTCCCCACTCTGTCTCTGGTGAATCCTCTCACCCACCCACCCCACCTCTGGCCTACACCCCAGTTCTTATAAGCATAAATAAATAAAATAAATCTTTAAAAAAAAAGTACTATTTTTCCTAATTTATGGATGAGACTAGGGCACAAAGAAGTTAAGTAAATTTGAACCTAGCTCATCTGGCTATAGTATTGTAATCAATATATGGATATTAATATATTGGCATTATATTATATGAAATCAAAAATTTAATTTCTGTCACACTAGTCACATTTCAAGTACTCAATAGCCTTATGTGACTACTGGCTGCCATATTGGAGAGTGCAAATAAAGAACAATTCCATCTTTGAAGCAAAATCTTCTGATGGTGTTGCTCTGAAGTGTGGGCTCTAAGTCAATATGCTCTTTGACATCTCTCGTTAATGGTCATACAAGCCCTAAATCAAGTCACAGACGGCTCGGATTCTCCTTCAAGACCCTAAATAATCATTTCTTGTGGCTACCTTGGATTTACACAGGTTTTCCAGATGCCTAAGGATCTGTTATTGACCCAAAGAAACCCTGACAACACTGGTGTTAGATGTTGAGATTTGGCAGCAGGTAACATATGCTAGAGTGCCAAGGGAGCTGGGAGGACTAACTCAGGTTCATTTGCCTAAGTGCCCAGTTGGAAGAAGGTGTGGGAAGAAAACAAAGAAATATGTCATAAAACCATTGCCCTCAAGAAATAAAGGACTTGAGGCTAATCTCATGCATTCCACAAACAGTTACTAGGTGATTACTCCATGATAATCCTAAACATAGGAAATTTAGTGGCAGATAAAACAGACATGGTTCCTGAGCTTATTATCTTCCCTGAGGAAGAGAGAGACAAAAACTAAGAAATGACAAGTCTGTCGTTAGGAAATGGAGGCAGCATTCCTCCTGCCCACCTGTGACTATGCAGTTGCTTCTTTTTAACAACTCTCTGCGTCTGCAGGGCAGCAGCCTTCCTGCCTGCCTGTGACCTGTGCTATGCCAGGACTCCTCTTCACTGACCTCCCTCAGTGGAGGCAGCGCTCCTCAAGGCCGCCCACCTGCAACTATGCAGGCCTCTCTTGGGGCAACTCTTCCTGCCCGCTTGTGTCTGTACAAGTGTCCTTTACTTCTCTGTCCCTTTTCTAATAAAAAAGAAAAGAAAAGAAATGGAAAGCAGAAAATGCTTCATATTGAACTAATAAGAGGGCTGATAATACAAGTATTCCATGAATTTATCAAGGAGAAATGGCCGTGTGTGCTAATAGGACATGTTCTGACTTCAGCAAGACTTTAGCAAGTAGGAATCTCTGTAAGGTTTCAGCAGGGCAGGTCATGCTGGTCAGGTATCTTTCGGGGAGGTGAGAAAGAGCATTCTAGGCTCAGGTTGGCCTAGATTTAAATCTTGCCTCTGCCACTTACTAGCTCTGTGAACTCAGCTTTAGAATCTCTACAGGAGATGAGTACAGCACCTACCTCACAAATTTTTTTCTACAGAGTAAATGATTGTAACGTACACTGTTATACTGTTGTTGTTTTTTCCTTCTACGCTTTAATAATTGTGTAGAGGATGGGGATTTAAAGGCATTGAGAGGATTAGATCCTTAGGAAAAGAGACCAATTAGTAAGCTGTTACAGTAGCCTTGGGCAAGAGATGGGTGGGGAGAATATGGAGGAGAAGAGAACTTGGGATGTTTAGCAAGTTGGGGGGTGGAGTACAGTGCAGTTTCACTCAGGAGACTTGAAAACATACATCTGCACAAAAACTTGTATTAGTCAAGGTTCTCCAAAGCAGTAGAACCAATACAATATATTTGATTTATAACAGGAATTGGCTCTTGCTGTTAGTGGAGACAGAGGAGTCCCTCCATCTGCAGCCAGCAAGCTGGAGAACCAGGGAAACTGGGGATACAATTCTGCGTGAGTCTGAAAGGCTGAGAATCTACACCAACTGCGTGAATCCCCATTAGAGGTGAAAGGCCAAGGACCAAGAGTGCCAAGTTGGAGGGCAAGAAAAATGAATGTCTCAGCTCAAGCAGAGAAAGAAACTTGCCCTTCCTCCACCTCTTTCTTCTAATCCGGGGCTCAAAAGATTGGATGGTGCCCAGCTGCTTCGGGAGAGGACATGTTATTCAGTTACTGATTCAAATGCTAATTTCTTCCAGAGACACTCTTGCAGACACCCAGAAATAACTGTTTACAGTTAAGTAACCCTTAGCTTAGTCCAATTGGCACATAAAATTAACCACCACGAATGGTCATAGCAGCAGTACTCTTAAAGGCAAATAGTGTAAATAGTGCAAAATAGTGTCTATCAATTTATGAATAAACAAAATGTGGTCTAGTCAAACAAAGGAATAGTATTTAGTCATAAAAAGAGTGATGTACTACTGATATACACCACAATAAAAATGAAATTTTAAAAATTGCGATAGTGAAAGAGGCAAGATGAAAAGTCACATATTGTGTGATCCCATTTATGTGAAATGTCTGGTATAGCCAAATCCATCAGTATCTAGAAAGCTGGTTATCTGTGTGTAGTCCAGATAAAGTCCAAAAGTAGATTAGAGGTTGAGGAAGGGGAAGGAGGTTTGTCTACTAATGGACACAGGATTTATTTTCTGGGTGATGAAAATATTCTGAAGTTAGATACCACAAGATGACAGAGATTAGAGACTACGTGTGCCAACAGATCCTTTACTCCCTAGGACTTTGCCATTATCTATTTTCTTTTGGTGGCAACCCAA
Organism: Talpa occidentalis; assembly: GCF_014898055.3. Taxonomy (NCBI): domain Eukaryota; kingdom Metazoa; phylum Chordata; class Mammalia; order Eulipotyphla; family Talpidae; genus Talpa; species Talpa occidentalis. The sequence continues at coordinate 123,817,867 of NW_023604972.1, forward strand.
AGGATTGCATGTGAGCAATCATAGACAATTGCATTTATTTATTTATTTATTTATTTTTGACAATTGCATTTAACAGTAAAGCTTATAGCAGTTGCTTCTGTTAAAAAATAAAATTCACAATTTTAGATACCTAACTGGCTTTATGAAACAATTCATGAATCAGACAGCCTTCCAGTTAGACACTAGAAGAGCTTTCACAAGATGGAGGTTATTTATAGACAGAAAAAGGGTGGGGCAAAAGAAAAAATTGTTCCAGGTAAAATCACCTTCCTTTTGGGGGGAACACAGGGGGTCTTAGGTAGATGACTTCCTGGTGCTGATTAGGAAACTCCAGAGTGATTGTTTAGGATGACACTTTTGGGAGAGGTCAGGCATTAAATCTGCTCCAGGTATTAAGTCTGGGTGTTGGCCCAGCATGAAGAATCCCATTGTGAACTTGTTTCTAACAATCCTGAGCATTAAGCATGGTAGAGAATGGAGCCGCTTTATCACACGACCAGCTTTTACATATCAGCAAAAATCCACATACAGATCTGTGCCTCTGCTGCAAGGGTGACCCTAGGAGAGCCCCAGTGTTTATCAGAGGATTGGACACGGCCCAAGGACTTCTGTTACTGGGAATAGGCCTGTGTTCGGTTGCCTGTAACTACCAAAAAGCCAATAAGCAGAGACAGGAATGGAATTTGTAAGCGCTTTTATTTTTCAGATCGAGGGCCATTGATCTGAGAAAACCGAGAGACCATTCTGCCGTCTCATCTCCAGGGGGGCCTGTTATAATGAGGTAAACAAAAACAGTCATAAGCAAACAGCCCATCAGAACAGCTGTCACTGTTGAATCAGTTATCAGACCAGCCCATCATAGTTTTTCTTGGTATTTGTCACATTCAGCCCCCACATTTTGTTATTAGCTTCTCCGTAACTTTAGCCCTGGTACAGCCAATGGTGTCAATGTCTGGCATGTCTTCTGGCATCATCAGGGTGGGAATCTCAGTTTTATTTCTCTCTCTTTTTTTTTTTTTAAAAGATTTATTTATTCATTTATACATGCACTGGGTACAGTCAGAGGTCTGGGAGGGTGAGAGAATTCACCAGAGCCAGAGCAGAGAGTAGAACAGGCAGCGTGATGAAGTACACTGCTGAGGGGAGCAGCGGGCGGCAGGACAGGTCTGCGTGCCATGTGGGACCCTCCTCTGGTGGCCGGGGAGCAGCCGGGGATCAAACCGGCACTGCAGAGGCTGCGGGCAGCTTCGCAACCCAGCGCTCAACCGCTGCGCCACCGGGGAGGCCCGGGAATCTCAGTTTTAAAGGAAACACATCACTAGTCATATAGCGTGTTCGTGCAGCCTATGCTAGGACTATGTGCAGATTCCTATACCTTCCCTTCCTCCCTACCCCCCATCAAAAGCTTTCCCTTTGAACATTGGGTCAACTCCCTAGCCTGCTTCTCTTGTCTTCCATGCAGTTCCCTCCCACTACCATCTGCCTGTGCTGGTAAGGTCCCAGAATGCCAGAAGTCTCAGCCCAGAATCTCTGTCACCAGAGCTGGAGTGTCATTTTCTTTTTTTTATGAGCCTGAAATGCAATAACTGTAGAGATCCTAGAAGAGGATCACAGGCTCCACACAAGTTGCCTGGCCTCCTTCTGCTCTGGGCTTCCAGCCACAGACAGTGAAGTGGCTGAGGTGGGTCCTGAGCCTCCTCTTATAAGCATCCCTATGATCTGTCATTACGCCCTCCCCATCTAGTACCCCATACTATGCCTTCCTGGACTTGATGGTCCCCTTCTACAAAAACCATTCTCCTCCTTTGGGCCTGGTTTGATCATGCTAACAATAAGTAGTGGCTGATTTTTTTAATCCTGACCAGTGAGCAGGGCAGTCCCAGCAAAGCATCATTGTTAGGGGGAAGTGATGTCCTGAGTTAATCCCATACAGGCTTTGTGGACTCCACCCCCACTCCAGACTAAAGCCATCAAGACTCTGGGAAAGACAAATCCCATCACCACCCAAGGGAGGGTGGAGCTGAGCAGGAAGAGGAGAAGCTGCAGAAGAGACTGAGGAAGGAAGCAGGATGGAGCCAGGAGACCTGGAGGAGGCGCATGGAGCCTAGAGACACGTGAAGAAACTGCGCTTGTCTTTTGGTCGTAGACTGGGTGACACAGATGTGGGTGAGACCCGTGGGGAGGTGACAATGGCAGTTTTTATCTTGATGTTGATTTTGCTCTTTTCCTTCCGGGCTTGTCTGGTTATTTCTGATCCTTTGCTGTGGGTCCCCACTGGAAGATGCTTTAGACTTGTGGCAGGCTTTGGGGCTTTGCTCTGGGCCAATCCCATTTGGATGGACTTTTACCCACGAGGGGACGGGTAACTTTGGGTGCTTCATTTAGAAACTAGACTCTTTGCCTTACCTGTATTGTTTCCTAGTTTTATTAAAGTTCCTTCCCATTAAAGTCTCATATGTTTTGTGTTGATGCGGCAGATGGCAGAACCCATTTAGAATAGGCAGGTTTGCGGGGTTTGGGCTGCCCCTCTCCCTGTCCTATAACATCATGACCTACTGAAAGCTGCCTCATCTTTGGCTATGTTGTCATCTGATTTTTGCAAAAGAACTCTAATACATGTCTGGCACTTCCTGGAAATGTCTGTTTGATAATATATGATTTAGCAGGGATCCTTTATGCGACCCAGGAGGTGATCTCGTGGTGTTTGTATTTGCCAAGTTAGGAGTTCTTGGCATTGTGTCTAATTTCCCTTGCCTGGCACTTGAAGAACTTGTCACTTTTTTTGGGGAACATGGAGCCATGTATGCCTCTGAGGAGGAGGACTTGAACCAAGTACCAGCGACGTGGAGAATTTCATGAACATTGGTCACCAGCAGTATGGCCAAAGATTTACAAGTTGAAGGGATCAACCTCAGAGTTAAGGAGCAAAAAGGAGTTGATGAAGAACCCATATTTATATATTTTTAAAGATTTATTTATTTATGCATACAAAAACTGGGGTACAGGCCAGTGGTGCGGAGGTGAGAGGATTCATTAGAGACAGAGTGGGGAACAGAACAGGCAGACTGACTGAAATACACTGCTGAGGGGAGCAGCAAGCGAGACAGGAGAGGTCTGCTGTGCTACGTGGGTAGCTTCCTGCCTGGGGACTGAACTCGTGCTGCAGTGGCTGCAGATAGCTTCATAGGCTGCATCTTACCCTTTGCACCACCAGGGAGACCCGAAAAACCCATATTTAAAGTGTTAAAAAGACAAAAGGTACAAGCTTATGTTAGGGGGAGAGGATGTCCTGAGCTAATTCCATGCAGGCTTTGTGGACCCCACCCCTACTCCAGACCAAAGCCATCAAGACATTGGGAAAGACAAATCCCGTCACCACCAAAGGGAAGGTGGCTGGGACCTGAGGGTGGAGTTAAGCAGCCAGGGTTGGGTATAAAAACCAAACACGTGGGCCTTGGGGGTCTCGCTCTCTCGCTCGCCTCCTGGCTTCACGGCTCCTGGCTTGCAGCCAGCTCTCAGAGCGCCATTTGGGATTCCAGATTGGCGGATCGGGTAGGACTCATTTAAAACTTTGTCTCCCACTTTTCTCCCTGAGTTGTACATTTCCTCATTTGCCCTTCCCTTGTAAATAAACCTTTTATTAACCTTTCGTGTGTGCCTGCAGTAGAGCATTGGTAAGTCCTTTTAAGCGCGCGGGTGAGGACCCACAGTCAGGCACCCCGTTTTGTACCGGGGCTGCCCTATAACACTTAGAGTTCTAATTGGTTTTATTAAATGATTGCATTGGGCAGCATCCATCCATACAAGGTCTCAAGTAAAATGGGGCGGGGGTAGATATTGACAGAAAGAGGTGGGGCAAGGTCACTACCAAAAGAAAAAGGTGATTGCAGGTTATTTGGGATTACCTCACTGGGTGCTGATCTCCAAACTCCAGATTGATTGTTTTAGGATTTTCTCTTTTGGGAAGAGGTTGAAACTGCAAAGAGATTAGGTATTAAATCAGGGTGGAGGCCTAGTATGAACTCCTTTTTAGGCCTGTTTTTTCTTTTTTTAACAAAAGAAAGCCAGGACAATAGTCAACAGTCAGATTGATAAAATGCTGCCTCTTTTGAATAGACTTTGGTCAAAGTGTTACCCGGCTTCATGCCCAAATATCCTCGGAATTCCTAGAAGCGAGGTCTAGATAGTTTCATATGGAAAATTCTGTATCACATATATGGAGCATGTTTAATCTGTACTGCATATATAAAGAAAGCATGTTTTAAAAAAAGGCTTCTCGGTGGTTAGGGTAACAGCCCACACTCACACAGTGCTTGCAGTGAAACCAACGCTCATCGGGAGTTTTACAACTAGGATGTTGCTTCATCCTACGAACAGCCTACTGATATGGATGCTATTTTCTTCACTTGATTACAGAGGAACAAAATGAGGCACACAGAGGTTGTGGCTAAGGTCACACATTGAATGCAGAGCTGAGATTTGAAGCCAGGCAGGTCCAAAGTGCAGTTTCAAAGTGCAGGCTCTCATTCACCATACCACACTCCTCTGGGTATAGAGTAGCTTCTTTGTGATCCTGCATTTTCTTAGCGACTGCAATCTTGGATATGTTGCAATCTTTTAGGATACCAGGCCTTGACTCAAAACTGACTGAAGGTGACTATATTTTCGTGAGCTTAGGGGCAGGCCTTCTCGGGCTAGCTCCACCTTGTGGTTAACAGATCTGCTAATTAACATTTTTTCAATTGCCTTCATATGCAAATTGAGGCTCCAAAGGATGACCCGGAGGCACTACAGTTTCCTGAACTGCCTTCTGAATCATCAAAGGAAGATTAGTGACAGGCTGGTTCATTCATTCAAGTACTTATTGTTTATCACCCGCCACCCAATATTGGCACCCTGCTGTCAGGAGCTGCAGTTTGATAGGGGAAATACAATTTAACCAAATAATCACACAATTAGTATAAGATTGCAATGTGAGAAGGGCAACTAAGAAGAGCTAACTGGCAGTCTAGGGCGTCATAAGTCTCTGGCCAACTTGGGGAGATCCGGGAAAGCTTAAGGATGGAGTGATGAAGTGGAAATAGAAGCATGAGGGTTAACTAGGTGAAGAGAGGAAGATCGTTCTTGGCAGGGTGAACAAGCAAAGTCCTGTAAATAGGGAAAGAGGAGGCCAAGGGAGCTGGATTGGAGAGAACAAGGAGGAAAAGCTGAAGAGGCAGACAGATCAGATCACAGGGTTTGGGAAGCCGCACTTGAGTTTGCTTTATTCTGAGGAGAAAAGGTAAAGAAGGATGTGACCAGATTTGCATTTTGAACCCATCATTCTGGCTGAAGTATGGAGAATGAAATATTTTAAGTGAAATATTTTGTTTCTGATGCCAACCATTCTGGACAGAATACAGAGGACTACAAATTGTTGCATTGCCCACACTGGGTGCTCCCAGCCTGAACTCTTCAAGGGCAGAGTAACCTTTATGGTTTTGGGAATATGACCTACAAAGTATATTTACATACTAGATGGTGATTTGTTAGGGTGCAGACTGAAGAGTACCCCAGGAGCCCCGAGATTGCGTGCTCTGAAGGAGTTCTGCCCCCTGCCTCATTAAGACAAAGTACACTTGGTGTGAAAGATCTTTAATGGAAAGATTGTGCAGAGAGAGGGAAGAAGAGAAAGGATATAGTTTTTCTTTTTTTTTTTATAGAGGCATGTTTTATTTATTTATTTATTTGTTTGTTCATTTGTTTTGTTTATACATGCACTGGGTACAGTCAGAAGCGCGGGAGGGTGAGAGAATTCACCAGAGCCAGAGCGGGGAGCAGAACAGGCAGAAGGACCGAAGTACACTGCTGAGGGGAGCAGCGGGTGGCAGGAGAGGTCTGCGCACCATGTGGGACCCTCCTCCGGTGGCCGGGGAGCAGCCGGGAATCGAACCGGCGCCGCAGAGGCTGCGGGCAGCTTCGCAACCCAGCGCTCTACCGCTGCGCCACCGGGGAGGCCCAAGGATATAGTTTTTCAATGAAACATCCCAAGTTACCAACTCCTGTGGGGAAATGCCCAGCCAAACTGGTTGGCCCAAAGCAGGCCTGCTGAGGCCTTAAAGGTTGCCACAAGTCTAAGGCAACCTTCTGGTGGGAAAGCATAGGAGAGTGTCAAAAGGGGCCAAGCAAGTCTGATGCAAAAAGAACAAAATGAAAGTACAAATCAAGATGAAGTCTCCCACGGTCAGCCGTCCTGAGGGTCTCTCACCCATGCTTCTCTTCCACGTGCTCCCAAGTCCCTGGTGCAAGTGCAAAGTCAAGAAACAAGTGCACCTCCCTTCACAAGGCTCTGCTCCTTGTGTCCGCCCCCTGCCCCAAGTCTCCTCCTTCAGCACTCAGCTCCACCCTCCTTAGGTGGAGCAAGGAACATGGAAACTCCTCTTTTTATAGAGATTTCTCTGTATTATTGTTAATAGATTCTTCATCACCAGTCTAGTTCTTTTTTTTTTTTTTGAAAGATTTATCTTATTTATTTAGGCACACAAGAGCTGGGGTGCGGGCCAGAGGTGCAGGGGATGATGAGAGGATTCACCAGAGACAGAGTGGGAAGCAGAACAGGTGGATTGATTGAGATACACTGCTTAGGGGAGCAGTGGGACAGACAGGAGAGGTCTGCTGTGCCATGTGGGTCACCTTCCTGGCCTGGGATCGAACTCATGTTGCAGTGGTGGCGATAGCTTGTTTAGACTTAACCCCTTCTGCCATTAGGGAGGCCCCAGTCTAGTTCTTGAAGAGGCATTTTCTTTTTTTTAAATGTGGAGATTACTTTTCTTTTTTTTTTTTATTAAAGATTTATTTATTTATACAAGCACTGGGTACAGTCAGAAGCGCGGGAGGGCAAGAGAATTCACCAGAGCCAGAGCGGGGAGCAGAGCAGGCAGAAGGACCGAAGTACACTGCTGAGGGGAGCAGCGGGCGGCAGGAGAGGTCTGTGCGCCATGCGGGACCCTCCTCCGGTGGCCGGGGAGCAGCTGGGGTTCGAACCAGCGCTGCAGAGGCTGTGGGCAGCTTCGCAACCCAGCATTCAACCACTGAGCCACTGGGGAGGCCCACCTAGTCTAGTTCTTTTTTGCATGAATATGCTGTGCTTGCTGTTCACAGAAGTGCCATCTCATTTAACACCTGCCACAGTCTTGGGGGGAGATATTATTATTCCTGTCATAAAGGTTAAAGAATGTGGCTGGATCATTCCACTATTAAATGCCCAGGAAAAGGACCCACGTCTTCTTTATTCCAAGTCCCTTCCAGAACTCCTTCCTTAAACAAGACCAAGTGAGGGGTAAGTTGACACACTTCCTATAGATTTCCTCTGAGAAGAGTGCTGTTGCAAACGATTTTCACTACTGCCACACTTATGCCCATCTGTAAGAACAGGTACCAAAGAGAAGAGATATGCCTACCTCCCTCTGTTACCTGCTTCCTCATTGGGGTGGACCAGAGCCTGTTTACATTCTTTAACAGCCTGCAAAGCAACCAAGTACACATAAAATTGGCCTAAAAAGAATCTTCTTAGTCAGGTGATTAACACCTGTCTTTATTTAAACAGCCTAGTAACTAATAGTGCAAGTTTATCAAAGCAGTTATAGTCAGTGCCTTGAAGCCTTGCTATCTCCAGGAAGTTCAAAGCAACTTACCTTTTAAAATGTAGTTCTAATATCCTATGTGTAGGAGATATTTTTCTTAGCAAAAAAAAAAAAAAAAAAATGTGCAGCACAAATAACTTTTGCCTGGGAAAACATCAATATTCTCAAAAACAGGGCCTCCCTGGTGGCACTAGGAGTTAAAGACACAGAGCTATGAAGCAATCAACAGCCACTGCAGCACGAGTTAGATCCCCAGTCAGGGAGGTGACCCACATGGTGCACCAGACCTCACCTGACTTGCCCGCTGCTCCCCTCAGCAGTGTATTTCAGTCAGTCTGCCTGTTCTGTTCCCCACTCAGTCTCTAGTGAATCCTCTTACTCCCTGCAACTCTGGCTTATACCCCAGTTCTTATATGCACAAATAAATAAAATCTTCAAAAAAAAAAACTTTAAAAAATTCTCAAGAACAATTTTTCTCAAATGCTCTACATTTGCGCTCTCTCTCTTTTTTTCTTTTTGAAAGGAATAGAGGATAAATCAGAGAGGTTCTTAGAACCTGTGTCTTTGTAGGAGGTGTGGGGGAGCAGGGTTGGCATAAATAAGAATTGAGGTATTGTCTCCGCTCTAGCAAAGGAAGGTAGGGTAAAGGCCTAAACTTCATGAGTGAGTTCTGATTCATCCTTTGTATTTCTTCTTAATGCTCATTTTCAACATTAAGGAGAGGCAGTCACAGAGGGTCAGGGGATGGCAGAGAAGGTGAGGAGGAGGTGAAACGGAGCGTTTATGAATTGATGGGAAGAGTGTCAGTGAAAAGTAGGACTGCAGCAAGAGGAAGGTAAATGGTGAACACCATTTACCGACAGATTAGCACCCTTGCCATTCTTTTTCTTCTCCCCTTCTCCCCCGAACCCCTCAAGAGGCTAGGGATCGGAAGGCGGAACGCGAGGAATGAGGGCGAACGCGAATGAATCCAGGGAAGTAATGAGAAATGGCAGAGGAAAGAAAGAAATGCTTGCATGGGTGGAGAGTATCACCGCTCTTTTTACCAGGAAAGATCTGACACCTTTATCAAGGACCCATCTGTTACTTAAGCGTGGCTCTAGAGACAGCCTCCAGCCTCCGTCTCTTCGTCTCTTCGCTGGCCTCCTCCCCAGGTATCCACCAGCTACCCCTTCTACTCCTCCCTGGTTCTACTCCAGGGACACCCTATTTGGATCTTACACAAAACATCTCCTCGCTCTATTCTGTCTCCCTTGCTCTGCTTTCTTCTTTTTTTTTTTTTTTAAAGATTTATTTATTTATGCATACAAGAGCTGGGGTACAGGTCAGAGGTGTGGGGGGTGAGAGGATTCACCAGAGACAGAGCAGGGAGCAGAACAGGCAGGCAACACCATCGACATACCCTTTAGTTGGCTATGGTCCCTGTCCCCTCCCCGCCCCCCAATATAAAGTCGTTTTGTTCCCTCCAGGGTGCCCAGGCTCTAGAACAGTGCCTGACACCTTAAGGAGGGTGGGCACAGACACACTGACTGACTCAGGGAGTGGGTGCGGCTGGGGGAGCAGGACGGGACGGGGTGAGTTAGGCGGTGGTATTTGGGGGTGCGTCCGACAGATTAGCACCCTTGCCATTCTTTTTCTTCTCCCCTTCTCCCCCGAACCCCTCAAGAGGCTAGGGATCGGAAGGCGGAACGCGAGGAATGAGGGCGAACGCGAATGAATCCAGCCAAATTCTGATGAAAAGTGATGGGGCGCAGCCTGAGCGCGAGGGAACAGGCGCACCTGTGAAAGTGAAAGAAAAGAGTGAAAAGTAACAAGACCAGGCTGACAGACGTCACCGGCCCCGGTCAGTCTCGGATTCCGCCAGGCCCAGCCGAGGCGCCCCCCTCCCGCTCCTCCGCCGTCGGGGCGGCCGCTCGCCGTGTCCCCCACGTGGGCGTCGGCCCGGGCCGCCCGCCCAGCCGGCGGCCTCGCGCCACACCCGGGCGGAGGCCCCAGCCCGCGCCGCCGAGCCGCGAAGGCGGGGGAACTACAGCTCCCAGGGTGCCGCGCGCGGGGGCGCCTGCGCAGTGCGGCGGGAGGCGGCGGTCTGTTCTCCGCTGAGGAGGAGCGGGGCTGAGGAGGGAGGCAGCGGGTGAGAGTTCAGAGTTCAGCAGCAGCAGCCCGAGCCCATGATTCCCATATGCCCTGTAGTTTCCTTCACCTATGGTGAGTATAATGTGCCCCGCCGCGGCCCCGGCCCGGCCCCGGCCCCGGCCCGGGCGGCGGGGAGGCGCGGGGGCTGGGGCTGGCGCCGGGGAGGAGGCGGCGGCCGCCGCCGGGGCGTGCGAGTGAGTGCGGGAGCGCGAGGCGGGCGGGGGGCGGGCGGCCGGGCCCGGCGAGGGCGGCTTCTCACGGCGCTTCTCTCTCTCCCTCCCCCGCCCTCCCTCGGCGCCTCGGCCCCTGCGCGCCTCTCCTCCCGCCATGGGACCCGACTCTGCGCGCCCGCCGCAGTGCCCAGCCGGCTGGGGGAAGATGCCAAAATGGCGACCGGCAACTACTTTGGATTCACCCACAGCGGGGCGGCGGCGGCGGCGGCTGCGGCCCAGTATAGGTAACGGCTCCCGCCCGTCCCCTCCCGCCTCCCCCTGCGCCGCGACCCCCGCGCCCGACGCCCCCGCGCCGGCCCCGCCCGGCGGCCCCGCGCCCCGGCCTCGCCCGCCCCGCCCGGCCCGGCCCGGCCGGGAGCGGCCCCGCAGGGCGGCAGCTCGGGGCCGCCGAGGGTCGGGGCCGCGGGGGCCTTCGCGGCCCAGCAGCTAAAATGGCCTCCCGCGGCCTGGGAGGCGACTCGCCGCCCCGCCCGGCCGGCCGAGGGAGGGAGCGCGGCCGCGGCGCCGGATCTCCCCCGCCCCCGACGGCCCGGCCCTTCCTCCGCCCTCCCCCCCGGGTGGGGCGGGGGTGCCGGCTCCGGGGGGGGCCGCGTGGCGCGGCCCCGTCCTCTCCCGCGGCGCCTCCCGGGCCCGCCCTCGCCCCGGGCGCGGCCCCCCGAGTCTCGACGACGTGTCGTTTTCTCGGGGACCCGCTCCGTGGGGTCCTCCGCCCGGGCCTGCGCGCCGGCGGCGGATGTCGCCGCGTTCGTTGAGTTCCTTTAGTTCTCCCTGCGAGGAGACGTGTAAACACCAACCACCTGTGAATTGTCTGGGGGGAGACGGCGAAGGACGCGCGAAGTTGCGGGGCGGGTGCGCGGGCGGCCTCCGCCCGGGCGGCTGTGGAGTCGGGCCCCGGGGGACGGGATGGGGATCCTGCCCCCCGGCACGGGGATGGGGCGACGGGGAGCTGCTCTGAACTGAGGTGCGGTGCCAGGTGGAAGCTGAGCCTTGAGAGAAGTGCATTTTTGAAGTGTCTGGCTAATTACACGCCTTATCAAAAGAAAACCTAGCGGGTGTTTATTTTTTGTTTTTGGTGGTTAAATTTTTGAGTCTGTGACAATGTTGACAGTCTCTGGAGTGAGGCCTCGAGCATACAGGCCTGCTGAGCGATCATCTTTCCACAGAGGAAATGTCTGTGGATTAGGTGTATTAGCTGTTTGTTAAACGCAGGGTTGGCTTGGGTTTGGTTTTGTTTTTAATTTCTTTCACTTCAGGCGGCGGGCCTGGTAATGTAACGGGGAGCTTTTCATTAGGAACCAGAAGACCCGGCTTGGAACCCAGGTCTCTCTTGCTCTTGCTTTTAATGACTTTGAGGACATCACTTATTTGGGCTTTCATTTGCACATCTGTAAAATGAGATTGTGCTATTTCTTTGGATTAAAATGGATGATTCTGAGAAATAAAGTTCGTAGGTTTTATGGAATTCTGAGAAACCTTTTATTGTAAAGGGGTATCATTTTATGTATCACTAAAAATTGCTGCCAATCAAAATAGGACAGTGTTTAAGGCCCTGTTGATTTTAGGCGATGTTAAAATGTGTGACTATTGATGAAATTGGTATTTTGCTAATTACTGGATGCTACTGAAATGTGACACTTTTAGGATTATCTTAGGGCTCATCTCAAGATCTGAGATGACAAATTATGGGGGCAAAATCTAGAAACTTTTCAGATATTCTTTGCTTATAATTTGTGATAATTAAATGGCTTGTAACAAAGCCTCAGCTACTTGGATATAGAACCTTTAGGGCAAATAGTTTTCAGGGAGAGAGGGGAAAAAAATCAAGTTTTTTTTTTTTTCTGGGAAACGAGATAGTCAACATCTGTCCATAAATCTACTGCTACCCAAGTACTATGTGTTCCAGACAAGACTGTTTTTAACCAATAAAAATTTCTTCTGTTACTGTGGGAAGAGTGATAGATTTGTTGGATTATTAACTGTTTATTGAAAGTGTAGCGGGTTCTTTATGGAAGTTTTGAAAGACTAATGCAAACCTACAGATAGAAATGAGAGGAGGCAACGCAATTTCAAAGTTAATCATTTTTGGATAAAAATTTTTTTTTTAAGATTTATTTATTTATTTATTTATTTATACAAGCACTGGGTACAGTCAGAAGCGCGGGAGGGTGAGAGAATTCACCAGAGCCAGAGCGGGGAGCAGAACAGGCAGAGCAACGAAATACACTGCTGAGGGGAGCAGCGGGCGGCAGCAGAGGTCTGTGGGCCATGTGGGACCCTCGCCCGTGGTCAGGGATTGAACTGGCGCTGCAGAGGCCACCGGCAGCTTCGCAGCCCAGTGCTCAACCACTGCGCTACTAGCGGAGGCCCTGGATAAATATTTTTATGACTGTATTTTATCCCAGTATAGGAAACCATTACAGAATTTCTGTACTGAATTTTTCTTTGGCTTTGAATCTTAGGAAGTTTCAGTAAACTGTAGCTACGATTTAAATTAAATTAGATTGTGTGTGGACTAGTCTTTGGACATGACTTTTGCTTGTATCAACAAAACTAAGGTGTTCTATTATATACGCTATATATAGTGCTTGAAAATTCTTTGTTTTTAATAGAAATCAAACTCACTAATGCTAAACTTTGGTTATCAGTAAAAGCATAGGCAAGAAAAGCAGTGATGTTCATTTTTCTTCCTGTTTAGAAATCGTTTACAGTGTCTAATAGTTTCCTTTTAGACAGAAGATCGAGGCATACTTTGCAAAAATTTTGAAGGATGCAAACTGAGGGAGATCTTGAACATTTCCATGTAGATAATGTGAATAGTTGCACATGCCACCTGCCAAGCAGCTATCCTACTTGAGATTTAATTCTGGTTCTTAGTTTCCTTGGTTATAGCTTTGTATGGTATTTGATGACACTTGTTTTAAATTTGGACCTTTTTTGCTTCTTAATTTTTGGCATAATGACACACTAGAGAGCAAGATTCCTTAAGACATAAAGATCTCTTAGTTTTGCTACTGATTAACCAAATATTTCATTTGTATAATGCATACTAAACATTTTTGTGATAAGCACTTACTTGTTTTTTGTGCTTCATACTCCATCAGCTACTAAATGTTTTTCTTTCTGCTTTGTGTATTTTTGTACGGCAGGCTATTACGCCATTTTCCATTCTTGCAAATGTAATTTTTCTGTTTTCTGATCTTTGTGTGTTTCCCCCACACCCCCATGGGGGGTGGGAAATGTTATTTCCTTGTTACATTTAAATTTATATATGTTTCTGGTAGAACGTTTGTTTGGAATGTGTAGGACAAGGCAGATCTCAAACATGTTGGAAAAATGGGGATGGTTATATGACAAGAGAATGTGACTAGATAAATGAGTATAATTTTTTGTTTGAAAATAGACATTTTAGATAGACATGTCTAATTTTATAATCTTGGGAAAAAATTAATAGTTTATAAGGAGCTTAGGATAGCAAAGAATGTGAGAGAATTCTCAATAGAAAAACTAGTAGTTCTAGTATTTTGTAGGATCAAAATCTTTTTTTTACTCCATAACAGTGACACAAGTCTTCAGAAATTTTTCAGTTTTTTTTTTTTTTTAAAAGATTTATTTATTTATACAAGCACTGGGTACAGTCAGAAGCGCGGGAGGGTGAGAGAATTCGCCAGAGCCAGAGCAGGGAGCAGAACAGACAGACTGATGAAATACACTGCTGAGGGGAGCAGCGGGCGAGACAGGAGAGGTCTGCATGTCATGTGGGACCCTCGCCTTTGGCTGAGGATCTAACCAGTGTTGCAGAGGCTGCAGGCAGCTTCGCAGCCCAGCGCCCAACTGCTGCGCCACCGGGGAGGCCCAATTTTTCAGTTTTTGAAGGGGATTTGTGGCATACATGTGTAATATAATATGTAGTTTCTTTATATTTTACTATTAGTGGGTCATGACCTTTTCTTTGAGAGTTTTTTTTTTAAAGATTTATTTATTTATGCATATAAGAGCTGGAGTATAGGCCAGAGGTGAGAGGGTTCACCAGAGACAGAGTGGGGAACAGAACAGGTTGATTGACTGAAATAGACTGCTGATGGGAGCAGCGGGTGAGGCAGGAGAGGTCTGCTGCACCAGGTGGGTTGCTCCCTGGCCGAGTATCGAACTCGTGCTGCAGTGGCTGTGGATAGGCATAGGTTGCGTCTTAGCCACTGGTGCCACCAGGGAGGCCCTTCTTTGAGAGTTTTAAATAGCCAGTTTCCCATTAGTTTAGGAAAGCTGTGGACATAAATCAGTTCTATTTAGTCAAGATGTTTGTCACCTGGATAATCTAATCTTTAGCTTGTGCTTAAATTATTTTTGTCTTGTATATAATTCTTAGTGTATCATTTAAATGTTGTGCCAGCAATAAAATTAGCTACCTGAAATAATAATTTCATAACCTTTTCAAAGCCCTTTTTATATCTAGTAATTTTTGGATTAAAAGACAAGTAAAGATTGTGTGAAGATTCAAAATAATTATTTAGCCCCCATATTCTCAGTCTTACAAATGATGTTAAATGGTTAGTGTTTAAGTGGATTTTGACTGTTATCTGGGTAGCATGTTAAATTAAGCATCTCATCTAACCAAGCATCTCATCTAGTGATTCTTGATCTACTGCAGGACATCTGTTCCTAAAGGATAAGTATTTCTTTATATCATTAAGATAACTTGGGTGGACTGCTTAGCTAGTGAATTTTCCTTTTTTATCCTCTTATTTTTATTTTTTATTTGAGTGCAGTGTGAAGAATATTGTGTCTTGAAGGAAAGACTAAAAGTAACCCCTAGCATGGTTAAAAAAAAAAAAAAAAAAAGATATAATCACTAACTGAGAAGGTGAAAAAACCAGGTGAACAGGTTTTTGAAACCAATCCTGGTGGTGGAAATTTACTGGATCTATTTTTAAAAAAATTACTGCAACTGCTAATTATATCAGCTCTTCCATTGTTGAATCAGAAATCTTAGGATTTAAATTGCATGAATGAGTTTGGAATAATGAAAAATTTCTACCCAAAAGGGGGAAATGCTTTTTATTGAAGAAATGCTGTTTCGTTGATACTCCTGTATATGAAATTAAGAGCTTTCAGAGACAAAATGTACCTGTATAGAATGTTTAAGGTGTGTGCTTGCCTTCCGTATATTACCTTACAATGTACTTTAATGTAAAGAACATGAATCTGAAGCTAGTCTGTTTTGGGATTTAAATCCCATCTCTAGCCACTTCAGTCGCTTGTTCCTTTTTGAGATGCACTTTCTTCACCTAACATGCCTTGAGGTGAAGAGTAAGTATAAAACTTTCTAGGCCTGATTTTCAGAAAGCATTTTACCAATACTAAATTTCTTAGTGACTTGAACACTGCTACTATTAGGGTTTTAAAAGAACTCCTTTGTCGATACTTGTATTTACTATATAGGCACACCTTGGAGATAACTGCAGGTTTATTTCCAGACCACTGCAGTAAAGTGAATCACATTTTTTTTGTTTCTCAGTGCATGAAAAAGTTGTGTTTACATTACCTTGTGGTCTGTTAAATTTGTCGTCACTTTATGTTTATACAAATAATGTAATTTAAAAATACTTTATTGCTAAAGAAGGCTAACCATCATCTGAGTCTTCTGATACATACCTTTTTTGCTGTGGAGGGGTCTTGCCTCTTGATGACTGATCAAGAGATGGTTGCTAAAGGTGAAGAGAGAGGCATTTTCTTAAAATTAAACAGTGAAGTTTCTCATATCTACCAACTCTTCCTTTCACAAGAGATTTCTTTTTAACAGTCCTCTCAGATGCTGCTTAGTTTAAACTAAGCTTCTGTAATATTCTAATACTTTGTTGTTATTTCAACAGTGTTCACAGCTTCTTCCTCAGGAATAGATTCCATCTCAAGAAACCACTTTCTCTGCTTATCCATAAGTAACAACTCATCTATTTAAGTTTTATTGTGTGGTTGTAACAATTCAGTAACATCTTTTAGTCTCTACTTCTAGTTCTCTTGTTTTTTATATTATGTTGGCAGTTACTTTCTCCACTGAAGTCTTGAACCCCTCAAAGCCATCCCTAGGGATTGGAGTCAGCTTCCAGGCTCCCATTAATGTTGGTAATTTTACCTTCTCCCACACATCATGAATGTTCTTAATGCCAGCAAGAGTGGTGAATCCTTCCCCAAAGGTCTTCAGTTTATCTTGTCCAGATCCATCGGGGAAGTCGCTGTCGATGGTAGTATTAACCATATGAGATGTATTTCTTGAGACTTGAAAATCAAGATAACATCCCTTGATCTATGGACTGCAGAATGGATGTTGTATTAGCAGTTATGGAGACAACATTGATCCTGGTCCATCTCCATCAGAACTCTTGGGTGACGACATGTGCGTTGTCAGTGAGTAGTAATTGTTTTGGAAGGAATCTTTTTCTGAGCAGTAAATCTCAACAGTGGATTTAAAATACTCAGTAAACTATGTTGTAATCCTGTGCTGTCATCCAGGCTTTATTTTTCCATTGATAGCGAAGGGGCAATGTAGATTTAGCAGAATTCTTAAGCACTTTAGGATTTTGAGAATGGTAAGTGAGCACTGACTTAAACTTTGTCCCCAGCTGCGTTAACCCCTGATAAGAGGCAGCCTGTCCTTTGAAGTCAGGTATGGTCTTCTCCCTAGATAGGAAAGTCGTAGATGGCCTCTAAGATTGAAAATCTTTCCTTTATTGTAGTCACCTTATCAGTTATCTATTTTTCAAGAATTATTCCTTTATTGTAAGATTTCAATTTCATTTTTGCGTAGAAGAACTGGGGCGTAGGACAGAGGTGCGGGATGAGAGGATTCACCAGAGACAGCGGGGGGTGGGGCAGAGTAGGTGGATCTCCTGAAGGGTACTGCTGAGGGGAATAGTGGGCAAGACGGGAGAGGTTTGCCGTGCCATGTGTGTCAGCTCCCTGTCTGGGGATATAACTCAGGCTGAACTCAGGCCACTTTGCCACAGGAGGGCATTTTCGGTGATAGCACTGAGACTTAACCCCTAGGCCACCAGGGAGACCCTTCATCAGTTACATTAACTGGATCTTCTGGAATCATTTGCTGCACCTTCTACATCAGCACTTTTTGTTTCACTGTGCACTTTTATGGAGATGGTTTCTACAACTCATGAACCAGCTTCTGTTAGCTTCACACTTTTCTGTAGCTTCCTCACCTCTGTTCACCTTCCTAGAATTGAAGAGTTAGAGCCTTGCTCTGGATTAGGCATTGGCTTAAGGAAGGTTGTAACTGGTTGGGTCTTGTATCCAAACCACTCACAATTGTCTCCATATCAACAATAAACTGTTTTCACTTTCTTACTCATGTATTCATTGGAGTAGTATTTTTTTTTTCCCAAAGATTTTTATTTATTTACACAAGAGCTGGGGTACAGGCCAGATGCGCGGGAGGGTGAGAGGATTCACCAGAGACAGAACAGGGGGCAGAACAGGCAGAGAGACTGAAATACACTGCTGAGGGGAGCAGCGGGTGAGACAGGAGAGGTCTGCCTCGTCAGGTGGGACCCTCATGGGCCGGCCGCCATCAAACTGGCGCTGCAGAGGCTGCGACAGCTTCACAGTGCAGCGCTCAACCGCTTGCACCACCAGGGGAGGCCCTGGAGTAGTACTTTTAACTTTCTTCAAGAGCTTCCTTTTGCACTCAAAACTTGGCTAGCTATTGGTACAAGAGGACTACATTTCTGCCTTCCCTCACTAGGGTTAATAATTTCTAGTTTTTTAGTGGCCTAAATTCAATAAAGTTTTGGGAAATCTGGTGGTGCAAGGAGAAGGGATACAAGGGAACTAGCTTGTAGGTAGAATAGTCAGAACATACACTTTTTAAAAAAAAATTTGTTTTTGTTTATGTATGCATACGAGAACTGGGGTGTAGGCCAGAGGGGGGGATGAGAGCATTCACCAGAGATAGAGTGGGAAGCAGAACAGATGGATCTACTGAAATACATGGAGGGAGCACTGGGTGAGACAAAAGAGGCCTGCTGCACCATGTGGGTTAGCTCCCTGTCTGAGGATCAAACTCTGGTCTCAGTGGCTGTTGATAGCACTGAGACTTTAACCCTATGCCAGCAGGGAGACCCCAGAACACATACATTTTTCAGCCACGCTGAAAAATGCCAAACAGTTTGTAGCACACCAAAACAGTCAAAATAGTATCATCAAACATCACTCACTGATTACAGATAACCATAATATACATAATGATGAAAAAATTTCAATTACGAAAATGTGACATCTGAAATGAGCACATCTGTTGGAAAATGTCAATTTAATATGAAAGAAAGTTTTTATTATTTGCATGTAAACTGTGAGAAATGGTATTCAGCTATTTTCTGGGTCTAAGAGCTAGCAGAAAGCAGTAACATTCCTCTTTTGATAATACCAAATAAGATTATTAAATTTCACATTAAGGCTTGTTTATTTATAACCACAAAACCTATTAAGTAGGTAGAAATAAAACTAATGATATATTTAAAATACTTTAAGGAAAAAGTACAATGGAATAGAAAAGACATAAATAAATGAAAATGGACTGTGTTCATGGAGTGAAAACAATAACATCAAGTGATCAGTTTTTTTCTGAGTAATCTAGATCTTCATTGTAATTCCAAGAAAAAGTTCTTTAGGATTTTTGGGGTAATTTGATAAAGAGATTTGATGTTGATAATAAGAGAGTCTTTATAGGTAGTCATGATCATCAATTTAAGATAAGGAAGATCTTATTATTATCAGATACTAAAGCTTTATTAAACAGGAAAATGTATTGGTACAGAATATACAAATAGATCACTGAATTAAAATAGAAGGCTCAGAGATAGACTTTACTTATTCACAGCTGGTTTGTAATGTACAGGTATTTGTCACAAAAGGCAAAACAGCCAAATTATCTTTCAGAGATGTGTCATCAGGTGAATCAGAAGACAATTTTGAGTTTATATATGTAATAATTGACAAAGTATGTTAGAACTCATGATTATAGGTAAGTACATCTGCTGTGCTTGTCCGTAAGCTATCTTGGCTCCACAATAATCAAAATTTGAGTGCTTGTTCAAAGTGAGATTTCTTAATATTTTGTGAAAGCTTTGTGCAGTGCAGCTCTAATTTATGTTTACAGAGGACAAATTACATTGGGGTGCTTTTTGCGTGGGGATTAATATTAGTTTCCTCATGTATATTAAAATATGCATTTGTAGGGAATAACTTAAAATATTCAATGAACATCTATAGTACACATAGTCCTTGTTCTTATTTCTGGGGAATAAGAGTAGGGATGGGTATACCTACAAATAATTATACATGATAACAATCACAGATGAGTTTTAAATACAAACTAAAATAGGGAACTGGAGGATTTTGAGTTCGAGGTAGACTTTATTGTCTTCTAAAACTGAGGCAAGGTCATTTTAAGCAAAGGAAATTTGTTAAGCCAGTGCAAATATGATTTTTTTTTTTAAAGATTTATTTACTTATACATATAAGAACTGGGGTGTAGGCCAGGGTGAGGGGGTGGTGAGAGGATTCACTAGAGACAGGGGGGAGTAGAACAGGCAGAACTACTGAAATACATTGCTGAGGGGAGCAGTGGGTGAGGCAAGAGAAGTCTGCTGCACCATGTGGGTCAGCTCACTGGCAGGTGGGGATCCAACATGTACTTCAGTGGCTGGTGATAGCTTCATAGTTCTGCATCTTTAACCCCTGCACCACCAGGGTGGCCCCCAGATGTGAATTCTTTATATGCTTGAAAGTGGATGAATTGATACAACCAAGAGTGAATGACTTATGACATCAGGCTACCTGAGCTGAATCTAAAGATTCCCTTTACTATCTGCCATGTGACCTTTGCCAAACAATCTCTTAGTATTTCAAGTTCTTCATCTATAAACTAGAGATAAATATTAATCCATTATTGGATGGAGGTTTTTTAAATTTTTTTATTAAAGCTACATATGAAGAACTGAACATATAAAAAGAGTATAAGGCCTCCCTGGTGGTGCAGGGGTTAAGCATCAGCACTATGAAGATGTCTACAGCCACTGCAGCATGAGTTCAATCCTTGGCCAGGGAGCTACCCACATGGCACAGCAGTCCTCTCCTGTCTCGCCCGCTGCTCCCCTCAGCAGTGTATTTCAGTAGATCTGCCTGTTCTGCTCCCTACTCTGTCTGGTGAATGCACTCACCTCTGGCCTACACCCCAGCATTTGTATGCATAAATAAATAAATCTTAAAAAATATAAAAAGAGTATAAGCTGATGAAATGTTATAAACACCTTTATAACCTTAACCCAGATTAAAATTAGAATGTTATCAGCATATTGGAAGGCCTTTACACTCTTCATGGTATTTTGGGAATTTGATAAGAGAATGTTTGTAAAGCTCATACCAGTACTTAACACACATTGTATTGCCATCAATGTTAGCTGTTTTATCCAGTAGGCATCGGGATATGGCTCTCAAAAAGGGCTAATGGTTTGAAGTATAATCTACAGATAATCATTTTTTTTTAAACTTTTTTTTAAAGATTTATTTATACAAGCACTGGGTATAGTCAGAAGCCCGAGAGGGTGAGAGAATTCACCAGAGCCAGAGCGGGGAATAGAACAGGCAGACTGACAAAAATGCACTACTGAGGGGAGCAGCGGGTGAGACAGGAGAGGTCTGTTGCACCATGTGGGACCCTTGCCAGCGGCTGGGGATTGAACCGGCGCTGCAGAGGCTGCGGGCAGCTTTGCAGCCCAGCGTTCAACCGCTGTGCCACCAGGTGAGGCCCTACAGATATCATTTATATGATGAAAATCCACCATTGCAGCTGTATGGATGAAACCAGAGGAGGTACCATTCCTGGCACACATCAAACATTTAGTAGTTTTGAATGACTTGAAGAAAAATAGAATTAAGTTGTGGTTACCAACTTGGAGTATATCTGTGTTTAAAAGTAAAAGGAAACAAATACTGGTTGGGCAGAGAACTGGGAGAATGTAGCGTCATAAATCAAAAAAACAGTGTTAGGACTTTAGAGAGGCTGGGTTAAGTTTGATAAGTTAACATGTGGTAAGTTAACACATCTTTTGTGTAATTTTAATGGGTAGCCATGTTAGGAAAACCAGAATCTAATCATTTCGAGCTACATAAGGACTAGTATAAAATAGTCCTTAAAATAAGTTATTTAGGGCCTCCCTGGTGGCGCAGGTAGTTGAGCGCCACACTGTAAAGCTGTCCGCCTCTGTGGCTCTGGTTTGATCCCGGCCGGCCTGCAAGGGTCCCACATGGCTTGGCAGACCTCTCCTGTCTCACCTGCTGCTCCCCTCAGTAGTGTATTTTTGTCAGTCTGCCTGTTCTGTTACCCATTCTATCTCTGGTGAATCCTCTCACCCTCCCGAGCATCTGGCCTGTACCCCAGTTCTTGTATAAATAAACAAATCTTAAGTTATTTAGTCTGATTTAGTATTCAGGTAATACTTGAGGGTCCTACAGGCCAAATGGGTTTGAAATATTGGTAAGCATTGTTTGAAGATTAATTAGTGAAAGTAAATTTTTAAATCCATTTCTTATTTCTTAGAAAAGATACATTGTACAAAATGTGTTATATCTTGTATACTAGTCAGCAAAAAAGTCCTTGAAAGATACTAGAAGAAATTGACACTTTTTTTGAAAAGCAGCAAGAAAGCATTTTAAATAACCATGTCAACAGCAGAGAATGTTGATTTATGAAGAGCTTTGTAGCTTCCTCACTCCCCCAGTCCTGCCTGTCCCAAACCAATTTTTACTCTAAGCAGAATGGTTGTTATAAAATGTAAATTTAATCACGGCACTTATGGTTAAAATCCTTCATTGGCTGTCCATCGCTTTCAGAATATCTGGTTGTCCTGACTGTATTTAAAGGACTCCAGGATCTTATTGTGCAGGCTTAGTCACCTTTATAAAATCCCAGAATTACTGAAAATACTTAGAGTAAGTTTAAAAAGGAAACTAAAAATCAACAGTAAAAACTGCCCTGAAGTGACAGATTATTTTTAGTTCTTTTCATTTCACTCAGTGTGAATATTCATACTTTTCCCTGAAGAAATACTGTTTGAGAAATGATGAAGAATATGTTTTTCTTGAATATAAAAAGGTATAGAACACTTTTCTTTTGCTAACTTAGGGCCCTAGCTTTTATTGTATCCTTTAATTTGTGAGTCTTTTCTGAGCAGTTCTATTTATAAATAAAGGGATTGACTTTTTTTAAAGATTTATTTGTTTATACAAGAACCCTGGTACAGGCCAGATGCGCGGGAGCGTGAGAGGACTCACCAGAGACAGAGTGGGGAACAGAACAGGCAGGCTGATGAAGTACACTGCTGAGGGGAGCAGCAGGCGAGACAGGAGAGGTCTATTTGCCATGTGGGTTGCTCTGAGGCCGGCGAGGATCAAACCGGCACTGCAGAGACTGTGGACAACTTCACGGTGCAGCGCTCAACCGCCTGTGCCACCAGGGAGGTTCTGGGCCTTTTGTTTTTTAAGATTTATTTAGCAAAAAAGAACTGGGGCGTTGGCCAGAGGCACGGGTTTGCAGAGTGAGAGGATTCACCAGAGACAGAGTAGGGAGCAGTACAGGCAGATTTAAGGGGAATGGTGGCTGCATCATAAATGAGTTAGCTCCCTGGCCAGGGATTGAATTCAGGTGATAAAGGTGATAGGGCTGACAACCCTTAGGTTACCAGGGAGGTTTAGTTTTTAAAATAAAATAATTTTACCTTTCAATTGCCATATAGATCCATTGGATCTTTTTTATAACTAAGATTGACAGTACAGTATTTTAATATATCAGCACATTTTACTATTTTACTATCCTAGTGAGAATTTCCTCTTTGCTCATCACTTATTCCCAGCTGTGCTAAAAAAGACTAACGCAATAGGAAAACAGAAAGTTGGAATCGCCCAAAAAGAGTAATGTGACAGGAGATAACTAGAGGATATATTGCATTGCCCGAGTATTACATCACCTTTTAAGAAAGTAGAGACACTACTTTTATAGTTGGCTTTTGATTTCCTTCAGCACAGTTTAGGATTCAGAATTGTTCATTCTCTGTCCATATTGGCAAAGGGAAGAAAAGAAATAGAGGAAGATACTTAACAAGTATTAGATAAATAAGATGAAAGAAGTAAACAGCACTACTCTAATGATGCTGGTGAAATTGATTGCATAACCAAAATCTCAGACTGAGTCTTCAGATACAATGTCATGGATGAATTTTTTTTCAAACTCAGGAATCAGTGAATGAGCCCTCTGTATAAAAGAAGTGAATATAGTATTCTCATCTAATTAGTAGGAAGATTCAGAATAGCCCATTTTGCTAAAAGTTTATAGAGGCAGAATTCTTATGTCTTTCGTGTTTTTTTTTTTTTTTAATAGAGGCATGTTTTATTTGTTTGTTTGTTTGTTTGTTTGTTTATACATGCATTGGGTACAGTCAGAAGCGTGGGAGGGTGAGAGAATTCACCAGAGCCAGAGCGGGGAGCAGAGCAGGCATAAGGACCGAAGTACACTGCTGAGGGGAGCAGCGGGCGGCAGGAGAGGTCTGCGCGCCATGTGGGACCCTCCTCTCGTGGCCGGGGAGCAGCCGGGGATCGAACCTGTGCTGCAGAGGCCGCGGGCAGCTTCGCAACCCAGCGCTCAACCGCTGCACCACCGGGGAGGCCCCAATTTTTTTTTTTTTTTTTAAGATTTATTTACTTATGCTTACAAGAACTGGGGTACAGGTCAGAGGTGTGGGAGGTGAGAGTATTCACCGGAGACAGAGTGGGGAACAGAATAGTCAGATTGACTGAAATACGCTGCTGAGGGGAGCAGCGGGCGAATCAGGGGAGGTCTGCTGTGCCATGTGGGTTGCTCCCTGGCCTGTGTGGGAGCGAACTCATGATGCAGTGGCTGCGGACAGCTTCATAGGTTGCATCTTAACTCCTTGCACCACCAGGGAGGCCCTTCTCATGACTTTTAAATGCCACTTCCCCTGTAGTCTCTCTTTCTAATGAGTTGTTAGAAATTGTAGAATTGGTTATTCTAGTTTTTATGAAGAAATGGAGCCTGAAATTAAATTTCTGTGATGATAAAGTTACTGTTTGAACAGCAATGTGAAGGAATTGAAAGCAATGACTACCATAAATAGCAAATGTAAGTAATAATTACAGATAGTTTGTCTTTTGGCTGATTCTGCGAAGTTTAACTTTGATATACTTCAACACTACAAAATATGAAATCTAATTTAAAGAGGTGAAATCAGTCAGTATTTTTGTAAAGCCTGGCCTGAAAAAGGTCAATAATATTGAGCATTAAATTTGACCTGAAAAAACCCAACAGTGTTGAGCATAAGGTCATACTGTGTTTTGTGCACCATGAAAAAAGAAAAAAAAAATTTATCTATAAATTCGTTTGCCGTTTTATTCAAAATTGAAACACACACACAGTGTATTTTCCAGGGTAGAAAAAGCTCATTTAATAATGTAAGTAATGTAAGTTGTCCACATTTTCTTGCTTGAGCCTTACACCTTTTTCCTTTTACAAGGTCAAAAATTAAAGGGTCTGCTTCTGTTCTAGTAGTTTACCTAGAAATTTATCATGACTGTTTCACCTTCTGTAATGTTAATCATTATTTTTCCTATTAAACAGTATAGGGATTTTAAAATGCCTTCACCTTGATGAACAAACCACAGTTCCCCCAATTTTTGTACTTTCGCTGTATCATATTTTATATATTTTTAACCTCACAACCAGTCACTGTTGACCACAGTTTTATATATTCAGTGATGGTTCACATTTATCTCATCTTTACCACTTATTTTGAGTTAACATTCATTCTTCCTGAAATTATTCCTCCTAAGGTAAGTCCTTAAGAATGTCCTTTAAATAAGTCAGTCTGGGCCTCTCCTGTGGTGAGTTGAGCGCAGAGCTGTGAGGCTGTCCACAACCTCTGCAGCTCGGGTTAGATTCCCAGCCGGTCAGGGAGATTCCCACATGCCGAGGCAGACCTCTCCTGTCTTGCCTGCTGTTCCCCTCAGCGGTGCTTTCGATCTGTCTGCCTGTTCTGCTCCCTGCTCTGTCTCTGGTGAATTCTTTCACCCTCCCGCGCCTCTGACCTGTACCCCAGCTATTGTATAAATAAAGTAAATAAATAAATAAATCTTTAAAAAAATAAGTCAGTTTGGATTTTTTTTTCTCCCTTCAAAATATTTTTAATTTACCTTCCTCATGTCACTTCGTCTCTAAGCAATTTTTTTTCTTAGACTGCTTGTGTTACTCCTTGTCTTTGGTATTTTCACTTAGTTGATTGTGGCGAGAATTCCTTTTCCTTTAATCTGATTTAGGGGTTTGTTGGGTCTCCTAAATCTGAGAATTGTTGTCTTGCATTAATGCTGGGAAATCTCATACTTTTCTTTCTCTCCTTTTCTTTTTCTTTGTTTGCAATTCAGTTAGATACAAGTTACCCTTTGTATTATGTTCTCCAGATTTTTGCTCTGTAATATTTTTCATCTCTTTGTCCTTTATGATTTTTATAGATATTTTCTAGTTTACTAATTTTTTACTAGCCATGTTTAATCAGGTAATGTTTTTCTGAGTTTCTGATTAGAATTTTTAAATCCTATATTTCATTTTTTTAAAAAGATTTACTTATTTTTACACAAGAACTGGGGTACAGGTCAGAAGCATGGGAGGGTGAGAGAATTCACCAGAGCCAGAGTGGGGAGCAGAACAGGCAGACTGACGAAGTACACTGCTGAGGGGAGCAGCGGGACAGGCAGGAGAGGTCTGCTGCGCCATGTGGGGTTCTCCCTGGGTGGTGGGGAATCGAACCGGCACTGCAGAGGCTGCGGACAGCTTCGCAGCGTGGCGCTCAACCAGGGAGCGCCACCAGGGAGGCCCTATATTTCATTTTTTAAGTATACATCTTTTTACATTATTTTCAATAATTCTTAGTACTTGTAGTCTCTTTCAGATATTTTTATACTGCAAATTTTTGCTTGTAGTAACTTGTTTCCTTACGAATTTTATGATTTTTTGATTCGGATCCCATTTCTTAGAATACTAGAGAGCATAAAGATGTATTTTTGTACCATATCTCTGTCAGCCCAGAGATACATTAAACTAAATTCTTGGCTTGGAGTTTTTCAGGTCACATAATGTGAATTCCAGAGCCCAAACCTTGGGGAAGGCTGGCTTGTAGTTACGATTGGTCAGGGAAGACTTTTCCTCCCATTTTTCCACAGTCAAGGCTGGAAGAGGGAAGTTTCCTTAAGTGGGGAATGGGCAATTCCTGATTGACAAGGGGAGAATCTCTAAGGCCCTTTGAATAGCAGTCCTTGGTTCACATTTTGAGAACCACTGTTCCATAGCAATTAAAGGAAGTAGGGAAATGCTTTAGGCCACTTGTGGACCAATGATTTGCACATGTAAGTTATTTCAATTTAAGTAATGACTTTAATTTTAGTATAATGTAAAGCGAAGTCATGTTAGTAGGATTTGAAAGCACATGTAGGTTCAGGTTGAGGCCAGAAATGTAGAAATTACACTGGAGATAGAATAACTGCAAAGGATACATTTAAGTTGGTTTGTTAGCCATTCCTGTTGCCAGTTAGAGAATTCTATCCAGTTATCTCTAATAACTTATCTAATAAAAAATGGTGTAGAGGGGCTAATAATGAAAATAGCATTTCCTTTCCTTTTTTTAACTCCCAGTTCCATTTCCCCTTTAATGCATTCTGGTTTTATTTCTAACCTCCATATCACTAACTAACTACTGTGCTGTTTTCTGTCTTAATTTATCAACTCTGTTATAGTTTGATTTCCTACAGTCATAGTTAGAACTTGCCCTTCGATGCTTCTTATTTCTCTTCCTATATTCAGTCAGATGACTATTTCTGTTACTTCAAACAGTTCATTCCATTTCTGGTTCCATCACAGGTACGCAGTAGCTGCGTAAGCTAGGAAAAGAATCTTGAAACTCTTGTGCTTTACTTTCTTCTTTCCCTACCTCATCCCACAATTTAAAATACAATTTCATTTGTGGTAACATTTCTTTTAGGTTCTTAAGTCATAGTTTATCTTCTATAATTTTGATTCTAAAATTGAGTTTTGCTTCTATAATTTGATTCTAAAGCTTCAAAGGAAAATCTGTTTCATTCTGGTTGTATAAGTAGTGTTTATTGTACAGTAAGTACTATTCTATGATTA
The DNA here is from genome assembly GCF_014898055.3 of Talpa occidentalis. Classification (NCBI taxonomy): domain Eukaryota; kingdom Metazoa; phylum Chordata; class Mammalia; order Eulipotyphla; family Talpidae; genus Talpa; species Talpa occidentalis. The sequence continues at coordinate 123,845,106 of NW_023604972.1, forward strand.
TAATTCCTTTTTTACATTCTGTAATTGCTCAACTGTGTTTGATGTCTTTTACCTGGATCACGTATTTCTTTTTTTTTTTAATGCTTTATTCATATTTCCTATTTTTTTAAATATTTATGCATACAAGAACTGGGGTACAGGCCAGCGATGCGGGGGTAGGGGGGTGAAAGGATTTCACCAGAGAGACACAGTGGGGAACAGAACAGGCTGACTGACTGAAATACACTGCAGAGGGGAGCAGTGGGCGAGTCAGGAGAGGTCTGCTGCGCCATGTGGGATTCTTGCCGGCCTGCTGGGATCGAACCCACGCTGCAGAGGCTGCGGACAGCTTCACAAAACGGCGCTCAACCTGCTGCGCCACCTGAGAGGCCCTGGATCATATATTTCTTGATAAGTTTCAAGCTTCTGGTCTTCTGCCTATTGTCCAATTCTCTGCTTCCCTGGAATTTTGAAGATAGTGCCCTATTGTCTTCTAGTCATTAATGTTATCAATATGAAGTCTGCTTTTCTTTTGGTTGTATGTTAGCTGACTTTATTTTTCTTCTCTCTGGAGACTTGAATTTTTGTATTTCTTATTTTTTGGTCTTGATGTGTTGCAAAAATGCTATATATCTCTAGGCATGGTTCTTTTTTTAAAGATTATTTTTAAAGATTTATTTATAAAGATTATTTATACAAGAACTGGGGTACAGGCCAGATGCGTGGGAGGGTAAGAGGATTCACCAGAGACAGAGTGGGGAACAGAACAGGCAGACTGACGAAATACGCTGCTGAGGGGAGCAGCGGGCGAGACAGACTGCTGTGCCATGTGGGACCCTCACCAGCCAGGATCAAACTGGCGCTGCAGAGGCTGCGGACAGCTTCACACTGCTGCGCTCAACTGCCTGCACCACCAGGGGAGGTCCTAAAGATTTATTTTTGTTTGTTTATGCATGTAAGAAATGGGGTGCAGACCACAGGTGTGGGGGGGTGAGAGGATGCACCAGAGACAGAGTGGGGAGCAGAACTGGTGGATCTACTGAAATAGACTGTTGAGGGGAGCAGCAGGGAGACAGGAGAGGTCTGGTGGGCCATGTGGGTCCGCTCCCTGGCCGGGATCGAACTTGTGCTGCAGTGGCTGGCGATAGCTTCATGGTGCTGCGATTTAACCCCTGCGCCACCAGGGAAGCCCCAAGATTTATTTATTTATTTATGCATACAAGAACTGGGGTACAGGCCAGATGTGTGGAGAGTGAGATGATTCACCAGAGACAAGAGTGGGCAGATGTACTGAAATACACTGCTGAGGGGAGCAGAGGGTGAGTCAGGAGAGGTCTGCTGTGCCATATGGGTAGCTCACTGGGCGGGGATCGAACTCGGTGCTGCAGTGGCTGCTGATAGCCTCATAGGTTACATCTTAACCCTTGCGCCACCAGGGAGGCCCTGGTTCTTTCATTCTGTTTTACACTCTGTAGGCCCTTTGATTTTGAAAAGTTACACCTCACTTCAAGGGTGGGCTATTTTATTTCTTAATTTCTTTCATCTTTTTCTTTTCCCTCTAAAAGTCCTTCTGGATGGATATTGGACCTCATACATTCAGTGTCATCTTTATTTTATATTTACTCCTCAACTTATTTTCTAAGTGGTGTAAAGTTCTTGTTTTATGGATACAAATTACAGTTTTTTAAAATTCTTATCTGATGCCTTTGAGATACCTGTTTCCCACAGGGTCATTCTTACTTGTTTTGCATTTATGATTGACTTTCTTTAAATATCTGGTGATTTTAGTTGGCTCTCTATTTTGGTAAGACCCCTGGCTCTCTTTACTTTTTGGTAAGCAGGTAGGGAGCTGTTAACCTCCAGGTTAAGTACAAGAGTATGAAGATTGTTTTTACTCTTTTACTTCTCTTTTCTTCCCCTCAGGAGAAATACTTTTCCACTTTATTATGTCTGACTTTTCAAGTATTTCTTACCCATGTTATCTTTATCTTTATTTCATGATTTATTGATACTAGTTTTCCCAGTTTAAAACTTACTGAAGCTGGGCCTCCCCCATGACGCAGGGGCTTGAGCGCTGCACTCTGAAGCTATCTGCAGCCTCTGCATGCAAGTTCGATTTCTCGGCGGCCAGGGAGAGACCCACAGGGGGCGGCAGACCTCTCCTGTCCCGCCTGCTGCTCCCCTCAGCAGTGCTTTCGGTCAGTCTGTCTGTTCTGTCCCCTGCTCTGTCTCTGGTGAATTCTCTCACCCTCCTGCGCCTCTGGCCTGTATCCCAGTTCTTGTATAAATAAATAAATCTTTTAAAAAAATTATTAAAAAAAAACTTACTGAAGCTGATTAGATTTAATTTTTTTAAAACGATTTATTTTTTATTTATACAATAGCTGGGGTACAGGCCAGAGGCGTGGGTGGGTGAGAGGATTTACCAGAGACAGAGCGGGGAACAGAACAGGCAGGCAGACCGAAAGCACTGCTGAGGGGAGCAGTGGGCGAGACAGGAGAGGTCTGCCGTGCCATGTGGGTCTCTCCCTGGCTCCCTCCCTGGCGTGGGGATCGAACCCACGCTGCAGAGGCTGCGGACAGCTTCACAGTTCTGCGCTGCGCTCAACCCGCTGTGCCACCGGGGAGGCCCCTAGATTTAATTTATTAACAAAGGACATTAAATAGAAACTTCTGTTACACTGAATGTTTAGTGAGAATCTTCTCCTCTTTCACTAATTATTTTGTATTTTATGTCCCATTTTATTTAATAATTTAAGTACAGTGACTCAAAAACCTTGATATTAACTATTTTGACTTATTTTGATTTTTTTTAAAGATTTATGTTATTTATGCCTACAAGAGCTGAGGTGTAGGCCAAAGCTGCGGGGGTGTGGGTGTGTATGAGAGGATTCACCAGAGACGGAGTGGGGAGCAGAACAGGTGAATCTACTGAAATACACTGCTAAGGAGAGCAGCGGGCAAGACAGGAGAGGTCTGCTGCACCGTGTGGGTTAGCTCCCTGGCCAGGGATCGAACTCCTGCTGTCTGGTTAAATATGTTATGTAAAATGCAGTTTTTTTTAGAGGATATTTAAAATTGAATATGAATTTCCCAGCTGGGTTTAAGATAACTAGAGAATCTTCGTTCTGAAGAGCAGTCCGCTGCGCTAGTCCTTTACCCACTAGGAGTTGGAATTGGATCATCAGTCTTCTTAAGCTACCTGAGTATGGTTCTAGCAATTGGTAGTGAATATTCTTCCAGTCTAGATTGGGTAGCTGGCCATACAGAACAGAGGTAAGTTAGGCATCTCTAGGGCTATAACTTCAAAATGCATTGGCATCTTTTTTACATGGTTTCTGTGAAGGGTTGTTATAATTTACTGCTTAAACTGTGACACATAGGAAAGTGAAAGAGTGCTGGGACAGTGGGCATAAACCAGAGCATATGGTCACCCCTTCCTGCATCACATGACCTTTTAAGATTAAGTTCAGAGGCAGTGCAAATCAAATTACCTCCCTAGTTACTTGGCATTCCTATTCTGTTCCGACCTTTTTTCCAATATAAGTTTTAGAACAAAAATATGTGAACAGCTATTTAATGAAGAGCAGTGGCAACTGCATAGGAATCCAAGACTGTCTGAACTTTTATTTAAGCAAAACCCCTTCTATGCAGTGTAGTATTGAATGTGTAAAATCTTACTGTGTTAGTAAATGTTAAATAAAAGTACACAGAACTGGTATATTTTAAATATAACTCTTTTTCTCATTTCTAGGAACTTTCAAGAATGATGTTATTAGTAGTAGTATTTTTTCTTAGGGATGTGGAATTATCCATAGAAAATGTCAATCCTAAACCAGTCTTCCACCATTGCAATTTAAATTCTCCTTTTCTTATGTTGTAATTGGCATATATGTAGAAAATTTAGCTGATTTTAATTTCAAAATATGGAAACCCTCGTCCAAATAGGAATTATAAGAGTTTCTTTGGACTCTGTTCTAAGTTTTTGTTTTTTTTTCTTTTTCATATTGGGCTGAAATCTGCCACCCTTCCATCCATTGGTTCTAGTTCTGTTCTCTGGAGCAGCATGGAGTAAGTCTCTTCTATTAGAAGGCAGCTATCATATCTTCCCCAGTCACTTCTCTAGATTTTGCCCCAGGTCCTCTACTTTTACATGAAATACCCATACTTAGAAGCTCCATTGATTCCCTTGGGCACACCTAATCATTTGTGTTTTCTATAATGTAGCAGATCCTTGAATAATGTTTTTAGCATCATTTTATTATATTGTTGAGGAAAAAAACCTGACCAGCATTGAACACAGCAACATTATTCAAGAACCTGGCTTCCTTATACATCATTTTGCTTAAAGTCAGTTTCCAAGAACGTATCAAATATGTTAAAACAAGGGCTTACTGTAGCTAAGATAGGATGGCCCCAAATTTTAATTCTGTGTGGTATTTCTGTGGTATTGTGCACCACTGAAGAATGCCCTGTAATCTGAGTCATGCATTCTAGTTTATTAGTACAGCTTTCAACATATGTCAGGTTTTTTCCCCTCTCCTTCAGCTATTCTTAACTGTTGGTTCATATTAAAACTTATGGTCAATTAAAACCTGTCAGTTAAATAACTCTTGGGACGCTCCTTTTTTTAGAAGGCATTTCTGCCTTGATGTAGGATAGCAAATGGAATTGTGAGTGTATTACTCAGAGAAGCTAGAACAACAAATACACTTTTCAGATGCTAACATCTCTAGGCCTTTGGTTTTATGTGACAGATCCTCTCATTTTAAAAATTAAAATGAACATTACTCTGAGAACTTCAGCTGCAAATTCATTTGATACATGGTTTTGGAAAACATTTTTACCTCTTTGAGGTTTAAATGGCTATGATTGCAAAGCATTTGACTTAAGTCTCCTTCTGTAACATATTACATTTTTAAGAAAAAAGTTTATAATGAATGCTGCCTATAACCTGGAAAGTTTCTCTAAAAGTAATATATAGATATTCTATTGTATGTTTTGTACCCTAGAGCAGAATTTCTCAATCTTAGCACTGTTAACATTCTTTCAATAATTTGTTGTTGTGGGTAGCTATCCTGGGCATTGTAGGATCTGTAACACCATTACTAGCCTCTACTTATTAGATGCCAGTAGCACACATTACCACTACCTCCTCTGCAGTTTGACCATCAAAAATATTTCCATTCATGATCAGATGTCCCCTGGGCAATAGAATCTCCTCCATTTGAGAACTACTACCCTAGCATATCAGAAGTATTCTTTAAGTCAGCTGAGTATTAGTTTTACCTTATATTGTGGTTAGAATGTAATATTCTTCATTTTTTTTGTAGAGGTTTTCTATAACTATAGGATAAAACTTTACATAAGCAATTACTTTTTAAGATTTCTAGTTTGATCTGTTTTTCTTCCTAATACTGCTTCTTATCTCATTTTGTCATCCCTGCCTTGTGATACGATCTGTGATCTGAAGCATAATATGTGTGACTATCTAATATATTGAAATTAAGAAATGGAAATTAAACAATAACAAATGTGGAATTGATCAGGATGTTTATTAAATTTAAATACTTGGTCTTATGTAATTCATGATTAAATTGCTTAAAAATGTGCTCTTTATTAAGCTGGTTAACTCCTAGCTTTTAAAATTAAATTGTATTATGTTTATTCTCTACTCCTCAATATAGCCAGCAGCCAGCTTCGGGTGTAGCCTATTCTCATCCAACCACAGTTGCTAGCTACACAGTCCATCAGGCTCCAGTAGCTGCTCACACAGTTACTGCTGCTTATGCACCAGCAGCCGCCACAGTTGCAGTTGCCAGGCCTGCTCCAGTAGCTGTTGCAGCTGCTGCAACAGCTGCTGCTTATGGAGGCTACCCCACCGCACATACAGCAACTGACTATGGTTATACCCAGAGGCAGCAAGAAGCACCACCACCGCCGCCGCCAGCTACTACACAAAACTACCAGGTAAGAATACTGCTGACTTCAGTATCCTTAGCATACAGGTTTTAGTTGCTTTAGTATATGATAAAATGTCCAAACTAGTGCTTCTCAAACTTAGGTCTTCCAAAACAACACTTCTTCTAAAACAAACCTTCCAAAAGTAAATGTGTATTCATTCCTAGGTAATTTAGGAGCATAGTTCTAATGCTCATTTTCCTTGCAGTTTTATACTAATACCCCCACCAATCCTTTCTCCATTTTATATGTTGGCTTTAATTTTAGAAATTTATATTGATTATTGGTTACATATTTTAATTTTACCCCATATTTTAGAGGAAAATTAAGAAAAAAAGGGGAGAAATGTGCATTGTTCATACTGTGGCATTATTTACCCACCTGAAACACAGTTATGTCTCCTACCTTGAAAATCATGACCCTAACTATAGAGGACAAACATTATAGTGTCTTGAAATTTATCAAGAATAGAAATTCTGTAGCCTTTTGTCCTGGTGGTGTTAGTATGTAACAGAAATTGTGGTCTTACTCATCTAGTTGCACAAGGATATTATATATGGTACTAAATTAATATTTGTTTAGTGAATCATACTTGGACTGAATTCCATTAACCCATTTTTTGTTTGTTTTGGGGATCTGAATTTTAGGTTTTTGTTCCTCTAGACTTTGCCTAGTTTTTCTATTTTCTAGGAATTTTGTTAAATCGACATGAACCAACTGTGTTCGTAACTGCTATTAGTATTTGGCAAGTTATTAAACTTGGAATTCCTTTTGACTTATGTGATTGTTTTGTTAAGACTAAACACAGAATATAATAAATTCCATTGTTTTTAAAGATTGATTTATTTATGCATACAAGAGCTGGGGTGTAGGCCAGAGGTACAGGTGTGGTGAGAGGATTCGCCAGAGTGGACTGACTGAATTACACTGCTGAGGGGAGCAGTGGGTGAAACAGGAGAGGTTTACTGTGCCATGTGGGTCAGCTCCTGGCTGGGGATTGAACTTGTGCTGCGGTGGCTGCCAATAGCTTCATAGTGCTGAGACTTAACCCCTTGTGCCACCAGGAAGGCCCAATTCCATTGTTTTTAATAGAGTGTGAGGTCTCTCTTTTTTTTGGCCCCTGCCTCGTTCTTCAGCCTTTCCACCTACATACCCCCCATCTCTCTTTGTTTTTATACAGTGCTAAAATTCACCCACCTCACCTTGATTTTCAATGCTCTGTATGACATACAGTGTTTCTTCTTTATAGAAATTCCTATCATTATGAAATGAAAACTGGAGTAATCACAGAGGTAGAAAACAAAGGTGTTCTTTACTATGGGATTCGTAATTAAAAGCAAAACTGCCATGATTTTTAAAATAACATTAATTTTTAATTCATACTTATTTTTAAATGTTACCAGCAATTTTTCTGATTATAATCTTAAAATCGGATTCTGATCTTGAAGTCCAAAATGAATCCCTTTTTGTACTGAACTCTTACTTTTAAGTCTGGGTACCTACTCAGTTTCTTATTTTCCTTTATTTCACTTTATATAATAAGATGAGGTTTTGTTTGTTTTTTTTAAAGACTTAATTTTTATTTATGCATACAAGAACTGGAGTGTAGGCCAGAGGTGCAGGGGTCAAGGGGACTCACCAGAGACCGAGTGGGGAGCAAAACAGGCAGATCTACTGAAATTCACTGCTGAGGGGAGCAGCAGGTGAGATAGGAGATAGATAGCCATGTAGGTTAGCTCCCTGGTAGGAGATCAAACTCACGTTGCAGTAGCTGACAATAACTTGCTGCAGTTTAACCCCTTGGGCCACCAGGGAGGCCCCCAAGATGAGGTTTTTTTTCTTTCCTCCTGCCACTTAACTCACAAGATTTTTTTAATTTCCTTTCTTTAGGATTCGTACTCATATGTGCGATCCACAGCTCCCGCAGTAGCTTATGATAGTAAGCAGTACTATCAACAGCCAACAGCTACTGCTGCTGCTGTAGCTGCCGCTGCCCAGCCTCAGCCTTCTGTTGCTGAAACCTACTATCAGACAGGTAGGTTTATTTATATACATGATTTCATTGTAAGTTATTGAAATATGATTCACAGTGTTTTTAATGAAAATTGCTTTTGATTCCTTCTAAACTTGTTGTTAATAGGTCACCTTGAGAGGCAGGTTCTTCCTCTCTTCCTTTGTCAGCATGCCTTTGAATTCCAAAGACCGAGAAGGCTGTGAAAACAATAATCATACCCTTCCCTTCTGGAAATTTATTTCATTTCTGGTCATCACCTTACAGTTTTCTTCCTGCTAAAACAAGGTGTACAAAAGAAGTTCTGGTGATAACTTCTGGATACCTTGTCTTTGCCGGAAATGCCTGGGACAGACTGCTGACTGCCTTTTTAACAAGCGGAGAGCCATATGGGCCCATATTTTTAATTCGTCTTTCTCTGATTTGTAGTGACAGTTGATTTTGTTACCAGCCACTGATAGGACAGTATATATGCTGGTTTAAATATAGGAACCGTTTTGTGTTCAAGAAGCTTACGTAGTTTTTTTTTTTTTTTTTTAATTTTTATTTATTTTTTTTAAATCTTTTTCTTTCTTTTTTTTTTTTTAAAGATTTATTTATTTTATTTATACAAGCACTGGGTACAGTCAGAAGCGCGGGAGGGTGAGAGAATTCACCAGAGTCAGAGCGGGGAGCAGAGCAGGCAGAGGGACCGAAGTACACTGCTAAGGGAAGCAGCGGTCCGCAGGAGAGGTCTGCGCGCCATGCGGGACCCTCCTCCTGTGGCCGGGGAGCAGCCGGGGATCGAACCAGCGCTGCTGAGGCTGCGGGCAGCTTCGCAACCCAGCGCTCAACCACTGTGCCACCGGGGAGGCCCTTACATAGTTTTTAAAAGATGGATTTTTTTGTAGAAATTTAATTGAAAATAAAAATAGCTTTTTGAGTTCTGAAAAGTAGGAAAACTCCTTTATTATTTTTAAAGGACCAGTCTCTTTTCAGCTCTGTTCTCTTACTTGTAAATGAGGTAGTTTGCCCAGGTCTCTTTAGAATACCTTTCATTCTAAGATTTTATGAGTCCCTTTGAAAATGTTTTAAAATGCTTTAAATTAAAATGATCCACACTTACAACCATTCTTCTAATGATATGTGGGTTATGTAGGTATAGTGATTTACAGTGCACTTCCTGGTTAATTATCAAGCAGGATTAGATTGTGCTTAAGAGTACTGACTTAGCAAAAAATCAGAGAGACTAATTTAGTCAAAGTTCTGACATTGACTATGTGACCTTTGTAAGTCATTTAGCTCTTTCACATCAGTTTCCTTTTGTAAATGTTATTCTCATCTCTGTGGTTCAAATTTTTTGTATCTGTATGTATGTTTTTGAAAACTCTGATGTGCTGTTTATTCAAGGTACCATAACTTAACTGAGAACAAAATTTTGTCTTCTAATATTTGGTCCTTTCTCAGAAATTACCTTTGTATCCTTTAGTGATCATTAATAAGTTATTAATTATTAATTTAGTGATAGATAAGGTTAATAAGATTGTTATAGTGTACATTTGTTTTAAATATAATCAAAGGCAGCAAAAAGTTTAGCAGAGATGTTAATGGTAGCTGTTTAAGAACTGTGCTCAAACTTTTGAAAAATTAAGTCAGTAGAACCTTGTGAGTTAGATTGAAATTCACTGGTAAATCGGTAAAATGTGATGACTAGAATATGAGCAAGTTTTATGTACTTAGACATAAACATTTCTACTGTGAATTGAAATACATAATTTGAGGTTCTCTCTATTCTGTTCCCAGTGGTAAGCACAACACTAAAATAGGTTGACCTATCCTAAACACATACTTTTTGGAAAATGTTTTGTTTGTTTATACTTATTTTAATAATACTGGTATTTCAGTTGTAAAATTTGCTAAAAGGTCATTTTGGAAATATGTAAAATCTGTAAAATGATAGTAAATTATATAGATGTTATATTTTGTTCAATTGGTAATAAGATGTATAGTTCATAAATGTATAGTTTATGTATAAATGTATAGTTCATAAACTGTATAGTTCATAATGTCTATACCAGTTTTTTCTGGCTTTTAAGGATATTTGTATAGTAATTGTAGTGGTTCACCCTTCTAATTTTCTGATGTCTCTTTCCAATTTAGCTCCCAAAGCAGGTTATAGCCAAGGTGCAACTCAGTATACACAAGCCCAGCAAACTCGACAAGTTACAGCCATAAAACCAGCCACACCAAGTCCAGCTACTACTACTTTCTCCATTTATCCTGTATCCTCCACCGTACAGCCAGTAGCAGCTGCAGCTACTGTGGTGCCATCCTATACGCAGAGTGCTACATATAGTACCACAGCAGTTACTTATTCTGGTAAGAGTGATAAATTGTGTTTAGATGAGTAAATTAGAAAGAGATATGCTGGAACTCTGTTGATTTTTCTGTGGAATGATCTCAGTACAATAGCAAGAATTTAATTGATAGACATTAATACAAACATGTGCGTAATAGAACTAATGGACCATACTCTTAAGTTACAGTGTTTTGTTTTGTTTTTTAGCCTGGAGATTTTAACAGACTATAGAATACTTTTGAGATTGAAAGCTTCTTATGAGTCTTGGACATACCATTGCAATTAGAGACAGTAACACCTAGTATTATACAGAGTCTTTTCCTTTCCAGCTTTTCCAAATGAAGTTGAAAACTCAAGGTTAAAATGCAGGGAATAAATTAGTTTATCTCTCATTGGAAAATAACTCATTTCAGCTATTAAGGAGCTATTCTTTTTTTGTTTTGTTTTGTTTTTTTGTGGGACCCTCGCTGGCGGCCAGGGAACGAACTAGCGCTCAACTGCTGCACCACCAGGGGAGGCCCTAAAGAGCTATTCTTTAGTATTTAATATCAAGGATAAGAAATCTTAAAAATAATTGGGTAGCCTTTGTAAACATCCAGAAGATAATGGTTGTGTAACACAAATCTCCTGGCAGAATGGAGTAGATTTGTACTACACTTGATCTTAGCCAAAAGGCCTAGAAGTGATGGAGTAGATTTGTAGTCCTAAATAAATAATCACAGTTTCCCTGGAGTAGTAGAATCACCAAAACCTTATTAGTCCACCATTCTTAATAATTTCCAACTGAGGTTCTTTGCTGTATTGTGGGTGATTAAAATCACACATTACTTTTTTGTAGACAGTTAGTCTTTTACTGTATTGTACTGTGTTGATACTGTCCTGTATGGTGTATTGTTTTGCTTTTATTTATTCCTAATACCTTTATCTTGTTCCATGGAGGACTTAAGGTGTGACATTGACAATTTCAGTTCTTACTTAGTGATATTTGGTTGTAGCATGGATGTTAGAAACATAGCTACTGAATTTTTTTTTAAACCTTTTTTATTCCTCTGAGACTTTTTGATCTTACCTGATGCCATGTTGTGTGCTAGAACTATAATGATGAATTTGGCAGATGTAGAGCATTTGGGAACAATAGTTTGTTGAGTCTGAAATGTAAGCTTAATAGTTATTAGAAGATGAAATGTGTTGGAAATGTGGAAAGCCTTGTATTGTAAGCTCTACTATCGTGTCTTGTTATCTTGGCAGAAAGTGTGCCCAAAAAGAGATCTTAAGAAAGGGAACATTGGGAGATTTGTAAGTTAACTGGTAGAAATGAATTGAAATTAGGAGACATTATTATTCCTGGATGTCGTTCAACATTGCCTAGATAAACTTTTCTACCTCCCCATACCTTACCATTTCATGGAGGAGCCATGTTTTCTTACATAACAGTGGTATTTAAAGCAAGATTGACACTTAGAGAATCATTGTTTTAAAAGGGCTACATAGTATTTCATTATACAACGTACTGTTTTAAAGTTTCTATTTGGAACATCTTTCATATTAGGAGAAAATAAGAAATAGTGACTAAAATAATCCTTGTATGTAAAGGATATCTAATAAATTTCTCCCGTTGTCCATAAATGTCTTTTATGGCTTATATGTGTTTGGTATATTTGTGTTTGTTTTTGTCCATTGTTTCCCTAAGATAAGTAGCTAGATTTGGAACTGTTATATTAAAGAGTATGTACTTATTAAAGAATATGTGAAAGTACAGTTTGAAATTGCTATCCAGAAAGAGTATTATCTGAGTTTTTATATTTGCAGTTTTCTCTTAGCTACAGCATACTCAGCTATTTTTATCTCATTAAAATGAATTCTAAGTATTATACTTACTAAATGGTAACTGATGGATTTATTCCTACAATGCTGCTTTGTTTTTATTTTTGATATTCTGTATTTAAAATTTTTATTTCAAGTATTTAAATACACATTTTTATAAAAGTGCTTTTTAAGTGAAACTGTTTTAATGTTCAGAAATTGTACTTTTACTTAATTTTTGCCCTTAATTTGTTTGCTAGTAGTCAGAGATTTAAAGGCATTCTTTAACTGAGTACCAGAATCTTCAGCCCTCCTATTAGTGTGTGTGTTCATTTTAATTTTTTTAGCTAAGTAGTAAGCCATAATTAGCTGTATTAATTTTAGAGCTGTATGTAAAATGAATGAGATTATTTTGTAAATATTAAGTTTAGATGGTGAATTTTGTGATTAAAATAACTCCGTGTTTAAAAGAACTTATCTTGTGGCTTCGGTTTTCTATAAAGTAAGGATAGTAATGCTAGCCTTATAAATCTGTTCTGACATTTCACTGTGTCTTGAACACTCCCATATTGTGGATTCTCAGTTCAGAAAAACTCAGGTCTTGGTCATCCAGCATTTTAGAATGCTGTTGCCCTTACTCTACTTTTTATTTTCTTGATATATAATTCATGAAGTTATATTTAAGATATGTTTTTATAGTTTCTGTATACAATCAGTCATTTGGAATTGTCTGTTATAAAGATTTCATATAATTGTCATGGTCCTAGCCAGGTAAAATTTAAAAATAGTCTTGCTATTTTTTAATTGGATAATTTTATGGTGTTATTTTAGCAATGAAATTTAAAATGTTTATGTGTTTACATGTAAATTTGAAAAGCATTTGATGACTGAGTTTAATTATGTCCTTTTAGTAATGTAGGACATTGGTAGGACTGAACAGTTGTTGATTCATCTGTAGAGTTTTTCTTTCAACAACTTTATCAATTGTTATTTTTAAAATCTGGTATGTTTATTGATATGTTTGCCCACCTCTTCCTACTTTCACTTTTATATGCTTCTCTTACCACACCTTGTATCTTTATACACATTTATATAATTTAATAACCTGATATAAAAGTCAAGGAAGGCTTTTCATGGACTAGTGTACTTTCTCTTCTGGATGTGTCCAGTTTCAGATTCCTATGGTTCTGATTTTCCATGCATCTTAACTCACCTTTCCAATACATGTTTTCTTCCTTTATGCATAGATAAATGCATATCTATATATTAAAGTCCTTACTTTTCTTTATAGCAGTCTACATTTGAGAGAGAAAATTAAGTTTTAAGTAGTTCTTCTCTACCATCCTGACAACTAGGAATCTCCTGAAGTTTACATGGTTCTTCGTTCACCCATTTCTACTTCAGTGGAAAAAAGAAGTCTTACTAGAATGTGATAAATAGGGACTCTACCAAATTTCTTGAGATCTTAGTTTAGAAGGGGCAAATTTTTCTAGTTTTGAGGTACGCTTATAATAAAATAAAGTATTTTGTAAAATTTAAAACTTCCAAATTTTTGGATCTGTAAATCACTGAACATAAATATCTTGTGTATATATTATGTCAATACTAGCTTAAATGTACTCATTCATTATAGACTTTCAACAATAGAACTGAGTATGTTTTACCAGAAATCAGTCCTCTTTCAGATTAAAAGATATAAACCAATGTATTTGATCCTTAATTCCAAAATCTTTTATTTTTTGACCTATATTTTCATTTGAATTCCAATTGCAAATCATGAATTTCTACTAAGCTTTATTCACCTTGCCTCTCCAAACAGACTTCTATCAACTCCTTGCTTTTATCTGTTATGCAGCCCTTCAGTTAGGATCATTGGAATTCAAAGTCTTGGAATTCTTTGTGTGTTTTCCTCTTTCATATCTTTTATTCTTGTAGTTTTCAAGCGTGTCAGATCTTACAATTCTTACAAATTCACAAATTTCTTTTTTTCCTGTCTAGTATCCTAGTTCATTTTTCCCTCAAATTCAGTACTTCCCAAATTGTATTTCAGAGGAGTTCTGTTTAGGGAAATGCTTAATAGGTCCTATAACCATCTGAGTTTATCAAACACTATTACATCCTCCCAGCTGAAATAACTACAAGTTTTTGAAGGCAAGGATCAATTCTTAAACATTATTTATACCTCTGTAACATCTGGCATGTGTGAGTAAACTTGACTGACTTATATAAAAGGAAGGTAAGTAAGACTTTTAACCTAGATTTTTTGAGATGCATACTATTTGTAAATATGTACATGTAAACCTACGTTTACTATAGAATTTAATTAATACTATTTAACTTAGCTCTTTGTAATTATATAACATAATCTTTGTTTGATTCTATCTGTAAGGTACATCTTATTCAGGTTATGAAGCAGCAGTATATTCAGCTGCATCTTCCTACTACCAACAGCAGCAGCAGCAACAGAAGCAGGCTGCTGCAGCAGCTGCCGCCGCCGCCGCAACAGCTGCCTGGACAGGGACCACCTTTACTAAAAAAGCACCATTCCAAAATAAACAACTGAAACCAAAACAGCCTCCCAAGCCACCCCAGATTCACTATTGTGATGTTTGTAAGATCAGCTGTGCTGGACCACAGGTACTTGTTGTATGTTTTACCATGAGTCTTCAGTGGTTACTCTTGATAATTAAGTCTATAATTGATAACCTAACTCTTATGTCTATAAAGAAGGTTTTACATTTTCTCTCCTAGTTGCTTTTAGCTAATGCCTTTTTGCTAACTGGTCTTTTAAAAGGTATTTGTTTTGTGACATGACAATTTCATTAAGATAAAAGCTGTGCAAGTGATTATGAATATAAATGAAAATTTGGCAAATTGAGGATTTTTTCCCAGTAGGAATACCTTGCCCTTTAAAATGAATTTTAAAAGTTCAAAATTCAAATTGGAATTTGAAAGTAAGATTAAATTTATTTCTTTTTAATACCATAACTTGCTTTGTAGGGCTTTTATACAAAATTCAACTTAAGATTTCCTTAGCTCTTTTTAGCGGTCCATTTTGAATATATTAATTAAGCATGAATAAATAAAATTTTACATCCAAAAAAATGATAACTATGGAGATCATTCATTTTTATAAACTTTTGTTAAAGATCAGGGGAATTTTTCAGATGAACTGCTTTTTAGCTCATGTAAAGAGAAGGAAATTTTCTTTCTGGAATGATAAAAATCCTTAAAATAAGTTCTTTTGATAATTTTTAGATTATATTTCTGATGAGTCCAACTTTTGTATAATTTACAGAATGTTAATTATTTCTGTAATCTCCATGAAGAAATAGGGACTTTGAGACTAAGAAAGCTGTAGGCAAGTGTCTTTTTCAAAAATAACAACTAAAGAAGCATGCAAAACCTATCCTTCCACCCCCTTTTTAAAGTTTTGTTTTTATCCCTGCTGGAATACCTTGAAATAGGTGATTTAGGCATAGAATCTGTTTACAAAATTTTACATACGTTCAACTCACCAACTTTGTTAATACATTCTTGGAGAGTGTCTAGTTTTTATATAAAAATTTAAGTTTGGCAGATAAATGGCTTATTATTTGAAAAGATAAAATTGGTTTTTCAGTTATTTTCTTACATCATTGTTACTTTTGGACAATATTTGATTTTCTCCCCTCAGGTGAAGTCCCTGTAGTTCTTCCACTACCACAGCGTCCATGATTCTCACCACACTCCCTTGTGCTCTTTTTTTTTTTTTTTTTTTTTTAAAGTTTTTTTTTTAAAGATTTATTTATTTATACAAGCACTGGGAGCAGGCAGCAGAACGGGCAGAAGGACCAAAGTACACTGAGGAAGGGAGCAGTGGGCGGCAGGAGAGGTCTGCACGCCCTGTGGGACCCTCCTCTGGTGGCCGGGGAGCAACCTGGGGATCGAACCAGCGCTGCAGAGGCTCCAGGCAGCTTCGCAACCCAGCGCTCAACCGCTGCGCCACTGGGGAGGCCCTCCCTTGTGCTCTTGCCTCCCCTGTTTTGACCCCTCTTCTCAGTTCCCCTCTCATATCCTCGTTTTAGGACCCCCTTTTGACCCCTGTATACCTCAAGTCTATGGTCAGCTTGCAAGTTTTGTCTTTTTCCCAACCCTTTGTTTGGTTTCTGTATATTCCACATCTTGTAAGTGAAACCATCTGAGGATAGTTTTTTAAAACTTTCTAGTACTTTCTTCCAGTTATATCCTGCCCTACTTGTGTACATTTCTTTTTCATTTGCTAGATTAGTTCTAGCTTTTTTATGCTAAATTTTTCAATTACCAGCTTTCCCTGAGTTACTATTGAGACCATCATAATATATGTGACTAGTTACATAAAATCTTTCTCCCTGTTTAGAATAGGAAATGGTTTCATTGTGATACATGGCTTGTTAAGAAGAGGACAAATTGGGTAATGTTTGTAACAACCCCAGATTAAACAGAAGGGGAACAGACTGTTAATACTTGAGGGGTGTATACTACTCAATATGATGATTTTTTTTTTAAGATTTATTTATTTATTCATTCATACAAACACTGGGTACAGTCAGAAGCGCGGGAGGGTGAGAGAATTCACCAGAGCCAGAGCGGGGAGCAGAGCAGGCAGACGGACCGAAGTACACTTCTGAGGGGAGCAGCGGGCGGCAGGAGAGGTCTGTGCACCATGTGGGACCCTCCTCTGGTGTCTGGGGAGCAGCCAGGGATTGAACCAGTGCTGCAGAGGCTGCGGGCAGCTTCGCAACCCACTGCTCAACCGCTGAGCCACCGGGGAGGCCCTGATGATTCTTTTTTTTTGAGGGTACTATTTTTTTTTATATTTCCCATACAATTGCACCCCCTTATTTTGGCCCCAATCCCTCCTTTCCCCGCCCTCAATGATTCTTTAGAGGGTTGGTGTCATGGGTGGCAAATGTGGAACTAAGATTTATTGATCATGTGATAGTCATGTAAAAGAATTGAACATGGCACTAGGATGATAGGTTACCAGCTACATTTAGAATAAGTGTATGTGAGGCCAGTCATTGATGGAAGAGTGTAGATGTTACAAACAGGCTGAGGGTACATCAACAAATCGAGGCAGTGCCTTATGGGGTTAGTGAACCTGAAGGAAAAATACCACTGAGATTGTGAGATGGACCAGTCGACATCTGTAAATACCATGAGGGATTTGAGGTTATGAGGGTGGGAGAAGGGGAAAGGACAAGGGGGTAAAAAGAATGATGGGGGGGGTAAGGGGAAGAGGAAAAAATGTGTGCAACTATTAACTCCTTCCTAAATGGAGGATATGAGAGGAGACATTGTCTTAGGGACAGTAGAATCCTTTAAAATAAAAATAAGAGATGGTGAGTTTGAGTCTAGGTGTGTGCATAAGAAAGTGAATCAGTTCAGATTTAAAGGGTTCACGAACCAGTTCTGATTCGACCATTTACTGTGCAGCCTTGAGCAAGTTGGAGACATTAACTTCTTGAGCTTATGTTTCCTCACTTCTATAATAAGGACTTGTCCTAAATAATTGAGGCGCAAACTGCATTGTAGAACCACTTCAGCTCATTGCAGATAATGCGAGAAGAATCAAATGGCTAGGTCTCAGATCTCCCCTTTCTTTAAAAAAACAAAGTAGCTTTCCTTATTTGTGTATAAGATTGATGATGTGATTTTATGCTAATCATATCTTAAACAGTCTTTAAAATAATTTTTAAAATATGAAAGAAGACCAATTTTTAAAAAAAAAAATTTTTTTTTTTTAAAGATTTTTATTTATTTATGCAAGCACTGGGTACAGTCAGAAGCGTGGGAGGGTGAGAGAATTCACCAGAGCGGGGAGCAGAACAGGCAGAAGGACAGAAGTACACTGCTGAGGGGAGCAGCAGGCGGCAGGAGAGGTCTGCGCGCCATGTGGGACCCTCCTCTGGTGGCCGGGGAGCAGCCGGGGATCAAACCGGCGCTGCAGAGGCTGCGGGCAGCTTCCCAACCCAGCACTCAACTGCTGCGCCACCGGGGAGGCCCAAAGGAAGACCAATTTGATACCACTCCAAAAAAAAAAACCTAATCCCCCCAGTTATCCTTATTTATTTATTATTTATTCATATTGTGTTTTTGTTGAGGTGTGATACTGGTTTACAAAACTGTATGAGAGGTATAGTTCCACATTTTTTCAGATGTTTATTACCACACCATACCCATTACCAGATTACTCATAATCCTACAGTATAGTCCAGAGTCCCCTTTTACTCCCCATCACCCACCCATCCTTATTAAGCTCTTCTCATTTTAACAGATTGCTTTCTTCAGTCATCTGCATTCAAGACAGTCTTTAATATTACAGTTTCATTAGCTAATATTGTAATATTTACCTATGCAGATAATTTTGACTCATATTTTAAATACTTTTGTTCAGAATGTATGTGGAAGAATGCGTTGAGTTAAAGTCAGTTTTATAAGTAAAAGTACTTGTTGTACAAACTTACTAGCACACAGCAACTTTTTTTTTAAGGTACATTATTTCCTTGCTTAATCCTGTAACCAAATACTTTGTGAAATGATCACTCTCTGTTCTCAATTCAGTTATATGTAAGCAATAAAAGATGCACATTCTTGAAACTGGACCGCAGTTATCTTATATTGATACTATGGTTTGAAAATGCTTTATAAATAAAATTATTGATAAATGTATTCTTGATAAACATGGTACAGAGAACCACAGATATATCACATGAGTGTAGGGAATTCTATATGCTCTTATTCAGCCACTTAAAATTGGTTAGTGCTCATTTTAAAATGGGTGTAAGATTTGAGAATTACATAATTTCAAATGATGTAGATAGAAAATTAGTGAAGCAAATATGTCCTTTTTGTTTGAAACAGACTTACAAAGAACATTTAGAAGGGCAGAAACATAAAAAAAAAGAAGCTGCATTGAAAGCTTCACAGAATACCAGCAGCAGCAACAGTTCTACTCGTGGAACTCAAAATCAGCTACGTTGTGAGCTCTGTGATGTGTCTTGTACAGGAGCAGATGCATATGCTGCCCACATTCGTGGTGCTAAGCATCAGAAGGTAGGTGTTTTTTTCCCACACACCCTTCTGTCTTACTCTCTTATTTTTTCAATGGGGGTCTAAGGATGGGTGACTTCAAAATTTGAATTTGAGTGCTTGCTTATGTGCTAATTTGGTGTAGGATTATTTTTGTCACCCTTAAGTCTACATTGGTATGCATGTGGCGAAGTCATTTTCTCTACCTTAGTCTTCTCACCTGATGGCAGAGGAAATATTTAGTCTTACCTGCTTCGTAGAGATTATTTAAAAAGTAATGAATACTCTATATAAAATCATATAACAGAAAAATATAACAAAGAAAAATACAGTTAAGATTTTCATGTTATAATGTCGTTAGGGCAGACTTTCAAAAATCTGTGCTCTTGAGTTTCCTGACAAATAATTTGTTTTTATTTTGTAGGTGGTTAAATTACACACAAAACTTGGTAAACCCATTCCTTCAACAGAACCAAATGTTGTTAGCCAAGCCACTTCTTCAACAGCTGTGTCTGCTTCAAAACCCACTGCCTCTCCTTCAAGCATTGCAGCAAGCAATTGTACTGTGAATACTTCATCAATTGCAACTTCTTCAGTGAAAGGTCTTACAACTACAGGAAGCTCGTCTCTTAATAGCACATCCAACACTAAAGTATCAACAGTGCCTACAAATATGGCTGCCAAGAAAACATCCACACCCAAAATAAACTTTGTTGGCAAGTACTGAAGATATTGTGTTCCTCCTAACTCTTGTTTCTCTTCCACTTCAGGACTAATCTTTCTGTTTCTGCTGTTGTACCCATCTCTCTTCAGGACTTTGTTCAATCATACGTCTTTTTTTCTTGAAAGCTTATTTCTTTAATGATTTCTTTCTTCTCCCTTTTATTCATAAAAGCATACCTGTGTTTTCCATATTGACTTTGGGGGGAAACAAAACAGACATTTTCCCACATAATTCTTTTTCTACTTCTGTATTTCCTCTCTAGTCCTCAGTTCGCTATAGTGTATAGCGTTTCTACTCTACCCTTTTCTGAAACTACTTTCAAGAATTACCAAACACTTCATTGCCAAATCCAGGACCAGTTTTCAGTTTCATCCTGTTGACTTCTGACACAGTTGACTACTACACCTAAAAGTTTAGGTGGATCTTTATTGTATATCCAGCCACCCCATTTCCAGGGGTCTTAATTAATCTCCCCTTTTCATGTTCATTAAATGATGTTTCCTAAGATTCACATTCTCACACTTGTCTCTATTCACTCATTTCAAGAGGCAAACTCAAAATGTCTCCCTCAAGTCTAGTGCCATATTTTATGTATTCCCTGGTTGTCACTTATATCACTGTAGAGATGCCTACCATCTAAACCGTCCCCTTAACCCATGGTATCATGAAAGTCTCATAAAATAGCTGACTTTTGGGTGGGGGGAAGCAAATATTGTTTAAAAAAGTTTTTAAAATGATAAATGTTAAAATTAAAAGAAATTTTAAAA
Organism: Talpa occidentalis; assembly: GCF_014898055.3. Lineage (NCBI taxonomy): Eukaryota > Metazoa > Chordata > Mammalia > Eulipotyphla > Talpidae > Talpa > Talpa occidentalis. The sequence goes on from NW_023604972.1 coordinate 123,865,742, forward strand.
AATAGCTGACTTTTTACATGGAAAAGTTCAGTGACATTATGGCTTATTTATTGCCCCTTCCAGTAATTTACCTAATCCTTTTGCTTACGTTGCTGCAGTGAATCTACCAAAAGGTCTTTTCATCATAGCCACTGCCTTATTTTTAGACCTTCAGAGTCTCTTCCTCATTAACTGTCTTTTATTGCATCTAGTATCAAATCTGGTTGGTTTTCTGCTTAAAACTTTGCAGTTGACATTCCTTGCAACTGAATTGTCATCTTAATATCATGTAAGGCCTTACACAACCTGATGCCTGCCTCATGTCTGTCACCTCTACTTGGGTAGTGATTTTATATTGAATTACTGAGTCTTCCTAAAATTTAGCAGCCTTTTAACTCCAGTGGTGTTGTGTTTCTCTTTCTATTGAGACATTCTTTTTGCCTCACTAGTTCATTATTCCTTCAAATGTCACATACTTGGGGAAACCATTCTTACTGAATCAGATTAAAGTTAGTGATTCCTTTTCCTTTTCTTTCCCACAATAATCTGTCCACCCTTGTTGCACCACTTCATTGCATTGTAATACACTTATTTATTTGTATCTTCACTTAAATTGTTAGCACTTCAACGGCAACCACACGATCTTATTAGATTGCTAGAACTTAGGACGTAAACATGATATAGGCTTACACCATCCTACCTTTTTAGGTACTTGGTGTTATGAGAGCCTGTAGTGGGAAGGGAGAGGATCATAGGATATTAGCAGGTTTAAATGGAAAAAAGTCAGATGTATTTCATGAATCAGATTAAAAATAAACCAAGCAATTTATGTGCCTCTTCAAAATTCTGTTGTATGTCAAAGCAGTTGTTTTACTATTGATAAGAAAGATAGAAACTTGATTTAGATTTTTCATGGTATACATTTACACAAAAAAAAACATTAAAATGATTAATAATCTTTTTATTCACTTCTAGGTGGTAATAAGCTGCAATCAACAGGGAATAAAACAGAAGACTTAAAAGGAACCGAATGTGTTAAAAACACTCCTGTTACTTCTGTACAGATTACGGAAGTAAAACCAGACACAGTGTCAGAGCCAGTCACACCTGCATCTCTTGCTGCTTTACAGAGTGATGTGCAACCAGTGGGCCATGATTATGTGGAGGAGGTATTGGTTCAAGAGTACCTTTGCTCTGAGATTGGATTAAGGGGGAAAGTGTGTCATTTTATTGCAGGCATACTTTACATGTAAAATTAAAATTATATTCAATTTTCTTTTATCTATTATGCTTTACATTTAGGATGAAAGTTTTTTTGTGTGTGAAGAATGCCGTATAAAGTTGCCTCAGTAAAACCAAAGATTTTTTGTGAACTTAACCTCTTTCCATGGTAATACCATCACTGTGGTATAAAGTAATTTTCCATTTATTTGGCAGACATTCATGTTAATGTATCCTTCAACTCTTCTGAATGTAAAATATTGTGAACAGCAAAAATGTTAACATAGAGCCAGTATTTTTTCTTTCTTTTTTTTTTTAAGATTTATTTATACATACAAGAACTGGGGTACAGGCCAGAGGTGTGGGGGATGAGAAAACTCACCAGAGACAGAGTGGGGAGCAGAACAGGTCGATTGACTGAAATACACTGCTGAGGGGAGCAGCAGGCAGAGGTCTGCTGCGCCATGTGGGTAGCTGCCTGGCCGGGCATCGAACTCATGGCTGCAGTGGCTACGGATAGCTTCATAGGGTGCATCTTAACCCCTTGCACCACCAGGGAGGCCCCAGTATTTTTTCTGAACAACCATTTAGTTATATGAAATTAAGGTTGCTGAATTAACAGATCCTGTTTCTTTGGTTTCTCAAGCTGATTAGAAAACTATTCCTATTTTACAGGTAAAGTACACTCTCTAAAGGGAGGAGTGAGGGAACATCAAGGAAGTTGATAAGTATTTGCCTTTGACAGAAAGACTGCCATACAGTGGAAGAGCACTATTCTTTACTTTCAGTGTATTGTAGTATTTATAGTACTTCCCCCTTATCTGTGGGGGGATACTTCCCAAGACCCTCAGTGGATACCTAAAACTGAAGACAGTGCCAAACTCTATATATAGTATCTTTTTTTACTGTACATAAGTACCTATGGTGAAGATTAATTTATAAATTAGCACAGTAACATTAATGTATACAACAATTATAACAATGTACTATTGTAAAAGTTACACAAATGTAGCAAAATAGCTTACTGTATATAATATTTTCAGACCCCCCCTTTTTTTAGACCCCCTTTTTTAAGGGTCTTTTTTTATGCATGCAAGATCTGGGGTACAAGCCAAAGGTGTTGAAGGGTGAGAGGATTCGACAGAGGGGGTAACACAACAGGCAGACTGACTGAAATACACTGCTGAGAAGGAGCAGCCGGGGAGTCAGGAGGAGTCTGCTGTGCCATGTGATTAGCTCCCTGGCTGGGGATCCAGCTCCTGCTGCAGTGGCTGCGGATAGCTTCATAGGTTGTGTCTTAACCCCTTGCACCACCAGGGAGGCCCTCTCAGACCCTTTTTGACCATGTGTAACTGAAAAGTGAAACTAGTGATAAGTAGGATTAGTATATCTAAATTCTCTGAACTTCAGTGTCCACTAAAATTGAGATATTCCCCAACAAAGTTGTAAAGATTAGATGAAGTAAATGCTACATAGAGTAGTGCCTAGCATATAGTAGGTTTTTGGTATATATTTTTTTCCTTTTTACTCCATCAAGAAAAATTACATATTATGTTCTTTATTTACAACGTGGATAACTGGGCTGTGAGGTGTATGAGTAGTTCACAAATAATTTTAATTTTAAAATTACAATTCTTGGTAAGATTTGGTTATCTAAAAAGATGGTACAACCAGAGCCTCTTAATCTCTAGTGATACTGGTTAATCTTAAATTTCAGAGAATTGTGTTCAGTGCCAGTATTTAAAGTTAACACGGATGGCTTTTTGTTTGTTTTTTTAGATTTATTTATTTATGCATACAAGAACTGGGGTATAGGCTAGAGGTTGGTGGGGGTGAGAGGATTCTCCAGAGATAGAGTGGGGAGCAGAACAGGGCAGACTGATGGAAATACACTGCTGAGGGCAGCAGCAGGCGATTTAGGGGGGTCACCTCCCTGGCTGGGAATCTAACTTGTGCTGTAGTAACTGAGGATTGCACCACCAGGGAGGCCCCAGTTTTAATTTAATATCTGTTATAGACAAGCAGCGTTCTACTCTGCTTGTCTTACTTACTAAAGGTTGTGCAGTTAGAAAAAATTGATACTGATTTTCCATAAAGTTACATGTAAAAAAACTTTGAACTTTGTAAAATTTGTATACCAAAATATAATGCCTTTCAGTCATTCTTTTTTTTTAACAATACAAAGCATGTTTTTTTTTAAAAAAAAAAAAAACAGCATGAAACACAACAAAGCAAAAACAGACAATTTTAAATCAGAGACATACTGCAGGGAGGAGGAGGGAGAGGGATCAAGAGGAGGGAAAGAGGAGAACAGGAGACTGTGGTGATGGTGCACGGGTGCCTTGGGGAAAGAAATTATATGGGGACTCAACCTGAGGGGGTGGGGGGAAGCAAATACTGTTTAAAAAAATAAAAATTAAAAAAAAGATTTATTCATGCATACAAGAACCGGGGTACAGGCCAGATGCGGGGGAGGGTGAGAGGATTCACCAGAGACAGAGTGGGGAACACAACAGGCAGACTGACTGAAATACACTGCTGAGGGGAGCAGCGAATGAGACAGGAGAGGTCTGCCACACCATGTGGGATTCTCGCCAGGTGGCCGGGATCGAACACACACTGCAGAGGCTGCAGACAGCTTCACAGCTCTGTGCTCCAACCGCCTGTGCCAAGAGGGGTGGCCTCTTTCAGTGATTCTTTAGATTACTTTTTTTAAATTGAGGTATCACTGGCTTATATCCTTGTTAGTGTTTAGTTTTTATTTTTTTCTTGATTACTAAGCTTGATTACTTCCTAAGCTTTAGGGCCAGCTATCTTTGGGACCTTGTCCCTTCTAGAAGACAGACCGAGGAAGGCAGCTTTTCCAAGATTCTGCCTGAGTGTCCTGGGCAAGAAAGAATGTATATGGGTATCAGAGTACTCACAGCCTGGGTGGGAAAGCAAATTCTAGTTGTTCATAATTTGCTTTATTAGAGAAATGGTGAGAGATGATGAATGAAATCTTCAACTATAATATTTGCATTTACAATTCTTGTTTTTTCCCCCGTTATAAGGTACGAAACGATGAAGGAAAAGTAATTCGGTTCCATTGTAAATTATGTGAGTGCAGCTTTAATGATCCCAATGCTAAGGAGATGCATTTAAAAGGGCGAAGACACAGACTTCAATATAAAGTGAGTAAAAATTTACACACACATATCCCCATTTTAAATTACAACTGGAATCATTCAGAATACAACACAAAGCATTTAAAATTAACTCCCATTCTAAGATTAGTTTGTCATGTCTTAGATTCAGATGTTTTTTATTGAATCAGGGTTTTTTTTTTTTTTTAAAGATTTATTTATTTATGCATACAAGAGCTAGGGCACAGCCCAGAGGTACGGGGGCTGAGAGGATTCACCAGAGAGAGTGGAGAACAGAACAGGCAGACTAACCAAAATACACTGCTGAGGGGAGCAGCGGGTGAGACGAGAGGTCTGCTTCTACTTCGCCATGTGGGTTCCTCCCTGGCGCACTGGGCAGCGAACTTATGATGCAGAGGCTTTGGATCGCTTCATAGTGCAGTGCTTAATCCCTTGCACCACCAGGGAAGCCCTAGTTAGGTTTTCTAGGAACAATAAACCAGTATTTCATCATTTTTAGTGACTTGGGCAAAATAAAATTAAAATTGCTTGGCTCAAGTAATTATGTAAAGATAATTTGTTCACAAAGTATTTGAAAGAAGTGTCATGTCTCTACCTTTGTAGATAAATGAGTTTTGAGATGAGGAATTCTTTGCAAATATTTCAAGTGTCAAGTTAAATCTAAGTATTGTTATTAAAAATTTTTAATTAGATTGGACTAATGCACTAGATTCATGCTTTCTGAACACAAAAGTTATAAAAATTTATTTTTAAAGAAGATTCAGTTATGCTTGCAGGAATTAGGGTCTAGGCAGAAGTTTTGGGGGGGGTGAGAGGATTCACCAAAGACAGCAGGGAGCAGAACAGGCAGATTAACTGAAATATACTGCTGAGGGGAGCAGCGGGCGATACAGGAGACATCTCCTGCACCATGTGGGTTAGCTCCCTGACCAGGGATCGAACTGCAGTGGCTAGTGATCGCTTGATAGCGCTGACTTTAACACCTGAACCCCCAGGGAGGTCTAGTAATAAAAAGTTTGAATTTGTTAAAAAATAATATTTTTGTATGAAAAGAAACTTCCTGCAGACATTTAGTACCAATTTTTTATAATCAGATAAAGGAAAATTAAATATCCCTCAGTTTCCCTAAGGATTTCTTCTGTTGCACAACACTTATCCACTTTTTACATACTAAATGTATAATTTTAAAGTTGGACTAATAAGAATTTTGGGAAGGGGAAGAATTTTTAGTTTAATATTCCAAATCCTTCCTCAGATTCACCTTATTTGCTGACTTTGCTCTAACAGAAAATTTGCAACTATAAACCTCACAATGAAATAATAATGTGGGGTTGATTTTAAAATAAATGTTTAAAGTATATACATTAATCAGTCTAAAAACTTTAAATAAAATATGCAAGTGTATATGTCCTTAGAGTTCTGTATGTGCTGGGCTTGCAAAAGAATTGAACTTGCCTTTGGCTAGAGACTTGCTAGAAGAAAAGAAAAAAAAAAAAACACAAAAAGAGATGGCTAGTTCAAAGTCCAGACTCTTGGTTTTCTGAGTGTAAAATGAATAGGGTACTAGAAGATTGCCACTATTTTCAGCCATACTTAGATAGTGATTCTTTGTGTAGATTATTCATCAGTGTTGTTCCACCTGACAGGAGGAAAGGCCAGACTTACAGAATGTTCATTTATAACAGAGCTACATTGATGCTTCAGGCAACTTCCTGAGTTAGTGTTCTATCACAGAAAGCCTTATCAGTTCACTAATTCTAGTTAAGCTGTCAAGATAATGTGATTGTGTTTAATTTTGTAAGGTATGCAACAGAAATTTCCTTCCTCGTTGTCAGTTTTTCACTGTTTTGATTATGGGCCAAAAAATTTAAAAAAACATGTAGATTGTTGGAGGGTCTGCTAGTTTTTGTAATGTTTGGTCCATATTAACAGAAAAAGGTGAACCCAGATTTGCAAGTAGAGGTAAAGCCCAGTATTCGAGCAAGAAAAATTCAAGAAGAGAAAATGAGGAAGCAAATGCAGAAAGAGGAGTATTGGCGAAGACGGGAAGAAGAGGAACGCTGGAGAATGGAAATGAGGTAATACTTTTCATTCTTAGCATGATAATGAAAAGTTCAGCCTTTGTACAAAAACTTGGTTATTGTGAGTATGTGACTCCCTTTCACAGCAACCCAAATTTAGTTGATATACTTTTTGTCATTTTTTAGGGAAGATGCTAGGTCTTCCTGAATGCATTAAATTGCCTAAGATGCATTCAAATTATTGGCTGTTAACAACAGTATTTGTGTATTTTGTGGTAGATGGTGTCTTATATATGTTTAATATGCAAAGAAACAGGTAAATACCACAAATGGCTCCATTTAAAACAAGCAAAATAAAATACTATATTTCATAATAAAAGTCCCCAAATATAAGATTAAAACACTAATACTATTTTTTTATTTTAAAGAACATCTATAGAAACAAGACTAGGGAAGAAGAAATAACATATCTTCCAGAGCTATATTAATGTTTAGTTTTATTGTAACACTGACTAATCTTTAAATGGTGCACTGCAGTGGATTTTAATATATTCACAGCATAATACAACCATCACCACAATTCTGGAACATTTTCACCACCCTGAAAGAATCCGTTAGCATTAACTCTTATTTTCTTCCTCCTCCCTCCTCTATCCCTAGGCAACCTGTAACATACTTTTTATCTCTAGAGATTTGCTTCTTCTGGAGATTTCATACAGTATGTGGTCTTTTGTATCTGGTTATTCACCTGGCATAATGTTTTCAAGACTCATGAATGTTGTAGCATGTGTAAATTCTTTGTTCCTTTTGGACCTCCCTGGTAGCCTAGGGGTTAAGTCTCAGTGCTACCACCTGAAAGGCCTACCTCCATGGCCTGAGTTTGATCCCCCAGCCATGGAGCTAGACCGTACGGCACAAGAACCCCTCTCCTGTTTCCCTTGCTGTTCCTCTTCGCAGTGTATTTCAGTAGGTCCCCCTGGTCTGCACCCCCGTTCTCCTGCCTACACACCCCTCCTCCACCCGGCACCTCTGGCCTGCATCCCAGTTCTTCTGAGCAAGGATAAATACATGAAATCTTTTTTAAAAAATTCTTTGTTCCTTTTTGTGACTTAGTAATAGTCCATTATATGCATGTAACGCCTTTTGTTTATCCATTCATCAACTAACAGACATTTGTATTGCTTCTACTTAGGTTATCATGAATACTTCTGTGTTTGTGTACAAGTTTTTGAATTATAATTTCAAAAATACGAACAGAAGCATAATGTACACATACTTTATACCCCACTTTTTATATTTACATATCAATGTTTTAATAGAGTAGGGGTTATTTTTTTTCCATGATAGTGTAATATTCTCTTATTGCAGATAAAAAAATTTTCTTTCTATCCAATCTCATTCTTAGATACTTAAGTTGCTTCCAGCCTTTTCCTGTTGTAACAAATACATTGATTATCTTCAAGATAATGTTATTGCATAAATCATGATTAGTTGCTAATAGTAAAACCCCAGCAATGGAAATAAGTATTGAAGTTTCCAAAGAACTTTTTTTTTTTCAAAGATTGATTTATGCATACAAGAGCTGGTGTACAGGCCAGAGGTGTGGGGGCTTAGAGGATTCACCAGAGACAGAGTGAGGAACAGAACAGGCAGATTGACCAAAGTACACTGCTGAGGGGAGCGGCGGGCGAGTCAGGAGAGATCTGGTGAGCCATGTGGGTTTCCCTGGCCTGCCAGGTATCGAACTTGTGCTGCAGAGGCTGCAGATAGCTTATAGATTGCGTTTTGACCCCTTGCGCCACCAGGGAGGCCCCTCCAAAGAACTTTTGCTTGTGTGGATTATAGTTTTCAAGATTTACTATAGAAATTAAGACTGAGGTGTTTAAGTATTTATGAATTTTTTAAGTTATTAATGTTTAAGTATAATGTTGATTATTTTTGTTACAGTTAGTATAACTTATTAATGTTTTATTGAGATACAGAATTATTCACTAAATAATTTTTTTCTCCTCTAAAAAGGAGAAAGAATGACATTCTGTATTAGCAAATATTAATGCCTGGCTAAGGAGAAGGTAGCGTACTCATTATCTGCTTCTTTGTTTAGTATGTTGTGAAAGCACACATTGCCACTGCACTCCACTGTACACTAATAAAAGAATTAGTAGGAGAGAAAATAATAATGTCTTAGTATGACTATGAAAATAATTTACACATCATGAATCCCTTGAAGGCATCTCTGGGGCTCATAGATCACACTTAAAGAGAGAACTGCTGTTGTAAATTACTAAAATCTCTGTCAATGAGAGTGAAATGTGAGAGCCTTTAAAAATATATATTTATTTTATTTGTTTGTTTGTTTATTTATTTATTTATGCGTACAACAACTGGGGTCCAAGCCAGAGGTGTGAGGGGTGAGAGAATTCACCAGAGACAGAGCGGGGAACAGAACAGGCAGATCTTCTGAAATACACTGCTGAGGGGAGCAGCAGGCAAGACAGGAGAGGTCTGCTGTGCCATGTGGCTTAGCTCCCTGGCTGGGGATCAAATTCAGGCTACAGTTGCTGGTTGTAGTTTGATAGCACTGAAATTTTAACCTCTATGCCATCAAGATGGCCCAAGAGCCATTTTTGTTTCAGTTTGAATTCTTTGATTTGATGGCAGATTGAATTTTTATTTCGTGTTTGACCACTTAAATTTCTATAATAAATGGCCTATTCATTTTTTTTTATTTACCTCTTATTGATTCTTAGACACTCCTTATTTTAGCAATTAACCCATTAACATAATAATTTTAGGTAGTTTTTGCTGTTTTTAAGTATCAGTGTTTTTTGATAATTATTTAAATCTTATCGGTCTCATTTTTGAAGTTTCTACCTCTGTAATATATAGAAAATGCTTGTCTATATCTAGATTATATAATTATTTCCTCTTTCACTGATACTTGATTTATTCAAAGCACTTCTGTGTGTCAGGGATTGTATTAGGCACTAAGTATGAATTGGTAAGCAATGAATAAAGGTCTCTGCCTTCACTTAACAATTTAAGTTTAGTAGTAAGAGTTAGCTATTAGAAACTGTCATAAACATAGATTCAGACTGTTTTTATTTATCTCCTAAGGCCTTAATAACAGGAAAGAAGTGTGTTCTTATTTGGACAACCTAGTAAAAATTTTCTCATTCCCAGCCTGAGGAAATAGATAATTTCTGCAGTGCTACTTGAGAAACGTGCTTTTTTCTTAGGTTTTGTAATAAACAAATGTATCTTATAAACCCTTTTGCCGCTAAAATTTACTTTAGAGACGTGATTTCTCTTGGGAGTTAATGGTATTCTAGTTTGAAACTGTAATTCAGGATAGAACTGAAAGAATGAGATAGTGAAAAATATTGAACAAAATGTTGACCTTTAAAGCTGAGGCTACGTACTGGCTCTCCATAGTCCCCATGGTCCAAGGTCAGCTGCAGGTGTTAACATTTTTAGTGTAAATGGCATTTTAAAAATAAAAATAAAATTTATTTAAAAAAATATAAAATCGGAACCAACATTCAAAGACCATGAGGTTTCACAAACATTCTGATGACCTCAGCAACACATTCTGTATTCCCTTGTAGTAATTAACAAGAACTGACACGGTGCTGTTGTCTCTAGAACTTGTACTTTCTGCTTCAACATAGCACTCATCAGTTTGAGACTGAACTGAATGGGAGTTGACAATCATTGCCTTGCGCTGTTGTTTTTCCTTTTAGTAGAGAAATGTCTTTGCCTCTTCCTATCATAAATGGGGAAATAAAAGCAGTCTTAAAAGGTTGTACTGATGAACGTGCTAGAGAACACATTTTATTGAAGTTGTGTGGAAAATTCCTAATTGTATGTTTTGGATCTTCCCCTTAGATCATTGGTCTGGCCACTGTTACTATGCATTTCAGTTTACAATTTCTCTTGAAAGAGGGAGAGTTTGGGGGCCTCACTGGTGGTACAAGGGGTTAAGTCGCAGCATTCTGAAGCTATCCGCAGCCACTGCAGCACAAGTTTGATCCCGGCCAGGGAGCTACCCACATAGTGCACCAGACCTCTCCTGTCTCGCCTGCTGCTCCCCTCAGCAGTGTATTTCAGTGGATCCACCTGTTCTGCTCCTCACTCTGTCTCTGGTGAATCCTCTCACACACACACACCCACCTCTGGCCTGTACCCCAGTTCTTGTATGCATAAATAAAAAATCTTTTTTTAAAAAAAAAATGTTTGGAAGAAATCCTGAGTTTCTTTTTAAAGATTTATTTATTTATACATATAAGAGCTGGGGTCTAGGCCAGAGGTGTGGGGGGTGAGAGGATTCACCAGAGACAGAATGGAGAACAGAACAGATGAATTGACTGAAATACACTGCTGAGGGGAGCAGCAGGAGAGGTCTGCTGTGCCATGTGGGTCAGCTCCCGGCTCGACTGGGGATCCAACTTGTGCTGCAGAGGCCTGGGACAGCATCACAGTGCTGTGCTTAACCCCTTCTACCACTAGGGAGGCCCCAACCCTGAGATTTCTGATGGTAGCATTTTTTACTTTGTCCTTAGGCTATCAAGTTTAGCTCTGCTTTTCTTTGTTTTCTCACTTTGTCTTTTCAGTTAGAGTCACTTAAATGAAAGCAAATAAAATCAGACCTAGTAGTGGATAAAAAGGTGTTAGCTAGATTGATTTGAGGTGTTTTGATTTAATTGCCTTTGTTTTTTTAAAGATTTATTTATTTATTTATATAAGCACTGGGTACAGTCAGAAGCGCTGGAGGGTGATAGAATTCGCCAGAGCCAGAGCGGGGAACAGAATAGGCAGACCGATGAAATACACTGCTGAGGGGAGCAGCGGGCGCAGCAGAAGAGGTCTCTCGTGCCATGTGGGACCCTTGCCGGCAGCTGGGGATCGAACCTGCGCTGCAGAGGCTGTGGGCAGCTTAGCAGTCCAGCACTGAACCACTGTGCCACCGGGGGAGGCCCTGATTTAATTGCTTTTATGTCATTGATACACAGCTCTTGGTTGTATTTTCTCATAGATTTTTTTTTTTTAAAGATGTGTTTATTTATACAAGAACGGGATACAGGCCAGATATGTGGGAGGGTGAGAGGATTCACCAGAGACAGAGCGGGGAGCAGAACAGGCAGCTGACTGAAATACACTGCTGAGGGGAGCAGCAGGCAAGACAGGAGAGGTCTGCTGTGCCATGTGGGTGTATCTGCAGCTGGCTGGGATCAAACCCGCACTGCAGAGGCTGCGGACAGCTTCACAGCGCTGCGCTCAACCTGCTGGCGCCACTCGGGAGGCCCTTCCTCATAGGTTTATAATAGTCTCTATGTTTCAGACGATATGAAGAGGACATGTACTGGAGAAGAATGGAGGAAGAACAGCATCATTGGGATGATCGCCGCCGAATGCCTGATGGAGGTTATCCTCATGGTCCCCCAGGCCCATTAGGGCTTCTGGGAGTCCGACCAGGCATGCCTCCTCAGCCACAGGGGCCTGCAGTGAGTATCTGTTTTGTTTATATAGGGGTAAAAGTATACCACCGGTTAAGAAATAGAAGATAACTGCTTGAAGTGCTAACTTTACACTTTTTTTTTTTTTAAAGATGTATTTATTTATGCAAGAGCTGGGGTGTTAGGCCAAAGGTGCTGGGGGGCAGTGAGAGGATTCACCAGAGACAGAGTGGAGAGCAGAACAGGCGGATCCACTGAAATACACTGCTGAGGGGAGCTGCGGGCGAGACAGAAGAGGTCTGCTGCACCATGTGGGTCACCTCCAAGGCAGGCCAGGGAATCCAACTCGTGCTGCAGAGGCTGCCGATAGCTTCTCAGTGCTGTGCTTATTAACCCCTTGCACCACCAGGGAGGCCCCCAAAACAAAAAATACTTAGAATCACTGTTTTTTTTGTTTGTTTGTTTTGTTTTTTGGTTTTTTAAGATTTATTTATTTAATTTTTTGTTTATACAAGCACTGGGTACAGTCAGAAGCGCGGGAGGGTAAGAGAATTCACCAGAGTCAGAGCAGGGAGCAGAGCAGGCAGAAGGACCGAAGTACACTGCTGAGGGGAGCAGCGGGCGGCAGGAGAGGTCTGCGCGCCATGTGGGACCCTCCTCCGGTGGCCAGGGAGCAGCCGGGGATTGAACTGGCACTGCAGAGGCTGCGGGCAGCTTCGCAACCTAGTGCTCAACCGCTGCGCCATTGGGGAGGCCCTAGAATCACTGGTCTTTAAAGTAAAAAGTGTTTTTATAACCTTTGATGATGTGTATTACAGATTTACTTGTTTTGAGGCTAAGCATGTGTATGTTACATATGCTTGACCCATACACCCATATTCTTTATTGTGCACTCATTTTAGAAGCACAGGCTTTAGAAGGTCAAAATTTGAAGTAGGAAAAAATGTTAAATTACTGGTAATGCAAAGAATAATTCTACAGGAACGTCAGTTGCCTTCAAAATTAGTCGTTTCTGCCTATTTAAACTTTTTCGTGGTTTTTATTTTTGTTTTTACTGTAATGGAGTAAAGGAGAATATTTTAAATGAATGCTATGCACATTTTACTTTCTCATTGGAAAGATATGATAGAAATACACAGTTAAAAAATGATAGCTTTTGTTCAAGCAGCATTTTTTCTTAAATAACTTTTTTCTTTCTAGCCTTTACGTCGCCCTGACTCATCTGACGACCGTTATGTAATGACAAAACATGCTACCATTTACCCAACTGAAGAAGAGCTACAGGCAGTTCAGAAAATTGTTTCTATCACTGAACGTGCTTTAAAACTTGTTTCAGACAGTTTGTCTGAGCATGAGAAGAGTAAGAACAAAGAGGGAGATGATAAGAAAGAGGGAGGTAAAGACAGGTGTGTTTTCAAAGTTTTTACTTTGTGCATGCTTGGTTTTCCTTATGTTGCCTTCTTACACTTGAATAGAAGTTACAAAGCTTCAAAACTCTAGTTTGAGTCTACATGACTTCTTATGGTTGTGTTAGATTTTTAATGTATTCAACAGGTTTTTGCCAAAACGAGAAATGCACAGTTTACCAACACATAATACGCTCCAACTTTAAAATTTCACCCATTTTATTTACATTTATATAAAACTATTCTGAGTCTGATTTAAAGGCAGCCTTTGTAGTTTTCCAATTTCATTCCGCAGCTATTCAGTTTTCATTTGTTTCATCTGTCCTACATTCACTCTTTTCTCTTAATGCACTCACCATATGACATGAATAAATCAGTCTTTAGCAACATTTTTCATATCAGGTTTTGCATTATGATCTGGAACTTTTCATTTTCCCTTACCATTGGAAATATTTTTGTATTAAACATGATTCTTACTATTTTAATTTGTAAAATGAGACACAGAAGCATTAATGTTCTTTGCTTTGTGGTTGTCACTGTGAGAACAAGGACTTTTTTTTTCAATTTCTGTTTTTTATTTTTAAATAATTTTTTACTTATATCTTTTAAATCATTGTGTATTCCCAATAAAATTCCCACCACCAGTTCACCTGTAAACTATCACCATAGTCCCTTGTGCTCTTCTCTCCAGTTTTGACCCCTTTTCCTCCCCCTCCCTCACAGATTGTCTCTTATTTATGGTTGCCTGCTAGTTATATTATTGCTGTTGTTTTCCTTACCCCCTCATTTGGCTCCCCTATATTCCTCCTGTAAGTGAAACCAATCAGTATTTTTTCTTTTTCCTTCTGGTTTATTTCACTGAGCATGATCCCTTCAAGCTCCATCCATGTTGCTGCTAAAGGCATGAGTTTATCTTTTTTGATTGCTGAGTAATATTTCATTGTCTATATATACTACGTCTTCTTGATCCAGTCATCTGTTTTTGGGCATTTGGGTTGTTTCCATGTCTTACCTATTGTGAATAATGCTGCAGAAAACATCGGGATGTGGGTATCTTTTTGAATTAATATTTTTGTGTCCTTTGGGTAGATTCCTAGGAGTGGAATTGCAGGGTCATGTGGTAGTTTGAGGAACCTCCACACAGCTCTCCATAGTGGTTGAACCAGTTTGCCCTCCCACCAGCAGCGCAGTCAACATTTGTTGTTGCCTGCTTTTTTAATGTTTCATTCTCACTGGTGTAAGGTGGTATCACATTGTGGTTTTGATTTGCATTTCCCTGATTATAAGGGACATTGAACATTTTTTCACATACCTGTTGGCCGTTTGCATTTCCTCTTTGGAGAAGTGTCTTTAGCTCTTCTGACCATTTTTTGACTGGATTGTTTACTTTGAGAACAGGAACCTATTCATTCATAAATAAATATTTTTAAAAGTTGTCCATATTTCTTATCTAAATGAAAAGGATAGTTCTAAAAATATTGATACAAGTTGATGAAAATTTTAGTGGTACAAAAGTTACTTACCATTTTGTAGTTAGAGGTTATCATGGTTTTGGTTGAGAATGTTGTAATTTGATTTCACTGCAGAGCTTTAAAAGGAGTACTGCGAGTGGGAGTATTGGCAAAAGGATTACTTCTCCGAGGAGATAGAAATGTCAACCTTGTTCTGCTGTGCTCAGAGAAACCTTCAAAGACATTATTAAGCCGAATTGCAGAAAACCTACCCAAACAGCTTGCTGTAAGTATTATGGAAATGTTCATTTTTACCACTTGTCAGATTGGAAGGTTTTTGGCAGGACTAACTGTGCTTCAGCTTAAACCTTAAGTCAGCCTTTAACATTTTGGCTTGACTTTCCATGTTGAGTATTTTTGTTTGTGCAAATTGGTAGAACTACTTTCTACTGTGTCTTGTTAGGTTTTAGAAGTGCATATACTTTGGCATGAAGCCATCTTGCCAATTTATTTAAAAGTATAAAATTACAGCACATGTCCTTTTCCTGTTCTTTATTCTGAAATTTGAATCCTAAGAAAGAAGGTAGTTGTTCAGGACAGAGTGTTTTGTTGGTTCTTGTATTTTTAACACAGCTGGTGTATAGCAAGCTTAAATTTTAATTCATCAGCCTCTTGCCTATTTAGTTTAATGCATGTTTTTAACGAAATGTAATTAAATGAGTCTTTCTGATATGAATTTCTCCGAACTTACTGTAATTTTAGTTTTCTACATCTTGTGATGTTAGGATATATTCTATCTCTATCCAGCAAATCATGGCAATGTACAGTTAATAGACTATTGCCTTTTGGTTCTACAGAAATTTTTTTTTTAATTTGAATTTTTAAATATTTTATACATTAGCTTGTCAGAATCTCAGACTGGGTTTTAAAATGAAAATCCCTTGACAAATTTAATGTATGAAACTTATATCAAAACCTTTCAATTTAACTAGGCATTCTAAATCCCAGAATTGACATTTTACTGATGACATATGTTGTGCAGTATAAGTCAGAATAAATAGTGCTTGACGATAGCAGATAATAAAAGGCCTAGTGAATCTCACTGTTGAACTCAAGCACTGACAACTGTGGCACTACTTTTGTTTGCTTTACCATTGTTCTAGAGTCAAGTTTTATTGTGGATGAATCTTTTTATTTATTGGGGCCAGTAACTGGCATTGTGTCTATTTACCCTTCTTGAGGCTGCTGAGGCAATGAAGGACTAGAAGAAAAGGTTTGGAGATCTTTAAAGAATTATGTAATCTACAGGAAACATCTTGATGCTAGTTACGATGCTTAGTAAACTACAAGGCAGGAAATACTAATCCTAACAAAATTATTAGTAGCTACACAATTAAGCTTAAAGCAGAATACGCTTTCCAAATCAGTTTGTTCTCATAGTCCAAGTAGATAAACAACATGAATGGCGTTCACCACCATCCATTATACAGTCCTTTCTATGTATTTGCACTGTGTTAAGTACTTTATATATTTAATTAAGCCACTCTTCCAACATTACTGTAGGTTAAGTACAATTATTATCTTTGCTTTAGAGAAACAAGCATAAGAAAAGTTAATTAATTAGCTCATCTTTGTATCATTAGTAAAGTAGGAGAGCTAGGATTTCAGTAGATACTGTACTGGTACCAACACTATGTAATTTCTAGAGTCTTCATTGGTTTATATAAACTGGAGCTTTATTACATGTCTACCAAGTCACAGTGAAGCCTGGTTTTTCATGTTGACTAGGATTTCTGTACCCTGATGAAATTTAGATCTGTTGATTTCACAGTGTACAGTAGGAATAGTTGAATTGTGATGCCTGTTAGCTTCAGGTATCTTTTAATCTCATTTAAGTTCTGCAATTACAGGAGTATTTAACTACCCAGATACTATTTTGGAAAGTACAGTAATAATGTCAGTGTTTCTTTGTCTAAAAGTTTATTATCTGAGAGGGACATACACATATAATTCATGATACAAATAATGGTAAATATTATTTCAGTCAAAGTTGTGAAAGGAGGGGCCTCCTTGGTGGTGCAGGGGGTTAAGCAGCGCACTGTGAAGCAGTCCACAGCCTCTGCAGCACAAGTTCAATCTCCGCCTGGCCAGAGAGAAACCCACATGGCGAGGCAGACCTCTACTGTCTCCCCTGCTGCTCCCCTCAGCAGTGTATTTCAGTTTGCCTGTTCTGTTCCCCGCTCTCTGTCTCTGGTGAATCGTCTACACCCCCCTCAACCCCCTGCATCTCTGGACTGTACCCCAGCTCCTATATGCATAAATAAATAAATCTTTAAAAAAAAGGTGTGAAAGGAAAGAGGAATAAAAGATTAATGATATTTGCATATATTGCAAGATTTCTTGGAATAGTACATGATCTAATACTTATAAAATGCTTAAAATAGTGAGAAGGTGAAAACTGCTTTGTATGTTTACTATTTTCTTATACTCTCCATTACATAGGTTATAAGTCCTGAGAAGTATGATATAAAATGTGCTGTGTCTGAAGCGGCAATAATTTTGAATTCGTGTGTGGAACCCAAAATGCAAGTCACTATCACCCTGACATCTCCAATTATTCGAGAAGAGAACATGAGGGAAGGAGGTTGGAAAGCCCTTAAACATTCTACTTTTCTATTAACTTTTTTTTTTTTCATTTACCTACTCTTAAGATGGCATTAAGCCCTAGAAGGCAACATGCTGGCATTTCATATGAATTTAACAGGTTTTGACTTATATGGCAACCAATTTTTCCCAGAAAATATTGCTCTTTTTAATAGTGTACTTTCATATAAAACATTAATGGTATTATTAATTTTCTTCATTTTTTTTTCTTTTCTTGCTAACCTCAGATTTCTGGAAAAAAAAAGTTCAAAATTATTTTTATCGGTATAGTTGAAAAAAATTTTTTTTAATGTTTCTGGTAAGGAGCTACAAATTTAACTTCTATTAAGATGTTTTTTCTCTTGCCTTCTCTTTGCAAAAAAGACAAGAGAGGTTCCAGGAATAAAATTGGTTAAAAACTCCTAACACATATATTTTAAGAAGCTTTGTTATATATGTAATCATGGATTTGGCTTGTCCTGAGGTAAATATTTCTAGTTTTCTGAGGTTGCTCTTTGGTTTGGAGCACTTTTACAAATGCGGAAGATCCAAATGCATGTAGATGGGGCATTTGACCCCAATATTATAATAGAGATACTGAAAAGTAAATGGTGTAGGTGTAGTTAGTGAGTTATGGTACAATTTAGGGTTTTTAAACTTTACAACTGTAGAATATGAAATCCTGCTGGTGCCAGCAATGTTGCTTTAGGGACTGTTCTGTAACATTTTCAAAGCTTCACAAGCTTTTAAGCCAAAAGCATGGTCAGTGTCTGCATATGTTGGTTCTGTTGTTTTATGGGTCAGATAAAATTTACTTTGTTTCCTTTCATGTTGTTTTGTACTTCTTAGGTATGAAATTATAGTTTACACTTATTTGTCAAACAGAGAAAAGTATCATATTCAATATTAAAAATAACTTGTCTAAAATAACATCAATAGGCTCTCAATTATTTCCCCTTTAAATTTGTTTTCTTACAGCAAAGCAATTTTTTTTTTTTAAGGAATTGGAATTCCACAACCCAGAAAAAGAATTTACTAAAAATGTGGTCACTGAGAGACATGTCTAATCTTACATACTTTGTACATGCACCATATCAGAACTGTATTTGTATAAGCTTTGCATCTTAAGAATAAATGGGTTTTGTGTAAAGAATCTTTTATATGACCATGTTTCCACTCAAGGTTTGACCGTGAACATTGCTGGGATAAGCAGTTCCTGAATCAATTGGTCAGTTTATGTATAGCATATGACTCTTAGGATTTGAAAAATAGTATAATGTATTATAAATGAAAGTTGCTGTATTTTGTATAAAATTATAATTTAACTATTTTTGAGCTTATTTTGTTAAATTATATTTAGGCCTAATATGCCATTTGTTATGTTGCAAAAGTCTAAAGTTAATAGTATTATATGTGATAGTCTTTGGTAACCTATCCCTTCTAAAGGAAACAAAACTATATTTTTGTCTGACCCAGACTTGAGTTTAGAATTATTGTTCTGAATTTCATAAATATGGTGAGATAAAATGATCAATCCAAAATTAAGAGCTTTTACTTCAAGACACTGAGCTGGAAAGTTGGATGTGCAAAAAAATGTAGAAACATTATAGAATGTTCCTTGCTGCAGATTAACTGCAGTAAACCATGTCTTTAGCTTCATTATGAAGATTGCTTCTTTCTTGCTGCAGAATAACGGTATGTATTCTCTCTCACTGCAGCTCCCAATGCTCTGTGTCTTAAAATCATTTAAGCCTTTAGCTTGCTTTGGGGAGTTAGTACAGGGGTAAGGAAGGCTTTGCCGGAAGAGCAATTGTAAATCACAAGACTTTTGCGCATAGTACAGTAGCTTCTTTAATGCGTAATAGCCTCTTTAATACAAAAAATTGATGGAAATGATTAAGTCACCTAAATAACTGTTAAACGCATGATGGATCTATTTTATGGCACTGTGTTTGACAGTTAAACATTCAGTAAACATCTAATTGACTGAAGCTTGAAGTGTTCAAAATGCTCTAACCCTTGCTACAGAGTCTTTTCTGCAGCAAGTCAAGTATTGTGTGTGTTTTTTTTCCACCTGTAGCTTATCAGACCCGGTCCAAAGCCTTCTAGCAGAGGGGATTGATTCCTGTCAGGGGTTGCTGCCAAGACATCGGAAGGATTTTTGACCAAGGTTTTCAAAAGCTCAGTGTCACACCTGCCATATGATTAAGGAGGGATTTTGGATGCAGAGTCTAGCATTTATTGTCTTTTGTGTAGCTGTTTTGTTTGTTTTGTCTTTGTCTCTTCTAGAATTGAGCAGTGTTCACACTAATTTTTAAATGGTTGGGTGGATTATATTTTACATAACCATGTTAATTTAAATTAATATATTCCCATTAACTTTTAATCATAAAATAGTGTGGACACAGCATGTCTTCTAACTAGTGATTAACCCCTTAAAACTTGTAAAATACATTCATGTAGGATAAGAATTTGCATTTGTTTTTTTGTTTGTTTGTTTTTTGTTTTAAATAAAGTAACATTTTTGTTAACTGGGTACTAGGCAACAGCTGTGATTTTAGTTACAGTATTATCTAAGGGGTTAATCCACTTGATATATAAAATGGGTGCAAAAATCCACACTCTAAATTTACCAGAAATTTCCTACTTACTGTTCTAATTTGTTTTAAAATTGCAATAGGTGTCTTGGCATCTTTGAAATTGTGTCAATTAAAATTTCCAAAGTTAAGAATGCTCATGTGCAAAAAAAAATTACTTTAAATATTGGAGGAAATTATAAGTGAATTTATGTTAGAGATTCAGAAACATTTTTAGAAGGAGATTGCACATTGTCACCTATTTGCATTCTAGTTTTAGCAAATAATGTAAGTAAAGGACATGGAAAGAGGTTACTTCCACATGTTCTGTAACCTGCTTTTGGGGAGTGGTGTTTTTGTTGTTCTCTTTTTTTTTTCTTCCCTTTTTCACTACTTTAGTTAGCTGTGCTTTCCTTTGTTCCTTTTCCTTACTTCAGAATAGCCCATTTCTTAATGTTCAGTCTATTTCTGATTCAGTATTTAGTTCTTACCAATTTTGAGATTATTACTTTGAAATAATTACCATATTTATCTTTGATAATCTAAGTTGCTTCTACCATGTACTCTGAAAAATCTAGACATGTAATTATTTTAGGAATACAAACAAAGAATTGAAATCCAGACACGATACACTATCACTTTTTTTTCTTTGACTATCACTTTTTAAAAAATGTTTTTTAATATGTCATCTACTCAAAGGCTTTATAATTTCTGAGTACTCTTGTAAAATAGACATTCCTAGTAAGTTGCCTGGAGTTGTGGTAGTACTCTTAAAACCATTTTTAACTTTTTCTTTTATCATATAATTCTTTTGTCTGTCATATTCATTTGGTATTGTTATTTACTACATAATACCCTAAATAATAATTTTGGTGCTTTTTAATCAGAAGACAAATTCAAAGCTTACTTGCCTAATAATTTCCTGCTGTTTACAAAATACGTAAAACACTATTAAAATCAGCAAAAGTTGTGAATTATATTGATTTAATTTATATTTACTCATGAGTAGTTTTATTAGCAAATTTGCTGTTATTTGCATACACATTTACAAATATGTTCCGGTGAATATAAAGCTGGCTTATCAACTACCTGTATGAATGTAAAGCTAATTTATTATCCTGGTAGTTTCAGATTCTCTGCTCAAGTTTACCTAGCTCATTTATGTTTTAATACAATAATCTGATCAAAATCAATTCATATAGCTGATTTTATACCTTAATAGACCCTACATAATTTTTCATTAAAACATTCTGCTTACTACATTTCTTCTATTTCTGTACTTACTATATTTAACCATTCTAGTTCCTATTGCCCTTTTCTTCTTTACTCATTGTTTCTGTAATTATTTGGAATACTTTAAGGGAACTTTTAATTTTAAAGCATATTTCATATTCCCTTAACTAAATCAGTTGAACTCTTAGAATACCTATTTTTTTTTTCTGTCGTTATTACTGTATTGGTCATTCCATATTTATCATTAATGCTTTGCTAAATTAGCTCCAGAATAACTTATGACCATTTAGAATACTGAACAATTGCAATAGTGTATTGTACATTCTCATTTATTAAGGTGGATTTTTGTGTTCCCTTTTGTCTTGTCGTCTTTGTGCTAGTGCACTGTGTCCAGTAATCCTTCCTTTTAATTTTATTTTGGTGGGTAGGATTTATATTAGCAGAAATTATTATATCACTAAGTTAAATTTTTAATTATTATAAAATCCTTTTGATCTTCATATTGGATTATGTAAATTTGTTGAAAATAACTTCCCGGGCACATTAAAGTGCTAATAAACTCTCAAATGGCTCATGTGACACTGATGCTACATTAAGGAAGTGTCTTGCTCACCTGGTCAAACACCCATTCCTCACTGCATTTTGCCAATTCAATCCATTTTAGATGTAACCTCGGGTATGGTGAAAGACCCACCGGACGTCTTGGACAGGCAAAAATGCCTTGACGCTCTGGCTGCTCTACGCCACGCTAAGTGGTTCCAGGTTCGGAACATCATTTTACTTTTTTCTTGTAGCCTTATGAGAGAGTAGTTCAGTACATGTTTAACTGTGTTTAAACATTTCAAAAGCTTGTCCAAGCAATACTATTTTAAATTAAATCTCAGAAAATATGTTAACATAGAAAGCTGGATATGAAGATCTGCATATTGCAGTTACTCTTAATTTGACAATAAACTTAGGTCTGGGGGGTGTTTTGTAGTTTGGGTATTTTTTGTTTTTCTTTTTCTTTTTTCCAGTGGCTATATTTAAAGTTGACTTGTTTAGAAACATCACATGTTTATATTATATTCCATAAGGCTGCAGATTAACTTTGCTTTAAATAATGGAATATGTGTTTAAAGCTTTGTGTATAGTTTTAAGATTTTTTTCCCCCTCTTTCTCTAAGTTAATAAGTGTAGGGAGTGAAAGGTGAGGAAGAAGCTGTTTGGTTTAGTGACTTTGCAGTCATGCAAAGGCACAGAAGGGAAACCAAACAGATTTCCTTAACCTTTCAGTCCCTAGACAAACTTTTTAGCTCTTTACTTTTTCTTTTATTTCTAATGTAGGCAGATTTTTTTTTTTTTAAGTTTACTGTTTTAAATGAACACAGGTCAAGGTTCACAGGGGATCAAGAAAAATTATTCTTGTATAATCTGTTTACTTTGACCTAAAATACGAGCTTTAAAATACTAACCCTGGCATAAAATATTGCTGTAAATGGCAGCTCATTGAATCCAATTTTAAGTGTGGTTATTTTTGTTTTATTTTTATCTGAGCTTCCATTGAACAGTGGTATTTTAACTTTTTTTCATCAAGGGATATTTTCAATATTTCTAAGGTTAATTCAGTTGGTTTCTGTGTTGCTCTCAAGGCTAGAGCTAATGGTCTGCAATCCTGTGTGATTATCATACGTATTCTCCGAGACCTCTGTCAACGAGTGCCGACTTGGTCTGATTTTCCAAGCTGGGTGAGTAGCTTGTAGCTGTAAGACATGTAAGACAAACATTTAGGAAACATTTTGCAGTTTTTAATAGTCTAAGTTTACATTTAATTTAAAACTTTTCCATTCCCTAAATATAATTTCTTTCCTTTTCTATTGAGAAATCTTAGGGATCTTAGAGGGCTTAATTTTCAGATAATTTCCTATTTAAAGAATTGTACTTGATATTTCCTTTTGTATTTTTTCTTTTTCTGTTTTTCTTAGTGTTTATTAACTTCTCAAATAATAGTCATTAATTTTTTATATGCCATGGTAATAGATGAAAATGAACCATTAATCTTTTCATACAGTATATTCTCTGTTGATGTTTTAATAACATATATCACTTCAAATTCAAAAATAATACATTATTCAAAAACAATGCACAAAGATAAAGGTACAGAATAGTGAGAGTCATCTCATCTTAACAGTTTGTTGTGATTTCTTCCCCCACCCAAAAAAAAAAAATGCATGTGTGCATATATATCTCATGCAATTTTTGTGTGTTTGTAAAATATCCCATTGATGTTTGGACCTTTTTAGTTTCTGAATAGCAACAATTCAGATAGAGAGGGACTCACTCAAAAATATAGTTAAACATTGATTCCATCATTGTATTAGTTGAGACTTGAATAGCCGGAGTGCTGGATTCTTTATTCTCTACCCCCTCACAGGAGTTCTGCTATTTATATTGTTTGCATCTTAACAAAATATATCCTGGAGCTCTTTGAGAAGGAAGAGCACAATCAAATCTAACTTATTCTTTGTGTTGACTACATAGTACTCCCTTTGCATGGACATGTCATAATTTATTAACTGGTGTCCATTTAATGGACATTTGGGTTATTTATGTTCTTTAGATATGCAGTTTCCATCATATATAAGATTGTCAAGCTTTTGTATTATATATGTGTGATTAATTGCTAGAGCTGGAATTCAAGGTCAAAAACATGCTAAATTGATAATTAAAATAATCAAAAAGCTAGATAGTGTAAAACTGTTACACTGATCACTCACAACACTCACTAACTCTGGGATATCACCATGCTTCTTAACAATATGACAGGTAAATAATGGTGTTTCATAATAATTTTTGCTAGATAAAAATTTTGGTTTTCACACATTCTAATCCATTAATCTTTCATGACCTTAAGCTTTGTATTCTACTTATAAAATGTTCTCATAATTTGTTAAGAAGTAGTTCATACATGTTTTCTTTTTATAGCTTTTTCTTATATCTTATAAACACATAGCAAAAACTCCTGAAAGGGGCCTCCCAGGTGGCACAAAGGGTTAAGACACAACTTTTGTAGCTGTCCACAGCCTCTGCGTCACGAGTTCGATCCCCGGCTGGCCAGGGAGCAACCCTCATGGAGCAGCAGACCTCTCCTGACTCACCCGCAGCTCCCCTCAGCTGTGTACTTAGTTCAATCTGCCTGTTCTGTTCCCCACTCTGTCTCTGGTAAATCCTCTCACCCCCCCCTCCACACCTCTGGGCTGTACCCCAGCTCTTGTATGCATAAAAAAATAAATTTTTTTTCTTTTTATTTTTGGTGGGACCCTCACCAGCCGGGGAACAAACCGTCGCTGCAGAGGCTGCGGGCAGCCTCGCAGCCCAGCGCACAACTGCTGCGCCACCAGGGGAGGCCCAATGAATAAATCTTTAAAAAAAAAAAAACTGAAAGGATACTCTGCCTTAAAATAACAGTTATCAGGAATGGGATAAAAGGATGGTGTAGAGATCTATAGTATTTATTTTATAAGGATAACCTCCACATATTACTTGCATAATTACAAATTGATTAAGGAATCATAAGTGGACCAAAAATGGATCCAATGTCTGTTTTTTTTCAGGCCAGTTGCCATCAGTTATTCCAGTACTATTACACAAGATATTTAAGGGTATCTGTTCTTTCAGTCTCCCAGTTTGAATTTCTCATCATCATCATAAACCAGTGGTTCTCAACTATGGGTGGTTTTGTGTTCCAGCAGGCATTTGGCAGTATCTTGAGGCCTTTTTGGTTGTCAAAACTGGGCATCTATCAGAAGCCAGCATGCTGCTAAATACCTACAACATATAGGAAATCACTCCCGGCAACAAAGTTGTCCTTTTTTTTTTTTTAAGATTTATTTATTTATTTATTTATTTATTTATTTATTTATTTATTTATTTATATAAGCACCAGGTACAGTCAGAAGCGCGGGAGGGTGAAAGAATTCACCAGAGCAGGGAGCAGAGCAGGCAGAAGGACCAAAGTACACTGCTGAGGGGAGCAGCGGGCGGCAAGAGAGGTCTGCACGCCATGTGGGACCCTCCTCCGGTGGCAGGGGAGCAGCCGGGGATCGAACCAGCGCTGCAGAGGCTGCGGGCAGCTTTGCAACCCAGCACTCAACCACTGCGCCACCAGGCAGGCCTGTCTTTTTTTTTTTTTTTTTTAAGATGTATTTATTTATTTATGCATACAAGGCCGGAGGGGGGATGGGTTGAGAGAATTCACCAGAGATAGATTGGGGAGCAGAAGAAATGGACTGACTGCAATACTTTGCTGAGGGGAGCAGCAGGCGAGACAGGAGAGGTCTGCTACGCCATGTGAGTCAGCTCCCTGGCTGGCCAGGAATTGAGCTCATGTTGCTGCAGTGGCTGCTGATAGCTTCATAGTGCTGTGACTTAACCCTTTGCGCCACCAGGGAGGCCCTACCACAAAGTCTTACTGATGCCAAAGTGTCAGTAGCACTGAGGTTGAAAAGTCCTGTCATAAACAAAAGTTCCTTTTTTGTGTGTGGTCTTATTTCTGTCATCACCTGTCTTTCTTTCATTGGTTTTCTTCTTTAGTACTAAATTGTTTTAAAATTTTGATTGTCTTTTCTTAATCACAGTTCACCCTCTCCATTCTCTACCCCCAGTTATAAACACTGTCTAGCACTAAAGATGCTTTTGCTTTTTTCCTGTTTGTTTGGTTTCTTTCACATTCAGTTTACTACCCTTTTGTTCAGTTTTGCTGAAGGTTTTTTGTTGTTCTTTAAGTAGTACTGCATTGAATTAACCAGACTAATTGTCACTTTTATAATAAACTAATTCTTCTTAGCCAGGAACGTAAGATGTGTTACCTATAGAATTAAATTTATGCATCCATTTAGATTTTAGTAGGTTCTATGCCTATAAGTTGTTTTGGTTGTTAGTACTTTTAGAGTTTTCCTTATGTTGTTTTATCTGGTTATTGTTTTTGTATAGAATATCAATTGACTTTGAATATAAATTTTGTAATGAGTCACTGCATTTTTTTTATTTAGATAGTTTTTTTCTTATATTATCTGTACAAATGATATTTTGCTTTCCTTTTTTTAAAGATTTATTAATTTATGCATACAAGAATTGGGGTACAGGCCAGAGGTGCGAGGGGGTGAGAGGATTCATAGAGACAGAGTGGGGAACAGAACAGGCAGACTGACTGAAATACACTGCTGAAGGGAGCAGCGGGCAAGACAGGAGAGGTCTGCTGTGCCATGTGGGTAGCTCCCTGCCCAGCCAGTGAGCAAAGTCATGTGATACTGCAGAGGCTGCAGATAGCTTCATAGTGCTGTGCTTAACCCCTTGCACCATCACGGAGGCCCCTGCTTTCCTTTTTCTAATTTAGTTGCTAATTCTGGAACAAGTGTAGAATAACAAAAATAATACTTCATCAATGTGTTATATTCCTAATCTATTACAAATGCCTTTAGTGTGTAAGCTATATTCAGTGTGATGATACATCACCCCTTCGAGACATTTGTCATGTTCTAGAAGTATTGCTCTTTTCCTACTTTACTAAATTTTTGAATCAAGAATGGTATTGAGAGCCTCCCTGGTGGTGCAGTGGGTTGAGCGCAGTGCTGTGATGCAGCCTCTACAGCTCATGTTAGATTCCTGGCTGGCCAAGGAGAAACCCACATGGTGCGGCAGACCTCTACTGCCTAGCCCACTGCTCCCCTCAGCAGTGCTTTCGGTCTGTCTGCCTGTTCTGCTCCCCACTCTGTGTCTGGTGAATCCTCTTAACCCTCCCGTGCCTCTGGCCTGTACCCCAGCTATTGTATAAAAAAAGAATGGTATTGAACTTTAAGATAATTTTTCAGTTTATTGCGTGCATGTATAGTTTTTTTCCCAAGCTGTTAATATGTATTACAGACACAGGTTTAATCATAGGGAGCTATTTGCATTCCACACATATGAGAGTAATCCTTTTTATAAGACTTTTATTTATTTTGCATAGAAGAGTTGGGTATAGGCCAGAGGTACCGGGGTTGAGAGGATTCACCAGAGACATAATGGGGAGCAGAACAGGCTGATTCACTGAAATACACACTGCTAAGGAGAGGTCTGCTGCGCCATGTGGGTTAACTCCCTTGCTGTGGGTTGAACTCAGCACTGAGACTTAATACCTGAGCTACCAGGGAGGCCCAGAGAATAACCTTAATGACCAATGTTGTTAACTTTGACTTTCACTATTTATTAAATAACGTAGGCGCTTTTTTGTTCTTTGTCTAAAACTAAAAAACAGTTTGTAGCATCAAAAATGTTCCTTGGCATTTTATAAAATTCATGTTCTACTCCTTTTTAAAGGGGTAGCACTTTCTCAATTTCTTCTATTGTAAAGTAGTAGTAATTTTTCTTTTTCCTGGAGTTAATTTTGGCAATTTATATTTCCTAGAAATGGCCAGAGTTTTTATAATCTAGTCTTGCTTGCTTGTTTTTTAAATACCTATAGCATATTTTTTTTTTTTTTGCTTTTTATTCTTTCTTGTTTGACTAGACTAGCTAGTAACAGCAAATGCCATATAGAAACAAAATGATAATGAGTGTTTAAGTATATGATTGGAATTCACTAAATTCTTTTTTTAAAAAGATTTATTTATTTATGGATACAAGAGCTGGGGTGTGGGCTAGAGGTGTGGAGGGAGGGGGTTGAGAGGATTCATCACAGACAGAATGGGGAGCAGAACTTTTGGGTCTAGTGAAATATACTGCTGAAGGGAGCGGTGGACGAGACAGGAGAGGTCTGCTGTGCCTGTGTGTTAGCTCCCTGGACGGGGATTGAACTTGTGCTGCAGTGACTGCCCATAGCTTCATAGTGCTGAGACTTAACCCTTTGTTCTACCAGAGAGGCTGGAATTCATTAAATTCTTAATATATTTTAAATATAAAAATGTATAAGCATTATACATCATCATTCTGTTTCTTTTTATCATCATCATTCTGTTTCTTTTCTTCTATTTCTTGCATTCTAACTTCCATCCTTTTACCTTAAGTGTCCTTTAGGCTTTTTCTGTCAGAATGTCTAAGCTTTCAGTACTTATGAGAATAGATTCTCAGACTTTTTTCTGGGTTAGTCTTGGGTCTGGAGATCCAGTATTATAAATGGTTCTGTCCTGTCCCTCCACCTTATTTTTCCTCTTTATGACTAAGAGCCCTCAACTTCAAAGTTGCTCTCACCTTTCGTTGTGCAGACCAGTAAATACTGAGTGAAAGGAGAGATTGCAGAGGTCTAAAGTAGTTAAGTAATCGAGGGGGCGGTAAGGTTATGGCTAGTAAATGATGGGAGAGTGGGTAAGGGGTGTAAACAAAGCTTTACAGACTGATTTTATTTTTAATTACTTATACATAACAAAAACTACACCAATATTTGGGTACTTTAAAACACACAAAATGTCAGTATTTTGACATTGAAAAATTCAGTCCTAGTACTATAGAACATAGTGGTTTGTCCATTTTATTCATCCCCCCAAAGGATCAACTCGTTCAATAAATGCTGTTGGGAAAATTGAGCTACCACGTGCAAAAGAATGAAATTAGACACTGTCTCACCCCACACATGAAAATCGACTCAAAATGGTTGAAAGACTTGACTGTAAGACCTAAAACCATAAAATACATAGAAGAAAATACAGGCAAAACATTCTATGACTTAAGCTTCAGAAATATCTTTG
Organism: Talpa occidentalis; assembly: GCF_014898055.3. NCBI lineage: Eukaryota > Metazoa > Chordata > Mammalia > Eulipotyphla > Talpidae > Talpa > Talpa occidentalis. The sequence goes on from NW_023604972.1 coordinate 123,894,573, forward strand.
CAGATTTGTTCCCAGCAGCAAAGAAAACGAGTAAACAAATTATACTACATCACTAAAAAGCTTCTTTATCACAAGAGACTAACAAAAATGGAAGAGATACACTACCAAAAGGGAGAAAATATTTGCTCACCATACATCTGAAAGAGACTGATACTGAAGATGTGAAAGAGCTCATATAACTAAAAAGAAAACAACCCAATAAAAAAATGGTGAGAATAGCTGAATAGACATTTCGCCAAGGAAGACATACACAGATGGCCCACAGTCACATGAAAATTGGTTCATCATTGATCAGTGGGGAAATGCAAATCAAAACCACAATGAGACACCACCACATACTACCAGGAATGGCCCATATAAAAAAGACCAAAAATAACAGTTGCTGGCAAGGGTGTGAAGAAAAAGGAATCCACTTATTGGTGGGTTCCCACCAATAATTCCCACTTATTGGTGGGAATGTAGGCTGGTGCAACCACAGTGTGGAGGTTCCTCAGGAGACTAAAAATTAAGCTGCCATACAAGCCAGCAATTCTGTTCTTATGTATCTATCCAAAGTACACAAAAACTAATTCTAAAGGAAACCTGCATGCTTGTGTTTATTGCAGCAGTATTTATAATAGCCAAGGTTCGGAAACAACTTAAAAACCCAAAAACAGATGAGTGAATCAAGAAGATGTGGATATATGTGCAGTGGAATATTACTCAGCAATCAAAAAAGGATAAATTCATATCTTTGCAGCAACATGGATAGAGCTGGAAGGGATTATGATAAGTGAAATAAGCCAGAAAGAGAAAGATAAATACTGGATAGTGTCACTTATATCTGGACTGCAGAGAAACCAAACAAAGGGTCAGACAAAGACAAACTTTAAAACCACCCCTTGAAAGCTTACCATCCATCGGAGGTGTCCAGGCAGGGAGGGGGAAGCAAGAACACAGTGGACTGTGGTGGAAGAGACTATGTGTACTTTGGTGGTGAGAGTTACAGTGACCACTCCTGAAATGAGAAGTTCTATATTGTCAAAATACTAACAGTGATGTAAAACAATGGCACTTTATTAAAATGATTTCTCCTAAATATGCTGTACTTTATGATGTGCCTTCCATTGGTACACTTCAGATTTCAGGTTTCAAATCCAGGATGGCTTTAGAGACTTTTCCTTGAGAATCTGTTCCATTTGTTTCCTGAGCCAAGGCACCATTTCTTTTCAGGTACTTCTCTTTCCTTGAACCAAGAAAGAGTTTTGAGTATGTGACTCTACTTTGGGACCTATCTGTTGAGAGTTCACAGCCATCTTTGGTATTTTCCCCACCTCTTACGTCTTTGTTTTGTTTTTTAAAGATTTAATTATTTATACATAACAAGAGCTGGGGTGTAGGCCCAGGGGGTTCAGTGAGAGGATTCACCAGAGACAGAGTGGGGAGCAGTATAGGCAGATTGACTGAAATACACTGCTGAGGGGAGCAATGGGCAAGACAGGAGAGGTCTGCTGTGCCATGTGGGTTAGCTCCCTGGCCATGGATTGAACTCCTGCTGCAATGGCTGCTGATAACTTCATAGTGCTGAGACTTAACACATTACACCACCGGAGAGGCCCCCATGTCATATGTCTTTGGAAGATAGTTCCTTATTTCTTTTATCTGCCAGATGTGTTTTATTAGATGTAATTCCTCATTTTCATGAAGAGTCTTCAAGATGGTAAATTCTATTGCTTATCCTTTCTGTGGTGAAATTGAAAGATGTCAGAAGGTATCTTTGTATTTAGGAAAATTTCTTCTCTTGGGACTGCCTACATGATTTGTTCTTACTCTTCTTGAGTTGGGTGGTTATTGGTGAGATTTTTGGACTTTTTTCATTCAACTGCCAATCCCACCCCCATCTTCTCTAAAGCACCAAATTAGGAACGACATGAATGGTTGTCCCAGCCACAGAGTTTCTTGCCAATCTCTTTCACTGGCCTTTTTTCTGTTCGGTTTGAAGATAATATATTTTTGCTTGGGCAGTGGTAATTTGCATTATAACATTTCTTAATCCTAATTATATTTTTTGGTGCAAAACATGTTGAAAGTTGTCTTTGTACTATCTCCTTAAGCAGAGGTAACTTCTCAATTTTTTTTTTAAAAGATTTATTTATTTATGCATACAAGAACTGAGGTACAGGCCAGAGGTGCCGGGGGTGAGAGGATTCGCCAGAGACAGAGTGGGGAACAGAACAAGCAGACAGACTGAAATACACTGCTGACAGAAGCAGCGGGTGAGACAGGAGAGGTCTGCTGTGCCATGTGGGTAGCTCCCTGGTCCGGGATTGAACTCGTGCTGCAGTGGCTGCAGATAGCATCATAGGTTGTATCTTAGACCCTTGCACCACCAGGGAGGCCTAACTTCTTAATTTTTAAAAGAAATTTGAATTTTTTATGAACTTTATTGTCTTCAATTTTGTTTAGCATTCAGATGGATTACACTGTGAATAATACTTTTAAGTAATAATACCTGTTTTAGGCTTTAGTACTACTCCATTGAGTACTGAAAACAATACTTACCTTCCAGTCATTCTTTTGTCTGAATCCATTGTGATGAAGTAAAGAAAATAGGTAGAATTCTACTCTAATAAGGATGATCTGACATCAGGATTTCCTATAGATTCTAAACCTCAGTTAGAATGATAAACCAGTTATAATTTACATAAGACATACAGTTAATGTTCAATAATGTATTTTATTTCTACATAGTTTATGTCAGAGTGTTAGAGGAGTATTTTTAAAAAAGAATAAGCTGTCACAACATAGATGAACCTCCAAGATACTATGCTAAGTGAAGAGAGCCAGCCACAAAAGATCACATTATATGATTGCATTTGTTTGAAATATCCCAAATGTAGATTGGTGGTTGCCAGAGACTTAGAGGGAGAAGGGACTAGAAAGAAACTGCTTAATGTGGGGATTTTACATTGGAGTAATGGAAATGTTTTGAACTAGTGGTAGTAGATACACAACTTAATAAAAGTACTAAATGCCACTGAAATACTCACTTTAGTTAATCTTATGTTGTATTTTATTTTTACTTTTTTTTTGAAGAATGACTATCATGTAAAGGAACAGCTTACCAAGAAAAGACCAAGAGAACTTCCATAATTACACTTTCCGTTCAGGGTCCTCCCTGTTGGTACAAAGGGTTGAGCATCAGCACTATGAGGCAATCCACAACTACCGCAGCGCAAGTTCGATCCCTGGCTGGAGATATGACCCACATGGCGCAGCAGACCTCTCCTGTCTTGCCCACTGATCCCCTCAGTAGTGTATTTCAGTCAGTCCGCCTTTTAAAAAAATTATACTTTATGTTCAAATTAACAGTCGAAATATATGATTCAGTGTTTATTTCCACATATTTTATTGATTTTCCAAGCATATTTGTAATATTTTTGTGGTGGTGACTTTTAATATAGAGTAGAGTAGTCCATATCTTGTAGGCCAGAGGTGCAAGGGGTGAGAGGACTCACCAGAGACAGAGTGGGGAGCAGAACGGGCAGAAGGACCGAAGTACACTTTCTTTTTTTTTTTTTTTTTTTTTTTTTTTATTTATTTAGGTTTGTTTGTTTATACATGCACTGGGTACAGTCAGAAGCGCGGGGGGTGAGAGAATTCACCAGAGCCAGAGCGGCAGAGCAGGAGAAGGACCGAAGTACACTGCTGACAGCAGAGAGGTCTGCGCGCCATGTGGGGAGCAACCGATCGAACGGCTGCAGAGGCTGCAGGCAGCTTCGAAGCGCTCACTTTTTCTGAGGGGAGCAGCAGGCGAGACAGGAGAGGTCTGCTGCCCATGTGGGTCATCTCTCTGGTGGGAGGTCGAACTCATGCTGCAGTGGCTGCGGATAGCTTCATTCTGCTGAGACTTAATCCCTTGCACCACCAGGGAGGCCCATAGAGCCAATGAAGCTTTTAAATGATAGGATAGTGATATCTCAAGGCAAAAAACTAACAATCTGCTAGTTGGCAAAAGAATCACTGAGTTCTAATTGGACTGTATCACCTCTTTCGCTTTCGTCTCTCCCCTAGCAAAAACCATTTTAATATTTAAAGTGTGTGCACACTCCACATCACCAAAAGATGTGAGAAAACTTATTTTTCTTTTCAGAAGATGTGACGGGTTTTGTTAAGAATTGTTGAGTATGAAAAAAAAAATTGTTGAGTATGAAGTAAGAGTGCTGTGCATAAATTTATTAACACCCAGAAAGTGAGTTTATGAATGGATTTCTGTGATGCATGTATCAATGTTAACCTGTTTCACTAGAATATAGAAATGACTTGTATATACAATTGTTATAATGGTATTCATAAAATCCTATTTTAATAACAAACATCTCTGTTTGTAAATGGGATTATTAGTCATATCTATCTCCATAGGTAGTTGTAATAATTAAAATTGGATAATATAGTAAAGGCTTAGAACAGTGCTTAGTACATAATAAGCACTCAGTAAATTATAATGATGATCATAACTATTACTATTGTTTAAGACTTCCTAGTCTTGAGCTACTTAAATGTTTACAGTACATTCCTGGTAAATAACTACACTGAGTATTTTTTGTGCTTTCGTGATGTATAGCTCCATTATAAATCTTTAGTACTGACAATCCTGGGTTCCTTAAGATGTGCCTTCGAACTCGTTGATTTTATACTGAAAAAGTTTTTCACCTATTTATATTCCAAATGAAAGTGCCTGTGCTATCAGAATCCCATAGATGTTTCTAACCTCTATCAACGGTAGAAACTATATCCAAGGAAACTACTTAATATCTGTCTGGATCATCACCCTTAATTAAAAGATATTTGTATAGTTGTAGTTTAAAAAAGAGGGGGGAGGTGTGTGCAGACATTTCCTGGGGTCAAATCCGAATCTGGTTTTATGACCTTGGACATAGAATCCTAGATATCAAATCATTTAATATAGGATGTTTTAAAATAACTTCAGCATCCTAGATCCTAAGTATTGTAGCCAAAATATTTCCCTAAACTGTTACCTTTGATGTTGTCCTTTTACTCTTGAATGAATTCATTTTATAATTTATAAACCACATGTGTTCTACTTTTGTTGTTTTCCTAACTGACATCTAGAACAACCAAGTTCTATAGAAAATTAGTATTTTAAGTGCAGCTTTATAGCAAATGATCTCAGAAGGCATATGATTGACTTAGTTTCCTTGTGTGTTTAAATATATTGACTTTCTGTATTCCATAAATCAGTTTTCTTCATTTTTATATTTTCTTTATGCTGGCTACTAATGCTTACAATGGGGTTAAAAATAAATGACATTGAGCATATCCTCAAGGATTTTACAATATTTTGGACATTTTGAAATAATACTTGATTGTGTAGAAAAGGAGAGATACTATACATACATAGAATTGTCTAGATTATTGAAGCTAATTCCCCAAAATACTGATTTTCAAAATGAAAATACTTTAAATGTATCTTGAGTAGTTTCTTGCATTCTTCAACTAATAAACTGAACCAAACTTAATTTTTTTTCATTATAATTTGCATTTATCATTATGGACATGCTGCCAGCCACTATATTTTACCACTATTAATGTACAAAATTTCCATTTCTCTTTCAATTTATTCCTAAATAAATTGATTGCAGCTACAGTCTCCATGTGCCTAAGCTATTTAAAGTGATTCTTACTTAAAAGATCTGAGTAAAGGCTTTGAATTGTATAGGTGAACATTAAACCTATGAGCCTTTTTTGTACCAAAAAATGAATTGTAACTAAGGTATTTTTAGCTTCAGTACCATGTTAAGGGTTTCATTATAGTCCAGTCTTCATGTTTTGAATTGCTACTGGTGGCCTTATTCAAAGTTTAAGTAAGAGCTATAGTGGGGTGGACCTTAAACTTTATGCTAAGTGAAAAAAGACAGACAAAAAGCCACGTTACATGTGTTTCCATTTGTATGAATAGTCCAGAATAAGCAAATGTATAGCAACTGAAAGTGGTTGCCATTGGTTAGAGGAAAGGGAAAATGGGGAATGTCTGTTCCTTTATGTGGGGTTTCCTTTCGGGGTAATAAAAATATTCTGCAATTAAATAGTGGTTATGGTGCAACAACTTTGTAAGTATACTAAAAAACCACTGAATTGTATACTTTAAAAAGAGTGTTATTAGTCTTATGTGAATTACAAACAATTCGATTTTTAAATAAATTTTTAGAAAAAGCAATTTTTTCTAATAAGAGCCCCTTTCAAAAACACTCTCTTTAGTGGCTTTCTAAATCTGTACTTTCATTTTTATCTTTATTTATTTTGATGTTGAGTCCCTCAAATATAATTTACAGTAAAACATAGTTTGTATTTTCCTTAGGAATAATAGTTCAGGGGTATGTTAAATGACATTTTAGATAGCTACTGTTGTTTGTAGAGAAAAAAAGCAAGTCTAGTAGAATATTATCCTGCTGTAACTCGTTAATCATCAGTCTGTAGGTGTTGAAAAACAAATATATGAGAGCACTTAATATGCAAGGATTTGTAAGTACTGTCATATTTTAATAGAAAAAGAATGCGGTAATTAAAAACGACAAAACCCAATCTCACTTAACAATTTTCTTTAAGTATACAGTCTTTTTAATGTAAATTTTATATGGCCTTATTTTCATTGTTTTCTGTTTAAAGCTTTTTTATGTTTTCATTTTTAGGCTATGGAGTTATTAGTAGAAAAAGCAATCAGTAGTGCTTCTAGTCCTCAGAGTCCTGGAGATGCTCTGAGAAGAGTTTTTGAGTGCATTTCTTCAGGGATTATTCTTAAAGGTGATTCATTTTTTAATTTTTGTGTTTGATAGTTGAGTAAGAACTCTTCTTTTAAAAATGGATAATGCTGATAAGTGTTTTCTCTCTATACTAATTGCTGTAGGTAGTCCTGGACTTCTGGATCCTTGTGAGAAGGATCCCTTCGACACTTTGGCAACAATGACAGACCAGCAGCGTGAAGACATCACATCCAGTGCACAGGTACCAGTGTGTTCCTAATCCTATGGCTTTGCTGGGTACTGCCCTTAAGGGTTTGTTTTTTATAATTTTCTTTTAGAAGAAATTACTACATAATAACTCATTCTGCTGCTCGTCTAAGTCCTTAGGGAATAAATTCAAGCTAGATTTCACTTATAAATTTATTATTTTAACTGTGTGTGTCTAACTAAAGTATATAATATAAACATGCAACCATATTTTCAGTCTTATTAAATCTGGATATCAGTTATAAATCAAGATCAGTAGAAAAACTGTGTTCTCTACTTGTGCAGTAATAATGTGCTATGTAGTTTGTAGTACTTATTATAATATTTTATTCTATCCTAGCTACTGGAATTGCTGTCTAATACCAACTGCCATCTTACCTATAAAATGAAAATAAAAGCAGTATCTGTCTTAAACAGGATCATTGGGAGGATTCAATTCGATAATATGTGCAGTTATAATTGTGCCTGTATATAGAAGGATCTTAATAATTATTAGCCATTATCAATATCCGTTGTTAATCCTATTGTGAAGACAAATTGTTGAAAAGAAAAACACATTTGAACCTACAGAATGAATGAAAAACTACTATAGCTTTACCTCTTAGATTGTAGAAATTTGCTAGGGGGGAGTAAAGTTTACTTAGCTATGAACAATATTCTGTGGCAGATGAAATTGTTGAATTTATCTTGATTGTTGTGTGTTCTAGCAAGAATAATTTGGAATAAGATTAAATTATTATGCCAAATTTATATTGAGGGGGGAGTTGGTAGCAATAGGCCACTATGGATATCTTATAGACTCTCAAGATTATTGATTCATGTGTATGAAATAAGTTTTGTTTTTATATCTTTAGGTTTGAATTTTTTCTTAAAGATTTATTTATTTATGCGTTCAAGAACTGGAATACAGGCCGGAGGTGTAGGGGATGAGAGGATTCACCAGAGACAGAGTAGGGAACAGAACAGGCAGATCGACTGAAGTACACTGCTGAGGGGAGCACCTGGCGAGTCAGGAGAGGTCTGCTGTGTCTTGTGGATAGCTCCATGGCCTGCGATCGAACTCATGCTGCAATGGCTGCGAATATCTTCATAGGTTGCTCCTTAATCCCTTGTGCCACCAGGGAGGCCCTACGTTTGAAGTTTTGAGGAAGAAGATACTTAACTTATGTTACTCCTTTCTTTTTCAATACTCAAGGAATTTCTTTATAAGATTTTTTTTTTTAATGCATGCATATAGGAATGGGGGTGTAGGTCAGAGGTGCAAGGGGTGAGAGGATTCACCAGAGACAGAGTGGGGAGCAGAACAGGTGGATCTACTGAGATTAACTGCTGAGGGGAGCAGCGGGAAGATAGGAGAAGTCTGCAGCGCCATGTGGGTTAGCTCCCCAGCCAGGAATCAAACTCATGCTCTAGTGGCTGCCAATAGCTTAATAGTGTTGAGACTTAATCCCTTGTGCCACCAAGGAGCCCCTACTTAAGGAATTTTTTTATATATTTAAGGGAAAGAAAATTCAGGGTTAGGCCTATGAAAACTGATAAAGTTTACAATAGAAAGGCAGTTTTTTAAAATGTGACTGAAGAAAGTGATCTAGTTTTTGGAGATGTTAGAAGTGCCCTTGTTAAAATAGAAGGAGTTTCATACTGCATAATTCCACTCGTAGTATATAACAGATTATATGAAATAGCATAATTGTGGACATGGAAAACAGTATAGTAGTTCCTACGAGTTTAGGGATGGGAAGTGGATTGGTTTGGATATAACGGGAGTCTCATGGTAATGGTACCGTTTAGTATGTGATTGTGAAGGCAGCTATACAAGGCTCCATGTGATTAAAATTGCATAAAACTATACACACATACACATAAAGAAGTGTGACTAACTGGTGAAATCTGAATAAGCTTGTGTGGATTGTACCCATGCTGATTTCAGTGCATTTTTTGGTAGTATATAGTATCCATGTTTATAATTCTCTTCCTTTGGATTTGTCTAAAACTATTCCTCTTTTCCTTCCAAAACGTTTATTTTTCCATGTCTGTATGTCTTTATTCTCTAGCTGTCCTATTAAAGTTGCTTCTGCATGATACAGCCTTTATATAAGCCATCCTGGATGTTTAAAGATGTCTTTGTCTGGGAATAACTTCACTATCCTTAAATTTCATTTGCTGATAAATTGCCAATTGTATGATAGAATTCTCTCTTATCAGATATTAGAAATACATACAAGGCCTCCCTGGTGGCGCAGGATTTAAACACAGTGCTTTGAAGTTGTCCACAGCCTCTGCAGCATGAGTTCAATTCCCGGCCAGCCAGGGAGCTACACATGGTGCAGCAGACCCCTCCTGACTCACCCACTGCTCCCCTCAGCAGTGTATTTCAGTCTGCCTGTTTTGTTCCCCGCTCTGTCTCTGGTGAACCCTCTTACTCCCTGCACCTCTGGCCTACAGCCCAGCTCTTGTATGCATATATAAATAAATGTTAAAAAAAAAAAAAAAAGAATTACATACAACCCAATATAGAACAAGAGATTATGGCGTTTACTCCCGTTTCAGATGCTATCCTACTTTTACTTATTTTGCAGTATTTCTCCATTTAGAAACCCTAGTATTAGAATCAGCCAGTGACTAATAGCAACATCCCTATGGTAAAAGCACAGTAATATTCATTATCATACCACATATATCTCTGGGTATTTTTTGTAATAAAGAAGAAAACATTCTTTTTGAGAAGGACCTTTTACAATTCACTAAGAATTAGTACTCTTAATAAATACTCCTAGTTCTCACTTCAGAAAGTGAATACCCTTATAACTTAAATGAGATAGTGAAGCACCCAACACTGACAAATCAAAAATTGCAGGCTAAATAGAGGATTGTATCAAGTCTTAAATGCACACAGTTTGGGGACTTACAGATTTTGAAAAGTCCACAAAGGAGACAGTTGTAAGGCATAGGAATCTTGTAATCTGGAAAGAAAAATACTCCAAAACAGTAAATGGTCACACAGATGATTACAACCAAGTACTAATCCTCTGCTGAAGAAATAAGCAGGAATTTTAAAAGTCTCAACAGCAAATACTTTAAAAAACTTTGGCAATTTCTCAGTAACTTAAACTCTGTTACCATGTGACTAATACTTGACTCCTACTGAATACCTAAGGAAACTTGCCATATAATGTCTACTGAAAAACTCAGTACACAAATATTCATGTTTGAAGGGCTATATATCCCTAGAAAAATTGAGTAGTAGTTTAAATTATATCTCAAAAATCCTTTTAATGTCAAGATTTTATGAAATCTTTTTATAGTCATACCTGGTATATTCCTGTATATATATATATGGCCATGTAGTGAAAACCTTTTAGCTCACATAGTAGCAAATTGATAGATGTTCCTGAGAGGGAGGGGGGATTTGTAGGGGGATGGGGAGGGGGGGAGGGGATAGAGACAGTGAGAGAGAAAGAGAGGCATCCACGGAAAGAATAGGAAAATACATGAATATGAACCAAAGAGGGATTTACTCAACGAGTGAGACACTTTCTTTTGCTGTATATATTGTTTCAGGATGTTTTTTAACATGTCACTAAGTTTTACTTGAAGATTTATTTTTTAATTTGTCTTTTTAAAAAACAAAATAGCATGTATACAAAAAATTCCTAAAAGTAAAAACCTTTGAAACACGTGGAGCTTATTTCAGTTGTGAAATTAAGATTGTTTAAGGTGTTTCTTGCATTCAACGTGCTTTTTTATGTTGTTATGGGGATGTAAAGAATTAATATTTTTGATTTTGTTTGTTTTTAATTAACTCTAAAATTCTGACTCTCTTTATTGCAGTTTGCACTGAGACTCCTTGCATTCCGCCAGATACACAAAGTTCTGGGCATGGATCCACTACCCCAAATGAGCCAACGTTTTAACATCCACAATAATAGGAAACGAAGAAGGGATAGCGATGGAGTTGATGGATTTGAAGCTGAGGGGAAAAAAGATAAAAAAGATTATGATAACTTTTAAAAAGTTTCTGTAAATCTGCAGTGTTAACAACAGGTGCCCATTTGTTGCCTGTTTTTCATTCATAATAATGTCTACTTGGAAAATTTATCAAGAATTTAAAGAATTTCATGGAAGAACCAAGTTTTTCTATGATATCAAAATCTTAATGTACAGTGTTAGGTATTATATGAATGGAAAGACATCCCCCCCAAAAAATTGTGCTTCAACTAGGGGAAAAACAATGGTTCAAAATTTTCTCCATTATTTTGGTTTTATTTACTGGCTGCCCTAGCCCCCTATTTTTGTCTTTTATTAACTAGTCTTATTAAACCTTTACTGTATTTAATGCAGTATTTGTGCTTCAGTTGCTATGTGTATTTTGATATTTTTATTTAGACATTTTGTTTGCTCTTTGACTAGTTGTTACTTTATGTTATAAATGATATCCTTTACCCCTTCTTTATATTTTACAGCAGTACGTTTTTTTGTAACGTGAGACTGCAGAATATTTTACTTTCGTTTTGTTATTCTATATGTGATGGATTACAACACAAAGTTATCCTGCCATTTAAGTGCTCAGAACTGAATGTTTCTGCAGATCTTGTGGCATTTGTCTCTCTAGTGTGATATATAAAGGTGTAATTAAGACAGATTTCTGTTAATCTAATCAAGTTTGCTGTTAGTTGTGCATTAGCAGTATAAAAGCTAATATATACTATATGGTCTTGCAACAGTTTTAAAGCCTCTGCATAATTGATAATAAAAATGCATGACATTTTTGTTTTTAATAGACTTTTAAAATTATAATTTTAGGTTTGACACGTAGATCTTTGTACAGTTGACTTTTTGACATAGCAAGGCCAAAAATAACTTTCTGAATATTTTTTTCTTCTGCGTAAATGGAAAGGGCATTTTTCATATATTAGTGGGCTAACCAATATTTTCAAAAGAACTTTATCATTGTGCAACTAACAACAGTAACCAGCCCTTAATTATGATGACAGTTCCCTTACTGGTGTGTGAGATTATTCTAGCAGCTTATTACAGTATAACACAGTTGAATGATTCCTCCCTGACCCCCACACCTCATCACCCAGATAATTTACAGTTATATTAACAGTGAGGTTGATAAAGTATTACTGATTAAAAAAATTAAGATTATCTAAGGAAAAAACAGAAAATTATTTGGTGTGGCCATCTTACATGCTTATGTGTCCTACAAAAAGCTAAATATTTTAGCAGTGGTGTAATGAGAAGTTACATCTTACTGTTGATGTATATATGCTCTGGTACACAGATGTCATTTTGTTGTCACAGCACTACAGTGAAATACAAAAATAAAAACTTAAATTCATATAATGACTTAAATGTATTATATGTTAGAATTAATAGCATAAACTAATTTTGCTTTGAATGACGTATGCTTCAGGAAAACCATATCCAAGTTTATTTGGTACTTATATCTTGTTAAACCTGACAATTGTTTGTTGCCTGTGCGCATAATTTTAACTTTCTGATTCTCATTTTACCTTTTTGAATATGTAGTTTTCCAGTAAAATAGAATCTTGTTTCTCATAGTTCTCTTAAGAGAGGTAAAGAACTGGACATTACTATCACACATTAATCACAGAACCACAGCAGATATTTTCACACATTTTCCCATTTAAAATGGGAATCATAACAATAAAAAGAAATGAAGGAGCTATAGTTTTTATTTTTCAAATTAGAAAATTGAAGCTCAGAGTGGCTAATTAAGATCACACATAAATTTAAGCAACAAGACTTCAGAGTTGGATTTTTTTTTAAGATTCATTTATGCATATAAGAACTGGGGTACAGGCTAGAGGTGCGGGGGGTGAGAGGATTCACCAGAGACAGTGGGAGCAGAACAGGTAGATCTGAAATACACCGCTGCGGGGAGCAGCAGGGGTGTCAGGAGAGGTCTGCTGCGCCATGTGGGTAACTTCCTGGCCAGCGGTGGATCGGAGGATCGCTTCATAAGCAATCGGAGGATTGCTTAACCCCTTGTGCCACCAGGGAGGCCCCCAGAGTTGGATTTATAACTTCATGCTGAGCACTTTGCCAGACTGCTCCCTTTGTCTTGCAATTCATTATATTCTTAAATGTTTCCAGCCCATGTTACAAAATTTCACATTCCATTGGGAGTCTTCATCCAGGTATACAGTTGGTACCATTTGAAATTTTTGCTAGAAGAATTACTTCAGTATTTTTTTTAAGTTTTTTTTTTAATTTATTTTTATTTATTTATACAAGCATTGGGTACAGTAGAAGTGTGGGAGGGTGAGAGAATTCACCAGAGCCAGAGCGGGGAGCAGAGCAGGCAGAAGGACCGAAGTACACTGCTGAGGGGAGCAGCGGGCGGCAGGAGAGGTCTGCGCACCATGTGGGACCCTCCTCCGATGGCCAGGGAGCAGCCAGGGATCGAACCGGTGCTGCAGAGGCTGCGGGCAGCTTCGCAACCCAGCGCTCAACCGCTGCGCCACCAGGGAGGCCCTACTTCAGTATTTTTTTGCGTGGCTTAGCCCACATTAAACATCTTGGGTGAAACAACTTGAATATTCATTAGTATCTTTTACTTTGACAGTTTTTTTTTTAAAGATTTATTTATGCATGCAAGAACCTGGGGTACAGGCCAGAGGTGTGGGGGTGAGAGGATTCACCAGAGACAGAGTGGGGAACAGAAGGGGGGAGCAGAAGGTGAGTCAGGAGAGGTCTGATGTGCCATGTGGGGTCACCTACCTGGGCGGGTTTTGAACTTGGGTTGCAGTGGCTGCAGATAGCTTCTTAGTGCTGCGTCTTAACCCCTTGCGCCACCAGGGAAGCCCCAACTTTGACAATTTTTAAAGACTATAAACTCTAGTCCAAAGAAGCATTGGTTATCACCCTGCTAATGCTTGGAGAAGTTGATTTGGCAGCTAATTTACTTTTAGTTACTGTTCTCTGCCTCTTAGGCTGGATTTCCTTCTTATTAGTGCATATTTATGTTACAAAAATATCATGATAACCCAAAGAAAATACTGATTCCCCTCACCCACCAATACATAACATTCCAAATTAGATTTTTCTTTGTCTTCACTACTATTTTTTCTTCTATTTCTTTGAGTAACCTAGAATTGATAGTGTTATACTATCAATGAACAGTATGAACAGCATGGCAGTATGAACAGTATGGCAGAGGATCTTTGGTTTCTTTTAAATAGTTTTTCTTGTTTATTGATTAAAAAGCATGATTCTTTTACATGGTAATGCTATTGTCTGTTATAAATTTAGTTATAAACCATTCCTTTAATGAATCCTCCATTTTTATACTAAATTTGACAGCTTATTTTTAATTTTCCTATAAAAGGAAAATTTTATAGTGTCAGAGTAATGTTCATAAAGAAATCTCAAATGTTCATGCATATCTTCTGGGTTATTAAAAATTAAGGTTTCTAAACCCTAATTTCAAGGATTCTGAGGAGGACTAAACTAAGCCTGCGGATATCCTGTTCTAAGATGGCTTTCTCTATGGTGTTTATTTGAACACCTGGTTCATACACATGAAAGACAAATCATGAAAAAGAATGTATGACTTAGAGTAAGTCTTCCACCCCTCTTTGTTTTCCAAAGTTCCCCTCTCCAGACACACTTTTCTATCTATCCTTCCACACATGGTCTGTGCACAGGTCAGCATGAATGTGTGCTCCCCGTTGTTCTTCACAGATAATACTCTGCAAAACAATGCTCTGCACATTGTTCTGCACCTGGGTTTTTTTCATGTAATGTGTCTTGGAGATAGAGCATTCCTTATCAATACACATAAGGAAACTGCATTTTTAACAAGCACTGTAGGATCACCCCAAGTTAGATTTTTTCTTTCATTGGTGGTTCTGATGGAAGTAGTCCATGGATCTTGCTTTATTTAACAGACATGCTTTTATGGCAGTGACCATAACACTCTAGAGTCTTAAGATTAAAATCACATTTTTAGTATTAAAGGTATTATGAGCCTCTCCTCCCTCCCTCACCCTTACCCTCTCTCTGTGTTTGTGTGTGTGTGTATAAATAGCAATAAATGGGATGTTCAGCATTTCACAATATGCCCATTCCCTGAGCAATTTTATTGATTAATGTAGTTAAGTAATTTTAACCCTGCTTTATCTTGCTAAGTGTAATATTATATTGAAAACAGGAAATAATTGCTTAACTATGCAATTTATTAAAGGCTGAGTAATATTTTGAACAATATTTAAACTGGTTTCATGTTAAATACAAGGCTGTCACATTTAATTTATCCTATTATAGGCACAAGACATGGTGCTGGAGAAATAACATGAGTTTTGGAAGGACTATTTCAGTGCAGTTCGTCTGCATTATACTGTAGACAAAAACAAGCAATGTTTTTTGCTAGTGCACAATGGGGGACTAAAGAGAAGTTAAAACCTAAATTACCAGTCATACCTAATTTTAGTGAAATAGCATTGGAATCCTTTTAGCAGAGGAGTTTCTTTGCTACCTTTATCTAAATTATATCCAAAATGAAAGAAAGCCCTACAGTTGGCATTGGTCACGCCAAACCTGGAATATGGTGTTTAGTTCTAGACATTAGTTTTAAAGTGCTACTCAAAAGACAGTGGCCAAGATAGCAAATTGTTTGAAACTATGCTGCATAGCTGGAACCGCAGCATAGGAGGGACAGGAGATGATGTGGGTGAGAGAGAAGATTTAAAATATCTTCTAATATGGGTAGCTATGGGGGGGAAGTTGAAGAAATAGCCTAAAACAACTGCAACAATAAAATGAATGGGGTTCACTTACAAAAAAATGTTGCTGCTGTGTTTAAAATTAAAACCGGGCCTCTCCGGTGGCGCAGCGGTTGAGCGCTGGGTTGCGAAGCTGCCCGCGGCCTCTGCGGCGCCGGTTCGATCCCCGGCTGCTTCCCGGCCACTGGAGGAGGGTCCCGCATGGCGCGCAGACCTCTCCTGCCGCCCGCTGCTCCCCTCAGCAGTGTACTTTGGTCCTTCTGCCTGCTCTGCTTCCCGCTCTGGCTCTGGTGAATTCTCTCACCCTCCCGCGCTTCTGACTGTACCCAGTGCATGTATAAACAAACAAACAAAGAAAGAAAGAAAACATGCCTCTATAAAAAAAAAAATTAAAACCACCTATTTGATACTTTTTTTTAGCTCCTGGCTTATGAAAGTATAAAATGATCTTTTCCAAGTTTAAGATAATATTTTATCCATCTACGTACCTAATAAACATCAATTAAATAGAGTTTAAATGGTCAGTTGTCCCAAAGTTTTGTAGCAGCCAAAATATGACCATAAATTTTGGGAAAATTAGTGCTAGTTTTGCTCCACCTTAAGCTTTGCTTTGTTTTCCATGGCACTGAAATTCCTGGGTTTTTTTTTTTTTTACTCTTACCTCTGAACATTCTGGGCTTCTCTGTTTCTGGGCTGTTTCTCTTCTCTGTTTCTGGGCTTCAACTAGCACTTTCCATGCGTCTGATATCAGCAGCTTCTCTTTATGTAATGCTGTTGATCTCATCCATCTTCCAAGTTTATATACTCCCTTTGTTAAGATCCCAAATCTGCCCTCAGCCAAATCCAGTCTGTCTGTCCTTTGTCCTTTTAGTGTCTATATTATTCAACCTACAACCCCCAGTTTCTCCTAAAGCTATCTGTTTGATCATATCACTGCTACTCAAAAAGACCTTCAGACAAACTCCATGTCACAGTGCTAAACAACTTACACTACCTTCCAACATGTTAGTGGGTAGTCATTCTACATCAGCAAACTAGGGTTTTGAGGTTAAGTTGCTGTAATAAAAGGTCATTTGGTTGAAGTGGGTTAGACCATCAGAAAGCTACAAATAGGTACTCAGGTGACATGATTTCACTCAAAATCACTTCATTACATGACGAGGGAGGGAAAATTGATTACCAAGGGCTTCCCCGGTGGCGCAAACCACATGGCGCAGCAGACCTCTCCTGTCTTGCCCGCTGCTCCCTTCAGCAGTGTATTTCAGTCTGCGTGTTCTGTTCCCCACTCTGTCTCTGGTGAATCCTCTTACCCTCCCCGCACCTCTGGCCTGTACCTCAGTTCTTGTATGCATAAATAAATAAATCTTTAAAAAAAAAAAAAAAGAAAAAAGTAGAGCAGAAAGACTTCTTTCTGTAAAGGAACCAATTACTTCTGTGACCTTACATGGTTCCAGATTAAGTTCCCTGAAGAGCTTCTCTTCAGCTGATGGGGTCTCATACGAGAAAATGAAGCCCTCCCCATTCTTGGGCCCCGTTTCAGCTGAGCCATAAAACTTCTTTTCAGACTTCTTAAGCCTATGTGTAAGATATTTGCAAAGTCTGAGATTGCCTTGCTTGGTGCTTTACTTGGCAGCCCTCAGAATCACTCCAGAGGCCAGGTGCATGAATGGTGAATAGACTCCAGTGTGCTGCAGGGCAATGGGAAGATAGGGAACTGGCTGATGGTTAACTGTGTTCAAGCAGAAAAGCTACTCTGTAAAAACTGTTCCAAGTTTCTTTGCAGCTGAGCCATGTCTATTCCATATGTACCCTTTTTACTTTTGGAGAAGAAAAAAGAATTTTTAATACGCAATTTGATTACATTTTATCCTGGGGCAGACAACTACTTCAGACTAAAAACAGTGGGCCTTTCACAGCCTCCAGTTCTTTTACAGCCACCTGAACAATAAGGCTTTCAGGTTTTCAGTGAATGGGAACGGGTTTGCCAAGCTCAAAACAGGCCTGACTGAACTTCGAGCAAAGATCAAATACCCCAGCGGAGGCATACTTGGCCTGTTTTTGTTTGAGAAGTTTCCCTGGCCCTGAGGACAGCAACCGCTTCCTTCTTCCCCTGGAAGATCCTTAGGCTGGGATGCCAGTGGCCCTCCTCCATGAAAAAGAGGTTCTCCCACCACTCTGCCGGGTTTTCAACCCAGATGCAGCCCCGAGCAAAACTTGAAAGGAGGAGAACATTCAGTGCCAGCTTCTTCCAATCAGAGACTAAACAGCTTGGGTGCCAGTCGCTCTCTCCCTAACCAGAAACTATAGTCTTTAAACTTGATGCTTTGATCTCAGTTAAAATTCAAGAAGGAATAATGCATTATTTTTGTTTTGTGATACACAGTCTTCACGAGCTTGTTGACATAGGAAGCCTTAAGTTGTATCCTCTTGAAACATCAACAAGCCTTTTCATTTCTCTCTCCTTGGAGATGACTCCTGAATCGGATGCCAGATCTTAACTTCTATTATCCGGGAGTGAGTCAAGAGAAATTTGGGGGGCCTCTCCGGTGGCACAGTGGTTGAGCGCTGGATTGCGAAGCTGCCCGCGGCCTCCGCGGCGCCTGTTCGATCCCTGGCTGCTCCCCAGCGGCCACCGGAGGAGGGTCCCACATGGCGCGCAGACCTCTCCAGCCGCCCGCTGCTCCCCTCAGCAGTGTACTTCGGTCCTTCTGCCTGCTCTGCTCCCCGCTCTGGCTCTGGTGAATTCTCTCTCACCCTCCCACGCTTCTGACTGTACCCAGTGCATGTACAAACAAACAAACAAATAAATAAATAATACATGCCTCTTTTAAAAAAAAATTATTAAAAAAAAAAAAGAAATTTGGAATGGCGAGTCAACCAAAATAGCAGGTTTTTCTGCCTGCTGCTTCCTTCCTCCAAATCTCACCCACACACCCCCAAACCCCCACACCACACCAGGACCATGAGCTGGGGGGAGAGGAAAACTGAGAAGCAGTCATGTCTCTGCATTATCCCTGCCCTATAGTTTAGTTATTCAACCATTTAAAGGATCTGAGAAAGGAGGGGACCTGACTGGCACATTTTCCCCTGACAAATGGACATTGGGACTTTTGGAGGGTGACAGCCCTGCTGATGCTCTCCCTTCCCCTCTGGCCAGGCATAGAGTAGTTGAAATTGTTAGAACAAGCAGGTTGGGGTCGTTGCCAGGTAGGTAGTGCCACAGAACACTCTGGATCTGCCCCCCATCTCTGGGCTATGCCAGTTTGGCTTGGCCTTGGGGATGGGTGATTTTGGAGTTTGCTTGGGACTCTGTACAGTGAAATTCTTTTTCTCCCCTACTTCTTTTCTCTCTCTATTAAATATCTTTGAGTTCACTAGTCTGATGACTTTCCTTTGGGTGTGCAGGTGGCAAAGACCCTCAGAATGGGCAACATGGGCTTTTCCTCATAATAATTTGGGGTCCCTGGGAACCCCTCCATTTCACCCAGTCAGTTTTGGTTCCCTGTGATTTTGCCCGCTATCAAAAGGTCACATGACCTTTCCAAGTCCTGGAGAGCTTATACAGGGAACAACATCAGCACCCCAAAACATGTGTCTGGCATAAGGGAGTTTTCATAAGTGGAAGTTGTCCTTTTGTCAGATACACTTACACGTGTAAACGGGAAATTTTTATTTGTAAGATGGGTAAAATTTCGTTTTAAAGATTTATTTTTATTTATTTATGCATATAAGAACTGGGGTGTAGGCCAGAGGTGGGGGGGGTGAGAGGATTCACCAGAGACAGAGTGGGGAGAAGAACAGGTGGATCTACTGAAATACACTGCTGAGGGGAGCAGCAGGCGAGACAGGAGAGGTCTGCTGTGCCATGTGGGCTGCTCCCTGGCCAGGGATTGAACTCATGCTGCAGTGGCTGCTGATAGCTTGATAGCACTACCTTTAACCCCTGTGCCATCAGGGAGGCCCCAAGATTGGTAAAATTTCTTCTTCCAAATACCTGGAAGGCTCAATCTCTCTGTTACTGGTAAGACTAAATCTCTTTTTAATTCTTACCAATGGAGAGGGCTGCAATTTAAATTTGCATGGTAGTCATAGCTTCCATAAGTGGCCTTCCCCTCCCCATGACAGCCTTTGTTTTTACCTGAAGTTATTTAAGGAGGTGACTTTAACCATTTTTGTTGAGTTACTCAGTTTTCCTGGGCCTCTCCACCAACGCAGGAGATAGATTTTATTATAGATACTCCTCCTGAAAGGGTAACAGAAGAGGTGCTATTTCCCCCACTCCAACACCCGCTCAGCTGTCTCATTATGAGTCCCAGTATGTCATGAACCAGATTTCCCGAGTGGGGGAGCTACTGGGAACTAGGGTGGGTCTGGGTGGCCATGTGGAAAGCAGGTAAGTCCACTTGCCTGCTTTTCCTGCTTTGACTCGCACCCTAGTACTGTTAAGAGGGCCTTGGAGGAGACACATGGAGGAGGTACACACAGGGACTTGAAAGAGAAACTTGGGAGAGACATGTGGGGAGGCTTTTGGCCCTTGGCAGAGACACTGGCAGCCATTACCTTAATGGGACATATTTTGCATTTTCTTTCTCCTCTGTCCAGCTATTGGGACCTCCCTACCTCCTTGCTTGTAGTTCTCTGCCAGAACGTGCCATAGACTTATGGAATCCTTTCTGCCTGACGCCGTTTGGGTTAGCATTTGCCCATGAGAGAATTCGTGCTTTGGGGGGTGGGGGTTATTAGGAAACTATTATTTGAAATACTTTCTTTTTGCTTTCCCTCTCTTTGCACACTAATCTTATTAAAAAATCTTTCACACCAAGAGTCTGTTTCCTTTGCTGTCGTGTGCCCAGATGACTAAATTCCTTTCAGAGTTTGGGGTCCCCTTGGCACACATTATTATTAAACCTTTTTGCATGTCTTTTTCTCATATAATGTTTGATGTTAATTTGATCATTTACCAGCTTAGAAGAACAAAGAGGGGTAGAGAGAATCACCCCAACTCTCCTCCACGCTTGCCATAGCCCCTTGATTCTTCTGTGCTCACAAGAGGGCTGGACATGATTCACAGTTTTCCATATTTCCTAAACGAGATCTTGTTTCATCAGGTCCTGGATCTCTTAGCATGCTAACTTCCATGAAGCAGGAAAGTTTCACTTACAACTCGAGCTAAATCCATATAACCACAATACAAATTTATTGGGGGAATTCACATTGCAATACATAAGCAGACAATTCTATTGGCCACAAAAAGGGGAAGGTAGCAAACCTCTTGGCAAAGCTTGGGACACTGGCATGCAATACAGGTGGGACCCAGTTCCAGAGAGTTCCTGGAATCCATCCATCTGCAGGGAGAGAAACACCACATCTCAGAGCGAGAGTCCCCTGCGGCTCTTGCCAAATCTTGGAGGTTTTAGGACTGTGAACCTGAAGTCCTTAAGCATTTCAAGTTGCCTTAAATTCAGTGCCGGCATTCTCAGGACCGCCTGTTAACCCTAATTTAGGCTGGGTCTCTCAGTACAGCCAGGTTTTCATCTGTTCTTGTGTTTCGCACGTTGTCATAGAAGTGGCTGCTTTTTCATCATAAGCTGTTCTTCCTCAGTTGCCTCGCCTTCGCATCAGGCAGGATCACTACAGATGCCATTACATATGGCAGCTGGAGAGAGTAGTTAGGAGAGGGAGCCAAGGTGCTTGCAGGTGCCTGTGGGGCCTGGGGAATGGACTCCTCACCTCTTCCCCCAAGGATGAGCATTTAACTGCACCTGTGAGGAATCACCATGCCAGGCAACTGCGCAGGGAAGATTAGAATGACTAGAGGCCAAAGTTGGCATCCTCCAAACCAGGCACCTTCCCTGCTAAGGAACACACAAGACAAGCAGGGGGGCCAGGTCAGGGAGACGGACAGCTTGTCCCGTCCAGGGCAGACCTGGTGAGGGCTTTGAAGATCCTAGAGTCTTCCAATTTGGCCCAAAGAGTAGGGACAAAGCACAAAAGGGAGTTCTGAAATGGATTGTGGCTGGCTTAGAGGATCAAGAGACCTAAAGCTGAGAAATAATTAGCTTAAGTTGCCTGCATGAGACCACAGTGGCTTCAAACTCATGTTCAGAAATCATATTGTCTTGGTAAGTAAATCCCAGGGCGCTATGATCTTGGGCCGTTGTTTTATTTCTCTGGGTTTTGTGATTCCCTACGCCCCCAAACCTCCCTGCCCTCTCTTCAACAAGAGTTTTCTTCCCCCTTTGGGAGTGGTTTGTACAACCTACTGAGTGGGACAACTTCCCAGCCCATGCTGAGATCTTTCTCACCACTTTTTTTTTTAAAAGATCTATCTATCTATCTATCTATCTATCTATCTATCTATCTATCTATCTATCTATCTATCTATCTATCTATCTATCTATCTATCTATCTATCTATCTATCTATCTAAGCACTGGGTACAGTCAGAAGCACGGGAGGGTGAGAGAATTCACCAGAGCCAGAGCGGGGAGCAGAGCAGGCAGAAGGACCGAAGTACACTGCTGAGGGGAGCAGCGGGCGGCAGGAGAGGTCTGCGTGCCATGTGGGACCCTCGCCCGGTGGCTGGGGATCGAACCGGCACTGCAGAGGCTGCGGGCAGCTTCGCAACCCAGCGCTCAGCTGCTGTGCCACCGGGGAGGCCTTTCTCACCACTTCTTAAACAGTCCTGTAGAGGGCGCAGTTTCCTTGTTCCAGGAGCTTGCAGGCTTCAGGAATGTTCAATGTTTCATTCAGTCCTGTAGGATTTTCTGCCCATCTTGATAATCTCTTCAAAGCTCTGAGGACAGTAATGTAGGGTATATCTAGAAGCACAGGAGGTGCGGAGGCCTCTGATTTTGAGACGCTCCCGGCAATAGTTCTGGGGAAGAAGACAGAGGTCAGGACCTCTTCCAGTGGTTGCAAGTCATGCTCAAGTCCAGCGACCAAGGCAGCACACTGCTCTGACAATTTAGGGATCCAGAAGAGGTCTAGACGGGGTCCACCGTCTCTAGGGAAGACGGGAGCTGCACTGGGGGTAAGTCGTGATGGATGGGAGGATTGGGGGACCTAGGCCAAGAAAAACAGAAAATGGCAAGGTTTTGTTAAATGTTCTTATTTTAAAATTCAAATTTATGGTAGTGGGAACCGTATGGTGGTGATACCTGATGGGGAGAAGCTCACAATTAAAGGAATAAATTAGTATTAAAAAATGAAAATTCAATTTATTTTAGTCGTTTGCTTTATAATGACCAATTTTATATTATATGACTTTTGTGTCAATTTTAATAACTACATTATATATATTACATCTATATATAAACTATATATAAATAATTCTTCTTTTAGTATTTCCTCTAAACTCCCAGTTCCCTCTTCTAAAAGCAACTAATGTCAAAGGTCCTTTTGTATTTATTCAAAAACGTTTTATGCAAACATAGAGAACTAGGTCTATGTAGACTTTATTTCCATCCTCCTTACACAAATGGTAGCCTTCTAAGCATACTGTTGTGGGCCTCGCTTTAATCACTATGTGTCCACTGGAAATATATTTATTAACTTATTAGTCTTCACAATAATCTTACCAAGTAGATGCTATTATAATCCTCATACCCCTCAATTTTATAGGTAAGAAAATTGAGGTTCAAGAGGAGAAGTTCTTAGTTAATGGTCACACATAGTCTGACTACAGAACATTTGCTTTAAACTGCTACATGTTATAGCCTTCAACAGACATTTTATAAATGTCTGCACCATAATTTACTCAAGCCATCCCTATTGATGAACATTTAGACTTTTCTAATTTCCTCCGGTTATAGAAACTGTTGCCATGAGTAAGCCTGGCCATATGACAATTCACACTTATGAAGTGAAATTCCAGAGATAATTTTTTTTTTTAAGAGGCATGTATTATTTATTTATTTGTTTGTTTGTTTATACAAGCACTGGGTACAGTCAGAAGCGCGGGAGGGTGAGAGAATTCACCAGAGCCAGAGCAGGGAGCAGAGCAGGCAGAAGGATCGAAGTACACTGCTGAGGGGGCAGCGGGCGGCAGGAGAGGTCTGCGCGCCATGTGGGACCCTCCTCCAGTGGCCGGGGAGCAGCCGGGAATCGAACCGGCGCTGCAGAGGCTGCGGTCAGCTTCTCAACCCAGCGCTCAACAGCTGCACCACCAGGGAGGCCCCTCCAGAGATAACTTTTGATGGCTGTTACAAAATTGCTCTCCCTCTTGCCCCATCAATTTGTCTCCCTTCCCTTTGAGTGGATGAGAATTCCTATTGCTCCTGACCTCACTGAGGGTTTACTTGATATTGTAGTGACTAATGCGTGTTTGTTTCAAAGGTGACCAGCCTTATTCCAGAACAACCCGGCTTAATGGAGGAGTCTGGGAGATGAGAAATAGTGGGTCATTGGTAAACCTTTATTTGATGAATCAGGCTCAGAGGTCATTAACTTGTATTTTGAAGAAGACAGAATACAGATTATAGAGTAGACGTCTCAAGCCTCCGTCACATGACCAGTTTAGGTAGTGTGTTTTGGGAAAAACAAATCACCAGAGAGTCCTTGTTCACAGTTGCTGTGTTCTCCTGCAGGTCCTCATAGTATGACACTATAAGATTAAGAACAATCCTAATGCTTTGTAATCCAGGTATATTCCTCACCATCTTCAGAGGAGGGTTGAAAGACCCATAGTTGCCAAATGAGGCTAAGAAATTCCCTATTTCCAGTGAAAGAGGAGAGGAAGTCTTGACATCCAAACTATGTTTGCTAACATTGAAATTTGGCAAGTGGTCATTTACAGAGCTTAAAAGTTGAAAATTATATTTATTTTTTATTTTAATAAATATTTATTTAATCATTAAATGTCACTTATTTATTGAAAAATCAGGTCCTAGTTTGTATCCAAGCAATTTAAAAGTGGAGGCTCTAACCTGGATGTTGGAGTTTTGATCCTTCCCTACACACACACACACATCAGTAGCTACCCAGGTTGCTTTTCATCTAGCACTTTTTCACTTACTCAGGTGCAATTATTTATTGAATTCCCACGATGTGCTGGTATCTGTTAAAGATGGATAGCACAAATGTAGGCTATGTAGAGTGACTGCAAAGAGGAGGAAATGCAAAGCGCTAGTCTGGCAGTCCACCAGACGAAAGTGTTCCTCCCCTTTGTGGAATATGTGGTCGGCTCAGTTGTGTGAGCTTCTGTGTGACATGATACTTTTTCCTACTTACACTTCCCCAAGCATTAGAAAGGCAGCATTAGAAGACAGAACTGAACTTAAACTTTTTTTTTAAAGAGTCACTTTTATTTATTTATGCATACAAGAACTGGGGTGTAGGCCAGAGGTGCGGGGGATGAAAGGATTCACCAAAGACAGAGTGGGGAGCAGAACAAGTGGATCTACTGAAATACACTGCTGAGGGGGGCAGCAGGCGAGACAGGAGAGGTCTGCTGCGCCTTGTGGGTCACCTCGCTGGCCCAGGATAGAATTCAGGTTGCAGCAATGATAGTGCTGAGACTTAAACCTGGTGCCACCAGGGAGGCCCTGAGCTGGATACTTAATGATGGTAACCTAGTAAAAAATGAGGCTATTACTTTCAGTTAGCTTTTAGGTTTATTTGTAGTGGTTTTGGGAAGGGGGTAGCTCATACAGCCAAGAAGGAAAGAGCATTAGTCACTGAGAGGGCTGATATTGTAAGAAATAACTGCAAATATTCATTATCATTTTTTCCCATTAGACTTGAATTTCTTGAGAACTGGGTCTAGGCTCATTTATCTCCAGCTAACAATGCTTGGCATCAAATGTGGAATTTAAATGAAACTTCTTTGCGATCTTCATGGAAATGAAGGGCTTATCGATGACTTGGGAGAGTGCACAAAATAAACCTATTAAGGGCTTTTGATAGTCTATTAGAAACAGGAAATAAAACATAGTTGGGAAAAATAAAATCGACAAGGTCTTTAATGATTAAACCTTCAAACCTAGTCCCAGATAGCGGTTAAGCTTTGGTTTGTCTTTGTTTCCCCCGCCCAACCCTCATTGTTGTTGGTATTAAAAATAATAAACCTGATAGAGATTTGCATATGTGAGAAAGCATCACACATTTGAATTTTTTTTTTTGCGTGGCATGTATAATTTTTTAAAATATTTTATTTTATTTTATTTTATATATTTTTACATCATTTTTCATTTTTGCACAATGCATGCATCTTCACCTTGGCTACACTCCCCACACAACTCCCACCTTTTATTCCAAAGCGCAGAGAGCACCGCGCGCAGAGCCACAGAGCGCTTCACTTAGCGACCGCGGGATCATTGGACGGCAGACACACTCTTACTAACCAATGGCCGGGGAGTCCGGAAAGAACTCTCTTCGGATTGGTCAGAGGAAGCATCCCTCTAGGTTCGTTCGCGAAGGGGCTTGGCTTGCGTCTCGGCCGGCCGCACCTTCTATCCAATCAAAAAACGGCGAGGGGCGGGCTTTGTGGCAGCACGGAGCCTATCCTGGAAGGTGACTCCCCGCCCGTCAGAACTACCTACCGCGAGCGGGGGCTGGGGGGCGTGGCCTCCAGCCCCACGCTCCTGCCGGTCCGTGACGCGCGCGGAGTGGGCGGGGCCGCAGGCCGGGGCGGGGCCAGTGTTGTCGGCGGCGGAGCCGGATGCGGGCGGCGCCGCGGCCGCCGCGGGCCCGGGGATGGGCGGAGCCCCAGCCGCCAGAGCTGGTGGCCGCCGCCGCCGCTGCCGGAGCCGGAGCCCGAGCGGCGCCTCTGCTCGCGCGCGGCGCGGCGTCCTAGGGCGGCGGCATGCTGGGGAAAGGGGTCGTCGGCGCGGGCGGCGGCACCAGGGCGCCCAAGCCCTCCTTCGTGTCGTACGTGCGCCCGGAGGTGAGGGGCGGCGCGGGCGGCGCGTCAGGGCAGCGCGTCAGGGCAGCGCCGCGGCGGGGGGCGCCGGGGGTCATCCCCGCGGCGCGGCCGTGAGCTCATCCCCCGGCGCGGCCGCGGGCGCCGCGGGCCGGGCGCGAGCGGGGCGGGCGGGCAGGTGCCCCAGGTGGGGCCCGGCTCGCCGCGCAGGTGAAGCGGCCGGAGCGGGGCTGGCGCCGGGGCGGCGGGAGGGCGAGGCCGGGGGCCCGGACCCGGGAGCGCGGCCGCGAGACAGCGGGTCCCGGCTGAGGCTGCCCTGCCCTTGAAATTCCTCGGGGGGACTCGCGAGCTGTCTGGTCCCGCCGCCTGCTCGCGGGCGCGGCTTGGTGCCGCCGGCGGGACTCGGGGCGCCGCGGGGAGACGCGGAGTGGGGCGGCCCTGGCCGGTGGGCGCTGGCCTCAGCCCGCCTCTGCCTTGTCTTAGGAATTCAGCTCTGTCAGCCCCCGCCGCGGGCCCCCCTTCACTTCTCACCATCAGCCTCCCACCACCTCTTGCTTTCCTCTTGGAATTTTACTGAGAAGTTCATTCATTCATTTAGAAATATTGGTTGAGCTCTCTTGCTCTTGCCAGGCACTGCTCAAAACGCTTGAGATGATGCATCAGTGAACAAAACAAAGATCCTTGCTTTCCTGGAGCCTATTTGAGGGGGAGAGGAGGTACACGGAGTAAACAATAGCTTAGATAGATGTATGGGTTAGGTGGCATGCTAGCAGGTGTTAAGTGTCACAGGAAAAGAAAAGGCACTCCTTGCTCGGTGACGTGTGAGCACGGACCTGAAGGATGCTTGGGAAGAGTACAGGCGGAGGAAAGAGTCTGGAATGCTGGAGGAAGCCCAGCCCTGCACACTCCCTGTGGGTGAGGAGGAGAGTGACAGGAGAGGTTACTGAGGTAGGCCTGGGCTCCTTGAGCAGTGGCTCCCAATCCCAATGTTTTCATTTTGGATTCCTGCTTTGTTTTTTTTTTTTTTTTTCTTTCCCCTCCCTCTCTCCAGCAGCGACAGACGCTCTACCAAATTCGTTGTCTCCACATGTCTTCCCACCTCTGTAAAGCAAAGGCAGGTGGTCTGTGGAGGAGCGATCTTGACCTGGAACTGCTTCTCTAAGGCTCTCAAGCACAGGAAGTCTTTGCATGTATATCTTCACATTCAAAACGTGTGTGTTTTCTCCCGTGGAGAGAACTCTCTTCAAGTGGGTCTTATTTTTAGTCTTTATTTTAACCACTTCCTCTGTCAGTGCCTGATAAAGAGTCAGGGTCATTTTGAATTTTCAGCAAGAGTAAGTAATGTGGTCAGTTTCTCTTTGTCTTTTTTTTTTTTTTTTTTAGTGAGCCTTGGTTGAAGTACAACTGCCCTTTAACCTTTCCTCTTTGGTGAGATTAAGCTCTAAGTGGAAAGTCTTCTGAAAGGTGGCCAGTGTTCAAGAATGTTCAAATTTTTCATCCACCAAGTGCACATGTTGTAATTAGACATGTTTTCCCCTCTTTGCCCACAGTGCCTGATGTATTTCCTTTGAGGGATAATTAGGGAAGGGGAGTGGTTCAGCCCCGAAAGAAGCCTGAAGTGGTCACATTTTTCAGATCCTTAAAGTTGGCAGTTTGTTCTCGTGCATTAAAATAATGCTAGGTAGACACTATTTCTCGTGCATTAAAATAATGCTAGGTAGACACTATGCTTCTTTGTTGTAATCTGTCTCTGAAAGTATTTTTTAACAGAGGTTAAGACTGTGATCTAAAATGTGAATGGTTTTTAAAAGATAAGGGAATGAGATGAGAAAACAATTTATTTTTAAGAATATGGCTTTTGCTAGATAATCATAGTATCTGAAATGCACATGACAAACATTGAGGCTTCAAACATTGAAGCTTATGTGCCTCTGAGCTGTGCATCTGCTAACCTTCTCTTGACTCACTCAGATGGAGGGGTCCCACAGAACCCTTCTGAAAATTGTCATTCTGTTCCTACTCCTTCCCTTTTATCTGGTCTTCAGTTTTATTTCCTTTGGTGTATGTCTTCCTGGAACTTCTTTGAAAACGCTTTGCTTTTGTTAGCTGGGAAGTCCCAATGTCTCAGATTTTTTTTTTTTTTTTTTTTGCTGGCAGATCTTGAGCTGCCAGAACAACCATCATACCTTATGATGTGATGATACCTGTGGTGGCAATGAACTTGTTCTTGTCTGGTCAGATCTTGGAATGCTATACAGCTGCTGCCCTTAGTACATCGGAGAGTCTAGTCATAGTCAGCACGTTGTGTTAAAAGCAGAAGTGCTTTACTGGATGAAGTGTTTGAAGATGATGCTTTAAAACATACTGGCTTATTTTTCATATGACCTGAATGAATTGGCCCTGGACAACCTAAAATGAGCATAGCAGTTAACTCCCAGACTTTAACTCTGGAATTTGTAACTTGGGCTCTTCTGTCATTGATTCACCTAAATTAGTGAGTGTGAAAGTAAAAACTTTGAATTGTGGGGCTTCTCTGGTGGCGTAGGGGTTAAATCTCAGTGCTATCATGCTATCACCTCTGAGGCCTGAGTTTGATCCTTGGCCATTGAGCTGACCCACATGGCACAGCAGACCTCTCCTGTCTTGCCCGCAGCTCCCCTTAGCAGAGTATTTCAGTAGATCCACCTCTTCTGCTCCCCACTCTGTCTCTAGTGAATCCTCTCACCCCCTGTACCCCCCCTGCCCCGCACTCTGGCCTGCACCCCAGTTATTCTATGCATAAATAAATAAATCTTTAAAAACAAACAAAAACCCGACTTTGAACTGAAATTTAGGACCTTTGGGCATGTTTTGTGAACGCTACCTAGAGGGTTACCAATCAGAAAGCTAGAGAGCTGATAAATCATAAAGCAGAGTTATATATCATAAAGCAACTGATGATTCTGGAAGGTGGACAGGAGGGAAACTGTCCTGAGGCTGTCCCAGTGTGGTGCCTGATGGCTGGTACCTAGCAAGGCAGCATCTCTGCCCCAGTGTCGTCCCAGGCACAGGCTGCAAAGGCTGTCATCTCTGTGCAAGGGAACCACTGGATGTGAAGTTCTTCTGGGAGGCGTTTGGTTGTCGTTGTGGGTGTCAGATTCATTTATCTTGTTAAATAAATCATGTGCCTAAGTTATTACTTCAGAAACCATGAGTGTTCATTATAGACAAGAGAATTCACATATGCCAAAAAGTTTTCTTTAAAGAAAAACTGTAGGCTTATTAACAGTTTGGAGTGTGTCCTATCAGATATGTGTGTAAGTGTATACATATGATTTTTGCCAAAATGGGATTAATAGGGCCTCCCCAGTAGCGCAGTGGTTGAGCGCTGGGTTGCGAAGATGCCCGCAGCCTCTGCAGCGTTGGTTCTATCCCCGGCCCCAGGGTGAGGGTCCCACATGGCGCGCAGACCTCTCCTGCTGCCCATTGCTCCCCTCAGCAGTGTACTTCCGTCCTTCTGCCTGTTCTGTTCCCCGCTCTGAATTCTCGCACCCTCCCTCACTTCTGACTGTACCCAGTGCTTGTATAAATAAATCTTTTAAAAAAAAGGGGATTAATATTGCTGAGCTTATTATTTTGTAATTGGCCTTGTTCACCAGAAATATATGTTGTAAATGCCTTTCCATGTCAGTTGTTAACCCATAATGTCATTTTAAACTAGACCCTTTTCCTCTTCAGAAACACACAATATGATGGGGAGAGGCTGGCTAGCATTGACGAGCCAAGGAAAGTGATAGGATTTTAAAATGTTTTTCTACTTAGTCACCTTCTCTGGTGCTGAATGATGTTTTTGATCTTCAGGATTGTCAATTTTCGGCTCACCTACCTTGAAGTTATAAACACTGTTTTAATAATTTATATTGATGAGAAATGCTTAGTTTCTGTACCCAGAAGTTTGTAAGTCAAGGTCCTAAGAGGAAGTTCTGATTTAACAAGAATCCTGTTCTGTTGTGATAGGGAATTAAAGCTTCAGGGAGCCCGTGTGTTGGTCTCAGAAACTAAAACCAGGAAAAATCCAGCTTTTAGGGTCTCTTATACTTGTGCCCATATTTGTGTGGTATCCAAATACATCTAACATATTTTCTGGTGGAGTTAAGGTCGGTGTTTGACTTGAATGTACTAAGTTATTCAAATAGTTCTCATTTGTGGATTTTTAGATTTGGAAGAGAATTAAAATATAATCTGTTCCAAAAAAAAAAAAATATAATCTGTTCCACCTCTGTTAAACAGATGTGGAAATGAGACCCCAGAGGGTCAAATGTCCTTTCCAGGGGCACAGTGGAATTGCAGAACACTGGGATCAGCAGCTCCAGTGGCTAAGCCAGGCCTAAGGAGTTCAGGAAAGGTTTCGCGTAGTGGTGGGAAGAAAAGGCAAGAAGAGAGATGCAGATTAAGAAGGGTCCGAATCCAAATTTAAGTGCTGGAGATACAGTTGATTCAATTGATATCTACTCACCACCTAATAGTACCAGGCACTATTCTAGATTTGGGGAAATAAAACAGATGAAATTAATGAGAGTGTTTTTTGGTGGAACACTGCTGTACCAGACCACTGACTTGATGACGTTGATGAAATGATGACAAGATTGGCTTGTCCTAAAAACAGACCTCCTTCCTTAGTTCGAGCAATAAAAAATACCCTTCCAGCAAAATTAGATGCATGACCTTTTTTTTTTTAAGCCTCTATAACTTTTTCTTCATTCCAGACTAATTTTTTTTAAGGACAGAATTTTCTCCTTGACCTTAGAAGTCATTGATCGCAATATAACAGACCTTTAGAGGACATTGAAAGTGCTCTTAAAATGATCACTTTCTTAGCTGTGGCTTTAGCCTGTGATCAGTCCAAAGCTTCCGCTTTTCTCTCCTGCATGCGCTTCCTGTGGCATCTCCCTGGGTCATATCCAACACCACAGGACTTCTGCAGATGGAGCATCAGAAGATGTCATGAGGCCGTGGCGGGCAGCACTTCCTGCATCCTGATCAAAGAGCTGCCACCCGTCCGACACCGCCGCCTTTGAGCCGGCTGCTCTTCTGCACCCAACTTCTGTCTCTGATTTTAAAGCCAGGGCTGTTAGCAAGATCTTAGACTGGGGAAACCTTCTCCTTAGAAATTTAAAATTCTAGATCATTCTCCAAACATTCTCATCCTCAGTAGAATACATGACAGTCTTGGAATAATATCCCATGCATCTATCCTACGTGACAGCCTCCTTGGAGAGAACTGAATGTTAAGGAGCCAATTTTTTAAAAAAAAATCACTCTAAGATATCTTATTTTTATGAAAAAGACAATGTAATAACGTTGCAGGCTCTGAAAGTTAGACAAATAAACTCGCCCTTAATCATGTCACTCTGAGCAAAGCAGTTATTTCCGCGTGTTAGTGGTTCTGTGTGTATATTCCATATGGCTGTGCTCATACCAGGTTTTATAAAAATGGATAACCTGGGTGTGGTTGTTGTGTTTGAATATGGTGTCAGTGGGGCATCTACTTTGAATTTTTTCCAGCTGGGAACCATCCTCAGTTTCTCAGCAAGTTCCTCTTGTGACTTCTGATGTGGTGTTTTGAGAGCACAAGAGCAGTGGGTTTGAGGCCTTCTTAAATGAATCCTATGAAATAAACCTCTTGACATAGGTTGGGGGTAGGGTTGAGCTGGTGTACCTCACATAGCTTCTCATCTTCGGTTGCTTTGGAGGGAAGGAGCGGGGAGGTGAACATGGAGAGGGGCTTTAGGAGGGAGTGGTGGAGGTACAGCAAGGCCTCAGCCTTCCTGGAGTCCTCTCTGCAGCCTTCGAGCGCCACAGTGCTAGGCAAGCCGACACTGGTCAGCCACTCTCCCTTGCTAGCTGTGAGCGAGGCCTTTGAGCCTCAGTTATGTTACTGCCTGAAAATAGTAATAACATACATCTTCCCTGAGGGGTACATGCGAACATGTGTGAGTATGAGTATTAAATATGATTATGTATGTCAAGGCCTCAGCAGCATGCTTGTCCATAGTGACATTGTCACATAGGTGAGGGCTCCCTTTGTTATGAATCAGAAGCCACTTGAACGGCTTCAGAAAGTGCTTAATCATTAACCTTAGAAGACAGAACTCCTTCCCGGCTAAAGTGTTATTGAAAGTGGAGTCTTGGTTGTTGCGGTTGTTACCATAGTATTGTGCCAGGAAAGTTCACTGTATGGTTGATAACTTAAGAGTATTTTTCACTGTCTCTAAAAGTTTCTTTTCCTCTTTTCTTTGTTCCTTTATACAAATGAAAATGACTTATCTGCGACATTCCAACCTAATAAGAACACCTTTGAAACAAGTTGACTTTTTTCATTGGTAATATTTGCCTTTGACATTTTGTTAGTTTTATTCTGTGGACTCATGTTTCCTTTTCCCTCATTTTACTGAATCTCTCTGCCAAAGGCCAAATTGTGTCCTTTAATCACATGTTTAATGATTTACTTAAGATATGAATAAGTAAAATCAAATTACCTCTCAGAGGACCAGCTCTGCTTATCCATTTCAAAGGCAGTGGCAAGACCATACTGCTTTGATTTCATGCATAAATGCTTTTTCTAAAATAAAATGGACAGTGCTTTTCTAGTGCAGTAACCTTCATCATTCCTGGTAGACCTGAGGGGTGGGCAGCCTTTCAGAGGTATTATCCTTGGGGAGGAGGGGCTTCAGCTGCGAGGGAGGCAGGGCTCGTGTATGGAACCCTGGCCACATGGTGAGCTATTCTGAGATCTCCCTACCTGTCCATTGTGACAGATTGCCGTCCTCTGTTTCAGACACTCGTTCTGAGCTGCTGGGTATTTTACTTTTGTTTCTGTTAAGAGAGTTTAAAAATCCCTGAGAGCGCCTCCCTGGTGGCCTAGGGGTTAAGTCTCAGCACTATCACTGCTAAAGCCTGAGTTCAGTCCCCAGCCAGGGAGCTGACCTCTTCTGTCTCACCCACTCTTCCCCTCATCAGTGTATTTCAGTAGATCTGCCTGTTCTGCTCCCCACTCTGTTTCTGGTGAATCTTTCATCCCCCCCCCCCCAAACTTCTGGCCTGCACCCAGTTCTTCTACACAAAATAAATAAATAAAATCTTTAAAGTAAAAAAAAATAATAAAAATCCCTGAGAACACCTTGATGGAGGGAATGAGCCCAGTTTTTTGGAAAGTCTCATCTTGGGGCCTCCCTGGTGGTGCAGGGGTTAAACACGCAGTGCAATCAAGCTGTCCGCAGCCACTGCAGCACAAATTCGATCCCTGGCCAGCTGACCCACATCATGCAGCACACCTCTGCTTCTCGCCCGCTGCTCCCCTCAGCAGTGTATTTCAGTAGATCATCCTGTTCTGCTCCCCACTCTGTCTCTGGTGAATCCTCTCACCCCCTGCACCTCTGGCCAACACCCCAGTTCTCGTATGCATAAATAAATAAATCTTAAAAAAAAGTCTCATTGTGTTCCTGCCTTTTTTTCAGACATAAATTGAATCCCTGTTTTCCTCTAACCCCTTGAAATCCACTTCCCAGCATGACTTCAGCTCTCTGAGATGTCTTTCCTCACCTGTGACCTTGGCTGACTGACCGTCTTTCTGCAGGCTTATTTTCAGCATGAGAAGAAATACCTTTTTCTACCAACTTACATGGCACATGGCAGATACTCAGCACTGCTCAATGCTATTATTACTAAAAATAACTTAGACTGCAAGAGTTACTGCGTGCCTGTCATTTGCTAGGCGCTGTGTTGGAATCAGGGATGTAGAGGAAGTGGTCTGTGCACTCAGGAGGTTCTCATCCTTTCGGGGAGACAACAAGGCAAAGGGTGGCTCTAAACAAACAGGGAGGAAGGTGCTGTCTGTTGACAAGGGTGGTGTGCACAGAATCTTCTCTGAGCACAGAGGGTCCGCTGCTGCAGAACCCGCCGCAGAGTCTGGCCTCATTCGAAGGCCGTGTGGACTGGGAAAGGGGTGATGCAGTAGGCAGGTGAGAGGGAAAGAGGTGATGCAGTAAGCAGGTGAGAGCGGTGAGTAGAAAGGCCCAGAGGCACACAGGGACCAGGTAGTCAGGGCATCTGTCCTCTTACAAGGGAAGGTGATTCCTGAAGAGTAGAATCCGGAGGCGCTGCACGGGGTGTGCCGGACTGTCCCCTCCTTTCTGTGACATAATGGTTGCCATTAGGCCTGTGTGGCCCTTCGTGATCCTGCACGTACCTTCTTGTTGGCCCCTGGTTTCTCTTGCTCCAAGACCATGAAAAAGCTGCGTGAAGGCTTGTAGCTGCTCCCCAGTTATTCTCTTTCCTAGTATTTATATAGCAGTTCTGGCGGAGGAGGGTGGGGGGAGGCACAAAAGGCAGCGCCATGTGTCTCTGCAGCTGCTGTTAGTCACATCAGTTGCTTAAATTATAAGATCCCGACAGCCCCCTAAGTGCCACCTGGCACCTTTCTCACTTGTAATGTCCCAGCGCTGCCCTCTTTACTTTCAGTATGAAGTTGTGCTTAAGCACATAGCTGTGGGGTCAGAGCTCTGCTGCTTGCTAACTAGATTTGGGCTGGTATTTTAACTTCTCTAACCCTTTGTTTCCTGATATGAGCAGTGAAAACAGTGGTGAGAGTGTGGGGTCCATAAGGTTGTTGCTCGTCTTAAGTGAGTCAGTCCATGGATAGCTGGAGCTGGCGTGCAGTGAGCACTTACTAACTGTTGTAAGAGGCTGTTACTCTTCACTACCCCAGAAGCTGCAGTGCTCCCTGGATCGCGCTCTGTGTGTGTGTGTGTGTGTGTGTGTCAGCAGCACAGGTCGCCAGCACAGGTCCCGAGGGTCACCAGGTTTGCTCTCCATTCCCTTCAGCATTCTTCTTCCCTTGCGTTCTCCCAGGCTGGTGTCTGGAACTGGGGTGCTGACCCTGTAGTCAGACTGTGCCGTAACCACTAGGGGTACATCTTGCTTCTACCCAGAGGGTTTCCCTTCCTGCACAGTCTTCTTTTTTCAGTGAGTTGTTTCCTGATTCTCTCTCTGGCCTCCTGTAATTGTATCTTTCCTCATCTCAGAGTCTTGCAGGAGGAATTGGGGTTTGGGTAGTAGGTTATGTCCTGAGCCTCCTATTCAGCTTGACCACCACTAAAAGTCAGCCTTCCCAGCTGTCACCAGAGCCCCTTCTTTCCCCATTCATCTGTACTCCAAACCAATCACACTTCCCAGGGTGCCCTTTGGGGGCCCTCTGTGATGGTCTGTCTTCATTTCCATTGCCATCCTGCTGCCAGCATGTCCCCTCAGGCTGGGACCACCCACCGCACCTGCTGAGCTGCCACTGCACGGAACTGCTCCCTCCTGCCCCACCCTCAGTCACCAGCACACCTCAGTGGGCTCCTGAATCTGGCCTTTCTGTGGCATTTTCTTGTTTAAGAATCCTCCATCCTGCCCCGCCTCCCCCCCCCCCCCCCCCCACTGTTCCAGATCTTCAGTGCTTTCCAGGCTCACCGCAGGCTCTGCCCGCTTCTGGTTGGTTGGAGGGCGATGGCTTGGATTTGGCAGGCGTGGGCGCTGACCATGCTGTGTGACTTAGATCCCTCTGACCACTTGGCTCTCATTTCCTGATTTGCAGAGTTGGATTAGGCAAGTGTTTTTAAACATGTTTTGTTCAAGGACCTTTTTTTTTTTTAATTTCTTTGAGGAACTTTTTCAAAACACTGTCCCAAGTGCCTTCTTGAGATTCTGATATGCCCAGCGGCAGGGAAGGGTGGAGGTGGATAGGGGCCTGCAGTAAGAGTCAGCATTTTTTCCAGGTAACTGTGATCGCTCCCCACCCCCTGGTGAGAGCTGCTATTTTAAATGAAATCGGATAGGAAACCTGAAAAGAAGAAGGG
Source organism: Talpa occidentalis (assembly GCF_014898055.3). Classification (NCBI taxonomy): domain Eukaryota; kingdom Metazoa; phylum Chordata; class Mammalia; order Eulipotyphla; family Talpidae; genus Talpa; species Talpa occidentalis. The sequence continues at coordinate 123,931,071 of NW_023604972.1, forward strand.
TGTGAAGGGTACAGCTCAAAGCGTGAGACCAGTCACTGGCCGAGGCCCTTGCGCGCCAGCCTGCGTGCTCCTTCGTAGCTGGCGCTCTCCTTCTCCCTTTGTCCGTGATGCTCGTGCACTTGAGCCTCTGTCCTCCACTCCTTTGTATACAATTGCCCTGTGTCCGTGGGTCTTGTTTCTCCAACAGAACTGTAATTTCCTCAAGGGTAGGACTGGAGTGCCGGCCACTCAGAGTGGCCTTATAGGCTGTCCTGGGTGATCCCAGGGGACTGCTGAGAAAGTAGCTGATGCCCGTGTCCCTCAAGGTCTTCATTGCTTCTGGAGAGCAGGTTGGGAAGTTGTTAGGCCTTCAGAATCTTGCTGACTCTACTCTGTCTTTGTGCCCAGTAGTCAGCGCTGGCATGAGGTCTGCTTTAAACTATTCATTTTAGCTGTCTTCGTGGCACTTAGTTTGGCAAACCAGTGACTTGCATAGATGCCTGATACCCATTTGTGCCCTGTGATGTGTCTCTGGCTGCTCTTTGCTTCTTCAGACAGCTCCTGATCACATCCAGCACGCAGACCCTCTCTATTGGAATCAAGCTAGTGAATGGAGGGTTCTGAGCTTACACTGGTACTTGGGTCTTACTGCTTCTTTTCTAGCCTAAGTTCCTAATGGGGGAGAATTTGATAGTGTTTGGACTGTTTAAAGACCTAGTGAGAATGATTGTTGCTGAGGAGCATGAATGAGTAATGCTTTCACTGCTGCTCAATAAATGATGAGCTGTCAAAATAGAGGAAGGGATTTAGTTTAGGTCTTAACGAGCAATTTCTTCCTTTAAAAAAATCTGTAAATCTTTAAAAAAAAATAAAAAAATCTCTAATAGAAATCTGAAGTAAGGGGGGGAACCAGTGAAAGACAGGATTTAGAGTGGACCCGTAAGTAGCTCTTTGTGGGGAGCAGTACCACCAAAAGTTGTTGCCTGTTGCTCTGTCCTGGAGATTTGTTACAGGTCAAAGGGAACTTGGTGGCATTTTTTTGTAATAAAAAAATTTAAGAATGGTGGTTGCCTAGAGCTGGGTCTGTAGGAGCAGGGGATGGTGGGGGTGATGGTTAATGGGTACTACTAGGGTTTCTTTTTTTTTTTTTAAGGTTTATTTATGCATACAAGATCTGGGGTACAGGCCAGAGATGCGGGGGTGAGAGGATTCACCAGAGACAGAGTGGGGAACAGAACAGGCAGAATGACTGAAATACACTGCTGAGGGGAGCAGCAGGAGAGACAGTAGAGGTCTGCTTTACCATGTGGGTGCTCTCTGGCTGGCCGGGGATCGAACTCATGCTGCAGAGGCTCTGGATCGCTTCATAGTGCGGTGCTTAACCCCTTGGGCCACCAGGGAGGCCCCACTACCAAGGTTTCTTTTGGGGGTGATAAGCGTGTCTAAAATTGGCTTTGGTGATAGTCATACCACTCTGAACATATTAAACACCATTGACTTGTACACTGTAAATGGGTGAATTGTATGCTGTGTGGACTGTATCTTAACAAAGCTTTTATTATCAAAAGCTTTAGTGTCTAAAGTACTGAGTTCCAACTTCACCACATCTACTTAGCTACATGAGGCACATTATTAACCTCTTGGCACTTCTTGGCCTTAGCTGTAAAGTGAAGCTCAGAATTCTTGACCAGGACTGCTGACCAACATAAATGACATAGAACATATGACATGGTGAGACTTCCAACAAACATTATATTTTTAAGTGTTTAAGCCAAACATATATTTTTGTGGATAATAGATGCTTAGCCTGAATGCCCTTCAGAGTTCCCAGCTAGCCCAGGGAGAGGAACAGTTATTACTGCCAGGACCTGATCTGCGCGCTGAGTAAGTAGCCTTTTTTTAAGAAATAGTAAATAGTAGAGTCCTTATCTTAAAGACCAGCGGCCTGAGCAGCTCTGTGTTTGATCTGGTACCATCGTCCAGACAGATTGTCAGTTTGCCTCTTACTACATGTCTGTTCCCCTGACTTCCGATGCTGATCTCTTGGTTTGTTGTCAGTAATTGTTGCGTGTATCTGCCAAAGATAGTGTCTGATTAAGTAGAGTTGAGCTGTGGTCAGCGGCAGGGCTGTTACCTGGTCATGCTTTCAGAGGGGAATGAGCCTGATTTTCAGGCTGTTCCTGTAGGAGCGGAGCCCTCTGGCTAGGAGCAGGACCAGCAGCTCCAGGAGTCAGCTCCAGGCAACCAGTCCTTGGAACTGGACAGTGGATGGATTCATTTAGACTCTAGGGTGTAGCCTCAGTGATCTGGCTTCAGATATAAGTCTGGTTTGCATAAGCCACTGCCATATCAAAGAGACCAGAAGGTATTTCAGAAAGTGACCCAAGAGTAAAGTATGATAGTAATTCAGTAATCATATTCTTAGGTAGAAATTTTTAATAGAGCTGTTTTTTTAACCTTTCCAGAGCCATGCTTGGGATGAAAGAATGTTACCAGAATCAAGAAATACTTGTCTGTTTGTATATTTTCATTTATGCATTCTTTTGGTAGACTTTTATTGATAATGTGCGCTGTCAGGAATTGTATATTAGTAGTTAAGGCCAAAAATACATAAAGATACAGCTTCAGCCCCCAGTTTATATCATTGGTTGGAGAAATAGACAAGGTGAGGGGTTATAGAAGTCATTGCAATAAAGGAAGGGGATTGGCTCAAAGAAAGCTTTGCAGAGGACTTGAGATGTGTGGATGGTGATTGTCAGAGAAGTGATGGCAGGACCTGGAGGTAACAGATTGGGTCAGTCCAGGGGTGCATGGGGGGGGGGGCTGAGAGAGGCAATGTCACTGCAGTTGTGGGAGCATGCAAAGTGGGAGATAATGTTGGGGTGAGAACAGCCCCAAGCATGGAGCGACGTAGACAGATTTCAGAGGTGTTGAGAAAGCAGAGCAAACAGGATGTTCGCTCAAGGCAGCGAGGAGTTAAGCATGACTTCTGGTGTCTGGGGGTCTGTCCACTCAGCCAGCCTCCGGGGAGGACAGGCAGGTCTGGTGAAGGGCAAGGGGGAAGTGATGAGCTGTTCTTGAAATATGAGCTTGGAGGCCTTCCAGTACAGGTGGCCAGGGTCTGAGTGTGCAGATGGGGAGCTCTCGAGAGAACCGGAGTCAAGAGCCCTGGGGGACCATCTGCATGCATTGAAACGATGTGAGTGGGAAAGCTCATCCAAGGGACACCTGTCTTGAGGGGAGGACGGATGATCCTCCTCAGAAAGGAGCTTGAGGACGTGCATCCAGAGGGAGTGTTGGTCATTGGACCTGGAACTCATTTCTACTGATGTCAGGGCGCTGTGGAAATGAGACTTTGTGAGGATGGCAATCATTGCTGACCCCCTCTGATGCGGTGGAGTGTTTCCGCTGTGTCCTATTATAGCCTGTCCTGACCTAGCAGAGCACTTTGCACTCACCTTTTTGATTGCTTACGGTCGTAAAGGATCTGCTGAGCTAGAATACCACAGGTGTGTAGGAAATAGTAGTTCAATTACGAAAGTGTGTGTGGAAGGCCAGGAGAGGATGTGGGCAGCAGGCAGAGGCAGCTTGGGTTGTGGTGAAGAGCATGACTCTAGTTGGGTAAGTTGAGGCCCTAGTTCCACTTCATTTACCCTTGCTCAGCCTCACTTTGCTCACCGCCAAAGTGAAAGCAGTAACAGCAGTTAACAGAGTTGTGAGGATTATGGGATGATGTGTGGAGATACCATCTTTTGCAGATTCCTAGAATTTGTTGAATTGATTTCCCCCCAGTTGCAGTTAATATTTTTATGTGTCCATATGAATGTCGTGAGGGCAGAAGTCATTTCTTATTCACCTTTTTATCCTCAGCATTTGGTACCTAGGTTACTTGGGAACTCTTTGTTGAGATGAATTGGTGTCTGTTAGAGGTGGGTCATCTCACAGCTCTGAGAAACCAGACACAGGACTCCAGTGCTGACTCACCGGTCCCTCCTCGGGCCCCGTGGAGCCCTGTGTTTTGGGCCACTCCTTCTCAGGAACACAGTTCTGGGAAGAGATCAGATTGACGTTTTAATGCTGGGCCAGCTGCGTGGATGTGGGTTCCAGTAGGTGTGTCTCATTTGGGCCAGAACTTGCTGAAGAATGGGTGACAGGATTCACCAGAGACAGAGTGGGGAGCAGAACAGGCAGACTGACTGCTGAGGGGAAATACACTGCTGAGGAGAGCAGTGGGCGAGGCAGCACAGGTCTGCTGTGCCATGTGGGTTGTTCCCTGGCCGGCCGGGGATCGAACTCATGCTGCAGAGGCTGCAGATTGCTTCATAGTGTGGTGCTTAACCCCTTGCGCCACCAGGGAGGCCCAAGAAGTGGGTACTTTTAATGGTCAGTCTTTACTGAGGCTGAGATGGAAAGAGGGATAACAAACATTTTCAGGAGTCTTATGTATCAGACAGAGCTGTAAGAGTTTTACACTTGCTAACTCACTGAATCCTCACAGCCAGCCTCGGAAGCAGGGTTATTACACCCACTGTTATCTCCATTGTGCAGATGAAGACACTCAGCAAGTAGGTGGTAGATAGAGACGGCTTACTTTGTGTTCTTACACGATGCCACACTGCCTCTTACGTGGGAATGAAGTGGGAAAGGAAATGATTCACAAAGTGATCAGTGAATGCCCACCTCAAACAAGAGCAAAGCAAGGTTCACGGAAAGGGCGCAGAGAAACCTATGAAGCCTGCCAGAGCCTATCACTGCCACCTAGTAAATATATCTGGAATCCATCTTCCTCTCTCTTCTTCTTTCCCTCTTTGCCCTGTGAATTTTGAGTAGCCACTGGACCTCAGAATAAGGGGCTCAAAAGGGAAGCCTTCTGTTACCAGCTTCATGCAGTCCTATGTAGCTCTCCAGAGAACTTGTCACAACTGCAGTTTCACATTGTTTATGTAACTAAGTCGATCTCCTCCTCAAGCTATGAAGTCTTTGCAGATAGGTCTTTTGTCCGTTTTTCTGGTCTACCACATAGCCCCAGTATCCAATATAAGCCTTGCACACAGTAAGTGCTCAAAAGACTTCATCAAATAACTAATAACGACTTAAAGTTGTGAGAGGTTTCCAAAAATACTCCAGCAGGAATCAGAGAAACTTATGGGTTATTAAGAAAGGAAACCTGGGGCCTCCCCAGTGGCGCAAGGGGTTGGGACGTAACCTATGAAGCTGGCACCAGCCACTGCAGCACGAGTTTGATCCCCAGCCAGGGAGCAACCCACATGGCACAGCGGACCTATCCTAATTCGCCTGCTGCTCCCCTCAGCAGTGTGTTTTGGTCGGTCTGCCTGTTCTATTCCTCACTCTGTCTCTGGTGAATCCTCTCGCCCCCTGCATCTCTGGCCTGTACCCCATGCATAAATAAATAAATCTTTTTTAAAAAAAAGATAGAAAACCTAGGTTGGGGCATTCAATATGGATGACATCACTGAAAGCTCAATCACATTGTAAAATGCTAGAAAAAGAGAGCCTTCCATTAGAAACCAGCATGCATGTGGTGTTAATCCAGAAAGACCAGAAGTGGGGAAGCCTGTCTAGCAGGAGTATAAGAGTGCACCAGCCGTGAGTAGGCCTGGTGTTTCCCACGATCACAGCCAGTTTAGCCAGTGTCCGGGCAGTATGGCAGGTGCCTCTGTACCATCCCCATTCTCTGGGATGGTGGAGCTTCTTACTATGTCACCTCATTTCAGAGAAGGGTCCGGACTCCCCCACTAGCTCTTTGCTTTTTCTTTACCACTAACTTGTAACGGACACTCCCCCTGCTAGTTGCCTATTCAGCAATTGGCCACAGTACCATTTCAAGAGCTATGAAACATGAGATAAAATTTATTACTGACACCAGTTAACTGGCATATTCAATGTGTAGGAAAGAAAAGTGTGGTTCTTTAATAATCAAGGAGGACTGGTTTTACTGGTCACAATGACAGACTTTATCAAACTCCCCAAGATGCCTCAAAACAAATTCATTTGAAAGTCAGGCAAACTTTCAACAAATGTACTTTACCAACCCATGTACTTTACGTAGTACCTCTTGTTATTCTAGTTGAGCTTGGTCAAAACTTGCTCTTACAGCATGAAAGAATGGCCAAGACAGCTAGCACCAGCCGAGGCATGTACAGGTTTCAAATCTAGGGCATCCCAGCAGTCCGGATCAATGGAAACAACCGCATAAACATATGAAGAGTAAGGTCAGGACTGGGGTTGTCTGCCTGTTCATTTCTTATTTCCACATATAGCCTCAATGTTATGCTACCTTTCTGTGTGTTTCAGATTTAAAAAAAGATAAGGGCATGAATAACAGAGTCATCCAGTTTCTGCAAGTTTTACTCCACAGATCAAAAGAAGCTACATCAGTTCCTGCTCCCACCGTGAGGATCAACAATTCCCAGGACCCAAATCTGCCACTGTCCACACAGCAGCTGAGGTCCAGTGGCTACTCAAAATTCACTGGGCAAAGAGGGAGAGAAGAAAAGAGAGGAAGATGGATTCCAGATATATTTACTAGGTGGCAGTGATAGGCTCTGGCAGGCTTCATAGGTTTCTCTGCGCCCTTTCTGTGAACCTTGCTTTGCTCTTGTTTGAGGTGGGTATTCACTGATCACTTTGTGAATCATTTCCTTTCCCACTTCATTCCCACGTAAGAGGCAGTGTGGCATCGTGTAAGAACAAAAAGTAAGCCGTCTCTATCCACCACCTGCTTGCTGAGTGTCTTCATCTGCACAATGGAGATAATAGTGGGTGTAATAACCCTGCTTCCGAGGCTGGCTGTGAGGATTCAGTGAGTTAGCAAGTGTAAAACTCTTTTAGTTCTGTCTGACACACAAGACTCCTGAAAATGTTTGTTATCCCTCTTTCCATCTCAGCCTCAGTAAAGACTGACCATTAAAAGTACCCACTTCTTGGGCCTCCCTGGTGGCGCAAGGGGTTAAGCTCCGCACTGTGAAGCAATCTGCAGCCTCTGCAGCATGAGTTCGATCCCCGGCCGGCCAGGGAACAACCCACATGGCACAGCAGACCTGTGCTGCCTCGCCCACTGCTCTCCTCAGCAGTGTATTTCCCCTCAGCAGTCAGTCTGCCTGTTCTGCTCCCCACTCTGTCTCTGGTGAATCCTGTCACCCTCCTGCATCTCTGTCCAGTACCCTGGCTCTTATATGCATAAATAAATATAAAAAAGTACCCACTTTTCACAGATTGGACATTTGTGATTTCTGCATTTCATGAGCGACTCCTGAGTCGTGACATACTAATCTGTAATGTCGCTAAAGAAGAGGTTACACTTAGCTCATCCAATTGTAAAGGTCAAATTGGATCTCCTTAAATCATTGATCTGAAGATAATACCCCATGAAGACATCAGCTTTTACACATTCAGAGCCCAGTGTGATCAGGAGTAGGGTGTACCTGTGGGGACTGCATCATATCCTATAACCCCTTCAAGATCCAGCTTGACACATCCAGATGTGGGCTATTCTGAGCTCTTACTGGTAACCACTTCCCCTCTCTTCCATTCCCCCCCCCCCATCAGCAAGCAATGATGGGTGGTGCAACTCTTTCCTCTTTCTGAAAAACACTGAAATGCTACCTCCATAGTTCTTAGTTCTCCCTTGTTTTTCTCGTGGAGTTTGAGAAGCTATTGTAAAACGCAGGTTGAAGGAGCTATGGGACACAGCCATTAGTAATCTCCAGTCTGTCCCCACCACGCAAGCAGATGCCTTCTGAAAACCAAATGAGAAAAAATTCAATTAAAGTGATTTTTTTTTTGAAGATTTATTTATTTTATTTATACAAGCACTGGGTACAGTCAGAAGCGCGGGAGGGTGAGAGAATTCACCAGAGTCAGAGCAGGGAGCAGAGCAGGCAGAAGGACGAGGTACACTGCTGAGGGGAGCAGCGGGCGGCAGGAGAGGTCTGCGTGCCATGTGGGACCCTTCTCCGGTGGCCGGGGATTGAACTGGCTCTGCAGAGGCTGCGGGCAGCTTCGCAACCCAGCGCTCAACTGCTGCGCCACCGGGGAGGCCCGTTTTTTTTTTTTTTTTGAGGGAATGGTTTCCTTCTTTGTATCCCCTGATTTCTGAGAATCTTCTAGGTTATCCTCTTCTCAGGATTGTTGTATATTTTGATTGGGGGTGGGGATGGAGTTGATGGTTATGGTGGTACTTACTTTTTTCCTGAGTCAATTACCTGTGAGAATTATGATAATGTATATTTATAATTTTTTTGAAATGTTTACCAAGGAAGGGCTAGCTATTAGTGCTAATTGTATACATTGTGGTTCTTTGAATTCCAGTACTTAGTTTAGGTTTTTTATTTCAATTTGTTAACCAACTTTCAGTGCCTTAATGTACTTTCAGTAAAACCAGCAGTTGAGAAAGCTTCCCTTTTGTGCTGTGTGTCTGAGCAGTCCCTTCCCGGGATATGGTGTTCTCCTAAGAAACTCATTTATTTGGTCTTGTAGTAGGTTCAAGGTACTTTTACTGCAGAAGACACAAAATGGTGATACCTAAGTCATTGTGGGCTTCTGGAAATCAAATCCTATTAGAAAAATGCTGTTTTTTTCCATGACTTCAGGTGGTCTTGTGTGGTCAAAGTCTTATGGAATAAGAACCAACTTAGGTATTAATTGCAGGGGTTTCTGAACCTCAGGAAAAAAAGAATTAAGAAGCCTCTTGAATAGTTAATTTAACTTAATGTGGGAAACAGAGCTGAGGGAAAAGTAGAAAATACTGTACTCATGTAAGAGAATCTTGAATAATTGCAACTCTAAAGTGGTATATTGAATTATTTGTTTACTCATTAAAGGAAAGGAGAAGAAAATGAAAGAAAAACAATCAAGAAACACAGATACTGCCATATCCAACCCTTATAACAGCTTCCACTTACTGAGTACGTGTGCCAAAGTAGACACACATCTCTCCAGTCCATTTATTGGGTAGTATCATTCAGTTTACAGGAGGAACCTGAAACTCAGTCAACTTAAATGACTTGCCCAAGGTCATGTCTGAAGGTCCCAGAGCAGGATTTGCATTGGGATACCATGTCCGTATTATTTTTATTTTCATTACATGTACAGAGAGAAGTTTGGAGAAACACGGGAAAAGACAAACCTTAAATCATTAGCACTATGCTGTGTTAAAAATACAACTTTCAGTTAAACAGTAAATTTTATTCATAGATACACATGAATTCCCACTTAATATGTGATACAAATACAATTTCTCCCTCAGATTTTCTATTTTAGCAGAGAAAACAAAGTATGACATACACATTTAAGAGACATAGAGTGATTTTGAGGAAATAAAATGTCTGTTTTCTGCCCTTTTAGCACTTTGATGCCAAGTGCAATCAGAAGGAATTGTGTTTTGGAACCTTCAGGGAGGTTCTCTGTTGGAATTTGCCTCTCTGGCTCCATGAAATGAAGTAACAATTAGAGTTTTTGATTCAAAGCCCTTATAAGCATTGAAGGGTCAAGGGTTGATGTGAACATTTATAAGCATTTTGGCCTCTGAGAGCTTCATTGTAGAATTCCCCCTTTTTTCCAAGGTTACTTGTGTTCTGGCAGGACCTTCCCTTTTTCTGCCTTTTCTGAGGCGCCGGAGGGCCATCTCACTTTTGAGAAAATGTGTGTTCTGAATGTTAATTTGGTAAGAAATGAGCGAATTTAGTTTTTCGTATCCAGTGGCATGAAAACAGTCAAGCTGCTTTCAAGCCTTCGAGCAGATTCTCGGGAGTGTTAGCTGCCTTTAGCTTTCACATGCTGTTGTCCTCTGTGTGGCAAGTCCTTGTATGGTGAAGCGCAGTTCTCTTCAAGGAATTTGCCTAATTTGTTCTAATCATTTTGGTAGTAGGCACCTGGAGGGATAGTTTGTTAGAACTAGCACTCAGCAGCAAAGCTCGTGGGCTCTGGAGTTCATTGAGGTTTAGACTGAACTCTTGGTTAGCAACTTACATCCTGTAAAAGGAAAGTAACTCAGCCTCTTTAAGCCTTGATTTCTTCATCTGTAAAATGGGCAATACACACCTACTAGAGTTGTGAGGATTAATGAGATACTGATGAAGAAAGCTTACCTGGCACATTGTAGAAGCTGACGAAGTGTCATTACAAGTGTGCAGTTGAAGTGGAAGCTGAGACTGACAGCTTGTGGAGGGCTTTGATCTCTGTGCACAAACTTGAACACATCTGTGTCCACTGCTTCGAAGTCTTTTTGACTTTATGATTTTTCAGCAGTGTTCCAAATAAGTGCGGTTGCTGTGTGTTCTGTGGATGAATAACATCTTGTTATAACGCGCTTAGTGGCCACTGAGGCTGGGGTTCACATGCATTCGGTGACTAGGTTGCTCTTTCTTAGCGGCTGGCTTTTCACCACACTGTCCAGCTTACTGTGTTGGTCTGACCTCTCCTTTCCCTGGGAGCAGTGCTGAAGGAAGTCTGATGAGCAGCGGCAATTTCGTAGAAAGCTGAGCACTGTTAGGAATCTTGGTGGTTTTTCTGTCCGTTCCCTACAGTGTTGAAATTTACCACATATTTCATAAAATATGTGGCTCCTCAATGACTTAGCCACTTTGTGGGTTTTCCCTTTTATCAGATAAAATTTTGATCAGCAACTTGTTGCCAATAACAAAATGTATTTAACCTTATCTTTGGGCAGGAGAAGAATTAGTACTTTTTTTTTTATTTTAACATTTATCATTTTAAAGCATTTTTAAGACAATATTTGCTTCCCCCCACCCCCTCAGATTGAGTCCCCATAGAATTTCCTTCCCCAAGGCACCTGTGCACCATCACCACAGTCCCCTGTACTATTTACAATAGGTAAAACCTGGAAACAACCCAAATGCCCAAAAATAGATGACTGGATCAAGAAGATGTGGTATATATACACAATGGAATATTATTCAGCAATCAAAAAAGATAAACTCATGCCATTTGCAGCAACGTGGATGGAGCTAGAAGGAATTATGCTCAGCAAAAGAATTAATACTTTAAAAATGAAAATCGTGTACTTAGCTTTTGGGACGTTTGTCAAAGATGAGAGTAGGGAAAGGTCTGCAGCCTTTACCGTTTTTCTTCCAGAAGGGGCTTGCGTAGGTTGATACTCATATTTCTGCCAATGATACTCATATTTCTGGAATGGCTCTTCATGGGTCTTCCTTTACAGTTTCCAGATAGGGAAAAGTCCTCCTTTGAGGGCACATGTATTTGGCTCATTTCCATGTCTCGAATTTGACCTTGCACAGGTGTGCTGTGGAGCTCTCTCAGACTGGCAGTCATCTCGTTCCATTCTTTTAGATGGGACCCTGAGGCCAGGACAGTTGCTGATAGCAAGATCTACTTGATAGCTCTGTAGGCTGGAAGACACCCAGGTGCCTGATTTAGTCCTGTCCTTTTCCTGAAAGATGTTTATCGGGGGTAGTAAATACTCTGTGCTAAATTTACTCCCCTGCTTAAAATCCTTCAGTTGCTCTGCATTGGCCACAGGATAAAGCTCAAACTCCTTAATATGATTCCTTTAAACTGATGCTTGCCATATCGCACATCTCGTAGAATTACTTGCCTCTGTTCTTACAGCATCTTCTCTTTTCTCCCCTTCTCCCGCTTGTCCGTCTGCTGGACTGCTGCACACCCTCACTAGCGCTCCCCCAGAAGGAGTAGTCTACCCTCCCTTCTCCTCCCTCTGTTGCTCTCCGTGCAGTTACCAGTGTCCTCCTTTTGTGCTCCTCTATGCCCAAGCCAGCCCCTTTGTAATAGCATCTGACTGTTGTTGTGATTGTGTAAATGTGTTGGTGTTGTCTCTTCTCCCACTGCTCCTTGTGCTCCTTTTTACCTTGTACTTGGTAAAGATTCATCTGAGGGCCTCCCTGGTTGCTCAGGGGGTTGAGCGCTGCACTGTGAGGCAATCTGCAGCCTCTGCAGCGTGAGTTCAATCCCTGGCCAGCTGGAGATTGCTTCCCACATGGCGCAGCAGATCTCTCCTGTCTCACCCATTGCTCCCCTCAGCAGTGTGTTTCGGTCAGTCTACCTGTTCTGCTCCCCACTCTGTCTCTGGTGGATCCTCTCACCCCCCGCATCTCTGGCCTGTACCCCAGCTCTTGTGTGCATAAATAAATAAGTCTTTAAAAAAAAGAAGTTTCATTTGAATGATCTTTATCTATCTCTTTTAAGTCTCCTCCATTTCCATACACAAATGTTAACTACCTTTGGAAGCCTAGTATCAGCCTCTGCTTCTAAAAAAAAAAGACATATGTACACACACGCACACACCATACATGATTCAGTTGGAAATGACAAGGAAGAATGATATGGGAACTTTTCTTTTTTCCTGTATTTTCTCTTGTTTCTGCTTTAGCTGGTGAGGGGGTGGGAATGGAGGTCAATGTAAGGAATGTGGTGGGAGCAGCCAAGGAAAGCCATGAATGAGGGGTTTTAGCAGCTGAATAATGGCAAAACCCTATGAGGCATACTAACTCCACTGAAACTCCCCAAAGTGAGTCAGTACATGCTGGATCTGGCATTTGACGCTTTCCTGCCAGTCTTCCTTGTGAAGTGGTAGTTCTGCCGTTGGCTCCTAATCTTCTGACCCTGGATATATTATTACATATTGACATGTCGCCTCAATTGACCCTTGCATCTCTGGTTTCTGTGTTGTTAATTTTTTTTTTTAAAGATTTATTTATACAAGCACTGGGTACAGTCAGAAGCGTGGGAGGGTGAGAGAATTCACCAGAGCCAGAGTGGGGAGCAGAGCAGGCAGAAGGACCGAAGTACACTGCTGAGGGGAGCAGCGGGCAGCAGGAGAGGTCTGTGCGCCATGTGGGACCCTCCCCTGGTGGCCAGGGAGTAGCCGAGGATAGAACCAGCGCTGCAAAGGCTGTGGGCAGCTTCACAACCCAGCACTCAACCGCTGCGCCACTGGGGAGGCCCTGTGTTGTTAATTTTTTAAAAAAGATTCATTATTTATGCATAGAAGAGCTGGGGTACAGGCCAGAGGTGTGGGGGGTAAGAAGATCCACCAGAGACAGAGCGGGGAACAGAACATGCAGACTGACTGAAATATACTGCTGAGGGGAGCAGCGGGCGAGACAGGAGAGGTCTGCTGTGCCATGTGAGTTTCACCTCGGCCGGCTGGGATCGAACCCATGCTGCAGAGTCTGTGGACAGCCTCACAGTGCAGCGCTCAACCACCTGTGCCACCAGGGAGGCCCACTGTGTTGTTAATTCTGTAGACCTAAGTCAGTCATACCCTTCGTGATGACCAGCAGAAGTCCACTGTAACTAAAAATTGCTAACCAAGGGGATTTACTATAAAGACAGAGGTGTGACCCATGAAACTGCAGGCCATGAATTAGACTTCATAAAAGCCTGGAAAGCATTGAGGGTCCAGACCATTACTGTCTGTGTGTTTGGGGGTTGGTTTTTCTTTCCACAGATCCTCTTCTTGGGTCTCCTTCTCGACAAAACCACAGCTTTCTCAGCTTCCCCATGTGTGTGGGAAGTCTGAGTTTAAGAAGCCAGTTTGATTAGCTGTTCCTAGACCTTCACCTGAATTAATAGGGGAGGTTAAATGATTAACTCTTTGTGGACTCCTGTATGTTTCTCCAGTCAGCAACTCAGGGAGCAGGGTTCACTCCAGGAGGATGAGGGATAAAGAGCACATGTCTGGGGATAGGAAGTTTTTGGTAGGACAGACTCCTACAAGGTGTCTCCTGATTGTTTTGTTTATGAACTGTAAAAGAAGAATTCCACTGACCACTGCAAAGGATTGATGTGTTGTAGGTAGTTTGGATAGTATACGTTTTTTGTCAGCAGATAACGTCAGCAGAAGTAACAATAGGGCAGTCTCCACTCTGGCTTTTGAGCACTAGTCAAAATGATGCTAGAGTGTTCTAACAGCTGATTAAATTTAATGAATAGCTTTGCTCTCTCCTCAGAGAAAGATGACATACCTGTCAAAAATAATTGTGCTTTAGCTCTTTGCCAGTGATAGATGATGAGAACTCTCGATGCGAATTTCTAAATTACCAAAACACTCATGGCACTCATGCAAGAGCAGCCCCTCATGTGTAACCTGGAGCACTGCATCAGTCATCTGGGGAGCTTTTTACAAGGCCAGAGGCCCAGCTTATCCCCTGCCCTCTCAGGCCTGTGGTAGGACCTGAGAGTTTGTAGAGGTAACAGCCACCCCAGGTGAACTGACACTTCTGGAGTTTGAGAAACATGTCTCATAAACTCCGTTTATTATCATCTCCTGGGATGGAAATTGCAGTCATCTCCAAAATAGACCACGCTCCCAGTGACCTCCCTGCAAAAGCCAGGGCTTTTTCCTTCCACTTCAGCATGGGTTGTACCCATCCTTTTTCTGCTTCAGTTGTACCCAAGTTTCTTCTAATAACAAATTTCAGTCTGAATGAGCACATGCAGAAAACTCATACCTCCCAGAATCTTCTACCAAAAATGAAACAAAATTCTATTTTATTGACAAAACTTTTTGTGTCTTATAGAATTTTCCACAGTGAGGATTTGACTGATTGCTTCCCCATGGTGTTATTTAACATGCTCCTCTGTCCCAGTGTTTCTTATGAATTGGTAGATTACCATAGGAGCTCATGCATGTTGAGCAGATATTTTGGCAAGAAAACTTCATAGCTGGTATGGTAGATTTCATTAGGAGGCTCACCATGCTCTTCTTTATGTTAACCAGCTATTTATAGCCTAGCTTTAATCCATTATTTTGAAGGATTCAACATAGAGGCACTTGAAGATATTTTTATTGAGAAACAGTGACACTGAACCCTGATTCCTTATTGGCAGTGATGTGTCCCACACCACTTCTCATGGTACTGAGCCCGGGGATGCCCTGGAGTAGATGGACCAGTATTGATGCATTCCTCTTTTCCTGTGCTGACCTTCAAGTCCTTTGCTGATGTCCATTTTCTCTCAAGATCACATAATAATCTTTTGCTTTTGAGCCTGGAGGCTCACTAGAGGAAGAGGGGATTCATTCTGTGGAATGTTTTTGCTCTCTTTCCCACCTGAGCTGCCTGACTTTGCTGTATGGCATTTGTACTTTTAAATAGAGAGTACCGGGCCTCCCCTGGTGGCGCAGGCGGTTGAGCGCCGCGCTGTGGAGCTGTCTGCAACCTCTGCAGCACCGGTTCTATCCCCGCCAGCTGGCGAGTGTCCCACATGTGGGGCAGACCTCTCCTGTCTCGCCCGCTGCTCCCCTCAGCAGTGTACTTCATCAGTCTGCCTGTTCTGTTCCCTGCTCTGTCTCTGGTGAATCCTCTCACCCTCCCGTGCATCTGGCCTGTACCCTGGTTCTTGTATAAATAAATAAACAAATAGATAGATAGATAGATAGATAGATAGATAGATAGATAGATAGATAGATAGACAGACAGACAGAACCCATCCCTGCCCCTCCTCCTGGGACACCTGATAGTGACTGGTCTTAAATCATTATTTAATACGTTGAACTAGTCTGTTGTAATTTTTCTATCTTCATTTAGTTAAAAATACTTCTAAAAAAGTAAGTAGCTTGTCAAAAGTTCTTCATGGTTTATGGTGTCTTAATGTTTATTCTGAAAACATGACTTCATTTTAATGAGGAAAAAAATTCCCCTTGCTCTTCTCTTTCAGGAAATTCACACAAATGAAAAGGAAGTAGCAGAGAAGGAAGTAACTCTTCACTTGTTGCCAGGTAATAGTCATGTCATCCTCATACCTGACGTCCAGCTCAAAGACAGTGACCAATTATATTATCCCTGGTATCTCGAGATATAAATTCCTTTGTTTTTTTCCAGATGGCATGTAACAATAATAAGTTGAACAAAACTATCAAGATCATTAGTTCAGTAACAAGAATTACAACATCTACAAAGAATTTTTCTTCTTCCACCCTCCTCTAAGTAAACCTGGGAAATTCTCACCGCTTTCACAAGCAATTGGGGCCTATTTCAGGTAGCCTTATGTGGCCCTGTCCAGTATTCTGTTCCCTAGTCAGGGAAGGCCCTGTGACCACAGAGCCCACACACTCCCTGTTGCACAAATGTAGATGCCTTTAACTCTGCAGCTGCTTCTCTGGGATGCAGCAGGAGTGGCTTCACCTGTTGTCGCTGCTTGTGCACATGAACATCAGTGCCAGGCATGCTGTGGCTTACCCTTTCTCCATGGCTGCCAGGGCTCAGCTCTGGTCATTAACCAGGAACCTGGATTAATGAAGTCTTTGAATTGGAAGAGAGTGACTTTATTATAGTGTAAGTCAAATTTTGATCTTTTCTAAAAATTAAATTTTTATTGAAGTAACATTCCATTATAATATTTTATGTCAGCTGTGCATCACTGAGAATCATCATGTGCTATATTAGATTAGGGTCATCAATAAAAGTCCAGTTCTACCTGCCACCATACCATTGTCGTCTTCGTGCTGATTTGCCTCCTTCCCCCCTGCCTTTGGGATCCACTCATTGGTTTTATAGTCCAAAATTTTTATTTTATTTAGTTCAAAGTGTGATTATTTCTGATTTCAGAAACCAACTATTTGATAGTATATCTTTTCCATAGGTGGGATATCTTGAGAACTTTGCTTTCAGTTCTTCTTCCACTTTCTTTTTTCTAATCCCAAAAGCTTTTTTCCATAACTTTTTAAAAATATATTTCCCCAAAGCACAAGAACCTTTGTGCTGGTACTTTTATTTTTATTCCTGTTTATTGGGAGGATGTGAATATGTGCAAGTTTCTGATCAAACTTTTTTGGTAAATATGTTGTAATCTATAAAACTTTTTTCAGTTCTTAAGTATCAAAGTATCATTATTTTTCTAATAATGATTAAATCCATATAGCCTATTATCTTTCCTTTTCTTGGGTTATAGAT
Source organism: Talpa occidentalis (assembly GCF_014898055.3). Lineage (NCBI taxonomy): Eukaryota > Metazoa > Chordata > Mammalia > Eulipotyphla > Talpidae > Talpa > Talpa occidentalis. The sequence goes on from NW_023604972.1 coordinate 123,947,963, forward strand.
TTTAAAATTAACTTTTATATTTAGCTGAATCTTACACATTCTCTCATCCCCTAGATTATCTCACAGTCTCTTCTCTGTGTATAGCTATGAGCTCACAGCTAATTTCTCTGAGCCCCAGTTTCCTAGATTGGATTAAGACCTTTTCCAGCTCCTGCCCCTCATGATTCAAGCCTGTTTGCACACACAGGTGAGAACTGCCATGCAGCATGTCATGCATGCAGAACCTCACCTGGATGTCGGATAAGCCACTGCACGTCTTTGCGTGACCACAGGACAACACGGATATCTGCCTGATCTAGGGGAGAGACTATGAAAAGTCAGGAGTCGAGAGCACAGGAAGCCTTGCTCATATGTCCTCCACCTTGGACTTAGCTGAAGCACATTTTCTGGGACAATTTAAAACCCCATGAGACTCTGACTTCATTGTTTTCTTCAAGCTGCATGGCTCTCCAGAGGCTGAATGACTGAGCCATCTTCCAGGGTTTCCTTAGTAATTAACCCATTGGCAGATGGACCAAAAAACCATGATATGTGTCCCCAGTAGTCTTAGTGCCTGGAACCTTTATTTGTTTTCATATTGAAAGTTATACTAAGTGAATTTTGAGGCAGAATATAAATTTAAAGACAGTGAAGAACTATCTTAGAGATTCTGAAAGGATTATGGCTTGCTGCTGGAGTAAGAGAAAATTGCTTTTCTTTTTTGTTGCAAAGTATTTACACTTAGCTTTTCATTTCCCCTGCATCTTTTTACTTGTCCTCACCCAGACACCCAGTCCTCACGAACTTTTCTCCTTCCAGGCAGCAGAGTGCTTTTCTACCCTGTAGTCCTCTTCTTTTTGACTGTGAAGAGAAGTGCTGTCTCTCCCCCCAGGAAATACAGCTTCTCATGTAGGCTGGGCGCCTGCAGATAGAGCAGGAAAGGTGACACAGTGAGAGGAAATACTCTCCCCTAAAAAAGAGAGGAAACAGTTTTTTTCCCACAAACCTCTGACCTCCCTTTTCCTCCCATCCTTGTCTGTGGAGCCAGAATGAGTGTTGTCATGCAGTAGAAGGTCATGCGGTGCAGCCTGAGTGTCTGAGGAAGTTGCCTGAAAACCCTGTGGCCAGGGAGACACCCCTGCCCTCTTAGCCATTCCAGACTGAGATAGGGCCCTTCCCTGCAGCAGACTTGAGTCCTTGTTCTGTAGCACAAGGGCGGGCCTTTCTGTGAGGTGTCATTTGGCTCGGATTCATAGAAACACTGAGCTCCATGCTGGCAAGTGTAGCTGAGATCGCCACCTATTTGGAAACTTCTGTTAGTCACAGTGAGAAGATAGAGAACTGTCATGTGTGAAAGTATGACCGGGCTATTTTGATTTCACTCTTCAGTGTTCCCCATGCTGCTGCATCTTCTTCCCTGTTTTGCAGCACTCACACTGCTGAAACTGAAGTTCTGAAGCACAGCCCAGTGGGGGGTGTGTGTCTGTGTGTGTGTGTTTGTGTGTGTGTGTCTTGACGCAACTGGAGCCAAGGCAGCCTTGACTGTTTGTACACTGTATGTCCCCCAAGGACTCTAAGGAGGACTTATTTTGATCTCCATCAGGTGAACAGCTGCTTTGTGAAGCCAGCACAGTACTGAAGTGTGTCCAGGAAGATTCCTGTCAGCGTGGCATCTATGGGAAACTGGTCTGCACAAACTTTAAGATTGCTTTCCTGGGCAATGACGAAACTGCGTTGGACAGTGATGTATGTAGGAGCTGGATTGGCTGGATTGGCAGGGCAACTGTGGCCCATATTTTTCAGCTTCTCAGTGACTCCATCACCCATAACACACACAAACACGGAGGACAGTCCTTTCACCCCGGTCTACTCTCTGCCCTCCTTCTTGTGGTCGAACTGTTCTAAATCCCCCCATGGGGGCCTCCTGTCTCACTGGCTTGTGCTAGATTTTCTAGGTTGACACCATCACCTTTTTCTTATTCTCTTCTATATTTCAGCGCAGTATGTATCACTCTTTGGGAATAACATCTCCCCAAATTTACTAGTTCCCCATGTTTTCTGAGACTGAACTCTTCCTTAAGTCCAGGAGCAGAGTTCAGGTACGAAGCTGATGCTGAATGCAGCACTTGGATTGGAATTTTACTTTATGTTTGTTTGTTGCGCACAAAGTAGTCCTGTTCCTGTCAGACTCATCCCTACCTGTGAAGAATGAGCAGTGGTGTAAGGAGAGAACTGCCTTCACCGCTCGAGAGTACTGCATGTTCAGGAAAACCCACCCTCACATCTTACCCAGCAGCTCTGGGCACTCAGAGTGTGGTCTGTGCTGCTTGCTTCCTAGTCCCACACAAAGGCAGCATTGACAAAAACTTGAATCACCTGGGATTTCTAAAGCCGGTTTCATGTTGCTGTGTCACTCACCTATTTGCATCTGTGTGGAGCACCATTAACCTGCTTGCCACTTGCCCCTTATCTCTCAGAGGGACTGTGCGTGGCGGCCTCGTGGGTTTGCCTGGCAGGGCCGAGGAATGGCACGCCATGCTGGATTTGAAAAAAACAGAGTGCTCACCAGCCTTTTTCACAAGCACTTAGTCACTTTATTGTCCCGTTCCGAGGGATGTATCTCTTACTGTGTGAATGGAGAATGGTGATTTGCCCTGCCTGCAAATGCCTAACACGCAGAGAAAGGACTCACGGTTGCTTCCTTTTGAATCTTTTAGGAAACCCAATTTAAGAATAAGGTTATAGGAGAGAATGACATTACACTCCATTGTGTTGACCAGATTTATGGAGGTAAGTATCTGTTTTCCCTTGGGAGAGTTGCCACCCTTTGAAAGTGTAGCGATAGTGATATTATTTTTGTGATCTTTTATAGTTTACTACAATTTCTTCACCTATTTGTCCTGTTTAAGTCACTTTTACTGATGAGAGAATTGAGGTGCGAAGTAACTTGTTTTGGGGGTTACTTAGCTGGTGGAACTCGGACTTGAACTTGGAATCTGTTTTTCTATTACTCCACGATGTCATCATATATTAGATTTTTGACTACGCTTTTTGCTATCAATGTTAGTTGTGCAGGTTTTCCCTTAGAGGCTAATCTGATGAAGCCTTGGACTGTGCTTGATGTCTGTTCTGCTGACTAAACAAACCTCTTTTGCTGGGCCTCTCTCAACCTCTCTGTTTTTTGTCATCAGGGCATTTTCAGAAACCATTCAGCAGCCACTTACATGCCTAAAACCAGTGGGTGCTGCTTGGGTTCAAATTCTGGCACATGGAAGGGGAGTTGTCAGGAGGCATCTGAGCCATAAATCCAGGGGTTACTATCCTAAAGACATGTCTCCAGTAATTTTATAGTCTTTTGAATTATAATCTCCATCTTTTATTTTTATTTTTTTAAAGATTTATTTATGCATGCATGCAAGAGCTGGGGTACAGGCCAGAGGTATGGGGGGGAGGTGAGAGGACTCATCAGAGACAGAGTGGGGAACAGAATAGGCAGATTGACTGAAGTACACTGCTGAGGGGAGCAGCGGGCGAGTCAGGAGAGATCTGTGGGTTGCTCCCTGGCCAGCTGGGGATCGAACTCATGCTGCAGAGGTTGCGGACAGCTTCATAGGTTGCGTCTTAATCCCTTAATCTCCATCTTTTATAATCTTAGTTTTTGGAGCTGGGTTTTCTGCAAGTCATCTGAGTCAGTTCTGATAGTGGCCAGTCTGTCTTAGTCTTGTGCTTTCTCCAGAGTAATAGAGAACCTTAAAAGTTCTTAGAAAGTTAGGGCCTTTACCAAGTGGAACTGGGCCCCTGCTGACAGTTACTTAGAATGTAGTACATTCCTCTCACTTTTAAGAGGTGTTTTTAGGAGGTAATCATCTACCTTGTTTCTTTAGAATTAACTTTTGTTTATTTGTTGCCTTGTATTTTCCCTTCCTGATTTTATCCTTGATGTATAGTGTTTGATGAGAAAAAAAAAGCACTCTCTGGACAACTGAAGAAATACCCTGAGAAATTGATCATCCATTGCAAAGACCTCCGTGTATTCCACTTTTGTCTGAGGTTCACAAAAGAAGAAGAAGTCAAAAGGGTAACTAGTTGCATGTTTTTAGGCTTTAATTCCCATTAGGTTTTCCCTACTAACTCTAGTTTTTGCTTATATTGTACAAAGTTGAGTGGAATCTTTCACTCTGTAAAGTTAATTATAATCCCACATGGTTCTATTAGAGTTAAGATATAACTTGGTAAAGCATGAACATGTCTTATTTTGGTGCTTGTTACTGTAATCCTATAATTCATAATGTTTTTACTCCTAGAGCCTCTCAAGGGTAGGAGGAGGCAGCTTGGAAAGGGAAAGGTGGAACAGCTAGAAGCAATCCTCTTCCCTCACCTTTGACAGCTTTTCTAAAAGGCAGTATTAATGCCTTCCAACTACTGGAGTGGAAATGAGTCTCCATTTTGGGGGTAGCAGTTATGTGTGGAAAGATGAGGAGTATACAGGTCACGTGGGCCAAGCCTCGTCACTGAAAGAGCCCCCTGCTTTCAGAGGCCAAGGAAACTCAGTGTTTTTCCCCAGAAAATTGACATGCATGACTGGATGTAACTTCCTAGATTTCTCTTATTAAGATTAATATTATTATTAAGATCATGAAGGTCAAAGTTGCCATCTTGTCAAAAATACCAGGGGAAATCTAGTAAGAGGCCAGTTCCTCTGTTGTCTTTGGCCAGATAATTATCCAGACTTACAAGGAATGCCTTGATTTTCTTTCAGGTAGTGTAAGTAGTTCAGCTGAAATAATAAATATAACTCCAGTATCTAAGCAAGAGCAGAGTGGTATAGGTCTGGAAAATTCACTGAGAAGCCATAAATTTCATTCTGAGTGATGATTTTCGTCATCTATCCAAACATGCTTTTGTTTGGAACTTCAAACAAAAAGTACAATGGTTTGGTTTCCTAATCTTCTACAAACCCCAAAGTCTGCAACAAATGGGATCAGATAACTAAGCATCTTAGTTATTGTCTGAATATGGCACTTCTGTGTGTTTTAGCACCGTTTTTTAGAAACTAGACTATGTTTGAAAAATTCCCTTAGAAATTCAGCTTTCTTAGAAAACCTCACAAAATGGTTAGCATTCAGTTTATTTATCACTGTTATAAGAGATAATGTCATAGATACAGATCTCAACAAGTGTTAGTGTGCTGGCCCTGGGAGCCTGCCAGCTTGATTGATGATGATGTCCATGTTATAATTCTTTTCCAGATTGTGAGTGGCATAATTCATCATACCCAGTCGTCTAAACTGCTTAAACGATTGTTTCTGTTTTCTTATGCAACCGCTGCACAAAATAATACAGGTAAGGTTATACTTCGTGTGTGGGACCCTTTCGGTTCCTACCTGAAACAAGTGTCAGAAAGTGCTTCATGTTTTCTTTCTTCCCCTCCAGCCACTGGTCACCTTTTGCTTGGGTCATCCCTGCAGCTTTCTTAAAAAAAAAAAAAAAAGAATTTCTTTCCCTGTGATCTTCATTGCTTTAACTTATCTTTTAGGTATGTTTGCTTTTTGTGAGAGTTTATTTGATTGTTTCTCTTGTGAAAGATAAAACAAGTACATTATAAGTGGAAATGTGAGACTAGAGAGAGACAAAGTTGAGACAAGTTTAAAATAACCCTGTTTGTCACTGGGTTGTTTCCCACTTTAATATATTTGACTTCATTTCATCAGGCTCTAGAGAATGTCTTGCATTCTAGAAAGTTTTTAAGCAACCAGAAAAAGCTTTATAGCAAATATTTTGGGAGCGGTAGAACAGTTTTACGTAAAAGAGTACAACAGAAAGCTACTTTGGTTAGCAAACTTAAGATTCCAAGTATTTTCCATGTGTTTGCTGGAATCTTTTAGGTAAGTGATCTTTTAGGTAAGAAACGTAGGTCGTTTCCAACTACTGGAGTAGAAATGAGTCTCCAGTTATGTGTGGAAAGATGAGGAGTACACAGGTCACATGGGCGAAGCCCAGTCACTGAAAGAGCTCCCTGCTTTCAGGGGCCAAGGAAACTCAGTGTTTTTCCCCAGAAAATTGAATATTGAATTAGATGTATGTATTAGCTCTTAAGTGCATATATCAGATTTTGTGGAATCAGGGTCGCATCTGTGATCTTTTAGGTAAGAAACGTTAGTCATTTGAATTAGCTATTAGTGCCTAGATCTTCCAGTGTTTCCATGGAAGAGGTCTGTCTTTTTTTTTTTTTTAAGATTTATCTTTACTTATTTATACATACAAGAGCTGGGATGTAGGCCAGAGGTGTGGGGGTGGGAGGATTCACCAGAGACAGAGTGGGAAGCAGAACAGGCAGATCTACTGAAATACGCTGTTGAGGGGAACAGCAGGAGAGACAGGAGAGGTCTGCTGTGCCATGTGGGTCAGCTCCCTGGCTGGGGATCGAACTGGTGTTTCCGTGGCTGCCAGTAGCTTCCTAGTGCTGAGACTTAACCCCTTGTGCCACGAGGGAGGCCCTAAGATGTCTCTCTTCCTCCTTTTCTAATCTTTCCCTTGGTCTGTTCACTTGCTCTGCCTGTTACTCTTAAAATGCAGTTGATGTTTGCAGGACCTGAGTGCCATGTGCTTTTTAGTGGGGATGTGGCATGTTTGTTAAGTGCATATATCAGATTTTGTGGAATCAGGGTTACTTTGTTACTAATTTCTCATTTAGTAGACATTTATGGAACACTTGCTATGGGTCAGGCACTGTGGGATATGGAGATGGACAGGATGAAATCTCTTCCCTCTAAGAGCAGCTGAGTGACATGTTGTCTGGTGGAGGGGCCGAGGAGGAGGAAGGTGCCCAGCTACCATGGGGAGGGAGGGCTCCCAGGAGGTGAGGTGTGTGCCTGGACCAGTGGAGAGCATGGGAGAGTCTGTTGGGCACAGATGGGTGCTGTAGGCATAAGGATTGGCATGTGTAGGGATGTGGGTCTCAGAGAGAACACGCATTTTGGGAAATGTGGTGGTTTTAGTAGAAAAAGTATGAATTTCCAGGTCTGTCCCACTGGGATCCAAATTTTCACCCAGCTGTGTGATTCTTGGGATGAATTTATCCTCTTGGGCCCTCTGTTTTCTCACTTAAAAAAAAAAAAAAAAGGCAATGTTAATGCCTCCCTTGGAATGTTTTGAAGATTATAAATTGTTCAATGCATTGCAATTAGGGTATAGCCATTAAATGAGGGTTCACTGAGAGCTAACTGTTTATTATTCAGGACACATTACATGGAGAGAATTACATTAACATAAAATATACTTAGCACTACTGTTGGGCTGAACATAAAATGTGTTCCTTAGTTCAGCAAATTCATCTTTGTCGCTGACAAATCTTTTCATAAGTACACATGCCAGTTCATTGGGTGCTGGCTTACAACACTTTGTTGCAATAAGAAGTATTTAAAATGTGACTTCTTTGTTGCTTACTATAATTTAAATAAACATTTATTGGGTTTACATTTGAAAAATCATAGTCTATTTTTAGGAATTCTGCCTCTTCCTACCATCCTGATTCTTGGTCTGAACCCACTGTGGGACAGATTCTTGGCTTACAACACGTCTGTCTGTGTGCCAGAACCTCTACTTGCTCAACCTTGGCAGTTACATTACTTTGTGGTAGCGCTTTGTGTGTTGGAAGGCCCAGGATATGTAGCATCTGTTTCAACTCCACCCTTTTTCTCTCCCTCCAACCGCCCCTCTTTTTTTTTAAAAAAAGATTTATTTATTTATACAAGAACTGTGGTACAGGCCAGATGCGTGGGAGGGTGAGAGGATTCACCAGAGACAGAGTAGGGAACAGAACAGGCAGACTGATGAAATACACTGCTGAGGGGAACAGCGGGCGAGACAGGAGGGGTCTACTGCACCATGTGGGACCCTCGCTGGCCGGTCGGGATCAAACCAGCGCTACAGAGACTGCGGACAGCTTCTCAGCGCGGTGCTCAACTGCCCCTCTTTTTTTTTCAGTGAAAGTTATAACTGATAGATGTTAATTAAGAAATTAGCTTCTCACTGAGTGTAGGTTTGTAGAAATGATTCCTTTGCAATTCGAACATACTTTATTATTTTTGGGCTTAATAATTCACTAATGTGCTTTGACTGAAAAGTCCTAAGTGCTTATAACATAGTCTTTTAGATGAGGACCTTTCTGTGTAGCTAAGAAAATGGTCTAATCTACTATGCTTACATTGGAGTGTTGTTGTTACGCCCATAGGGAATTATTTTTTGCATTTATTACTTTATGTAGCTACCTGAGTTTGAATTCCAGTTCTGCCATTACCTAGCTTTGTGAACTTGGGCAAATTACTTAATCTTTCCGTGCCACATCTGTAAAACAGGAAATAATATTACCTGCTCTGCAGGGCTGTAAGGATTGAGTCATAAATAAATAAAATGAAACACACTCAAACAGTGCCTGGCACACACTAAGTGCTTAACCACTGTTTTTACCATTATCCTTGTTGTCATTATCCTTGTTATCATCCTTTGTATGATGATCTGGTTTTATTAAAAGGAGCAGCAAACACTTTGATTTTCCTGGAAGATTTGTATTTTGAGAGGTACAGAGGCTTGAATTATGATTTGTGTAGTTTGACGCATGTCACACACAGCAGATGGTGTTGTGGCATGGAGAGAACCCAGGACATGTCTGCTGGGCTGTAAGAGTACTGTACCTGGGCATTTCCTCCCCGCGGGCAGAGTGAGCAGAGCAGGGCCGGAGGCAGCAGTCCCCGTCGCTGTGTAACAGCCCTTGGCAGAGCCCTGACCCTCATCCACTGTTATGTTCATGGCCTTGGGTAACCAGGTATTGCACTGGAAAATCCTCCTGTTGGCAGTGATGCTCAAATTGACGGAGGATTTACACTGAGGAATCTGGTGTGCTATTCAAATGAGTTTGCCATCTTATGCATACATTAGTAGGGCTAAAAATATTTTATTTTGGCATTTATGCCAAGCCTGTCTTCTAGTGCTTCACAGGATCTTTTGATGTTATATAAATTATCACATGGTCCGATGACTGAACATAGAGCTATAAATTACTTTTGCAAGGAATGGAACAAGCACAACTTCTTTCCTCCAGTATAAAAAGAGTCTCAGTCATAATTTTGGATGAATGACAAAAAGAGGGAAGACGTTTAGGAGTAAGCAGTGAATTCATTCTGCTGGGATAAAAATGATCTTATTGGGGGAAATTGGGGAGCCTCTTTCACATCATTAAAATGCCAGTGCTTCATGACAATGTCTTATTGTCTTCTTAAATGTGTTTTGTTAGCCACTGATCCCAAGAACCATACTGTAATGTTTGACACGCTTAAAGACTGGTGCTGGGAATTGGAGCGGACCAGAGGCCACATGAAGTATAAAGCTGTCAGTGTCAATGAAGGCTACAGAGTCTGTGAAAGGTATGCTGGCAGTGCTGTGCTGTTTCTGACAATTCATGTGTTTTATAAGTCACTCATTTGAAATATATAGTTTACATTTGAGATTTAATTTACATGTCTTGTAAGTCACCCATTGAAATATGTAGTGTTTTTAATTTTATATTCATAGTATGTGCAGTCATAACATCACAGTTTTGGAACATTCTTGTCATTCGCCAAAGAAAGCCCAAACCCATTAGCAGTCACTCCACATGTCCCCCCGACACTTCCAGCCCTTGGCAACTTAGACAATCTGGACCGTCTACTTTCAACCTCTACAGATTTGTCTGTTCCAGGCGTTTCATGTAAATGGAATTCTATAATCCATGGTCTTTATGCTTGATGTCTTCCACTTAGCATGATGCTCTCAAGGCTTGTACATGTTGTGTAGCATGTGTCAGAATTTCATTCTTTTTTATTGCTGAATAATACTGAATGGTATGGATATATCTATATATATGGTATGGAGATATATATATGTGTGTGTATATATATCCATAGCATATTTTATTTATCTGTTCATCAATTGATGTACATTTGGGGTGTTTTCACTTTTCAGCTGTTAAGAATAATGCTGTGAACATTTGTGTACAAGGTTTCATCTCTAGATTTTTTTATTTCTCTTGGGTATATACATAGGAGTAGAATTACTGGGTCATATAGTAACTCTGCATTTGACTTTTTGAGGAACTACCAGATTATTTTCCACAGCAATTGCACTATTTTATATTCCCATCGGCAGTGTATGTGATCCGACCTACATTTTTAAAGGATGACTCTGCATAGTCCTCTTTTAGAAACTTCAATCTTATCTCTTTAGAACATGCTCCCCAGCACCCTGCTAACAGCTTCATAAAATTTTTATTTTGTAGAGCATTTTATATTCATAGTTCTGAACTGCCTCTTCCACACATTAGGTTTGATTTTGACCAATCTCAAGCTTACAAAGTTAGTCCTGTCACTGTGTGAGCTGGGATAACAGTGAAACGGACCCTTCAGAGCAAGAGTTGTAACATACTCTGTTCCCAGCCTGCTCTCCCCACTCCCTTTTCCTGTCACAGAGCTGGAAAAGGGGAATTTAGTTCATGCTCAGAAAAAGGTTAGAAGCCCAAGCTCATGGGGGGTCATAGTTGGCAAGCTCACCCCCCTGCCCAGAATTGTTTCTAAAAAATGCTGTCACGTGCTGGTTAAATTCATTGGTGTTTGCATGGGTATCAGCACATCAAAAATATACTTAGGAAAGTTGGGGCACGGGAATGTGGACTTTTTATTAGTGGTCAGTGGAGAGAGTGAAGCTTTAGAAAGAATTTGGTACAGTGAGTGCTCAGTACAAACACTTCCCTTGGATGCCCTGGGCCTGCTTTTCTGTCCCATGGGGGTGACCCAGGAAAAGCTGTGCTTGTTTCTCACCGAAACCACTTAGGGCGGCTGCCTACCTGGATTATTGGGATAGCTAAATGAGTAATTTATGGTAAATAATTAGAACAGTCTGGCATACAGTGAGCAGAGGCCCTTTGATAAAATGTCTGGGCAGCAGTCATCTTAATTACTGGTTTTCAAGTTAGCCTGACTGAAAGAAGCATAGTTGCTTATATTGTTATTATATAATAAAAGATCATTCTCAGATTTGGAATTCATATACTTCAGATGTCACATATTCCATTCCCATCATTTTGTGAATGAGGAAACAGACTCAGAGAGGTGGGGTGACTTGCCTAGGGTTCAGCAGAGGTAGAGGCAAACCTGATTTGAAATTCAGATTCCCAACTGATATGGCCAGAGACAAATTCATCTATGCTGGTTCTTAAGGAAGTAAGGTCCTTGTCATATCACTCTGTTTCAAAGTGCTTCCTGTGCACTTTGAAATCAAACTTATATATTTAGTGACTTTTAAGTTCAGCACTGAAACTGATGACATTCTTGTCTTCTAGGTTGCCAGCCCACTTTGTTGTCCCCAGCCCTCTTCCCGAAGAGGACGTTCCACGCTTTCAGGGTCACGGCATACCAGTAAGTTTGTGTGCAAACCCCAACAGCCATGGCCGCTCAGCAGTCCATCCTGACAAATTATTCAACTCGCAGACCTTGGCTTTGGTACTAAAGAACTTGTCCTCGGTCCAAGAGTGATCCAAAAATATCTTAGAGACTCCCTAGAGAAGTCTCTTAGACATGAGGCTCCCCTGGACAGCATTCTAAAGTTTTCACAGATGCACTAGGGTTTTTAATCAGTGATATCTTAAAACAGCTTTAAGAGGATTACAAATTTGCCTGCTATTAGGTGCCTGCCTGATTTGACATCTAACCATTGTACAGATGAGTTGACCAATCTAAGGGTTGTGGGTTTAAGGTTCTTTTTGGCCTCACTAGTAATCTTTGAATGGGTGTGGCCATGATTTCTCCTGAAGACAACATGGAGAGCTTACTTAGTTTTCGAAGAATGGCCTGGGATGGGAGCCATATTTGATAGGTCACTGATCAAAGAGAAGCAAGACTGTGGCAGTTTCTTCGGTTTCTAATTGGTGCCTGGGAGTTACCAGGCCTGCAGCGAATTTAGTAAGGAATGAGAATGACAGATAAATGCTGTGCTGTGCACAGGACTGGTTCAACAAAAGACTCATTCCTGTGTGGGAGGTGAGGTGTTCCAGCAGGGGTCACCTGCCCAAAAGGCCTTGCAGGCCAGGCAGGTGATGATTGTGGCCCTTGCAGTGAACCGGAGACCCTATGCCTGGTCGACTGGGCAGCTTGCTCTTCTGTGCTAGGCTGTTTGTGCCACTGGGAAGAAGGGTCTGGTTGTTCTAGATGTCCTTATTTCACAGGAGAAGCCCAGCAATATGGACTTTTATGTGAGTTTTTCCAATTCCTAAGTGTTTGCAGCTGATTAAAATGTTTAAAAAACTATCTTTGGGCCGCAGCGGTTCCTGCCTCATTGGTTTACTGTCTTTGGTTTAGAACAGTGGTTCTCCAATTCTGGTCTCAGGACTCTACACTCTTGAAAAACTGAGGGTCTCTAAGAATTTTATTTATGTGGGTTGTATCTATTGATGTTTCATATTAAAAATTACAACTGTCCAAACCAAATAACCATATTTTTTGTCAGTTATTCTTTCAGAAATAAAAATGCTATCCAAATAAACAAACTAAAAATTCTTTTATGTTCATTTTAGTGACAAACTCATTACATATTAATGTAAATAATATTTTTAAGATTTGTTTATGCGTACAAGAACTGGGATGCAGGCCAGAGATGAGGGGGTTGAGAGGATTCACCAGAGACAGAGTGGGGAGCAGAACAGGCAGATCCACTGAAATACACTGCTGAGGGGAGCAGGGGGCAAGACAGGAGAGGTCTGCTTCACCATGTGGGCCAGCTCCCTGGCCGTCTGGGGATCGAACTTATGCTGCAGTGGCTGGCGATAGCTTGATAGCGCTGAGACTTTAACTCCAACGCCACCAAGGAGGCCCATGTAAATAATATTTTTATGAAAAAGAGCTATATTTTTCAAACAAAAATAGAATAGCATTGTTTTGTATTTTTGCAAATAGAAGACAGCTGCATTCTTATATCTGCTGCTTCTGTTCATTCTGTTGTGGTATGTGAAGGTTTGGTCGAAGAAGACCCAGGGAAGGGAGCACTATCTAGTAGCCTTTTCAAATAATGGAGAATATTGATCTATGATAACATACCAAAACATTGATAAATGGTGGTTTTGTTCTCTGCTAAATTGAAATCCACTGGTCTAGCATGTAGTTTGAATGGATCTTAAAACACATATGATTTTTTTTAAGATTTATTTATTTATGCATACAAGAGCTGGGGTACAGACCAAAGGTGCGGCGGGTGAGAGGATTCACCAGAGACATAGTGGGAACAGAACAGGCAGATGATGAAATACACTGCTGAGGGGAGCAGCGGGTGAGTCAGGAGAGGTCTGCCGTGCCATGTGGATAGCTCCCTGGCCAGGGATCAAACTCATGCTGCAGCGGCTGCGGACAGCTTTCTAGGTTGCGTCTTAACCCCTTGCGCTACCAGGGAGGTCCCACACATGATTTTTTAACTGTATGCGTTGGTCTTCTAGAAAGTGTCGATTCGCTAGATTATGTAGATTGTCTAAATATGACATGTTTTCTTATATAATGTAAAAATCACATTCATTAATATCACTCCGTCCCGTCTCATCAGTAAAATCTTTAAATATTGAGAAGCTGTCCACTAAAGAAATAATTTTCCAAAATTTTCATTTTTACTTGAAAATTCAATTTTTAACATTGGCAACAATTTGCTGTTGTTTTCTTGAAGTGATGGGCTCAACATTATTATTTGAAGAAAGAATGCCTGCCAGTTACCAAAATCTAAACATCTGTAGTTTACCTGTCACTTTTTCAGATCCATAAAAAATGCAGCTAGTCCTGCTCGCAACTCAGGTGCACAAGTGTTTCCCTTGAGACAAATACTGTACTTCAGTGTTTACTTCCTGCTCACTCACACAGACTGTTAGAAAGATATGTATTGGTCAAGATTTATAGAATTAATTATGTTTAGTCCTTATTAAAGGCATTCTCAAGTGAGACAGTGGTTTTCTGCGTGTGGAGCCTGTGAGGCCAGTTCCTTTTGGTAGCAGCACTTTCAACCAGCAGTAAGCAAGTGAAAAAATACATCTCAGTATTTCTTATTCTCAGGCCAGCTGAAACGATGTTGCCTCTTTCCCCAAAAGTGTAAACTACATTTTGAGAGTCACTGTTTTTTAGGAGAAAATGAGGGTCTTCATTCTTTGGCCTTTCATAGATGAATCTAGAAAAAGAGAGTATGCTCAGTGGATCGATTGTCTGTCTACGCATGTGGGACTAGGAAGCTCTGTCGTCCTACATTGTGTGAAATGTCAGTACTCTGTGTTCTAACCAGGCCAATGGCTGAGAAGCCAATGTCCTGGTGAGACCTGAGTGAGGAGCCAGCCGCGTAACTCTTGACAGAAATGTAGGAAGGTGTTCTTACTTTATTCATCCCAGAAGTCATTAGTGGAGTTTGCATGATCGGACAGCAGAAAAATAGGATCCAGCTGGAATGTGCACAATTATCCCGGGACACAAAGCTCTGAATACATATAACTTAAAAATTTACCTTTAGGGACATTTAATAAATTCACATTGTTGTGCAGCCATCACATCACTAGCTAGTTCCAGGACATTTCCGTATGTCCATGCTTTTTTACTCTGACTTTTCACCTAATCTGTACTTTTCTTGCACTCATCTTTCCTTCACTCCCTTTTCAGTGAAGACCTGCCTCATTTGTAATTTCTCTCCTTCCCAAGCTGCCAGTCTGGTGGTCTCATGAATCCTCCGTTGTCTTCTGATCCTGAATATTATCTTTGTTTTGCTGTGGGGCCACTCAACACCCTGGAGGTTATTACATCAGGCAGTGCTGGGCACCTCGCTGGATCCATGGAAGCTGATCTTACCTTGCCTCCTGGAACCCTTGCTCTCCAGAAGTCTATTGTTTAACTCTCTTGGTTCCTGTGTCATTCTTCCCTGGGGCTGCTGTAAACATATTTTTCCTTAAGTTTGTGATTCCATTCTGAACTCTTACTGAGAGATTGCCTTTCCCCTACTTCAGTGGGGTCTTAGACCAACTCATGAGCTTCCTTCTTCCTTAGCTTCCTCCTTCTGCACCTCCCATTGTTTCTCTCTGCACTCCTGTTTCCTTCGTCTAGAGTCCAAACCTCTGCCTGGGTTCTTGATCTCATCTACCCTAGATTTTTCTGGAACCCACTTCTGTCAGTCTTCCCTCTTCCATGTGTATCTTTCCTTGCACTCTGCTCTTCTTGAAGACAACCTTGCCTCCCTCTAACCTTAACCTGAAGAAACCCTCCCTTAAGGGTCAAGTTGCTGTCTTGGTCACCCTTCCTGTACTGCCAAACATATTTAAAGCATTCTGTACTAATTTTCTTGACTTGCCTCTTGATGCCTTTCTTTTTGGATCATGACATCTTTTCCTGTTCTGCTGACTGGCCCTCCCTTTCGACGCTTCATCCTCCATGCCATCTCTGCAGTTCTTAATGTTGATTCTGCTCTCCCTTTCTTGGTGTTCAGGTTCCCATGTTGGCTTTAGGAACACTACCTTCTCAGTCCCCTTTCCTCCGAAAGTTCCTTTCCTCCTTACAATGCTTTCTGGCCTCTAGTTGTGCATGGTCCCTAAATCTGTCCTTGACTCTATTTGAAGAGACATCCAAAGATGTACCAAGTAACAAATACTCTCCCTCCCCCCCATTTAAAAAAAAATAAACAGGATTAATGAATTTGATTCTTATGTGTTGTCCAGTGTTTCAGACTAAGGATCCAGATAGAAGTTGTGCATTACAACCTAGAAGATGTACTTCTTGCTAAATTCCTGTGAGATATCTCTCTAACCAAGAATTCTGCTTGTTTTCTGTTTTACTATCTCAAATGGAGACTAGTAAGGGGATTGCCGCTTAGGGCCTCAGCTCAGATGAGACACTTATAGTTGTGTCCCAAATAGAGAATCAGTTGTAGTTGAACAGCCCTGGGAGAGGAGACAAAAAGGACTCAGGAACTTAATTTCTTAGACTCTGTCTCCCGGTTATGATTGAGTGTGTCCCTTTTATGCACTGGGGCCGTGCCTGCTCAGGAGCAGGAGTGCGCGGGCATCCAGACACTGCTGCCTTTGGCTCAGGGCTCGAGACTGGTGCTTTCTGCACATTGTTTAGCGCAGTGTTGGGAAAGGGACTGAGGCAGCAAGGGGCCTGTGGATTTGTCTCCGTGTGCTAGCACTTTGCCTCCTCGTGAATCTCACAGAAGTCAAGTGTACAGCCTGGGCGTGAGAAGGGAGTGTTCTTTGGGGCAGTTCCTAAAGCAGTTCCGTGGTCCTCAGTCCTCGCTCCCTGCTGGATTTATTCTCTCTTCTCCATCAGCTCTCGTGTCCAGAGCTAAAGTCCTGCCTCCTTCACCTAATCCCAAAACCCCGGTTGGAGGTGCCTCCTGAATATCTCCACACATGTCCTGTTGACACGAGATAACGCTGCATACCCAACACTGATTCCACCTTTCCTCTGAGACCCCAACCAGTTCTTCTTTCTGACTTCCTGAGTGCAGTACCCAGTGTCGCATGCTGGCTTGTGTGCTCGTTTCTAACCTCTGGGCCCAGAGGCCTCTGTATAGCGTACATTGCAGACGCACGGCAAAGAGGCGCCCCCTCTGGGCAGCTCAGTTACAAAAGGCCATTTTGTAATTTTGTTCCCCAGCTTGACCTTTGAGCCCAGACCGATGGCTAGGCCTGCAGAACAAGGGCAGCCACTCTCAGACCGCTGGCCAGGTCTTTATGTGGAGCCCAGAGTACACAAGCATACTCACCTGTCCCAGCCAGCCTTTCCTGCTCCACCAGTTCATGCTGTGCTAGAAATTATTATGCCCTAAGTATTGCCTCAGTTGGAATTGCCTTTTGTTCTTGCAAAACAGTAAACAAAAAGCTCCCACTGTATGTAAAAAAACTCCTAAGCACATGAACTTGTCACTTATGGTAATTTATATTTCTTCCACTTCGGTCCTTCTTTTGTTGTTCCTTGAAATTCTCTTCTGCCATTGACCGCACACTGCCTTATAACACCTGTAAACTGATTTCCCTTTGAGGGTATGGACACCTTGCTGAGAGACTCAGTAGCTTAGCTGTCCCTGTGTCCTCTCCCAACCCAGTGTGCTACCTGCCCGGTTGAGTCCCTTGTTGGTGTCTGTGGAAGAGCCTCCTTGCTGGCCTTCCCAGTGCGCGCTCCCACAGATGGGACCTGTTCCTCTTTTGTCGGTGCAAGTTACCCAGCCTTGCTGAGCCTCAGTGGCTTGCTGCTAATGGGGATAAAATCCTGCAAGTACTGGTGTCACTGAGAAAGAAAAAGCAAGCTCATATGAGACATCCAACGGAAGTGTGCTCCATTAAGGGCTGCTGTCCTGATAATGTCACCATCTAGCTTTCAGGTACTAAAGCCAAGTTAAAGGTGAATGTTAGACCATAAGCCAGTCTGAGTCTGTTAACCTAGACCTGTATTTTTTTTTAAAGGCTAAATCAGTATTTTCCACTGTGAGGTGGAAACCACTTCTTGGCTCAACAAATTGAATCTATCCTAGCCATTTTGTGCTAATGTTATAAATTTCCTGTGTGAATTTAAATGCTAAGCATACCAGTCCTGTTGGGTTGTGCATGTCATGTCTGGAAAATCTTTATTCCCCTCTGCAGATATGGTGTTGGTCCTGCCACAATGGATGTGCCCTTTTGAAAATGTCAGCATTGCCCAAAGAACAGGATGATGGTGTTCTACAAATCCAAAAGAGCTTCTTGGATGGGTCAGTACTACTCTACATTTTGTTATTGGTTAGTTCTTGTTTTCTTAGAAGCGGGGCACAGCTCTTAGTAGTCCATTCATTTGTTTATCACTGGTAGCTTAGGGCTTCAGGGATACAGTTTAGAGTGGTCGATTTTAATTGCCCTGACAGGAGTCAGCATAACCTGATCATTACAAGTGTCAGCTGTGTTGTTTTTCGAGCTGTCATTGAAGTAATTTAGGGAGAAGCATTCTGTTGGTAATGTAAACACTTGTCAAATCCAGATCATTGTCTGTATGCTATGCTCTTCTTTTCTACTTTTTTGCTTATTTAAGGATTTTTTTAAAGTTTTTTTTTTTTTAAAGTTAACCCAAAGTGCATGAATTAAAAGCAAAGGAGGAGTTAGGCTTTGCAATTCAGTTGTCTTGGCTCAGAACTGCTTTGGCTGGCTCTCTCAGTGTGCAAACGTCACAGTCTTGGGCCAGGTGGTTCGCTCTGTGCAGCTCCACCTCCACCTCCATCTCCGTTGCCTGGAGGTGGCAGTCATGGAGCAGCTGCCTCGGTGATGAGGGTTATTGGGAGGATGCCCGCAGAGCTCTTCACGCAGACCTTGGCATACAATCAGTGCTCAGGAAAACCAGCTATTTCTAATTTGTGTGTATGATTCTACTCTCGTTTCTTTTTGATACCTAGAATTTACAAGACCATTCACAGGCCACCCTATGAAATTGTTAAAACTGAAGACCTATCAAGCAACTTCCTATCCCTGCAGGAAATCCAGACTGCATACTCGAAATTTAAACAGCTCTTTCTGATAGGTGAGAAGAATGCTGAGCAAAAGCTTTCTGTCAAATGGGGAAAGACATGCCACGCGGATCAGGTGACAGTTTCCGTGGGCTCCTTGTGCTAGTAGTTGGAGTCTTACACTGGCAGGGTCAGTGCCATGGAGGGCCGGTAGCCAAGGGGTGGCTGCCATTGCTCCTCTCCTTCCATTTTTCTCCAAGCTTTAGCCCCACTGCTCCTTCTCACTGCTGCTCCTCTTCTTCTTCCCCAGATCCCAGATGTTCAGTGGTGAGCATTGCGGCATCTCCCTTTAAAAGTTGTAGGGGGCCTCTCCTGGTGGCGCAGCGGTTGAGCTCTGGGTTGTGAAGCTGCCCGCAGCCTCTGCAGCGCCGGTTCAATCCCTGGCCGCCGGCGAGGGTCCCACATGGCACGCAGACCTCTCCTGCCGCCCGCTGCTCCCCTCAGCAGTGTACTTCGGTCCTTCTGCCTGTTCTGCTCCCCGCTCTGACTCTGGTAAATTCTCACCCTCCCGTACTTCTGACTGTACCCAGTGCTTGTATAAATAAATAAATAAATCCTTTAAAAAAAAAAAGTTGTAGGGGAAAATTTTTCATTAAAGGAAAAAGCTATGGGCATGCAATACCTGTATTTAGCAATTCCCTTGCAGTGACATATAAAGTGATGATCTGCTTGTTTTCCTCAGTGGCTTACTGAGGGAACTTTTTCCCCCAACTGAAAACATTTTACTTTCATTTTCCTTCTCATGGAGTACATATATATTTTTTGCAATGTAAAATTTTTCAATTAATTGGAAATGTAGAAAGTGGAAAATGAAGTATGCCATCCCTGCTGTCCCGTCCACCCCATGCCCCTGCCCAGGCTGTCCTCTCTGAACAGTTTAGAACTCGACTCATATTTGATCAGGCCCAATCACCTATTAACTCTCTTCATTTTTTTTAATTACTTTTATAGACCACTTTTCCTTTTTCCTTTCTCCTTTTTTTTTTTAGAATTTTTTTTTTTTTAAGATTTATTTATTTATTTATACAAGCACTGCATACAGTCAGAAGTGCAGGAGGGTGAGAGAATTCACCAGAGCCAGAGTGGGGAGCAGAGCAGGCAGATGGATGAAGTACGCTGCTGAGGGATGCAGGGGGCGGCAGGAGAGGTCTGCGCGCCACGTGGAACCCTCACCTGGTGGCCAGGGATTGAACCGCACTGCAGAGGCTGCGGGCAGCTTCGCAAGCCAGCACTCAACCACTGCGCCATCGGGGAGGCCCCCTTTTTCATTTTTTAAAAAATTTTTTATGTAGAAGAATTGGGATGCAGGCCAGAGTTGTTGGGGGTGGGGTTGAAAAGATCCACCAGAGATAGAATGGGGAGCAGAACAGGCAAATCTAGTGAAATACGCTGCTGAGGGGCGCAGCGGGAGAGATTGGAGAGGTCTGCTGCGTTGTATGTGGGTAGCTCCCTGGCCGGGGATCAAACCCAGGCTATAGCGGTGATAGTGCCAAGACTTAACCCTTAGGCCACCAGGGAGGTCCCTATTCTTGAACCACTCTTTAACCCTCTGAGATTTGTCACACTTACAGGTAACCTTTCCAAACTTGGACTCTGGCTTGCAAAGAATAATTTATTTAAGAATCATTCATTCAGGCCTCCCCGGTGGCGCAGCGGTTGAGCGCTGGGTTGCGGCGCTGCCCACAGCCTCTGCAGCACCGGTTCGATCCCTGGCTGCTCCCCAGCGGCCACCGGAGGAGGGTCCCACATGGCGCGCAGACCTCTCCAGCCGCCCGCTGCTCCCCTCAGCAGTGTACTTCGGTCCTTCTGCCTGCTCTGCTCCCTGCTCTGGCTCTGGTGAATTCTCTCACCCTCCCGCGCTTCTGACTGTACCCAGTGCTTGTATAAATAAAATAAAAAATAAATAAATCTTTAAAAAAATGAAAAGAAAATACAAGGTATAAAATTCAAGATTCCCATGGTACACTCCTCATTTAAAAAAAAAAAAGAATCATTCATTCATTCAGCCAACAGTGAAATACATTAGATCTCTATAAAATGCAGAATGTGGGTTGGGGGCGTTGTGTAGAGGTGGGCAAGACAAATGTATTTATGTAGGTAGGACTCCAAAGGAAGCCAACCTTCCCCTCAGGTCTGTGACATCAGAACATGTTCTGTTGCATTTTCCTTTCTAGGAATGGCAGCCTGCATGTCAGCTCTCCCTGCCTCAGGCATGTTACTCTCTCTCCTTGCGTTATAGGTCGACCTTAGTTTTGTATGCATGTTGTAGAGCATTTTTCATTTGAGTGATACAGATCTGTTTCTGACTGCCACACCCTCCCAGGCATTTACAGTTCAAAAACCATTTCAGCTGAAGTTTTGAAATGCCCTTTAAAACGGAGAGTGCTCAGAGTCCCAGTTTAAGTCTAAGGCTGTTGGCTTGAATGGCTGGGTTGAATCACAGTTTGTCTGTGGCAGGCATGTCAGTGGAGAATGACCTGATTTCTTTTCTCTTTCTTCTTGTTTCAGACAATAGTACCGAATTTTGGGACACAGATATAAAGTGGTTTTCTCTGTTGGAAAGTAGCAATTGGCTTGATATAATCAGGTATTTCTAACCATTGTTTTGCTCATGAATTTTATAGTAAATTGACAAATACTTAGCTGTTTTATGTTTCATAGTTAAATACTCTTAGATCACATAGTCTATTCAAGGCCAGCTGGATTTTATGTTTGTTATTATTCCTGTGCACATTTGATCAGAATTTACAGACCTGCTACCTGTTCACAAAGAGACCGACTTTCTAGACTATAGACAAGGCACCACAGGGCTGCAGAAAATGGGACCTGACAACCCGGCATTCTAACCCAGGCATCTGGGCTGGCCTCTAGGGAGGGAACTAGGGATTGGGCAGGGGTGGGGTTCTGGCTTTCATCCATCATTTGAAGAATTCTGTATCTTGTATGTGTATTACCTATGGAGCATTTTTTAAAAATCATGATTAATGTCAATTAGTCATCTTGGGTTTTGGAATTGGGTTGAGATTTCCAAAGAACAGAATTCTGTTCCCTTCCCTACTTTCTATTTAGGGAGGCTCCTCTCTGTTATCACTAACTAAAGGGGAAGGCCAGGGGAGGCAAGGGGTGAGAGAGTTGGAGGAACGGGAAGACGTCTCCTCTGACCCAGCATGCATCCCCTCTCAGCCCTGCCAGTGAGTGCCGTGGACGGGACCTTGGCCCTCCAAACACCGGTCCCCAGAAGGGTTTGAAGAGCTGGTCGCTTGTCCCATTAATTGAATGCTTGCCAAGAGCCCTTCTCTGTGATAAAAAGAGCCCTTCTCTGTGAGTGGTGGGCAAAGTTGAGGGTCCCCAGCCAGGCAGAAATGGGAAGAGGCACCACTATAGGCAGAGAGTAGCATTGGTAAACCCCTGATAAAGTAGGGGAAAGTCCATCCTGCAAGTAATGGCAATAGTCTCAAGGGGAAATTGCATAGGGGTAGGGGATGCGGTTCTGGGCATATTGGGTCTTTTCAGCCACATTGATATGTTTGGTGGGGGACCTACCTGGGGTTAATCCATGTGGACAGGTTGCACAATCTTGAGGTTTAAACATGTCTTACTAGAACTCACCAGCAGACTCAGGTGTGAATTCTCACTAAGAATCTCTAGGAATGGGCATTTTTACATCAATGTTGGGGTCCCCTTGTAAATATTTTAAATGCTTAATAGGCAGATGAGTGTCTTCCAGTAGCCAAATGGTGCAAATGGTAATTACTTCTTTTCTAGAAGATTTTAGTGTGAAAAAGAATAAATGAGAATGAAAACTGAAAACCTAGTCAGACTAAGTCTAAATTTCTTGATGTTCATGCTACCAAACTCAAGAACTAATGCTCCTTTTTCTCATCTCTCTGATTTAGACGCTGCCTGAAAAAAGCAATAGAGGTTACAGAATGTCTAGAAGCACAAAACGTGAACATTCTTCTTTTAGGTAATATATTTGAAGCACAAAAAGTGGTTTCCACTTTCTGCACTTGACATTACATTTCTGTATGTACAGCTCTGTGTAACTGAACTCGTCCTGTTGAGGGAGCAAGCAAGTATGAAAATCCATGCTTTTCTTTTCTACCCCAATCTTGGAATCCTTTGCTTTGAATTTCATTGTTACAGTTTAAAAATAAATTCTTTCCCTTGAAACTTGGCAGACCTATTTGCAGCCCAAGAAGGAATTGTTTGGTGTCTTTACTAAAGCTTCCATTTCTTAATGTTTAGATTTTTTTTTTTCTTAACTCAACTTGGTTAAAGTTAAAATTTTTTGGTAATTCCTTTTATAGAAAGAAACTCAAGGATGGTTTAATTGTTACTTTTCTTTGTGTTTGACAACCTTGAGCTGTTGCCACAGAAACCATGTGGGCTACGATTTCCTTTTCCTTACTGGGCTTAACCTGCTGCCCAGGCGGACAGGACATGAACTGACAAGAATGTGTAAAGAGCAAGGATAAAGCGCCTGGCAACAAAGGTTGCTGCTGGACTCGGTTAGATCTGAGCTAAAATACTGTTTGCTCTTTCTTTAGACTATCTTAAGTTTCTTGTAACCCTCTACTTCAGATTAAGTAGATCGCCTCATGCTTTCATACATAGCCCCACGCTTTTTTCATTCTCTAATGCTCCCCATGACTGCCGAGATTTAGCTTTAGCAGGCAGGTGAAAAATGTGCCGCCTGTGGCTTTCATACCATCGGATGTTGGCTTTTTGACTTAGATTTGAATACATTTATTGAGCACCTACTGTGTTCAGAGCTCTATACTTATGCCTTCTAGAAATTTACAGCCAAATAAGTCAATTGACTTAAACATCTTATTGAAAAGATTAAGACAGACTGGAGTCCTGAGTACTGGTGAAAAGAAGGAGGGAAAGCACTGGGCGTGTGAGCAGGGACTTACCCAGGCCAGGGAAGAGTTGCCTGATACGAAATTTGAGTCTTTGGCAGATGTGACTGAGATGTCTCTGCTCTGAGATGAGCTCCTGAGTTGTCTCTAGTCTAAAATCTCATTTTGTAGCCCTCTTCTTAGTGCCCACAGGTATACTGTTAACACCCTTCAGGTGCACAAAGGAAGATTCTTTTAGAAATGAACTTGATTTGGGCCTCCCTGGTGGTGCAGGCGGTTGAGCGCCATGCTGTGAAGCTGTCCGCAGCCTCTGCAGCATGGGTTTGATCCCAGCCAGCCGGCGAGAATCCCACATGGTGCAGCAGACCTCTCCTGCCGCGCTCACTGCTCCCCTCAGCAGTGTATTTCATCAGTGTGCCTGTTCTGTTCCCCGCTCTGTCTCTGGTGGATCCTATCACCCTCCTGCGCATCTGGCCTGTACTCCGGTTCTTGTATAAATAAATAAATCTGAAACTTGATTTGAAAATGATAGCATGGAAAGACAAAAACAAAATACTTATTTCTGTTAAACTCTTGTTCCATAGTTTAGTGTTGTTTCATGGAGGAGAAAAAGGAGCACGAGTGTAAGCCTGGACCCATCGTGCTTCATGGCTCCAGGGTCAGAATGAGAGCATTGACAGTGGAAACACTTCCCTACCTCAGTGTGTGCTGGCTTCCTAAGCCTGGTGATACCAGCAGCAGCATCCTCATGGACATTTTGGAAAGCAATTTGAATTACACTTCTTTTTGTAAAGAAGAAACCACAGAGATGTAGATTCTGACTTTTAGGCTCTTAAAAGCAGCACCAGTGCATGAATGTAGACGTGCATTTTCATCTGCTCTCAGTCACAAAGGTCAAGCAGGCATGTGAGTGGAATTTTCATGCTGTGGGATTCACGCAGTGCTCTCCAGGGGCCACTACAGTGCCCCCCAGAGAGCTTCTCCTCTTGGCCAGGCAGGGAGAAGCAGCCACATCTGTGCTCCCTAGGCAGAAATTGCCAGAGGTGCAGAGCTGAGAACTAGAGCATTTTGGTGCACTCCAGAGTATTAAACTTCTCCAGAGGGAGTGGAAGAGCTGGGGGTGGGGGAAAGGACCTGTGGGGCGGGTCTGAGAAGCAGCTGAGTCCAGAACAGTGAGTTCAGTGATGGTGACTTTGACATGCTGGCCAAAAGAACAAGTTTTGGACTTGGTCTGCATAGCGTAGAGGGGCACTGTGGTATGTGTGACTCTGCTCTCATTGTGTGGCACATTGGACATCCACATGCTGGCAGCGCATCTGTCGTGCTGTGTTTATTCATGTAGTGAGCAAATCCACGGTTAGTAGCGCTTACGCAAGAACCTGTGCTAGACCGGCTAGAAGCACTTTGGCTCAGTTTGAAAGCATCACCTGTTTTTCCCAGTGGCTCTGACTTTAGGGAGTTAGAACTGACAGTGAGTGACACCCTGCTATTTACTGTGTGAGTGTGAGTGTGCTCTGCTGCTTTTAACACTTCAAACCCTCCTTTCTCTTTGCATTGCTGCTGGGGCCCCTTCTAGAGGAGACCGCGTCCGACCTCTGCTGCTTACTCTCCTCTCTGGTGCAAGTGATGATGGATCCCCACTGCAGAACCAGGGTCGGCTTCCAGAGCCTCATCCAGAAGGAGTGGATCATGGGCGGGCACTGTTTCCTGGATCGCTGCAACCATCTGCGTCAGAGTGACAAAGAGGAGGTAAGTGACTGTTTTCAGCCATGGGAAGAATCTCCCACTCCATGCCTGTCTTCAGATATAGGGCTTGCAAAGTACTCTCCATCCTGGCTCCTCAGGAAGCAGTCAGCTTCCTGAGGTGGTCAGCTCACTGCTTGAGGACTCTGAATGTGTTAAGCAATGGAACCCTTCCCAGAGGAAAGGGATATTAACAAACGAGTTGAGAATGTTCTCTTCTAAATTTGTGCACCAAGGGTATATATATATTTTATGGTGGCAGTAGGAGGGATTTGTGACTTAAATAAAAATTAACTTAGGAGAGAGACTCCTAGAATTTCTGCTAAGTTAGTCTTCGCCAAAAAAAGCACATTTTCAAGACGCACGCTAATCTCCCTTGCATGTAAACTCATTCAAGATAAAGCCTAGACTTATGTTCTCACTGTCCTTCCCCAGGGCATAAACTGTGAGTGTGTGTGGTGTGCACACAGCCTCTCCTGCTTTCCGGTGATAGGAATTGCCCCTGGCTTTCCCACTTGCCTTGAATTCAAGCACTGGAGACAGCATTGTGTCAATAGTTCAGTTACTGAAAATGAGGCCCCCCTAAATTGTGGCATGCTTGTCACGAATACGGCTGTACAAACTCCTTTGGCTGAATGATTAATGGTGGTGGAAGGAATAATGAAAACCGGGTGAGCTTTCTTTAATTAAATCACCCACAATGCTGATGTATGCTAACGGCGTGACTCGTGGTTTTCCTTCTCTAGACGTTAAACCTGTTTGTCTGTGGGCAGAACAGCTTAACACAACATATTGTGGGAGTCGAGAGCCATGGCTTTTGTCCATCAGGGGTTGGCATGTTCCTGGGAGACCCAGGTCTCTCCCACTAGGCCTGGGGTTTCTTTCAGGCCTGGTCTGTCCTCCTCTGTGTCCCAAGGAGCTGAATGGAAATGACCATCTTCAGTCATGGAGTGGCAGAAAATAATATGAAAGGTTGATGGGAATCAAATAATATGATGGGCAGAGAGCTGATCCTCTGTCAGGAAGTGTGATTTTGTGTGTAGATCTTCCTTCACTTACGATGGGCTTACATCCTGAGAAACCCCTCATACATTGATAGTAAAAATACATTGAGTCCGCCTAACCAACTGAGCCTCATAGGCTTACCCTCGCCTACCTTAAACATGCTCAAAACACCGTGAGCAGTATCCTGACACAGAGCCTGTTTTATAACAAACTGTTAAGTATCTTGTGTAATTCATTGAATATTGTACTGAAAGTGAGAAACAGTTTGTAGAGATTAGTTGTTATCTTAGTGATCACATCATCACCGGGAGCTGCAGCCCACTGTCAGTGACCAGCGTCATGGGAGAGGATCTCACTGCATTGTGCTAGTTTGGGAAAAGAGCAGAAGTCAAAATGTGACAGTTTCTAGTTAATGTGGATCCGTTTCACATCCCTAAGTCAAAAAAATAAGTTGAACCATTGTAAGTTGGAGATCGTCTGCATCTTCAGAAAAGGGGGACTGATAATGGGGAAGGAGTGGTTAGTACTGGTGGTGCCTGTCTGTGTGGAAAGCAGAGAATGGGGAAGGAGTCCCACAGAAGACCTGCTGTTCACACAGCCTTCGAGAAGTCACCCCGATGTTCTGAGTCCACTTCCACGACTGCATGGTGAGGTTCAGATAGTTTCCATTCTGCTTAATGGCACTGAGCATAAAGTGAAGTGTAAAGTAACATTGCTTTACAAATATTTCTTGGCATCTCAACAGCGACAGTGAAGTTTTGAACGAAAATTGGGTGGTCTAGTTTGTGGTATGAGTGACGGAGCCCTGGACTTCGGCTCAAAAGCTAGATTGTCAGGTCATGGCTTTCTCCTGAGCTGGGGCCACCTTGGCTGGTCTCCATAAGGGAGAGCGTGCCCTGTGGCTTGTCTCGCCTACCTGACAGTGTCACTGGTCACTCAAGAAGGATGAGACATTTGTGATTTGTGAAGACAAAGCACCTAGAAAATTCTCTACTAATACAGGGCTTGCCTCTGGGGCCTAACAAAAGAGACTATTGGTTAAATAAAATAAATGTGTGAAAAAAACATTAAAAACTTTCTTTTATGTCTTTTGCCTTTCTCACCCGTCCTCGTTCTCTTCTGGGCTCTCATTATGTGAGAGGGACTGCTGTTGAAATTCCAAACAAGTGAGTGCAGGTTTTTAAAAATATAATGTTACTAATCGGAAGAATGGAATTCTTTAGGGGGGAGATAATATTTCACTTATTTAGGGTTCAAAGTGAGGGTTCTCTGTCATCAAAATCGATTGCAGGTGCACCCCCAGCTCCTCTGCGAATGCTGCTCAACAGTGGGAGTTTTACATATTTCACCTTGGAAGTGCTTTCCACACAGGTAGGCACCGCCAGTACGAGCCACGAGAGTGTGATTTCACTTGGACAGAGTTGTCCCCTGGAAGGGGATGGAGTACCATGTCTCCCAAGCACATACTTCTCTGAAGGGGTTCCAGCTCTTGTGGTAGCTGTCCCAAACTTGGTAATGCCCAGTGACGTGTGTCTTGTTTTCACACAGGTTCCTGTGTTCCTGCTGTTCTTAGACTGTGTCTGGCAGCTGGTGCACCAGCATCCCCCAGCATTTGAATTCACAGAGACTTATCTGACCGTTTTATCGGATAGCCTATACATACCTATTTTTAGCACCTTCTTCTTCAATTCGCCTCATCAAAAAGATACTAACGTGGTAAGAGTCCCTCTGAGGAGCCCGTGCGGTAAAGAAGCCCCATCTCATGAGGCAGGTGCAATGAGATTTTAATAAATGTGACATTTATATCACCTGAGTAGACTCTGGGACCAGATATTGATGTTTACTCTTCATCACACCATGTGGGGTTTGTGTTTTTGTTACTCTGAGATGCTGAGGCACAAAGAGGATAAGTAACTTGCTCAAGGCCAGACAGTTAGTATTGGAGTGGTGCGATTAAGCAACATGAATAGCTGGCCTTTGGAAAAGCAGCCAGCCTTCTCTCCCATTCCAATCCAGGCCTGATGCCTGGATTGCTCTGAAGTGAACGGAATGAGCAGTCTTGCCGTCTTAAACCACTTTAGTCCCCCTCTAGGTCCTGCTTCCAGGGGTTGAACTAGCCACAGCCAGTGCTCCAACCAGCCTTCTGCAGGCCTCAGGGTTTGCTCAGCTAGCTGTGCCAAACCGCACCGTGCATCAGAAGCATTGGGCCTGGGCTTCCTGGTTCCGGATCCCTGACCTGCCACTCACAGGCTTCATGACCTCAGACAGTTAGTTCACTTCAGTTTCGGGAGCCTCGGTTTCCTCAGTTGAAAAAGTGAGGAATTGTAAAATTGAAAAAAAGAAAATAGTAGTGCTCTCGAAATGGTGCCGTGTGGCCTGCTGGCCTTCTTCCCTCTTCCCCCCAAAGCTTTCTCCCACTGTGAACAGCCGCTCACAGGCAGCCTTTAAAAGTGAGGTGGCGTCTCCAGCAGGGCAGGAGTGCCCTTCCTGGTGCCCGTCTCTCAGGAGTGTGTGTTTGCTTCCTCCACCCTCACTGGAAGCTGTCGTGAACTTTGCTTGTTTTGGCAGGGCAGGGACAGCCTGGATGTACAAAGCCAGCCCTTGAATCTGCTCGCCGTGTGGGATTGGTCTGTACAGTTTGAACCCAAGGCCCAGATGTTGTTCACAAACCCTCTTTATGTGGAAAAGCCAAAACTGGACAAAGGCCAGCAGAAAGGAACGCCTTGCAAAGTAAGATGTCCACATGTCTCACTCCTTCATATGCACAGAGACTCGCATGGATGTAAGGGTAAAAGTGATGTGAATTCTGGAAACAGTCTGCAGAGTCGCGACTCGCGATGGGCCAACTGTCAGGAATCATGAACATTCTTTATTTTTGCCTTTAACCTGATCCAGCACAGCTATTAGCTGAATGTCCCTCAGGATGCTGCATGGAATCGTGGGTCTACCCCTGTCATTCCTTATCTCCAATAGCAAGACCCAATAGCCAGACTTTTCTTCATGAGCTATAAACTCAAGTTTTCCTGTCAAAGTCCGCATCGCTTCTCTGACACAGCTTGCCCACTGTTTTGTCGTAGGTAGAAGCAGCCAGAGACCACAGTGCACACAGGCACGGTTGTGCCCCAGCGCTTAGGGAGACAGGCACCACGTCACACCTGGCCCAACGTCACATCGCTGTCGTTTACTCACCTGTGCTGGAAGGCACAAATGCCTCAGATTTGGGTGTTCCGTCAGATATTTGTTCCTGATTTTATTAGTTATTAAAATCTCAGGGTTCCCTGGATAATTCATGACTCACAGGGTATTCTCTGGCCATGTCTCCTTGTCTGGAGTTTCTTCCTGACGGGCTCCACAAAGGGGAGAGCAGTGGTGACAGACCCCAGCCATTGCCACCTTCTCCTTACCTCTGATCCTGCCGGAGCTGGTGTGGGAGGTGCTTCTTTTAAAGAGGTCTGGGCACCTAGGTGAGCCAGAGCCAGCCACGCAGCTGTCAGCTACCGAACTACTTAGATCTGCCCCTTTGCCCTTTCAAGGGTTCTGAGCCCTGGGGTGAGAGGGTCCCCTCCTGGCTCAACCTCTTTACTGGTGGCTGGATCAGAACTGTCCTGGGGTCCTGAGCAGCCTGGCCAGAGGTTCTGTTTTCCTTTGGCGCACTGTGCCCCCTGGTGGCTGCACGCACATCTCTCCCTGCTCAGATCACAGAACCCACCCAGCCTGCAGGGCAAAGCACCTCAGAGATAGCCAGGCCTAACCTCTTCATTTACAAGGGAGGAAGCTCTCATTCCTCCTTGCGAGGCTGGCTTTCGTTCTGCTACCCGAGTCCGCTTTTTCTAAGTGCCCCTTCTCCTTGCAGATTGGAGCAGAGACCTAGGCTCAGGAGCTAACCAGTAAGAGATGTTTGAATCAAAGGGTTGGGGAATCTCAGGCCAGACTAGCAGTCTTGGGGCTGAGGCAACAAGGAAGACCAGGTGTCAGACTCGGGGCCCTGTGTTAACAGTGTCCATGGCCTTGGAGGAAGCTGTGGCTGACCAGCAGGAAGTGCTGTTCTGTGAATGACTATGCAAGGATCCCTCCCACATGGCCTATCTTGAACACCCTCTACTTAGGAGATTGAGAGAAGGGGCTCCCAGAACAAGTAGGGTACTGTTCCAAGCACAGGTTCTGGAGCCAGACTCTGTGTGTGTGTGTGTGTGTGTATATGTCTGTGTGTGTGTCTGTGTCTGTATCTACTTTGTCACTTGGTAGCTAAGGCCTCTGCAGATTTAAGCCTCTGTGCCTTAGTTTCCTTGTTTGTAAATGGAGCAGTAATACTGGCCTTGAGAATTGCGTAAGTTAATGGATATAAAGCACTGAGTGCAGAACCTGCAGGTAAATCTCAGTGGCTGTTAGGTCCCACCTGCCTTCTCCAGCCCCCTCCCTCCACCTCACCTTGGTCACCTGGAAGAAGGCAGGTCACTCACTGATTTCTGCCCTTCGACTCTCCCGTCCCCAGATGTAAAGTCACAAGTCCCGGTCATCTCTGGGTGTAGTATTGTGGATGATTTTCCGTTCTTTATATTTTTATCATTATCCCATATTCTGTAATACAGAAGTATTCCTTTCATGATTAAAAAAAAAAAAAGTCCTTTTTTTTTTTCAACAAAGAAGGCCCATTGGCAGAAATATGTTTGAGGATTGTAAGATTAGCCCCAAAATAAAATCATCCTTTTTTCAAATGGACACCTCAGGAATAAAAGCATTTCTCCTCACATTTTTTACCTTCATCCCTTGTAACTTTCTGGCCACCTTACCAATCTTTGCACCCCTCTCACAGTGTACCTCAAAATATAACACCTTGATTTGACTGTAGCTAGAATTACTGAGGATGAAAATAGTGTAAATAGTCCTACATTTTCTATTCTGCAGCTTGTCAGACAGGAGCTTCTGGCCAACTTAGCCAGGTCATCAAATTCCTTTCTCCCCACCTGTCTGTCTAAAGGAATCTTGATGACTTAGGCTTAAGCTTCCTCTGGTTTCCTAATAACCTAAAAAAATATTTCATTAACGTGATATTCTCTTCAGGTGGTTGAAACTGCCTCCTCAAAGGTTTTCAGATTATCATCAATGCTAACATCCCCGATTTCTCAAAGGAGAAACATTTCTCTCTTCAGCAAGTGAATAGGCACCACCCCAAATCCTCTGCCTCATCAGCCTGTCTTAAACTCGTTCTTCAAAAGTACTTAGTGCCCTTTGGTGCCTCGATGAAAGGAATGAGGGGCCTCCCTGTCTTGTCACAACCCAGCTTTGTATGCAGCTCCGTGTGCGCGTAGCTTACAGAGTGTGCTTCTCACATTTGCATCATGGAATAAAACAGAACCCCTGTCAGGCAGCTCTCCTGCCCGCCTGTGACTATGCAAGAGCCTCTCCTTTTCTCCTTTTCTCAACAAGCCTGTCATTTAAAAATGTGTGTGTGTGGTGGTGGGGGAAGGTGCTGTGTTCCCTGTATGTTACAGCTTGTTAACAGAGGTGTTCACCTGGCGATTCTGGTGTCTTGTACCCCTTGCTGAAGCAGGATTATGTCCCCTTTTTGATGACAACAACTGTAATTGCTGGCTAAACAGATTTTTATTTGTGTTTTTTCCCATAGCATCAACGACAACCTTCTTTGCCACTCACCCAGTCTAAATCATCTCCTAAAAGAGGCTTTTTCAGAGAAGAAACAGACCATTTGATTAAAAACCTTCTGGGCAAGAGAATCAGCAAACTAATTAATTCTTCCGATGAGCTGCAAGACAACTTCCGGGAGTTCTATGACAGCTGGCACAGCAAGCCTTCCGACTACCACGGCCTGTTGCTGCCTCATATAGAGGGGCCAGAAATCAGAGTGTGGGCCCAGCGCTACTTGCGTTGGATTCCAGAAGCCCAAATCCTGGGTGGAGGCCAAGTGGCCACCATGAGCAAACTCTTGGAGATGATGGAGGAAGTGCAAAGCTTACAGGAGAAGATCAATGAGAGACACCACAGCCAGCAGGGCCTCCAGGCAGAGGCACCCTCCGTACTGAGGAGTTCTGCCCGCTTGTCCTCTTTGTTTCCTTTCGCGTTTCTGCAGCGGCATTCCTCCAAGCCAGTCTTGCCCATCAGTGGTTGGAAAGCTCTGGGAGATGAAGAAGATTTAGCCAAACGAGAAGATGAGTTTGTAGATCTAGGAGACGTGTGACTTTTCCGTTCAGTGATGGCACGAGAAGAATATTGGCGATCTGGACGGGAGTCGGACGTATATGGGCATTTCTCGCTGAAGCTTACTGTTTGGGGGGAGGCCATTTAGTCAGTGCTCTGAAGAGTGCACCTGGGCCTTCAGGAAAAGAGCTGGTTCTCAGTGTTTTCTCATGGTCTTGAAAGACTATGCAATTAAAACCGTATCTCTAGTATTATTGACAGGCATTACTACTTGACCCATGATGGAATTGTAGCCGTTGTCTGATGCTTAAGTATTGTATAGAGCCAGCAAAGGCTGGTTAACTACTAGAAAGGACTTTGATAAGCTAGCTATTCTTGGACTCAGTACTTTCTTCAGATCCTGTCTGTGCCAAGAAAATTCATCCAGTCATTGGGATAGCAAGTGTCCCTATAACCCACCGCAGACTGGAGAAAGTTCCGCCTTACGTGAGTGTCTGGTGAATTGAACGATACAAGTAGAGGTATTTGAGGCATATGGCGTTCCTTTAAACAACCAATAGCATTTTTCCTTTCTACGTCCTTTTGCCTGTAGAAAAGCTGGGGAATTCCTACCCTGCCACCTACCTGACATTTCAGACCACATTACCCCTTTCGGGGTGCTGACAGCACCTAGTTTCTCTCTGCCTGCCCTCTGCCACTCTCCACCGACCCTCATGCTCCTGCCTTGTGCAGAGCCCCAGGATCGTGCTGCTAAACCTGCTGGTTAAACTGGGGGATCGCTTTGGTTTGCCCAGAGTAACTTCCTTTCTTCTGGAGGCTCTCAGTGTTGGAAAGTAATTGCTTTGCCTTTTCTCGTAGCGTGCTGGACCCGTAGTGCCTCTGCGGCAGCCCCTCAGTTTCCCCACGTTCCCTGTCCCCTTACAGCTTGTTGAGTAGGATCGCTTCTGAACGTGACCTTCATAGGGAAGCCGTCCAGCATAAGTATCAGAAATGGCGATGATCATACAGTACCTCAGCAATTTAAAAAGCCATAGAAACTTGACAATGCCTGGTTACCTTCTTGGATCTGCTGTGTAAATGATATATATTTTTAAATGCAGGAAAGTACACTTTGTAAAGACCAGTTTTTTTCATTCTCAGTGGAACCCTGTTAAATCCTCCAAAAGGGAGGGAAAGAAAATTTCCTGCTAGGATATTTCAAATGAAATGTTTGCCTTTTACATGCCTTTGCTCACCAGTAGAGATTCTGATTGAATATCATATGTTTGGAAAAACTTTCAATTGCTCAAGGACAATAAGAAATTTTACAACTGTCGACAAAGAAGAGTATCTCCCTTTGCACTGAATCATCTTTCATACCTATGAGACATGGTTTTGCTCTTCTCCCCACTCCTTGCTGACACGTGAGCCGGGTTGGTCTGTTGAGACCACAGAGGGTGAGGGGAGGGCACGGTTCTTGCATCTTGGGGCCAGAAGTGTGTCCAGTTTCGGTTGCCTTACGAGTCTTAGTAGTGAGGTCAGTCAGTGTTAGGCTTGCAGTGGGGATTTTTCAAATACACTAGTTCATTTGCTACCTTCCCATGTGTCCTGCGGGCCTTCGTACGCTAGCACTCACCGCCACTGACTGCTCAGCCCTGCTGCCTCCCAAATACACATGGAGCTGACTATTTTTGTTACCATCTTACAACGTGAATGTTTATACATTAACCTCTTCAGTCTTAGGATCTTAGTTATTTTCATTCCAAAAATGCCCGGTGTGATGCTTTACACTCCACAAAGGATGGTTTAAAGGCACAAGGTCATGGCCCTTGTCATAACAGTTGAATGTGCATTGAAATATTTTTCTATGATTTTTTAAAAATTAAAATAGAAAAGTAAGTAAGCTGTTGTAACATGTAAGGTCATGACAATTTATGTATTTATATTTGAAATCAGATTTCTATAAACTTGTATTTGTGTTTAAAATTTTCCGTGGGTTTATATATTGTGACATTTTTATTCAAGATTGAGATGTGGATATGTTTAACAGTAAAAGCTGAAACGCCACCATATACTTAAAATGTTGCACTGTGCAAGTTTGTTTGAAATGTACATTAATTTAGTGTATATAATATCCTGAGTTTGTTCATACCTCCAAGTTTTTACACTGAAGATAAATTAGCTTTAATTACATATGAGACTTTTTTTTTTTTTTTTTTAAGAAACTGTTGGGCTAAATCTGTATAAATGTGCTTTTTATTTTCCGGATGTACAATGAAAGTTTATACTTGTATCTCACTGCATCATATCTGATTGCAGAAATTAAAGCACAATTTATAAGTAACATTGTATTTGGTGTGGTTGACTAAACAATTGGAGTAATAATTATTTTTTCTCATGCAGGAAGTGTTTTTAAACAAGTACTGGATGCCATTCAGGGCCCTTAGAGGGTTGTATGTATGTGTGTTTGGTTGGTGGTGGCTGGAAACCAACAGCTAAATATTTAAATATCAGGTGATAAGGAACATTACTAAGAAGAAGAAAAATATGGGGTGGGAATCCCTAGAGGGTGAGTATAGGGAAAAGATTTTTAAAACTAAATTCAATATTACTACCTCTTTGCTCTTGTATGGATATATAAAATGAGAATTTTTTTGCTGGTGGAGATCCAAGTGCATTTAAATCATGAAAGAGAAAAGGCTTCGTTTTTCCTTTGAGCTGTCACTGAGTGAGGGAGTGTGCGCGATCAGGAGTTTTAAGTTTTGTTGAACACCTTCTAGACAGAGACCTATCACTTGTGTTTGTTGAAAGAAGTTGCATTTCTTTGCCCCTTCTAACTTGCCCCACCTTTCCATCAGCTCAAGAGGAGATGCCCCCTCTGCAAACCCTCTCCTTCCTTCTCTGGCCAGGCCTAATGTCACAAAGCCCCTCAGAGGCCTCCCTGGAACCCAAGACACCATTGCTGCCATGTTCCTTCACTTATTTTAGTTCTTTCATATGTAAATAAGGTCCCTAGTGCTAGTTACCCCCTGTAGATGAGCAGATTCTAGTCTGTTTCCTGTGTTTCCCCGTTGGACCTTTGGTGAACTTGGCCAACTTTTAATTTTGCTTGCTCCTCAGTTTCATGGTGAGGGTTGGGTGAGAGTGGGGCATTTTCCCTCTAATGTGGAGCCGGGAGGGGAAGGGACAGTCAGGGAGGCGCTGGCTCCCCTGCCTTTGTGCAGCCCGTCCTGTCAGGGAGATGGGGTGGAGGGGCCCTGAAAGACGCGAAGGGGTTCTCCATCTTCATCCGGTGGTTGTGGGTGAAGTGACTCAACAGGACAGTCTCCTGGGCTGTGCTTGGGCCCCAGTGGGGCTCTGGGGCATTTACAGAGCCCGTCCTGGGGAGGGCAGATTGGGCTGGGCACCCGGGACTTCCACATATACCCCACCGCCTCCCCAGCATGGGGGAGTGCAGGTATGTGCATGTGTGTGCACAGACACTCACAAACACACACAGTGTATTGCCCCTGAAAATTTCTGTGAGGTGGTGGGGAAGACGAGGTTCCTACACAAGCAGGTGCGTGTCCACATGCTCAGATGTTGCTGAGCGGGCCGGCATGGGTAACACAAAATAACTTTAAATGTCGTTTATTATGTTCGAGACGAAAGAATTCTTTGGTGTGGTGTTTTGTGTCTTTAAAAACAGATGCTGTCAGTTCTTGGTTCCAGCCCAGGTTCTTTTCCTTTTCAGTCTTCCTGTTCCATTGTCTGCTTTTAGCCATCAAAGGGTAAGAAGTGTATCATCACATGGAAAAATACACAGTAAGCTTTCGGGTCTTCTTTTAAAAAAACTTCCCTCTTTTAGTAGCCAGTTCAATTTTTGTTAAGCAGTTACTTTTCTTTTTAAATTTAGATTTGGGGCCTCCCCGGTGGCGCAGCGGTTGAGCGCTGGGTTGCGAAGCTGCGCGCGGCCTCTGCGGCGCCGGTTCGATCCCCGGCTGCTCCCCGGCCACCGGAGGAGGGTCCCACATGGCGCGCAGACCTCTCCTGCCGCCCGCTGCTCCCCTCAGCAGTGTACTTCGGTCCTTCTGCCTGCTCTGCTCCCCGCTCTGGCTCTGGTGAATTCTCTCGCCCTCCCGCGCTTCTGACTGTACCCAGTGCATGTATAAACAAAACAAACAAACAAACCAGCAAACAAATAAATAAAGCATGCCTCTATAAAAAAAAATAAATAAATAAATAAAAAAAATAAATGTTTAAAAAAATAAATAAATAAATAAATTTAGATTTGAACATTACTTCTGTAGCAAGCTTTGTGGCTTTTATTTTTTAATCCTGAATGGAGAAAAATCCTGAACAGAAGGCTTTTCAAATCGTCACAGAAGTTGGGGCCAGGTAAGGGTGCAGTGTACACCATTCCTGAGTGGGAAGGAATGCAGATGGGCCACATTTTATCCCAGTCTGACCCTGAGTGACCCTGAGGGCCTCAGCTTGGAAGCCACTGAAGTAGCCTGCCTGTCAGGTAGAAAACAATCAGCTGAGATTGCCTGGCCTGTGTGCAAGGATGGACTGAGAAAGGGACATCAGAGAATGTTCTGGAGTGATGATAGTACTCTATGTTAAGGGTTTAAAATAAGTAGGTATATGCCAAAGCAGTGAATGTGTGTTTGAAATTTATGTATTTCACTGTTCAAATTTTTACACTAAAAAAAAGCTAGGCCAATTTTGACCTCTAGTTGATGATAATCCTACCAAATTATTGTTGTTCACAGTCAACTTTGAATGGCACCACCAGTAAGATGGATGGATAGAAGGATGGACATGGCCAGATATGTGATAAAGTAAGTATAACAAAGTGCCAGAGCATGGTATGGGAGAGTAGAGGTGTTCACACGAGATTCCTTAAACTTTGCTAATTTGAAACTTTTCATAGTGGATGAAAATTATTTTTAATCTTTCAAGAATTAATTATGAACTAGAAAAAATGTTGGGGAGTAGATCAGTCTTTTATGGAGAAGAGAAACCCTGTCTTTATCAAACTACCAGATTCTCAAATTTTCTAACAGAATGTCACATTTCTGTATCTTTCTACATGAACTCTGCCACTAACCCCCGTCAGAGTCTGAGTGGTGTGGTAGTGAAGGGATTGGGCTCTCTGGAACAAGAACATTTGTGTGAACCCTCTGCTTTGCCAGAGACAAACTGTGCTTGGACGAGGGAGTTAGCATCTTCTGTTCTGGTAAAATCTATAAATGGTGACATTCATAGAACGCACCTCACTGGAGTGTTAGAGGGTTAAAGATGAGTTTCTTTGAAGTAGCTACCATATAGTAAATGCTCAATAAACGTTAGCCACAATTAAAATGTGTGTGTTACATATATGTTTGTCATCCAAGTTCAAGAATCTCTACCAATACTTTAAGGCATGCTAACATTCTTAAAAATATGCAGCCCTGGGCCTCCCTGGTGAAGCAAGGGGTTAAGACGCAACCTGCGAAGCTAACAGCAGCCACTGCAGCACGAGTTCGATCCCTGGCCAGGGAGCAACCCACATGGCGCAGCAGACCTCTCCTGACTCGCCCGCTGCTCCCCTCAGCAGTGTATTTCAGTCAGTCTGCCTGTTCTGTTCCCCACTCTGTCTCTGATGCATCCTCTCACACCTCCTCCCACCCCCCGCACCTGTGGTCTGTACCCCAACTCTTATATGCATAAAAATAAAATAAATCTTAAAAATATGCAGCCCTGGCACCCAAATCCTCCTAGCTAGAAAGCACTAGGAAAGGACACCAACAATTCAAGAAATAACAGTATTGTGATTTGAAAAAAAAATAAGTTCAAAGCCAAGAAATTAAACAGCCTCTGTCTATAGTAGGTGATAAGAAAAGCATAACCTAACATACACACTTCCTGCCTTTGCATAACCAGTATGATGTATAGTTCTGCTGTGTGAGTGAGCACATTCAAAACATGTTGGTTTTCTTGGCAATATCATAGCACATTCCTGACAAAAAAGGGACCAGTGTGTTGCAGGCACAAGGAGGACTTATCCTGGATGGACCCAGGCAGAGAGGAACCAAAAGTTGTTACGACAAAGGGCCACTTAGACCCATAAATTACAGCAAAAG
The DNA here is from genome assembly GCF_014898055.3 of Talpa occidentalis. Lineage (NCBI taxonomy): Eukaryota > Metazoa > Chordata > Mammalia > Eulipotyphla > Talpidae > Talpa > Talpa occidentalis. The sequence goes on from NW_023604972.1 coordinate 123,986,361, forward strand.
CCATGACTCCCTCTTTTGGGTACTGCCCTACTTAGACCAGGTGGTTGAGGGTATTTGTGGCTCAGCGGGAACAGGCTGGGTGGAAGGAAGCTGCCCTACAGCTGCAAGTTTCTCTTTGAGGCCTCCCTTTCCATTTGGGCTGCTGACCTTTGAGGCCCATCTTAACAAGAGACATCCTGTAGAGCATAGAAGTAATATGCACAGGCACTGTGACCCACTGTCTAATTTTGACCCAGTAAATATTTCGATGAAGCTAATTCAGGAAGAGATGAATTTAAATGATTGCATCTCAGATTTGTTATATTGTTTTAGAAGATTGACTTTGGTATTTGTGAATAGAACCATGTCTGGAGATTCACAGGCATCTTTACTTTTTTAAAAAAGATTTATTTATGTACAGAAGAGCTGGGGTGTAAGCCAGAGGTGCGGGGGTGGGTATGAGAGGACTTACCAGAGACAGGGTGGGGAGCAGAACAGGCAAATCCACTGAAATACACTGCTGAGGGGAGCAGCGGGAGAGACAGGAGAGGTCTGCTCGCCATGTGGGTTGCTCTGAGGCCAGCGGGGATCGAATCGGCACTGCAGAGGCTGTGGACAACTTCACAGTGCTGCGCTCAACTGCCTGCGCCACCAGGGAGGCCTTATCTGCCATTTTTCTTGCCATCCCTCCCATTAGGTTAGACGACTTGGTCTTCTCTCCATATGGATCCCTGTATCTGGGCCCTCCTGCCATCAACTTTATCTTCTTGGGAACCTTTGTTTTCTCTAAGCTGCTGGTTCTTCAGTACCTAATGAAGCAGTGTTTCAGTGAGTTCCGGTTTAACTTGTCTCAAAAACAATAAAATGTGTCTTGATCCTATCTCCCCCCTCAAGCTGAGCTGCCCCCCACGCAGCTCTGCCCACCATCAGCCAGCCAGACGTCCTGAAAGAGTTCTCTTCTTCAGGTTTTCACTGTCCCACCTCACACTCACTCCTCGGTCCATCCCACAGTTCTGGATGTGTTACCAGTTTCATGCCACCAAACCCAAATGAAGTTTTTCAGTTCTCACCTTGTCTATCAGTTAGGACTGAACGCACCAAGCCAGGAAGAAGGCGAGAATAGACCCTGGGAATGTGACAGCCAATATCTGCTAGGCCTTACCTGGAATGTCACATTTCTGTATCTTTCTACATGAACTGTGCCACTAGTCCCCATCAGAGTCTGAGTGGTGTGGTGGTGAAGGGATTGGGCCAATCCCTCCCTCTGAAGTCAGCTCGGGGGGCCATTTTCTCCTTTTGAGAGTGTCTTCACTTGGTCTCTCTGGTATCATGCTACCCTAGATTTCTTTCATCTCTCTGGTTTCTCCCTCTCGGTCTTTCTTGTACCCTTTTCAAGTCTCTTACTCTTCACCATTCTTACTCTTAATCTTGGGTCATGTCGTTCATCCCCGTGGCTTTCATGACCTTGTGATGACCTCTGCATCCTTATTTCCTGTGCTAATTAGAACATCTACAAAGCACTACAAACTCAGTGCATCCAAAATGCATCTTACTTTATTGTCTCCAAACTTGCTTCTTATTCAGAATTCTGTCTGGATAAAATGTACCATCGATGCAGTTGGCCAAACTAGAAATCTGGGGGTGTCTTGTTCCCTGTACTGCCTGACTCTAAGAACCTTGCGAGGCTCATGGCAGCTGCCTGCTACTTGTCCTTCTACCTCCACGGTCACCACCCTGCTCTTAACCAGTACAGCTGGTCTGTCCCTACATGCCTCAATCTTTTCATCTTTTCACTTGTTTCCAATCTGATCCCCACTGTGCAGCTAGAATCTTTTGATATTGCAAATCACGTCAGGTCACCTACTTACAGATCATTCTTTAAGGCCCTCTTCTTGCCCTTGAATGAAGATACAAATCCTTAGCCATGATCTGGGTCCTCCCGCCTTCACAGGATCACAGTAATGATTAGAAGAGGCTTGTCCTGGGAAAGGACCCAGGACAGAAGCTATGCCTTTGCAGGCATGTAAAGCGACTCCCATGTTAAAAGCAATTTAATCAAACCTTGACTTGGCTTTGATTCTACATCTTCACTTTAATATTAGCATACTGCTAGTTTTATTATAAATCATCTATCCTGACACCTAAACTAGGATTATGTTGGGATCATCTTTTCTCTTATAGTCAGTATAAAGGCAGGTTTGAAATATCCATTTGTTCACTAGCTATTACATATAAAGATTTGAGTATATTTAAGGAATAGTTGATGACAATGAAATAGCAAAAAAATTAATAACCCAACTAAAATATGGGTCAAGAATTTGAATATTTTGCAAAAAAAGACATACAGACATATGGTATATGTCATATACATGTATGTATGTGGTATGTTCATATACAAAAGGTACCTGACAAGTTGCTTGAGGTAACTAGTCATCAGGGAAATACTAATCAAAATTACAATATGTCACTTCATACCTGTCAGGATGACTATTATAAAAAAAAAAGAGAGAGACAAGTGTTGGAGACCATGTTGTAAAATCAGAACCCTTGAACACTGCTGGTGAGAGTGAAAAAATGGCACAGCTTCTCTGGAAAACATTGTAGGGCTTCCTCACAAAAATAAAAGTATAACACCACATGGCCCAGCAATCCTACTTCTGGATATTTATCCAATAGAATTGAAACCGGCTCTGCAAAGATATTCGTATCCCTGTGTTCATTGAAGCACTATCTAAAACAGCCAACAGATGCAAACAACCCTAATGTCCAATGACAGATAAATGGATAAAGAAAAGTGATATAGGCATATAGTGGAATACTCATCACCCTTTAAAAAGAAGGAACTTCTGGGCCTCCCCGGTGGCGCAGCGGTTGAGCGCTGGGTTGTGAAGCTGCCCGTGGCCTCTGCGGCACCAGTTCGATCCCCGGCCGCCCGCTGCTCCCCTCAGCAGTGTACTTTGGTCCTTCTGCCTGCTCTGCTCCCCACTCTGGCTCTGGTGAATTCTCCCATCCTCCCGCGCTTCTGACTGTACCCAGTGCTTGTATAAACAAACAAACAAACAAACAAATAAAACATGCCTCTATAAAAAAAAATTTAAAAAAATTAAAAAGAAGGAACTTCTGTAATATACAACACCATGGGAGAAACCTGTGGACATTTTGCTAAATAAACAGGTCACGGTAAGACAAACTCTGCTTGATCCCTCTTCTGTATCTAATATAGTCAAATTCAGTGGAGTCAAAGAGTAAAATGGTGCTTGGGGAGGGGGAATTGATGAGTTAGTAATTAACAGACATACAGTTTCAGTTAAGCAAGATGAAGAAGCACTAGAGGTGCTTTGTACACCATCTCTATCATCAACTAGTGAATTGTCCTCTTAAATCTTTTTTAAAGATTTATTTTATTTATGCATACAAGAGCTGGGGTACAGGCCAGAGGTGTGGGGCGAGGGGAGAGAGGATTCACCAGAGACAGAGTGGGGAACAGAACAGGCAGATCTACTGAAATACACTGCTGAGGGAAGCAGTGGGCGAGACAGGAGAGGTCTACTGAGCCATGTGGGTAGCTCCCTGGCTGGCTGGGGATCGAACTCGTGCTGCAGTGGCGTCATAATGCTGAGACTTAACCCCTTGTGCCACCGGGGAGGCCCCTGTCCTCTAAAATTTTTTTAGGAGAGTAGAACTCATAAGAAAGTCTATTTGAGGTGGATGCATGTTTGTTGAATTGTGAGTGTTCAGTACTTGTTGACTGGGTTTTCTTTCCTAGAACTATTTCCCTGTCTTTCAGTAAATGATGAAGGGGAAAGAAATAGTGGATTTTGCCAATGAACAACTTTCCAAGGAAATTACTTTACACAAAGACTTTATTCTTGCTCCATGTAGCAATAATCAGTAAATCATCCTTTTAGGCTAACCAGCTTTCTTCTTTCCTATTCATTGCATCGTAGATTTTGTTTTGAGAAACAAATCAAACTGAATGATTTTTTGCTCTTATGCCATGTGGAGACATGATTATAATCTCATGAACATGCACTGTCATAGAAACTATTTTTGAAGAATATATTAATTAACACACAATGGCCATAAGTTAGTCTTTATGTGAAAAACACATACATTTAAAAATCGTGTCAGAATTCTTATTTCATATATGTAAAATGCATAGAAAAGTGGCAGGAGAAATATTCCAAAGTGTTTGGAGAAGTTATCTCAAAGTGGTAAAATTATTGGTCATTTTTTAATTTCTTTTTTACATTGAAAGCATTTTTGACATTCAGCTCTATAGTGAGCTTGTGAATTAGTTAGGTTTTTCCCTGCATTGGTTTCAAGGTACAGAAACCCAACTCAAATATGACTTAACCTGAGAGATCCTGTTCCATCTCACAAACTCAGTGACAAGAAAACATCTGGGCTTCAGCAGTTCCTGATACTAGAAATGCAAATGCTGCCAGTATTCTCTCTCCACCTCACAGGCTTTCTCACTATGTCTGTGTCTTTCCCTCTTACTTTCTTTCCAGACCAGGTTTCTCTTGTCCAAGTGAGAGAAAATGTGCCTCTGTAAGTCACTGACTTCAGTTCATAGTCCCAGCATTCTTCTTTTTTTTTTTAATTTTATTTTAATTTTATTTATTTATTTATACAAGCACTGGGTACAGTCAGAAGCGCGGGAGGGTGAGAGAATTCACCAGAGCCAGAGCGGGGAGCAGAGCAGGCAGAAGGACCCAAGTACACTGCTGAGGGGAGCAGCGGGCGGCAGGAGAGGTCTGCGCGCCATGTGGGACCCTCCTCCGGTGGCCGGGGAGCAGCCAGGGATCGAACTGGCGCTGCAGAGGCTGCAGGCAGCTTCGCAACCCAGCGCTCAACCGCTGCGCCACCGGGAAGGCCCTCTTCTTCTTTTAAATTTAATTAATTAATTTTATTCTTTCATAGAAGAACTGGGGTGTAGGCCACAGAGATGTGGAGAGGGGTGAGGGGATTCACCAGAGACAGAGTGGGGAGCAGAACAGGCAGACTGACTGAAATACACTGCCAAGGGGAGCAGCGGGTGAGACACAAGAGGTCTGCTGTGCCATGTGGGTAGCTCCCTGCCGAGGGATCGAACTCATGCTGCAGTGGCTGCGGATAGCTTCATAGTGCTGAGACTTAACGTCTTGTGCCACCAGGGAGGCCCCAAGAACAGATTTATTTATTTATTTATTTATTTATTTATTATAAAGGCATGTTTTATTTATTTGTTTGTTTGTTTGTTTTGTTTATACAAGCACCAGGTACAGTCAGAAGCGTGGGAGGGTGAGAGAATTCACCAGAGCCAGAGCAGGGAGCAGAGCAGGCAGAAGGACCGAAGGACACTGCTGAGGGGAGCAGCGGGCGGCAGGAGAGGTCTGCGCGCCATGTGGGACCCTCCTCTGGTGGCCGGGGAGCAGCCAGGGATCGAACCGGCGCCGCAGAGGCTGCGGGCAGCTTCGCAACCCAGCGTTCAACCACTGCGCCACCGGGGAGGCCCCCTAAGAACAGATTTAAACAAGAATTCCAGAGAGAAAATAGAAAGGTTACCTTTTACCCCTACCCTTATCTACCCATCCCTCCCTCACAGTGGTGCCTGGTGTGGTGGCCGCCCTCGTATGTGCATTTTCCTGCAGCTCATACATCTCTATCATACAGACTTTGACTGCAAAAGGGTTTTGCTGTGTATATTCTGAAGTTGCTTTTTCCACATCACAATATGTCTTGGAACTCACATCAGTACCTGTATCTCTACAGCATTCTTTTTATTTACTTTTAATCTTTTTGCATAGAAGAAATGGGGTACAGGCCAGAGGTGCGGGGGGTGAGAGGATTCACCAGAGACAGAGTAGGGAACACAACAGGCTGACTGACTGAAAATACACTGCTGAGGGGAGCAGCGGGTGAGACAGGAGAGGTCAGCTGCGCCATGTGAGTAGTTCTTTGGCCAGGGAACGAACTCAGGCTAGAGATGAGATTTAACCCCTAGGCCACTGGGGAGGCCCCTCTACTGCATTCTTTTTAATGGCTACAGAGGTTTTCACAGTACTGGCAAACAGTTGACTACTCAGTTTTGTAAGGGTGGACATTTAACTTACTCCTAAATGTTCACTACTCCCTCAGTACGACACATCCCCTTGCACAAATGTCTGTGTGCTGAAAGTCTCTGTCTTACATTGAACAGATGACTAACGCAGTTCATGTCCCATTTTCCCAGTGATGTGACACTCACATACTCTTTGACATACTTTTTCCTATGCCTTTAAGAACTGTTTCTTTAATGACTTCTGCCAAGGAAAGTCTAGAATAGCTACTCACCAAGGAAACAGAAAACTCCAGCAACAAGAAATTTAATCTGTGGAGGCTGAGGCTAACTAAGACCTAGAATTTCAGATGAGCATTGGAAAGCAATTTTGCTTTTTCCTAAAGAGTTTCTTAATAAGATGAACTGGGAGTCTGTTTACCTTTCTTGATACCTCTCCTATTTTTAGTTCCTTGGGCAAAGTTAATACCAGAATGAAAGAAAGTCTTTCAAAACGTAAACACAAAATGTTGCAACTAAAATCATCCATCTTCTCCCACTGCAGAGGCCCATCCTGGGGTGACTGCTGTGCCCTGTAAAGCATTAGTCTTTTCCCCTGGCAGATACACCGGCTTCATTCTATTTATGTGCCTTATGGCCTTACAATCTAATGTCTCTTCCAAAGACCATTACCCCCTGGGAAGAATGACAGCTTTGGCCAAGTCTAAATTCAAAGCTATTACTAGCCTTTTGGTCTGACCTACCAGTTCTATTTTTTTAACAATTTATTTATTTATGCATACAAGAGCTGGGGTACAGGCCAGAGGTGCGGGAGCTGAGAGGATTCACCAGAGACAGAGTGGGGAACAGAACAGGTAGATTGAGCAGCAGGCTAAGCAGGAGAGGTCTGCTGCGCCATGTGGGTTGCTCCCTGGCTGGCCAGGGATCGAACTCATGCTGCAGAGGCTTCGTATGGCTTCATAATGCTGTGTTTAACCCTCTGGGCCACCAGGGAGACCCCAGTTCTATTTTTATTCAGTTATTTGTCCCACTTAGGGTGGGAGGGTGGTGCGGAGAAGGGAAATGAATAGGTGTGCTTTTTACAAAAAACTCAGACTAGTTGGAGGTTTGAAAGGGCAAAGCTAAATAGAAATAAATCTGTGCCAGGTGGATCTTCCACAATTGAATCTGTTCTATCCATCATGGCAGCAAAGGCAGATTCTTCACAGCTGTGTCAGAGCGACACCTCCATTTTGAGACATTTCTATTCTTAAAACTCCCCATGGGTGACGATGCCCGTTCCTATTGTAGTAATCCTTCCTGATTCACAGTTTCACTTCACGAGGTTTCCCTTCCATGGTCTGAAAATATGACTTACAATAAGACATTTTGAGAGAGAGAGAAATGCCACATGCACATATATTCTTCTAATTAAATTAGTCTATTCCGTTATTCTAATTGTTCTATTTTATCGTTTATTCATCACTTACTGTGCCTAATTTATACATTAAATTTTATCACAAGTATGCACATATAGAGAAAAACAGGGTATCCATAGGGTTTGGTACGACCCAAATTCACTGGGGTCTTGGACTATATCTCCCAAGAGTAATGGGGAACCACAGACTACAGATATCCCCCCTTGTTCCTTACGAGAAAAGGTACTTTTCATTAATGGTCTGCTCATCTGTTGACTGGCAGACATCTTTCAAATTGTCTAACTTCCAACATACAGAAGTTTTTTGTTTACAATAGAAAAGTAAACCTCTAAGTTTTATTTATTTTTACGATGGTCCTCTAAGGACCATTGTAACCTGAACTACAATTTCGGTCTCCAAGCAATACCTTGGTTTGGAATTAAGATTTAGAAAGGTGAGAGGGGGCGCTCACTCTGTGGGCTGATGGGACTTGATGGCTGTGATCTTACCACCGCAATCAGCGCGTTATCACGTTTCCTCAGGGGAGAAGACAGGAGCGTGACAGGAGCTGGAGATAAACAGGGCAGCTTTACATCTTCCATCTCTGGGTCCCACTTCATCCCGGGGTTCCCCTTCCTGTCTTCTATGAAGCAAGAGAGCTGATGGATATTCCATCATGCTCCAAAATTACACCTCTCCTTCTCCCTTTACTCCAGGTAAGTTATTTCCTTGTATCTCAATTAAGTGTATGATAAAATGACTCATACCACGTCATGACTACGACTGTGTATTTTTTAACCTTTTATTTGGAATAACTTCCAAGTGAACTTGCAAAATTATCAGAGAACTCTCATACTGCCTTTATCCAGATAGTAACCAATTTTTTGGTAATATCTTATCACATTATTTGATGATTCTCTTTGTTGTCTCCTATAATTTCTCTTTCTGAGATTTTCAGCTTATATAGATCAGGACTTTATTATACCCTTACTATTTCAGGATGTGGTTCCTGAGAACAAGTATGTTTTCTTATGTATCCACAACACAGTTATCAAATCTGGAAATTTAACCTTGATATATACTTTTATCTACAGCCCATGTTCCAGTTTAGTCAGTTATACCAACAAAATTCTTTATAGCACTTTCCTGCTCCAGGACAAGTTTCAAGGATCACACGATGCATTCAATTGTCAGATCTCCTTCATTTGGAACAGATCGTCAGTATTTCTTTCTGTTTTTCATGACACTGATACATTTAACAGCTATTAGCGGGTTATTTTACAGAACATTCTTCAGTTAGGGGGTTGGCTCAGGTTCCGGGTCAGTTCCCTGCCAGACTAGCATAAAAGTGATGTGTTCTTCTCAGGGGACCATATCTGGAAGCAACCATGTTGCTTTGCCCCCTGTTGGTTAATTTTAACAAACTGACTCAGTTGTCTGGTTTCTCCATCGTGTAGTTAATATTTTTCCCTGCAACCAACAAGCAATTTGTGGAGAGCCCCTTTAGGATTAAGTAAATACCCTGTTTTGTATCTAACTTTTCCTCCTTAGATTTAGCAATCATTGCTATTTCTTGCTCAAACCATTCTTTACTAAGATGATTGCAAAATGACGATTTTAAAACTCCATTTGTCCCTGCACACATCAATCTGTATTCTCTGTAAGGAACAGCCCTCCCTTCCTAGTCCCACTTATTATTTATCTATTATCAGCAAGAACACATGGAGTTCCATTTTATTCAATGAGTTATAATTCTTTACTATCCTCATTTATTTTTGGTTAAAAAAATCATCCCAGACATGCCTCCAAACGGCTCCCGTATCCTTTCAACATGTCCCTATCTCTTTTGTTGTTTTTTGTACTTCCTCATTTTCTGATACATCAAGATGTTCCTGTGTTCCTGGCTCATCTTGTGTTTTCCCTGCCCCAGCCCTGGATTCAGCCATTCCTCCGAGAAGCACTGATTCTTTTAAAGGATGCAATAGTATTTAGAGCTATAGATGTACCAAGTACATCTTTTGTATTTTAAAAATTGAAATAGCTTTATATTATAGATTATGTAAGTGTCAGGAGTGCATCAGCTAAAAATCAACATGTGTATATAATACATTAAGCTCACCCAGGGCCTCCCCGGTGGCGCAGCGGTTGAGCGCTAGGTTGCGAAGCTGCCCGCAGCCTCTGCGGCGCCGGTTCGATCCCCAGCTGCTCCCGGCCTCCAGAGGAGGGTCCCACATGGCGCGCAGACCTCTCCTGCCGCCCGCTGCTCCCCTCAGCAGTGTACTTTGGTCCTTCTGCCTGCTCTGCTCCCCGCTCTGGCTCTGGTGAATTCTCTCACCATCCCTCGGTTCTGACTACCCAGTGCATGTATAAACAAAACAAACAAACAAACAAACAAATAAATAAATAAAACATGCCTCTATAAAAAAAAAAAAAAGCTCACCCTGAAAGTCCAGGTCTGGCCTTCACTACACCTCTGTCCTGGTTTAGCCACCTGCTTTCCCTCCTTCCCTTCTTTTTACTGTTTGTGTTTTATTATTTTTTTATTTATTTATGCATGCAAGAACTGGGGTGTAGGTCAGAGGTGCAGGAGTGAGAGGATTCACTAGAGACAGAGTGGGGAACAGAACAGGCAGATCTACTGAAACACACTGCTGAGGGGAGCAGCAGGCAAGACAGGAGAGGTCTGCTGTGCCATGTGGGTAGCTCCCTGGCTGGCCTGATCAAACGCGTGCTGCAGAGGCTGCAGATAGTTTCACAGTGCTGTGCTTACCGCCTTGTGCAGCCGGGGAGGTCCCGTTTGTGTTTTAAATGTAAAGTTTGTTTGCTTCAATGAACATCACACATGCTTTAGTTATGGGTATTCTGTCAGGTTATTTGGAATTAATTATTTTTTATTTCTGTGCATTGCAAAATAAAATAGAATCATTTTTGTCATTTCTTCCAAATATAAAAACAATAATACTCATTGCTAAAAATTCAGAAAAATATCAGTTAAGAATATATTAAAATTTCACCTGTCATTCTATTATCTAGTGTTAACCACCAGATAGTGATGATGCTTATCACTCAGTAACAATATTTCATAGTGTAAGTGCACCAAGAGTATATTTCATCAAAATACAATTATGGGATAGTTCCAATTTGTAAATATATTTCTTCAAGATAAAATCCTAGTAGTAAAATTGCTGGGTTAAAAATGAATGCATATTTTTAAGCAGAGAAAATGTTCAAAATCATCAGTCATCAGGGACATGCAAATTAAAGTCTCAATGAGATACCTCACAACTATTAAATTATGTAAATCATTTAAAACTGACAATACTGCTTGTTGACAAGACTTTAGACATCTGGATCTCTGCACACTATTGATACAAATGTAGTTGTAATAATCACTACAGAAATTTCACAGTACCTAATAAAACTGAATAGTCTTTAAGGCTGTGCCTTTTGGTGTTGCATTTAGGGTTTCCCATGCCATGATTATAAAAATATGCACCTACATTTTCTTCCAGTTCTTTCATAGTTTTGTTTCTTAACATTTAAAACTTAATTTGTTTGGATTTTAAATATGAGCTAGGAATCTCAATTTTACTTTTTGCAAATGGTTAGCTAGTTGCTCCAACTTTATTTATTAAATAATTTCACATTGAAATGATTGGAAAGACAAAATTATACTGTTCCAACTTCTTATAACTACTTGGATCCATTTTTTAAAGTTTATCCTTCATCATTTACTTGTTGTTTCTGTTTTAACAATTACAACTATTCTGTATACCTATTACCTGCAAGGGAAATACTCCTTACTCTTCTTTTTCCAAAATTTTCATCTTTTCCAGATGAACTTTAGAGTCAGTTTGTAGAAGTCAAATTTATTTTTGGGACTTAGTTTGAAATTGGATTAAATTTTAAGTTAAGCTTTAGGAAACCAGTCCCTTCATCACAGTGAGTCTTCCATTCAGGATCATTTAGTCAAGTCTTCTTTTATGTCTGCTGGGAGTTGTTTTGAGGCTTACTTTACTGTAGATTTCTTGAGGGGGTGAGCATGGTTAAACTCTCTTTAGATACAATAGAGTCCAGGGCCTAATAGAGCAGGTGCATTAGATGTCTGCTAATTGGACGAATGCAGGAGGACTGCAAGCAATCAAACTTCCCATTTTTTAAAACAATCCACCTGCTCTGTCTCGACTAGAGCAACTCTGTTGTATTTTAATAACTTAGGGCATGTGGAACGTGCCCTAATAAAAAATATAAAATGAATATAAAAATATTCCTTGATAAATTAGTAAAATAATTTTTCTATCAGGAGTAAAAATGAAATAAATAAAATGTGAGTAATTTTTATTATCACACACTTACTTGATTTTTCCCTGCAAAGAATATCAGCTACACTTTGTTTTATTGTGAATACTAGTGTTAGCTTGAGAGATCATGGCAGTTTTAGATGAGATTCAGTTGTTGCCTGGAAATGTCATTGGATGTTTAGAAATGCTGATGTATTTCACGGAATTTGTCCACTGACCCAACCTTGACTCAAACCGACTCATGATCCAAAGAAGAGTGGCCAGGAGGACGCAAATCTCACATTTCTTACTTTTTACATAATGAAAATTCCATGTTATCAGTTTACTTTTTTCAAGACACATTTCAACTTATATAACTAAGTAAAGCTGCCTGGTTTATTAAATAGGATACAAACTCAGTTTATGAAGGATAAATTTATGCAAAGACATAAGTGAAATCCAAAGCATTCATTCTAATTTTGTTGGAAAACTTAATCTTAGTTAATTTAGGGTCAACTGTCCATTCAGGATGCTCTTAGATGATTTGGGGTTTTCCTATGTCTCTTCCCAGACTTGCATCTAGGCCCCCAGTAAGCCAATCAGAGCCATATTTAGAACAAATGGGGAAGACCTGCTGTAGGTAGCCTCGGGAGGGTACTGGTAAAATTGTCATCAGGTGCTGACAAGTGGCATGAACTTCAGAAAAGAGACTATATGAATGCAAGATGATACAATTTCATCTTTTAAAGATGGTAGAGGTAGGTGAGGACTGTGAAGTCTGTTCTCACCTGGAAAACTTCCTCTGCCCTTTGGCAAATAAAGCAGCAGGAGAGGGAGGGAGCGAGACCACAGAGAGAGAGCTGTGCGCTCTCCACTTCTGGGGGGAGAGGGGGGCAGAGCAGAAAGCTACTTAGGAAATTCCCAGTGAGGGAAGTGGGCAGCGGACAGTCGGCAGAGTCACTCACTGTGGACATAGAGTGTAGAAATGACGTTAGGAAGCACAGTAGGCATTGCAGAGGGGAATGTTTGCACTCTCAGTGGGGCAGAGTAAGCAATGATGGTTGTTAGTGAACAACTGGATTAAGTTTGTGTGAGGAGAAGCAAAAAAGAGGGCCTCCCCGGTGGCGCAGCGGTTGAGCGCTGGGTTGCGAAGCTGCCCGCAGCCTCGATCCCCGCCTGCTCCCCGGCCACCAGAGGAGGGTCCCACATGGCGCACAGACCTCTCCTGCCGCCCGCTGCTCCCCTCAGCAGTGTCCTTCGGTCCTTCTGCCTGCTCTGCTCCCCGCCCTGGCTCTGGTGAATTCTCTCACCCTCCCGCGCTTCTGACTGTACCCAGTGCATGTATAAACAAAACAAACAAACAAATAAATAAAAACATGCCTCTATAAAAAAAAAAAAACACAAAAAAGAGGAACCAACATACTCCTAGAATAGGTAAATAGGCAAATTTCAGCACAAAAATGTAGACTTGTGCTGGCCTAGAGCTAGGGGAGTGTGGCTGGGGGCAAAGCAGAAGACTGCTAGTGGGTAGATGCTTTGGGGCAGGAAGAGGAGGATGAAAATGTCTTAAAATTGACTGTGGTGATGGTTGCATAACTGAATATACTAAAAACCACTGAATGGTAAAGAATTCTGAATTGCTTGATCGCATGAGCACTCCCAAAACTATGGAATTCTAGAATTTAGGTGTTCGGTGGCTATGTAAACAGAGAACTCAAATGATTGCTGTAGCTGATTTAGTCTATACATGTCTTTGATGCGCTTGCTTTCTCACTATAATCTTCCATGAAGGTAGCTAAATATTTTTTTTTTTTTTTTTTTTTTTAAATAGAGGCATGTTTATTTATTTATTTATTTATTTGTCTGTTTGTTCTGTTTACACATGCACTGGGTACAGTCAGAAGCACGGGAGGGTGAGAGAATTCACCAGAGCCAGAGCGGGGAGCAGAGCAGGCAGAAGGACCGAAGTACACTGCTGAGGGGAGCAGCGGGCGGCAGGAGAGGTCTGCGCGCCATGTGGGACCCTCCTCTGGTGGCCGGGGAGCAGCCGGGGATCGAACCGGCGCTGCAGAAGCCGCGGGCAGCTTCACAACCCAGCGCTCAACCGCTGCGCCACCGGGGAGGCCCGGTAGCTAAATATTTTTTGTTCTATATTTATTTAAATTTTCAAACCTAATCCAGATTTTTTGGTTAAAAAATGTTTTAGTATTCTGAAAATATGTTTGTTTTTATTACCTCCCTATGAACAAACCTTGCTCAGATCATAGAACCTACCATTTTAAGCACGTAATACAAATGTATATTTTTAATCCAGATATCTTTTTCTCAGTAATATCTGGGAAATGTTCCTAGCCAAACCTAATACAAAGACAGGTAATTTTTGGGTTAGTAACAAATTTATTAAAATGTCATTTATATATCACACATTTCACGCCTTTGAAGTGTATAATTCAGTGATCTTTAGCAGATTCATAAAATCATGAGCTGTCACCACAACCAATTTTATTTAAGTAATTAATTTATTTTTTAAAAAAGATTTATTTACTTATTTATACAAGAACCGGGGTACAGGCCAGATGCGCAGGAGGGTGAGAGGATTCACCAGAGACAGAGCGGGAAACAGAACAGGCAGACTGACGAAATACACTGCTGAGGGGAGCAGCAGGCGAGACCGGAGAGGTCTGCCACACCATGTGGGACCATCGCCTGTGGGCCAGGATCGAACAGGCACTGCAGAGGCTGCAGACAGCTTCACAGCGCAGCACTCACCGCCTGTGCCACCAGGGGAGGCCCCACAGCCAATTTGAGAACATTCTTATCATTTCAAAAGGAAACTCTGGATCCACTAACAGTTGCTTCCCTTCTCCCCCAGCCCTCCGCAACCCTAGGCAATCACTAACATACTTTCTGTTTTTATAGATTTGCTTACTCGGGACATTTAATATAGTAGAATTGTGCAACATCTAGCCTTCTATGATGGCTTCTTCCATGTGCCATATTTTCAGGGTCTATGCATGTTGTAGCATGTGTTGGTACTTCATTACTTTTTGCTTGACAGTATTTCATTATGAATATGCTACATTCCCCAGTTGATGGATATTTGAGTTGTTTTTATTATTTCATTGTTTTGAATAATGCTGTTATGAACATTCATATAAAAATTTTTTGTGTAATCATGTTTTCTTTTGTCTTGGCATAAAAGTAGGTGTAGAATTGCTGGGTTATAGGCTAACACACACACACACACACACACACACACACAAGTGCATATAAAGCCCATGAAATCTGAATAATGTTTGTGGATTGTACCATATGCTTTTTCCTGATTTTGATATTGTATCTCTATAGTTGAATAAGATGTTACCCTCAGGGGATATTGTATTGAAGGGACACAAGACCTCTCCATACTAAGTTTACACTGCCTTGCGAATCTATAATTTTTCCAAACAAATTCTCAGGCAAATTTGAGCCAGGGTGAGAAAGGATCCTCCTCTCTGAGGTTATAAAGGAACACATTCATAGTTTAATTCCTGTATGTTCTTAGCCTAGGTATTTTGCAATTTTTTTCAGATGAAAACAGAAAGTTCCTGTGCATCCCACTCCCACACAACATCTCATCTTGGAGTTCTTAAAAACTCAATTGAGATAAACTCATGCAAACCTGATTGGTGCTCAGTGGTCCTTATCTCAGGGAATGGCTCTCCCTTTCACTCTCATACATGCCAGAGGTGGGCAATCACCCCTGAAAATCTCTTTCCCTTATACCTCATCCATTCCAGAGTCAATCTTTCTTTGAGTCGAGTTCATTTCACTTTCTAAGTATCTCTTGAATCCATTCACTGCTCATATAACTGTCCCTTCTTCCATGATCGGAGTCTATGCTTTCATCAGTTCCGACATACCTCCTCAGTATGTCCAGGGGGCTTTTCAAAATGCAAACCTGGTGTTATCGGATACCTACCTGTCCCAAACTGACTTACTACAAAGGGCATTTAAAGTGTCTTCAGGGCCTCTCTGGTGGGACAAGGGGTTAAGACTCAGCACTATGAACCTATCGGCAGCCACTGCAGCCCTAGTTCGATCCCCAGTCAGGGAGGTGACCTACATCGCCCGGCAGAACTCTCCTGATTCACCCACTGCTCCCCTCAGCAGTGTATCTCAGTCAGTCTGCCTGTTCTGTTCCCCACTCTGTCTCTGGTGAATTCTTTCACCCTCCACACCTCTGGCCTGTATTCCAGTTCTTGTATGCATAAATAAATCTTTAAAAAAAAAACCCAAAGCATGAAGATCTTAAGTATAGAAAGCTCTTCAACACTAAGTGAAAAAAAATCAAGACATTAAACAATGTATGTAATGTTCTATTAATTGCATAAAACAGGATATACTTATTTTCATATTTTCTTGAATAAACATTAAAAAGGATATCTAAGTAAGCAGTATTGTTACCTATTTGTGTATCCACTAATGTATTTTAATACCTATTACTGTTTAAAAAATTACCCCAAATTTAATAACTTAAAAATATTTATCTCACCATTTTTGTAACTCAGAAGAATGGTGTAGCTGGGTGGTACTGGCTCAGACTCTTTCATAAGGTTATAATCAAAAGGTTAAGACTTGACTGGGACTAGGGCATGGACTTTCAAGATGGCCCACTCACATGGCTGTGGGCAGAAGGCCTCAGTTCCTTTCAGCTGGATGGCTCCTTCAGACAGCTCGAATGTCTTGATATGGCAGCAGGTCTCCCTTAAAGGTATGGAGCTGAGAGACATGGAGAGAAGAGAGAAGAGAAGAGAGAGAAGAGAGGAGAGGAAGAGGGGAGAATAAGTCTCAGCACTTTTATGACCTAGTCTAAAAAGTCACACAGACACAGCTGTCACATTCTATCCCTTTGAAGAGTCACTAGGTTTGGCCCACACACAAGGGAGGGGAAATAGGTTTTACCTTTTGAGGGGTACTGTCAGAGAATTTATTGACAAATTTTAAAACCACCAGGGGAGGGAGGTGAGAGGTGAGGGTAACTGGGTGAACAGTGGCAGGGCTGAAGGGAAGATTTTCAATTTATCTTTATGCTTTTTGAACTATGTATTTGACTACATTAATCAAATAACCCATTAATCACATTTCTTTTAAAAAGGAGCACATTTTAAGTTATTAAGAAAAGAAGTGGGAGAAGAACGAAAGAAAAAAAGTTGAAGAGGTTGTGAAGGCAGAAAAATTGGCTGAGGTGAAATTGACCTTTACTCAGAAAGATAGGAAAAAGGGCAGTCTCCCGGGAAGGTCCCCACCCAAGCAGACGGAGCATTTTTCACCTTCCTGAGCGTGGGGTGGTAATGGTGTGCGGCCGGTAGGAATTCTGGATAAAGGGTTTGTGGAGGAGGAAGAACTCTGTAGCCAAAATGTTCTATGGCAAGGTTTTGCAGTGGGCGTTCACCATTTGTTACACCTTAAGTCCTGTGACAACACTGTATTTCTCCTATCCAAACCATTCTGTATCCGAAGCCTGCAGTCATTGCTGATTTTAAACACTATTGGATGGCATACAATGTCATTTCTGCATAATGCTTGCTTACAAGCCCGGCCCTTGGGCCCTCCAAGCCCCTGCCAGGTTTGACATCTATAACTTGCACAAACTCTCAAGCACGCCAAGGGGATTTAAGGCAGTAATTAAATTGAGGGAGATTTAATGTGTACACAGACGTGGCATGAAATGCAACAGGTTTATTGTCTGTATAAAAAGTTCGTTAAGGTCGAGTGTACTTGTTGTAGAGCAACCCAGATACAAAACGGGGTGCCTGACTGTGGGTCCTCACCCGCGCGCTTAAAAGGACTTATCAATGCTCTACTGCAGGCACACGCGAAAGGTTAATAAAAGGTTTATTTACAAGGGAAGGGGAAATGAGGAAATGTACAGCTCAGGGGGAAAAGTGGGAGACAAAGTTTTAAATGAGTCCTACCCGATCCTGCGATCAGGAATCCCAAAATGGCGCTCTGAGAGCTGGCTGCGAGCCAGGAGCTGTGTAGCCAGGAGGCGAGTGACAGCGAGCCAGTCCAAGGCCCACGTGTTTGGTTTTTATATCCAACCTGGCTGCCCAACTGCACCCTCAGGTCCCAGCCACCCTCCCTTTGGTGGTGACAGGATTTGTCTTTCCCAATGTCTTGATGGCTTTAGTCTGGAGTGGGGGTGGAGTCCACAAAGCCTGTATGTGATTAGCTCAGGACATCCTTTCCCCCTAACATACTGACCTGGCTTGTACGAGCTGTACTCACTGCCCCCTACTCACGCTACAAGTTGGAAGGCGAGGAATAAAGTCTCACAAACAAAACCACTCAGTTTGTTCTAAACTCTCTTTTCATACAGTAATGCACCTTGAGGGACACGAAGAACCTACTTTTTTTTTTTTAAAGATTTATTCATTTATGCATACAAGAGCTGGGGCACAGGTCAGAGATTGGGGGGGGGTGAGAGGATCCACCAGAGACAGGGTGGGGAGCAGAAGAGGCAGAGTGACTGAAATACACTGCTGAGAGGAGCAGCGGGCGAGGGGGATCTGTTAAAAGCCCACTTTTAAGCCATTTAAGCTGTTCCTTCAGCAGAGCCAGGAGTGTGGGCAGAGCGACCGCCCTCTTCTCGCCCCGCAGCAGCCAGCGAAGCCCTCCCAGGGTCTCGTGGGGCCCCCCGGACTCCAAGCCCGGTCCCCGCACCCCCGCCAAGGCCAGCTCCAGGATGGCGGAGTCAGGGGAGCCCACAGCGCCGCTCGCGGTTGAGCGGGCCCACCCTCGCCAGGCCGCCGCCCCCGGATTCGCGGGGTTGGGGGCGCCCGCCTACCGCGGCGGCGGCGACCTGAGGGCTGCGGGCTGGGCCTCCGCGAGCGGGCGGAGTCCCGCCCCTTCTCCGGTCCCCGCCGCCACTTCCGGCGCCCCGGGCCCGCCCCCCGCCGCCGGTGCCACATCCTCCGGTGACGTCAGCCGGCGCCGCCATATTGGAAAGGGCCGCCGCTGCCGTCGCCTCCGCCTCCGCCTCCGCGTCGGAGCTCGGGCTGCCTCCGGGGTCGCGGCCGCTGGAAGGCAGGGCCTCCGCTCCCGCCCGCCGACGCCGGCCCGCCCGCGACGCCCCGGCCCGGCTCCCCATGCCTGCGCCCGGCGCCGCGGCCGCCGCGCGTCGCCCCAGTGCCCGGATTTAACACGGAAGCCCGGGGCGGGGGCCGCGGGGGACCCGGAGGGAGGCCCGGTCGCTCCCGCGTCTCTCCCGCCGGCGCGGCGCCTCGGCCGGAGCCATGACCTCGCTGACGCAGCGCAGCTCGGGCCTGGTGCAGCGGCGCACGGAGGCCTCGCGCAGCGCCGCCGACAAGGAGCGGGCGGCGGGCGGCGGCGGGGGCAGCGGCGAGGACGACGCGCAGAGCCGCCGCGACGAGCAGGACGACGACGACAAGGGCGACTCCAAGGAAACGCGGCTGACCCTGATGGAGGAGGTGCTCCTGCTGGGCCTCAAGGACCGAGAGGTGCGGCGCGGCGCGCGGCGGGGCGCCCTGGCCCCCCGCCCGCGCCCTCGGCCCGGCCGGCCTCCCGGCCCTGCCTCCGGGGTCGCCGCCGCCCTGGCAGCCGCGGGGTCCTCCTCGCGGGCCCCGGGGACACTGCCCGGCCGGGGGCTGCGGGTCGGAGGGGCGCGCCCCGAGCTCGCGGGCTGGGCGGGCGGGGGCCCCCGGGAGGCCTTGGCGGACCCGCCTGGGGGGGTTTGGAGAAGGCCGCGCACGGCTTGGAATTTTGACAAATTTCGGTGAAAGGCTAAAGGAGACAAAAGTTGTTTGACTGATTAGAAGTTAAAATTCTTCGCCAACTTCCTGGAAAATGACATTCCGGGTCAGCGTGCCTCGGGGAAGAAATTATTTTTAGGGTCGCTGTTACGTTTTGTCTGTTGACTGTTCTCAAGCCCGTGCAGGTTAAGGAAGGACTTTTTCGTGGGGTGCAAAAAGCGCCAGGTTGTGATTTGATGGAAGCTCTCAAGCCTTAAATAGGGAACTGTGCTGTTTGTTTTGGTGGCTTGACTTTGGTTTTTTTCCACTCCAGTATCTTAGGAGAAGTTTCAGACGTAGAGAAGTTGAAAAAGATGTCACAGTGGGCACATATACAGATCTTCTAATTCCATGTAACGTTTTGCTCAATTGCTTTATATACTTACCGCTCTAAAAAAATGATTATTTTTAGAGACCTGCAGACAGACAGACAGATGAATTGTGTAAACCTTGCATGAGGAGGTGATCCCAGGAGCTTCTTTCCTTTCAGTGTGGGAATTACAGACAGCACATTTTGAAAGATTCAGAAGTATCTTGTTTAATTTTAGGAAGATACTCCTAATTCGTAAAGATGTGCCAAGAAAAAATGTAATCCTTATAAAGCAACTTAGCCTTGTTTTACCAAAACTTCTCAAAAGTATGTTATTTTCATTTGGGCCATTTGTGGATTCATTATATTTTGTAATCTAATGAACTGAAGTTTGCCTAGGTAGAAATGTTTATTAAGGCGTTTACATTATCTCGGTTTCTCACTTGCTCAGGTTTTACTTATCACTTGAGGAAAGTTGATGTCCTCTTGACTATGAAAGGGGCACAGTACTTATTAGTGAGTTATGGTGAAAACACTGTGTGAAATTCAGTTTTACTTTTTGGAGGAAAGAATGAACTGGATGTATAGTGCAGAAGTAATTTTTTAGTAAAGCATTCATTCAGTTTTGCTTTTGTAGGCATCGCAATTTAGAATCTCGGTGATAAACGTTTTGTTTTTTAAATCTGAAAATAACATTTTAGAAAATAAAAGAACTTAAAATGAAGAAAACAGGTCATTCATGTTCCTGAATGACCATTTTGTTTTATAGTTACTGAGACCTATTTTTATGTGTGGATATGTCCTGTATATAAAACTTAAAATTAAGAAAAACACAAAAACACTAAAACAAAAATTAGTTTTTGATCTCAGTTAAACTGGCTGAGGAATTAGGAGAAAGAACTTTCTTGTTTCAAGTATGTGTTAGTCTAAATGTTTTAAAGTGTATTAACATGCTATTTTTCTGTGATGGGTTTTCATGAGGATAGTCTAAATATTTGTTGAAGCTTAAATGGTGCTTGTTAAATTTACACAATTTAAAGTTCTTTGGTGGCAGGTAATTGAAACCATCTGTAGTATTTATTTTGTATCAGGAGTAACTGTACTTAGCCATGTAATGGCCAGTGTTCAGACACTGGCTAGTTGTGAGCATTTCTTGCTGAGTTCAACCACCACACAGGGAAGTGTTCCCCTTTTTGCCGCATGTCCAGAGATGGAGTGGAGGGGTGGGGTGGGGTTGAGATTTTACCTGCAGGAATTAGGAATTCACTATCTTTACGTATTAATATCCAGGGAGATTTTCCATCATCTTCAGTTTGTTAGGGGTGACTTTTTAGGGGGCAGAAATTATTTTTATGTATAATCTAGGCATTTTATGCTTTTTCATATTAGATTTTAGCCTAATCTGGTATTAATAAGTTCAAAGCTTTAGCAATAATAGATTTTTATTATTCAACTTTTTATTATTTTAGCTTGGCATCCATCTTTGTCATATCTAGGTACTCTTGAGGTACTGAAAATCTCAAACTTTAAGCTTAGACCTGTCATCAGTGGTGGACACATTATATGTATGTGAACCTAATTTAACTTTTAAAAAAAGTCAAGATTTACAACTTTTAAAAATATTTCTTGCTGAATAATAAGCCTACAGAGAAATGCAGATAAGTGGTGTAAGTTTTCCACAAACTGAACACATATGTTAATCCAGCATCTAGATCAAGAAATAGAACATTTCCCCAGAATTTTTTATTTCCTTTCTACTTATTGCCAGTCCTCAAAGGTCACCCCAAAGCCTAATTTTAAAATTCAGCATTGAGTGATTTTGCTTGTTTTTGTGCTTTAATCTGTCTTGCTTTTGCTCACCTTTGTGAGATTCAACCATATTGTATGAGGTGGTCTTTTGTTCATTCTCATTGTCATGACAACATTTAACAGTTATAATCTATGATGTTTGAAAAGTTAACTTTGATTTACGTTTTGAATTTAACGATCTCCCACCTGTACTGAAAGGAAGGCTCTGCTGGGCAATTAGCAGGTGATCTGACTTCAGATTACTTCTTAGGATGACTCTAAAGACCTTGTGAGAGGCTTTGTTTAAATTAAAGTGCACAGTTCAGATTTTTTATTGATGATTTTCTCTTCTGGCTTTTATTAAAACAGATTCCTGCATACCTTTGGGGATTGGATACCTCTGGGGATTAAAGATACAAGTATTGAAGTAAATCTTTATAGAGGCCACAGCAAAGATGACAGATAGTTTAAATTTGAATTCATCATCCAAATGATGAGCAAGATTTCTGTTATCTCCCTTGATGAGGGGGAGGGGCAGCAAATATGCCAGTTATTTCCTTTCTCAACTTTGTTTTTCACATATTTACCTCTACTAGAGCATTTTCAGAATGCCTTACTGAGAATTACCTCAAATAGCTGATGTCATATACTTTTAAATATCTTCACTGGTGGCAAATCTTTGTGCTTTAAGGTTCAATTTTTTTAAATGGCCAAGTGTAATTAGTATGTCTGTGGAATAGGAGAGGTGGAAAGGGTGAATATATTGCTGGCCTGAGGTATGTCCTTTGTTTTACATATTATTTAAGTTCTCTGAGCCGTAAACGTCTTTTTTTTTTTTTTTTTTTTTTAAAGATTATTTATTTATTTATTTATACAAGCACTGGGTACAGTCAGAAGCGCGGGAGGGTGAGAGAATTCACCAGAGCGGAGAGCAGAGCAGGCAGAAGGACCGAAGGACACTGCTGAGGGGAGCAGCGGGCGGCAGGAGAGGTCTGCTCGCCATGTGGGACCCTCCTCCGGTGGCCGGGGAGCAGCCGGGGATCGAACCGGCGCCGCAGAGGCTGCGGGCAGCTTCGCAACCCAGCGCTCAACCGCAGCGCCACCAGGGAGGCCCCTTAAACATCTTTTTTAAGATGGAGAGAGAAACAGTTCTGATTGCACTGTTGTGGACATTTATTGTTTTATTCTCTACCGAGTCTTCCCCTGGTTTTATCTTGCTTTTAGGGTGGTCCCATTGTGTGAAGACTGACGATGCCCTATTGATGTCTCTACGACTTTCCTTTTGTGGTGCAGCCTGACAAAACTTTCCTATCAGGTTTTTTCCCCCCAGGATTTTGAATCTGGAGCGGTTTGGATCTTGAGAGAGTGGAACAGGCTGTGGGAGATTTTTCAGTGTAGTATCAGTGTGTGGATCAGACTGTTCTGTTACTGGTTCTTTGAGCTCTTTCTCTCTAGCTCTTTGGTGCTGTATTTTTTCCTCCCCATTTTCCAGACAACTTTCATTTTGTAAGCTTCAAGAGTCTTCTAATAAAGTCCCTTTTTAAGGATAGAATCAGTTACTGATGTTTATGTTTGCAGACAAGAACCCTAATGCAGTACCTTCAAAAATAAGTAGTTGGTGCTTAAACTGGGTAACAGAGTAAATACAGTTAAATTTAACAAAAATGGTGGCACTGACTTTTGTGTGGCTTTTAAACTGGTTCTGGAGGTTAATCCTGTCCATGCATTCCATTTTTGGGGAAAAGTTCTCAAGATCACTACTTTAAAATGCAGAACTTATAAAGATGTATGACTTGGTTTATAATAGCATGTCCTTTCTGTACATGAAGTGATATACACCATCAAATCTGTGCATCAGATCTGTTAATGGGGAATTCCTTCAACAAATATTCAGAATTTTAAGATCCACTAAGATTTTATTAATTTAAAATATAACAGAGTCTTCTGAGTGTGATTCTTTTTCCAATATAAATATCCCCTTTATATTTTTGAAAGATTTGAATTTCCATTTGTTTTTTGCAGGTTTTTTTTTTTTTTTTTAAGATTTATTTATTTATACAAGCACTGGGTACAGTCAGAAGCGCGGGAGGGCGAGAGAATTCACCAGAGCGGGGAGCAGAGCAGGCAGAAGGACCAAAGTACGCCATTTGGGACCCTCCTCTGGTGGCCGGGGAGCAGCCAGGATCGAACCCGCGCTGCAGAGGCCGTGGGCAGCTTCGCAACCCAGCGCTCAACTGCTGTGCCACCAGGGAGGCCCTTTTGCAGGTGTTTTTAAGAATAGGTACTCAAGTATTCAGGATCTCAAAAATAGTTTTTGGAGCTTATTAAGCCATTTACTTATCTTCTGAACAAGATTTTATACTATTGAAATTACTTTCCAGTGCTTCAAAATTTTTTCAATGTGATCAAAATATTCACTGATTCAACTTATAGTTATAACTAATATTCGGTACTTACTAGTGTAAAACCATTCGCGTGTTCCTGTATGGATCATTTGAAATTATCTTCATTTCAAATTTGAAATTATACAATTATAATTTGAAATATTTTTGTCAAGTTTTGAAATATCTGGGGAGTTTTCCTGCTATTTAAAGAAAGAAACTATAGTGTCAGCTTATCTGTAAATCTCAATAGATTTTAAATATAGCATGCTTGTCCTATTATGTCATGATAATCTTTTGGTCCAACAAGCCTTTATTATTTGTAAGCATACCCTTTCTTGTTGGTATCATTTTTCTGCTATAATCAGCAAATGATATTCAGAGTTGCTTTAGTCTTTATTTGGGGGATTTTCATTTTTGGATTTTGTTTCCATGTGAGGTTTTTTTTTTTTTTTTTAAAGATTTATTTATTTATACAAGAGCTGGGGTACAGGTCAGAGGCATGGGAGGGTGAGAGAATTCACCAGAGAGAGCGGGGAGCAGAACAGGCAGATGGACTGAAGACACTGCTGAGGGGAGCAGCGGGCGAGGCAGAAGTCTGCCACGCCATGTGGGTTTCTCCCTGGCCGGCCGGGAATTGAACCCGCACTGCAGAGGCTGCAGACAGCTTCACAGCGCTGTGCTCAACCCGCTGCACCACTGGGGAGGCCCCTTCATGTGCGTTTCTTATTGAAGAAGTACAGAGACTGCTTGTTCCTGTGCTTCTTCTATTTAATAAGTGTAGGGACAAGTGCCAAAGGTGGGAACCTGATTTCATTTTGAAATTCATGTTTGTGACTTTAGGTTTCTCTAATCAAAGCTTGAAAGACTACAGCCTGTCTCAGCATTGTACAGTATTTATAATCCAGTAAATGTTGATGTTTTAAGCATTACAGGTATATATAAAAATAACTGCTAATCTGCAAGAATACAGTGAAAACGCATTACCAGAAAGTGTTGCTGATACATTTATTTCTAAGATCAATAAAGTACATTTGGTTTACATATTCTTTTTAATGGTGAAGTTCTTAAATTGGTGTCAACAGATGGACAGAATATGAACACGTCAATTGTGTGTGGATATTTTCCTGGAGAAAATTGGTAATCAAAGCATTTAGTGAACCAGAAGTTTAAAAATAAGGAGCTGTTTGTTTTAGTTTAAGTTTTCGGTTTTTCTTATTTTGCTCTTTCTCCTGTGAATTCAAGTTTGAGGTTTCAGCATTGCAGAGAGTTGAGTTTTGAGTTTTCTGATATTAGAGATTTGGAACTGACATTCTGTAGCCTGGTTATCTTGCTAAAAAACATTTACAGGCTATATTACCACATCTAGAATTGTAACAATTTCCATGCATTCTTGAAATGCTTATTGAAATCAGTCTCTTGATGAGGTACAAGCAATAGGCAGAAGAGGCAGCAGATCTCTATCTTCACACTCATTTTAGTTCTATGAGTCAAAACTCAGTATAATAAACTATAAAACTAAATTGTGTTGCTTTTATAGAATTTTTTTGATAGTATCTCAGCCTGGCATATACCTAGAACTCAGTATATATTTGTTAAATAAACATTTTCAGGGCCTCCCTGGTAGCGCAGGGGGTTAAGACACAACCTATGAGGCTGTCCGTAGCCACTGCAGCACGAGTTCAGTTCCCAGCCAGGGAGATAGCCACATGGTGCAGCAGACTTCTCTTGACTTGCCCACTGCTCCCCTCAGCAGTGTATTTCAGTCAGTCTGCCTGTTCAGTTCCCCACTCTGTCTCTGGTGAATCCTCTCATGCCCCACACCTCTACCTGTACCCCAGTTCTTGTATGCATAAATAAATAAATCTTTAAAAAAAATAAACATTTTCAGTGAGGACAATATCATTCCCCAGGGAGTGAAAATTGATTCTGGAATTGATGGTGAAAGTTTTTACTCCTTTTATGTATAAAGCATAGATAACACATGTAGTACGTTAAATAGATATGCTGTGTCTATTTTATAAAAGTTTTAAGGGGCAGGGAGCAGGTAGGGAAAGAAACTTCTTAAGAGAACAACATGTAGAAAACTATTGAGATGGGGAGATAAGTTAATTTTGAAAATACTAAGCTTGTGCTTAACTGTGATTTAGAAATCTTTTTGTTTGGTAGGAAGTTTTACCCTTTGACATTTATTTATTTGGATTTTTTAAAAAAAGATTTATTTATGCATACAAGAACTGGGGTATAGGCTAGAGGTGCAGGGGATGAGAGGATTCACCAGAGACAGAGTGGGGAACAGAATAGTCACACTGACTGAAATACACTGCTGAGGGGAGCAGCAGGCGAGACAAGAGAGGTCTGCTGCGCCTTGTGATTAGCTCCCAGGCTGGGGATTGAACTCATGCTGCAGAGGCTGTGGATAGCTTCACAGTGCTGTGCTTAACCCCTTGCGCCATCAGGGAGGCCCAAGATTTATTTAATTTTTATTTATGCATCTGAGAACTGAGGTGTAGGCCCGAGTTGCTGGGAGGTGGGGTGAGAGGATTCACCAGAGACAGTGGGGAGCAGAACAGGCAGATCTGCTGAAATACACTGCTGAGGGGAGCAGTGGGTAAAATGGGAGAGGTCTACTGCATCATGTGTGTTAATTCCCTGACTGGGGATGGAACTCATCCCTCACCCCTCTCACCCCTGGGAGGTGGGGTGAGAGGATTCACCAGAGACAGAGCGGGGAACAGAACAGGCAGTGGGCGGGACAGGAGAGGTCTGCCTGTGGGTTTCTCCCTGGCCAGCGGGGTATCTAAGTGCTACAGAGGCTGTGGATGGTTTCATAGTGCAGTGCTTAACTTGCCTCACCAGGGAGGCCTGGAAGTTTTAATCTTAATAGAAGTTAGCTTGTATCAGAAATTCAGGAAAAGCAACAAGTATAGCATACTGAAATTTAGGAAGTTGTGAGCTAAGTTCAAGGTAAAGTTATTCTCCATAGACTTTTCGGAGGGGGCAGGTAAACTTTCGTGTTCCCCTATCTCCTGCTCTCTGGGAGGGATTGGAAAGTAAAGGACTATATCAATTGCTAATGGTTATTTTTACTCTGGTTTCATTTTCTAGTTCCAGTTTCTTAAACTTAATGTTGAAAGCTTTAAACGTTATTAACAAAGTAAGCTCAGAAATAACATTTAAGAATTAAAGTTCATTTCAGTCATTGAATTGAACTTGCCATTTAATTTTTATATTCTCATCCTATCATATAAATTGGAAGTTGAGGCCTTCTATTTGTTTGTTTAATTTAATCCAACTACTGAGCATCTTCTTGTGCCAGTCTCTTTGCTAGATGCTGGGGTTATGAAGAAAAAAATTCTTACTCTCAAGGAAGAGCCAGTCTGTATAAAAGACAGATTTGTAAATGATTTCAATAAAGTAAATTGCTGACTTTAATAGAAATACATGATAAGTGTGGTAAGGCCCTGGGGAGGGAGATGGCTTGGATCTGGAGCTAGAAGACTGCCACATTCTTGACGCCCAGCCATGCCTTTGATAGAAGGCACTGGAAGATACTAGGATAGAAGTAGAGTGAAGAAAGGATTGGTAGGTGAAAAACCATAGGCAGGAAGGTTGATAATAAACTTGAGGTTATTTGAATTGTGAAATTTTGTGCCTGCGTCTTGGATAGAAGAGCAAACAGGAATCATCAGAAAGATAATTTTTATAGAAGAATTATTAGGAATTAAGTACTATAAAAACTCAGGAGAGAAAGTGATTAGAGTTTAAAGAATCAGTGACATAATAATACTGTCTCAGTTGGTGTCTTATTTAAGTAGATTGTGTTCATTTTGTGGAAAAAGATTTAGAAAATGGCAGATTACAAAAGAAAAATAAAATTCATAATTCAACTTTCATTCCTTCAACAAATGTCTGTGGAGCATCTCTGCTGTTGCTAGGCACTGTGCTGGGGGTGACATACACATGTGTAAACATGAATATGTGTATATTTACAAATTGATAGTTAACTTTGAAGGAAAATTAGGGGTGCTCTGTGATAATGAGTGTGTGAGGACACCGTGAAGAACTTTGCAAGGAAATGAAATTTAGACTGAGACCCAAAGAATGAGTGGGAGCCTTGTCCAGTGAGGAGAGACTGGTACCTAAGGCCCTGAGGTGACAAGATGAGCATGGTTTGTTCTGAGCAACTAAAAGATGGTTCAGGCAAGCATCTTGTTAGAGTGGGTCTGCGGTAAGGGATTTTAGGATTTTGTATTATAAGTGAATGCAATAGGGGGAAACTTGAAGGATTTTTGGAAAATGATACAACCAAAAAATAAACATAGGGTCCTTGTGGAGAACGGATTGAACAAAAGACAAGTAATGGAAGTTGGGCTCGACAACATTTGGTCCTGTTCTTCCAGTATTTTAAACAAGTTTGCCCATTTCCCCCCCCCCCCCCAAGTATTAGGAAAAAGCTCATCCTAATACTGTTTGGTAGCTTTTTCCCAACCTTAATGATCTATAGTGACCACCTTCCCATATTAGTAAATACAGATTTTCATGATATATGCTCATGTGAAAAACTTCGTATGGAAGAGAGACAGTGAAAACATCTCTTACTAGGGTATTAATCACATTTCAAGGGCATCACTTGCGACCTCATCTAAACCTAATTATCACATGAAGGTTAGGGCTTCAAAATAGGGATTTTGGGGGGAGCCACAATGAGTTCACAGCATGTCTTTGGAATGAAGGAGTGAATGAATCATTTTATTCATGTCACTATTAAATTTATCACATTGAATTAGTTTGTTTTCCTCTTGTGCCTTTAATCTTGGTTTTGATTATCACCTCATTTTAGCAATGACTGGGCAGTCATTGTTAATTGAATTAACATTTTATTTCAAGAGTTTTATTATAAATACTGTTTTTCGGGCCTCCCTGGTGGCGCAGCGGTTGAGCACTGGGTTGCGAAGCTGCCCGCAGCCTCTGCAGTGCCGGTTCGGTCCCCGGCTGCTCCCCGGCCACCGGAGGAGGGTCCCACATGGCGCACAGACCTCTCCTGCCGCCCGCTGCTCCCCTCAGCAGTGTACTTCGGCCCTTCTGCTTGCTCTGCTCCCCGCTCTGGCTCTGGTGAATTCTCTCACCCTCCCGCGCTTCTCACTGTACCCAGTGCTTGTATAAATAAATAAATAAATAAATAAATAAATGAATGAATGAACAAATAAATAAATAAATATCTTAAAAAAAGATTTATTTATTTATACAAGCACTGGGTACAGTCAGAAGTGTGGGATGGTGAGAGAATTCACCAGAGTCAGAGCGGAGAACAGAGCAGGCAGGCTGATGAAGTACACTGCTGAGGGGAGCAGCCGGTGGCAGGAGAGGTCTGCACACCATGTGGGACCCTCACCCTGTGGCCGGGGATCAAACCGGCACTGCAGAGGCTGCGGGCAGCTTCGCAACCCAATGCTCAACCGCTGTGCCACTGGGGAGGCCCCGATAGGACTAATTTTAAAATGTACTGAGACTTTGAGATCCCCCCCCCCCCAAGCAGTTTAGAAGCACAGGTACAGATCAGGGGAAAGTGGGCGACAGACAGTTGGATTTATCTGGTGTTGAAGTTTCGTTAGGTGAATGCAGTGGAAACAAAATAGAAAATTCATCTAGGATATTATTAAGAGTGTAGTTGCAGTGGTGTGCGCTGGGCTAATTTTCCCTATTTTTGAATTGGGAATGATGATAATAGTACTTAAACTCAGACAGTTGTGAAGGTTGAAATGAGCTAGTACAAGTTTAGTACTCAGAATAGTTCTGTGTAAAGTATATTTAAATATTTATGGGGATTTTTTTTTCAGAGTAGATTCCTAGAAGCAGAATTGGCAAGTTAATGGGTAAATGGATTTTTCTTTATTTCCCAATTCCCTTTCCTGTAGAGGTGGTCTCATTTTTCCATTCCCATTCCGGGGTATGAGCTGTCCATTTCTTTCATCTTTGCCAACAGACTGTGCTCTCAGTTTTTTGTCAGTCTTGATAAGTAAGCATTTTCTCCTTTCTTAAATTATAAAATATACATAACATAAACTTTGCTATTTTAACCATTTTAAAATGTACAATTCTGTGGCATTAAGTATATTCACATTTTTGGGCTGTAGTCCTCACCGCCTCACATCTCCAGAACACTTTTCATCTTGTAGAACTGAAACTTTGTATCCATCAAATAATAAACTGTGCATTCACCCCTCTTCCTAAGCCCTTGGCAACCAATATTCTACTTTCTGTGTTTATGGATCTGAGTACTTTGGGCCTCACATTAGGGGGAATCTTACATTAGGGGGAATCATACAAAATCTGCCCTTTGTGATTGATTTATTTCACTTAGTGTCATGTCTTCCAGGTTCATTCATGTACCAAATTCTTTAAGTCTGTGCCTCATTCTGTGGATAAGAAAATAGAGAATTGGGGGCCTCCCTGGTGGCACAAGGGGTTAAGCACCACACTATGAAGCAATCCACAGCCTCTGCAGTGCGAGTTCGATCCCTGGTTGGCCAGAGAGAAACCCACATGGCGCAGCAGACCTCTCCTGTCTTGCCCGCTGCTCCCCTCAGCAGTGTATTTCAGTCATTCCGCCTGTTCTGTTCCCTGCTCTGTCTCTGGTGGATCTTCTCACCTCCTGCATCTCTGGCCTGTACCCCAGCTCTTGGCATGCATAAATAAATAAATCTTTAAAAAAATTAACAACAACAAAAAAAGGAAAATAGAGACTTGGAATGGATATTAAGCAACCTGTTTAAAATCCCAAAGTTTCCCTTATGGCCAGGGCCAGTGTTTGGGTCTCAATATCTGGTCCAGCCTGTTTTTTCTTACATCTTAGTGGTACTCTGTCTTACCTACTTTTAGCTGCTTCTTGTAGATTTATTCTGATTTTATGTGTCTTCAGTTGGTTTTAGTAATTTGTAAGTTATACAGAAATTTGAACTTTTTGTCTAATCTAAATTTACTGGCATAATATAGTTGCTTGTAGTCCTTTAAAATTCTTTAGGGTTGGAAGGAATGGCCTTGCTTTTATTTTTGAATTGTTAATTTGTATAATCCTTTCTTTTTTCCCTTTTACCATTTTCTCTCTCCTGCAACCATTTTCTCTCTCTCCACTCCCATCCCCTTAATCTTAAAAGAAACAACTTTTGGCATTATCAGTATACCCCTGTTGTTAATATTCCAATTGTGCTCAAATGAATGTATTTTGCTTTATTGGTTACAGAGTTCTATAAATGTCATTTAAGTCAACTTGATTAATAAGTTGTTTATTATTGTCTTTGTTGTTTTCTTAGTTCTGTCAGTTGTTGTTAATGTAATCTTATGTACTACTATTGCTTATTTCTCCTTTTCGTAGTCAGTTATTGTTGTGTTTTGGTATTCTGTTGCTAAGTATATTTATAGTGGTAGCTTCCTGATGGTTACTCTTTTATCGTTATGAAATGTCCTCCTCTGTTCCTCTGAATTTTCTTGGAAGTTTGCTTTTTTCCTCACATTAATTTGTATCTTTTCCAGCTTTCTTTTGATTAGTATTTGCATGACATCTTCCCCTTACCCCCTCATTCTTTTGAACCTATTTGGGTCTTTGAATCTAAAATATTTCTTGCATACAACATGTTTAGGTCTCTTAGGAGTCTTGGATTCTTTCTTTGATTGGAACATTTAATCTGTTCACATTTAATGTAATTATTGATAGAGTTGGATTAATACTAGCAACTGTGCTGTTTGATTTCAACATCAAATGTCTCCTTTTTGTTTCTGTTCTTCCTTTATTTACTGTCCTTTGTGTTAAGTAGAGAATTACAATTACATCACTTAAAATTCCATCATCTTCCTATCCATTTGTGTTTTTTCATCTAGGGAGTACAACATACATATTGCTTTTTGACACTTTTCAAATTAATACTCGATTTAATTCAGTAAAATATGGAAGCTGTCTTCAAATGAAACTGCCCCTTGCTTTGTGCATTATTGTCAAATATTTCAACTTTATGTTATATCTTCAACAATACTGTTTTGTATTTTGTACTGTTTTTAAAAGCAAAGAGAAAATGTGCAGCACTTCATATTTATTTACCATTGTATCTTTTATTCATGTAGATTTGAAGTGCTTTCAGCCAGAAGCACTTCCTTTAGTATTTCTTGTGAGGCAGAGCCAGTACTGATAGATTCCATTTTTGTTTAGCTAGGAATGTTAGTTCACTTTCAATTTTTTGAAGGCTAGTTTTGATGGGTATAAATTCTTCATAGTTTTTTCCTTTCAATACTTTGTATTATCCTAATGCTGTCTGATCTCCAGTGTTTCTAGTGAGGAATTATTTGTTAATTGTATTCTTTTATATATGATGAGTAATTTTCTCTTGCTGCTGTCAAGGTAATATCTTTTGTCAAAAGGTTGACTGTGAGGTGTCTCTGAGTTTATATAGCTTACATTTTGTTCACATCTGGAACCTTGATGAATATTCTTCACCACACTTTGGGGAAGTTTTCTGCTGTCATTTTTATGCTTTCTCAGTCTCTTTGAGACTCCTACTGCTATTCTGTGAGACTTGAAGGCGTTAGTCTCTGAGACTTTCCTCATTTTCTTCATTCTTTTTCTTTCTACTGTTGAGATTCAGATTCATGTTCCTTGATTCGTTTTCTTTGATTTCAAATCTATTGTAGAGCTACTTAGTGAATTTTATTTTATCTTTTTAAAGATTTATTTATTTATACAAGAACCGGGGAACAGGCCAGATGCGCAGGAGGGTGAGAGGATTCACCAGAGACAGAGTGGGGAACAGAACAGGCAGACTGACAAAATTACACTGTTGAGGGAGCAGTGGGTGAGACGGGAGAGGTCTGCTCGCCATGTGGTTGCTATGAGGCTGGCCGGAATCGAACCGGCACTGCAGAGGCTGCGGACAGCTTCACAGCGCTGTGCTCAATCTCCTGCGCCACCAGAGAGGCCCAATTTTCCTTGTTTTTATTGAGAATCTGTATTTGATGAATCATTGTCTTAATGAGTAATTGTCATTCCTTACTTTTATTGTTAAAATATGGCTTCCTTTAGTTTCTTACCAGGTATTTGGTAGACTGCTCCTCAGTTTGTATTTGTCTGATATATAAGTACTTTTTAATGTGTGTGTTAATGTGCTTATGCTTTCTATTTTTCTGTGGTTGGAAATAACCAGGATTTTAATTGTCTTTAGTTAGATGAGAGTAACTGGAATGTGGCACTTGAAATTGTTAGAGATCGTTGATTAATAACAAGTCCCAATTTGTTATCTGACAAATGGATTAGATGGTTGATTGGATTGTAGTTTGTTTTTTTAGTAAGCAGCTGCCCTTATCATAACTGCATTTACTACCTTTCTGATAGCAACTACAGGCTAAGTATAATCAAACTTGGATTTCTTAGCCATACATATTTATTGGTGTATGGTGAGTCTTAAAGTTTTTACTTGAATAAAAAGACTGTCAAAAAAATTTATTTAATAATTTAAATCCAGTATTTCCCTGAATTCCTTTTAGCCTTACTGGAAGTTACTTGCTTTGCAAAAACAGAAATCCCCTCAAGGTAGCCAAAGGAAAAGCCTTACAGAGAATAGTATGCTAACAATAGAAGCAGTGCATTGTTAGAATGCTAGTCTCTGTGTTGTGTCTGCCTCTTTATGTTTGGTCTGCCTTTCACTGAGTACTACTCTCTCATTTCTACTCTGCATATCTCTTCTGATTTCCTTTTTATCTTTGTTCTCTGATTGAATTTATACAGAGTCCTGGATTTCTGAATCTATGTAACCTGTTACCTCTAATGTCTTGATCCAGCCTCTGTGTGCCAAATTTAGATTTTCAGGAGGAAGACTTTGATTTGCTCATTCTGGCCCAAGGGTGATGGGCACCAGCACAAAGGGGTTATGAATCAGGAGATTTGGATGGGTATGCTACTAAATCCCAAATATTTTGATGTCCTGATGCTTGCTCTTGCTAGGAGAAGTCTGTTTAGAAAGCCTTTCCAAAACATTGGTTAGAACAGAATTCTAATCATATAGAAGATATGCTGTTGTGGTTTAGTGATTTCATTTTGAATGCTTTGTACATGAAAATGGAGACATGGCTGGTAAAATATGAAAACTATTATATATACCTTGTGCATATATTGATGAGTAATTTAAAATTGCTAGGTGTTCATGGTTTCAAAGTGTGGGCCCTTGAGGATTTTCTATGCTATGTCCCAATTCTGGTTGACTTTGTGGTTCTTGGGTATTTTCATTGAAATTTTTTAGTGATAGAATTTTGCCTTTATCATGTTATTGTTATTATCTTAATTATCGCTTTATACACTTGAACAATTAGTTTTTTCCTGACGTCCTTGCCTCCAATTTTCTCTCTAAAGCATACAAAAAAGCATAAAAAGATAAAGATCACCATAATTGCCAGATACTACTGCTGCTAACACTTAACACTTCCATGTAATCCATTTTAAAAAATGGGGCCATATTATCTATATCCTTGTGTTTGTACAGTTCTCTGAGGTATATTTCTCATTTTTTTTTTTTTAAGATTTATTTATGCTTACAAGAACTGGGGTACAGGCCAGAGGTGTGGGCAGTGAGAGGATTCACCAGAGACAGAGCGGGAAACAGAACAGGCAGATTGATCGAAATACACTGCTGAGGGGAGCAGTGGACGAGGCAGGAGAGGTCTGCTGCGCCATGTGGGTAGCTCCCTAGCCGGCCAGGGGATCGAACTTCTGCTGCAGTGGCTGGGGGACAGCTTCATAGGTTGCGTCTTAACCCCTTGCACCACCAGGGAGGCTCTATTTCTCATGTTTTGAAATGCTTTCTATACCAGGATTTTAAAAATTTATTTCCACAGAATTAAAAACTTCTGTAGTTTGTTGAAAGTATCCCTTAAAGTACTCCAAGGTCAGGAAAGCTTGGGAAAGGCTGAATTTAATTAGGACTGTTCTGTTTTAGATTGTTTCTATTTTGCTATAATTGTACAAAAATTATTTGTACATAAGTTTGTGCACATTTCCTAGCTGAAGGTCCTTAAGAACTCTATCAAAGATTATGAGCATCTGAAGAGGTTTTTTTTCTTACACATACAAATATGTATATATGTATATATTTATGTGTATATATTTATGTGTATACGCATGTTATATATGTTTTCATACATACGAATACGTATATATATTTATGTATTTCAAATTAGGATCATACTTTATATGTACTATTTTGTACTTGTTTCTCATCTGAAAGAAATATAGTCACATTGTGTGAGGGAAAATCTGGTAACATTTCAATCCTTCTTATAATATTTATACAATTTGTTATATTTCATTGTGGGTGGCTAGCGTTTTAATTGATTCTAAAACAGCGCATGTCTTTTAGTTAAGCACTTTGGAGCTTTTAGCTGAAATGGCTAGAACTCTTTAAGTGTTTGTAATTTTAGCTACCCATAAATGCCTCTTTTTTCCCTCATTCAAGTTGAACCACATGAGAGAAAAAGGGAATCAGGCAAATAGAGATCCAAATAACTACCCTGTTATCACTGAGCAAAAACTGGATTGAAGGTTGTTGGCTTAGATGTGCAGCAACATTGGATTTCCCGTGATCTCTGTCCCCTAGATTGCGATCTTGGAACTGCCAACTGAGGGACGCATTGCGTCTGCAGAGCAGGTCCCGGAACCCCTGCCTTTTTTGTTATTGCTACTATTCATTCCTTCTGCTTGACTCCCTGTTTGTGAATGGCACACTCTATGAAAAAGGAATCTAACCCGGTTTAAGTTACAACCTCTTGTGATGTTTGTCTTTTGTCTGAGTCTCTGATCCTGGGGATTCTCAGCAACAAAATACTGATTGGAGTAGGTCTTTGTGGTCATTTAGCTAGCACTCCATAGGAAAGTCTCTACCTGTTTGGTTATTGTCAAAATTTGATATTAATTAGATTGTTGATGAAAGGCAAATAGTTTCCAGAGCCCTCTGATTCCTTCTTTCTTGTGTTGTAGTCTTAGTTTTGTTGGAGGCCTGTGACCTACACATGAACTACCCTTTGGATGAACCTCCTTTTCCTAGCATTCCAGGTTACCACTACTGCCATATTAGGGACTTAGGGTGTCCTCTTTTCTTGCATGTTTCTCTTTGTTTTGGACCTATGGACCTAATGGACTCATGTATCTGGATTCTACAAGGTAGTGTATCACCCAGCTCTATTTGGGATATCTCTGCCTTCTTCCATCCTTAGACTTTAGAACTTGGGAACTGATTTCTGATCACAGTCTTGAACTTTTAGGGCTCCAAGGTCATTTTCTTGTGGTCTTTTAACTTCCATCAAGAAGCGAGTTTATTTCTTCAATGAATATTTCCTGGAATTTTTAGTGTAGCTGCTGCTCCTTCATCAGCAAGTTGGTTGTCTGGCTATTGGTCCCTCTTTAATGTGATCCTGACCTTTGAGTACTAGTACCCTATACTGCATAAAGATATTTCCTCTGTTGCTGGTGGTAGAATCCGAAATGCATTTGGGGATCTGAAATGATAATTGACTTCCAAGTATAAGAACTCTGGAGTATCACTGGAATACATAGTTGAAATACGTAACTGACTAATAAGCATCATTGATACTACTTTATCATTTCACAACATGGTGCAAATGTATCCAGTTGTGCCTTTTGAACCATATCATAAACTGCTGGATATTGTCAGGTAGTTACTAATCTTTCTCACATACTTTAATTATAATTTTTTTTTCCACAATGGATTTCCCCCCCTTTTTTTTTTTTAAGATTAATTTATTTATGCTTACAAGAGCTAGCGTACAGGCCAGAGATGCAGGGGTGGCAGGGGGGTGGTGGTGGCGGTGAGAGGATCCACCAGAGACAGAGTGGGGAACAGAACAGGCAGACTGACGAAACACACTGCTGAGGGGAGCAGCGGGTGAGACAGGAGAGATCTGCCACGCCATGGTGGGGATCGCTGCGGCCGGGTGGGATCGAACCTGTGCTGCAGAGGCTGTGGACAGCTTCACAGTGCTGTGCTCAGCCGCCGCACCCTCCCCACCCCATCATTCTTAATTATACTTTCATGATGTGGATTTTAGTAGGTCACCTATTCTATTGCTTGATATGACTTTGATGGCTTCATTTAGCTTTGGAATATTACTACTGAATCTCAGAAACCTTGGCATAGAGCTGTTTGTTTGTCATTTGTCTGTTTTTTGAATTAATTTGATTCTGTTCTAACACGTGTCTTTTAGTGGCAATGCCCCAAAGCCATTCACAAGATCTACATGGAGTAAATCTTGAAAGTTTGTTATTAAAGACACTGTTTTGCTAACATCTCTGGATGTACTGTTACTTCGGGAGCAGTTGAGGTTGAGATATATTGGGACCTGTAGTAGTGAATGAAAGTTTCTAAATATGATTCAGCTTGAATTTCAGATTGCAGAGATGTGGTCCTTTCCACATTCATTACTGCTTCCTGAGGTGTATACTCTGTGGTTCAGTTTGTAGAGGCAAACTTAGGACTCTGTATGTCAGGGCAGTCTAAGCCAGACATCTGTAACTTTGATTTAATGTGGAATCCATTAATCGGGTTTGCTAGGACTTCAGTTGTTGCGGTTACACAAGCCGGAGATTTTACCTAACCTCTGTAAATTATTGATTTTATTAATTACTTCCCTAAATCTCTGGTAATCTTCATTTAATTAGACCCCAACACTTAACTAAGGTTTAAAGGATTCCTTTAAGGAGATATCCAGTCATTATCTCCTATCTTATTTAAATCTGCCTGTTTTTGGCTTTTTTTTTTTTTTTTTGAAGATCTTTTTATGCATATAAAAACTGGGGTGTAGGCCAGAGGTGCAGGGGTTAAGAGGATTCACCAGAGACAGTGGGGAGCAGAACAGGCAGATGTGGATTGACTGAAATACACTGCTGAGGGGAGCAGCAGGTCAGACAGGAGAGGTCTGCTGTGCCATGTGAGTCAGTTCCCTGGCAGGGAATCAAACTCGTGTTGCAGTGGCTGGTGATAGCTTGGTAGCACTGAGACTCAAACCACTGTACCCTCAGGGAGGCCCCTTTTTGGCTTTCTTACTCTAAATTTTCATTTTCCCAAAGCCTTCATTATTGGGAATCATAGCTTCATTAGGCTAGCTTAAGTCCCCATGTTCATAGTTAACTCCTGTGGGTTGTCCTTGATGCTCAGTTATTTTCCAGAATACAGGCTACCCATGGTAAAGTGCTGTGACCAAGAAGAGCCTCGGCCTTCCTATTCCCCGAACCCTCCATTATTCAGAGACTTGATTTATCTGTTTTCCTTTTTACCAGTTTTATATATTAACCTGTTCTGATTCTCAACCAGAACGAATTATAACTTCTGCCTTTTCCTCAAAGGTGGGTACTTTAAATTGATAGTCAGCAACCCTGCTGGCAAAGGTCATGATTTCCTAATTTGGAGAATCCAGTTGTTTGCTATTTGAGTGTCCTGATGTAATCTGCTGATGTCTGGTTGAGTTGAGTATTCCCATATCCCTTGATGTCTAGTCTTGTTCTGTCTCGCTGTTCTACCTTCGATGTTACCTTTCTATATGTGGATGGGGGACAAGCACCTGATTATTTAACTCTTTATTATTCGGGACTTCAGTCTCTCAGCTATCCTTTCTGTTCTTGGATGCATACATATGTTTTCTAACATAGTCTTCAAAAAATAACCCTGTGTTTTTATTCTAAGCAGTATTGAATGAATAATATTCTAATTTTTCATGAGGTCAAATTTGGCTGACTTGTTTTCCTGAATTTGCTCATATATACTCATAAGCCACTGTAACATGATGTTAACTGAGTTAGGTGAGCTTTGGTCCTTGCAATCACAAAGAGCCCAGTAGACACATAGTTTGACTAAGAAAGATGTTGTATTTTATTTGTTGCATAAAAATTTTATACACTGTGTAAGATTATTTGTTGTTTATCCACATGAAGGGTAAGTGGTGAAAAGACAAACCCCTGAAAAATCTAGATTAGTAATGACTAGTAATTACATTTTTCAGTATTTTAAGTTATAGTTATGAAAGGCATGAAAGCTACAAGGCACCAAAAGTAATTTCTTCTAAAAATATTTCCTGTTTTTGACTCTGAATTCGTCATTTTGTTTCCTTTTTAAAATAGGGTTACACATCATTTTGGAATGACTGTATATCATCTGGATTACGTGGCTGTATGTTAATTGAATTAGCCTTGAGAGGAAGGTTACAACTAGAGGCTTGTGGAATGAGACGGAAAAGTCTGTTAACAAGAAAGGTAAGAGGAATGCTAAATAGCATGTCTTTTTAAAGAATTTGTGCTGCTTAAAAATAGTTTTAACTGATAACTTTCACAAATTAAAGAAGTTGATTCCTTGTTGAATCTTGTTTCCGTATCTTTATCTTTATGGTACCATATCTTTATGGTGTCCTTGGTTTCTTGATTCTGTGAGTAAAGTAATTCATTGTTAGGATCACTTATTTTATTTGATATGCTCATAGAGACCATAAACTTCAGTTGCTGCTTTTGAAAACCATAATTTGGAAATATTTGACATAACTTTCTTTTAAACCCAGAAGTGTTATTGTGTAATTTTATGTAGGCTATTGATTTTCTGAACAGAATATGAACAATTTTCAGATCTCTGCCATCTCCATTGTGAAGGTCTGTGTTACAATAGAAGTATTATTGGTTAAATTTCAGAACTTCTAATTTCAGCCTCAATTTCAAATATTCTAGACTGTTTCTCTTTTAGTGTGTTGTTTCTTGGGGGCATGGTGTTTGAAAACTTTCCCTAACACAGTGTCCTAGTGAATTTAAAGCAGTCCAGGGTTAGAAAAGAACATTGATTGATACATGCTAAAGTAATAATCCTTTAGGAGAGAAAGCCATTAATGTGTTTTTGAAGTTATAGAGTAAACATGGTATATTAGAAAACATTCCTCATGGGATTTTAAAATTAAACCTAGTCATTCGAAAGCGAAGTCAAATGGGCTGTCTTGAGATTAACTTTCAAACTACTTTATTTTACAAAACTGTCATAAAGCAGAATATTGATTTTTTTTATTTCATTTTGCTGTGTAGTCGTGGATTTATGGAGGAAAAAAAAGATTGCCACTATAGTTATTAATGATAATATACATAGAGGTTGCTCCCAATTACAGTAATTACAAGTAATTTTGTGTTAATGTTATGGAGTCCTAATCTAAAGTGAAAAAGTTTTGACAGTTATTTTTTATTCTTTTTATGAAGACGAAAACCATTTTGTGTTGGTTATCAACAAATTACTTGCCCTTTTATTCATTTATTCATTCATCATGTATCTATTTCTGATGACTGAGTGAAATTCTCTGCCTTCATAGGCTTATTGTTTCAGTCTTAGCTTGTATGATCTTAACTAGGTAGTTGATATTTTCTGGGAAAAATGCTCCAATGTGATTTAATTTACTCATGAAAAAATAACTACTGGTTTTATTATGATAATACATGTATAATAGTTATAAAATTGTACTAAAGGCTTGTAACAAAAACTTCACTGTTACCCTTCCTCTTTCCTTAGTCATGCTCCAGGGAGGCAACCATTTTCAGTCCTTATATTAATTTCCTAGGGCTGCTTTAACAAATTCCATAAACTTGATGATTTAATACAGCAGATACTTATTTAACTCTCATAGTTATGGAGGCCAAGAATATGAAATGAAGATGTGCTTTGTTGCCATTGAAGTTTTTGCTCCCTGCTTCTGTTGGTTCCAGATTTTTCCTTGGCTGCTGACCACCTCTCTCTCTGCTCTGTCTTCACATCACCTTTTGTGTGTTTCTCTCCTCACTGTGTCTCTTATAAAGGCATTTCCAGTGCATTTAGGGGCCATTTGGATAATCCAAGAGGATCTCATTTCAAGATCTAATTTAACTTAATTTGCTCTACAATGACTTATTTTCCACATAAGTTTTGGGAATCAGGCACTGGAGGTTAGTATATGAATCCACCATTCAGCTTGTTGCAATTCTCCTAGTTATTTCTTTTGACATTTACCTCCACATTTTGCAATAAACATATACTGCTTTCTCTTGCTTCCAGTTGAGAGACTGCTTACCTTCTGTTAGAATAGGCGACTAGCTGGCTTCTTTATCCATCCCTTCCCCCTTTCCACCCAGTCTTTTCAGTACAGTTATGTCAGTTTTTAGCCAGTTATGACCATTTTCTATGATTACTGTGTTAATATTGTTTTCTGCAGAGTTGTTAAACCCTTTATTTTCCTTAATAATTCTCTTTTTAAAACATTTTCTGTGTAACTGTCCCTTTTTCTTATATACTCTATAAAGTTAGCATTATTAATTTTTAAATATTCATATATATATCAGACAATTCCATTAAGATTTTCCTTGTTCTAATTTGGACTCGTTATGCTTTGATCCTGCTGGGACTTCTTGTCACATTTGTAGAGCTTTCAGCTTCCTGTTTTCTGGAAGTATTTTCTCCTACCCTGTGGGGAGAAAATATTTTGAGACTTGTATGTCTGAAAATGCCTTAATTGTACTTCATTTGAAAAACTTAACTGGGAAGAGAATGTTATATTTAACTTGCTTCCCACAGAATTTGGAAGGCATTTCAAGATGCCTTGTCCATTGTCTTCTATAAGACTAGCTGTTAAGTCTGATGCACTTCTGATTTTCATTCTTTGTATGTTTTTGCCTTTTCCTCTCTGGAAGCATCTGAAATTTTTTGTTTGTCTCTGGTGTTCTCAAGCTCTTTAGTATGCCTTCATGTGGGTCTTTTAAAATTCATTGTGCACGAGTTGTTTGAGTCTGGGAGTGTGTTTTTTGGTTAGAAACTTTTGTTTTCTAAAATTCTAAGTTGGATATGGCCCTGTTGGTTGTTTTTATTTGTTTCACAGCTTTATTGCGATAGTTAACATTTTCTTGGCCTCATTCAATTCTTTGTTGAATTTTTTCTTGTAGCTCTCAGGGTTTTGATTTCTAAGGGCCCTTTCTTGTTTTTAATTGGCTGCTCCTTGTTTTATGGGTGTAATGCCTTCTTTTAGGTCTTTGGAATCTATGGATCTTTTGAAAAAAATTTTTTTTCAGAGTTCCTTTTTTTTTTTTCTTTCCTCATTTGGTCTCTTTGATGTCGAAGTCTTTTCTTCAAATGTTTTGCCATCCTTGGTTATCTGTTCATATATGATGAGGCTCATAACAGATGAGGCTCTAAGAAAATAAAATACTATGGGGCCTCCCCTGGTGGCGCAGCGGTTGAGCGCTGGGTTGCGAGGCTGCCCGCAGCCTCTGCAGCACCAGTTCGATCCCCGGCCATCGGTGAGGGTCCCACCAAAAAAAAAATTAAGTAAAATACTACGTTTCAATAATATGCTTGTAGAGAATAAACTAGTGGGGCAGACATTACTGAATTTTTAAAAGTTTAGAACTTTTGTGAACCATTGAAGAGTTATGGGGCAAACAGTAGAATGTCCTAAGATTTACCTTTTAGGTAAGTGAGGAGACTATTGAAAAGGGCTAAAACTAGTTCAGAGAAACTAGTTAGGAAATGTAATTTAGTTCAAATGAAGTCAGCCAGATTAGCTAGAATAGAACAGTTGTAGCAGTAATGGAGAAAAGTGGCTCCCCTGAGGGAGACATGGGGACAGAATTTCATAAGAAAAAAGATATACCTATGTACAGGACACTTTGATCCTGATATATGGCCTGTCTCAAACGGTGGGTGTAAGATAGGCATTGAAGCCAGATTGCAGTGGATTTAAAGACTAAGTAGGAAGCGGGCCTCCCTGGTGGCACGGGGGTTAAAGTCTCAGTGTTATCAAGCTATTGCCAGCCACTGCGGCATGACCCCGGCCAGAGAGCTGACCCACAGGGCACAGCAGACCTCTCCTGTCTCATCTGCCGCTCCCCTCAGCA
Source organism: Talpa occidentalis (assembly GCF_014898055.3). Classification (NCBI taxonomy): domain Eukaryota; kingdom Metazoa; phylum Chordata; class Mammalia; order Eulipotyphla; family Talpidae; genus Talpa; species Talpa occidentalis. The sequence goes on from NW_023604972.1 coordinate 124,029,263, forward strand.
GTGTATTTCAGTCGATCCACCTGTTCTGCTCCCCACTCTGTCTCTGGTGAATCCCCCACCCCGTACCTCTGGCCTACACCCCAGTTCTTGTATGCATAAATAAATAAATTTTAAAAAATAAAAAGATTAGGAAGTAAGAGGTGGTGAATTGACCATTACATAAAGGTTTGTAACTTTTCCTCCCACTGTTCTCCTTTTTTCTTACTCTCTTTCACCCTCTGCTCAAAAGAGTGGGCTACAATAGCCCTATCCAACAGAACTTTCTGCAATGATGTGTTACTTATCTGTATTGTAGTAACAGTAGTCACTAACTTACAAGTCTGTTAACTAGACTAGAAATGTGGCTAGTGCAAAAATTGAGGCATGCAATAAATAAAAATACACCAGAATTCTGAAGATTTACTGTGGAAAAAGGAGACATGTAAAATACCTCAATTTAAACATATTTGTTAAATGTTTACTATTTTGGCTATAATGGATTAAATGAAACATTGAAATTAATTTCACCCATTTTCTTTTTTTGATATGATCACTGGAGTCATGACTACCGTTTGTGGTTCTAATTATATTTCTACTGGGTCTCAGATGGTGTATGTAATTTTTTGACCTTTCATAAGATTGAACAAAAAGATGAAGGACACATTGAGGACAAATAAAAGAAGACTACTGGATTAAAAAACTTAAATTTCATAGCATTTTAATAGCTAAATATAATAAAACAATAGATTGTTACAGGATTTCAACCAGAAATTTAATAGCCAAGACTAAATGAGCCTGTAGAGATCTAATACTTGGCTCAAGCAGTATCGTGTTTTTTCCTTCTCATCCCCCATTTCTGGGTCATGTGTATGCTTCAGCTATGAATTTTATATCAGTATAATTTAAAAAATTATATTTGTTATTTAATGACGTATATTGGTGTTTTCTTTAAGGTTTCTGTTAGTTGCCATACTTTTGAAAAAATATTTCTCACCCCCAAAATTATAGTCCATATTTTAAATCTTTATCTTTTGTAGTATAGGCTCTGAGGAACCAAGTCTTAGTTTTTACTTGTTTTCATGACATTTATTGAAAACTTTCTCTCCTTATTTGTTAGAGTCTGAAAAAAATAAAAAATAATAAATAATTGAGTCTGTTTCTGGAACTGATAATTGTTTAAACAGTGATTTTCTGGTTTAGCAAAGAAAGGCATTTTGCTTTACTGATTATGCACACTAGCTTTTATTTTCATTTATTTCATCATTGTGGCTAAACAGGTTAAATTAAATATTGGGTTCAATATAGAATTAATATAAATTCTGAACTTGGATACTGCATGAACATTTGGAGCTTTAAGCATATGAATTTGTCTGCATAAGTATTTTTTGTTTGAAAAGTTCACATCAAAAAAGGAATAAGTAGTTCATTTCATTCTTATTCCTTATATTTTAGGTGATCTGTAAATCAGATGCTCCAACAGGGGATGTTCTTCTTGATGAAGCTCTAAAGCATGTAAAGGAGACTCAGCCTCCGGAAACTGTCCAGAACTGGATTGAATTACTAAGTGGTAAGCTGCTGTGTGGAAACTAAAAACTGAATTCTGTGTAAAAGATTTTTATAAAAGTTTAAACATTTTGAAAGAAACTATTAAGCATATTAGCCAAAGGTGGTTTGTATTTAGGCAAACTTGTTTGTTATCAGTCACTGAACAGGTGTTTTTTAAAGTTTCATTTCCTTTAATAAGACTGAGTAAATTTAAATGAAATGTACTGTTCTTCTTACAGCCCCATCATTCTTTATCAAAATTGCATCTTATTCCCCTATGTGAACAGAGTAGGTTAAGCTATGGTAACAACTCCAAAATCTCAGCATAAGACAATAGATTTTTTTTTCTCACTTACGGTTTAGGTCAGTGACAGGCCACTTCATTTTCACTCTGGCAGTCAAGCAGATGGAGTCGCCGCCATCTGGAGCATTGTTAGTAGACATTATTATAACGGGAAGAACAGAAAATGGCTCACATGCTTAACCCTTTGCACTCCGCTGTCCCCTCTCAGGGGCCATCGGAATTCTAGCATATCACTCGGATGTCCCCTCTCAGGGGACATTGCAATTTATTAGTGATTACGGGGAATTGAGTTATTTCAACGCAACTTTTTGAGACATGCATGTTTCCCTGAAGTTTTATCTTGAAATGGCACAAGAAATTAAATCAAAATATCATAAAATTACTAAGATATATACAAGAAATGTCAGCGGGTTTTGTGTCGGACGAGAACGTGAGATGCGTGCTCACGACGGTCTGTGCACTTCGTGACGCCACTTGAAAAGAGCGATAAGGGGAGTTTGTAGAAGAAAGGTCGATTTTTGAACATAGTGCGCACTGTATAGTGAGATACATAATTACAAATAAACAAGTCTACATCTGGAGGAAAAGATTTTCAAAGCTGAGCTCATTTTGGTTTGAAGCTTCGAGCAGTGCACATAGATCTAACGAGGAGAAAATCGGAAAAGTGATTCTTTTCTTAGTGAATAAATTGTTTGGTGAAAGCTATTTTGGTAAATATCATCTTGTCAGTTAGTAATAACAATTAGAAATTTTCAACCCATGCATTTATTCATATTTTTTATTAGAACAATGGCCAAGCGTCCAACCACGAATGAGTCTCATGACACAAGTAGTAGTGAAGATGAGCTCCAGATAGACCTCTATACAGACATGTCAAACATGCACTCATCAGCCTGCAATGCATATTGGGGAGTGTTACAAAACTTATCATACTGTACAAAATTATAAACAATAAAATATCGGGTTTTTTGCAAATATACATTCCTCGACGTCACCCAATTCATATAAGTCCAATATCATTATAATACGTTACTTGGTTCCAAAATTATACTAAATAATACAAGGGTCTGTAAATGAACGTTTCCGCCGCAAAGTAGCGTCGAGTACCTGGTAGCCAATGTCCAGAATGGTTCGGACGTAATGCAAAGGGTTAAGTTTCTGCTCAGAAATTATTTGTGGTTTGATTGGTCAGAGCAAGTCACAAAGCTTTTCATCACTCTGAGGAGACAGGAAAGTGCAACAGTATGGAGGTGAACCTGCAGTGTTTGAGTGACAGCCCTGACGACAAGTATATTTATATTAAAGTTATTCGTGTGTGTGTGCGTGATCGTCTACATTGTGCGCTTCTTAAGTATAAGGACCTAAGTTACCTTGCTCTTCTCTCCTGTTAATGCAGAACATAGCTTCTGCATATGTCTATTGTCCTTCTATTTCATGTTCAGACATAAGGCACTTTCGAGTAAATATTTTAAACACATTTAGATATTGTTAGAGATGGGCAAATAACATGTGGTTAGAGGGTGAAAATGTAAGATAATGGCTGCCTCTGTCTCCTCCAGAGATAGGAGCATCTCCCCACTTGTTTCTCGCCCAGATGCTTCTTCCAAGTGTCTGTATGTCTCTCTTCTGTGTGTCTTCTCCAAGTCTACTTAGCGGTACCAGGGTGCAGGTTGGCACTGCAGAGGCAAGAGAGAGTGCACACCTGCTTTCTCAGCATTGCGTGGGTCCACCTGTCCACTAACTGACTCTTGTTCCTAGTAGCTCCCTGCTCAAGAGTCTAGATCAAGGCATATTGGGACTTGTAGCTGAAGGTGGCTGCTTAAGTGGGAGTGAAAAAAAAATGGTGTCTTCCCCTCTCAACTTACTACGGGTTTCATTTCATTATTTATACAGTATATCTATACATACTAAAACTAAGGATATATTGTAAACATTATATATCTTAAAAATTAATAAATATATATTTAAGGCGAAGACTTAAAGTTGAAATACTACTGTTTTTTTAATAGAGTTCCTATCTTTTTTAAATATTAAGACACGTAGTTGGTCAGTTCGGTCACAAGGTGTCACTAGACTGCCACATTTTTAAACCAAAGATGCTTTTTGTTTTGATGGCATATGGAAGTTTTTTGCAGTGGAATAATAGAGGTACTTGTCAGTATGTCATTTTCCACTTTAATGATTGTTGGGCAGTAGACATAAATAACTTCTGAAGAACTTTTCCTCACTGTTCATACTTAAAATTTCTTTTGTAAAAAAGTGAATTATAGGGGGCCTCCCTGGTGGCGCAAGGGGTTAATAAGCACCACACTATGAAGCAATCCGCAGCCTCTGCAGCACAAGTTTGATCCCCGGCCAGCCTGGGAGCAACCCACATGGTGCAGCAGACCTCTCCTCTCTCGCCCGCTGCTCCAATCAGCAGTGTATTTCAGTCAGTCTGCCTGTTCTGTTCCCCACTCTGTCTCTGGTGAATCCTCTCACCCCCCTCATCTCTGGCCTGTACCCTAGTTCTTGTATGCATAAATAAATAAATCTTAAAAAAAAGTGAACTATAAATTCCATATATTTTTAATTTGACTTGTATTAAGTTATTTGACTTCAATGGTGAATAATCTAGAGACTGAGGAATAACAGTAAAAACCACAATAATGTTTTTTAATCTAGAATTTACAGCACTACTGATTACATAAATGACTGATCATTTATTACAGAGTATTCAAAAGTTATTCACTATTCAGCTTAAATTGAAGCAACTAAATGTTAAATGTTCACAATCTATTGTAGGCAAAACCTTTACTATATTTTCTTATCACTCATTCTACTACCCTGTCCCCATCCCAGCTTAAACTCTGGTGTTTTATATATGCTAAAGTGACTTTATTCTTTGGTCTTAGGTTAATTTTTTTTTTTTTAATGAAAAAATTGACCACTTAGTTATGCTAACATATATACCTAACTACCGGTAAAGAGGAAACTTCAGTGTTTCTTCCATGGGGCTTCTCTGTCTCACAGGAATCGTCAGATTGGTTTGGGCTAGTGACCATTCTTTGACCACGTAGTTATTTCATCGTGCCTTTTATTGTGCCAAAAATAGTATTAAATGATATTTGCATATAACCTATACTACTTCAACCTTCTACTTATGAGGTTTCTTCTTTTTTTCCAAATATCTGAGGAGATCTGAATAAATACTTCTGTTGGTGTGAACGAACACAAGGTTTACAACCTTGCCCAGGGAATTGCTACAAAAGATGATGATGGCTGAGTCCTTTATTTGCTCTGGGGCAAAAATGATTGCCCCTAAGATGGGCCAGTCTTAAATGGAACACCTTATTTGAAAGTGTGTCTGTCTTCAGTCTCTTCTCATTTTTAGTAGCAAACTAAACTGTCAGCATATTTTGGAATGGAGTAATTTCTCCCAGATTTGTAAACATTACTTATTTCATTGGTTCTAATGTATAAAATAAATTGTGGATAAGAGATAGGTAAACTTGGTGTGATTGTAATACAATGGTCATTAAATCATAAACTGTTAATCCTGTTTATTTTCCATGAGAGAAAAAAAGTAATTGTAGCACCAGAGGAATTTTTGAAAAAATTTTTTTTTTTTTTAGGTCTGCAAAGGGAAATTTAACGATGGGTTTCTTAAAATAAGCTTGATTTTATTCCCCCTGTCCCCTAGTTTGAAGCATAGGATACTTCCTGTTTCACTAGTGAGCTGCTAGGGAATAGTACTTCTTTCATAATTGGCAAATTATTATAAGCATAATTAGAGTTGAACTTTTTTTAAAAAAATAAATGCGTCTGTTATTTGATTAAGTTTAAATTTCCGAAAGTCAGTTAAGACTGTCAGAAAACATACCACTCAAGTTTAACCTAGTGTCTTAGCCTTCCAGTGACATTAGAAAACAAGACAAAACCCAACTGCTGGTGAAAGGTGCAGCAGATAGGCCTTGTTTGGGAGGTGTGAGTTGGTACAACAGTTGAAAAATGCAAGCCTGTCCTGTTGACAGGAGACGTGTGCCTCTCGCCAGGGCTCATTACACTTTGCTTGTAATTGCTGCCGGTTCACTCTGTCTTCTCTTCTGCCTGGAATGTAAGCTCTTCTTCCTTTCATAGAATGTTGAATGCCCTTGAATTTCAGGATTTAAAGTTCTCTCCCCTGTAAGGTTCCTAGAATTAGCCCTTAACATCAAACCCTAGTAATTTCTTAACCCTTTGGATACTCGTTCACACTGTTTATGGCTCTATTCATATTTTATTCTGGCCAGTATAGTTTGTAACATTGTTTATCTATTTTCTTCACTTGATTTTAAATTTCTAGACTTAGAAATATGTCTTTACTTATGCTTGTAGTCTCAACTCCTAATACAGTTTTTAGCAGCATTATAAATCTGTCAGTCTGCTGATTCTTTCACGGGTAAATAGTAATGGCTAACATTTATTGAGAGCTTGTCATATACTGAGAACGTGCTGTGTCTTTAACTCATTTAATCTTCATAGTCTATGAGCTGGATATAGTTGCCTTCACTTTAGGTGAGTATGTGGAGGAATAGAGAGGTTAAGGAACCTTGCTCAAGGGCACACAGCTAGGAGTTGAGTTGGAATTCAAATACAAGCAGTCTTAACTCCATAGCTTGCTGTTATAACTTATGTTCTAATGCTTCATCAAGTTAACTATTACTGATTTCTTAACAGTAAGTATAGATGTGGACTGTTTAACACCAGAAATTGAAATAAGTAGAATTTCAATTACTATTAAAGGTAAATTTTTTTCTTTCACTAGGTTTTAAACTCTAATATGGCCTCATATATTTCGGCTCTTTTCCTTTTTCAAGTTGCCAAGGTAATTGAATGCAGTGATAAATTTTGTAGTGGAAGTTGATTTGTTTGGCCATTCAATTTATTTGAAAAAGTTATTTTTTTTTAAATACAGGAAATGACTTCAATTTCCAAACTCATGGTACCAGCCCTTCATAATTTGACAGTTTTTCCCCCCAAGTCGCTGGTTTTATAAGGTGAATCACAAAATACAAAATGGTAGTTCCAGATAATTTACTTTTTTTTTTTTAAAAAAAGATTTATTTATACATTCAAGAACTGGGGTGTAGGCCAGAGGTGTGGGGGTGGTGGTGGTGAGAGGATTCACGAGAGACAGAGTGAGGAGCAGAACAGGGAGATCTACTGAAATACAAGGCTGAGGGGCGCAGCGGGTGAGACAGGCGAGGTCTGCTGCACCATGTGGGTCAGCTCCCTGGCTGGGAATCAAAGTCATGCTGCAATGGCTGGCAATAGCTTGGTAGTGCTATGTCTTAACTCCTGCACCACCAGGGAGGCCCCTAGCCCCTTATTCTTTAGTGTTAAATCATATGGTAACACGACTTTGTCTATGGCTAATTGAATAAAAATATATTTTGAGATAACATTGTCCATTAGAACTTTTATGTAATGATGACCATGTTCTGTTTTTGTGCTGTCCTTTCAGTAACTGTTAGCCACACATGACTGTTGGACACTTGAAATGTGACTACTACAACTGAAATACTGATTTTTAAAATCAGTTTAAATTGAATAGCCTGTGTGGTTAATTGCTCATGTAGTGGACAGTGCAGTTAAAGGTTTTCTTTTAACATAGTGAAATTTTAACCTTGTAGCTTTTGCACAGTGATCTTTTCATGTCTCAATTTAGAAAATAACTTTTTTTAAATTGTAAAAAGCTACATGTTTATTGGAGATCCTTTGGAAAATAAAGTACAAAAAAGAAAATTTAGCATACACAATCCCAAAGATAATCAAGATTAATACTTCTGTAAAGAAGAAAAACTATTTCAGTGAAATATCATCTGGTTTCACTTTAAATGTTTCTCAGTCTTGGAAGGAAATTCATATAGATGACAAGCTTAAAATGGGGAAAATATTTTGTCCACTTAGAGTTAACTTTATCTGTTGTCAGCCAGTAAGGGTGTCTAGACAGGCTTTGCTAGCTTTATAGACCTTGTATACGTAGCAGTTTCAGCAATAGCATGTAAATCAGGAAACTTTTTCTTTTGTCCACTTGTTCCAGACTGATATTTAACAGAAAAGAAATACATTATTTTGCTATTAACTTTTCCTTTTTTTAAATATTTATTTATGCATACAAGAACTGGGTTACAGGCCAGAGGTGTGGGCAGTGGGTGAGAGGATTCATCAGAGACAGTGGGGAACAGAACAGGCGGATTGACTGAAATATACTGCTGAGGGAGCAGCAGGCAAGACAGGAGAGGTCTGCTGCACCATGTGGGTAGCTCCCTGGCCGAGGATTGAACTTGTGCTGCAGAGGCTGTGGACAGCTTCATAGTGCTGCGACTTAACCCCTTGCGCCACCAGGGAGGCCTGCTTATATTTTTTTGTTTTAATTAAGACATTGTTGGTTATTAGCTGCTTTGTGACAATAATTGGAGAGAGGCCAAGCATAATTTAATATTTGATCTCTGTCCATATTAGAATAATGGTGACTGGGCTTGAAGATTGCCTTCTGTATGGTCTTTTGTGCCTGAAAATGTGCAAGGAAAGGCCTAACCCTCAAGGAATTCATGATTTAGTCAGGTAGAAAATGTAGTTGGATTTTCTTTATTTCTCTGGAGGAAAGTAATACAATTTTTACTGTAAAATTTCATTTTAACTACAGAATCTTACAGAACTACCAGACAATATCTACTATTTCTAACCTGTCGTTTCTGACCTCTGAAATTTTTTATTTAGGTGAGACATGGAATCCATTAAAATTGCATTATCAATTAAGAAACGTACGGGAACGATTAGCTAAAAACCTAGTGGAAAAGGGTGTATTGACAACAGAGAAACAGAACTTCCTACTTTTTGACATGACGACACATCCCCTCACCAACAACAACATTAAGCAACGCCTCATCAAGAAGGTACAAGAAGCTGTTCTTGACAAGTGGGTGAATGACCCCCACCGCATGGACAAGCGCTTGCTGGCCCTCATTTACCTAGCCCACGCTTCAGATGTTCTGGAGAATGCTTTTGCTCCTCTTCTGGACGAGCAATATGATTTAGCCACCAAGAGAGTGAGGCAGCTCCTCGACTTGGATCCTGAGGTGGAATGCCTGAAGGCCAGCACCAGCGAGGTTCTGTGGGCGGTGGTGGCAGCGTTCACCAAGTAACTGCTCAGAATGAAGTGTTTTCCTATCCCTTATGTAAACCAGTAGTTTATTGACTTCTGGTTTTCTGCAATTTGTACTTTCCACACTATAATTGGCCTTTGTTTTAGGAAATGGTGGGTGGCTTTTTCTTTTTCCTATGTATGCAGGATTCTGCTGGTACGAGAGGCCTTCCTCTTTCTGTTTTAAAACAAGTTTTACTGCCATATTGGCATTCCATTCCTTGTTGCCATTGTCACTGTTACCTGTTTGCGGTTTCTGGTATACTTTGACTTTCAAAGTACCTCCAGTCTTCTTACATGCACATCTTCTGGATTACCTCAGCTTGAGTTTTCCCCACATGTGCATGTACATCTAGCATTCTTCCTACAATTCAGATGGAAGTCACAAAAAGGCCTTCAACTCACCAAAGGTAAATATCTGTATCTATTAGGACATTTTATACATAGACCTCAGTTGAGATGTATACTTAACAAAATTATTTTTAAATTGAGACAACACAGTAAATAATATAAAATGCCCCTTGGATTTTGCTTCCCATGTAAATCTATTGTATTATTACACTTGCTATAATTTTACCTATTAAATCATAAAGGTCCAATTGTTTCACAGAATGGTTTGGCTGCGATGGGCTGCATTCCAGTTACACTGTATATAGTTTGAATTATATATAAATTGTCCCTTCTTCTGGCCACCCCTGCCTCCATCTTAGTATTTTGCAAGATTTAATTAGTTGTACACCTGGTATCCCTCACTTGCTTCAGTCATTATTATTTGATGACAAAATAGACCTGTCATCATTGAAGGGGAGTGAAAAGATACATGTTTGATTAGTCCCAAGGTTTTTGCGCTATGCCTTTCACAATATTCTGCCTGTGTATCTCCTGTTCGGAATTTTTTTTTTTTTTTGTCTTACTGTTTTTATTTGTATAGGGAAGAGGCTTGTGACCAGTACTGCTCTTGAGTACAGTTGTTTTTTTCCCTGTCCACACGTAAATTAATGTCTGCTCTTAAGTGTCATTTATCTGCTACTCATACTTTCTTGGGAGGGAGAATCGAATGTCAGTCCTAGCAGGTGTTGCATGTAAATTGTTAGGAGGTAATGACTACAGCTCAGATGATTAAGAATTTTGTAACAGAAAGCTCTGCTATGTTTTAATTTTTATATACAATTATGGTAATTAGCACATTGTAAGAATATAAGCCTTTGCTTTTTAAAGTTTATTTTTACTATTTCTTTATCACTGTTTATCGCATCATTGGTTTCTTGATGTAAATACTATATATGGAACAAATTAAATGTCAAATTTTTTATTACCATAGTTCATGTTAATAGTGGGGCTTTCAGGTGTTTAGAGATTTTTTTGGTTAACATTCACTGCAAAAGTACTAGATGGTGTATAACTCTACAGTTGAATTTTAAAGGCTTCCCTAATATGTAAGCTATCTTTTTATCTGAAGTAATAAATAAACTATGATCTTGAAAGTGCCTGAATCAGAGCAAGCATGTCATTCGTATTTTTGTATTCTGCCTTAGTTTTCTTTCTAATGAAGTTTTACTTAGTATTTCTATGGTGTGGTCGTGTTTCATGTGGGTTCTCAACCTTCATAGGGCCAGATAGTAAATATTTTAGGTCGTGTGAGCCATTTATGGTGTCTGTTGGCAACTACTCAGTTCTGCTGAATGAATGTTGCCATAGATAATACAGATAAATGGGTGAGACTGTGTTCCAATAAAACTATTTTTTTTTAAATAGGTGGCCATAAATAATTTGCCAATCCTGTCTTAAAGGCATGGAAAAAGACAGGTGTTCCAACCACTACAATGGCTTTCTCCCAGAAGTTATACCATTGGTGGTAATTAAGTATGGATACTATTAATGTATAATTTTTTCTCATAAAATGGATACTGGACATTGATATCAATGTTCTTGAATTTATCAGGTGCAGATTTACTCTTTTTCTCTTGAAAATATTTTAGAGGTAATTGGTGTTTCTAAAGAATTCTTCATTAGCAGCAATTTTATTTCAGACACGGGGTATACAGTCTCACCTGAGTTTCTGTCAGTGTTTGTTTCAGAGCAGAATTCCTAGTCAGCTCTACCTATATGTGGCCTCAATTCTGTATTTCTATATCCAGAGGAGACGAAAGGTGTTACTGTTTGGAGGGGGAGTGTGTTATTAGAATGCTTTTTATTAGAAAATACTTGCTGCTTACAGTGCTCTTTATTTAAAACAGGTATGGGGCAACCACTGAAATAATTCTAGTCCGTATGGTTAAGAGTAGATTTATGATTTATGCACTTTGGTTAAAAGTCTTCAGATCCAAGAATCAGGCAGTGAATTTTAATAAAACTTAAAGATGTGTGAAAAGAATTAGTAGCTGGCTGCTGTGTTTTTTTTTTTTTTTTTTTTTTTTTACTTCATGTGTTGTTTAATTGATGAGTGTTCCTTAAAATAATGTGCTCTAGAACAATGCTGTAATAGAAGGGAAAGAGAAAGCTTACTCCTTTCTGCATTTTGAGTGCATGTCCTGTGCTCTTGTTTTAACCTTTTCAATCCCCAGTTACTGTCTTTATTCAGGGAAGAAAAAAGCTTGGAGAAGATGATTGGTCTAATCTCACATTTATCAGATAAGTGTTTTTAATCCTGAAATGATCAAGTAGCAGTAATGGCATTCAGCTACAGATTTTCCCTTTCTTATTCGGGTACTAGAAGGGGTGGAGGTGAGGCTTCTTTTCTCTAACAGACAAAAACCATAATAGTAGATATGCAAAATATTCTTATGGTGCAACTACATTGATGATAAAAGGACATCCCTGCTTTATTCTACTACCTTGGTATAAATTTCATAAACTCTCCTTGGGGATGAAAAAAATTGACCAATTCTGTGTGTTCTCAAAAGAAACAACATAATCTGCTGAAACAAGATTGGCCAGTGGTATTGGACACATTTCATCACTCAGTTCTTTCCATTATTGTGAACAGATGGTTTTACAAACCTTAAGTTTGGTAGTATGGAAAGTGACAGGAACTGATTCCTGGTTCAGTGCCAGTGCAGGAGCAATATGTAATGACATCCAGCTTGATTATGACAAAGGTCCATCACTGCCAGATATGGCTACTCTTGCCCCAGGAGTATGGAAACCACCAGTCACAAGTCCATGTGAGGTGTTTATGAAATTTAATTACAACTCCGTGCCTTTCTGTCTTGTACTAGTTTCTTATATATTGTCAGCTAATAGTGCTTCATTTACCTTTCATTCAGATCAAGATGATGGGCAACCTGAAGTAGTTTCCAATTCTTTGCAGTCTATCTGCTGGGTCCCAAGATGACATCCCTGGCTCTGGTAAGTTTTGCACTTCTCAGATATTTTTTAATAGCACTAGTAAGGTAGTGATATTAATGTTCATACCTTGTGGGCTATCCTTCAAAGGGCTGTTGATGGTAACATAATAAATTGATAACTATACTTCTTTAACCCAATGTTAATAGTTATGTAGGTATTTCTGGTAGATCATAATGTATAATAATATGATTCCCACTGTTGTCATAAGCTAGTTTGCAGATTGCTTTTTGCTCTTAACTCATGGGGAGTTTTTGGAATAAGCACACATCATTTCTGGCTTCATTGTATAATTTAAATTTTCCACTAGTGAACATTTGGATATTAGGTTTTTTTATTATTGCAGAGTATTTTAATACACACTTTTGTACGTCTTTGATTTCTAGAGGAGGCATTAATAGAAATGAATTTGCTCAAAAAGTATGCCTTGAAAATGTAAAAGATAGAGCCATATTGATTTCTAAGATTTCTGTTAACGTACTTTACCCAGTAATATGGCTGCTGGTTTCCTCCCAACCTAGCCAGTACTTTTACAAGCCGTCATCAATCCTGGTTCCTGCTAAGCTAATAGGGAAGAACTATCAAATTTTATTTATTGGGGATTGATTATTATTTACTATCTTTATTGGTAATGGGTGTTTTCTTCCTGTGAATTACCTGTTCCTGTTCTTTATCCGTTTTCTTAATAAGCATTAATGTTTTTATGTATTGACTTATCAGGACTTTCCATATACTGCGGGTGTTAGCTCTTTGTGATACAGTTGTTGTCCCAGTCTTTGGTGTTTGGTGGGTTTTTCAAAAAATACTCAGAAATGCTTAGGTTTTCTTTTTTGGGGAATCCCAAAAAAATGGCTTAATATCTTCTATATTGGTCAGTTTTGCTTTTGTTTTTTTTTTTTTTTTCTTTAAGTGTTTCAATATTGTTAATTCACTGTGAATGATCTTTCTAGCTTACTCTTTTCCAAAATTAATGTTTTTCTTGTTTTAATGAGTTTTCTTAATTTCAGTTTATATTATTCACTCATTTTGTGTTATTTTCTTGATACGTTGTAACTCATTTTGAGACAGTAAGTTATAGTTTTCATTGGCTCCTGGCCATGTGTTTCCTGGTGTGCTTTTGTTGTCTATAGGGATTATATTTGCTCTTTATGCTCTTTTTTCTTAAAATAGTTTAGTATGGGGTTTAACCTAGGTTATTTTCTATTACCCCTTTTTGTATGGAATTACTTTTCCTGGGCCTCCCCTGGTGGTGCAGTGGTTGAGCGCTGGGCTGCGAAGCTGCCCGCAGCCTCTGCAGCGCCGGTTGGATCCCCGGCCACCAGGCGAGGGTCCCACATGGCGCACAGACCTCTCCTGCCGCCCCTGCTGCTCCCCTCAGCAGTGTATTTCGTCAGTCTGCCTGTTCTGTTCCCCGCTCTGGCTCTGGTGAATTCTCTCACCCTCCCACGCTTCTGACTGTACCCAGTGCTTGTATAAATAAATAAATCTTTAAAAAAAAAATTGCTTTTCCCATTTATGTCCCTTCATAGTTTTGTGATTTGTTTAGGTCTCGCTAGTCCTTGCTAAAGTTAATCGTATTTTCAGTTGTTGTGACTAGGTGTTCTTTCCCAAAATGTGTTCTGCTGTAATAAATAGGAAAGCTTTTGTTTGGTGAATGATTTTTTTTTTTTTTTTTAAGATTTGTTCATGTATGCATACAAGAACTGGGGTGTAAGCCAGAGATGTGGGGGGTGAGAGGATTCACCAGAGACAGACTGGGGAGCATAACAGGCAGATCGATTGAAATGCACTGCTGAGGGGAGCAGCGGGCGAGACGAGAGGTCTGCGCCATCTTGGTCACCTCCCTGGTGGGGGATCGAACTTGTGCTGCAGTGGCTTCAGATAGCTTCATAGTGCTGTGTTTTAACCCCTTGTGCCACCAGGGAGGCCCCAAGTTTTGGTGAATGATTTTTGGTAGCCACCTTACTATTCTCATATTTTAATAGTTTTTAAATTGATGGATTTGTGTTTACATGTACCAACTATATCATGTGTAAAGTATGATACTTTCGATTCTTTCCACTGTTTATACTTCTGTTTACACTTTTGGCCTAATATGTTGGCTTGTACCTCCAAAACGTTATACAATAGAAACAACAGTGAATATCCTTTTTGTGTGTATTCTGATTTGAATGAGAATGATCAGGAGTTTTTCCATTAGAGTTTGCTCCAGGCTTTGAAAAATTATGTATCAACACCTCTCACAATTTTTTTTTTTTTATCCTAATGTCTTTTCTTATAATACCCTTTTTCCAAATTAAGTAAGTGTTTGGTGATCTTCTTTAGAACTCATTCCATACCACCTTTGCTTTTTCATTCAGCGAGAATTGTATCCCTTTTCATTGTTCTGGTTTAGCTTGGTTTTGGGTTGTTTTGTACATGGTACGTAGTCATCATCATTCATAGAGTGGTGTGTGGCTATTTCTATACTGTTAAAACTTGAGTGTTTCCTTTTCCTTTTTGAATTTATTTTAGTATATTTAGAGAAGGGTTATGTAGACAAGCACTGTGTCTTCCAGGAGGAAGAAAAAAAATACTCAGGTTTGGGTGGACTTAGCCATTCAGAATCTTTTGGGAGTACATAAGGAAAATGTGGTGGGCAGCAAGCTTGCTTGTGTACAGAACTTCTGAGACATAGAGTGAGGGCCAAAGTAACGAGAAGCAGCATTCATGGGAGGGTCTAAGGTGTGAAGCGTTAGGTTTATGGCTGCCAGCTGGCGGAGAGAGAACTGGTGGTGTAAACATAGACCCTCAAATAGCAGTGGAACCCTATCGGTGGAGGGCATCAAATGAAGACCTATAAACCCTGGAGTTCCTCCATTCTCTGGGGTTGTTCATATGCCAGATCCTATTCTTGGGTTTCTGTGAGATGCCACATTGCCTTCTTTCTTGAGCAGCTCTATGTTTGTATCTGTCTGAAAACTGAAAGAGCCTAAATAAACTAGATGCTTTTTCACTCTGTGAAGTAGGATCCCAGACTGTCCACATTTGGAAAAGGTGAATGGGTAGGTGCTATGAGAAAAATGAAGAAATGTACTCGTTACGGAAAAGTGAGAAAAAACTCACAAGGAAACAGTTGCCAAGTATGAGAGTCCAGTTGAGGTTGGAAACTGAGTTTATAGCAGCATCGTTTTGTGTGGTTGCAGAATTTCCTCTGAGAATAGTGGGAACCTATTCTGGGTTGGAAGCGCTCAGGATTAGCTGGAGGGAGGGAGCTGAGCCTATGGACTGGACAGGGGTTGTGCTCTACCATGGGTCTAGAATGAGTAGAGAAGAGAAAGTGCAAGGGTTCTGATGGGTGAGAAAATGGACAGTTGTGAAGGGATTTGGAAGTCTGCAATTGAAAATAAATAGTAGTGGGAGTAAGGGGAGGAGAAAGAGCCAGAAGATTAGGAAGTTGTAAAAGCTTGGGGTGATTGGTTTTAAGATTCCAGAGTAGAACAGTTTTGGGTTGTAGTAGAGCTTGAGTGTGGCTATGGTAGAGAGTAGTTGATTTGAGTTCTGTTGCCTTTGGACCTATCACCCATGCAGGTAGTAATAAACATTTCTTATCTTGGTATTTTAAAAAGTTCTTTATATTGCAGATCTGAAAAGGAAAAACAAACCATAAAGACAAGTAGTAAGCCAAGTGTTTATTTTTTTTAAAATTACTTAAAAAAGGTTGTTTACAGATACGTGGATTTACATAACTTGGCGACAACATTTTTAAAATGTACAGGCTATTTCATATTATTGCACTTACTCTTTAATATATAAGGCATTTTATATTACATAAATAAAGGATAATGTATAATATCATACAACAGATGTGGTGCAATTAAGTCAACCATAAAAGTAAATGAGATGTTTATGGGAGGATAGAAATGAAACCCAGGCTACTTCAACCTTCATGGTATAGATCTTGCAACTATGATTTACATGTTATAACACATACTTACCCTCATAGCTTATTGTGAATGACTGACCAGTTAATAAACCAAAACAATGTAAGTTTTAGCAGGACAATACATTTAGTGTTCACTTCAGGAAGTGTGGGAATTAGACTAATTAGAAATACTAGTCATGCCTTGAACACTGAAGACAAATAAATAGCTTTTTTATCTTAGGGTCACAGACAGTTTAGCTTTTGCTTCTTCCTTTAAATTCCAACTGTAGGCCAGGGATCCCTTCTGGCAGATCTAGTAGAAATGGCTGATGATTTTAACATAGTTTAGTGAGCCAGAGGTCTACCCTTGCACTCTCAGCTGTGAGGATTAGGGACTCTTAGAGGAGACCACCCTGTTACTCCACATTACTCTAAAAATACCTGTCCACAAAGGCCTGTGCATTTATTTCTTACTAGTAGGCACAGCTGGAAGAATGGAGGCAAAAAATAGTTGTTGGTGTTGAATTTCAGTAGCCTCTTGTTATTTAAGCAAGAAAGCAGAAACTGACCCCAAAGACTAAAAAACAATCTAGCATGCACCTTGCACTGACTTCCTATAGTATCCTACCTGCAAATGTAGTGAAAAGTAGAAGCTAAATGAATCAGGTCTTTCTAGCTAATGTCTGTACTACATTCTCTTTTATATAATAAGCCTGTGAAAAAAGGAGGAATTTGGGCTCACACCAGCTAGATACTTCGCTCCCATCTGAGAAACCTCCACAGAGGTTTACTGGGATTGGTCATTTAGAAAAATGATGTACAGAGCACCTCCATGATCAGAGGCCTGATGACCTCAGTTCTTTTCTCTAAGCTATAGATAGACCCAAACTGTAGGTTAAAGAACTCTCCAACATAAAACGTTAGTGTTATCATGCACTGGTGTGCAGTCTTACCCTTATTCCCGGGACTCAGCTGACCTGTGCCTGCTGAGGATTTGGGTTGTGACCACGTAGTTCTGCTCCTTTCCCTTGAAAGAGTGACTCCCCGTTGTTCTCCATTTTCTTCTTCTTACTACATTTTGGCAAATGAAACTGATGATGTGAAGTTTAGAGTAAGAAAAGAAAGTACAGTACGGGGAGAGAAAAGCCAATTTTGTGACAATGATCAGCATATCGAATGGGAATTGCTACTGTGAAGAAGCTTGTGCTTCCTAAAGAGAGCAGCTGGGATAAGTTTCACAAGCAGTGTGTCACAACAGTCCTCTGTAGAGAGACATGTTTGGCAGAAGGAAGAAATTGCAAACAGGAAAACAAAAACAGCAAAGACTTCAGTCACTATAGAGCTATGTCATTATAGCCAGGTGAGGAAAAGAGATTTGATGCATAACCTTTCTTAAGCTTATTGGTAAAAGGGGGAAGGAAAAACCCCCAAACAAACAAAAAAAATTGCCCTTAAAAGGATTATTTTACGTCTGTTTGGATTGTAAATACAATGCATGTCTGTAAATCCAAAGATACTTGATTTCTAAAAATTAAAATCTGTGGTTGGAGAGTACTAAATATGGAAATGGAAACCCAGTGACTGTGATATTTTGCCTGCTTTTGTGTAGAACAGTCTTGAATTCAAGGTTACTCAAGACAGGTTCCCAGCTAGATGCAAGGTGCTTTCAGAGCTGAAACTTTCTGCTCATTCTAAGCAGCAAAGCTCATAGTTATTTTAGTACAGTTTATCAGAACTGCATTTCTGTAAAACAGCCTTACGACTTACACTTTCAGGTCATGATCAGCACTTCCCAGCGATCAATAACCTACTAAGTTGAACTCTGCATCCATATGTTGCACTTTATACTCACTACAAAATACCTCATTTTGTAGTTTACTTTTTCATTTTCGGATAATTCCTGAGCTCAGCCTAACCATTAGGTCATAATTGTTTAAAATTTCACTTTCTTTTCAGGGTAACATACAGACCTACAAGTCTTCCTTCCATGGAATGTGCCTGAAAGCATTCTATTACTTACTTACAAAATTATATAAAACTATAGTCCATTTGTGTTGCCCCTCAGACATTGTTAGCTCCCTGACTGCCAGAATTGGGTGTATTGGGAGAGGTGGCAAAAGGGATGCGAAGTTCTGGCTAAATGTTTCAGATGAAGAAGGGCCACAGCTTGTGTCCCCCTCAGTGAACGTGAAGGTAGGGGACAGGCACTGGAACAAAGGGAACCCTCTCGGCCCAGGCAGCGCAGGCGGAAGGCTGCCAGAGGCCAGCTCCATTGCTGTTGCGCACACAATGTGTCAGCTCAGGTTTAAGTAAAAACTTGGAGATTCTTATAGTCCTTGCCCATAGCACTGTTTGTTATTCCAGGAACCATCAATTACAGAAGTCGTTCGGCTTTGCTAAAGAAAGAAGGAAACAGAAAGTGTGCAAGCTCTGTCAGTGAGTGTCCGCGCTCGTGCTTGTTTCATGAAGAATTCCTGTGCTTTCTAATGACCAACTGCACGGGCCCCTCTGGGACTGATTTCATAATATTCCAGGCATCGAAGTGCAGGAGCCCAACCAGGGGTTTCCCGTTAATGGCAAGAATTTCATCTCCAGCTTCTATCGTTCCTGCTTGTTCAGCTGCTCCACCTGGGAGAATAAAGTCCAATATAGGTTGGTACTTTCACAGCATTGAATTAAATTCCAAGTAAGCTAAAAAAAAATCTGTATTCTTAGGATATATTTCTTAAATGAGACACAAAATGCATATACTCAAAAATTGGACTAAAATGGCAGTCTGGAACCCCTTCCCCTGCCACTTCTCTCTGCCACCTCTCAATAAAAATAAGTAACTGAGGGCCTCCCTGGTGGCGCAATGGGTTAAGCACCGCACTATGAAGCAATCCAAAGCCTCTGCCAGCCAGGGAGCAATCCACATGGCGCAGCAGACCTCTGCTGTCTCTCCTGCTGCTCCCCTCAGCACTGTACTTCGGTCAGTCTGCCTGTTCTGTTCCCCACTCTGTCTCTGGTGCATCCTCTCACCCCCTGCATCTCTGGCCTGTACCTCAGCTCTTGCACGCATAACTAAATACATCTTTAAAGAAAAAAAGCAACTGATAAGGGAAAGATTTTCAATGTAATCAATAGAGTTAATATCTAGACCGGATAAAGAACTACAAATCACTAAGAATAAAGAGAAAGCTGAGCATAGGAAATCAGTTGGTAAAATCCAAATGGTCAATAAATGCAGGAAAACAGGCTCAGCTTATAATTGTTAAACAGATATTGGTTGATAGATCCGAGGAGGTCACGCGTTAGTGGGAAGGATACTGAGTAGCAGTCATACTGGGTTCTGGTGTCAAGTGTATGACTTCAGGCAAGTTGCAAGTTTCTCTAAACTTCACTTTTCTCACCTGCAAATTGGTGATGTCACTATCTGTCTTGTTAGGACACGGGGTTGTTAATGAGATGAGTCTGGTAAACCATGTGTTTTGCAGACCAGAGAAAGACTTTTACATGAGAAACTTCTCTCATTTAAACCGTTGTTATTTTGGGTTTTCTATTATATGTGGCCAAAACAGGGTAAGTCTCTACATTTATTGAGATTTGAAAAAAATGCCCTCTATAAAGCTTCTGTGCCTTTCCCCCAAAAGGTCTTGTATAGCTTTTGACACTTCTTAGTTCTTTACAGTTGTGCACAGAATCTGCATCTGCCTTTTCCCCCATGGAATGCTGTTTTTGAACTGGTCCCATTTAACATATATGTATCTCATTTCCTTCTTGAATTGCTGTATAGTTTCCCCTTTTATGAATGTAATGTAGTTTACCTGTCATTCTGCTGGAGAGATAAACAATATATAACAAGTTAAGTTTCTGTTTTTCATTTTAGCAGGAATTGCCAGCTTTTTCCCCAGAGATGATTGAATACATACTTCCACCAGAAAGTATGAATGCTCTCCTCTTTCCAGATCCTTTACATTAAACACACTAAATTGAGATTTTTTTTAAAAAATAATACCTAATATTACAAGTTTAAGCATCTTTTCCTGTGCCTGAGTGGGTTTCTAGGACGTTACCTTTGTACACTCTCTTAATGAACAGGGGCCCATCTCCAGACATAGACGACTTCCCTCCATCCAGACTCAGTCCCAGCCCAGCCGAGGTCTTCAGCACTTCAACACACAGAGCATCGTGAGCAGCGACACTTCTCCCTGCAGGAACAATGTTTGTGAAGATGGCGATGACAGGGATTCTCATCACCTTCTGTCTAGGTCCCCCCACATACCTCGCCCTGGCACCTCGAGTCTCCGCTAACTTGCACTGTTCTTAACCTTTAAGACCAGTGTTGAGGTTGGTCTTCCAACGGGGAGCAGATTGGCCCTCCTGCTGTACGTGCACTCTTGGTCCTTTTAAGCTTACTGTCTGCAACCATGGGAAAGGCTTTTACACCCCTGCAGAAACCCTGAGAAGCCAGACTGCTCCCGTCAAGCCCCACATTCCTGTGGTGCACGTCTCAGTGAGGACTGAGGTCACACTTAGGGAAGCAAATTTGATTTCCTGTCAACCCTGCTGGCAGCAGAGCCTCATAGGCTGGTACTGAAAACCCACAACACCCAACTGCCAGGACTCAGATGAGACTCTGATCATGGATTCCAAGCTCCCTGGCACCCGTGAGCTTCCTTCCCTATTGGCCACACAAGATCCTGTGATTGGCAACTGCCTCAGGTCACAGCCGTCTTCACACACTAATTGCCTTCATTGCTCCACTTTGGGAGGAGTGTTTCTATGGCGACGCACCTGTTCCCACTTGGTGTACTAGTTTGGAGATGCCAGGCCAGCTCCATCTTGGAGATAGGAAATGTAAACTTGCCTTAGCTGTCCCTTCCACACTGTGTCAGGAAGGGTGGATTGGAAAGGCGTACTTCCTTGCTTGGGCGGCAAAGGAATGACCCCAAACAGATTAAACTGTATACTTAGGGTTGAGGCCAAGCCAGCAGCATCATTTTGAACATAAGGCAAGTCCATTTTCCTGGTTTAAAGAAGGCCCTCCACGCCTTCTGAAGGAAATTTACTCTCAGAAGCAGTAGTTTTTTTTTTTCAGTAAATGGTATTACTTGCTGTTACTGAGGAAAATGGCCCATTATAGTGACTCTCAACTCGAGCCACTGCTGAATTCACCTGGGAACCTTAAAAAGAGGTTGATGCACACCCTTCTCCCACTCCTTAGGGTTTCTGACTTAGCTGGGGAGTTTCCTGGCATTAGGAGTTTAGAAAGCTGCCCAGTGCTCTAGTGTGCAGCTGCTGCATCAAGCCCCGAGTTGGGTGCTCCCGATTGAAGAAATAAGCTTAAGCCCTCCATGTGCTTCTAATTGGGTCTTTCTAGGAGCTGGTTCAAGGCTAGATGCCCCCAAAGGTGCCCGCAATGACAGAAGAACCTTCTGCATCCAAAGTCTGCAAACTGTTAGTGTCAGGAAGTTCCCGGGATCCTGCGGGAAATGCACCCAACAAGATGGTGCTGGACCAAGGTGAGCATAACTGTGTGTTCCCATATGGGGAGAGCTTCAGCTTGTTAGAAGAGTGGAAGTGAGACAACAGAGCAAAGGGAAACCACCCTGCCAGCTCCAAGGCATCTGGACAAGAAAGTTTCACATTTTCCAGCTAAGCCATTACAAATAGCTCAAGCCATAGGAAGTCAAGTTGAGTAGCACTGACTTAATTATCAGGGAGAGATGCTGAGAAGAAACCAAAGGCCCCTCCCAGAAGGCCATGCCCTGAGCTGCTGTAGACTCTAGTCCAGAGGCAAATAGAGTTGCTCCTTGACTGTGAGGGGGCACTACAGAAGCCTGAGGTACAGAAATAGAAGCAGTGCTGAGCTGAGTACTCAGCTCAACTTACTGTGGACCCTGACTAGGACAGTGCAGGGCACAGAGAAAATCTGGCTCTGAACCCAGCTTTTGGTTGACAGGGTTGCGGTCGCTCTTTTTAACACATTTGCTCCCTTATTTTCTTCTACAACAGGAAAGACTACACAACCTCATGTCTCTGAAGGCCAAATGGTTTCCTCCATCACAAGAGTCTCTTTTACACCAGCCACTTAGTCTTACCCAGAAGCTGCAGATATGAAGGGGCGTCCTTCTTAGTAGTCATTTTAAACCTTCAGCTGTATGGCTTTTACTACCATGTAACCTTGTTTTTGCAAAAAGCACCTACAAATACCAGACTACACTTGGTTTCTGACTCAGGTGACAATAGTTATTTTCCTCTGTGTTCAGTCAGAATCTGCCCTGCCAGGTGCCCACACTCTGCTGATCCCCGAACGGGTTGGTGTCTTACCTGTTGCAGGCTCTAGGGGGATGGTTTTTCTGGACAGTGAGCTCTTCATATTGGTGGTGGAAGGCTCCTGCCTGGGTATGGGCCTGGCCTGGCCATTCCCTTTCTTGATGACCACAAGGACGTCTTTGTACAGCTGAGCCTGGTGTAGAACCTTCAGGACATCCCCATGGGCTAAGCCAGCCAGTGAGGTGCCATTGACTGACAGGAGGACATTTCCTCTGTTCACAGTCCCTTCCTGAGACGCTGCCCCCTGAGAAAACACCCTGTGCACCTGAGACAGGAGAGGACAAAAGCCAAGTTCATTTATGACCTCCAGTTAGGGAGATGGTGACTGCTCATGTATAGTGAAGGAATTTTCTAGTGGCAAGTTTTTCTAAATCATGTAACTAGTTGGTTTATCAAAAACACATTCGGTGTGATGGATGGAACGATAAATGTCAGTGGCAACACCTGACATACTTCTGCTCATCTTCTGGCTTGTGTCTAATGTGCCTGGCCCTCCCTGGGGGGCAAAGAAGCTGGCCTTCCTAATGACCTCAAAGGCCTTCAGGTTTAAGTGATGGAAAATTTAAGTAGTTTGGAGAAAAGAAGTAATTTCATAGGCCAATGTGGATTTGTTCAGTTAATTCTAATGCTTAAACATTTGGGTGGACCAGGGTATAGACTGTGTATACATGTATTAGCCTCTAATAGGTCTCTCATTCTGTGTCTGCCAATTCTGTTAAAAATGCATCGCAAAGGTTAGTGAAAATGTGCTAATTTTCCCATTTCTTCTCTTTCGGTGGCAGGAAACAAACACCAGCAGTCTTTGAACTGACTGCTTTGATTCTTGTCCTGACCAAGTTCTGGGGCTGCTGCCTGTGACTTTCCTGAGAGCATCTTGATGTTGTCACTTACCACAATTGGTTTTGGCTCCACATCTGTCCCTCCTGCCACACTGAATCCCAGACTTGAGCCTTCTTTTTTATTCAAGACGATGAAGCAAATGTCTTCTTTATTCTAGTGAAAACAGAGAAAGACTAGTCTATCCCTTGTGCCCGAGTCAGTACACTCTGCTGCGACCCTCCCTGCAGCACAGACCGTGTTGCTGCCAACCCTAGTGGTTCTTTAGGAGCCGTCATGAAATACCGGCCACCCACCCCGAACCCCTGCTTCGGCTACAGGCCCCAGGGAGGGGGGACAGGGGCCCAGGGGAGGGAAGAGAAGCCAGCCTAGCCACTCTAGGCCCCAGGATTGTGTCTCCGAATCTGATCCTAAAGGGAATTCTTTATGTCTTCAATCTAGCACAGTCACTGTCAGCATCAGCGAGACTAGACGGGCCATTTGTTTAATGTCCTCACCTCGTGTTCAGGTCATTACAGTTCCGGTGTGATTACAAACCAAAATATGCTTAAAAAATGTTAAGTTAAAACTAACTCCTCCGCCGTATTGACACTAGAACATTCTTAGCAGTGTCCTAGGGTTAAGTAACAAGACTATCCTGTACCAAAAGATACCTTGCAATAAAAGAGTACAAATTAGCTGGACTGATGTTTCTGATTTTTTTACTTCCTTCACCCATAACCCAGGTGAGATTGAATGTTTCAAATACCCGCATTGCACACCAACAGTAGTAGAAAAAATAACCCTTAAGGAGTGTTTTGATGAAAACAAAAATCACCTCTGTATTCCTAGGGAAGGAACCCAATATTTAAAAAGTGTGTAGTCCAATTGTAAGTCCTGCAGACAAATCCAAAAGCATTTTAAAAATACCTTTTTCAAGAAATTCATGACATTCAAGAATGTCCTGCAGAACTTTTAGGTTTTGGGATTTGACTTTAAGTCAAGTTCAACCATAGCTATGCTCAGACACTGCTCGGTGAAGAGTGATGACTAGGCTTTCTTGACAAAAACAGGAACATACGGCCTTGTCTCATAAATGATCTTTGTGCTTGATGTTAAAATAAGAATACTCACATTTAAATGTCTTACTGGAGCAGAGAGCCAGAATATTTGAAAGTGGCACTCTTGCCTTCAAGGAAGTATCGCTAAAATTTCAGGTTTCTCCAGTTGTGTTTGAGCATACAAACTGCTAGAAGCCAGCAGGCCAGCTGCTGCCTCCAAGAAGCCGAGCACTGGGTCAGGGAGAGCACCTGCACCTTGACGTCAGCTGGCTGAAGTCAGAGGACCAGAATTTGTTCTCTGCTTTTCTGATTTCTCACAGCACCTCCAGAAGGCCACTACAAATTGTTTTGTGCAATCCTATTTTCAGCACTCATGGAAAAAGGCAAAAGCTGGACTCTTCCAGTCTAAGATGGTAAAGACATCTGTGCTCACCACTCGTTTCAATGCAACTCAAGACAGGAAGAACATCAGGGAGAGCAAACTATTCAGATGGAAGTGGGCGTGAGCCCCCTACTGGCCACAACACTCTGTCAGGGTTGGCGGGGGAGGCCCTGGGCAGCCTGGCCACGTGAAAGTCTCCATTTTGGGAGGCTGCTTGAGACTTTGTGGTTTTCTCCTTTGACATTTTACCTAACTGTAGAATGTCAGGAGCCACGGGGGCCTGGCAAAGGGTGACCCCCACCTTGACTGGGAATCCTAGACTAAGACTTGCTGGCATGAAACACTTCTTGTAACGAGTCAGAGGAGGGAGGGAGATGATGGACTAGTCCATTTTACTGAAAGGTGAAAAATACATTTCCTTGTCAATACCTTGCTTTTTTGTCTTGGAGCCTGGATGTTATGGCAGCTCTTAGACCTGGGGGCGGGGCGGCACAGGCGGCGACCCCATTCCCTGGCCGGTGGCTGCGGTAGTTTATGTCCACTGAGGTGGACAGAGGTACTTGGGATATCTACGTGAGAATGGGGAGTAGAAGCTAAGAGGTTTTTTTTTTCTAGTCTACCTGTCTCCTTTCCATCTTGACTCACTTCTTCTCAGAGGCCAAGCCCACAATCCTGGGTAAAGTTAGAATGTCTAGAAGTGGTCTCCGTTGATAGCAGTAATCCAGGTATAATTGCACTCAGGAAATTCTGTTTGTTTGCTTTCTCTAAAATACTCAGGTTCAAATCTCTGGGTAGTTCTAAGAAATTGTTCAGGAAAGCAGTCAGATATGAACCCATGGTGTCTTTTGTTGTTAATTGTCACATCCAATTTATTGAAAGATTATTTGTAACCACTGACTTGAGTTTTTGTCTTGGAGCCTGAATGACAGCAGCTCTCAGACCTGGGCGCGGGGCTGCGCAGGTGGCGACCCAGTCCCCAGCAGGTGGCTCTGGTGGGTCATGTCCACTGAGGTGGACGGAGGTACTTGGCCAGCCTTCCAAGGGGCCTAATTGTGTTTCGAGGACACTCCAAACAAATTCCGAGTTGGGGGCCGGGGTGGGAGAGGATGGTGACTAGCTGACACGGGGGAATTGAAACAGCCGCTTGCGCCAAAGCACCGATCTGGCACCTCACATTTCAAGAAAAAGTCTAGCTTCTGAAACAGGCTCCAGGCAAGACCAGTCACACCGAGCTGTAGAGCTCCCAGCAGCAGGCCCCGTGCTTCCCGCGACTCACCTCTGATTGTGCTTTTGCCTCCTGGATGAGCGTGAGGATGGTCGCGCTGGACCCCACTGCTGACAAAACAGCCTGTAACCTCTGCTGGGCCCCCGCTGAGACGAGAAGTTGATCCAAACTAAATAATAGAAACACGTTTCAGGAATAAAGGAAAAAAGCGGCTCCATTTAGTAAAGGCACATTTAAAAGCATCTCATTGCTCCTAGAGGCAGGTCTTCTTAGTGGGTATTACTGTGGATTCAGGGATCCCGTCAAATGTTAGGGGATGGGTTTAACAGAAAACTTCTGACACATTAAAAAAAATTCTAGACTCGGGAAATACTTTAAAAAGTTAGAAATTTCCTTTTCAACTCCATCTGCACAGGCCCAAATTTTACGGAGGTGCAGCTTCCCTGCCCTCCCACCACTCACGGTGCTTTTGCTACAGAAGCCCCGTTTCAAACCGCATTTTGTCAAGCTCGTCCCTGCTGGCACTTGCACTTTTCAGCAATGACACTCAAACAAAGGGGGGTATATAGGCAGTGAGGGTGCCCGGGATCGGAGCCCGGAGTAGGAGGAGGACATGAAGGGAATCTGGTCAGTGACGTCTGAGGAAAGCGCACAGCTCAGTTGACTGTTCTGATACTGATTTGTTACTTTGGACAAACGGACCAACGGATGGACGGGGGTCAGGCAAGAGGCTACCTTTAGGAGTTGCTGGGTGTGGGCGCACGAGAATGGCTTCCAGATCTCTGTTCTCCTCTAGTAATCTGAAACTATAATAAAACTGCAAAACGTTAATTTACGTAAAAGGAGGGGGGCAGACACTTACTTAACCGACCAGCTTTTTGCAGCAGGCGGCCCCGGGCTGACTTCACCCACGTGGTGGGCTGAATGCGGTGTCCCAGGCTCACTGGCTTGAAGGCTGCTCCCTCCAGCGCAGACCCTGTCCCCTCCCTTCTCGGGGCACGAAAGGGCCGTGGACCCAGTGGGGCCCTCAGCAGGGGCGCCGAGCGGCTTCCTGGGGACGATCTCCAGCTCCGTCTTGAAGAGCACGGCCGTCGGCCCCGCCGAGAAGTCCTCGCTGCAGAGCTTGTCCAGGTCGGGCATGCTGAGGGCCCTCAGCTCCTGCAGCTTCGAGCGGGACAGCGGCGAGTGTTGGGTGTGGCGCACCGAGGACTTGTTCCTCCTGACGGGAGAGGCCGGGGGCTGGGCGGGGGTGGGAATTCCGGAAGGACCAAGGGATTTCTTCGGGTCGGGGTCCGGGGCCTTGTGACCGGCCTCAGCCGGGGCCTGCCGGGGGCCCGTCAGGGTCACGCTGGACGGGGACTTGGTCATCTGGGGGATGAGGGTGCTGGCTTCACTTTGGCTTTCGCTGCAGGAGCTCAGGCTGCGTCTCAGCGACCTCATTGTTGGGTCACTCTGGTGGCTCCCCAAAGCCACACTGCCCGATGACCGTCTGCCAAGGGGAGGCTTGGAGCTCACCGACAAAAAAGGGGAAGCCCCGGACTTGGGGGTGGGCCGGTCGGAATGGGCCAGGTTCTCGAAAGACTTGATCCTCTGCTTGACAGAGAAAAATGAGGTAGATTCGTGGGGCCAGTTCTGCTCGGAGTAGTAATGTCTTCTGGTGACTCTGACCTTGTCGGGGCCGAGGCAGCTCATTTCCTGCCCTGAGAGGGCCTCCCCTGGCCCTGCTGCGGGAAGGCTCCTCTCCTGCAGGGGCTTGACACTGTAGACGCCCTGCCCGTTGGCCAGGCTGAGGACACCGCCTCTGGGCGCCTGGGCCTCGGGGCCGGGGGCCGCGTGCTGGCTGTCCCGAGGCGCGCGACCTGGGCTGTGCAGGGCATGAGCCTCCCGTCCGAAGTGGCTGGAGAACTGGGCGGGCATGGAGTAGGTCCTGGTCGCTGGCCGGGGCGTGAAGTAGGGGTGGTCCTCCAGCGCCGGGCCCGGCGGGATGCCGTTCTGGGCCATCCCCTGGGGGTCGGACGTGGGGTTTGACGTTCGCTGGGAGGCCTCTGCCCTTTCAGTGGGCAGCTGCGGGGACGCGGCGGCGGCCAGCTTCGCGGCGCTGAGAGCCGCCTGCATCTCCGGGGGCCCCTGGGAGGCACGAGCCGGGAGTGCGGACGGCGGGGGACCTGCGCTCGCCCCCACAGACTGGTGGCAGAGGCGGATCTCACGCTTCTGACAGCTGCTCTGGGCCAAGGGCCCTCCCTGTCTGTCCCTGTCCGCTAGCGCGTCACCAGACGCACTCTTGGGCAGTCTTTCTGAAGAAATGTCAATTATTCTCAGCGGGTTGGTCCTTTCCAGGAGATCACTAGCAATTATTTTGCTTTCTTTGTGGCCAGTCACCCCGTCTTGGGCTGCTTTCGGTGTCATTTGGCTGGAGGCACCCCGCTCGCTGTGCACGGGAAGTGGGGTGTCCCGCTTGCTCCCTGCTGGGGATGTACTGCTCCTTGAGGCCGCGGGACTCGCCCCCGAGGCCACAGGGGACGCCTTGGTCTCTGGTCCACCCTTAGGAGGCCTGGGGCCAGCGGGGCACCCTCCGTTGGGGTCTGAGTGGCTCGCCAGGGGGAAGCTGCTGCATGCACCTTGCTCAGGAGGAGTCTTGGGGGAGGTAAGAGGTGAAATAAATGTCCTGATGCTTGTGTCTGATGCTGAGGCCTTCAGTGACCCCGAGGTGGCCAGGGGCCTCCTGGTCTCCAGCTTACACTGGGGACTCTTGAGGGGAGATGGGGCGTCTGTGTCGGGATCCTCGTGGTCAGCTATTTGGGACCGGTGTGACGCCACCTTGGAAAGCATTTTGTGGGAGGCCTGGGGTGAGATAAGGGATTTCTTGTGGTCTGTCCCCCCAGCCTTGGCTGTGGTGGCTGCAGGGGCCTCGGTACTGACTTTGCTTTTGCTTTTGATGCTCAGTTTCTTCAGCTTAGGACCGGATTTGGGTTTCTGACAGTTACTTAAAAGAGTTTCCACTGAATTTTTTTTAGGTGGGTCTTTATTTTCAAGGTTCAGTTTCAGCTGTGGGGGACTCTCAGCCACGGCGACCCCCTTTCTGTGGCTGGAGCTCATCACCGGACTCCTGGAGTCGGGGCTCCTGGCGGGCACCGCGGGTTGCTCCTTTTCAGTTCGGTTCTGCAAATGCGGACTTTGGTTATTTTTATTGATTTCTTTAAACCAGGCCATGATGGGCCTCTTGGAGATCATTTTTGGTCTCGGTAGCAAGTCATCCAGGTCTTGACTTTCTGAGATATGCAGACTTGCCAGGACGGATTCTCCATTCTTAGGGACATCCAGGACAAGGGAGGCCAGGTTCTCACCGGCGTGAACTTCTCTTTCTTGTTTGCTATTTGGGGTTCTGTGATCTAGCAGCTCATGGTCCAAGCCGCCGACCATGTTGAGAGCGCTGAGGGTGACGGGGGGTTTGTGGAGGCACAGGGGGGCTGGAGGAGGCCAGCTGTTGTCCACAGCCGAGCTGGTGCCGGTGCCTTCCACGGTGTCTCCTGCGCACAGGGGCCTGTGGTTCTGCGAAATCCTTGTGTCCACGTGCTCACGTGAGCTTATGTCCAGGAGAGAAAATGGCTGGGAAGAGTTTGGGCTGGAAGGACACGAGGGCCCAGGCGGGAAGGACGTTCTGTCACAGGGACCTGCCACCGCTTCACTCCAAGTGCTGTGCTCCAGGGGCAGAGCTCTGGCTGGAGCAGCACCGGGGACAGCCCTGGCAGGAGCAGGAGTCAGGGGTGGGTTGGGGGAGCCATTTGTGGAACAAATTTCAATTTGCTCCTCCTCAGACTCTGTGGTGTCATCCTTGTAAGAAGACCCATGAGAACGAGGAGGCGACAGGTGGTCCCTGGTGGAAGCTCGTGGGGCTTCAGTGAGTGACTCAGGGTCAGAAGATGAATCCTCAGCATCTCCATACATGGACGAGAGGGGCGGCTCTGTGTTGTCACCCAAGCCTGGCGGGGAGATGCTGTCTTTGTGGAAATTGCTAAAATTTCTAGAGTAGTTGCTGAGAAAGCTTTTATTCACAGTAAGATGCTTGTCAGGATGAACTGAATCCAATACTGACGGTTGAGAGGCCCACTGTGGGGGAGGGGGTGGGCCAGCAGCCCTGCCTGGGGAGGGGGTCTGGCTCCCTGTGACTGGCTGGGCCTCGCAGGAACTTCCGCCTCCCGTTGGAGGCTGACCCTGAGAACCGCCCTCCAGAATCGCCGGGTCCCCTTTCTGAGAGGATGGAAGTCTTGCCTCAGAAGCATCCAAGTCCTTGATGAGTCTGTCGACGTCAGTTCTGGAGCTCCCCCCACTCTTCGGGGGGCAGCAGTGACCCGAGTGACTGCCACACACCCCCTGGGCCCTGTCCGTGGGCGATGGCAGGGCAGGGCCAGGCTGTGGAGCCGTCTGGGATGCGGGGCCTGTTCCCTTGGGCAGAGCAGACTGTGGGGAGTTGCCAGGTTCAAGGATGCCTGCGGTGTGTGAGGCCTTGCTGTGGTTACGTCGCTCCTCCTGGGAGGGGAGAAGGTCTGGTGACTGGCTGGTGCCGGCCAGAGCGGCTGCCTCTGCTTCGGGCCCTGCTCCCCCTTGGGCAGCTGGCTGCCTGCCGTTGCTGGGGGAGCTGCCCTCTGCAGCTGTGGGAGTCTTGCTGAAGTCAGTCTGGGCTGCCGCTGCCTTCCTCGGGGACGGGCTGCATCCCTTGCTGACTTGAGATCGGTCCTGAGGCTCGGGGGCCCTGGGCGGTGCTGGTGCTCCGGGGTTCTCAGGCCTCCTGACTGGCCCGGTGTCCCTCGCGGTCTTGCTGGGGTCAGGGCGAGCCGCCCCCTTCTGCCCCAGGGCGGGGACAGAGCCGTCCAGGTCTGCGTGGAGGTTATAAATAAAAGGCGGGGTGGGAGGGGAGACGGGAGAAAATAGAAAAGCTCTCAGTTAGAAGGAAATGGTCAACAATCTCAATACTTCTGACCTTTTCAAAAGACGACTCTGCAGCCTAAGTGGAGGCCTCTGGCCACTCTGTCTCAGTCCCTAAAATTACAGAGCACGCACATGTGACAGACGGCGCCCTGCTTTGGAGACTCCAGAATAGATTGACTGGCAGAAAGAAACCTTGTTTCTGCCCTTTTTCCTTCCTTCAGGCTATTTTAAGGGGGGGGTGACACCAGCCATCCATCCACTCTGTTGGCAAATGCCACAGGCGTCAGGCTGCTCCTGCAGCCCCAGCTTCGCCTCAGTTCTGCAGAGGACACACACCTCAGGCCGGCATCGGCTGTTCCTGGCAGGGGAGCCTCCTGCTGTGGGCTGTTAGCCACTCAGCAGTGCGAGGCCGGCTGCCGCCTGCTCTTCAGGGCCTTCCTGCTCAGCGTGGGGAGGAGGCGCTTGGGAAAACAGCCCAAATGCTACAGACAGGGCTCACGTCTGTCCGCACTGAGGCCGAGCTCTGTCTTCAAGTCCAGAGGCCAGATTTTCCCAGGGGAGGAGGGGGCTGAGAGGGCTTCTGGGAGATAGTTGGTCCAACAGTGATGAGGAGGAAGACAATGGAATGAAAGCAGAGCAGGACGAGCACGGAGGCTCAGAGGCACTGGGGCCGATGCACGGGGTGGGCTCTGGGGAGGTGCTGCCCTGAGGACGGAGGCTAGTCTGTCCCTCTGGCACAGGCATCTTGCTATAGTGGGGGGGATGGTCATAAAAAAATGAACATGGATTCACTCTTAGGGTCTGAGGTTGGAGTGAAAAACTTGGTCCCAAAGTACGTCTTCTCCAAATGGTGCAGCCCCCCCCATCTCCCACATAAATCATCTTTCCCGCAAATGGATTTTCCCTCTTGAAATCCTATGTCAGTAAGTAACGAATGATCGAGACTTGGCACTGTGCTGAGCTCTCCATGCATGTCATTTTCTTGGAGTGCTGTGAGGTCGGTGCTGGGACCACCTGCTGGCAAGGGTGGGAACCAGGCGCAGAGCAGGTAGCGTGTGTCCCAGGGCACGAGGCTCACAGCCGGGAAGGTGGCCCACACAGCCAGCCCGCACTAGGCCCCGACTGCATGGCCTCTCCAGGGAGTGCACTTGGCAACAAGGTTGCCCCGTCATCACACCCTAGGAGACCGTATGTAACTCTCCAGAGACTCTTTTTTTTTTTTTTAAAGATTTTTTTTTTTTTAATAGAGGCATGTTTTTATTTATTTGTTTATTTGTTTGTTTGTTTTGTTTATACAAGCACTGGGTACAGTCAGAAGCGCGGGAGGGTGAGAGAATTCACCAGAGCCAGAGCGGGGAGCAGAGCAGGCAGAAGGACCGAAGTACACTGCTGAGGGGAGCAGCGGGCGGCAGGAGAGGTCTGCGCGCCACGTGGGACCCTCCTCTGGTGGCCGGGGAGCAGCCGGGGATCGAACTGGGGCCTCAGAGGCCGCGGGAAGCTTCGCAACCAGCGCTCAACTGCTGTGCCACCGGGGAGGCCCTCTCCAGAGACTCTTGGGGACGGGTCTAACTCTCCCGGGCCCTGTGGCAGGCCCAGATCCAGAGTCTTGGGCTCCTGTCCTCAGCTCAACCTTTCAGAACTTAAAGGGCTTAACTTCTCTGCTTCTCTGGTGCCAACTACTGGGAAAGGGGGGGGGGTGTTTACACATGAGGCAAAAGGAGGGGATTTTAAAGGCTGTCTTTGGGTTCAGATTTGCTCACTGACCAAACCCTAAGAGGCTGTTCTTGTTAGTCATCCGTCTGTATCACCACGTGTGTGACTCAGAAGGGTCTTATCTGAGGGAGATGCAATCATGTGGAGACAGTCCTTGATGTCACCTTTCAAAGTAATCCTCCACTCAGAACCCCTCCAGTGCCCAAAATGGGGAAGAGTGTTGACTCAGCTGTGGCACATCATGGGGTGGAAGGCACAGCAGGCTTGACAAATCATGTGGTTAGCACAGAAGGACACGGGGGATAGGGCACAAGTTCCCAGCCAGAGCAGGTTATAGGGGCACCGAGGTGACTTGGGGCCCAGATGGCCTGTCAGGCCCTGCATCCATCATGCAAGCCTGGCAGGGTCTGGTTACCTTAGCAGGCTGCTCAAGGATGATTTCTGTGGGTCATGCGGTAAAAGAGGTAAAAAGGTAAAAGAATGCCAGATACTGGGACCACCATAAAGTGATTTTTTTTTTTGTGAAGGAAATAAGCACAGGATGAAGATGGCTATATTCCTGGTATATATACACCCACACACCCACACACACCCACACACACACACCCCCACACACCCACACACACCCACACAAGGCTTCAGGGAGTACTGAAGTCTTAGCAGAGATTTTCTCTGGGCCTAGGGTGGTTCTTCTGGTTCCTCCCACTCCCTCAACTTTTGTTTCCTAAGCTTCTATAATAAACATGTACTTGACTTGTAAGAGTTATTTAAAAATTTAGTGACAAGAAAAGGGTTTACACTCTTCGTACTGCTTCAGCACTTTTCTCTGAGTAGCTTTTGACAACTCTTCAAACAGCCACGGAGGACACACTCTTTCTGGTTTCTAAGAAAGAGGATTCATTATTAAAGGAGTATCAATTATTGCTGGAAAGCTCAGTGGCTCTAAAGTGCAGATCGTACAACCAGCACCCACTTGTCAGCGGACTCTGTGTATAAAACAGCACGTTGGATCTTTCCTCTCCTTAAAAAGTGCCTCAGGAATATTGCAGGTGCTCATGCAGATATCTCACCGCATGCATAAAACACACACACACACATATGACCATATATAACATGTGTTCTTAGGAAAATTATACAGTGACTGCACATTTTGTACCAGACAGTGGTCCAAGCAGAGTAAGTGAAAATCTCTGACTCCTCTAAACAACCCCTGAGGTGTGTGACCTCGGATGGGAGTTAATTTGCCCAAGTCACTCCCCTGGTCAAATTTTGGGGCTGGGAACCCAGGTGCCCACATGCTTAACCCCTGGGCTGTGTATATAAAAATTTGGAAACTTAGGAGAATGTTTTGATTTTAAAAAAGGTAAAGTGTTTCTCCTTTTATCAGTTATCAGTTAAAATAGGATATATTTTAAGAGACATTCTGCGAGGGACAGGGAGGAAGAGAGATGAAAACAGGGAGAGAAGAGCACACGGGCCTATGGCGATGGTTCACGGGTGAACTGGCGGTGGGGATTTCACGGGAACACACAATGATGTAAAAGATATAAGTAAAAAAATAAAGTATAAAAAAATAGGATCTGTTTTGATGAACATCCTTTCCTCACATTGGAAAGCAGAGAAGCCATTTACAATAGAAAAAGGAAGGCGGGCTGCTGCAATCAGCCAGGCTGTCATCAGGACCACTTGGTCATAGAGAATGTTCTAACTGGGAAGGAGAAAGCGTGACCTCCAAAAAAGATAGAAGCTCTAAAAATTTCAGAGATTCAGTCATTTAGAATCGCTGGTCCAACACTTCAGCTGTGGCCAGGGTACCTAGAGGGCCCCTTGGTGCTAACACAGCTCAATACTCAGTCCTCACAACGAGGACATTGTATGTTAAGGGATGGAATTGTAGCCAATTATAAATAAATCAGCCAATACATCATGTTAAAATATGTTAATCAGATGTTAATGGGCTCTGTCACATATATTAAATAGAATCCGTTCCTGGCACTAGCATTTACTGGTTGCTCAGTAGGGGCTAAGAACACACAGCTGCTCCTTTCTCAAGGCTCATCGCCTGTGGGAGCCTGGGGTGGGGGTGCAGAGAGGAAGGTACCCACAGATTGCAGCTTGGGAATGAGTGCTGTGACAGGGATATGCAAAGCACTATGGCATTCGGGGGCTTGGAGGTGGGAGGCTAAATGTGTATGTCATATGTAACATGGGGCCTTAATATATAGAAACCTATTTCTATAAGGTACAGCCCCTCAGCATTCAGAAACACTTGGCTAGGTAGAATAAGAACTTCCTCAAGTGGTGAGGAAGCAAAGCATTTTCTGCAGTAGAAAGCAAATTAAAAAGATGTTGAGCTCAGTTGAAAAACCATACACCGCTCCTGGGTGGCTCTCCCCTGCCATTCCAAAGCAAATACAGATTCTAAGAAAATGGGCCCCAATGGACAAGGAAAATGCCCTAGTAAGAGGTTGGCCTCAAAACATTATTGTGAAAGGTGACATCAAGGAGGTGCTACGGAACTTTACCTTCCCCAAATAAAAGCCTTTTAACAAACACTTTGCAACAAAGTCAAATTGCTAACAAAAATTGCCTGTACAGGCTTGTTCAGCCAGTGAGTCCAACTGAAACAAGAAATCACAGTAAAACAGTAAAGAGCCTCACATGACAACACAGACATCAGAGGCCTCCTGGCCTGTCCTCCTGCGTGGTCATCCAGGTGTGCGCAGGTTTTTACATAGGGCAGTTCTAACGAGTGAGTGCTTTCTCGCCACCACCTAGTTGCTCAGGCGTCAGGTGAGCCCTGCCTTAGGCCAGGGGCCCCTTAAGCACTGGAGGGAGGGCAGGGCTCCTGGGAGGGTCCAGTCACTGGAAAAAGTGTTCCTGCCCCCACTGCAGATTGAAAGTATGAAATTTTTCATAGAGAGTTTCACTAACAAGTAGTGAAGTCATTTCATGCAGCTTGATTTTGAAAAATCATGTTTGCAATAGTATTTTGGATGATGGTTCTAACCAAATTTATATTATACTAAAAAACTATGTATTTTTTTCTATAGAAACTATAGAATATATTAACATAATATCTGGTATATTGTGTTATCATCATACATTATGTAACATATAATCATGTAGGTTTCACAAGGACAAAACAATCTTACCTGACTGGGGCTGTTGCCTGAGCTCCAGTGCAGCTTCTGGCAAGTTCTCTGGGAGGTGGTCAGCCTCTGGGCAGTGCAGAGCACAGCCGGTCGGGGCACACCCATCCCCGATGGTCAGCTTTCCCAAAGGCTCCTGGCGCAGAGACAACCACGAGTCAGAGCTTTTCAGGGTCTGTGCTTCCTGAGACATCCCCATGCAGAGGAGGCAGCCTGGTGTGGGGAAATCTGCACCCTGGGCTGGGAGCCATGAGATCCAGATTTTGGATGATGACTCTGGGTTTAAGATTCTGTGGAAATTAGATGGTCTGCTCACTCTTCCCAGGCTCCATTTTCTCAATTTTAAAATGGGGGTGGTTAAGGAAATGCAAATTAAAGTTGCAAAGAACTATCACTTTACACCTGTTAGGCTGGTGATTATAAAAAATAAACAGCAATGACATGTGCTGGCAAGTATGGGGAGAAATGGAACCCACACGCCCTGTCGGTGAGATTGTAAAATGGTGCAGCCACGATGGGAGACAGTGTGGCGATTTCTCAAGAAATTGAAGACAGAACCACCATATGGTCCAATAAGGGCATTCTGGGTAGCTACCCAAAAGAACTAGGTCTCAAAGAGATAACTGTATACCCAGCATGAATTGCTAAAATGTGAAAGCAACTCATGTCCATCAATGGATGAATGAACTAAATGTGGGCGTGCGCACACACGCCGCACACACACACAATTTAGCTTTCAAAAGTAAGAAAATTCTGATGCCTGCCACAATATGGATGGACCTTGAGCCCATTATGTTAAGTGAAATAAGCCAGCACAAAAAGACAAATACTGGGTGATCCCACTTATATGCAAAGTCCCTAGAGCGGTCAGATTCATAGAGGGGAAAGCAGAATGGTGT
The DNA here is from genome assembly GCF_014898055.3 of Talpa occidentalis. Lineage (NCBI taxonomy): Eukaryota > Metazoa > Chordata > Mammalia > Eulipotyphla > Talpidae > Talpa > Talpa occidentalis. The sequence goes on from NW_023604972.1 coordinate 124,066,000, forward strand.
TTGGCAGGGCTGGTGGGGAGCAGGGGAGTGAGCAGTGGCAGCTATTGCTTATGGGTACAGAGTTTCTGTTTTAGAGGATGAAAACAGTTCTGGAACTGGACGGTGGTGATGGATGCCCAACATGCGAATTATTAGTATGTGACCTGTCTGCTCAGAATTATGTGGTATTTTACCAAAATTAAAAATTATGAAAAAAAAAAATGAGGATGACCAGATTTGCCCTAATACCTAGGGTTTGAACTAAAAGATGATTAATTGAACTAACAGTCATAAAAACAGCATGTAGCATGCAAAAGCGTATGCCGGTTAAGGTATTGTTGTTACTGTCAATATTTTGCAAAGTTTTTAGTGGAAAAGCAACTCCCATTGGTGGTTAGGGAGAGGTGGAATCTGATTAAGTGAAACTGACATTTAATATTTCAAAATTTCACTTTAGCCAAGTGTCTATTCTTTTATTTCCCTTTCTTCTAGCTAACATCTACTATACAATTTTTTTGAAGCAAATTTGCCCAAAAGTTAAATCAGATTAATTTGAAATTTACCCTCTGAATTAAGGAGTCATAAAGTGGCCCAAAGGTGGCAGCAGAGGAAAGAGGTAAAATAGTGTTTTTCAGCTATTCTTGCAAAAAATTTGTTTTATAAAATATCAATTATTGGTTGAGGGGAATCTGCACAGGATTTAACTCCACTGATTTTCTAGTTCTGTATTTTCTATTGAGTAGGCATATATGTAATACAAAAACAGCAGAAGTTTTTGGAATGAGATCGAGGTGGCTGCCACCCAGCACTGGGAGTATATTAAGCGCCACTGAACGTGGTTCACATTGTTTTGTGAATTTCATCTTACAAGAAAAAGGTATTAAATAAAAACAGCAGAAGATCACTAACACATTTACCAAAAGAGAAAGCTTTTCTTTAAAAAAAAAAAAAAGCCTCCAACATTCAAGAGTGAACATTTTATGGCAATGCATTCTATATTTTTTCTCATGTATCAATGAAAGTTTGGAGCTTAAAATTGTTATGAGAAAAATTAAACTTCCTTTGTGCAAGTTACAGTGCTGTTCCACATTTTTACTAGGCCCAGTACAAACTTATAAAGGCTCTTACTTTAATAGATGTAAGTTGTTATGAATAAAAGACCTGTTGATGATACTTTTTAAAGGGAGTTTTTTTTTTTGGTCAAGATTTATTTATTTATACATACAAGAATTGGGGTACAGGCCAGAGGTGTGGGGGGTGAGAGGATTCACCAGAGACAGAGTGGGGAGCAAAACAGGCAAAGTGACTGAAATACACTATTGAGGGAGCAATGGGAGAGACAGGAGAGGTCTGCTGCACCATGTGGGTAGCTCCCTGGCCGCGGATGGAACTCATGCTGCAGGGGCTGCGGATTTCTTCCCAGGTTGTGTCTTAACCCCTTGCACCACCAGGGAGGCCCCTTAAAAGGAGTTTATCTACCAGTTGAATGCTACATTTTAAAACACAAATGTTAGCTGAAGGTAAAAACTACAAGAGGAGGAAAAAAGATGTGTTTCTATTTCATATGTAAGGGTAACAAAAACCCCTTTGGCCTAGTGTATTTTTTATGACTATATTTTGGGGCCTATCTTCACATATGTTTATATAAATCGCTTGAACACAAGTGCTGATAAAATACAGGCCGCAAATCAGCTCGCTCTCCTCAGAGAGAAATGACTTTTGTTGAGGACGGGATCATAAACAATATTGGTTTATTTGACTCTCTCCTTGCTAAAGTGGAGAGATATCGAAATAAAAAAAAAAGAGCAATTCTGTAATGTGCAGCCATTCTACATACTTGGAAGCAGTAGTAACAAATAATATTCACTTGTGTAGAATGTAGTGCATCGTAAGCCCCTCGGTGGATGCAGGCCCGCCCATTCTTCCCTGTAATACGACAAGGGTCTGGGCAGCTGCAATCATACATAATCCCTGCAGAAAGCTTAAAAACCTGGGGTCACTCAGAAGCCTTCAGCCAGGATAATCACGGACAACGTTGCTCTACTCGGCTGAGAGACACCGTCTCTGTTTGAACACACTGTGGCTCAGAAAGGCTCGATAACCTGCCAGCTAGTCAGGTTTGCCTTCACCGGCCTTAAATGTCCTCCCCTCATCAACCACAGGCCAAATAACCGTGACCCCGGCCAACCTGCCCAGAGGGGAGTCAGCTCCCACGCAGTCAGCGGACGGACAGGAACGGCTGTCGAAAGCTAGTTTTCCTGGCATCGCCCTCTCTTTCAGGCAAAAGGCCCCACGCTTTCCCACGCACTCCACGTCCACCCACGCGGCACGCACTCACAGCCCAAGCGACTAGGAGAACTTCACCCACCGTCTCCTCGGTGCCACCTGGCTGCACACCCGCGCTGGTCACTTTGATGGACGTGGCCTGGACTCTCAGGTCCAGACCCTGTGGGTCCACGGCTCCATCCTTCGGGCTTCCCGTCTCTGAGCTGCCTGGCCTGGTCTCAGCCTCAGGCTTCTTGCAGTGGGGGCTGATTCGGGCCACCGGTTTGTGCCCAGATCCCAGGCTGTCATTCTTCTGTGGGGGGGAGCCGGTGCTGTCTGTGTTTATCAGGTTCTGGGGGCCCGTGGCAGCTCTGTATTCTAATTTGGGTGAACTCTTAGATCCTGACAGTTCCTTCCTCCCGGAGCAGCCGCGGCCATCCTTGGGGGCTGCTGCACAGGCCAGTAGGTTGGCTGAGCGGGAAGGCGTGTCTCCCGTGCCGCCCGGGCATCTCTCCACCCTGTCCAATGAACTGCCAAGGAGAGGCACCGAGGAGGCCTTGCTGACCAGCGTTTTCTGGGGATATTCCTCTAGGTTGGTGGTGCCTGGACCCTTGGCAGAGGTCCTCAACACATGCCTAGTATCGTCCTCTGTCAGAGGCCTGCTGGGGCCAGAAAGGGCCCCCGGGAGGGAAATGCAGTCCCCTTCACCATCAAGCTCTTCCTCGTCACTGGCCTCATCACCATCGTAGCAGCCGACCCTCCTCTGACGGAGGAGAGGGTTTCGGAGGGCCTGTGGGCTCCCAGGGAGACTGGTTTGTCTGGCAACTGTCACCTGCTTGTGGAAGAGCCCCGAGGCCCGCTGGCTTCCGAGTGCCACAAGGCTGTTGGCCCTGGGTTTGCCTGGCTCCTTGGGAGCTAGTGAAAGTGGGGAGAGAAAAGTCAAACGAAATCAAGTTTTCCAACTGGCCTGGTCTTGTCATCGCACCCCCCTTGTTACACAGGAGCATCCCCACATGTGCAGATGCCAGACCACTGGTCACCGGGCTTAACCCATGAGGTTTCTTGAGGTCAGCAGAGTGGACAGCCAGCTTCCCTCTCGCCTTGTCCTACTGACCTTTCTTATTTATTTCCCCTCAATCTCAGGATTGCTTAATTTAAACCTCTATCATGTCTAATATGCTGCTGGGGTGCAGGCCGGATGCTGATTTCCTCTTTAGGATGAGAATTCCTCCCCAGGAGGATGCTGAGGAACCGAGGACAAAGCCCATGTACTTGAGGCCCTTCCTTCATCTGCAAAAGGGGGTCTTGATTACTGAGTATACAAGTTCCTAAGCATGGTGCAGTGAAGCCTGACATAACTACTGACCCTCCAACAACCCGAGAGTTAGGGGTGCTGACCCCTCCCCACCAATCAAAAATCCACATGTGATGTGGTGGTGGAAATTTTATGGGGATTACACCCGAGGGGAGAAATCGAACATTTTACAAAAATGTAACAGTGACGTAAAAAAGTATACATATTAAAAAAATCCACATGTAATGGATAATTGGCCTGCAGTATCTGGCCAATTCAACCCACCCACAGCTGAGGTTGACTGTGTGAAAACGGAACCCTCCAAAAACAACCCATGGATAAGTGGACCCGTGCAGTTCAAGCCCGTTTGTTCACGACTCAGTTGTATGTATAATCTACACAGACTCCACCCAGAGGAGGGAAGCGAGGCTGCTCCGGGAACTATTCCTATCTGCTGAGTGGAGTGAAAACTAACGTGCTTCCATCTGGGCATTTCTGTCAGACACCAGAATAAGCTCATGGGCTGATCCAAATGAGAGCCAGCGAGAAGCTCATCTTCTGCTTCTCCTAAACTGGGTGGATTTTCTTGTTCAGAAGTTAGAAATGAAATAAAGGAAACCACCCATGCAGCAGTCTGAAGAATCAGCATGATTCCCACACTACCGCGGAATGTTTGTGGTATAGAGTATATTCAGAAGATGCAGTATAATCAATGAGATGCTAAAAGCCCTATTTGATGACAGGTTTTATAAGTTCTGGATCTTTCACTCACTGCTTCTCAAAAGGGCTTCATGAGGGAAGGGACCTGAATTTGGCTGGGATTCCCTTAAAGCATAGTTTGCCGACCCTGATCTGATCCCACTCTGGAAAGAGCATTGAAAAGGGGTCTGGCAACACCCCATAACACTGGGTGAAGAAGGGGACCCCCATCTATTTACTGCACCAGCAGCGGGTCATTAGCCACAGGCTGCGTTCCCCAGGAGCAGACTGAACGTAGCCGGAGGGAGACCCCGGCTTCTGCTCAGCCAGCGGCCAGTTCTCTGCGCCCCTCTCTTGGCACAGCACCGTCATGCAGAACCCTGCGTGGCCACACCGGCTGGACAGCCCCGCCCGGGGGCTTGCTTACTGGAGGTGCTGGGTGGCAGGCTGCTGTCCTCGGAGGTGCTGCAGCCACTTCCTGGGTGCTCCTCGTCCTCAGAGCCGGCCACCACAAAGTCTGACAAGGGGCCTGGGCCGTCGTGGGCAAAGTACTGGGAGAGCTCGGATTCCGCAGTCAGGGCGTCCTGTTGAAGAGAGGGTGGATTCGGGGACGGAGCACAGGAAGCGGGTTATTGGATGGCAGTTACTTCCCACCTCTCCGCGAACACTTTGTTCTAACCGGTGGTCATTCAAAACAGCTGTGATAGTAAACACCCACTTGCATTTACTTTAGGATGACTAAGTTAAACAATGAATGAATGAAAAGGCCACGGGCGCTGCCAGATAATATTTTTAAGAGGTTTTTTTTTTTGGAGGGGTGGGGGCATGATCAGAAAAGCAGCAGCAGCAGATCAAGCATCCCAGGAAAAACCCAAGGGAAGGGATAAGAAAACAGATTGTAATTCCAAGCCAACTGGTCGGCCCATCGGTGAAACAAAAAACCAGGGGTTTGAATCCTGTACCCTGATCCACTGGAATTGTGAAACGGGGTCTCCTTAGGAGCAATTTGCAAACTACCTTTGTACAGCAGCTGCTCAGTTCTTTTATTTTGTTGTGCTATTCTTTTCCTGGATGGATTTTCAATAAAAGAAACACACATTTGTATATTTGTTCTCAAACGAGTACTGTTTTTGTTTCCGTTTCCTGTGTAAAGTGGCCAAGATGACGCACGGGCACTGATAGGAGCTGGGCCCCCAGGCTGGACTTACAGGCTCCAGGAAACTGCTGGGGACCAGCTAAGGGGTCAACATACACCTTGACTCACCTTTTTGGCCAGAGAGGGACTCTTCAAGGGAGTACCTGTTGGGGGGAAAAGCACCAAATTGTTAAAACAATGACACTCAAGTGCTCGCATAAAGACCCACATTCTTAATTATAAAAGAAGGAACCAAACATTCAACAGAACCCTCTCTGCTTGACTGGCATGGGTGGGCCATAAGCACAGGTGTAGATGTGTGCCAGTCTACCCAGGCACCCGCTCCCACCCCCATCCCATCTCCCAAGATTCTGCTCATGTTTCAAGTCCTAACTTGGAAGCTGCCTTCTCTACTATGATCCCTGCTGTAGGATAATTTCTTCTTTTGAATATCCCAAGTATTTTACACTGCCTGTGTACCAATTTCTATATACATTGTGTAATTTAATTATGAGTAGATACATCTCATCTCCCTACCCAGAAGATTTAACTATCATAGGGCAGAGCCTTTCAGAGATCTGACTCCATAGTGCATGGCAGGGCACCTGGGTCTGGGAATTTCAATGATATTTGTTCAGTTCATTGGGGGATGCATGAACGAGGGGCCATCACCCATGGAACTCATGAAAGAACTGGGGGAGAGTTGGATATCTATTTTAAATTCTATGCCTTGGGCAAAAAGATCACGGGCAAGAGATCGTGGCTTAATAAACTCTTTCGTAAATGATTAAGTGGATATATTGGGATTATAAGAGGACAGATATCAGGGAGATCCGGGGCTTGAGCTGGGTGAATAAAGAGCCCATTATGACTGTGCCCATTTTGAATATATTAATTATGGATGCAAACAATCATGGTTGCCAAAAAACCCTCTGCCTTCCTGTTCCACTGACAACCAGCAAATCATGTCTCAGTTCCTTTTCCTCCTGATATCAGTAATATCTCAAGCTCAGAAATGTTTGTGGATCCCTTTTCCGTTTTCGTTCTCCAGGAAACATCAGTTTTGAAACTTGATGCAGTGTCTCATTTTAAATTCACGAAATTCTTACTATCACAAATCTTTTTCTGCTTGATTTTTCCACACAAGAAGCGGGAAATCAAGCCTTTTGCATTCTCTCTTACCCTTCTTGAGTTGCAACTTTTAATTCATGTAAAGACACCCCAGAGGGTTGCACAGTTTGGTGTTAATTCATTTTCCTCTTGAACATGTCAGATGAATTGCACATGAACACATGAAATGCTGATTTTTGCAAATTATCTTAAATTCATATAAGAAGCATGCATGATTAGAACTTTAATAAAGTCCATTAAAAATGCAGAAATCAAAAGTAGCAGCTATGAAAAAGCACAGAATTTCTTTGACAGTTACTTTTACCCAACTTGGTAACAGAGAATTCAATAATATTGTATAGGGAGTGGCCCCATGAGGGAACTGAACGAGAAACGCTTTTCTGAATGTTGAATGAAAATGTGTGATTACTATACCTAAACCAGGAGAGGAATTGGCCTCTTTGCTCTCCTGATAAGTGCTGCGTGCTATCACTTCATCCATTTCCTGCTCGGAAACCTGATTTTCAGCAGAAAGCACAAATTAGATGGTTTTACTTATTTATTTCCCCCAAAAAAGTACCAGAGGACCAGAGTCAGAGGCTGAGCACAGATAAAGATGCAAACTATCAGGCCAAAGGTTTCAACCATCTTCTGAAGCAACAGCTCAGAGTATATAAGAAGGACAGTTGCATTAACTGAACGCTTTCTATGATGTATACAAAAGAAGACTTCACTCGATACCCAGGTGCATTAAGCAAAGAATTCAGGTGCTATGGTTACTCACAACATGGTGATATCTACCTCCTTCTAGAACACTACTTCTCTGTTCAAAACTTTAAATACTTTCAGACCTACATAAAACTTGCCAGAACACAAGAATACTACTCTTCATCTGAATTCACAATTTTTTTGAAAGATTTATTTATTTATACAAGCACTGGGGTACAGGCCAGAGGTGTGGGAGGGTGACAGAATCCACCAGAGACAGAGCAGGGAGCAAAACAGGCAGAAGGACTGAAATATACTGCTGAGGGGAGCAGCAGGTGAGGCAGGAGAGGTCTGTCGTGCCATGTGGGTATCTTCCTGGCCAGCTGGGAATCGAACTGGCGCCACAGAGGCTGTGGACAGCTTCACAGCGCCACGCTCTACCCGCTGTGCCACCGGGGAGGCCCTGAATTCACTATTTTTAAAAGACATTTTGCCACATTGATGCTCATACCTTCCCTTTGCACACATATATACATATTGCTTTCGCTTTTTGCTAAACCGTTTGGGAGTTAGTTGCTGACATCATGACCCTTTACCCATAAATATTTTAGCATGTTTCTCTTAGCAAAAAGGGCATTCTCTTAAATAACCCTGGTACTGTTATAAAATTCCAGAAATTTAACATTAATGCAAAACAGCGGTCTATTTTACATTACATATTCCAAATTAGCCAACTAGTCTAATACTTTCCCTCAGAAGTGCTACTCAAGGCACGTCTGCAGAATGGAAATCATGTGCAGAGTGTGAAGCCAGCCTGTGATAAGGATTTTCCTTGAGAATGCAAATCACACAGCTTCTTTCATCAACATTTTGTTAGGAAACAATGTCACCTGAACTAAACAGGTACACAGTGATGTAGCTGATTTGCATTCTGGGACACAGTCCCTATCTCGTGGCCCTTTAGTGGACTGTCAAGGACCAACTTCTCTGCACAGTAATGCTTTGAAAAAGATACTGTTTGGCAACCCAGAATTTAACTTGGGATCTACTTGTCATATCTCTTTAGTTTCCTTTAATCAAAACAATCCCTGAGCCTTTCTTTCTCTCTCATGATACTGATATCTTGGGAGAAATCACGCCAATCCAAACCCTCAACGAGGAGCTGTCTGGTAGCTTTTTCATGCTTAGATTTAGACTCTATTTTTTTGGCAAAAAACTATCAAAAAATCATTCTTCCCCAGCAGTTCATGGAGGCACTCAGGGTCAATGCAGCTCATAAGTGGTGAGGATAAGTCTTCCTGATGAGGAAGGAGTTTGCCAGATTTCTCCTCTGGATTTGTTGGGTCATTAATGTGTAATCTGTGAGGAGAGAGTTTGAGGCTGTGTAGCTATCCTGCTCCTTGATATATTTTAATGGATGGCCTTAGCAATTTTAATGGCTTTAGTGTCATTGGTTACTCCTGTCTCAATTATTATTTTGGAGTTTCTAACTTTTTTTTTAATAACTTTTTATGGTTATAACTTTTTTTAATAACTTTTCTTCTCTTTCTATATTTATGGGCATCATTGTAGAGCCAGGGAAGTTTATTCTATCAGTTGCTACCCATGATTGTCATTATTTTTTGGAAACTTTTAAAAAGACTAATATGTAATGGAATATATGCTACTTTAAAAGACAATTAGGAAATTGTCTAGAGTTTCTTTTGTCAAGACAGGAACATCTTAAACTTAGAACAGTAACTTTGTATATAGTAAAATAATATTTTGTATAAATATTTGGATAAGCAGAGCAATTTCTTGTCATAAGTAAATAAAAATTTCTGTAAAGGATTCAGCATTCTATTTTAACCTAACAGATAAATCACAATCATATCGTGGCCTTTGTGTGATACTGTCTAGTCGGCTTCACAGGAAATAAAATTGTACCTATGCATGCCCACAGCTACTCACTTAGGTGCCTGTCCCCGCCATAAAGCCAAGAGTAATTTTAGAAAAATGAGTCAGGGAAAGTATCAGCTTAAAGTAATTACAAATTTTTCTTGATACTAGACTTTCAATATCTGCATCTGTTTTTCTAAGTGGGAGAAAAACGGTTGGGGTTTGAAACAAGTGAAAGATTTCCTGGAGAGTTCTATTCCTGCTGCAAACCCCAATCCCATTTAAAAATGGACCTCCATTTCTTCCACTTAACAAAAGCTAGAAACTGCTACCTGAGCAGGTCCAAATCGTAGCTTGTCTAGACCTAGAGGGCTTGAATATCCCAGCGGGCAGCCAGCACTGCAGTCATTATGAGAAACAGGAGAAAAGAAAATCCTTGTGGTATTTCTCTTGGAACAACATGAAAACCAAGAAGGCACATACATTCAGATCCAAATGTATTATTGGCATGAAATGCTGGGGTAAGTGGTACAAAAATACATTAAACATAAAATGAAATCTTGACCAAAAGAAAAATACAGTATGATATTACCGCTAAGAATGCCATGTTTACCTAGGAAGAAACGTGAAATCCAGTCAAACAAATACTGCAAGTTGGTTTTGCTGGACATTTCTCCAACACCACCGCAGACGAGCGTTTTACTGTGGCTCGAAACAGCTCAACGAGTGTGATCCCAGGGTCTCAGGCCACCAGCACATTAGGATTCTTGTGCTTTGTACAGAAACACCATTTTGATGTTTGATTATATTGGCAAGTTAGGCAGAAGCATTTGGGTGGAGATGAAGTGGACCTCCAGACAAATGGTGACCTGCCTTATGCTGGAGAGGGCTTTGAAGTCAGACATGCCTGGGAGCCAGGGCCGGCAAACCACAGAGAGCTTATTTTCTATAATGTCGCTGAGGGATGTGCTAGGTCAGCCGCAGCTCACTGGAGCGCTTCCTAAGGCGGCAGGGGCTGTGAGCACGTGGGTGGCGGATCCAAGAGCGGACCCGGGGGAAGGAGCAGAGTCTGTTCTTGCTGTGATGATCAGCGTGTTAAAAGTGAGTCAAAGAGAATCATGGAGAGGGCAGCAGAAGGAAGCAGAATAGATTCTGAAAGGAGACAAAGGAGAACATAAAGGAGAAAAGTGGGACGTGACCAGCAGGAAATATGGAAGAAGGTGGAAACAGGACTTGATTTTATATTAATGGCATTTACTCAAAATGTTTTTTCCTAAGCATTTTTGAGAATGCAAGAAGACAAGAGAAGACAATCTGGAAAAAAAAAAAAAAAGCTGTGGGGTTGACTTGGAGTTAGTTTTATGATGACCTTGGTGTAAATGCAGGGGCGGACACTGTTCCCGTGAGAGCGGTGAGAGCAGTAGCTTGTCCTGGGGAAAACCATTTACGAAATGACCGCCAGTGCGATGCTAAAAATGATGTCTCTAGGTTGTCTCTGATGTGCACAGAGGAAGACCACAGGGTTTCGTAGCACAGACATCTGATGCTTCAAGTGGCTAACGGGTTATCAAACCACATAGCCTGGGGCCATTTAGGACAGAATCACATTATACTACAAATCATACAAAGGGCACGGCCATATGACAGACATGGGAAGAGTTGCTCTACTTAATGAGCATTTTGTATGGTTGAAACGTTAAATCTCAATCACTGCTGACTGCTGAACAACACAGGGTAAAACTGTGTAGATCCACCAATACAGATTTCCTTGTAAACAGAAGATGCAAACTTAAGGTATCAATAAATCCAGTACCGTGCTATATGTATATTTTCTTTGATTTTCTTAATAACGTTTTTCTCTAGTTTACTTTATTGTAAGGACACAGTATATAACACATGTAAATACACAACATCTGTGTGAATGACTATATTATGGTGAGGTTTCTTGACAATAGGAAGCTGTTAGTAGTTAAGTTTTGGGAGAGTCATAAGTTATGCCAGGATTTTTAACTGTGTGGAGGGTCAGTGATCCCCAAGTTGTTCAAGGTTCAACTGCATAGTGTTTAAATTTAAAGCTAATTTTAAGGGATTTTTATTTATTTTTTTTAAGATTTATTTATTTATGCATACAAGAGCTGGGGCACAGGCCAGAGATGCAAGGGGTGAGAGGACTCACCAGAGACAGAGCGGGAAACAGAACAGGCAGACTGACCGAAACACTGCTGAGGGGAGCAGCGGGCGAGGCAGGAGAGGTCTGCTGCGCCATGTGGGCTGCTCCCTGGCTGGCCAGGGATGGAACTTGTGCTGCAGAGGCTGTGAATTGCTTCATAGTGCGGTGCTTAACCCCTTGCGCCACCAGGGAGGCACTAATTTTAAGGGATTTTCACATTGAGTACTCAAAGTGAAAAAAATGAATGCTCAAAGTAGATTGTGTTGTAACTACCCAAATGTTCTGTGGGTAGCTCAAAAAATTAAAAGCAACTAACCATACAAGTTTAGAAGAGAGAGGACCCAATGGCAGCAGCGTTCAGTGACCCAGGGGCCATGGAAGCTGCAGGCTCAGCGGTGTCAACGGTGCAACACTGATGCTGAACGAAAACCAGTGAGCTCCTGGCTAATTACAAAGGACTCAGGTCAAGAATGGCCTGGATGGATCATATGGTCCAAGACTCTCAGATTATCTTGCTGCAGTAACCCAAAGAGGGTATCTCATCAGAGAGAAACAGCCAGCCAAGAGATACTCAGAACCCAGCACTCCAACTTCCTGCCAAGTTTTAAATATACCAAGAACATGGTTAACATTTTTGTAGAATATTTTCTAAAAGTGTGGAAATGAAACCCAGATCAATGATTCCTTTTCCATGTGTATCAGTGACCTTGGTCACTGTGTGGCCACAAGCTGACTCCCATCCTCACCCTGATGTCCCAGCCTGGGGAGATGATCTCACTCCAGTACACACTGTCCTAAGGATATGTGTGTCGTGCTGCTGGGGAAACAGCCAAGCCATCTACCCAGACTCAGAACATAAGTACATCACCTTTGGGTTAGGGTGCCGGCCGATGACGAGGCGAACAGGCCCAGGGGGGCATTTGCTTAAGATGGCATGGACTTTGCTTAAAGCAGCATGGCGAACGTTGACTGAGTTCACTTCCAGGATCTGGTCTCCACGACTAGGAAGGGAACATGACAGTCAACACTGCATTGAACAGCTTTTTAAAAGATTTCCTTCTGGGACAGTTTCTTAATATGAAATCTTGTCTGAATACTTAAAAAAAAAAAGGAAATGACATGCTTTGCTCTTTGTGTACATGTTAAAAAGCAATACATTTCTATATACACATTAGATTTTAAATTGGCAAAAGTCACTTTGCATATCTCACATTTTCAGCAGTAAAGTTAAATAAAAGTGATAATAAGGACAACAATGAAGGATATGCTTTCTTGAGCCCATTATGGGAGGCACCTATGAAACAATTTGCATAACAATACTCTGAATGGTATCATTATCCCCATTATGGAGATAAGGCCACAGGTTCACAGAGGTCACTAGGATGTCACACACTGTGGAAGCAGGTCTAACATTTAATCATCATGTGAGAGGTCCTCCACCATCCGTCTCTTCTCACCATCTTGAAATGATTATTGTAATATAATTTAAGGAGGAAATATCTGAAGCTCAAAGGTTACCCAAGAATTTGTAAGAACGTTTCAAATTTGAACAAATGAGAAACTGGGGACAAGATGCCCATTTTGACTTGAAATTATAGGGAGAGAACTCAGTATGAAAGAACAAAGAGGCTTTATGTGGGTTGAAGAATGTTCATTTGGCAGGCTCTGGGCATATGGAACCATTCAAGAAAGAAACATCATCTTGGGATGTCATTAAAGGATTTTTTTCCTTCGGTTCTAAAAGTATATTTTCTTTAATGTACTTTGGATGATTTGTGAAAACTTTTTTTCATATGGAAATTCATTCTGATGATTAACTAAAGACATAATATAATCTATTAACAGAGCCCCCAAATGGTAACCTCAAGGAATGTCATTTTGACAATTCCTCAATTGCTCAAGGACTTAGAAGCTTACAAGGGAGAAAAGTGATACTGTTTGCATAGAGAGCTTTATGCAATGCGTGTACATTCTTGTGAAGTTTAGGTGGGCACCACTTCATTGCAATCACTATATCATAGAATACCTAGACAGCTCTTGTATAAACAGAATACCCACACTCCATTCAACTGGCTGATGGAGAAGTCAGACATGCAGTGATTTCAGACAACAAGCATCTAGACATCCCTATTCAAAAGAATGAAATGGAAAAGATTCAAGAGATAAGTCTTAATAAGACTTATCCAGTTCAAGGACATGATTTCAGGTCTCTTGCACCCCGTGATTCTGAACCTTCGTGAGTCGTTGCCAGGATCTCCTATGAATTTTACATAAATGAATACAAAAGTGAAAGAAAATATTTAGACAGTCATAGCTATCTGCATAGGATTGTATTTTGTCAAGTTTGTGAAACCGAACTTCTGAGTCCAAGTAGAACAAAGTCAGTAAGGAAAGCCAAGATCGCAGAGTTCAACCAAATTTCACTTATACTCGCTTTTCAACTTTGCAGAGGCTATTAATTGTAATCCTGGCTATTACTCCAAATAACACAAAGATTTAGAATCCCACAGAAAAATGGAATAGAGCAGAAATGTTCCATGCATGTGTTCACACAGTCATGAACGCTGCGGCTTTCAAACGAACCTCAGGTTGCTCTCCATCTTGGCCACTGATCCAGGGGCGAGGCTGTGAATGTAGATGCCCGGAGGACTGCTTTCCAGAGCCAGGCAGCAGGCACCGATGCCCAGTCCAACTCTGGGCTCTGTCAGAGGGCCAGCCAAAGGGAATGACATCACACAAGAAACATGATTTGAAACGGCACTAACGCACATTCACATCAATGGCTGTTCTCCGCCCCCTGCCCCAGCCCCCAGGGTAAATTCTGCTTTTCTTTGTCAACACCGTCACATTCTATTCATAAATGAGTCCATGAAGAAGCGGGGGCTAACTTCAGATTAAATTATTCAATGGTTTGCTTGTGGCTTAGCCTATAGAACATGCCCAAGTCTGTTTTTCGGACATAGGCAGAAAGAATTTTTAAAAAATTCTGGGTGCACAACTTTAGGTTTTCTTTCCCTTCTTTTATGAGCAACCAGTCTCTCAGTTCCTTCATTGTTCATCATATTCAACAGTAGTGGTGGACAAGGAAACAAAAATGAAGAGGCGTACGGATTTGGTAACCTCCCAGGACTTGTAGTTACTGATGTTAATTTTATTCTTTTTTTTTTTTTAATTTATAGAGGCATGTTTTTATTTATTTGTTTGTTTGTTTGTTTTGTTTTATACATGCACTGGGTACAGTCAGAAGCGCGGGAGGGTGAGAGAATTCACCAGAGCCAGAGCGGGGAGCAGAGCAGGCAGAGGGACCGAAGTACACTGCTGAGGGGAGCAGCGGGTGGCAGGAGAGGTCTGCGCCCCATGTGGGACCCTCCTCTGGTGGCCGGGGAGCAGCCAGGGATTGAACCAGCGCCGCAGAGGTCGCCGGCAGCCTCGCAACCCAGCGCTCAACCGCTGCGCCACCGGGGAGGCCCAATTTTATTCTTAACTATGAACTTCTGTTCTTTAAATTTTTGTATTAGCCCTTGACTTAAGCGAAGAATTTTTTTTTTTTTAGAGAAGAGAGTTCACTGCTTTATTTCAACTATGCTTACCACGTAAACATGCAGTTTAGGCAAGTTATTTCAGCAAAAGCAAGGTGCTGAATATGGCTATTTATTGATAATGACAGAATAAGTATTATTCTTTTTCTTTATATATCTTACATCATTATTCATTTTTTATACAATGTATGTTTTCTCCTCTCAGGCATAGTTCCCATAAAATTCCCACCACCAAGTCACCTGTGCACCATCACCCCAGTCCCTTGTGCTCTTCCTGCCCCTGGCTTGATCCCTCCTCCACCTCCTCCCTGAGCAAGGAATTATTTCTTTAACATGTCTCTGACACACACTGAGTCATCTGGAAGAGCTTAAAGGACTTTGTGCTACTGGTAACCTCCCTTCACTCTTACAAAACAACTCAAGTCTCTCCTTTTGATCCCAGTGTCCACTCAGAGAACACCACATGCTGTCGAGAGCAGATTGTTCCAAAGGAACACAGAAAACGTCCAAACATCAGCCCGAGCACGGAGCACACGCTGTTATTGCGAGAGTGTGATGAGAGTGAGGAATGGGAGGCTCACCTTTATTGAGTGTGACTTCCATGACGATCCTGTCCTTGGGCCCGGGGGCCTTGCGCCCCAGGGATGAGGAATTGCCTTCCTCTGAGTTTACAGCTGAGGATCCCCCACTGACGTTGAAATTCGGGGAGCTGGATCTGCTCATGTGTGTGGGGGTCGAGCAGGGAGTGAGACTTGGGCTCAGCAGCTTTGTGCGGACCGTCAGGACAAATAACCCACTCCGGATTTGCTGAGAAAACAAGAAGGAAGTAGGGCTCACACACTCAGATTGTTTCTATTGCAAAGGTGGGGGAAAAACCCACCAAACCCCAACTGGAAGGAAATAAAGGAAGAAACGTGATAAAGGAGATCAGCGGGAATGGTGTTACCTTAAATGTATGAATGGCTTCTTGAAAGGTCAAGCCCTTTATTGGGATTCCATTTACATCGAGGATTTCATCTCCTGGTGACCAAATAAGAGAATTAACATTAGCAACAAGCTTTTAATTTACTTGAATCTAACTGCTCCATCGGTCCCAGAATAGGATACCATCTGGCTGCCGGTTTGCAAGTCTATGAAATGAATTTTATTATTCCAACCCACTTTCATTAGCTTAGTTCCCAGGAATGGCCCAACATGGGACGACAGTTAATGGCAATGCATCTTCTTTTGCAGCCATTCTGCAGTTTAATTAAAACAACTCTGGGAAGCATCACGAGCTTTTTCTTTAGCCCCTGCCAAGTTTGACAATAGATGTCCTACATTTCAAATCAAATTGCAAAATGCGTCCCAGGTCTCTCTTCATAGTTCTTGTTTAAAAACTTAAACCCGGTGGCGATGAAGCGTGAACGCACACAACACGTGAGCATTCCCCCCTCTATCTGCAAAGACCAGTTTGCTCAAGCCCTGGAGCCCGGATGGTGTATTAGAAACGGTTTCAGCGGTGGAGACAGAAAACTTGCTGAGCTATTACTTCGGAAGGGAAGCTCCATCATGGATGGTCTCGATGCTCGATCTTACGGATGTGCCTCAGGTTCTCAGTCATAACACTGGCAAGTGCTTCTGTGCTTCTGTCTAAAAGATGATTGCCGGCTAATGCGAAACTGTGCTCTCTCCTCTCTTCTCCCTCCCCCAGCCTCTCTTAGATGCAGTCACAACCCCCAGAAGGTGAAGTCAGGTCATTTTTCAAGCTGTTGCTAGTGTGCTGGGAATAGAAAAAGTTCTTGGACATCCTGTTGACTCATCAGAGGTGTTTCTGGTTTGCACTCTTGTGACATGGTCTGTTTTCTGGAATAGCAGTTCATCAAATGCACTACAAAGAGCAGATGAAGCTTGCACAGCAGTGCAGTGCAGGCAAGGGACTTCCCTCACCTCTAACAAAGCACAGGGCATCCTGAGAACACACATTTTCACCTCTCAGAGACGCCCGTCCGGTGCACTGTGCGTCTGATGAAAGGGGCCCTGTCGGTGAGCTTAGCAAGGGAGCCACAGTCTCTGCCTTTGCCCTCCCTTTCTGGCAGCTACAGAAGATGTAAAATAAGAGAAGCAATAGCCTGTTAAGAATCACCCAGCATAGGCAATTACTCAGCTGGCCGGGGGGAGGGGGGGTGTGGTGGTGGTAGGGGTAGGTGGGGGTGTTGGTTTGCTTCCACATAGGGAAGGACAGAAACAGCAGGAGTGCTCACCTTCTGGAAAATCTTTACACAATCTGTCTTTCATTCAACAGGTTGGAAACCAATCCCAATGACTTGCATTTGTTGTAAATGAACACATATGAAAAAACAATATTTAGGAGAATCAAGAATCAAGTGCTATTAACCTTTCCTAACTAGGGATTTTTCCCTGCAGTTGCTCCATGCTACCAGCATTGCAGCATGAATTTCGATCAAGTGAACAATGGCGCTTCCATTATAAAAATGCTTTGCTGGAATTTCACATTCTGAAACTAGAAACAAACACCACCTGGGAGTTAACCCTTCCTTAGAGAGAGAAAGAAGTATTCTGCCATCAAAATATTAAGCCTAAGCTCATCTTACTGTTAGCACACAAGCTTCTGGGATCAGTCTTTTTCAAAAAAGGAGACTGCAAAGCATTTATTAGTTAAAAAAAAAATGATCTGGCTTAACACAACGGCACCTGTAGTTTCAGTTGGCTGACCTGAAAGTCACAGCAATTTTTAAGGTAACTAGAAATATGGTGAGTTATTAATTTCATGAAGGGATTATATTAAGAAGGCGGGAAAAACTCAGAATTCACGAATAAGTCCCAGAGATCTAATTACACCATGGCGACTGAAGTTAATAACCTGTGCTATATACTTGAAAACTGCTAACAGAGTAATCTTAAATGTTTTCACTATACACACACACACACACAGGGTCATTATGCATGTTAATGGAGGCAACAGCTAACCTTACAGTGATAACCATTTCACTATATATAATACACACACACACACACACACATTTACACAATGTCATATATCAAATACATCTCAATAAAGCTGAGAGGGAAGAAAGCATCTGCCTGGGATGTTTATGTGTGGCAGGTAGGTGGGAGGTACTAAAATGTAGTTGACGTTCATGCCCAGTCCAGAGACTGGACACAGACTCTCAGAAACAACTTGATCAAGCACCAACAGATCCTTTAAAAAGGTCTTTAGGGCCTCCCTGGTCTCACAAGGGGTTAAGACACAACCTATGAAGCTGTCTGCAGCCACTGCAGCACGAGTTCGATCCCTGGCCAGCCAGGGAGCTACCCACATGGAACAGCAGACCTCTCCTGACTCGCCTGCTGCTCCCCTCTGCAGTGTACTTCGGTCAGTCTGCCTGTTCTGCTCCCCATTTTGTCTCTGGTGAATCCTCTCACCCCCCACACCTCTGGCCTGTACCCCAGCTCTTGTATGCATAAATAAATAAATCTTAAAAAAAAAAAGTTAAAAAAAATAAAAAGGTCTTTAAAAGATAGACATTTAAAGACCAATATGAAAATATTAAGTCACTTTCCACATATCATCGCATTTCATCTACTCGTCACAGCTCTTCCACGTTTACAACTCAGGTCACATCAATTGTCCAAAGTCAAGTGGCAGGTGGTGAATTGAGGCCAGGTCTAATCAACTCCCAAGCCATGGCCTTAAGTGCTGAATTATTTACTTCACATCTTGCAAGAGGGCAGATTCTTGTGGAACCGAAGCTCAGACAACCACCAAAAGACTGCCTCCTACCTTCTTTAAGTCTTCCATCCTCGGCAGCTGATCCGTTTGGGAAAATGGTCTTGACAAAAATCCCCATCTGTCCTCGAATGCAGTCTCGACCGCCAGCAATGCTAAAGCCCAGGCCCTGCAGAGCAGACGGGGTCCAGGTTGTCAATGGCAGCATTTAACTGAGGGCATCCTTTCTGCTGCAGCATTTAACTGTGTGCTCTCCCAACTAGGCTCAGAGTTAAGCTAACTAGCTGTAAATTCAAGTCTGTGTTCCCTCACCACGTCCCTCCTCAGACCCATCTGCGTTGTGCTCGCTAGGCATGACATTAACAGGGGCGCTCCAAAGGCAACAATTTCATGTATGTCAACTAATAGCTTGAGAGTCATTTCCTATTACGTAAACGCCATATTCATTTTATTCTGTTGTTTCTGTCTTCCCATCTTGTATAATATCAAAATGGGCATTTTTGATATTTGTATACCAACAAGTTATTGGCATGATTCGCTTTATGGTCACATAATGCCATGAAACTCATTCAAAGGACAGCTATGAGTATTTCCTGAAGGGGCTGCTTTTCTTGCAACAGAGGTAAAAATTAGGAACTCCGACCCTGCTGTGTCCATACCAACCAGGGGCTGATGACTCCTCACATTACTGGGGCAGAGTGGGTGTGGCCACCTCACTTGGAAGCCCACAGGAAGGGGTGCCAGGGGACCCACTCAAATCTGTATAAGGGCCACTTAATCAACTCCTCTTTTACTTTGATTTCATGTAAAATCAACATAATAAAAAGCAGCTGTTTAAAAAGTATAAGCAGGCCTCCCTGTCACAAGGGGTTAAGTTGCAGCACTATGAAGCTGTCCACAGCCCCTGCAGCATGAGTTCGATCCCTGGCCAGGGAGCTACCCACATGGTGCAGCAGACCTCTCCTGTCTCGCCCGCTGCTCCATTCAGCAGTGTGTTTCAGTAGATCCGCCTGTTCTGCTCCCCACTGTCTCTGGTGAATCCTCTCACCCCCTGCACCTCTGGCCTGCACCCCAGCTCTTGTATGCATAAATCTTAAAAAAAAAAAAAAAAGTATAAGCAAACACCCCCTGCAGGCAGAGCTGCTCACAGAACAGGCTCACCTTGCCCTTTTCCTTGTACAGCCCGATGATGGAGATGACCGAGGGCCGAATGAGCCTCCAGGGAGACTCCACCTGCGTGGTGCTCAGCGAGCGGGCGGACTTCTTCACGATGTGGTATTCCTGGAAGTAAGCACACGCCAGGTTGGAGATGGTCTCCTCCATCCTGCCGTGGTCTCTGGCACAGAAGTGTACTCAGATTTTGAAGACTCCATTCATCTTTTGTGTTGGACAGCTATTTCCCCCGGCCCATGTCGAAGCCAGTGGCTTAAACCTTATTAAAGTTTATTAGGAGCAATATTAAAGGGAGAGCTCCAGTGGTGACTATCTGTTCCGCCTCTTCCCACATCAAGACAGGCTTGGAAGCCACAAGCACTGGGTCGCTCTTTCCTCGACAGTACAGCACAGACCCCACTTCTTGCTTTCTGGGATGGAGTTGAGGATCCAGCAACCCAGGGGCCTCAGTCATGTTGGAGGCCCAGCCTGTGGTCAGGTTCTCCCTTGGAAGTCACTCCCTGCCTGCATCCCAAGTTCATAATCATGGTGAGAAAGTAGCTCACCATTTGAAGCTCAATTCGCTCACTCAAAAACTTAGCAAGCCCTTATTTCTTATAAACCCCAAGCCACAAACCCAGACAACTGTTGTTCCATAGAAAACATCCCAGTTTCAGTTCTATCCTTTCATTTGGAAAAGAAAACATTTTCCCATAAGCCACACTCTCCCTGTCTGGCACCGGCAGCTCAGTCTCTCTTTCCTGTCCATGTGCACATGTGCGAGAGTAGGGAGCAAGATTCAGAACACAGGGCCTCCCTGGTGGTCTAGGGTTAAAGTCTCAGTGTTACCACCAGGATAGTCCGCCCAAGGCAAAGTGGCCTAAGTTCGATCCCCGGCCAGGGAGCTGCCCACTTGGTGCAGCAGACCTCTCCTGGCGTGCCTGCTGCTCTTTTGTGTTGGACAGCTATTTCCCCCTGGCCCATGTCGGAGCCAGTGTATTTCAGCAGATCTGCCTGTTCTGCTCCCCACTCTGTCTCTGGTGAATCCTCTCACCGCCCCCCACACCTGTCTTTGAACTCAACCAGCTGATACTGGTCGTGGAGCCCATGGATATGGAGTCCACAGATGTGGAAGGCCAACTGTATTTATTGAAAAAAAAAAATCCACCTATAAGAGTACCTGTGCAGCTCAACCTCATGCTGTTCAAGGGTCAGCTGTATTTAAATGAAGTTCAACAGATGGATTAAAACAAAACACAGCCCCTGGTTTAAAACAGATGCTTCAGGTATATAATATAGTCAACTTTCTCCGTGGGATCAATTATAAATGGTAGGTGTCCTTGGCCGTGATGGGAAAGCCTCTCATCTTCCATACTAACAAAACAGCCTGAACACATGACTTCAGCTTTCTCAGCCTCCCAATTCTCTGGGTCCCACCGGGTCATTCTGAGCAGGACACAAACTAGTTTCGTGTCATGGGTCTACAGAATAAATACAGCTCCAGTACAAGTTTTTTGTCCTTTTCCTGTGCCCAACTCAAGCTGCTTTTGGGTAGAGTCAACACAAGATAACCTGATGAGCAATGGTCTCTGAAACACGGGCGCTTAGTATTTCACTGGCCTTAAAATTTGCCCTACAGTGGTGCTGGCATATCACTGAGCAAAATACCCATCCACTTAGGGATTCAGTTGTGCTGTCTGTAAAAGGGCGATACATCAAACATAGGGGCTGACCCAGATGACCGGACTCTGTGTTTCTACAGCCCGATGGCCTCTGAGTCTCCAAGCACTTACAGGTGTCAAGGTGGTCACACCCTCTCCTTTCATTTCTGCTTCATTGTGGGGCACAAGGTGTCAATAATCCCCCGTGACCCTCTGGCTGATCGTCTATATCACAAGATCACCCCCTCAAGTTCTCCAGGGACTGAGTCTGCCTCCAGCGTGGTATGAGCTGTCTCCCCCAGTTTTGAGAATGATGTAATGAGGAGGAACCCTGTGCAGGGTTCTGGAACTCAGAGCTCTGATGGGGAAGGGCCCTGGAGTTGTCACATAAGCACCCACTTTCCCCCTCCCTGCAGCCTCTTCTGACCGTGGCGCCGTGAGTCATTACTTGGAACAGGTAGGCTACCAGGAGCCGCGCAGGCACACACACATTCCCTGCTCTCCCACAGGTTACGCTGACACATGACGTGATGATGGCTCACCACAGGCCGTGGGGCGCCATTGTCTCCTGGCAGTTGAAAGCAGCTCTCGGTTCCAAAACTCACAGTAGGAAGGGGATCAGACGCTGAGATCCAAAAGGGATTTTTTTCCTTCTCTACTATTTTCAAATATTAGGCTGACTTCCTCCTGCTTCTCTGGACAGACCTCACTCTCTGTACCCCAGCTCTAGTCCCAAATGCTCCTGGCCCACAGAGATGGTAGGTTCCTCGGAACATGGAAATTCTTGTTGGTCTTTGAAAGAACAGAAGGTGGTTAGACACCCAGGGGTGGAAACTGCTCTCTCCCTAGCTAAGCAACTGCGACTCTGGAGAAGTCAAGAGCTCCCCGGCAGGGGCCTACCTGCGAGGCCCCGGAGGAGTCCAGCAGCTGGGGAAGAGAGTGCTTCCGGCCATCTCGGGACACCTCCAACATCCTGGCCCGGGGGTCCCCATTCCGCACCATCAGCTCATTATATTCTTCGACAGACTCTAGGCGGTGCACACCCCCTTGAAAAAAGAAGGGTAAAACATGGTGTGATATGGGACAAAAATATCACAAGCACATACAGGGGCATAAACTGGTCGCCTTTCCACCATGTCCATGGTTTTCAGAAGACGTGGCTCTGCCGACGCTCAAAGGCTCGAGCTCGTTGCGTTCCACCGTCAAGCTCTGCATGAGCTAGTTGTGTGTCGAGGCCGCAGACACCAGACTATGAAGGTGCCAGTATTTGAAGGGACGGGGCTGGATAAGGGCCAATGGGTATGTTCGACCACGTTGTAGCTGCGGCCGGTGAGGCAACAGATAGGAGCGAGGATGCGATCCGTCAAGCATTTTCCACTGACAGAGGAATACCACGTTGTCAGTGTAGCTCCATCGTTGGGGTAGAGGCTATTTTTCATGTATAGTCACGCCTTTGTCAATAAACGTTTTGTTAAAGCATAACAACTCCAAGAAATAGACACAACCTGGCAGTGTACAGGTCCATGAAATTTCACAAGGCAAACACCACCCGGGGAAAAGACAGAATATTAGCAGAACCTCAGTGTCCTTTTAATACCACTGACCAACCCTCATCCAAAAGTAAACATCACCCTGACTTTAAATGTTTACCTATTTTTGGATTTTATATAAATGAGCGTGTATACCATGTGCTTTTTTGTGTATCTGGCTTCTTGGTCTTAGCATTTGTCTGTGGAATTGGGTCACGATACATGCTGATTGTTTGTTCATCCATTTGTGTATATTCTTTGTTATGTAAACACACCACGGTTTATTTATCCTTTCTGTTGCTGACGGACATTTGGTTTGTTTCTAGTTTTAGATCTAGAAATCTTTTTTTGGGTAAAGGCAAGATAGTAAACGTTTTAGTTCTGCGGGGCACAGATGGTCTCTGGCATATTCTTAAGATTTTTTTTCATAACCCACTAAAAATGTAAAAGCATTTCTAGCTCATGGGACATGTCTCTAGAGCTGTGGACAGAGGTTTGCAGACTCTGATTTAGAGCTGACTGTCTTGAATCCTCTTGTGTATTATCTCCTGTGCTTTCATTTTTGTTGGGAGCAGACCAAGGAAGGGAGATGCTGTGCCACAGGTAGTCACTTTTACCACTACCATCTCATCAGATGTGAGAGTTCAACTTTTTCCACATCCTTGTTACACTGGGCAGTATCAGTTTTTAAAATTTTGGCCACTCTGGTCGATACATAATGGTATTTCATTGTGGTTTTTAATTCGTATTTCACTGCTGATGGATGAAATTGAGCTTCTTTTCAAATATTCATTGGTAGTTTTGTAAACTCTGTAGTGCCTTTTCAAGGCTTCCGCTCATGGACTATTTTGTTTTTTGTTATCTATAGAAGTTTTAATTTTTTTAGCATTACTATATCTTGGATACGAGTCCTTTGTGGGTCTGTCGGAGAATCTTCCCCATGTCTATTATTTGCTTGTTCACTCTTTTAATGATATTTTTGGATGAATAAAAATTTATAGTTTCAGTGTAGCTCAATATATTATTTTCCCTTTTATGGTTAGTACTTTTGCATCTTATTTAAGAACTCTTTATAGTAACAATTTTTATTATCTTTTATTGAGGTAACATTAGCTTATATAGTGTTTTGTTTTAGAAGTATAGGAGCTCCCCTTTTATAGTAATAATTTTGAAGATACCTTTACCAATGCCTTTTTTATATTACATGCTTGCTAAAAGTAAGATAATTTAAGGAATATTAATCTAAAAAGATCAATTCTGTTAGTATAATTGATATCAAATCATATTAGAATGTTTATGTTTTATGTACATATACACAAGTATGTAGCTATACACAATTTGAAATTCTTTGAAATATTTAAAATATTAAGTTCTCATATACTGTGTAAAGCTTCATGTGATATAATATTTTAATTCATCATAAAATTTCTCAGTTTTTCATGGATTAAAACAAGGTGATTTTGTACTCTTTTAAAAATACTATATTATTGAGTTTCTACTAATGATGGAAAGTTAGAATAGTGCTGATCCAGTTATAATGGACATCACTGCAAGGTTTAGTTTTCCAAAAGCTAAAAGGTAATTTTGTGATATAGATTTTCAAGTACCTGGAATTCCTTTGCCATCAAAGACAATTTTCCACTTAAAGATCATAAAGCTAAGACATTAACATGGATGAATCAAAATGCCAAAATTAAAAGGGAAACTTGTTGGCAAAAAAAAAAAAAAAAAAAGATACAAAATAAGGAAAACATGGCTTAGAATATCAGTAAGAATGTTCCACGAAATAACAGATCACATCCCTGTAGTCATTTTGGAGCCAGACGGCAAAATCTTAGTGCAAATGGCTGGAACCTCTTTACAGAACTCCCTTAATAATTCATGACTTAATAATTCATGACCAGATTAATTTATCTTGGCATGCTTACTCATCTGAAAAAGATTTATCAGACGAAAATTCTTTGTGAGCTGGCAGGGAGGCATTTGCCATCAATCGAAGAGAAACCACATACAGTAGTGTCTGCAGATCATAAAGATATGTGAACATCAGAGTGACGCACTTTAACAAGAAACAAACACCCAGGTTTACAGGACGGACAAATTAGCAGCTGACAACACGAAAATCTCTCATATTCAAATGTCTTCAGACTGAACATATTTCACAGGACTGAATGCAGACCCAGTGCTTTAAGCCTCTTGAACATGTCTCCAAATTATTTCTCCAGTCTTATCTCCCACCACCCAGCTACATGAATTCATTACTGCAGTCTGCTGAGTCTCAAAGGAGAGGACTTGGCCTCTGCCCACATGCTTCCCCAAACCCAGGAGTGTGTGTGTATATATATATATATATATATATATATATATATATATATCCCTCGAAGTTTTACTCAACTTTGCCTGCACCATCACCTACAAACCCGAAAATCTCCTTTCCTCTAATTGCTCGAGGACCTCTGCTGGACTGAATCACTGTTACCATTAGATTACTGGATCTTTCAGAGAGCAGAGGAGGAGAAACGGTTGCCAAAAAAACTTCTTTAAAAAATGTTTTCCCAATTGTCCCTAAACATTGCTGGTGCAATTTGTCCTAAGCCTGGACTATTGTTTTGAGCCTCTTCTGCTCCACCAAATCCTCCAAGGTCTTGATCTTCCTTTCTCTCACATCCTTGCATGCCTCCTCTGAGTGTTACCACCTGGAGAAACTTCCAGATTTGGTATCTCTCGTGCATGCTTTCCTGTGGCCTAAAAGTTCCTGAGAATCTTCCTGTCTGAAACCATGTAAGCGTCTTCTGCAAGAGGAAAAGAGGAGAGGATGATGATAATGTAAATAAGTGACCATGGTGAATCTGACTGGTGGTAACACTGGCAGTTAGCATGTGGCGAGAGCCTGTGGGCAGTGCCATGTGTACCTCTCAACTCCACCGTATAGTCCTTGCAGATGAAGAAACAGAGACCAGAGAAGTCCAGCCACTTGTCTCGGGTTACACAGCCCAATAGAGGCAGAACTAGGAATTGAACATAGCTGGAGCTGACTTCATACATGTATTCTTGCCCTAGTCCACAATTCCTTGTTAGGGTATCTAGGTGTCTGGGGAGGACAAAGGAAGAGAGTGGCATCCATTTGTGGCAGACAGTAGCCAGTCCTGGACTTATTACTCAACTGAATGAGCTGCTTGTTCTAAATTAACAGTATGAACAGTTAGAGAATCACAGATCTAAAAGGTCCTTCGGCTACATCCTCCTTCTCACATCTGTATCATAAAGCCTCAGACAGGGGAACAGGATTCCTTTGAGAATCCTCAGGAAGCCAGGGGGTGGGTGAGAACACTGTGTGGGAGGCAGATCTCTTTCCTGGCACCAAATGAGTGACCTTTGGGATTCATTTAACACTGCAGGTCTCGTCTATAAAATGAGGAATGTGACCATACTGGCTTCAAAGGTCCCTGTATTTCCCCAGAGCTCCACGCTCCTCCCCTGGATCTGTTATGAATTATTGACCAGCTCGGCCAAGACGGCTAACCTGAAGACCCCAAAGTCATGGTGAGTCTCCACCCCCAACACACAGGACTTGCATTATTTCCCTGAGGTCTTCTTTGGGCTAATGGGTGGTTCTGTCCCAAACCCACGCCCTAGCACATACACAGAGGTACACTGCCTAATGATTTGGAGTTATAAAGTACAAAGTGGTTCGTTTTGCTACTCTGCTTTAAAACATAAAAAAATCCAAGGGCGAATATATGGTCCTACACCTGCTCACTTGAATGTGAACGGTCCACTTTGGAAAGCAGTGTGGTTTCTCAAAAGGCTAAAAATGGATCTGCCATATGACCCAGCAATTCCACACCTAGGCAGCTACTAAAAAATACAGAAACACTAATTCAAAAGGAAACCTATACTCCTATGTTTATTGCAGCACTATTTACAATAGCCAAGAAATGGGAACAATCTAAGTGCCCAAAACCAGATGAGCAGATTAAGATGACGTGGAATATACCCAATGGAATGCTGCTCAGTGACCAAAAGAGATAAACTGGACCATTGGCAGTAACATGGATAGAGCTGGAGGGAATTCTGCTAAGTGAATAAGCCAGAAAGTAAAAGATAAAGACCAGATGGTGTCACTTATAGGTGGAATATAGAAAAACCAAGCAAAGGGTTAAAGACAAGCTTTAAAACCAACCTTTGCAAACTGACCATAGAGCTGGGGTTTTATGAGGGGGATTGGAGAGGTGGGAGGTGGGAGCGAGGGAGCACAGCGGACGTTGGTGGAGGACTGTGCGGGCCTCGGTGGCAGGAGTGTTGACCGTCCTCCACCCAAGGGGGAGAGCCTACACTGCCAGAACACTGGCAAGGACGTGCAACAGTGCTACTTCAATATCAATAAATTAAGAAAAAGTAAAATAAATCTGCCCACTTACCTGAGTATAACTGAACGGCCAGGCAGTGTAAGACACAGCAGCCCTCCCCACTGCTTAGGGTGGCAGGAAGAGAATCGGATAATTTATTTTGGCTGCTAACACCCCTATTTTGTCCCGAGGCCCTTTATGTGTGTTTTTTTGTTAGTTTGCTTTTAATCTGTTCAGCCCGTCAAAGTCAGGATTGTCATCTCTTTTTTCAGATGAGGGAGAGGAAGTTCAGGGAGGTTAGCCGACCAGCCCAAGGCCACAGGTAACTCAAGAGCTGAGGGAGGGAAACTTAGTCCTGCCAACCTTCCAAGTGCTTGCTCTCCTGCTACTCTGGGTGTTTCCCAGGGTGGCTGCCCAGGCCGACTCCCCACCGGGCTCTGGGCCCCGTGCCCAGGGCACATCTACTTTCAGAGGTCCAATAAAATGTTTTAATTTTAATTTCCTTTAAATCAGAAAAAAGGAGAACCTAAAGCAATGAATACATATGACTGAATCCAGATTGCAGCTTAATTCCAAAGCAGGCACAACATGTAATTTTTTAGTATAAAGGAAAGCACCCATGAAAACAGACATGCCTAGGACAGTCCTAATAGGTCCCTGCACACAGCCTGTGCTCTCGGCACCAAGGTCAGCCACTATAAGGAGGTTCCTAGGGAAGGGGTGAATCTATTTGTTGCAAAAACTAGCAACTCCATCCCATTTCCCCCTCTGATTTGTTGAACTATAGATTTGCTATTAAATAAGTTGCTCTTTGCCCCATGTTCTGGTAGACCAGGGGTTGTGAAAGGGCTGCCTGAAGATCTATTAAAGTAAATGAGCCAAATACACACAGAATTTAAGTTTAAGCAGAAACAGAGATGTTGACATTCACTTCATTATGACTCCAATAAAGATTTTCATAGGGGTAGCCAGACTGGATGCATCTGCTATGCCCGGGGCATGCACCAGCTAAAAGAGAAACAACTCTGAGGTTTTAATGAAAAAAGAACTTATCCTTTTAATAATCACATCTTCCCACTCCTTAGGCTGGAAGCTATTTCCAGGCAGGCTGTATCAGGCAGAGACTTCTACTTACCAGACAGACGACTCTTGAGCTTCATTTTACTGCTGCCCTGTTTTGGACTCTCCAAGTTCCCCTTGGAGTCTTCAGGGCCACACAAATCTTGGGGCTCATCTGTCCCAGGCATCTGAAATGCAGAGAGCACAGAGCTGATGGGAGGCACTTAGGCAAGTCCTTCCCCGATCAGCAGGGCAGGTGTCAGATGAGGAATAAGGTTCATGCACAGTCCTTCAGATAACCTGCATCCATAAGGCCCCGTGCTGGCAAGCTTCTCCTCAGCATGCATCTCACAGCACAGAACAAAAAATAAGGAAGATTTCAAACTGGAAAGGGCCTAAGGATCATTGAGTTCTTGAGGAAACTTGTTGGTCAAGGTCACCCAGGCGGTCAGAAAGCCACAAACAAGAGCCCAGATCTCCTGACTTATGGGTCACAGCTTTTTTGTAAATGCAAGTTGCAACAGAAACTGAAACCAGAAATTTAAACTCTGTTCTAAGTTTATTAAAATAAGGTAAAATACCTTGTTTGCATACAGAAATGCAACCAATTTTTGTATATTGATTTTGTATCCTGCCACTTTGCTGTATTTATTTATTATTTCTATTACTTTTTTTATAGAGTCTTTGGATTCTCTAAGTATATTGACATGCCATCTACAAATAGTGACAGTTCCACTTCTTCTTTTTAAGTTGGGACCCCTTTTATGTCTTTTTCTTGCCTAACCGCTTTGGCTGGGATTCCTATGTACATAGCAGCACTGTTCACAGTTGCCAAGTCATGGAGCCAACCTAAGTGTCCTTCAAAGATGAATGGATAAAGAAACCATGGAATATATACTCAATGGAATGCTATGCAACCATGAAAATGATCAACTAGTGGCTTTTGGGACAAAATGGATAGACTTTGAGGTGATTATGTTAAGTGAAGTCAGAAAGTGGAAGATTCAGATGTTTCCACTTGTATATGGAATATAAATAACCAAAAGACCTACATTGGCAAAATATAGCATGAATAAATCTTGGATTTAGTGAAGAATTTAATGGTTACCAGAGGGAACAGGGTAGGAAAGAGGAGGTGATAGAGGGAGGTAAAGTGGGTATTGTACAGGTGGTTTGGTGGAGGGTGAGTAGAACATGTGTACATATGAAAGAATAAAAATATAACCCCCAAACTAAAAGAAAATACAGTAAAACTTGAATTTTGTAGTAGCCAAATAACTGTACCCCTAGACAACTAGGTATTCCATGTGCTAACACCCTTGAGAAGTGATTAAATACCTCCCAAAATCCAGCATCACTCAGGATACATGGTGGCACTCATATAAAGCCAGACCACCTATCTATAGGTCATCTATGGTACCAGATCCTCAATGGTGATGCAGAAAAGATGATGCCATCCATCTGAGAAAAGCCAAAAAAAAAAAAGACCAAAACCCCACTTTATTAGACTAGAAAAAGAGACATTTACTTGAAGAGAATTTATAGAAAACTTGGGGGTAAAATTTAGATTTATGAAACTTACAAGATATGTTAAAGAAATGAAATTTAATTTCCTTTCAAAGTTCTCAAGAGAAAAATATGAAATATTAAAACATTCACAATAAAGCAATCCCTGTCAAAGATTCAATGACATTCTTCAAAGAAACAGAATAAGCATTACTGAAATGTATATGGAACCAGAAAAGATCCTGAATAGCCAAAGCAATCCTTACAAAAGAGAGGTAGAATGGAAGCACCATATTGTCAGACTTTAAAGTATACTACAAAGCTACAGTAATCAAAAAGTATGGTTATTGGAACAAAAATAGACACACAGACCAATGGAATAGAACTGATACCAAAGAACTAACCCCACACTTATATGGACAGTTAATTTGTGACAAAGGAGCCAAAAGTATACATTGGAGAAAGGAAAGTCTCTTCAATAACTGATACTGGTAAAACTGGACAGTCACATGCAGAAGAATGAAACTAGACTATTTTATATCAAACACAAAAATTAACTCAAAATGGGTTAAAGGTGTGGATGTGAAATCAGAAACCATAAAATACATAGAAGAAAACAGGCAAAGTATTCCACAACATTGACTTCAATGATGTCTTTGGGGATTTGACTCAAGCAGCAAGGCAAACAAAACCAAAAGTAAACAAATGGGATTATATCAAACTGAAAAATATCTGCTTAGTAAAAGAAACAATCATTAAGATGAAAAGGCACCCTAATGAATGGAGAAAATACTTGGACATTATACATCTGACAAGGGGTTAAGATCTAAGATATACAAAGAACTTGTACAACTTAAGAAAAAAAAACACTCAATTAAAATGGGCAAAAGAGCTACATAGACACTTCTCTAACGATGACACACAGATGGTCAATAGGCACGTAAAAGAATGCTATCACTTACCAGGAAAATGCAAACCCAAACCACAAGGAGATAACGACTTCACACCTGTGAGAACTGCCTATATCAATAAGACCAGAAACAAGTGTGGACAAGTGGGTAAGGAAAAGGGAGCCCTCAAACACTGTTGGTGGGAATGCAGACTAGTTCAGTATGGAAGTTTCTCAAAAAAAAAAAAATAAAAATATGGAGGTTTCTCACACATTAATGATAGACTTACCATATGATCCTGCAAATCCAATCCTAGGTTTCTACCCGAAGAAAGCAAAAAACCCTAATTCAAAGAGATATGTGCATCCCTATGTTCAGTGCAGCACCACTTATAAGAGCCAAGTTATGGAAACAACCTAAGTGCCCAATGACAGGTGAGTGGATTATGATGCTCTGCTATATACACAATGAAATACTATGCAGCTATAGAGAAAGATGAACTATTGCCATTTGCAACAACATGAATGGAACTGGAGGGTTATGCTATGTGGAATGAGGCAAAAGTAGAAGCAATACCAGATGGTTTTATTCCTATGTGGAATACAGAGAAACAAGACAAAGGGTCAGGCAAACCTGAACCAAAACAAACCCTGTCAGTCTGTCAGTACAACTGATGCTACGACCGGGGGAGGCGGAGGATGGAGAGCAAAGCAGGGAGGGGCCCAATGGACTGGAGTGCCTTGATGGGGGGTGTGGTGTGGTAACATACATCTGCAGAGGTGTGACCCTGTATCTCTGCATCAAACACAGCGTTTAAACCAGTGTCACCTCAAATTAGAAACAGATCCACACTAAGGAACACATACATACTTTAAAAAGACAGAACATATATCCTCTAACACTGAGCAGTCATCAAAAAGTCAGGTAATTGTTAAAAAGGAATGCTGAATTGCAACAGGTGATAAATGTTATCCATCACACATCAAATTCAGTATATGAAAATGTGCAAGTGAGGAATGAGAGTCATCTCCTGGGTTAACCCTCTTACTTCCTCCCCATTCAGGGCATAATTGATGATATATAAATTCTATATTAATATACAAGGATTTGGAAAAGTCCTGCTCTCTAAGTTCAAGTATCTTTCTGAATGAGAAGGTGGGGGAGTTCTGAGAAATGAGCAGATACAGGCAAACCGAGAAAGGGGCAGTGGGAATAGAAATGCATCCTGCTACATGAAACAAAGACGAATTTGGTGAATTCCTATTACGATGTCAGAGGCTGGCAGGTCTCCAGGTCTAAATTATGAAGTAAAGGCAAGAATGGAATCCTGAGGCTGATTTTAGCGATTCTCTGGAGGGATGTTTTTCCCAATGCCAAATCGTGACATTAATCCACACAACAGTGCAAATGTGCCCTCCTGGAGACACGCCAGGGCCCTGGGCACAGGAGGAGACATGCAAATGGAGCCTCCAGCGAGAGGCCTCAGGGCGGAGCCTCTACTTGGCTTAAACACTTATTGGAAAGAATCTGTCTCCAGACTGTAAACAGCAATTACTGGAGACAGAGTTAGGTTCCTGATGCTTTCAGGTTACACCACCTGACGCAGCCATCATGCCTACAGAGAAAGGTAGTCCTCAGCTGGCAAGTCATTGCCCCCGTGGTGGCCCTCAAGTGGGTGGTCCACTAGGCGGAGACCAGGGTCTACACCTCCAGGAGGTGCTCACAGCAGGAGGGAAAAACCAGCCCCAGCCTACGGCTTCTGGACTTAGGGTGTTCTCTCCAGTTCTCCTCTTTCTCCAGCACCCTCCAGGTTTTCATACCATCGAAGAGATGATGGAGGTAACACAAACGCCCACAGGAGGGGCTGAGAAGGAAGTGGCCAGCCCAAGTGCAAGGGGTGTGAAATTTTTTATTTTCAGAATCTAAAGGTAGTTAAAAGGTAACATAGAAGGGAGAAATGCACAGCCTTGAAGAACAATATTATCTCTTTTTCACTCCTCAACTGCACAGAAGAATAAGATGAGATATGGTTTTTAGAAGCTATTTAACACCTAAGGTTTCTGACACCCACGAAATCTTACGTAAAGATGGAGTATGTTCCATCACGTTGAAAGTCTGCAGCTGAAATCACTGAGCCTGGATCGAGAGAGATTTCCAAGTGGGCACACTGTACACTGCCGAGCTCCAGGCAGGGCTGAAGTCCTGTTTAAGAAGCCCCTGAAAGTGTCAGCACAGACCTCTGCATTTAAGTGGAACCATTTCCTCTTGTAACAGAAAACTGATCTACCATGGTAGGTGGCTTGTAAGTCAATGAACAGGAAGTAGGTTGCTTAGCTACAATACGTGAGTTCCAGGTTATTTCAGGAAGCAGCAACATACAAAGTGCAATTTTGATTACAATGAATCTCTCTGCAGTCTTACAGCTATTGTCTAAAAATGTCCAAATGCCATACTCTGAGAAAGTCCCTTTGCTGTATTTCCCTCCCCCCCCAGATCTATAGAACAAATCAAATAGTCCTGGAAATGATGTCATTTGGTTGTTCTAAAATGAAATGTGCAAGAAGTTCTCATGGAAGGCCTTTGGTTCAGAGGAAGATTTGATAGCGCCTACAGCAAATAATGTCCTCAAATAATGCAGTTTGTTCGACATTGTTTCATTATAATGTTGATGGGGGGAAAAATTCCACTGGGGGTGGGGAAGCAGGTCTGTGGAGTTTGCATTCTCCCCATGTCTGATGGCTTTCCTCACACCCCCCAAAGGTGTGCATGTCAGGTTCACTGGTGAGTTTAAATTGTCCCAAGCTGAGATGAGTGTGTGTGTGTGCACTCTGCAAAAGAAGGAAGGACAGACCTGTAAGGTTGTTCTGGCCTTACACCCTGAGCTGCTGGCACAGGCTCTGGTTACGCTAACCCGAGCTGGAGTAAATAGGTTAAAAAAGGAAGGAATGAATACCAATTACTGTTGAACATTAGAAATTCAGCATTTTTACTCACAAGTTTTCTGTGACCAAAAGTAGGCCACAGGAATTTGTTGTTTATATCAACTGGCCTGTGGGGCAATTGGTATCATGATGCTGGGGTGCGGTGAGTGGGGTTCCTGGCTCCTTGTGATAAGTGATTTTAGCAGAGTCCCTCACTCAGCAGCACGCAGCATGTTTATTAAAAAAAAAAAGGGAAAGAGAAAAGGAAGATGTTTGCATCTCCCGAACAACTCCCAGGCAGTTGTTAAAGGCAAGAAATGACCCTTTAGACCAGGAAAAAGGCTAATTACAATAAAGTAAAAATCAAAATCAACAAGCAACTATAAACCAGAGACACACTACGGGGTGGGGGGGGGTGAGGAAGTAGGCTCAGAACAAGGGGGGTGGGAATTGTATGGGGACTAGAACCAAGATGAAAATGCACACATTGTGCAAAAAATGAAAAATGATGTAAAAAATATATAAAATACTACTACTACTACTACTACTACTACTACTACTACTACTACTAAAAAGAAATGACCCTTTGCCAGTTGTTCTTATAGACTGTTCTCTGCAGGGGATGAATTCCTTCGTGGATTTCATCTGTTGTGGAACCTATCACTTCCAGGGTCTGCTTGGACTAATACGAAGGACTGGTGGTCCTCTTTGTAATGACTGACAATTCTCCTTGTTCCTACTTCTGGTTTCTGGCCTTGTGAAACTTTCTTCCTAAATTTTCTCCATCAATTATATGCTTCACTTAAAGTTGCAGTCAACAATGCTAAGTGAGGACTTACTGTATTATTCATCAGCATTTCGAAATCATGTTATGCAACCAGGTCATTATATATTAAATAGAATGTAATATAGGTTTCCCCTGCTATCGGAAAGAATGTTTCTATTTGGTAGGTTATTTTGGGGATTTTGGGATTCTATTACCAATTATTCATATGGAAAACCCCAAAATAACTCACTGAATTATAATCAGCAGGAAGAGTCTACTTTCAGTGAATGGGGGAAGCCTGTATAACTTAGCAATCTCCAAGCTAAAGTCTCTGCAGTTCTGACACCTGTACCAGTGAGATGATCTCTCCCTCAAGAAGAATCTTCAGTTTCTGGTTTTATAGTGAGGCAGAGTGTTTAGAATCCAGTGGTTTGACTATGCATTCTGGTTGCACCTCTTACAAGCAATTCAAGCATGTTAATCAACCTCTTTGAGATCTGATATCCTCGTCTGAAAAATGGGGTTTGAATTTAGAAATGCTGATTTAGAAAGCATCAAATGATAGAGGATTCTGACTAAAGATGGCAGATTTCCCTCTTGAGATTGCACTAAAATGACAGGAAGAGGTTTTGAAAATAAACGATGTGCTTCTACAAGGGCAGAGAGAAGACACAGCAACAAAATCCTAAGACAAGTAAGTAGATGAATGTGTGGTAATGGAGCTGACTTGAGAAGCTGAATCCTTAACTGGCACCGGAGAAGGCCTGAGAGCAACCCAGTTTGTGCACAGGACACCCCCAAAGGCTTGGGGGTTGTCCAAGAGGGTTATCTGGAAGTGGGAACGGCGGTAAAGCTGAAGTAGTTAGAAGAAACACCGATACAATGGAACGAGATGGATGCAGGTGTTTCGAGTGGACCTGATTCGGAGGGACCTTCCCAGGGCTTGGCCATGACTGAGACTAACTTTGAAGTGCACCAGAATCACCCAGAGAGGGAATAAGCACACAGAGGCTCCGGCTATGGGAGTGGGGCAGGCCTGTGCCTTCGCAGCTGGACCGTGGCCCAAACAGAACCAGCCTCCAATATGGGACTGAACTGTCATTTCTCCAGTCCTCTCTACCCTTCCTCCAGCTTACTGCAGAGAGGGAGTGTGGAGGCTCCCGGCTGCCCCAAGCAGCCCTTTAGCCAAAAGATGAGGGAGTGGTTATCTTCGTGCTGCTGTTTATTCTAAACACAGGTATTTAAAACCAGCAAGTGTGGAAACATCTGTCCACTCTGCATGAGCTGCAAGCACAGGAGAGAATACAATTTGCAGACACCACAGGCAGAGGCACAAACTGTGTCCATAACATATTAATAGTGTTGATGTCGGGCACTTCTGTGATTATGTAAAACAGGAGTAACCATATTTCTTTTATAGGGTTAAAATTACCTTGTAATTATAGGGTTATTATGAGGATTAAATAAGAATGCATTCGAGAGCACTAGTGATGTGCATCATGGGGGTGTAGTGAAGGTTTAGTTGAAATGAAGAAAGAAGCACCAGCTCGCTGTCCATCAGGACTCAGGGCACCTCTAAATTGGATAATTATATAGACCACGACTATGTCTCCAGACTGTAGAGACACACATTCCAGCTTCACACCTACAGAAGATTGTGGATTTAATTCGTGACCAAGCAAAAACAGGTACCCCAAGAGAATGCACCATCTCCTTGGATTGCAGATGAGAAATTATGGGAAATCTAACCGCGAGGAAGGCAGATTTAAAGGCACATGTTGGAGCCCTTGGTTTTTAGGGCTCAGGTTTGCACACGACACCAAGAAGGATTTGAGGACATGTGCTGGTGCTCTGGTCAGAATAGGAGTAGTAGAAGAGAAAAAACAAAGCGAGCAAGATGGTTTGTTAGCAGAAGAACGAGATCTCTTTAAACCACAGGATGGGATTTTAGATGACAGCTGAATGGAAGGGAGAGGAGGAAGATGGTGCAGTCCAGGGTAGAATGATGTCGAAGGAAAAGAGAAATGCTGGTCGGTCCAAACTCCTCAAGGTAGGATCTCAAGAGTGAGGGGACACTGTGGTATGTCTAGATGGGGGTGACTGGGACCTCCAGAAACTTAACTGAGGAAGCAAGGGAAGACCAAGCGTGAACAGAACCCAAGGACTTCCCAGGGGATGCCAGACCTGGCAAACAAGGAGGGATGTGATTTAACCAATGCAAAGAGTTTGAGGAAGAGGACTGGGGTTGGCTATCCCAAGAGGGATCAGGTTGAAAGGTGAGCAGGATGAGGAAGACCAGGAAGAACTTAAAAAAAAATTTTTCTGGGTACATTTTAAATGGACAGGTTTTTTTGTTGCCTGATGGAAATCCCTTGAGAACTGTATGAAATGAGGACTGTAAAGGAAGCAAACACCAGACATACCCAAGGGGCCCAAGCGGAACTTAATGTCGGACTCATGGGAGAATGTCTCCTGGGTGGAATGAGCCAACTCAGAGGTGGTGGTGGTGGAGATGCCTTTGAGCAATGGCGCCGTCGGCACACAGAGGGCTCAGTGAGTCCACCCCTTACACAGCGCTGGGCCCCTCACGACAGAGAAGAGGATTGCAGGAAAAGAACTCTGCAGCAGAAAGCAAAGGACCAGGCAAGTGAAAAAGGCACAGCGATTCAGCCAGCCAGCCTGTGAAAGGAGAAAGGAGTCCACTTGGAAAGGGTAAACAGAAACTTGAGTGAGTTTTCTTCCCAAGAGGAGGCCAGCCTATCTAATTGCTGCCCCAAGTCGCGTAACAGAAAGCAATGCAGTCGGCCTCGCGACACTGAGAAACCAGAGCAAAGATGACTCTCAAGGAGCAGGGCCAGAGGGGAGAGCCCTTCCCAGCTCATTAAGGGCACGAGCTTCAGAATCATCAACAGCAGGTCTGGGTCAGGAATCTGCAGAGAGGGTGTTTTTCCACCTCAATGGATGGGGAGAGAAGACGCAGCCTGCGCGTCTAGGCTGAGAGGCCGAGAGGTCTAGGCTGAGAGGCCGTAGAGATGAAAACATGACCCAGGCGGAGAACGTCTGCTCCTGGGAATAAGGAAACTGTCGGACGCAGGATCCACACCCGATACAGCACACCTGGAGCCCTAGACTGTCTTCTCAAAGAGTAAATGCAAATCCAGAGACTTTCGGATACAAATGAAAAGGGCTTGAAGGATGACCAAGCTGGTCAGCATGGGAGAAGGTTTCCGCCAGCTTGGCTTGAGCTCATGGGCTCATGGACTCCAAACCATGGCTCTAGGTTGGCGGGCATCTTTAAGAGCAACCAAGAATATTTTCACTGTCAACTTTACTTGAGATTATCTGGTCTCTGCTACAGCCTGTCAAAAGACAATTCTCCATGGCTGTCTCCCATTTCTATGTGGCTTCTGAATGGAGGCCTAGGCTGTTTTTACTCTGGAATATCTCTCTCTTCAAAGAAGTTTGTAGAATGAACAGTCATGAAAGTTAGAGAGTGTCGCAGGAGGAAGGGGCAGGTTTGTTTATAGTCCAAGATAATAAAGATAATGGATCCCACTGGAGCAAAGGGCAGTGGCTTTGCTTCTAGTCCATCATAAATGGTGTAGATGGCCAGTGCTGGGGGTTCCTCGGTGATGATGCAGATCCACTGTGTGTGCCACTAGCTGAGCTCCTCTGCACTATTCCCATGGGGAGCAGGGGCTGAAGGGGAACTTATGCAAACATAAAGCTCTAAACTGGGATAGAGCCCTACACTGGGATGGGAGAAAGCCAATAGTTAGTCACTGTGCCACGATTCATGTTTTTGACCCAGAAATCTCATCCCTCCTGGCAGCATCTGTGAAACTATAAAATCTCAAACTTTTTACAATTCTTGGCATGGTCTTTGGCAAAATACGGTGCTGGGGACAAAATTTTCTTCTGGTTCAACTGCATAAGAGTTGGGGATTGGTGCATTTTTGTAAATGTCAAGACTCGGGGGGAGGGCACTAATGTG
Organism: Talpa occidentalis; assembly: GCF_014898055.3. NCBI lineage: Eukaryota > Metazoa > Chordata > Mammalia > Eulipotyphla > Talpidae > Talpa > Talpa occidentalis. The sequence goes on from NW_023604972.1 coordinate 124,104,334, forward strand.
TTCATACCATTGTAAGTCCATTTACATTTCACTAAAAAGTGAAGCAGACAAGAGACTTGCTGTTGATCAAATCCAACTTTCCTGGAGCTGAAAGAGTCTTTGTTCCAGTGGAAAACAGTCCAGGCTGCAGAGGACGAGCAGCACCACGGATCTCACTTGCAAAGATGGAACAAAGTAAGAACTAGGAGAATCGAAGGAGCCATTGAGCCTTTGTTATTTAACTCAATAGGTCAAGGAAATTTAAGTTTAGATGGTAATTAAGATTTTCATGTCCTTGAATTACAACTTGCAAGGAGATTTGAATTTGTTGGCACAATCATCATCTGAATATCATTATTGTTTTGACATTTTATCTCATTTGCTGAGCCTTTGAAAGGCAGCACTGGGCCTTCTCACTAGCAGTGATTCCTGACGAGAAACTGCATAGGGGTTGAGTTTTAGCTTCTGGCAAGTTTTAGTCTTCTGGGGGTGGAAACAAACTATTATTACCCACAAGACTGGCCCTTCGGGTACATGCTAAAAGTCTAGTAGTTAGAAAAGTCCTCTAACTGCTGTCCAAATCATTTATGAATCCCGAACACTGCAGCTGATAGAACACCGAAGTGCTGAGCATCATGTCTTCCTCAGCGAACTCTTGGAGCCTCACAAACAAACTGAGCAAAGCGTGGCTTTTATCTCTAACCATTTCCCTTGCACAAGCATATCTGTTCCCAAGGAACGCTGCGGGAGGGCGGGCTGCACCCTGTTCATGCCACGTTTTTACAGTTCCCAGCACTTGGAAAAAAAAATAATCTGCAGATGTGACAGAAGACACCCAAGCTCCAAGTCCCTGGGAAGCTTTGTTGGCTGATCCCCCGGGCGGTATCTACTGGACAGTGGAGCAGGGCGATTTCCCTTTCAGGCCTCCGGCACACTGAGATTATTTTTAGGCTGCCAAAGGAAGCTTGTTTTCCAAATCCCTGGGGCAGATGTTTGAGTGACCAAAGGAGGACCAGATGGCTATCAGAGAGGCCAGAGCTGGGAATAAATAACCATTCAGAAAAAGGGAATCAGAATGACCATAAATCAGCCCGAAGTCGCAAGAAGCCTGTGAGCTGACTGCAGAAATTAAAACACAAATGGACGGCTCTGCTAGAGGCACTGCTTCCCGACAAAGAGGTTAACTCAGAACTGAAGAGAACAGTGACACTGGAAAGTCAAACCTGCTGACCGCAGCAGGCTCAGGGCCAGGCACGAGAGCACACAGCCTAGAGCTGTCAAATGCATTCAGGGGGAGGCGCCGGGGCTGCTGGCCCTACTGGAGTCCCCTTCTGGTTTCCCCGCATTTACCATCCCCAAACAATTTGAACAGGCTTGATATCCTTTGGTGATGATTACTTGGCTAATTTTTTATGTGGAAGAATTAAGTAGATCTCCAGGTCTCTTGGAAAGTTTGGGCAAAGGACATCTTTAAGGGTATAGAAACGTAATGACTTGTGGCCAACATCTGCTCCTGGGGTCCCGGGTACGTGTCACGTTCCCAAGGAGAACACAGTGTCCTCAAGTGACTCTCAGTTCTTCAAAAATAACAGGAGATGCAGACAGCAACAAGGGGTATCTCCACATGTCCCTCCTTGGTGTGACTTTCCAACTGAGAGGAGGCCAAGTGTGACATTCTCCATGAAGCGCAAGTCTCTCCCTTGTCCCATGTTCCTGTGATAGAGGAGGGGAGAAGCTGGGGTGGAGGCCTTCTGTGGTCTGCGGGCTGCTAAAGGCGGAGCCTTGGGCCATTTCTCAGCAGGAGCTGGCTCCCTGCTCACACAGACCTATCTCTGGGAGGAGGACTATGATATACTCAAGCCCAAACTCTGGAGGAACATTGTGTGTGTGTGTGTGTGTGTGTGTGTGTGTGAGAGAGAGAGAGAGAGAGAGAGAGAGAGAGAGAGAGAGAGAGAGACAGAGAAACTTAAGCCATACCAAAAGAGAGGTGACAGGGCTGTCAAAACAGAAAGGCATGTGTAAGAGACCTCAGGAAGAAAGAGGAGGATTGGCAGGAAAGGCAGGATGAGTTGTCTGAGGGGCCCCAATACACACATAATGGTCAAGTCCAATCAACAATAAAGGCAAACGCGCCAGAGTTTTTCAGGGCCTTTTTTCCTATACAAATGGTGAGGAAGGTCTGTGTGGTCCTGTGTCTTGTCACAGACAGGAATTGCTCTAAGTGGACATGCCCTCCAGGTAGGCTTTTGATGCAGAGAAGCAGTCATGCCGGAGACACTGTGATTAAATGTGGGTCTGCTTGTTAGTTCCAGGCAGCACCATGAAGCTTTCTGCTGCCTTTCAGAGCAACATGGGCTGGGCCCTGAATTCTGCATTTTTTAGGAGGGCTGTTGAATTCACGCTGACCTGCCCGCAGACATTTCCAAGGGCACATGCTCCCTGACAAGCCTGACAGGAAAGCCCAGATGTGCTCTGTGGGGCCCATAAGGCAGGTGTGGAAGGAGCTGCCCTAGGCTTTACAGAGGAGTTGGCTGCCTGGGGCCACACCTGGCTCCACACCTGCTTGTGTCAAGTTTGCTGGAACACAGTCCTGCCTGTGAGCTCGCCCACTGCCTGTGGCTGCCTCTCACATGAACACAGAACCAGCAGTGGCAAAGAAACAATTTGGTCAGCAGAGCTTGATAGGTTTACGATCCAGCCTCTACAACCGCCAACCTCTCCTTATAAGAAGAGGTCATACCTGAGCACTACTGGTGTCCCCACTTCCTTTCCTACTCCAAGTCACTGTGAACAAATGTAAGAGTCTCAGGAAACATAACTTAGTAAGTTGAAGGGACAGTGCTGACAAGAAGGAACATCTTAAGGAAGCAGCTACTGAGGTCAGGCTTGCTGGTCTACCATGGTATTTCCTCTGCAAATATCCCTGTCCTTAAGGCCTTTGATCTTTAAATTTCATTTTTAAATGACAGCAACAAGAAACTCATTTGAAATAATGCCCCAATTTGCTAAGTGTCATAGGATTATTGGCCACCATTTAAATTCGCCAGTCAGATTACTTTGTCCATAAATATGCTGCTGGGAAGAATTGGTTGGTTGGTTGGTTGCTGTTATTATTGTTGGTAGTGATGGTGGGCGGGGGGAGGAGAAAATGACTACAGAGAAGAAAGAAGAGCTTCTTGGAAGCCTGGAACTTCTTAGGGAGAAGGGGAGACTGCGGGTACCTCAGTGGGGGAGTGTGAAGAGTTTGAGGAATCATGGTTCTGGAATCTATGAAGAAAGGAACCAACAGACAAGGAGGTGGGGTAACAGGAGCGACAGGTTTCAAAGGTAAACAAAACCCCATTGAAAATATTGCTTAGGATTGGCCCTGCCTTATAAAAACACAGGTGGGAGGAGTGAAACTTGTTTCATCCTTCTCCTTGACCACCAAGGAACCCTTGCTCCTAGAAGACCACAGACTGCAGCTGACAGGCTGGCCCTGCTCCCCTCCTACGCTGGTCAGCCCCAATGCTGCCCGCCTTCTAGAACACCATGGCCACTTCCTCCGCCCCGGCTCTGCTGCCTCTCAGGGAGGCTAAGCAGAGGCCCCCAGCCATCACCTCACAGCTTCTGTCTTTTTCCCATCCAGCTCTTCCTCTGCCTCACTGTTTGAGAAACCTTAAAACAGAAACTCTGGCCCCTGTCAGTCAACTTGAACCACCAATGAGTAACAGGACTCAAAAAACAAGCCCACATTCCTTAGCTTGGGACCGAAAGTCCAGGTTAAACACTTGCTCTACAGACCCTGTTGGTCTTTGAATAGGCCCGAAAATTTCCTATCTGAGGACCATGGTGCATGTACTTTTCTGCTCTATAATGTCGCCCATTTCTGTGGGTGTTCCTGTGGAAACCTATGGAATATCATTGCCCCCATCCCTGGAAGGAACGAGATGTCCCCTCTCTAGGTCAGTATAGCATATGGCTCGTAAGGATTTAATGTACAGAAGGGGGGAACAGGAAAAGGAAAGACAACTATAATTCAGTATGGAATATAATAAATGCTGCAAGAGGAAGACTATTCTCTCTGTATCCCCCAGAGCACCCAGCACAGTGCTCCTATGGATGGCAGTGCCAGGCTGGCTGCAGTCCAGAGTTGTTCCTGGTAGGACTGAGCTTTGGGCAGGGCCTTGTTCTCAACTCGTGAGGCTGTATCTGCTATCAGTGGAAACAGGGGGAATTACAGATGTCCACTTTGGGTGTTGAAAGGGGTATTTGATGGGCACCTATCTGCCTCCACTAGCTTAAAAGATAATCCCACAACTATTAAGTAAATATGGGTGCACCTCATTTTATTGCATTTTAGTGCACCTCATATAAGTTGTGTTTTTCAGGAGACCCCCTCACCCCACAATTCCCTGAAGGCTCACATGATATTAGCAATTTTTTGGCAATAAAATATGTTTAAGTGAAGATATTATTAAAGCTGTACATAATGCTATTGAACAATAAATTGATGACAGTTATGTTGTAAATATGGCTGTTATATGTGCTGGGAAACCCAAAACAAACATATTGTGTGTGACTCACTTGATGGTGAGTCACTTGATGGGGGTACTCTAGAACCAAACCCAGAGTATATCAGAGGTGTGCCTATATATTCGTTTCTAGAGAAAATAAGTGTGAATGTCCAAACAAGAGCTTTACCAATGGATTCTTGCAAACATCTACCTGTTCAGAAGTCAGAAGGTATTGTCCTGATTTTAAGGCTAAAGTGTGAGAAATAGGCAGATGAAACTGGCCATCAGAGAAAGCAGAGATGACAGGAGGCTGGAGCAATCAGAGAAGTTATTTGAGGGATGAAGGGCATCAGAATCTTGCTAGTCAGGAGGGGAAGGCAGGCGCTCTCTAGTGAAGGAGTAAGGCAAGATCAGAAGGGGGAGGCATGGACTTCCTTTTCTGCAAATGTCTGAGCTAAATCTGTACTTGGGTAAAAAGCCAGGTGAGCAAAAACATGCTCGCAAGCAGCAAATAAAAAGCAGGGCAAGCAAACAAGGTAACAATAGAGGGAGGAGGGGAAAGAATTCTATTCATTTTAAACGACTCAAGTTCTTTGAGAAATTTCTGCCCTGTATTCCATGGGTTGGGGGCAGAGGTTGGGTTGTTCTGATCTTTTTTTTTTTTTTTTTTATTATTTGTAGAAGAACCAGGGTATAGGTCAGAAGTGTGGGGGGTGAGAGGATTCACCAGAGACAGAGCGGGGAGCAGAACAGGCAGACTGACTGAAATACACTGCTGAGGGGAGCAGTGGGCGGGACAGGACAGGTCTGCTGAGCATGGGGGTCAGCTCCCTGGCAGGGCATTGAACTCAGGCCTTACTGGTGATAGTGCTGAGACTTAACCCTTGAGCCATGAGGGAGGCCCTGCCCTGCTCTGATCTTAGATTTTGCTTTGTTTTTATTTCCAGGCTCGTACTGTGTTGCTTAAGATGTGGTTAAAAAGAGAAAAATAGCAAAATGCTCCAAATCTTCCACTGCCCATGAAGTCTTCAAGGGACGGGGAGAGTGAGTGCGTGAGGGGGTGTGTTTCCAGCACTCAGCACCTCTATGTCTAACTCACCTAGGCACACAAAGATGATTTCGTCTTTTACCTAAGAAACCCATTTGCAAGACTGGAATTGAGAGCAAGCGGGGTCCTGTTTGTCTGGACAGTAAGGACCCGGCTTGCGTATATCAGCACCAACCTGTTTACAGCCTCAAGACACACACCTCTCAGGATGGAGCCTTCCTGAAGCTCACAGATAAGTTCTCCTAAGATACGTGGTCAGATGAGTCACACCCTTGGCTTTTTCGCCCTGGTAAGTGCCATCATTTTGTCTGAGGCAGAAGAAAGTTTTGTTTTTTTTTCCGATCTACCATTTTCCTTTAAGCCTTAATATAGTCTTCTTGCCATCAAGGTGCAGGCCCCAAGGATATGCAAGAGGAAATGAGTAAGTGTGACAGAAGAGGAAGACTGGGCAGGGCGGAAAGGCTTCTTGGAAGACAGTGATGGGATAAGCAGGCGGGAAGCAACTGTCCCAAGGAATGAGGTCACCTCATGGCTTCTACGGTGTTATTTCGTAAAAAGAAATTAATTTGGAGTAACTATTACACGCTCTACTAGCCCATACTATTTGCACTGAAACATGAAGGCTTTTCTTCAAATCTAGAAGGTGGTAATAAAGCTGCCTCGGTATAAAGGGGTTTCTTGAACTGTATTTTGTGATGCGGCAGCCCGTGACATCAGCTGTGGAAGATTCAGAGACCATCGCGTCCTCCCAACTCCGCTTCAAAAATTACAACCCTAAGCTGCACTAAAGTATGGTGTGCTGTAGAACAGGAAACATCTAAAATGAGGTCAAATCCATACAGGTCCTAGTACATTCCGCCCATACTTTAAGGGACCTTCCTTGGGCCCCCTCCCGTGTGCTCACCCCACTTTGGAGACCACCCTGCAGCAAGTCTGTAGAAAACATTCTTTGCTTATCTATGCAAATCACACGAGAGCTGTTGACTTCCCTGAGAAATGCAAACTGTGCGGATCAAAATGCTGCAGGCAGCCAGATAGCGAGTTGGAACAGGCCCTCGAAAAAGTGCCTCATTTAAACTTCAGCAGTTTTCTGGGCAATTCATCCAGGTCAAATCATCATTCTTATCTCATTTCCCCCCACCCGCACCCATTTAAATCATCACTTCATCTCCTTAAGTATGAAACCAAAGCAAACCCCAACCATCCCCAAATTTAAATCTTATTTTCTTAGACAGGCAGTAATTGCAGCCTTGCCTGTCTTGTCTGACGCTGCCAGTTCTATACACAGAGCAGCTTCACCTCCGCCAGCTGAGTGCTGCTTAAGGGTCATCTAGTGAATGGAGCCCTCCAAGGGGAAGTCCAGGCCTCCAGGGGTAAGAGGGCAGTTCACAGAGACAGTGGGGAGAAAAATGCTGGCTCTTTGGGTCGTGGATCAGTGTGTCTTGCTGCCTGTGGCAGGTTGTGCAGGAATAATACAGCTTTAGCCTCTACCGCATCTGTCTATGTCTATGCCGGAAACCTGTGTCTGCAAAGGCAACCAGGACCACATGCAATAAGGAGCTGGGGAGGGGAGATCCGCTCTTCTAAGTTTTCCATGTGCACCGCCAAGACCTTGGGCCTCAACTCCAGCCCCAAACTAGACAGGAGGGAGGTGGTAGGCTGTTGGGGGTCAAGCCTCCTCTTATCTCAAAGCCAATCTCAGATAAATCTTAGGCCCCCAACCAGGAGATGCTGGGGAGTCTGCCTTTTGGTGCCACCTCACGGAAACTGCCCCATGGCCAGCACAGGGCTGTGCCTGGACCGGCTGCTTCCGTCAGCAGCCGCTGCCCACAGGTTGCTTTTCAAAACCTGGATGAGCATGAGAATCACTGGGGAAGCTTCTGAAAATAGAGTCCTGGTCGCCACTCCACTGAGACCTGCCAAACGGGGGTCTGCAGCTGGGGACCCTGAGATCTGAGGGCATTTTAGATACAGGGAGTGGAGCTGGCAATGCACACTTTAGTGTCTGCCCCACACACTCACCTGGCGTGCTGAGAAGGGCCGTAAACACTGGATTTAGCGCCTGAGCGCTTTTGCTTTTCCCTCACAGCCACCTTGAACTTCCTCATCTATGGGGACGAGTCTGCCATCACTGGGCCTCAGCAGCCTTCCCTCTCTCCATGCGTTTCTAGCCTAACTGATGCAAGGTCTGGGCCAGCCAGTCCCCAGGTCCTTGTTGTCTCGCATGTCACTATCCTTTTTTCAGAACCCACATTGCCCAGAACTGCCGTTCTACATTCTGTTCCCTGCTGTCTTTGTGGCTCGTGTTTTCACTTAGATCTCCCTTATTACTGCACCGACCCCCTTGGGTCGTGGTGGTTGTCATCCATTTGTTAAAAATCAAGCCCTAATTTCCCTTTCCAGATGCTCACAGCTTTTGAGCCTTCACCAAATAAACATAAGAATTGACTCATTTGTTAATGAGGTGCTACCACAAATGTCCTATTTTAAGGGAAGGTACATTGTGTTCCCACAATGCTGTACTTGGAAAAATGGTTTCTGTATCATTGATATTCCTACCCCAGATGGAAACTTTCAAAAGGGAGAGGCAGACAGACTTTCTGGTTTAAAGACACAACCAGTAGGTACCTACTATGTACTGTGCCCATTTTGAGTTCATGGTGTGCTGGGTAAGACAGGCAAGTAAGAGAGAAAAGGACATGCAGGGCATTAGGAAATGAGAACAGCCATCTACTTCTGTGCCCACATCAGCCCAACCATCCACCTGTCCCTCCCATGATATAAAATGACAATGACAGTGAGCACTTGGATATGGATCAGACACAGGCCTTGTCCCATAACAGGGAATATGACATTAAGCAAACCATCATGAGTTGTTTTAATCTGTGTTAAGGATCATGAAGGAAAATACAGGGCTTATTACATGCTAGGGGCTAAAATATGAAGGATGTGCATATCCAGGAAGACTTCCTGGAAGAGGTGAGTCCTGAAGTTGGATAATTCAGAAGTGGAAGCCTAGGGAGAAGGGAAGCTTATTTCTCATCCAGGCGCAGACTGAGGGCACCTCTAGGCAGTAGCTGCTATTGTCCTAAGCTGAGGGGGCCCTCAAGGTTCTTCAGCAGTAGGAGCCCCCCGTTGCCAACATGAGCAGCCCATCTTAAAATCCTCTCCATGAGGTTTTAGAGAAAGGACATTTGCTCCCCTCACTTAAAGTTCAGAGAGCCATATACCAGTCTGTCCCTCTATAAATAGTTTCACACCGTGAAGTTCAGATTCCAGACACTTCCCGTCTTAATCCTAATCACATGAGTACATGCTCTCTGTTCTTTGCATTAGGCTCTAAGTTTGATTCAACAGAAAAATCTAGACAGGCACCCACCAAGAGAGAGCCCCCCCCACAGGCTGCCTTCCAGTCTTCAAGATCCAGGTGCTTTAGAGCCCCACTACCAATTGCTCAATCCAGATCAAACACAAGAGGTCTTCTCCTTTCTTTCTATATGTGGATTAACATCTATCCCTCAGGAGGCCGACTTTTCCAGAAGACAGTGATTCCAGTTCCCAGACCTCAGGCTATTCCACAAACAACCAAGCAATCAAGCACCAACATCGGACTTACAGACAAAGCTCGGCTTCTCTTCCCTCTGGAGTGATGAGGTCTTTATTCCTTCTTACACTTAATACCAAGATTTTTCTCCAAGATTTTCCCAAACTGCTGATTCTGAAAATGTTAGAACTGATTCTCTTGATGCCAAAGGAAGCCGGAGACAGGTTTCCTGATTGATGTGCTAAGCAAACCCTTTCGAGCTGAACTATGACAATTGCACATTTGGCAAAGAGAATCATTACCTCCATTTTTGGTTAAAAAATATAAAAAGAGACAGGCTCCCAATTACTTAAGAGGTAACACCCATTTCACATGCTATGATGTTAAAACTCTATCCCTTCATTTTTAAAAGATCAGAGTGTGGGATTTTTTTCCCCTAAAAAATCTCATTTTTAAAAAGATGAGCCGTATCTGTCCTTGAGAAAGGACTCACACTGTGGACTCACCAGGCACAACACATATACCCCTCCTAGGCCGGCGGGCTCTGCCGCCTCTCTAGACTCACACTTCAGCCTGAGTCCAAACCACTCGGAGGTCTTATTATAAAACATTGCTGGATGTCACCTTGGGTTTCTGATGTGACATGGTCACATGGTCACATTTGCATTTCTCACAAGTTTTCAGGTGATGCTGATGCTGCTGGTCCGGGGACCACACTTTGAGAACCACTGCTCTCTGGACAGCTTACGTCTGAATATGGCTGGAATACAAGGTGCTATTGGATACTGGGGGTCCAAAGGGGTACCCCTAACTTGAAAAGTTTACAAACCTTCAGTATTTTCTTTCTTTCCCCAAAAAGACAGGTAGCAACAAACAAACAAACAAAAAAAGCAGATACTAAATTCCAGGGGAGCAGTGATGAGCAGATTTGGGAGAGACAGATGACGCACATACTTCCAGCAGAAGGAAGTGTCTCAGATAACTTAGAATTTTTGGTCTCTGGGAGGAAGGTAGTTCTGAGATAACCAGAGAGACACGTATGTCATGCCTCACAGCAAAGCCATTTCAATCCCTTTGAACACCAGCTCTCCTTTCCATGGGGATCTGGGTCTGCAGCAGGGGAATTACAGTCCCCTGCCCCTCCTGTGCCACCACGCCCGCCCCTGCAGGGTTCCAGGTGAGCAAGGCCTGCAGTGAGGAGTCTCCCTCCACGGCCACAAGCAGGAAAGGGGCTCGTCCTTATTCTCCACCCAGCAGCAAGCAGGCTGTGAGGCCCCGGGGGGTCAATCCCTCTGAAGAGCTGGGGAGAGAGACCCCAGTAAGGAGTGTTGTTGGAGCAAGAGGCATGAAACAGAAGAGTCAGAGGCTTTGGGACTCAGGTCTGAGCCCTGAAGACATCAGAGGATTCTGAAGAGAACCCTGGCAAGTGGTTAGGACTGACAGGCAGTCACAGAAGAATCCCCGCCCTCTTCCAGCCCAGGCACGGAGATTACTTAGCTCTGTTGAAAACTGGCTGAGCTGTCCCCGGGTGCTGTCCCAGAACAACGTCCTGAGTAGTGGACTCCTGTTTAGAAGCTGGAAAAATGTTCGTCCTCAACAATGGGCATATACAATGCTTCTAGACAAAGAAGGCACCTCTTCAAGATGTTTTCCTGCCTTGACTGGAAAATCGTCTGAATACACTGATTTTATTAGCAAAACGCTTTACTCCCATATTCAAAAAAAGTTGTCATAATAATGATAAAAGCCTATGATGTTAATGATGTGAATGTTGCTCCCTTGGGTGTGGCCCTTTGTGCAGTCTACAACCTGCGCAACCATACCCAGTGGCCCGGAATTTCTAATGTCCCAGAAGAAAGAGGGACGGTATCCATTGGCCTCAAACTGAAAGAGTATAAAAATACTGAAAACTGAAAAGTATAGAAGTAGGAAGAGTCACAAGTTTTGTCTCCTGTGGTCTAATTATAAGCAAGATGAATTTGCCAATGATTACCCATTCTGCGGAGGCTCAGTGACGATGGGAAAAAGTGGGGGTTCCAAAAGGCAGAAAGAGGACCCTCTCCTCTTAGATGGGAAACAAGAGCTTAGATGGGAAACAAGAGCGAACAAGAGATTGTATCTAAGATGCAATACAGAGAGGAGACACAGAGAGGAGAACATTTCACCACACTGAAGGGCGAGTAACCTAAAGCTTCGCGACCGGTGCGCCAGGCAGTGTCGGAGCAGACTGTGGGCGTGAGGAACTCTGAGCCTTGTGACAGCCTGCTGGGTTAAAATTGGAAGACATGGGGGCCTCCCTAGTGGTGCAAGGGGTTAAGTCTCAGCACTATGAAGCTTTCGGCAGCCACTGCAGCCTGAGTTTGATCCCTGGCCAGGGAGGTGACCCACATGGCACAGCAGACCTCTCCTGACTCACCTGCTGCTCCCCTCAGCAGTGTATTTCAGTACATCCCTCTGTTCTGCTCCCCACTCTGTCTCTGGGGGAATCCTTTCACCCTCTGCACCTCTGGTCTACATCCCAGTTCTTGTATGAATGAATAAATAAAGATAAATCTAAAAACAAAATTGGAAGACGTACCTATACAATTGAATGGTTTTGTGTTATTTTTAGCGTTCTACTTGCAACCAGAAATCTCACAAACAATAGCTTTCAAACACTATCGAAAAGCAGCAATACAATCCTTCAATAGGTTATTGAGCCCTCTAGAAATTGATACACATGCTAAACTAAACACCCAGTTGCTGTCTCATTTGATTCTAGTTAAAATGTTTTTTTTTTTTTTTCGTAATTGAAAGAGATTTATCCTCATAGATTTTTCTGAAAGATTCTGACACAAAAACAAAAAGAATGCATGGTGGTCCTCTCCTATCCTGGTGTCTATCGTACTATCTCAAGCTTGTCTTCCTGGTCCTGACACTCATGATTGCAGGAAACCATCCCCGCAGCAGAGGTGCCCGGGACACGGGAAGCCCACTCACTGCTCCCCGGGCGGAAGACGAGCCGGCTCCTTCGTCCTCTTCCCCGTCCGGCTCCTGGTCTTCGTTGTCGGTCCAAGAGGACACGTCCTCTACTGAGCTCGTCAGATCAGGCAAACTCTTCGCTGTTAGCCTGAGGAGGTCCTCTGCAGAGGTTTCCTATGGGGACACAAAGGCCCACGAATTACCCCATGGCACCAAGCTGCTCTCCGTCAAGGTCGAAGAAAAGCTTGCAATGTCAGCTGTGGGGGGGTCACGGGCTCCCCATCCAGAGGCTACATGGCATGTGCATTCCACATGTCCACCTCAAGGTCCCCTCGGCGGTCAGGGGAGTGGGCCCAGTGTATGCACAAACCAATTTTTTTCCTGAAGAATTTGTTTCTTTGGTCAACGTTTCCACAGGGAATCCAAGCTCTCCGAATTTATGATCCTTCATTGCTGTCCCCCTGGTCTTGCTTTCAAGATAAACCCCTTCATCAGCAGGCCTCACCTTAGAGATCGGGCTTCTCCTTCCTCTCTAAACTCAACTGCCTCTATTCTCCCCTCCAACCCGTGCCTTCCACTCAAGCTGCACTGACTTGCCGTCACGTGTGGCTCCCCCTGCCTTTCCCAACAGCAGCTCCCTCTGCCCAGACCAGCCTTCCTCTCACGAGTAAGGCCGATGTGAGCAAAGCTTGCACAGCCTCTTCCGCTAGTCTTCCTGGGGCATCTCGGGAGGCTCTCCATTCACCTCCCCTGCTTCCCTCGTGCCTTCACTGCGTTATAAAATGGCTTGGCAGTGCAGGTCCGTCTCCCCTGCTTGTCTGAGCGCCCCAGCACAGAGCGGAGACCCAATCTATCGTCCTCTCCCAGCTGCTCATCTGTGAGCAGATGGTCCTTAGAAAGAGATTAGATCGTTTATTGAATTACAACACCGAAGTGGAAACTGATAATGTCTTCAATGAAAGCAGCGTTTGAACAACATTTAAAGGTCAATGAAAATACATGAATCAGACTCCATCAAGATCAGATCCTTTGAAAGGGGGCATCATTAACACAGGCCTTCCCACGCACAGGTAAGGCCAGAGGGGGCTGCCAGAGGCAGGCGAGATCACAGAGGCCACGTGAGCATCCTGGGGACACACACAGGAGCTGAGAGGTCTCCTGGGCTGGGGCTACAGGGGGATCCAAGTTCCCACACCAGCCTTTTCTAAGTTTCCCACACCAGTTTCCAAGGAAACCTGTGGAAGGTGTTGATCACAGCACCCCTTGGGGGCTGACGGAAGAGAGAACAATAACACACACCTTAAGCAACAAACCTTACAAACTATTAGCGAGTTGGGACCTGGTGACAGTGACGTCTGTTACTAGCTAGATGCTGGTTCCACCTTCCAGGAACCCGAAGGTGATTCATTTTAGATCAGTAACTGTGACTAGTCCACTGTTAGCCAAGGAGCAAGAGTTCTTAAAGAGTGATTCCAGTTCTCTTCTGTGATGTCAACTCGGCTAGCTCATTAATATAAAATTCAAAAAAAAAAAAAAAAAATGAAGATCCTAATTGGTGAGTGAATTGTGCAATAGCCACAGAACAGACCACTGACACCCCTTAAACAGACTTCTAATGTGGAAAGATTCTTACTGTATGCTCCTTAGTGAAAAAGCAGGTTAAAAACAATAAACCTTATTAATAAAAGGTATAAAAATAAACTAGATGCTAGATGTAGTAATATGTGATCACTATAAAGACCAGCCTGTCTCTAAGAGCTTGCCACTGAGAGCCCATGATTCCAACATACAGGTGAAAACACTGCAAGGTAGAGAGAGCAGCGTGCTCAAGACCCCCAGCTTCTGAAGGGCTGTACTGGTGTCTGGGTACAGGGCGCTGCCCGCAGGTGCAGAAGCTTCCTTAGGTTTGATTCCATTTAAGAGAAAAACACGTGTGTGCAACAGCACAGATGCACAAGTGCTCCTGTCTGGAAGGGCAGATCACGGCCAGTACTGTGGGTGGTATAACGAAAATCTTGTTTTTTTTCTCTATTCTCTATTTTTTCTGAGTTTTCTACATTAGACACAGTAAGTGCCTATTACTGGTATGAAAACCTAGAGTGAAAAAAGAGAGAAATCTGTAACGCCATGCATGTACTTCTAAGAATAGCAAATGAACTTGTATAGTCTGAGTTCATTTATTCAACAAAAAATGTTCTTAGCACCCACACGTAAACAAGTAATGCATTTGCATGAGAACATGAGCCACCCTCCTAAAGAAAGGAACTCCTGTATTTCCAAAACACCGCCTTAATGTTTAGTGACAAAAGGGACTATTGTCTGCAACAACAAAAATTGACATTTTTATGATTCCTTACATTCATCCAGTCAAATGCTCTTTTTTTTTTTTTCCTTTCTCCCTCTCTTCAAATATAAAGACAGAAACAAAGCCTGGGCATTACTTGCTCCTGCTGGATAAAGAGGAGAAACAAGTGCCCAGAGGCTCTGCTTCTTACCTTCTTCCCCACGCAGACGCACGCTCGGCATGGCAGAGGCTAAGTTTGGGAACAAGCCAGCAGTTGCTAGTTTATTGTGGTGCCCAGTTGTAAATGGAGCATGCTGGAGGATGGGAAGGGGTCACTGTCTGAAGCCTGAGTCAGCTTTAGGACTGGGGCTCAGTACAGATGGATGAGAGTTGATGAGCGGATGGATGGACACATAGGATGGACGACCGCTCCTTGGCCCCGGGATGCTGCTCAGTGCTGCGAGGAGTGCCCCTCTCAGTCAGACAAGCACAGGATACCTTTCCCTGAGACCACTGGCTCTGGTGCCCTCGACGTCTTCTTCAATCACAGGGCAGCTTGGTGTCTGGGAGACAAGAACGTGGCAGTCCCCACAGACACAGGTTGAAACCTGCTTCTTGCACCCACTGCTAGAGTGACCTCTGGCAAATTAACCACGTAGCTTTAATGTCCTCCTTGGGGTGAAAAGAACTGCTATCTGGCTCATGGGATTTATTTTAAGAATTAAATAACAGGCAAAAAACACCTGGCACCCAGTGGGCCTTCAATACACGTCTGTGTCCTTTTCTCAGATCAGTGGGGAGGTCATAGATGAGGTACTCCCTGCCCCTCAGGCTCCAGGAACTAGTTTTCAAAATCCCATGAGGCCCCTTCATGATTAGTCCACCCACAAGCGACCCTGTTGCATCTTATTTTATGTTTGCTTTGTGTTTGTAGATAATGGCTTGACATAGAAGGTCCCTCTCCCATTTTCCAAACCAGCAGGAGAAAGACGTCAGCACGGGAGTAACGATTTGGTGGGCACGTGCACTGTCCGTGCAAAAAACCCAGTGCCGCTCAGCTGTGGACTTAGGGAGGTACGAGGGTGGGGGTGGGTAGGTGGGGGTGTGTGTGTGTCTGTCTGTCTGTCTAAGACCGATGACGCTTTTCAAACTCTCACGTACACTGCCCAGTGCACTTCTGCGTCTCCTTCCTGGGCGAGTCACTGCTCTCCGCCTTGTCCTTCCTTCCACCCTACCAGTCTTACCGTCTTCGTAGTGCTAGTCTTGTTTTTCCATCCCCTCAAAATGTCTTTAAAGACCCTCGAAAGAAGGCAAAAATAATAACTGCACTCCAGCTAAGGAGCCCCTCCTTAGCTGTAGCATCATGACTGACAAGTGTGCAAGCGTACACGTGTGCGTGCGTGCTCAGTGCTCGTGTGTGTCTGCATGGGGGAACGCACAGGGAGGACTCACATACACACTCACTACCGCCATTGAAAACATTTAGGAAAACAAACAAGACCTACCTTGCTGGCCACCACCAGCTGCACCATGCCAGTGGCCGAGCGGAGGATGGCCACCGCCTCCTCGTGGGATAGCCCGACCAGCAAGTGGCCGTTGATCACCAGCAGCTCGTCTCCTAGAGACAGTCTGCCATCCCTGCGGGAGGAGAGCGAGACATGCCCATCAACACAGTGAGGGTTGAGAAGGGGCATTTTCCTGGTTGAAGCGGGTCATGGAGGGGACAGTTAACATCAGGCTAAAAAGGCAGTAGGGGCCACCACGGAGAGTGCGGGGGGATGGCTTTATGCTTTGGCCTGGCAGGATTCCAAAGTCCCACTCTGTGGAGTGAAAAGCTCCATGAATTTAGTCATAAGCCTGTTCTTAAGTCACCATCACATCTCGCATCAAGGGTGAGGAAATGTGTGCCATCTAGTCGCAGAGAATGGCAGAGGCATCCAGACCCCCAGGTCTGAGGATGGCCACGCCACTCTTTTCTGAACGCCCCCTGCCACCGGGCCTCAAGACAGAGTCCTGTGCACGGGGAGGTCACCGGGCTGACCCCTCCAGAGCACAGGCGTCCTATGCTCGCCCTCATCCTTCCTGACCTCACTGCCCTCTTCCCGGGAGACACCGGATAGCCTGGCACCTGTGACACCCCACTGTAGGTGTCTGCTCTCCCCTCCCCCAACACACACAGGTTCGGACTCTGAGGACGATGTCCCCCAGCGCCTCTCTTACCTGTGTGTCTCACGTCTAGCCTCGTAAGCAGAAGGGGGAACGCAAACGCGGACACGTAGGGCGATCAGGACATGGGTGAATAAGCTGCCTAATCTGCTGCTGCAGGCATCTGACCTCACCCCAGCAGAGTGGGTCACAACATGGGGATTTTGTCACGGGACTGCCCCCTCTACGGTGGGTCAAGGGTGGCCCTACCTGTCAGGTGGGTTCTACCTAAGCCTCCAATGGTCTGGTCTCCTTGGATCCCCATGGAGTCAAGCAAGGCTTTTTACTCCCATTGCTGAATATGGATGAGGCAGCCCAGGGAGGTGAGATCCTAACCTAGGGTCCGTTCATCCCCACTGGAGCCACAACGTTGGTGCCCAGGCTGCTGCTATGGGGCCGTGCTGATCTCTGGAGCTCCCTAAACCGTTTCTCTCCATCTGTAAACCTTCCTTCTTGCTTTCTTTCAACAAATCAGCTGACTTCTATCCTTCCATGCTCCCCTCCCTCACCAGCTTTCTTCTCCCCTGCCCTGCTCTAGGAAATACATCATTAGGTATCATAATCTTTCCTCTGACAGACAGAAGGCATGAGAGACTTATGACAGCCTCTGCTTTCTGTCCTAAAATCCCTAGAACAGACAAATGCTAAGGATCCCACCAGTTGCTTGAGATGGGAAGAAAAGGGAAATAAGAAAGCCATTAAGAACAAACTGGAAGCCCCAAGTGGGTCACTGTGGGAGAGGGTGTTCCAGAATAAAGAATACGGTGGTCCGGGCCAGTGTCCTTGGGTTTTCTAATCCACAGTGCCATTGCAACCAGCCTTCTCCCCATTTCTTTTATTTCCCATTTTATTTTATTTTATTTTTTTTTATTAGATAATAAATTTTATTGTTATATTCCCCATACAATTGCAGCGCCCCCATTCTGACCCCAATCCCTCCCCTCCCGCCCCTGCCCCCCTAAAAGTGTCTCTGGTTCATAGTTTTTTGTTGATTTTGATTTTCACTTTCTTATAGTTATTCATTTTCCTGGTCCCTTATTTAAGTTTTCTAGATTCCTGCTATGAGTGAGACCATCCGGTATTTTTCTTTTTCTTTTTGGCTTATTTCGCTGAGCATGATCCCTTCCAGCACCATCCATTTTAATTCCACCCTTTCCCCTCTTGTTATTAACTAGAATGTCCCGCATGTGAATTGCACACTCTGAAACAGAGAGACACACAACTCCCAAGGAAGGGTAAAAAGAAAATGGTGACAGCCCTTCCTACACCCCCCAGAAACAGCTGATGTTGAAAATAGACAAGAACAGTTCTAAGCAAGCTCACCTCTGGGCACAGGAATTTCCTAATTGCCAACTTTCTAACAATGTACTGGAAAGTAAGACCTAGGATTAATGGGAAACTGACTCTCATGGGAGTTCCTTGAAGATGTCATTTGGGAAGTTTAAGGAGGCTCTTCTGGATAAAAACTATCTAGTCTTTTTTAAAAAAAGATTTATTTTATTTATTTATGCATAAAAGAACTGGGGTATAGGCCAAAAGGGTATGTGTGTACGTGGGGGGGAGTGAGAGGATTCACCAGAGACAGTGGGGAGCAGAACAGGCAGAATGACTTAAATACACTGCTGAATGGAGCAGCAGGCGGGACAGGAGAGGTCTGCTGCACAATGTGGGTAGCTCCCTGGCTGGGGATCGAACTCAGGCCATAGTGGTGACAGTGCTGAGATTTAACCCCTAAGGCCACCAAGGAGGCCCAAACTATCTAGTCTTAGTCCTTCAATTGTTCGTGCCAGCCAGACAGCTGACCATGGTGTGAGCATCACAATCTCTGGGAAGAGGCTGATGAGCATGAAACACTAGACAGTTTGGGTCCTGTTCCTCTTTCATTTTCTATTCTTGAGACGAAATGCCTCCAGCAACTTCAGCCCCACCCTGTGAGACCTACCGTGAGTGCCCTCTTGGTCTGGGGCAGGTTAACAACACTCTGGTTTGCCATCTCCCCTTAGCATCCAGGTACCTGGGCTAAACCCAAGTTGCAAAGATTCACCCCACTCACCAAGGAAACTCTACCTTTCTACATCTCGTGTGCCATGTGGGCAAGGAACACAAATACATAAGGCAAAGAGAAAACACCTTATGCCACGAGCCATTAGCTGGCATGGCCAGAGCACGCGTTATATAGGGAACGGAGACACGTGTCGCTTATCAAGGGGATATGTCCTGAGAAATGCATTGCTTGGTGGTTTGGTTGTATGACATCCATTGTGTAACTACACAAAGCTAGTTGGCACACCTACTGCCCACCTGGGCGATATGATACAGCCTGCTTGGGGCACATTGTATATGCAGTCCTTGTTGATGATAATGTTGCTAAGCAACATCTGACTCTCCATCCTTGTAACTCCAAATGGGCTTTTTTGCCTTGCACAAGCGGTGTAAAAAATGTGTTGAAGTAGGAATTGTTAATAGAGCTCAAGGAGAAAAAGTCACATTTTTTCTACTCTTTTCTACAACTGCATGACAGAGACATGCCTAGAGCAGGGTGGGATGCCAACGAACCTGGCATCCTGTCATGGCACATGGATGGTGGCCTCAGTTAAAACCAGCCACTTTCCCACGTCCTTAGCCACGGTCCATGGCAGGGATGACGTCAGGGATGTGGTGTAGTGTTGCATGGCATATTTTCAATAAGTAGCCACATAATTACCAGTATCAACAGTTAGGACAAGAACATTTGCTTGAAACTCAAACTGGACTAGAAAGAAATGAATCTCTCCTCGTGGTCAGGAGGAGCCTGCAGCCTCGCCAGCAATTAGCCACTTCCTGTGCTCAGAGTTGTGTTTAATTAGACTTGCTCACGCCTGATTTCCAGCATAAACCTTATGAATGGTAATTAACAGCTGCTGACCCAATGAAAGTCCCAGCACCCCCGGGGGAGGAGGAGGGAGAGGTGAGGGTGGCAGAGGAGAGGGGGAGAGGTAGCTAGTCACCTGTGAGCGGCACCTCCTTCCTTCACTTGAGTGACAACGATAGCGTGAGGTGAGCGCTTTGATCCTCGGCCTCCACTAACCTGAATTCCCAGCCCATCAGATTCTTTAAGCAGCTCCATCTTCCATATCCGGCCAACTTCCTCCTTGGAAGGAAAATTGAGCATACTGTGAAGTGCATGGACAGACACACGGTATTGACACAGGAGAGCGGAGCTGTCAGGTCAGGCCAATTACTTGTTACCCGTCAGCATGCACAGGGGACCCCAGAAGATAACATTCTGCAGGTTGGACCAAAGTCTGGTTAGCAGTGCTGGCCAATAGAACTTTCTACACGTTCTGTATTTGTACCATCCAATATGGAGCCACCAGCCACAAGTGCTTGGAATCTGGATAGTGGCAGTTGAGACACTGACATTTTCAACTAAATTTAAATAGCCACCAGCGGTTAGTGGCTGTAACACTGGATAGTGCAGTAAGAGTCGTTATCGAATTCCCTGACTAGGTTCCTCTTCCTGAAAATCAGATACCACTGTGTGTGCAGACATCTGTGGGGTAGATTCCTTTTATTTATACAACTATTAGTACAGGAAGATGAAAATATCACAGCTAGGTCTTCATGCAGGAGACTTTAACTGCAATAGCTTGGGCCCAGCTCTGGCACTTAGTGCAAATGAAAGTCACCTAGTGCTTAAAACCCTCAAATTCCTTGCCTATAGGGTGGGGTAATTATTAACATTTGCAGGTTTGTTGTTAGGATTAAATGACATATTTATATAAACAAGGAGCCGAGGTCCCAATGCTTTTTAGAGACAATAAATTATGACAGGGCACCAAGTATTGCATATACAGGTTAGAATCATCATATTGAATTGAATCTTAAACTTTCCTTAAAACATAAAAATGAGATCATTGGTAGGAGAAACCCAAACCAGAAACTGATGAATTTGATAGAGCTTCTGTGGACATTGGTCTGCACACTCTTGAAATACACTAAAAAGTGATTGATTTAACTTTGATTTAAAAAAAACAACAACAACTGTCTTTTAAAATAAATGAATAAATGTCTCAGTCTCTGGTCTGCTGGTAACTTTGCTGCTTTGGTTCAGTCTCCACTTGACTTCCTATTTCACTCCAAGGACACAAACATTCATCCACTGTAGAATGTGTGAGTTCTCTTGGGTAATCAGCCGTTAAGAGAAATGAAAGCAAAACCTTCCAAAGTGACTTATTTGGAGGTCCTGATTCAGGTTCACCCCTGCAGTTCTTCTTAGCTCTATGTAGTGGGTGTGGGTCATTGTGCATCCTTCAACATTTAAAACAAAAGCCATCTGCTTCCTTCATCCATTACGAAGGTCCAGTGCAACAACTAAGGTCTACTCCGGACAAGCCATCATCCCCCTAGAAATATAGGCAACCTGCCTGTTCAAGCTGTTTGCAAATGAGAAAGAATGTGAAGCATCTAGAAAATCTGAAATGCACACTGTCAGAAGCTAAAGTGAAACTTCAGGCAACACTAGGAAAACCAGATGTTGACTGGCCACTGATGTGCAGCAAGAGGAATGTCTGGGGAAATTAATACCAGAGACCTGATGGATCCCCCACTTTTTCCAGCACGGCGCTGCTCAGAGGGGCTCTATTACTCCAGCAACACAAAGGGTGCCAACTGTCTCCTTCATCTGCTGACCACAGATGAACGAAGCCTGTCTGGCCAAATGTAACTTCAGAAGTCACTGGCTTAGCACAGTAGTTCATGAACTTGTCAACGTTCCCTATATCATCCAGCCATCTCCCTTTGGACTCCATGTTTTTGGTTTGTTGCCTCTGACCTCTGGAACACCTTTCTCTCTTCTTCATTCAGAAACAGCCTCCCTGGCCTTCAAAGTCTCTTGTAGCTCCACCACTGCCAAGAAGCCACCCTTGAGAATCAGCGCACTGCCAAGATGGCGACTCTCAACACTTCCAGTGCTTGAGAGCCTATGGCCCAGTGGAAAGCCCCCAAAGGAGCCAGTCCAGGGATGTGCTGATGAGAGCCCTTGTCCTGGCTTGCTGGGCATCCTGCCCTAACAGGTGGGTCAGTTCTGCACCGCCTCGCCGGGACTCCAGGGGCAGTTGAGAAACTAGACCAGCATGGTGGTTTGACTAGTTTTCTTCCATGGAACCTATGCCATGGCTCCTGGGGTCTTGAAGAAGTGGATAGTGCTGCCCCTTCTCCCAGAGAAAGTGATGGGCCTCCTTCCCATGAGCAACAGGGGCCATGAGTGGAGTCCAGAAATAAGAAAACCCATTTGGTTTTAGCCTAAATGAGTAAAATCCTTTCCATCTCTATTACCAGTTTACCATCAATTTTCCCTCTCTCCTACCCTCCTTTAAACAAACGTGTCAAGTGTGGTTCCCAGAGGGGGTGACAATACTATATACGATCCTTTTTAATGTTTCCCCCCCTGAAAATTCAGGTTTTCTTTAGGAACAGAGAGGGAGGGGCTCAGTCCTTCTTGGCTGCCACCTTCCTTGGAGGCCAGGCCTTTGATTGCTCAACTCCGCACTCTTCCTCCTGGCTTGAAGATGTAAACCCATGGTTTTCCAGATGCAGTTGGGGGCCTGCCTGCCCTTGAGACCTTGAGCAGCTAGGCTGGCTCCTGTCTGGGTAAACTTGTGGAGGCCCACGCCCGTGGGGGAGCTCAGAACCATGGCCGGTGCTCCTCAATGGTGCTGCAGCGGAACCAGTCCTTTCTAGTTTTTAAATGCTTTTGAAACAGGACTTGTGACAAGAGACACACAAAGCTATGATCAGAGGGAAAGAATAATGCCCTAATGTTTACGCGGATAGGAAGAGTTAGGACAATGGGAATCAAGAGCAGCCACATGCCCGGTCCATACTCGTACCCCTGCCCAACACACAGACAACCAGTGCAAGGCAAAGCAAAACACACATCCAATAAAGATGGCTTCAGGGGCAGAAGGGGGCAATCTGTAATACAGTTCCCAATGATACTAGCAAGAAACAGACCTAATTTTTCACTTTTATCCAGTAACATGGCTCCCCAGAGTGAAAATTCAAAGAGATCAATGCAAGTTTGCTTGCCCTGGAATTTCTTGATTATCTAATGAAGAAGTTTGGAGGAACGCAAAGGCAGGCACAGACAGGGAGACCAGATGTTATCTGTCCTAATTGTACAATTGTCAGTGCTAAATCCAGCTGCCTGTAGCTGAAAGCAGAGTTCAGTTACATACAAGGCCGGAGTACGTAGTTTACTAGGGTCTAAGTGGCATTGGTCAAAACCAACAGGCCAAATTCCAACCGCCTCCTTGCGACTCTGCTCGGGCACCTGATACATACCTCAGTGTGGTCAAAACAGGCCTCTCCTCCTGCCTCTCCTGTTTTTTTTCCCCTCTCAATGGGAACACAGCTATCACCTATTCAAACTAAGGAGGACACACCACCCAAAGGCCATATGGTATCTTTGATTTCTCCTCTGTTTCCTGCAGACAAACCAAGAGCAAAACCTGTAGGCTCTACCCACCAAGCACTTCCCACATCTACCTCCTCCTGCTCCTCCCACAGCTCCCTCGTCAATGTCACCAGCATCTTCAGCCTGGGTATCACAACAGCCTCCAAGTTGGTTTCCCTAGTTATTCTTCAGCCCCTACCATCCGTTATTCTCTATCACACAGCTGGGGTGGAATTGTTAATCAAGTATGATACACCCAACTGAAAACTTCAACAGCATCCCACGGGACTTAGAGTAAAGTCTTCGCTCCTGGCGATGGCACGGATGAGCCTGCGTGGTCCAGCCTGTCCGCCTCTTCTGTCTCCCCTCTCAGAGCTCCCCTCCCTGCGCCTGGAACACTCCACCCTCTGGGCCTGGAACACGCCACCATTCCTGCCTTAGGGCAGCTGCAGGGCTGGTTCCTCCTGGACATCTCCTGCCCCTGTTCCTGTCCTTCAGCCTTCAGCTAACACACCGTCTCTTCAGTGGCATCCTCACTGACTCCAGCGCCACTCAGGCCCCATCAAGGCACTACTGTCTTCTACCGAGAGTCATTCCTGTTGCTATCGAACATTCACATTCATCTATTTGCTTATTTGTTGCTCGTGGTTCCTTGTTCATGATAAACATCACAGACAGGAACCTAGTCCTTTATTTTACAGCGGCTTCTCTGGCCGCCGGAATAGGGCCCAGCACCTAACAATACTGCACACAGGCCAGGGCATTAATAAGTACAGGATGCTTATCCCTGGTCTTGTTCTTCAGAAGCTACTGAGACTGACGTCAAGAGGCTCGCCCCATGGCAGAGCTGCCTGCCAGCTAACGTTCAGACGTGAACTGCGATCCAGCAGCAGAGACAACTGAGTTTGAAACAGATTCTGTCTAGACGCGGCCTCAGGCTTTTGCTTTCTTTCACATCAGCTTAAAGGGCAGTGAGACTTTGTCAGCCTATTGAGGAAAAGCCAAACCAGGCAAAGCTGGACACGGTGGACACTGATGGGCCCCCCCCCTGCCCTCACTGCGTGAGCTCCCACACGCATCTCTTCACTCCAGCAAACAAAGGGGTTTATTTACCAAAGAGGGGTGTTACATTAAAAGGAGCTGTCTCGGCAGCATTTAAATGACCTCATTTTCTGCTGGAACCCAAAATAAAATTTTACAACAGCATCTTTGCTCCAAATGTGAGAAGATACATCATCCAAAGAAAATTTTACTGCAATAAATGCTCTGGCTCTAGTTGCAAACCTATTCCGAGGCTGTTTGCTTTGCCCTTCTGATTTAGAATGAGCATTAAGAAATGTGTGATCATAATGTTAGAGCTGAAATCCCTGAGTCATGAGAGCAAAATGCTCAGTTTATAGGTGAGAAAATGGAGCTCAGAGAAAGGACACGGGAGCCACAGAAGTGGGGATGGAAGAAGGGCTGGAGCTCTGAGATGGGCTGTCCTAGCTGGCAGGCCTGAGGCACCGGGTACCTCTATTCGAGCACCTACAGGTGCAAGGCACTGAGCTGGGACAAGACCGAGCAGGCCCTGGCCCGGATGGCACCCAGGGGACCCAAGCAGGTAAACGGTAGTGGGAATCCGAGGGATTCACTCCCTGATGAGGGAGTACTGGGGGTGGGAGGGGGTGGGGCCGGGAGGAGCTACCTGAGATGCGGAAGGTGACAGGAGTGTCACAGAAGGCTGAGGGGTGGGGTGGGGTGGCTGGTGTTTAGTGTCCCCAGGAAAGAGAGAAACTAAGCTATCCTGGGAGGGGAGAAGAAACAGCACACAGGTGCAGCCTCTGCAAAGGCTCTGAGCAAGCGTGAGCATGGCCTCTTGAAAAAAACTGCAGCTAAATCAGCCTAAATCCACAAGAAAGTAAGCAATGAGAGACAGAGGCAGAAAGTTAAGCAGAGATCTGAGGATGAAGGGCCTCATATGCCCTGCTCAGCCATGTGTTCAGCTGTAACCAGACAGACAGACAGACACACACACACGAGAGGATTTGAGAGAGGTGTCCCCGACTCAGGGCACCATGGTGGTGGGCGTGGTGTAGTATCACGCGTCTGAAGGGGTGTGATCCTGTACCTCTGAATCATCTACAGAGCTGTGAACCATGTCACCTCAAAAAAACAAAAGCAAAACCAAAAAAAGTGCTTTTTTGGTTGCAGCAAGGACAGAAGATGATGAGATGAGAGTGGGGCAGCGAAACAGCAGGAAACGACTGTGATCGCCCAGATGAGAAATGTGAGCCGCGGGTCGCGGTCTCGACCTGACGTTGCAGAAGCTGGGGAGGAGAAGCAGAGCCAGCGGCGATCCTAAGGGCAGTCAGCAGCCAGGACTGGTGTAAGGGAGGGGGCAGCATTTCCTTTTGACTCCAGGATGCCAACTGGCCCAATGCGCCTGGGATGGAGGGTGTCCCAGGACATGGGATTGTCAGGACAAAACCAGTGAAAGTCACCCACGAGCCAGACTAGTGGTCAGTTGTTGAATCTCTGCTTTCTGGCTCAGGCAACTTGCTGCTGGTGAGCCTGGGAACTCTGCAGCAGGCTTGGTGGGGTGCAAATAAGGCACTGAGCTTCAGGGAGGGCATGAAACATCTGACATGGAGACGTGCTGTAGGAAGACTACAGCAAGGGTGGGCGAGAGGTGAAGACAGACAGGGACTTAGAAGATGCCACCATGAAGCAGGGTCTTGGTTCACCCAGTGACCAGGGGGCCTCCTAGAAGCTGGTCATCCTCAGGCTGTCTCTGCTGGACGCAAACTCAGGGACCGCCTGGGAGATACTGTGAAGGAGTTTCTCGTCCTTTTCTGCAGATCTGACCTGGGAAGCCTTCTTGAGCTCTCTAAGAAGACCCGGGGGCTGAGGGCTGCTACTGCACCGGGTGGATTATGAGTAAGACCACAACAGATATATCTGCCTAGCTGGAAAATGGGAAGATGATTTTTCTTTGTTATGTGACCAAGTTTGGTTGTACTCATTTTAACCATGCAGCATTACAAAAAACATGCTATGTGTTACCAGACTTGCAAAAACTGTCACTTTGGATGAGTAATGATGATCTTTACTAGACTGGGAATAAGGAACTTTGGACTCATTTCTAAAAATGCTTATTTATGTCTCAGGAGATTCTTATTTTTTAGACAATAGGCCCAATATCTATATTTTTAAAAATTAATCTGGGTACAGATGTATCATGTATTAATCTTTTACAGAAACACACCATTTTTTTTAAAAGAAGGTGATATCTGTGCAAAGGAAATACGTTTCCTATAGCTCCATGAAGGGAGAACAGAATATAGAAACAAAGTACAAGGATTTATTTTCATGTAACAAGTAACAGTCTATGAAAAAGAAGTCCCTGACAAATAAGAACGGTCTGAGTGATTGTTACAAGACTTTTTGTAATTTATTAAGTCTTTGTGGATATATTAAATCATTAGTAAGGCAGAAATGGAACAACACTGACATGTTTAATCTCCCATTATTCAAATGGAATGGAATTTGTTCCCCTGGAGGCTTAAGAGGTAAATAGCTAATATTTGTGTTTTCTGGAAATTCCATTTTACATGAACTTAGGCTCATCCTGGAGTGAAAATAAAAAACCCACTGAGACCAAGGATCTAGGCAGATCTACTGGTTGCAATTTGGGTGTCCTGAAGATATGGGGGGATCATAAAGATCTGCTTCCTGCCCACTGGATCCATCCTGGGTGAAGTCATTGAATGAAGAAACTCTGCACTGAAAAGGGGGCCGAAACAGACATGCCTGAAAAGGTGTGGGACCCACTCCAACTTCCCAAGACCATAAGTACAAGCCAGGATCAGTAATCAGTCCTTAGATTATACACAATTACAAAGAATTCAATTCCAGAGCAGAAGTCTCTCCTCCAACAGGCATGTGGTTTTAAAAAATACCCCAAAGAGCAAGACTCTTTCTGTTTGTCCACCCGCCCCCACCACTGCTTCATTGATCTCTTTCTGAACATTTGACCGTGAATGAAACCAGGCAAAGGAACTCTGAGATGTGAATCTTCAGATAGCCAATTCCAGAAATGCAACTTTATGTTACTGACTTTAAGATGAGCAAAGGATGGGGACGCACTTAAAAGTTTGGTGTGTGTGTTTTCCTTTAAAATCATTCCAAATCCTTTTTACTGTGTCTTAGCTAGAAGAAATATTGCTCTTTGGACTATATACAGGATTCAACCTCCTGTACCTCCTGAAGACTGTATCTTCAGTCTTCAAAATGATTAGGGAAGTCCATATCCCATGGCTTAATTTTTTTACCTTAGGCTTTATGAGTATTCACAATCTAATCATTAGGGGAATAATCAAATCAAGATATAGTATTCATTGACAAGAAACACATAATATTTTTGTGGCCCTTAATTTGGGAGGGGTGTACATCATAATCTTTAGTTGTTCTTAATCCTTTCTGGGGACTTAAAATTGGTAGGAAATCATTGATAGAGACATTTCTCACTTGCTACCACATTCCATCTACAGACAATGCTTCATCTATATAAGGTTTTCCGAAGACCACCCAGCACCTCAAATGAAGGAACATGGTCCCTTGAGAGAGGATACTTTGATTCTTCTCAACCCACTATACAGATTGGCTACAACTGCAGAAATATGCACGAAAGAGCCTTACTGGAAATTACAGTCACTCCCAAGGCACCAGTCCCCAGCATGAAAGCCGAGCTTGAGGCATCCTTTGTGTCCATTTTCTACTTTTCCCCTTTATGCCTATAGGGTGTCTTCTAGAAGATGTCATAGAAGAACCACTAAGAACTACCTGGGAAGGTAAGAACTACCTGGAAGGTAGGAACCCAGAAGAATATCATCAGTCAAGACGATTCATGGGACCACCATGCTTACCCTCAAGAAACGTAATCATGAGAGAGGGTTGCTTAGAATGGGGGAGACAGGTTGCGTCTAGAAGCACACCCATTACCATTCAGAATCAACCACGTCTACTATGCTTTAGGTACGAACGACCTGACCACCTCAGCTGGTTATCACAGCATCAGAGATTTCTGTGAAGTTTCCAAACTTCACTGGACTTCAGCAATGTAATAACAGGATCCCATGAAAATGTCACTGGTTTTGAAATGTTAAAAACAAAAGCAGATGCTTCCCTGCATGCTGGACATCCTTCCTGTTAGTACCAAAGCTTGGACGCTTAAGCTATCAACTGCCACCAGAATTCTTGGCCTTGCAGTGGCAATTCCTCTGGTGACAGCAGTGATAAATAATGATGCCTTTCAAGTACTTTATCTGGGCCTCATATGACTCAAATTATATCACAGAGGCTCGAATTTTCCACTTAGGCTCACTTGACTAGCTCTTTACTTAAAGGAGGATAAAGTGACTTGAATTTTTTTGTTATTGTCGTTATGTCCTCTGATCATTTATCTTAATAAATTTGTTGGCCACAAAATGCAAGGCCATCTTACATATACTTTTCTAAACCTTTAAAGCAACTTAAACAATAGTTTAAAAATCCAGGTTCCACATTCAAACCAAAACTTACCCGTGCCAGGCAGTCACTGGACTGGAAGTCCGTCTTCCCGGGTTTGGAGAGGTTGCGTTTGTCATTACTGGTGGGTGGTGGAGCTTCTGTCTTTGGAATCCTATGCTCTGTCCCTCTGTCCACTTCTGACCCATCCAGCTGGGACCCAGACACCTCCTTGAGAGGATCTGGGCCGTTCTCTAGCTCAAAGGCGTGACCATTTCCGAGCTCAGCGTCCAGGCCATGGTCCGGCTCAGAGACCGGGTCACCGTCCAGCTCACAGCCAGTGATGCTCTTGGAATCTTCAGTGGCCTTAGGGGTAGAAGGCCTGGAAATGACCCCAAACTTTCTTGTTCTCTTCCCTTTTTTCACAGTTCCGTCCCCCAGCTCCAAGTTTGGGGTCTCTCCTGGTTCAGAGCTGTGGCTGCTGCTGCCGTTATAAGGAGAGTGGACTTTGTGCTTAAAGCGCCGCAGCATGATCAGGTAGATGAAGCCGCCATTCCAGCACTGCTCAGCCAGGTAACTGCAACAGACACAGAGCGGCCATGAGCACCTCAAAGCGTCCTCCCACACATGGTGGGGGTGGGAGGGGGGATGGGACACATTCAGCGGGCCACCCAGGACCCACACGTGGTTAAAACCTGGCCAGAGGCTTGGGGTACGAAGCTGCCAAAAGACGCTCCACACTCAATTCATCTTTTTAATCTATTCATTCCTTTGTTGTTGATGCGAAAAACCACCCCAAACCAGACCAACCAACCGAAAAGCTCTATGAACTCAAAATTACACACGCAAGTACCCTGGGAAAGGTGCCAGAGAAATGTTTTTCTACTAATAGAGTCAATTCTAATATACGATTAGAAAATTCTCCTCTGCTCCCTCGGCAATTTCTTGCATCAGAACCAGGCTAGACTCCCATTCATATAGCTCTGATGTAATGACTGCAAGTCCCCAGGGTAAAGGACAGAGAAAATAGATGGGGGGAGCCTAGAGATCTACTCTGAGGATCTAAAAACCAACTGCACATGATGGAAACTCTGCCTCAAAGTGAAAGAGTACGGGGGCTGGGGCGGACGCAGGTACTAAGAGGCGACCAGAGTGGGAGTCCTGGCAAGCCTAGCTGCCGTCAATGAGCATCACGTGCCTTCCCTGGTTGTGGGGCCAGCCTGGTCCAGAGCACATGGGCAGCATCACTTGCTGGGTGTGGAGAACACTGACCAGGTGGGAAATATCGCCCAGGGCGACCAGGACAGAAGCTGCTGGAAATGGCATCCACCAGGAAGGGTGGGAGGCGGGAGGGATGCTTAACTTGCAGAAGACAAGGGCTGGGCTTTGCTGTGTTTCAGAAACTGCCAACACTTAGATGCAGGAAATAATATCAAGGAGATAATGCATGAGAAGCCTGACACACAATGATGACTCCAGATCTTAAAGAATAACAAAAAATAAAACATCAGATGAGCTGGTAATGAGTGTGTTCAGGATGGGATCATTAGGGCTTTAGCAAAGAAAACACTTGCTCAAAGTCAGGAAGCCGGGTTGGGCTGGACTCTACTTTCATGCCACCCAAGATAAGGAAGCACAGCCCCTGATGAATCCAGAGAAATGCCTTCCCCTACTGGAATCCTGCCACATTCTACACATCACCCATCCCCAAGCAAAGAATGTCAACAACCAAATTCTAAACGAATGGGCCTGCATCCAGTCTTCCTGTGCCCACAAAGAGAAGGCTTTGGGTTAAGTGCCTCCATCATCACTAAGTGAAGAACAGAACATACCCAGCTACACCCAGTTCCCTGCTCTCCCATCTGAAACTCAGACCTGGTTCTGTTTGAAGTGCACAGAGGCCTGGGAGTAATGGTCAGGTTAAGGCAGTGACAGTGATGGTCCAAGAGAAGAAGAGGATACTTGCTGTGGAGGATAGCAAACCAGAGGATAGCAAACCAGGGGAGGGTCCTCAGATATCAACCAAAGCTAGTAATAAACTCTTTGATCCTAGGCAATCAACCATGGTCATAAACTTACACAGCAAAACCAGGTAGATAAAAGGTACTGCACAGACCTCAGATTCTTCTATGGACTACAGTGGGATGAACAGGCACAAAGGTCTGTCTGCTGGAGCCTAGAACATGAAAATTAAGCTTGTTCATCAGCACCATTTCTCTACAATGTTTAGATTTCATTTCTTTGAATTGTGTATTTTTCCTTCCATACTGGAAAGTTCTTGTAAAGGCATAAAATCCCAAGAGAAGTTGGCCAGGTCATAAGGGTTTCTTTGAACAAACAGCTACTATTAGTACAATATGCATGCTCAGATACTACAGTGGGAAATGTGGGATAGTCAAAACAGGACCAAATTGAGGAATTTGCCTCATCTGGCTTTGGTCCAACTTAGTAAAAATAATGGAAATATTACCAAATAACCAATACCGATGACTGACTAAACAAAACGTGGTATATCCGTGATGGAATAATACTTGGCAATAAAAAGGATTGAAGTATATGCTACAAGTTGGGTGAAGCTTGGCTGAAAGTATATACTACAAGTTGGGTGAAACATTAAGTGACAGATGCCAGACCACAAGAAGCCATATCTGATTCCACTTAGAACGCATTCCCAGAATAGGCAAAACCCTAAGGACAGAAAGTGGATTAGTAATCACCAGGTGCCAGGGGGAAGGGAGATCTGGGACTGACAGTTCACAGGAACAGGGTTATCTGGGTGTGATGGAATGTTCTGGAATTAAGACAGTGGCGATGGTTGCCCAATACAATGAATGTACACTTTGAAATGAATTTTACATTATGTGAATTACATCTCAATTTGGAAACTTAGCAGACATAATAACTGGCCAAGTTTTGAGTCCATTCTCTGAGTAGGTACTCCCTAAAAACTATCATTACAGAGGAAGAAACTAAGAAATGTCATTGAGTTTGCCTAAGTTTACATAGCTGCTCAGTGGTAGACCCAGGTCTGTCTGCTCCCAAAACTCGTGCTCTGTCCCCTGTGCAGTTCTGCTTCTGATCATCTTCTTGTTCAGTGTGCTCATATGCAAGGTGAGGGTGTTTAATGGGCCACCTCTCGGTTGCTTTTCTGTTCTAATAATTGTGAACAACAGTTTCCCAGGAAGCATCATGGGGCCTATGGAGAAAGTCAACCCAACACTACTAACCCTGTCAGTGCCAAGGACAGAACCAAACCTGGAAAAATAGAAACAGTCCTTTTGTATCCAAGTTTTTCTAGGCCTCCCAAACATTTACTCTCAACCTGCAAAAGATGTTACCTGGTGAGGTTATTCCTTTAAAACTGCTTTTGGGTCTTGGCCTTGGTACTCAGATGCTGAACAAACTTGAAGGTGAGGTGCAAAATGGATGAAGGGATCAAGAGGTGTACATGTCCAGCTATAAAATAATTAAGTCATAGGGATGTAGTGGACTCGATGGCACTCATAGACTATAAAGATTATACTGCAAATTAAAAATATTGCTTAGATAAAAAATAAGTTTTGTGGTAATCATTTTCACTGCATACAGAAGTCACATCATCATGTTGTACACCTAAAGCTAATTTGCTATATGTCAACTGTATTTCAACAACAACAAAAATAAAAGAATACGTAAAAAACAAAACTCTGAACAACTTGATAGACAGATAATAACCAGAGTCCTTTCTTTTCAATTCCCCAACTCCACCACAGAGACAGAGAACAAGACTTTGACTATCTTTCTCATCTCTACTCTCACAGAAGCTACAAGAACCTTGGAAGTTTCCATGACTGAGAGTATTTTATTCCTTTGGCAGGGATCATACTCAGTAAAATTATAAAACTAGAGGAGTTTATCTTTAGTTCAGCACCATCTTCTGGCTTCCTAGCAATAAATAAGACCATGACACCTTAAAGGAACTGTATGACAGGTTATTTTATTCCTTCCTGGACACTGACCTTTCTAAGTTCAACCTAAAGCAAAGTGTAATGAATGACTTATTGACACTGTGGCTAGCTGATGAGAGCGAGACTTTTAGGAAGGGGGTCATTTTCTTACAATTCATCAAATCACCTTAAATGTAATGTCCTCACATTCCTGATCCATCTGTATTGAAATGACTTACCTAACTTCTCCAGCACCTTCCTGGCTAATTCATACTTCCAATTTCCTTTTCTCTTTCTTACCCAATTTTGTAATTTTTAAATTTCAAAGTTAAAATTTGAGAGAAGAAATAGAATATGATCACTTCTTAGAAAAATAGACAATTTACTTGTTTTTAACAGTAAGCAAAACTAGCCTTTAGAAGCTTCTCTACCATATGATTATTTTTGGTTGCTTCCAAAAATTTGAAACTGTCTTCTGGCATGTAAAAGTGTTAATTCAATTCAATTAAAATATACTTGAGTTTGACCATCCCAGGATGGTCCTAAGATAAACAAGGAAAGACCAGGAAACCTAGAAATGAGGTTCTGAGTTTGAGCTTAGAACTTTCCTTCTGAAATGTGTTGTGGTTCTTCATTTCACTTGGCCTGACTGGACTCTTGTTACCTATTTTTCCTTCAAAAACTTGTTAGTTTTAAGTACCTCCCCTCTTCCTTGAGCTGTCATAATTCTGGAGTCTAGGTTTTCCAGAGGCAGGAGGCTTGGGGCGGCGTGTTCAGGTGAGGCTGCATGCTTGGAAAAACTGATGGCTGGAGTTTGAAGAACAGGGAGGCCAGAGATCAGATGGGCAAGAAACAGGAGGTGTTGGAAGGCAAAGGTACACATCATTTAACCATGCCCTGGTCCTATCAAGAGGGAGTGAGGTGACCTTACAATTTTGATATTCTAGACTGATGTGCTAAAGTCTTTGCAGGAAGAGTTCTCCAGCTGTTTCTGAAAATCATCTTGGGCATCCAGCCACTGATAACTGATAGCTGGCACATGCTGTGAACCCATAGAGGAGTGCTGCCAAGCTGAACCATGGGCATATATGTGTGTGAAATTCAGAATAACTTGGATGACTACCACCGGGCACCGGTCTCTACTATTATGTGGTCTAAACCTTGTATAACTCAGAACACATAAATGAATTCTGGAACTTGGACTTTTCACCAAAGCAGGCATTCTCACTTCATCTGAGTGTATTGGGTCTCCAGTACGAACAATAGGAGAATAAACAGGAACTGCAGGAAAATGATTATAGATGAATTACTATGAGAGGGTCTGCGTTTTCTAGAATAGCATTAGCTGTTAATAGCCAGTCTGTCTAACACATAAGACAAATGGAGGTCAGTTATTCTCACCCATGATATCCTCTTGCCTAAGAAGTAATGGGGGACTGGAAAGCCACTGGGGTCTTTTGAAAACTTGCTAAGCCTAATTAAGCCAGAGGGCTGTTGGAGGTTCTAAGTCTATAGGTTCTCAGAGAACAAAGGGTTGAGTGGAAGAATTATATATATATATATATATATAAATATATATATATATTACTGATCAGTTTCCTGATGAAGTGTGCTGGGAAATGGAGGGAAGTTTGGACAACCCAGTAAGAGGAGATGGGAGGATGATAAACATTATTTCTTGGAGTTATTTTAGTCACCAGACTCCCCACAGGTATTCTCTTAGGTGCTGCATTAGCCCTGATTAGATGGATAAAGATGGGGTTCAGGCACCAATGAGGCTTTGAAAACACATCAAAGTCTAGGCCTAGACAAGAAATGATGAGAATGCCATATCTAACCACTGATGAAGCCAATCCGCGCTGCTTCTGACTGCCTCTGTTTGGTCTAAGTAGCTGGGATTCACCAATTTTTCCCTCTCCCCTTGATCTGGAGATCAGAGTAGAGGATATGAAAAATGAGTATGTTCTCTTTATTACAAAATTTCTATTTCATTTTTTATTGTAAAATTTGGATTGGGGAAGTCAAGTGGAGAATGAAGAATCAGGGTTAATAAATATTCAAGATTTTTTTCCTGACTTGTGATACAGTATTAGTCTTTCAAATGCAACCCAAATGATCAATTATCTAAACCTGTTACAACCACACAGTTTAGCAGTGAAGCTTAAATCACACCCATCTACACATCAGAGAGAGGTCCATGTTGCCCTCAGGGAAACAGGACTTGGGGAAGTTGTGCAAATACGCTGATGTCCTCGCTACTGCTAGTTCTATGAATAACTAACTCCTTCACCTCTGATCCAGGAGACTCATATCTCTTGCGGGCCTCTGTGAAACTGCGGCCAGCTAATGGTTGGCTTTCTAGTAGATCATAAAAAAATCATAGTTCTTGACATTTAGCAGAACAATACACAAAATAACTCAATTTATAATTAGTCCTGTTTCCTAACACTGAACTTGAAAAGGAGCTGGATGATGTATTATTCTTGACATCTATAATTAGGAAATAAAAGTCAATGTACATCTGAAAAGAAAGCAATACTGAAAATACATCTTTAAGGCAGAATCTAACAGAGTTGGATTGATATGAAGAGGTGTAAGAAAGGTGGGTATTCCACCCTCGGATTCCACAAACATTGATGAAATGTAGGGTGCTAACCGTGAAGGCTGTGTCTGACCAGCATTAATGGACGTATGCCTTTTCACTGCTGAAATTCCATCTCCTGCATCATGGCTGTAACGTCCCTTCTGTGTTGAAGCAGAGCTGGTTCTCTGTTTACTGTGAAGAGCTACTGGATGAGATGAGACGGGGGTAGGGTGTGTGTGTGTGTGTGTGTGTGTGTGTGTGTGTTGGGGACTGCAGAGAAACAATGAATGCAAAGCAACATGATTATAACATTATTTTGATTTCTATGCAACAAGGGATCATATTTTCATATTTACCTTAAAAATTGATATTATAGACTAACGCAATTGATTTAAATTCACAACCCCACAGCAAAGTAGCTTGACATTAGGATGCACTACACATTTTCCATTCTCATACAGCTTCAGGGGAAGGAAACAGGAGTGTGGCCTTTTCTATCCCATGACAATAAGTTTACATGACGTTTCAGTTTTCCTCAAAGGTTTTCATGTACCACTTTTCTGCATGAATCAATGCAAGCTTTCATAAAGCTCTTTTATCATTGCACCTTTAGGAAATAGGAATTCAGAAGTTAAATTAGTAGAAAATGCCTGATCAGGGATGAGAACTGAACTTATAAAGCAGGTGGCAGAGATGCTGGTCCTCAGAAGAGAACCTCTGGGCTTCTATTTGCAAATTTCCTTATTAAAGTTCTGTGGGGGACCAGAGTTTCTGACAACTATATGAGATCAACCTGCAGCCAACACAGAATCAAATCAGAACTCTGGCCACACAGCTCTGCTAACTCACGCTGATGTTGGTCACCTCTTTCTAGGGGGCAGGGGGAATGCTGGTCAAGCCAGAATCTGACGTGTGTGAACGAGTCGATCTCCCCTCATCAGGCAATTGATGAGCTCAGCCAGTGTACCTGGAACTTGCTCCACTTTTTTTCTCATGACATGTTATCTTTTTGTTTATAAAATTATTATTTGCTCATTATAAATTCATTCATTCATTTATTCAGCAAGTGGTTACTGAACTCTGTCTATATGCCAGGTACTGTTCCAAGCATTTGGGAGTACAGCGCTGAACAAAACTACGGCTCCTGTCTTTGTGGAGTTTCCAGTCTATTGAGGGAGACGGGCTATCAACAACAGACCTATTAAAACAAGCATCCAACTGTTTGTATGTTAGAAAGGGAGACAAGTTATGTAAAACAGAAAACGTCTAACAGGATAAAGAGGACCAGGCATGCCAGCAGCTGGAAGACCCAGGCTGAAATTTTCAACGCTGTGGCTAAGCAGCCCCGTTGGGAAGAATACATTGAGCAAAGACGTGAAGATGAAAACTGGGCATGCAGCTACCTGGAAGAACATTCTAGATAAAGGGAGGAGCCAGTGTGAATGTGGTCAACTGGAAGGGTGGCTGGTGTGTGTGAGGAGCGGCAAGGAGGCGCTGTGGCTGGAAAGGAGTGGGCGAGGACAAGAGTGACAGGATATGACGGAGGAGAGGTAGCAGACCAATTTATGCAAGGCCTCTTGGGCTCTTGTGAAGACCACTATTCCCTCCCTCCTCCACAGAGGCCCCTGAAAGCCCCTCCTGCCTCCAAAGTTGTTGACGTGACCGCACTTAGGTGGAGCGAGCATTCTTTCCCATGGGGTCCCCTTCCCTCCGCCCACTGTTCCCATGTCATCATAAACCAACTCCGCTTCAAGAGCAGAGCTCTCCTTACTTCTGTCCTCACTAACACTCAGCAGGCAACGTTTCCCAACACCATGCAATGTGTTGGGAATGGCACATAATACACGTAGCATAGAACATGCTGATGCTGCCCATATTTAACATGTGTAATATGCTCACAGATTCATGTTCTGATGCGCTCCTATCAACCGCACTCCATTTTTTATTTTCTCTGTTATTTCCATCCAGGACAGAATTCTGGGGCTACAGGACCCAAAATCCCTCCCAGACTTCCTTTGCCTGGAGCAGTGCTCGTGAAGCTTCTACACCTCCCTGGCCAGCCAAAGACACCGATTTCACCCCCCAGTGGTCTCTGCTATGACGCGCTCTGAAAGCTGGAGAGGGGCCGGGTCTGAGAAACAGAAAACCTCCCGACGCCCCTGCTGTCGGCCCTGCAGCCCTGCCAGGTGCGTTTCCGATGCCAACTCCTATGTTTTCCTACAGCTCGTGTTGCCCTAGCCTTGGAAGAGGCTGTATCAACACTCAAGAGTCCCTGCAGCCAGACCACATCCCAAAGATCATTTTCAATTTATCTTCTAACAGGCTACAAGCCCTGAAAGTGTGTCAAAGGTGACCCAGAGATTGAGACCCATATTGCTCCTGCCACATCGCCCATGCTCCTCCCTGGTGAAAGTGCTAGAGGCTGTGAGAGTGAGCAACAGTCTCCTTTTCATTTCTTAAATCAAATTTTTACTGAGGTAACTTTAGTTTATACAACATGGTGTATGATTGAAGGGCAGAGGACCACACCTCTTCAGACGTACGTCACCACGCCACACATTCTCCCTTTCCGCCCCCACCCCCGCAACCAGACGAATTTCAGATTTTACCACGGCCTAGTAATCCACACGACGCATGATTCAAAAGGTGACCAGCCCCTTCCCCACAGGTGATTCTATAAAAGGGGACACTCCTGAGGGTCCCCGTATCTCAGAACCACATGATACTATTCACACACTAAGTCAAGTATGGATGCAACGTCTGTATCGTGCAGTTCTCTCCCTTTCAAGTGGATCCTGCTCCATCTTGAAATAATTTCCCCAGCTCACCTCAATCCTCCTTGGGTCTGTCCCATTGGTTTGGCAAGAGTCTGCCCCCACCTCGTGCTAAGCCTGGTTTCACTTCTGTCAAAACAGCTTCCATCAAAATAGGGGCTTCTTTCCCAATCTTTCGCTGTCTTAAAGTCAGCAAAGATACTTAAGAAATTGCAAATTCACTGCCCCCATCAGTGTGCGCTGGCTAATGTCACTCACTCTTCCCCTGAATCTCCTCTGTCCTTGGTGGACTCAGGATATTTTTAAACATGCTTTTCTTTTTCTCTTCTTTCTTTTTTAAGACTCTTTGGCACATGGTCGGGCTGGACAGGTCTCATAATCTACTTGGGTTCACGCAGACTTTCTTTGTTGAAAGACTGACAATAAGTTTCTCTCCAAGCAAAGGGTGCTCCTTAGAAGCTGGATTTGTTGGGTATTTTCCCTACGGTTGACCCATCTGCATGATTCTCCAGGACTCTTCCTAGTTTGAAGGACTCTGGTTATAAGAAAGTCAAATCAATAGACCCCTGGTTTAGGAAAACAGATTAGCCAAGTTCTTACAGATGTGGATAGAACAATGTAAAAATCTTGGCTTCCAATCGATGGACTTTTCTCGTGTTTAATGGCCAGAGGTGACATCATTGAATATCTTTGTGACCCTTTTGTGGCCCCTGGTTCTTAATTACGTTTAGACAAGGAAAATACAGGGCCATTTGTTCCTTTCCACTGGGATTTTAAAAACAACTGCAGGTGAAACATTAGAGAAACCTTAAGTTATTGGATGCATAAGCATAAATGCTGAAATGAAAATGCAAAGCTTGCTTTTAAAGGTGTGTTTATATTAGAACTATATTAAACCAACCGAAGTTATAATAGATGAGGGGGACTAGCACCAATATTGACTAAGGAACTATCCTCCATGCTGCACCTTGTGTACTGCATACTGTGCTAGCACACCCATCACTTACTTCAATATAAAACAACCCTAGATAGACATTATGACCCATCTTTTTAGTGATGAGAAAATCGAGGCTTAATGTGCCCAAGATCACAGAGTATGGGTGGAACTGGGATTCAAATTTCCATCTGATACCAAACACATCCAGGCAATGACCTTGGGATTCACTGTGGCAAAGCCCCATCCTAATGTAGCTCATCATGACCAGGCTGGAATGAACAAAATGGGCTGCAACCTCTAACAGCCAAAAGAGGCCTCTCTCTACTTCATAGGGATTCTACTTCAGTGGTTTTTTTACACCCCAAATGTCCCAAACCGTAAGAAAAGGGCCTTAGGGCAAACAAGAGATTATTCCAGGCAGGCCCAGAAGGCAGGTGAGCACTTGGGAGGGTTAAGGCTGTGTCAGGGTGTAGGCAGAGGCAGCCACTGCCCCCAATCCATCTCACAGCTCGGAGCCTGACACAGTCCTTACGAATGAGAAAGTAGAAGCAAAACTCAGATTACCCAGAATTAGACGACTTAGGCACCAACGTGGCCCCCAGACCTGACAAAGGTCAAGCAAAATAGCAAAAGCATGATATGCTCTCCCATGTTGACCTTTCCCCTCAGGGCTACTGGAGCTCAGTCACCCTCCCTTGTCTCCCTCCCCGAGCAGGACTGTGCAGAGGGGACCTCTCTATGTTACACTCCCTGCTTTGCCCTGACTTTCAGCAGTCTGTGAGCAAGTACATCCTAATGCCGTGCTCGTTATTCCTAGGTCTTCTTATGGAAGACAGGGAGCTGTCAGGAGGTGACCGGGTGACAGAAAGCAGAATGAGGGAGGGGTAGACAAATCCCTGGGCTGTGTGGCCATGAAGTACCACTCGGTCACCCCGTCAAGTAACGAATGTGTCCTTTTGCTGAGGACATGTTGGTCAGCTCACGACCTGCAACACTGAGTGCATGGCCCACCTCAGCTTTCAGTTGTCTCACTCCTCGGGGTGATTCCAGGGCAATGGTGAGAGACAGGAGACGAGGCCTGGCCATTTCCACCGTGTGGGACTCCTCTAATGGCCAGCTTTGCCCCAGAGCTCCCTGTCAGTCTCCCCTGCCCAGTCCTGCTTCATCCTTTTTTCTTTCACAGCTGTTACCCTAACAGACACTCACTGCTCTCAGCTCCAACTCACCATCTGCTTCCTGGAGAACCCAATGTAAACAGGGCAAAATAATAACAAAACAGTACCCCCAAAGGAGATGATGGGAAATAATAGCCAAAAAGGGCCTTTGAGGAATAGGATTAGACTCAGTTATGAATATGGTTATAGAAGAAACCAGCAGAGGAATTTTTAACAAGTGGAATGAATGGTGTAGGAAGGCCTAAGTGACGCCATCTTGTCTGGACGCCATGTTTGGTCCATGACCAATGAGTGGGGCCTCTGGGAAGGCAGTCAATTCCCCTATGGTCTCTTTTATGTACATTAATCTGTACTTGTGACCCATACACAACTCTATTGATCTTAGTAGAACAAAGATGTGTGTGACGACACTAGACATCCAGCAGGACAACAGTCTTACACAAGAATGGTCTATGAAGACCCCGGCCAAGAGGGTGGTGGGCCCCCTGTTTCACCCGCAGTCCTGGCCACTGGCTTTGGACCCCTGTAAGGTGTCCTTAGTAAACTTTAATTGTGATTAATGGACAGGCCCATGTCACTCTTCAGACTCAATTACCTTCTCAATTTGGGGGAATTTTACTCATCCCATAGCTGTACAGATGGCATTTAAAGGTTTCCTTTAAATCTTTTGGGTGTAGCAGGAATAATCAACGGCAAAGGGCCCTTCACATTCGGACTTTCTTTACTTCATACCGAAACAGTGTCACCAAAATTCACTCAAATAACACTATTTGGAGCAAGAGTATGCTAGACTCATATGAGTCCTGCCACTTGGGCCCCTCGCAAAGACACTTAACTTCAGAGACTAATTCCTTAGTCTACCTACCTAGGG
This sequence comes from Talpa occidentalis, assembly GCF_014898055.3. NCBI lineage: Eukaryota > Metazoa > Chordata > Mammalia > Eulipotyphla > Talpidae > Talpa > Talpa occidentalis. The sequence goes on from NW_023604972.1 coordinate 124,145,041, forward strand.
GGTTACTGAGAGGATTAAATGGGATAATCGACTAAGCCAGGTGGTTTCCTGCCTGGTATACAATAAATGCCAATTACTCCCCCCTCTCAGAAATTTGCTAGGTAATCACAGGTCAACCAGTTAAACTTGTCTGCAGCTATTGTCCTGGATGGAATCCCCAGGAGGCAGCTCAAGAGCTGAACAGTCAAAGCCGATTCTGGAGTTAGATGGAGCCACAGGTACCAGCGTCTAGGTGGGAAAAAGGACTCTCTGGAAGAAGCAAGTTCACAGGTCAGGCAGGACTCAGAAATGCATTGAAAGCTGAAGATCTGAAGAGGGAGGGCCTGCGCACCCCAGATACAGCATCTGGCCCCTAGGGGCAGAGAGGCATTAACGGGCCTCATGGCTCTAAGTCATTGTTTACAGAATGGGGGTGCTGCAGGGGGTCAGGCCAGTGTAGACAGTCAGCACAGTGTAGACAGTCAGCACAGCCACATGAGCCGCCAGCAGAGATGAGACAGATGTCTTTCAAAATAGACCAATAGCGGCCTCTTGTTTCGCTTCCACAAGTCCATCTGGCCAGAGGCAGGTTCCCAGCTCCCAGAGCAATTGCAAGCTTGCTGGCCTGGCCTGAACTCTGAGGATGGCCCCAGAGGTGCTGGAACAGCCCCCGGACTCAGGGCGGAGTCTGGGAGGCTGCCCATCCCAACCGAGCTGTGAGATCAGCTGACCGCTGAATAGATTTTGTAAAATATTTTGCAAAACATGCAGGCTGCTCACACTGATACAAGCAACTGCCACAGAGAAATCAGACACAGGAGTAAATCAGATGCACGTGCGTGCAAGGGAGACACTGGCCCTCCCGCCTCCGCTGCCCTGACCCGCTTCTCCTCCATTTATCATGCATATCTGGAAGGTAGCCCTTCTTTTCGGTCTAGCTGCCTCCTTTTCAAGGCCTCTCTTGCTTTTCTGAGGAGGAATTTCCAGAGCTGGTGGTTTGCCTAGTAAATACGACCACATATTACAAGCCATTAGCTAGTCCACACGATGATGTTTGTAAGATGTCTACAGAGGCTGTCTGTAGACTTGTGTTTGAACTCGAGGGGAAAACACACCCAGCGTGAGAGCCGGCATCTCGCCTCGGGACGAGGAGCAAGCAGGTGTGGGTATTTGAGTCACAGGCATGTTTTAGACTACGAGGAGCTCTCTCCGTTACCAAGTGTTCTCAACAGGAAATAGCTGGCAGGAGGCACGCTAGACTTGGAAGCCTCCTCCTTAGAGCAAACAGAAAACATTCAAAAACATAATCAGAGCCATGGGCTGCCTGGAAAAACAAACACCCTCAAAAGTTATTTCTTGAACTGCACACCAGGAAGAGTGTGAGCTGGAAGACTCTGGAAGGGAGGAGAAAACAGCATTGAAGAAAGGGCCTTCTCCAATCTTGGGGAACAACAAAGAGTTTTTTCCAAAGTGTTGTCTCATTTAGAGGGAAAAATCTCTCAGAGATAAAGGGGCATCTGAATTTGTTGACATTCCTCCTGGTGAGGGGCAAACCACACCCTTTTTTTCGTACAGGTTGGAGTTTCGTGAGGATGGATGCTGCCAGGGGCCAGGGCGCCCCATTTACCAGAGGCTCAAAGGCCTTGATTTGGGCTGAGATGATTCAGGGCACAGGATTATTAAAAACAAAGCAACACTCAACTAGGAAGTTTTCTTCTGGCTCATGTTAGCAATTTTTATCCTGAGTACTTTCCAGAAACTTCCTCTTAGAGAAACCTATTGCACTCTTTTAAAATGAGCTCTTGGGCCTCCCCGGTGGTGCAGCGGTTGAGCGCTGGGTTGCGAAGCTGCCCGCAACATCTGCTGCGCCGGTTCGATCCCCGGCTGCTCCCCCGGCCACCGGAGGAGGGTCCCACATGGCGCGCAGACCTCTCCTGCCGCCCGCTGCTCCCCTCAGCAGTGTACTTCGGTCCTTCTGCCTGCTCTGCTCCCTACTCTGGTGAATTCTCTCACCCTCCCGCGCTTCTGACTGTACCCAGTGCTTGTATAAACAAACAAATAAATAAAATAAATAAAACATGCCTCTATTAAAAAAAAAAAAAAGTTAAAAAAAAAATGAGCTCTTGTGCCAACTAAGCACATCATGCTGAGGTTCACTTAGTCCCTCTGTCCAGCTTCCTTGAAGGACTTACCTGTTGGCACCTGTTGGCACCACCATTTCTCAAAAGGGCCCTGTTCTGCAACCATCTGAGGCCGAGCAGGTTCACTGTCGGTTCAGGCAGCTTGAACGAGAACCTTGGAGCCCTGGGCATCACCCCCACAGGTTAGCCAGCAGGGAGACAGCAACTTGGGCCCCCTGAGAATCCCCATATGCTCTTTCCTCACTTTGTTCTCTGATGCTGTCCACCATGCGGTCTTCTGTCGCCCTTCCTGCTGCCCTCTGTGACTCCCCTCCCCTATATAGTGAGTCTCTTGGCTCAGGTGTGCCCACTTAGGCGCGCCCACACCATCCTCCAGTGTCCGCCATCAGGCATGCGCATAGGACCACAGGTGTCGATCATAGATGCTAATGGCAGGAGAGTGGAAAAAGCCTGATAACTTCCATTTGCCCCGTAGACCCCCTCCTCGTACTTTGCTTCTGAGCAGGAGATGACCCCAGGTGTGAGTGAAGTTTGACAAAGGTGATCTGTGGAAAACTTCAGAACTGAAAAGGAGGGTCTTTAAATTACCAACACAAAGCTGACAAGATCTAGTTTCACTGAATTCATCTTTAAAAAATATAAATAAAAATACGGCTAAGTCCAAAGGGACTGGCAAGGATCCCTTCAAATGGCTGAAGTTCCAGATGGAAGAGTATATAGACCTTCTCCAAAGAAAATGTCTGCTTCTCAAAGCTTTTATGTCCCGATTTGCTCTCCCTGGGGCAGAAGTGAGGGCAGAAGGTAAAAGAAACCAAGAGGAAGAATAAATTAAAAAAGTGAGTATTCAGAATTCATTCATTTCTTAAATCCCAATGGGATCAATGAACGCAGTCATGTTCTCAATGCCCTGGGTTCAGGACGGCTCAGCTGACACTGAGTCTGGCTTCCTCCCTGGCTCCCACAGATGCACACACAGAGGGACAGATGGACAGATGCAGAGGTTGCAGAGAGAAAACAATCGCAGCCCACCGCCCCCCACCAAAAGGGGAATTCTGCTAAGACCTTTATCGGCAGCCCCAGACCACAGTCAGTCTTGGGTCCAGGCAGATTTTCTCTGAAAATGAAGGAGAGGATACAAAGAGAAAGAGGTTTAAAAATTGGGCGTGGACAATGGGCTAGGACCATCGGTCCTGCCCTCAAGAGTTTTCAATGTGTGATCAGTTGCAAAAATTAATGAGTTGAGTACATAATTATCTAAATGATATTAAAAATGCATAAAACATAATAAGTCAAATATTAGAACATCTTAGTTATTAGGTAAATAAAATAAGATACAAAATAATATATATGATTTGATGCTCTGTAATTTAAAAATGACATTCATTACATGAAAAATGATCTAACAGAAGCACAGGTTAAGGGACTGGCCAGCTTTGGGGGTGATATGGACAGGCCAGGTTTTCTTCAGGAGGTGCTAGGGGTCTTGAGGCCCAACAGAAGTCAGGTAAGGTGGGAGGAGGCAGAAGTGCAGGGTCTGGGTTGAGGGGAGACAGTTCCGGCACAGTTCAAGACCATGTGCAAAGCCCTGGGCAAGCAGTGATTCTGACTATGATTCTGAGTCTGTCTCAAGCCTAGTAGTACAGAGCCTCTGGGATGAAGAGTGGCACCCCTAAATTCAGGTCCACCTACAACCTCAGAATGTAACCTCATTTGGAAATAGGATCTTTGCAAGTATAATTGCATTAGGATCCAGATAAGATCATACTGGATCAAGGTGGACTCTGGTGAGAGGTCCTTATACGAGCTGGATAAGAACACAGGTGCACAGGAGATGATGTGACAACGGAGCTAGAGGTTGGCACGATGCATCTCCCAGCCAGGAAGTGCCAGGGTTACCTACAAGGACTGGAAGCCACAAGAGGCCTAGAGGAGGGAGCACCGCTGCTAATATTCTGTCTCAGGCCTCCAGGCTGCAGAGAGAGTAAACATGGTGCTGTGATTTAAGCCATCAAAGCTGTGGCTCTTTGTTTAGTCCATGCTAGGAAACAAAGACAGTCACCTCCCCTGCCATTCCTTTTCCAAGCCCTTCGACTCCTGAACGTCCATCACAAGGTGCAATCTTGCAAAGCCCTCTAAGACCTATGTAAAATAATTTGATCTTGTTTCACACGGCTATGTAATAAACTGACTTTCCGTAAATTCATGTTTATGTAACGAACCAACTTTATGTCAATGCTAATTAAGGGCATACTTAAAAAAAAAAAAAAAAGAGCGTAAAGTCCCCTTTAACACAATCTTTAAAAATATCAAGACAAAGCGCCCTGTTTTACAGGTAAAGCAAGCTGTTTCATTTACTTCAGATTAATCCATAAGCACAGTGATGAGTTACTGACTTGAATCTAAATAATATGTCATTTAAAAAGCTGAAATAGCGGGACTCCCCAGTGGCGCAGCAGTTGAGCGCTGGGCTGTGAAGCTGACCGCAGCCTCTGCAGCGCCGGTTCGATCCCCGGCCGCCAGCGAGGGTCCCAATGGCTTGTCCCACCTGGTGCCCAGACCTCTCCTGCCGCCTGCTGCTCCCCTCAGCCGTGTACTTCGGTCTCTCTGCCTGTTCTGCTCCCCGCTCTGGCTCTGGTGAATTCTCCCACCTTCCCGCGCTTCTGACTGTACCCAGTGCTTGTATGAATAAATAAATAAATCTTAAAAAAAAAAAAAGTTAAAATAGCTATTATGAAATAGAAGGAAAATATTTAAAATATAGGGAAAACTACCTACGTGAAACCTATGGCATCAAGAACTGAAAAAACTTGCTTTTTAGAGCCTTGAACATTTAGGAGTTTTGCATATGAACTGCATTAACTGTGCTGTTTTGTTTTTCACATTGATGTTTGGTATCTAGATGACAAGATGAGGGAGACTGCCAGTTGCAACTTGTAATCACTTCTCAAACAATACACCACAGGGAGGAATAGTCTTTATTCCAATGAGCAGCAGCTACACTGGGTAGGACGAGACATCCGCTATGTGTGACTTTTGATCAAGTGTCACTTAAAGATCTGGTGAACATCAGCATGAGACTGATCACGGTCATTATCAATCGGAAGCATCAGCGTCCCCTGTGCTTCTTTTCTTTAATGAGCCATTAAGGGCACAGCAACGATCTTACCAAACAGGGGAAATGATTTAGGACCAGCCAATGGGCAAAACCACTGTGGAGGCTACAGCTGATCACCTTCACGATGAGCCGGGGAACTGAGTCATGAGAACGCCAACTGTTCCCTCGCTCACCACTGCGCAGAGAGGCTCCAACCACTTCAGAGGGAAAAATGGTAAGAGGTTATTTTCTTATTTTCAGCATTACATTTGAGGTTGACTCCATTAATTAACGACATGGACCTCAGGGCCACATCCACCAAGTCTTGGTAATGGTCTGAGGGTGGCATCTTGCTCAGTGGGCTACAGAGAGCTCAAGTCACTGACGGGTGACTTCCCCTGGGTCGGCGCCAACAGGTATTAGCTGTGCTGTCAATGCAGCTCTCTCACTGAACACACTTAGAGGTTAAAAGCAAATAAACCCAATAAAGATGTCAGAGGGTATTTGTAGGGTAAGGAAAAATGTCAGGCTTTTCTGCCCTCCCGCCATCAGGATAGATGATGGATCCTTGCGGTCCTGAGTGCATGCCTGATGGTGGGCACCTGGAGTAGGGTGTGGGCCTAGGTAGATGGGATTCACCTGGGCTGAGACTGGGCTTTTAAGGGCGGCGTCACAGAGAAGCCAAGAAGCAGAGAAGCCGAGAAAAGGCTGGAGAGCCCAGAGTGAAGACCTGCTGGGGGCTGGGAGGCCTGCCAGCCTACCAGCCTACCAGCCCACCAGCCTCCCAACACCCCTGCCTGCCACGTACCTGCTAAATCCCAATAAAAGACCTGCAAAAAACCACTGAGGTCTCTCTAGGACTCCTCCTGTACCTGGTCTGCTGGATCAGAGAAAACCTGCCCTGTGTCATTCCTGACCTTTACAGTATTATCCATGCATCACACAAGTTTCTAAAAGACCTACACTTGGGATGGACTGAGTTTCCTCTTTAGCCTTTCTCCTGTGGCGTCTGGCGGTTATCAGAGCACAGGTGGTAACGTGGCCAGCTGCTCCTTCGTCTCCCTCTAGCAGTAGACGTGAACTGCCATCTTGTCAGTCAAGTAAGGACGAATGTGTTACATAACAGAATGAAAGACTATGGGCATTTGCACTGCTCAGACCTCACCTAGAAGTTCCTGGGAAGGGAGGAGTCCCCATTTAGATCTTCTTAAGACACACCCACATTGCTAAGGGATGTCTTCATCTAACAAGGCTACTTTCCCTTGTTTATACGATAGGGTTGGAGTTTGCTTCCCGCAGCCTTACATGTAGGGGAGGTTTGAAAGGTTCAAAGAGTGTTAGGCAAAGTGTATCACCGGAGGGATAAAAGCCCAGCCTGAAGGGCTGCACACAAAAGACAGGAGGTGCAGCGCCCTTACTCTGTTACTGACACTGCCTTGCTTTGGTGTAGTCTTCATGTATTACGACAGTCAACGCTGGCAGCAGCGTCATCCTCACTATCTGACCAAGACAAACTTGGGAGGCAGGTAAGGAAGCCAGGGCTGGCGCTAGTCTATAGGGGATAAAACTTAGGAGATGAAGGAGCTTCATGGGGCCCACAAGGACACCTGATCCAGAGCTCCTCCCTCCTCCTGTGCACAGAGACTGGAGATGTGACAGCCTCTGTTTTAAGAATGAGCTCGACTCAGATCAGGAAGATCTTCCAGAATTCTCCTCATGCTGCCAGGAGGGTACATTACCCACTGGGACTGGGCTGGGCTGGCCCTAGCAGCCTGTTGGACAGACTGCAGGTTTTGGTGTCCCAAGGACCTAGGCTTGAGTGTGTCACTTAACTGTTGTGTAACCCTAGAGCAAACTGTGTCTTGCCTCGGTTTCCTCATCTGAAATGGATTGTTTTGAGAATGAAATGATATGAAGATGCAAAACATGAGGCATATGATTACAACAACTAAAAAATTTTCACAGTGATTATACCCAGGACCACTTGGCTGCAAATGGAGAAGTGAATTAATTACATATAAAATCCCCACTGGTGAAAGGAAATGAAAACCTGGATGATAAAGGTGAGTAGCTGGGTAACTGGACACCATCCCCAGGCTCCTGGCCCACATGCTCAGGCAAAGTCAATTCTACAGCAGCCCTAGGGAAGCAGTCTACTCCCCAGCAAGCCAACTTTCTAACCTGGCAGTCTGGGGAGTCATGTGAAACACCCCAATCTCAGAGCACAGATTCAGTTAAAAAGACGCCTATTTCAAAAGACCAAGAGGACAAGTGTTTCCAGAAACACTGTCTACCACTGTTGGGCTCCTAGGTCTACCTCTACCTGACTGCTGGAGGGGTAGTTTCTCTCTAGAAATTCCACAGAGCACAGGTCTTAGGCATCCTCCATTGCCAGCACTGGGCTAATTACACTGAACTTGGCACTTGAAGATGAAATGTTCTCTAATGACTCCCAAGTGGATTTACATGAACATCATGTTAATCGATAGGACTGCACACCTAACACTGGGCCTGTAGCCCTTTTGCTTGTCCCTGCCTCCCCTAGGCCCTCCTCCAGCGTGCAGGCGTTTCCAGCACTACAGTAAGCCAGCAGTCACATGCACTTAATGATGAGTCAAATCCTGTACCCTTTGCCCTGAGTACTAATGAGCAGTGGTGGAAAAATGCAGAGTATCAACAAGGCGGTGGTTTTCCAAACATAAGAGTTTGACAAAACTACAGTGAGACACGGACCCATCTTTTCTAAATGTGAATCACTGTAAGTGAGGACAGGAGGTTAAAAAAACTGAAGCTGCTACAATTTAGATGTCTGCTTGCCATGGCACACATGGCGAAAATGAGGCAACTCTGCATTCTTGCAAAAAAATAAAAAATAAAAACAACAAAACCCCAAACTCATATGGTGAAGTAGATCAAGGAAAACATGAAAGTTATTCCTTTGCATCACCCCCCAAAACCATTCTCACAATTTCACTTTCAACTTTTATCTTATGGGGCGCTCTCACCCATAACTTCAGCATCTCCTTTGTAGTGTCTGCATTTTTCAGTCCTACTTGTGGAGGCTCCCCAACCTGAGATGATCATGTTCTCTGCTCCTACTACTTTCATACATTTCATTTAACTCATCCTTCCCCCTGGAATTTATTGATTCATGTTAGGGCAGGACTTAACTTTACACTTTCTTCTAAAAAGTTTTAGCTAACGGTTTCAATAAAATTCACTAACCAGGCTGTTGTTTATATTACAGTTTCAAATGACTCCCTTTCCTACACCAAATTCCCTGACCCTTATGAGCCTTTTTGGGATTCCCTACTCTATTCCACCAGCCTATTTGTTGACTCCTGTGCCACTCTTTTAATGACTATAGCTTTAGTGTATGGTTTGCTGTCTGCTGAGAGAGAACACACCCTTCTTCATAGTTCTGATTTTTCTGAAAATGTCTCAGCTATAACTCACTTTCCCCTTTCAGCTGAATTTTAATTTATCTGCTCAAATTCCAAAAACATCCTTTTTTTAGAGTTTGATGGAAATTGTATTTTATAAAGCAGGAAAATGGCAGAATCTTGTGTTTTTAAAATTCTCTCTGTGGAGCCCATTTACAAAGTACAAGAACTGCGGTTGCAGATACATGATCTTAATAACTGTTCTTCAGTTTATGGGATGCAATAAGCTATGATCATTCCCATTAAAAAACAAACAAGTAATTTACCTAGTCAGCCCTCATGGTCAGCTTTGAGCCTTTAGAGTAAATCTCCATGCTCTAATCTGCATCCCACAAGTTTTCAATTGAGGTTATGGAATCCAAGAGGGCTTTCTTTGAAAGTTATTTTTACCAAATCATAAATCAAAGGTATACAGAGGTTACAAATTCAGACATTCCTATCACATAATTATTTCAAATCATTCTCTCCAATCATTCTCTCCCTTCTCTAACCTGAATTTCAGAGTGCAGTGTTTATGATATAACTATATCTCTTGGCATAGAGTTCTTAAAATTATTACCATAGACATTTAGTGGAATGAGTCCAATTTTAAACTGAAAACAGTACTTTGAAAGATTTTAAAAGTCTGGCATCTCTGTTTTTATAATAATTACAACTCAATTATAAAGTCATAATATTAAAGCAGTGACAGATTTCCTTTAAGTCGTTTGACCAGACTTTTCTTTAAAAAGGATAAACGAACAAAAAACAAGAAGGGTTTAAACTAATTTCAAAGTGTAACAAGATCTGTATTCAAAATAGACAAAAGGCTAGTGCTGATGCTTGCAGGCAAAGAAAAAATTTAGACAGATACATACTCTGTCTAAATACTTCACTTTTCATATATTTTCCATGCTTCAAGAGATATGATAAAGATAACTATCTGGCATCGCCGACGTACAGAGATCACATGAGAGAACAATAATTTATCTGTCCTATAGACCATGTTTGCAGAGATGAGAGAAGGACACAGAAGGACAGAGAAGGACACATTTTGTGAAATGTTACACAGGCCTCTACCTGATATGACAGCACATTCAAGGAGCGAAGGGATAAAATACCTGTGGTACATCCATACAATGGAGCACTACTCAGCAACCAAAAGCAAAGGACTATTGATACCTCTAACAGCATGGATGAATCTCAGATGCATAGTGCTAGGTGAAAGGAGCCAGATTTAATGGCTACATGCTGTATAAGTCCATTCATATGACATGCTGGAAAAAGACAAAACAATAGGGAACAGAGGAGATACATCAGTGGTTGCCAGAAGCTGAGGGTGGGGAGAGGGTTTGACCACAAGGGATTATTTTTTTGGGTCATGGAACCATTCTCCATCCAGAGTAGGGTGGTAATTCCCATGACCTTGCATTTGCCAGAATGTATAGACTAGAACAACTCAAAGACCCTCCCTTAATTTCCTGTTAGCAGAATGTCTCTATTTTGTACTCTAAGTGTGCTCCACTTAACCTTTTCTTCTGGAATTTGAGAAAACTCCTCATGCTAAAGAGTAGAAGCACATTATACCTCAATAAACTTGACTTGGTAGTAATAAAAACAGCAATCATTTTGCACACTAAATCCCATCTTCCCATCTGTTCCTCCACCTATCAATAGCATGTGAAATATTTATCTGCTTATGTAGGAAGGATCCACTTAATGAAAGTATACAAAACTGAATCTTCCTGGCTGTTTTGCTCTTTTCACTTCTCCATTCTCCTAAGATCCACACTCTCCGCCCTTCCACAGAGCCATGTGAAGGCCTCTCAAGCACATCATGTGAACAGTACACAATGCTGGTGCCAGGATGTTAATCCTGGGCTCCTGGATCAGAATCTGATCCCATAAGATATTTTAAACATGTCCCACATAGCTTTAGTCCACATTTAGGTTTTCGTGGACAGTCAACTTCATTCCATGATAGAACCAACTAGAGACACTGCAATATTTGCCTGCATTATAAGTATATGTCTGTCCCCATCAAAGGAGGTAATAATCCTGTGCTGGCTAAGACTGCCTGCAGGCCATCTGGTTCAGGTCAGGCATCAAAATTTTAAAATGGCAATTCTGCCTTAAGATGAGCAGCTGAAAAGACAAGGATGCTTACTCTGGAAAAGCTAATATTTTAGAGGAAAGAAGAATTAAGAGGGATATATTGGTTTCATGCACAAATACCTGAAAGATTATAAGAATGAAATGGTAGACTACTTCTGAGTGGCATAGGTTATAGGAGCAGTACCAATGGGAAAAAAAAAAAGACTGGAAGATATTAGGCTAAGATAAAAAAATTCTGAAGACCTGGTGCCATCACTCCATGATGGGATGGCTGCCCTCTGAGGCGGAGGGGTGCCACTGGGGATACTGTAGCCAGGATTTCGGATCTGGAGGGAGACTGGGTGAAAGGACTTATAGGAATAGAAATAGCACAGAGCTTGGGGTTCTATAAGTTATGCCTAGACTGAGAGAGGCTTGGGCTTCTGGGAAAGGCACGGGAAGGAGAGGAAAGGCAGGGAAAGAGAAAGCAGTGAACACAGAAAGATGGGAGAATGGAGACAAACTTCTGACTCATTTTGCCTGTGATCGGGGAGATGATCTGCATGGCTACCCGACACCCAATCATCCTTTAGATTTGGGAGAAGTACCCATTATATGGGAGGGGCGGAGAAGGAATATTTATTCTCTCTCCCAATTCCTAAGACCAGTCCTCAGGCACAAGACTAAGCCTTGGCTCACGGGAGGCTCTCATCTAGCACTGTGGCTCAAGACCAAGTGACAGAAGGCACAAGGATAGGTAAAGGCTAAACACAGGGATCTAGTAAAGGGGTGGTGGTTTCCTACACAGACTGTGCCTAGGTCTTGGCCTTGGATGTGCTCTTGATCACTTGTTTCTTGCCCACTCCTTAGAGTCCAGAACTCAGCTGTTGGCTTCTATGGGCTCTCCAGCTTCCTTATACTAACTTTCCTTTCTGCTTAAATGAACCAGAATTGGTCTCTGTTGCTTGCAATCTCAAAACCCTGTTGGATCACAGAGATTGGGTGATGGGGGGGTGGTGTTTAAGAACTATTTCACATTGCCCTTATGTCACACAAGAGGATGGATTTCTTAAAAAATTCCATGGTTCCTCATATTGCATTTGGAGAACTTAAACTAGGCTCTCTTTTTTTTTTTTTTTTTTTTAATAGAGGCATGTTATTTATTTATTTATTTGTTTGTTCTGTTTATACAAGCACTGGGTACAGTCAGAAGCGCGGGAGGGCGAGAGAATTCACCAGAGGCAGAGTGGGGAGCAGAGCAGGCAGAAGGACCGAAGTACACTGCTGAGGGGAGCAGCGGGCGGCAGGAGAGGTCTGCGCGCCATGCGGGACCCCCCTCCGGGGGCCGGGGAGCAGCCGGGGATCGAACCGGCGCTGCAGAGGCCGCGGGCAGCTTCGCAACCCAGCGCTCAACCACTGCGCCACCGGGGAGGCCCTAAACTAGGCTCTCTTTTCTACCTTTAACCCTACCCCTAATCGCTCCAAAGAATCTAAAATACTAAATCATTATTGGGGGTTGGGGGTGCTAGATGTCAGGAAGCACAATTTCTCTGAGATTTTCCAGGTAATCCTAATGCACCGTCTGGCATTTGGATTTCTAAGCAAACAAAAATGACGTGAACTTTCTAACACAATTCGTCTGTATTCCTGAAGGCTTTTCTCTCTCTCCTTTTTCAGATCAAATCTGACCGAACGACAGCATCTCTACATGAAACTCATCTCTTGATCGTCTCCTTTTAGAACAGTTAATCACACTAAACCCACACAGCTGTGCCCACCTTTTGTCCTTCCTCCCGCTGGGAAGGTACTTTCTGTTCCCGCTGCCTCCACAGATCCCACTTGCTGAGCACGACCCAGTTTAAGAAAAGCCTCTCCCATGAACTCTCTTCCATCCTTTCCAAACCAGGACTTTTCGTAGAATCAATGATCTTAGAGTTGGAAGGCTTCCCCGGGAGGTACCGTGTATGCCGTTAAATCACAGCAATTTCTTGTATTTTATTTCAGTTCTCATTGTATTTAGACCATGCCTCTCCACGTTGATAAATTTTCTTTAAGCAGCTCTCTAGAAATATAGTTGGTACTTAATGTCATTATGGTTAAGAACCACAAACTGTGTTCCCTTTCTCAGGTGATGTCATTTCTTGGGGAGAAAAAGAAACAGCTACCTGCTCCAGGGATGGCGCTCTGTTGGGACGGCTGCAGAAACTTTTTACAGATAGTAAAGTCTGCCTGGGTCTTCATCTAGTGTGGAACATGGGTGGAGAGCCCTGCCATTCCCAAAATGACAAATCTTGAAGAATTTTCACCACCCAGAGCAGCAGGAGAGGCATGAAAGACAGCCCTTGCCTTTGACAGAAAGCAGAAAGACATCCTGTGACTTACGTGTACTAACTTGCTCTCCCGAACAATCCTTGGCTCTGAGCAGAGCTGCAAAATGGCATTCAAGGGCATGAAACAATTTGCTAATGGGCTATTAGACTACTTTAATTAGGAAGTTCAGAAGTGGTAGAGTTCTCCCAGCACCCTGATTCTCCTCCCGCTCCCCCAGAGAAGGTCTTTTATAGGGTTAGACTAGAATAAAGCATTTTTTCTACCTGTAGTGATCCTATGTACAGCCCCCAATGTAGTCTTTGGGGGTGATATAATATTAGTGATGGTGAGACCCCCTTAATATGATATAATGCTTTGTATTTTTTTCCCTCCCAATGCCTTTATAGACATCATTTCATTTGATTTTCACAACTTTATAAGGGAGGTAGCATAGATCATTATCCTTATCACATGGGGAAGTTGAGGCGTGGGAGGATGAAGTGGTCTAATGAAGAGGTGAGGCATTTTGGGGGGGCTCAATCTGCCACTACTAAGATACCAGCGATAACATCCACATTTTATTTTATTTTTTTTAAGATTTATTTATTTATACAAGCACTGGGTATGGTCAGTAGCGGGGGAGGGTGAGAGAATTCACCAGAGCCAGAGCGGAGAGCACAACAGGCAGACTGACGAAGTACACTGCTGAGGGGAGCAGCGGGCGGCAGGAGAGGTCTGCGCGCCATGTGGGACCCTTGCCCGGTGGCCGGGGATCAAACTGGCGCTGCAGAGGCTGTGGGCAGCTTTGCAACCCAGCATTCAACTGCTGTGCCACCGGTGAGGCCATCATCCACATTTTAGTGCTAGAACTGGGGGACAGTATTTGGGTTAAATTTGAGCAGGCAGCCACATTCCTGGGTATCTGATTACTGTTGCTGGCCCAGCACACCCCAGGAACAAGGCCTGAGGATTCAAATGGGTGCCTCCTCGAGGAGCAGGCAGTCATCTTGGGCAGGGGATTCTTGCATTAACCCTGATACACCCAATGCCAGTTCATCTGCATAGCCTCAGTTTCCTCATCCATAATGAGGAACCTGGTCTGGAGTAACAGGACCACAGTGGTGGTTTCCAGACTTGGCTGGTTATGAGAATAACCTGGGGAGTCTTTTACATGGAAGATAAAAAGGGACTGCTTTGTAAGATGACAGGTGCTGATTACATAAAATATTTAAACAAAATAGAAAAGTATAAATAAGAAAGCAGAAAGCTGCAATGACCCATCGCCTGCTGGTGACAGAAGGCAGGTGATACAAATATCTGAATATCCGAGGGACTTCTCCACTGCTGTGGGGTGTTTCCTAAGTACAACTCTAGATCCTCCCCCAGACCTGGGGTGAGGGCCCCATAATATATTTTATAAAATGCCTCTTGTGACAGTCACATTCATAGAGTGTCTCCTGGGAGACTGCTGATCAATGAACAGTCTGCGGCAACTGGGGTAACATGGCACATTTTAAAATTGTGTTAATTAATAACAATAAATCAAGTTTTTATTGTGTTTATTTAAAGAACTTTCCTAGACAAGTGCTCTCTGCGTTTCCTCACGGCTGGGATGGCCACTTTTGGGGCTGAGGGAATTGACCCCAAGAGGAGAAATAATAAGAGGGTTTTTTGTTGTTGTTAAGAAAAGGAGTAGAAATCATCACCCTGTAATGGGCCAATTGCCCATCTTCACACACCGCTCCACAGAGGTGATCTGTGAATGGGCAGGAGGATGAGAAGACCCTGATCCAGTCCAGGCAGGCAGAGGTGGGCTCAGGCAGCCAGAGCCTGGAAAAATGGAGCAGAAGTGGGACATGTGGCGGAGAAACACTTCTGGAGGAGAGAATAAGGAAAAAGAAACAAGGGGAAAGGAAACTGAGTGTGGCAGGCGGTGGTTTGAAGGGGATCTTGTTAAGCTGAGTGCAAAGACAGAGATCCCTATACATGAGAATGAGTTGGCCCTATACATGAGAATGAGTTCTGAGTCTAGGTTGCTGGAACATTCCTTAAGGCTTCATTAATGTTCAGTCCTCGTACCCAACCATCTCTACTGGGAAGATACAACCAAGATGGCAGGAATGAACAGTAAACAAAGATATATGTGGTCACTGCTTAGGATCCTTCCCTAGGAATTAGGGAAGGAATAACCTCTGGTAAATGGACAAAATCGAATTTCTCTGCAGTCATGCCGTAAAACCATAATGACATAAATGGTTTGACTGAGGCCAGCATCACACCCTTAGGAGACAGAAGGTCAGGACTGGGGCTATTAAAGAAAGCGGCTCGGTTCATGGAAGGACAGTGATGTTTGTTTCCTCATACACTGCCAAAGGACCTTTCTCCAATTTACAAATGTCGATGAAAATCTTACAGAGATGCACAACTTGCATCATCTTATTACACACTTAATAAATCACCCTTGAGAAAGAAGAAAGCCATCGACAACAGGCTGTGACATATGGTCCCCATGAATGCACAGGGATCAGACTAATCCTGGTGTCCTGGAGGGCAGAGGCAATTGGCAGGCAGCTATGGGGAGTTGCTCCCAGTTCACAATGTGGAGCTGAGGATAAGGGAGTCCACACTGGCCCCAAGAGCTCGGGACCCGGCAACCCTACAGGGCCCCAGCTGCAGCACCCCACCAGGCAAAACACTCCCGAGCCAGAGTGCCAGGGAGACTCACATCTTCCAGGGCACCCTGCACCCCAGCACCCCAACAGTCTCTGCCAGGTCTGAGATTTCACTCTGTTCACTTCCCAGCCTGGCAGTTCCTCTAAACTCAGACACTGAGCGCACAATACTTCAAAGCAGATGAAGTTCATCTTTTGGCATTTTTCTACTTTCTCTCTCCTGGGATGGCTCTTTCTACAACCAAGTGTTACAAAAGTTAAGCCTGACCTATCCCAACCATTTAATAAACTTATTGAAAATGCAGGTCTTTATTGGGACTGCTGTGGGCTACAGACTGGCTATCTGAATTTGTTGGAAACGCGTAAATTTCAGACCTAAGTCAAAGAACCTGCACTTTTATCAAGATCCCCAGGAGATTCATGGCTAGAGCTCACATACTGTCCTGGTGAGTATTTTTCTCCTGGTTAAAAGAAGATCTAAACGCATATTAAATGGTGGCTTTTAAGACAGCATTAGTTTCTTTCATTTTTCACTAATTTTTTACCTTGGACCTCTCTGGCTATCTGATAAGTCTCAAAACATATTTTTTATTTTTTAAATAAAGATTTATTTATTTATGCATACAAGAACTGAGGTACAGGCCAGAGGTGGAGGGTGGGGGTGAGAGGATTCACCAGAGACAGAGTGGGGAACAGAACAGGCAGATGTACTGAAACACACTGCTGAGGGGAGCAGCGGGTAAGGCAGGAGAGGTCTGCTGCGCCATGTGGGTTGCTCCCTGGTGGGCTGGGGATTGCTTCATAGGTTGCGTCTTAACCCCTTGCGCCACCACAGGGAGGCCCCTCAAAACATTTTTTAAATGCACCATATACATAGGATTAAGAAAACCAGTTATATTGAAATATAGTATAATAGAGCATCCTAAACATTTGACAATGTATAACATCATCATCTATATACGTCTAGCAATAAGTTTCCTAACTGACATTTGCAATGGAGTAATGAGAATAGGTGATTTTGGAAGATATCTCCTACCAGCAATACACAGTATTTCTACTTGTGACAAAGACATGGGGACTGCAAATACTACAGCTGTTCTCTGAAAAATGCAGGGGTTATAGGTGCTGATGTTTCTCCCACCCCACAAAGTCAAAAACCGGAGTCGAATTTTGATTTCTCCAAGACTTAACTACTAATGGCCTGCTGTTGATCAGCGGTCTTACTGATCAGATAAACAGTCAGTTAGTACATGTACGCATTATGTACAAGAAAGCAAGAGAAAAAAATTTAAGAAAATCATAAGGGAAAGAAAATAATTCACAGCACTGTATTTATAGATGCCAGGAGTTTACACGGTCTGTTTCTGAGAAAATCTGAGTATAAGCAAAACTGCAGTTTAAAGCGTGTTGCTGGAGCATACCTGTATCTGCCTACATCCACTGTTGAAGGAAATACTATACTTGAGCCCTAGGTCAGTGACAAAACTTAACTGTCATCCCTTATAAGTTCTTGATTCCCCGATCCCTGAAATTAATTCATAGAATCTAGGTCAAGAGGAAGAGATTCTTAGGGATCTCAAGCAAAAGGAGTAGAGAGAATGCTGTGTCTCCTATCTGTCTGTCTGTCTGTCCATCTTAGCTTCATCCTGAGCTGCTGCAACTTCTTCCTTCCTGGTAGCAACTGCATTGCCTTTTGGTTTCTTGGGCTTCCGCACAAGTTCCTAAGCACTAAGATGATTAGAAATTTTTCTGATCAAATCCTTTAGATTGGTGTCCAAATATTTCTAAACAGACACACCAGGCTAATGCCATTACAGAGAACAACTGAAATCATACCATCTTGTAGGAAACTGCCTTCTCCATCGGCACTTCCATACAAATGTGGATTTAATATAAATCACTGACACTGAGTTCTGAAACATTCCCCCTTGCTCTGCCAGAGAGCCTGGGGCTGGCTTCCTGTCTCTGGGATCATAAGCACCTTTTCAGGGTCGTTTTCTTGCCAAGAATAAGTAACACTTCCCACAGCCATTGCAACTGTGGTTCTCAAAATAAGATCCATTTTCAAAAAAAGCCAAAATCGATTTGTCTCTGAATTTCTAAAGTGTACATCTAAGGCCTCTCTACCACTCTGTAGGCTGTTTTCTGCCATGAAAGCAAAATGGAACCAAACACATCGGCCTTGGGGAGTTCATCTGACACTTGGCTTGAACTCTCAGAGAAGCTGCTACTTCACAAGGAGGCATTTCTTTAACAGAAACAAAGCACGTGAATGAGTTTGGGCCACATGTTTACCAAAGAGAAGACAGACCTACATGCTTGAGACACAGTCTTATATAAACAATTTTGCTCGAAAATAGCCATGTCTCCATGTCTACACGAGTGCCGAGAATTAATTTCAGTTTGCAGCCCTCCTGCCTGTTACATGCGTGTCACACACATGCACACCATGCCATGGTCTCTCACATTTAGCTTTTCTTTACCTAGGTTCACCTGAAAAAGATTTCTAAAGCTTACATTTTGACCGTCCTGTGACGAGTTAGTGCATCTGTTACAGTAAAATACCTATGATGTTTTCCAAAGCCAGCAACTTACTGCCACAGCTGTTTTATTCTTACCTGTTCTTCTACCTATGCTGGTTTAGGTGCTAGTAATCTAAGATATCCTAAGAAAGAGAACAGGATGGAAGCAGAGGATAAAGAGAGTCTATCAGAATATCCCCTGTTGGAGTAAAACATGCTGATTTAAAAAATCATCATGTTATTCACTGTCATTTAGCCTAGAAAGTCATGAGTAAGGCTTGAAATCTCAGCTTTGAGACCTCGCAGATTTTAGAGTCACCCCGAGGTTGCCACTGGAGTAGATGATGAACCCACAGTAAAAGGATGAAAACTGATAGCAGATTCTCTCCCCAATCTGAAATCCCAATTGCCACAAATGTCTTTAATTAAGCCACCAGAAGACTGTGGAGATGACTAATGAACGTTTCTCCTCATGGGAGCCTGAAATAACTGACTCCATGCACTTTTAAGATAAGGTGTTAAATTTTTGTTACCGTAAAAAGCTCATTAAGGGCGTCTAATTAGTTATAGGCATAAGGTCTAGTGCCTCAACGCTGTAAAACCAGCAGGATTTCCCCAAAGTCTGGTCAGGCCACTGGGACCCCTGTAAAAAAATGCTCACATGCCAAGATGTCCCCAGATAAATTTCTCAGCTTCAGCCTTCCATTCTCTTTTAACATACTTTGACTCACTTGAAGAAGAAACTGAAGTCAAGCAAGTTCTAGCTTGTAAAAAGGATTGTGCAAAGGACTTAGCTTTACAAACACAAACTGCATCCCTCATTTCTGCCACCTTCCCTCCGCAGCGTTTAGAGGTAATGGTCTGTTTCCCCTCCATGTCTTTATTGCTCCCCTGGCAAAACTGTCTTGCATGTTACAGTAAAATACCTGTGATGTTTTCCAAAGCCAGCAGCTTACTGCCACAGCCAACCCTCTATCCCACAGGCGGCGCCTGAGAACTTAAGTCAAAGCATTGCAAGCTGAAGGCGAAGGTGAATGAGGAGAATGAAAGCCGGGTGCAGAGCCCCCTCTTGATGATAGAGCCGCTAGAAGGAGGGAGAAGAATACTTTTGCCAAAGGGACAGAAACAGCAGCAAAAGGCAAGAATAAAGGGTTAGTTCCCAACAAGAGCACAGTGTTGAGCTGAACACCCTCCCAGCCTAACCCCCCCAGGTGGAGGGTTTCCATTTATTCTCCTTTGGGTGGGAATTCCAAATCCTTTGCATAGCACCCTTTTTTTCAGGGGGAGGAGGAGGAAGGAGACTCAGGAAAAACATTCAAGTATTTGTTACAAGGTGGGAAAATGCGTAAACAAATGGCATCTAGCTACCCTTGACGTAGGGAAGCTGCAACTGTTATTTGCCTCCAGTCTGATGAATCTCTCTAAAATAGAGGGCTCTGGGGAGTTTTGTTGTTTGTTTTTTGTTACTGAACTAACCCCCTCAGAATTGCCCAACTGCCAGTTTGCAACTTGCTTCCCCATTGGGAAGAAGGTATAGTGTGGAAATCAGAAGGACACAGAAGGTCCAAATGTGTCTTGCTGTAAAAACCTACCCGGCGGTCTCCAAACCTCAAAATTACCAAAGACACAACAATGGGAAGAACCTTCTTTTTTAATCAGAAGAGTTCCTTTTGGCCCCTTGAGTATGGTGTTCCCCAACTGCATGTCAGACATGGTTGCGTGGTTTCTTCAGGACCAGGTCATGAAAAGGGCTGGTCTAGAGTCCTAGGGGCCATAGCCTGACTCGGTCCCCAGGGCCCTCACAGCTCAGCCACGCCCAGGCGCTCTGGCCTTGCCCTCGGGTGGTCAGGACATGGTGGCACTCCATACACACCAGACTTTAACAAGCCAAGGCCACTGGGGCAGATGTGACCACAGGATCAGCAAAGCCATCTCTCAGTGGGGCACACTCAGCTCCTCTGCTAAGTAGAGCAGGCGCCTGGTCAACAGGGGAAGAAAACTGCCATCTTGTTCCCCAGCCACTGAGGAAAAGGCAGAGTTGAGACCATCCCCGCTAAGGTGAGAGGAATTTTGTGCCATGCCCCAGGCAGCCCACACTGAGGGGAAGGCACAGAAGTGGGAGGGCTCATCACCTACGGAAGTTAAGAGGGAGACAACTGGACAGAAGGAACACAGAGCCACAAAGTTCCCTGATATAAAACTTTTGATTCCCTTTCACAGACACGGTTGCAAATTTTCTCTTTCGAGCTCAGAATTATAACTTCCCTTTTCTCAACTGTCCCTCTCTGTTAGGGTTACACACTTTTGCACGCTTATGCATCTATCTAGCTCAGTCTTTTATCCCATTCACCATCAGGAAAAAGCTCATGAAAAGATGTCTGATTCCAGCCCTGCAAGGAGCCAAAAGGAGGGGGGCAGCTGCTCCAGCTGAGTCAAACATAGATTCCTCCCTGCAAAATATAAAGAAGCTTGCTAAGAAGGGCAGCTAGGATCAGACTTTGGTTGTCTGGTAGTTTCTGTTTCTTTTAAGCCAGCTTGGTTGCATGGTTCTGAAGTGAAAACATCCCTCTTGTTACCTTGAGATACCAGGAGGTTCCAGAGCCAGAGATACACTCTACCTATGCATGTACAGGAAGAGATTACTCATGCTTCCATTATGGCCTTCTGGAAACCCAGTGCTGACCTTCTATCCTAGAGCCTACCCCATGGCGCCCCGCCAAACAGCACCACACCTTCTTGGGCAAGTTGATAAACTCCCTCACGTTCCACAATTCCTAACTGCCCCGTGCTTGGAGAGTCCAGGCCTGAGTATGGTTGGTTTCCAGTTGTGTTTCAGAAGTTACGCAAATCAAGTTTCTGACTCTGTCTGAAATTCCAGTGAATACAGGAATAGCAGGTTGCTTAATCTCTAAATTCAGCGCCAACCCCCTTTCTAAATACAGACAAAGGTGCTGCCTGGCTCACATGGTGGATTAAAGGACCCACCCTTGCCAACTCCCACAACCTGCCTTGTCGAATGTACTGCCACCATCTTGTTTTTGTAGCTCGCACTCCCATGGGGCGCCATTCTGCACATATTCTCATCCTTCCTCACTTGTTTTTGTCTGTCAAACTAGACCCCATCCCCATTATGCCCTACTGACAACATCAAATACAGGAGGACAAATAACTGAAATGTCCTAGAGGGAAAAAAAATTACACCTGCCATTAATTTTCTTTTTTTAAGTACATTCTCCTTATGAGAAACGTTCCTGTGTTTCTGCAATGGACAGTAAGCTGCTAACAGACATCAGCTCCAAATCCAGGTCTGCAGTTTTGACACAAGTTAAACAGGAGCATGGTCACCCGATTTCCCTTTTCCCTTATGAGAAATGACATTAACAATGAAATACTGTGCTGGTTGGAGGAGACCTGGAGGTTCAGGGTAAGCTGGCAGGCCTATAGCAAGCTTTCTTAGAGAGCAAGAAAGAAACACTGTTCTGAAAACATGATATTCACTTAACTTTCTAATATTTTTTATCTCAGAAAACATCTTTTAAAATTTTTTTTTCCCAGAGGAGCAATACCATACAACTCCTTTAGCAGAAGTCTGGCCAGTATTCAGTCCACATAAGAAGTAAGTGAACCACTTTTGTGTAAGTTAGCAAGAATTTTGGTCCCCATCAGGTTCTTTCAGCACACGACTGGTCTCACAGGTCTCATAATCAGAAGGTTCCCCAATAGGGGCAAGGGTGACAATGTAACCCTAGGAGCAGAGTTCAGCAGGCCTTTCTCTCCCATGGTTTGGACCCTGCAGAAAATCAACTTGCTTGTTTCTGAATCTACCCCTTTGGAGGCAATAATGCCATTTAACACAGACTGAGAAACTAAAATCAGTTTCTGAAACAATAGCCCCATTCAAACTGCTGAGGGCTAAACCCATCAAGCACACTGCTCAGGAATAATACCCACCTCACAGGTGAATGGTGGCAAGACAGTGGTGGGTAGGGGTGTGGAGGAGGGTCCCTGGAAGGCCCTGTGAAATGCTGCTCCTCTTGCTGTGGAAGGCAGTGGGATCAGAGAAAGCCCAGTGATGAGGCTTGCCTTGCTAAGGAGCACAGCCGTCTCCTGGGGCCCTCCAGGCCTAAGTGAAAAGCCACCAGGCTCAGCCACTCTGGCCTGGGCAGCAGACAGCCAGTCAGGCCTCTTGAAGCAGCTCCCACCTCTTGCTTTCTCAGACACACGCTGGTAGGCAATTTGGCATTCTCTGAAGCTCAAGTCAAAGAGCGCTGGGATGCGGCTGGACTATCATCTGAAACCAAGTTCTCCACCTCATTCTGAGGCTCCTGTCACGCTCACCACACACACCCTTCCAGCCTTCCAGCCTGCCTCTCGGCAGCTCAGTTCTGCAACACTCTGACCACTTCACAGGGCAGAAACCCATGTCCAATAATCCAGGCCCTTATCAGAAGCCAAGCCTGGAAAGGGCTCAGAAACCCAAGACCTGGGCTGGAGGTGGTCTTTATTCTGTTCTGTATCCTGAGCCCTGGAGATGTAGGGATGCTTGAGACTCAGCCACAGCCAGGCCACCACACGTCATTCTTTAAATTCTCTGTGCACGCAGGTGGCTGCAGCCATGGCCCAACCGATTAGTTTCCTTCCTTCCTTTCCTCCCTCCCTTCCTATTTATTTATTTATTTATTTATTTATACATACAAGAACCGGATTACAGGCCAGAAGTGCGGGAGGGTGAGAGGATTCATCAGAGACAGAGCAGGGAACAGAACAGGCAGACTGATGAAATACACTGCTGAGGGGAGCAGCGGGCGAGACAGGAGAGGTCTGCCGCGCCATGTGGGTTGCTCCTTGGCCAGCCAGGAATCAAACCCGCACTGCAGAGACTGCGGACAGCTTCACAGAGCTGCGCTCAACCACCTGCGCCACCAGGGGAGGCCCCCGACTGATTACTTTCTACTTCTGTGCTCGAAGCCACTACTGTGACCGTTTCCAAACCCTGCCCTGGTCCCCACGACAAGTGTTCAGGAGCCACACTTGACTTTCCTAGTACTCTCCAGATCCCAGACTGAGAAGCTGAGCAGAGGCAGCTTTAATGGAGAAAACATCAGTGCGTTCAGGCTTCCCTCTGGATCCCAGTCAAGTTCAGGATATTTCACAGCTGTTACACATCCACCTCCTTTCTTACTGAAGCCAGCAAAAATTAGCAAGCACCTTGTTGGCTCTGAAATAGGAAGACAGCAACAGTCCAGCCTGAAAATCAGAATCCAGGGGGCTATTGTCTGTGTTTGTATGAAAACATTGTCTGCCGTTCATTTATCATCTGCCAATTTGAAATCGCTTCCAACTTCCATGCTGTGAGTTTGCATGAGATTTTTAAAAAGTCACCCCCAGAATATAACTGGCATTTGGTCATCCAACTAGTAACTGAAAACAACTCTTGCTTGGTCAGAGCTCAGTGCCCTTCGGGTTAAATCAGAATCTCATGCCAAGACGATCTATTCCTTTCTCCAAGGCTTTCTAAAAACATACATCAACCTTTGCAAGACATATAACCCATGTTCCGAGAGAACAGGCTCGTCGTCACCGGGCGCGTCGCCCCTCCTTACCTGCCTTATGACCTGATCATGTGTGGGTTCTCGGGTGCTTCGAGCCACTTGATCGGGACAGACTCCAAAGTTGGTTGTGCTTCATTTCCTTTCTCCGTTCAGTTCTTTCAAGTTCTGGGTTATTAACTATCAACAAAAATGTGCGCCCTGCCAGTGCATGCTCCGACTTCCTGCCAGCTCTCCATGTTCTACTGAGTGGAGGAGCAGATTCTTTCTCCTCCTCCTGGCTTCACCTCCTGAGCTGGAGGGCCCCACCCACTGCACGCAGATCATCTTTCATCTAGCTACACTTGGTAGGAGACGAGTCAGCCCCTTGCCCAGCTGGCGTCCTAGAACCACGCCGCTGAAGATGGCTTTAATTTTTCTGGGTGACCAGGGGAAAGTCCGATCCTGGCTAAAGTCATGGCTTCCTCCTGCAGGAATCTGTACCCCAACTCTGTCGTCAAGGGATGCACACCTGGGTGATGGAATCCATAGCTTTGTTACACAGACTCCGCTACCACCCATGGAGATGGACGGCAGATTGCAGGCAGCAGGTGACCGAGAACAGACCAAAATGTGTATTTCGCAGACCCCAAAAATGTAAAGGCAGGAGGATCATTTTGGACATACCAAAAGGCCAGGTTTATTGTTGCATTCACATGGGAATAAAGATGGAAACTTCAAATCATTTTGTAAAGAAGCCCATTGCTAAGTAGAGGTTACTTGTCAGGACGATCCCTAATCTAGAACTTTCCTAATCTAACAACACACCCCAGCTTGTACCCAAGACTACTGCCAGCAAAACAGAGATTCTAAGTCAGCCCTTGAGAAGAACTAAATTCAGTTCTACTAGTATGTCAGCAGCTACAAAGATCATTTCATTTTACTCACTGAGATGTTAGCAGGAGGTAGGATTGTCAAAAACAGGCTCCCCCCAAGCCAACACACCTATATCACGACTTCTGTGCGTGTGTAAAATTCACCTTATCTTGCACCTCGAGTCAAAGGAGTCTTTAATGACCCATCAGTCAGTGACAAGTGACAAAGTCCTTTAGCAGTAACACATGTCAGGAAGAGAGAAGCAAATGACCTCTGGTCACTTGCGGTCATTCCCAGGTCATGTTTCCAAAAACCCAGAAGAACTGTCGTGCAGTCTTAGGGTTGATGCTCATCCTTTTAATCTCTTCATTTATTTGGGTTTTATCCAAAGTGGATTTGACTGAGGGACCCATGTTGTGTTAGGCTGGGCCCAACTGCCAGAGGAAGTTTGTCTACCTTCAAAATTGTTTAAATTTTGTCATTAAAAAAATGACAACTGGGCCTCCTCTGGTGGCGCAGTGGTTGAGCGCTGGGTTGAGAGGCTGCCCGCAGCCTCTGCAGTGCCAGTTTGATCCCCAGCCACTGGCGAGGGTCCCACAAAAAAAAGGGGTTAAGACGCAATCTATGAAGCAATCCACAGCCTCTGCAGCATGAGTTTGATCCCCGGCCGGCCAGGGAGAAACCCACATGGCGCAGTAGACCTGTCTTGCCCGCTGCTCCCCTCAGCAGTGCTTTCGGTCCATCTGCCTGTTCTGTTCCCCACTCTGTCTCTGGTGAATCCTCTCACCTTCCCCCCACATCGCTAGCCTCTACCCCAGCTCTTGTATGGATAAATAAATAAATCTTTTAAAAAAATGACAACTTAGGGCCTCCCTGGTGGTGCAAGGGGTTAAGACGCAAACTATGAAGCTATTCGCAGCCTCTGCAGCACGAGTTCGATCCCTGGCCAGGGAGCAAGCCACATGGCACAGCAGACCTCTCCTGACTTGCCCGCTGCTCCCCTCAGCAGTGTGTTTCAGTCAGTCTGCCTGTTCTGTTCCCCGCTCTGTCTCTGGTGAATCCTCTCACCCCCTGCATCTCTGGCCTGTACCCCATTTATTTATATGCATAAATAAATAAATCTTTAAAAAAAATGACAATTTAGAATCTAGACTTCATGTGTGGTGCTGGTGTTTGAATTAGGTGATTAAATAGTCTCTTTAAAAAATTCTATATAGTTGTATACATGCTTCAAGAAGGTTCTGGTCATCCTAATACCACATGCTTGAGGGGGGGAAATAAAAAAACAAACAAACAGGCAATTTGCCTTTCATCAGAAAAGCAGCACACCACAGCACTGGTTTGTATGTGAAGTTTCCCTGGTGGAGCAGAGAGAAAACTCACAGAAGGATTTACAGCCTAGTCTCCAAAGCCAAGCAGGGAACCCCAAACAAGCCCAAATTTTCATGTTCAGACTGTGAGTAGGGGTTAAAGTTGCCCATGTGGGTGACCTCTGGAACCTACTTGTCCATGGCAAGGAGACTCGCTTGGCGTTTAAGCCCCAGAGGAGGAAGTCTGTTTCTATCATTTTAAAAAAAGAAGTGGGAAAAAGAGGGGGTTAAAATTTTCTTGGCCCATGACCAAACTCCAGTCTTAATCAGCGGTAAAATTTGCCTACAGAATATTCTCCACAGTGCTAGTTTGTGACATCTGCCAAAAATCGATGGTAAAACCAGTTATTCCACCTCTCTTTGTCCCATTTTCTCAACAAAGGGCGGATGATAAATATCACATAATCTTGCTGTAAGGGGAATTGCTGCTACATTTACTCACAAAACTAGCCATGTAGCATGCTCCAGAAACCAGCCCAGGTTTGGGGGAAGATGAGGTTTTGGTCCAACTGCCATGGTAGAGTGTGGAGAGCTGGTCTCTTCTCACCCACTCTGGCTTCTGGTATAGGAGACCACGCTGCCTTCCCCTTCTGCGTGGAAGGGACCCAAGTATGGCTTAGTGCTGCCTTCTCCTTGTGGGGACGTGGAGATAGAGGCCCCAAGAGAGAGAAGGAAACTTGGGAAGGTCAGGGCACATGAGTGGGGTTACTGAGCTTGGAGCATGGACTTTCCTGATTCACATGCTGGGCTGGGGCTAGATGGGGATCGTCACAGGCAGGCGACGCAGGGAGACTTCAGCCACAGCTCTCTGGCTGGTCACAGCACCCAGCCTAGACTCTCACGAGGAGAAGCAGAAGGGTAACAAAGGAAGCATTGGAAGGCCAGGGAGCTAGGGACAGATTCCAGAATCCCTGTTAGAGAAAGGGCCTAACAATACCATAAGACCAAGGGCCTCTTTTGGGTACACGCCCTGAAAGGACAGAAAGCAGGAACACGAATAGTCACATGCACGACTGTGTTCACAGCAGCAATGAACAAAAGGTAGAGTAACCCCAGTGTCCATCAACTGATGGACATACCATGTTTTGTTTATGTGTTGAAGGGAATACAATTCAGCCTTGAAAAGGAAATTGATACATGTTACAAGAGGAATGAGCCTGGAGAACATTCTGCTAAGTGAAATAAGCCTGTTCCAGAAAGGCAAATATCATATGATTCCCCTTTTGGGAGGTGCCTAGAGTAATAGAGTCACAAGGACAAAAAAGTAGAGCGGGAGTTGGGGGGTGCTGGGGGAAGGGGTGAGCAGGTAGCTATGGTTAAAGATACAGCTTCAGTTTTACAAGACGGAAGGTGCTCTGCACATGGCTGGAGATGGACGCACAATAATCGGAATACAGATTTCATTCTTCTTTTTTTTTTTTTTAATGATACCTATGACCTGCGTGAAAGGCTCTCATCATTTCCCACTGCCTAAAGAATGAAGCCTAAGCATCTTCATATGGCGTGGAAGAACATTCTGGATCTAGTCCCAGTGTCTGCATCAAGAAACACAGTGGCTGCTGCTCTTTTTCATATATCAAGACTTCACATATAAAGGTGGTTCCCGGCTGGGGAGAAGACTTTACTCCCTGAATAGAGGCCGGTGAGGTTACTAAACATATCTGACAAAGCACAAGACAGCCCCCCTTGCAACAGGAACAACCAGTGTGGATCCTCAGAGCATTAGATTATACTGTAGTGTATGACTCCCAACTCTAGGGGCTACAAGCATAAATGTCAGGGTATAGAAAATGAGAGAAGCAGGTTAGCCAAAAGCAAAGGCGGGGTGGTGTTGGAAAAGGCATGGTCATTCTAAAACATTCAGGCTCAAAATTCCAGCCCCTGAGCTGAATCAGGCAGCCGGGGAATGGACTTGCAGCAGCCATGGGGTGCCCCGAGTAGGGTGGGGGTTGGTCACCTCTCATTGGAAATGCGGGATCAATATTTACTGAAAAGTTCCCTCTTTCATTTCCCTTCAGAACCCAGCATGCTCCTAAGGCTTAGTAAATAAATGAAAAAATAGGACAAAACTCTCTTCATTCCAGGTCCTTCATGCAGTTTCACTATCCTTTTGATTTTGTTTTCCCCAAGGCTTCTGGCTTTGTAATTTTTCAGTAACTATTCTGGTTTACCTAAAAATGCATTTTACAAAACACCACTTGGGGGAGATGCTCCACCACTGACATGAACACAACCCCCACCCCCCTCCAACCCCCACCCCCACCACCATGGGCTGGCCCGAGGGTCAGTGGGTCAGACTTGCTCAGTGGGGAAGGGTGGAGCAAGTCCTTGGAGGAAGAGATCAATCCCAGAGCTCATTACGCTGGGCACCAGGGCTGGGCTGGGCTGTATTTCACTTCTTCACAGGAAGGATCTCTGCCTGGACTCATGAATGGTTCTGAGGCGCCGAGGACTTGAACCAGCAAACCTCAGCTTTCAGAAGCACCAGTGAGGAAGCTGGGTCATGTACAGCAATCACTTTCTATGAGCCTCCAAACAAACAGCTATTTATCTGCACTCCACCCCCTTTTTTTTCCCACAAGAATTTCTCTAAATAATTGGAGGAGATTTCCCATGGGAATGAGCCAGTGGTGACCTCCAGGTCTTAAAAGTCCTTTACGACAATTTAAAAACAAAAGACACAGAATGTGCCTGGTTGGCCTATAACAATGCAAACTCTGGAAATAAGAACAGTAGCCAAAGCAAGAAACTTCTAGTTCCTGGGAGGAGGGTAGGCTGGAGGGGAAAGCAAGCCACTTTGGATTATAATCCGCCAACTAAGAATGTGGGTCCTCCCTGCATAGACCAAATCAAATTTAATTTTTTTATTGACTTTATTCGCAATCATTTTATAAGTTTGATCTTTAAGAGCTATGGAAAAAAGTTTGCACTGGGCCTTCATAATCTCAGCAATAAGAGTGACATCAGATGTCTTAGGAAACTTAACTGGGTTCAAGTGCTTCCAAAGATACTTTAGCTAAAACCATTTGTGCAGAATTAACACACAACTTGCAGCGTCCACAGAGGGGCAGAAGCTTCCAGAACACTGCAGGGCAATGGCAGAGGGCTACAGCTTAAAATTTAAGTAACTTTCCTAAGCCATAGAAAGGGGGGAGAGCTAGGATTCAAATTCCCAACCAAATCATGTCTACCTGCTCCCAAACCTTGTGTTCTTTCCTCTCTGGCATTAGATTCTTAAGGTATCCCATTTGTCACAGAGGGTCTGAGTTCTGTCTCAAACCTCTTAAGGAGAGAGCATGTCTTGTGAAAAAAGTGAGTTTCAGATTGGACAACCATGGGTTAAACTCAGCGTTCCCTGCTTACCAGCTGTCTCTATGCCTTAGCTTCCTTATATGGAAAGCACAATGCATTTACAGAGATTTTGCTAAGATAGAAAGATAAGGATGCGTTAGAGCAGCTCAGTGCCAGCTGCACAGTAGGAATTCACTAAATCGTGGTACTAGTGGCTCTTGCATAAAACTCACTCAGTCCCTCCCCCTTCACATTTAAGTTTCTTTTTACTGCTTTGCCTTACTTAGATCACTAACCAAATTATATGTGTCTTGACTTGGTTCTGAAAGTTCCTGGCAGAATTGAAAATAACAAAGTGGCAGGTGGGAAAGCAAAACAGAATATTCCACAAAGGGCTGTGTTGAAAGACCCGGTGAGCTCAGTGCCCCCCAAGGAGCTGCCAACTCTGATCAGGCCACATTGGTCACTGACAAGACAAGAGAGAAGCACGTGCCACCCAGGATTTTCCCTGGAAAGCCACACAAACGCCCACGTGGGGCTCCATAGAAAGCATCCTGCCCTCTTTCCAGGGAAGTGCTCAATGGAGGGCGGCTCAATAGCGCTATTTGCAGTGTAATAACTTAGGTTATTCTTAAAACCACAAGGGAAGCCTGAACTAGCATTATTAGTGATGCCACTCAAAAGTGGCCTCTGGGGGCCCTGGGGACCTCAGGAGAACAGCGGGTATCTTCTGTTCTCCCCACATGCTGACTACAGTAGCCCTCTGGGGGAAATTCTGGCATCCCCAGAATGATTTCCAGGAGGTTCTTTCTCCATCTTCTCAGTCCCGGAAACTCTGTGCACTCATCCCAGCTGGCTTCATGTGCCAGGGGGTTGACATTTGCCACAGAATGTGCAAGCCACCTCTCACCCAGCTTAGGACCTCTCCTTTCCCCCAAGGTACCCCCTCCAGTTTCACAAGCACCTCCACTCTGGAGAAATCCTTTCAGAATTTTCTTTTCTTTCTATATATCCTCCAATGGAAAGGGACCTAGTTTTAGTTTCTTTCCTAATTCTCAAGGCCACAGGTTTATAATATTTTCCACCTGGCAGGGGTCAATTGCCTGAAATGCCCCCTCCTATCTGAGCCCCCCAGGGTTACCCTGAATCCAGTGCAAACTACTGGCAGTGACCAGCAAGCCCTCTGGTGGCTGACCCCATTCTCCTTGCCAGCTCCATGGGCTGGCACTGGGTTCCCACTTTCACTCACGGGCAAACCCTGCCTTCTGCCTTGCCTGTCACCTGCTCCCACGTTTGCAAACAGTGCCACTGAGTTAGTAAGTTACACACAAACTGCCCCTGCCCTTGTGAGAACTGGCACAATGGCCCTCAGTACCAGTAGATGCTGATGGGAGATCGTAACCTCTATGTGATTTCACACTCACAGCTACCCCCATCCAGCCTGGGGCTGCATCGTGTCTCCAGCATCAGGACACTGAGTTCTCCTCTCTGGTTGAATGAAAGGCTCTTGCCCAAGGAGGAGGCTTGCTGTGCAGACCTGGAGCCCTTTGCAGATGCCAAAGCCTCCAAAGAGTTAGAATCAGTCAACACCCAGGGATCTTTGAGGAGAACAACTGAACACATGCAGGTCACAGCCTGGCAAAAGCAACGCTCAAATCAGGGCAAGCCCCACCTAAAAATAGCTGCACCCGAATTCATCAGAGGCACCAGAGGAAAACACTCCGCACCTAGCTCACATATTTGCTTGCTGGGCTGGGGCAGCTGGTGGGACTGAGGCAATACAGACAAGTTGTACTTGTTCACCTCTTGCTCAAAGCCACCCAGGGGCCCAGTGGGAGGAGAAAGCCGGCCTCTGCACCTGACGGAGGGCACACACGTATTCTTCCAGTGCACTCGCTGCAGGATGAATAGACAGGCCCACAGTGGGGGAGGGACACCAAGGGAGAAGTGCCTGCTGCAGGCCTGGAGGCCAGGGCTGCCAACGCTGACACCAACACCCCGTTCTAGAATGGACCAATGGTAGACTTTCTATGTTAGAAACACAGAGCTTTACATCTGGAAATAGTCTTGGGGGTGGGGGCGATGGATTCCAGCATAAAAATTTCCAAAGAATTATTTGTTAGAGATTCAGCCTTTAGACTTTATGAATATTCGCCACCCAGTGGAGCATCTGTGGGGTCTGTGCCCCACAACCTCTCTCTCCAAAGCCCCCTACCCCCACCCAAAACATGCACATTGAGGTGCTGGCAGCCCCTGCTAGTTCAATCACCAATGAGTCCTCCTTTAAAACCAGGGGCCTTGACTAAAGGGTTTCTGAACAAAGCACTGGGCTGAAGTTGCCCCACGAAAAGGAAATGTTCCCGGCAGACGGAGTGAAGACAGGAGAGGCCCGGTGCCCAGCAGCCTGTCTGCGTACAGCTGGTCCTTTCATCTATTTTTCAAAAACATGTCTGAGAAGAACAATATTTGTTTCTATGCAGGGTAAGTTGAAACAAATTTCTTTTTAAAAAATCAATTCGCACATTCACATGCACGCAGGAGACGAGCGCTGCCCTCTCCTCCGCCTTTGAACCCCTCTGGCCTGGACACAGATCAAATGGTGTGCTCAGAAGCCTTCACAGTGTTTCCAGCCAAACCCAGAAAGCCCCTAGAGAGCAGGACTAGCTTGGGGAGGTCGCCTGCCTCTCGGCTGCAATGTCTGGGTTCCAGACTCAGACAAAGATGGTTCTTTGGCGTCAGTGCCCAGAGGATGTGCAGCAAGGACACGGGGACTTCGGGGCTCCTTGCCTCTGCAGAGCTTCACCCAGTGCAGGTCTGCGGCTGGTTAGCATTGGTTAGCACGGGAGGATGAGCAAAACCTCTGGAGGCCCCTCCCCTCGATGGCGACTACTCTAGAAGGGACCAAGTGCAGTGGGCACGGGGTCATTTTTTCTGCCTGGGCTTGACAGCTGCCCACTCAGAAAATGTGGTGATTTTAAATGAAAAAAGATGCTTTTCAGGGCCTGCCTGGTGGTGCAGGGGGTTAAGTCTCAGCACTATCAAGCTATTGGCAGCCACTGTGGCATGAGTTAGATCCCCAGCCAGGGAGGTGAACCACATGGTGCAGCAGACCTTCTCTGTCATGCCCACATGCCCACAGCAGTGTACTTCAGTCAGTCTGCTTGTTCTGTTCCCCGCTCTGTCTCTGGGAAATCCTCTCACCTCCCCACCCCCCTGCATCTCTGACCTACACCTCAGCTCTTGTACGCATAAATAAATAAAAATATTAAAGATGTTTTCCAACAAGAGTATAGGCAACAGGAGGGCAAATGCCAGCCTCCCCCTGTCCCTTGGCCTCCCTACACAGTTCTGGGAACACCCAACATAGCCTTTTTTGAGAAAAGAAGATGTCCAGTGAGTCTTTTTAATTAAAACAAACAAACAGTTTTTCATGTGGTGGAACTACAGTCACATGAGCCCTTGAGTGAAGTGTTTCTTGGGTTGTCAGTTCTGGGGTGCCATGTCCCTGGAGACGTGTGCGGTGGCACTTTGTGGCTGGGTGGTGCCTGCACAGGTAACATCCATTGAGGTTTTATGTCCCTGAAATACCAGGAGCCACATCAGGCTCCAGCCCTAGGGTGGGGAGAGGGGTAGAGAATGACCCAATTAACATACAAATGTCTCCTGCTGCTAAATTGCTGCTAAATGAACTCTGAAGGAAAATTAATACATATATTGCCAGCCTGCGGCAAAATCTAGATTCCAAGATGACCAGAAAAATGCCAGCCAAGATCCTTCATGACAACTTTATCCCCAGTACTGTGTAAACTTGAAGCCCTCATCCCAGTGAACAAGGAAGGGTGTTATAGAATCAGATTTGGTGTGTTGCCCTCTTACCTCCAACCATAAATCACCTCCTCTGATCTGCTTACTCACTTTGTAATTACCAAAGTAACCAAGACAGAATCCCACTGGTCAGCAAGAATCCTGGGGGCCCTGATCCACACAGTGGTTCCTTGAAAGAAGCTATAAAAAAATTGTCCGGAGTTTGAGCACTTAATTCTTACAATAACTCATGGAGTCGCAGCATTTGCATTTTTTCCGGTGTTACAGATTCAGCTAACTAGTGAGAGAGAGGAATCCAAGGTCCCTGCAGTCACCCTGGTTGAGAAGCAGCCCTGAGGCTAACTGTCAGATTCTTATTTTCACCTGCGTAAACATCATTTTGTTTAACGTTGGCAGGGATTTTTTCTTGTCAGCTTTTATATATAAGGAAATAACATTGAACAAGACGTTATTTGAGGCCCTGCTTTGCTCCTTATATGCCATTTTGCTTAAAGAAGCAAGACCCAATCACCGCTGTTCAGAGGGGACTTGGATATGCTAGTCTTCCAGTCCACACCATTCCCTTAAATCCCTATTATTTTCAGACCTTGGGCTTCCATGGGATGCTTTTCCCAACAGCAACTGAAAACCCAAAGCTGGAAAGAAGTACCCGAGGCATGTTTTATAAAGAAGGAAGAAGCTGACCTGTGCTCTCTTGTCACCTGTGCTCATGGAGTTCTGGATAATGAGAGGCACTGGGAGTGCAGGTGGGGATGGAAGGCTCACCTCCTGGCTGGAGCACTCCCTGTATCACCTGCATCTAGTACAGGTGTCTCCAAGGAACAGGTGACTTGGAAGATCGACTTCCCCTAAGAAAGTGTAACTTGTAAATTCTGTCACACTGGACGAGAACTGAGTGGCTTTTCCACAAGGGTAGCTCCCTCTTTGGCTGTACTGACTACAGTTGGAGAAGCAGAGCAAGGGGAGCATTCAGGGGAGCACAGAAGTGTCACTTTGCACCCACCATTGCTCAAGTGCCGAGGGCAAATGTCACACACCTGGTCTTCAGGTGGCACAGCTGGGGCCACATGCTGGGATTTAGGTCTGGGGTGAGTGAGGTGTGGGTGCCTTCGAAAACTGGTTCATCAACTGCTTTTCTAAAGATCTGGAAAAACCCCATGTCACATAATGCCTGTCAGAACTGCAGACATGGAAGCTCATTTTCACCAACCAGACTCTAGAAGCAGAGGGGGCAGGTCCCCCCATTGAGAACCAGCCTGTGGCGAGCACAGCAGACGGGAGCACAGCAGAAGAGAGCACAGCGCTGCTGTTCTCTCTCTGAAGTCTTGGGCCTGGGGCAATGTGTTTTTCCTGCTAGAACGGTTCCACCATGTGGTTGGCTCTTTTCCTGGCCCTGCAACATTTGAGCCTAATGCTTGGTACCTCCAAGAAATTCTGTGAACCACCTAACATCCTTTGATACATCCCTTTCTGCTTAAACTAGTTACAGGAATTTCTGTTGTTTGCAGCCAAAAGTCTGCTGGGCTCAGCAAGGCAGAAAGCAGAGAAATGAGAGGAAGTTGGAAGGACAGGAAAGCCTGCTAGCCTGGGGAGCACAGTGCCCACAGGGCTGGGGCTAACCCCAATGCCATGCCCGGAGAGGCCATGTGGGATATCTTGCACTGGGCACAGAGTTGGCTGCGTCGTGGTTGAACTCTCAAGTTACTGCCCGATCTCTGAGTTTGCTGGGCAAGTTTCTCATACTCTGAGTCTCATCTACCAAGTGGGAACAATGCTATTTACTTTATAGGGTTGTGGAGAGAATAAAACTCGGTAATACATGTAAACAGTCTGGTGACTAGGAGTTGTTCCAGAAATAAAACTGCTATCTCCCCCAGATTGCCAACTGATTGGGAGCATACACAAATAGAGAAATAGACCAAGTGTCAAAATACATTATATTTTCCTCCTAAAATTATCCTCACAAGAGAGGAAGTTGTCTTATATTTGAGTCTATGCAATTATATTATGAAACTCTTTTTCAATTACTTTAATTTGGGTGACAAAGTGCTCTTGGGAGAGGACACAATTGTCTCAGATTCAATCAAAGCCAATTTGAGATGTTTACAGGAGTCAGAATTGGTTTAAACTAAGGGGGAGTAAATTTAATAGTGGATTAAACAATTATTTCTAAGGGAAATGAGCTCACAATTGAAGTGCTGGATTTCCTTGTAGAAGAGTAGCAGGGTAGTTACAAGCACGACCTCTGCTATTCTATAGCTGTGTTTTGAGTCCTGGGGTCTGCTTTTCATGAGCTATGTGACTTTGAGCAAGTACTTGACCTCTCCGGACCTTTGTTTCCTCAGTAAAATGAGGTAACAAAGGTATCTACCTCACACGGTCACTTGGAGGAACAAACAATTAACATAATATATAAAGCATCTATGACAGCGTTTGGTACCTAGTAAGTATATACATAAATGTAAGTTCTTCTCAATTACAGGCTGAAGAACAGGAGAATTGTGCCAAGATTACGTGAATGGATACTTGTGGCTGTGAACATGGATATAAAAACTGCTGTTTCTTAAATGAGGATGATGAAAATAAAGGTGATCTACCCCCAAGAAACAGATTTAGATGACTTACTCTATAGCTCTGAGTTGGAATAAATTTGCTTTATGAACTACATGAGTGGGAGAAGGAATATTCCTAATTAATATGCCCTTTAGATTAAATGGAATTTTAAATGTGTGAATTAAATTAGAGATAGATGTGACTATTTCATGTACATCACCACATTCAAATTGTCAGTATACTGAATAGCAGATAATTATTTATACTAAAAATAACATTTCATGTGTATTTATGTTTGCCAAAACCCTTTTTGGAGTCCTTCTTGCTTATATTCCACAATATATGGCAAAAGAAAATATTCTTATTCTCTTTTTAATCAATATAGAAAATTCCAACCACTATCAAAAACATCTTAAACCATATACCTTGCTCCGTTAAGCAGTGCTCTCATGAACCCGTTCCTAGCTTTTGCATAGATTTCAAACAGAAGCAAGTAGCAACAAATATAAACTAAAATAGAAGGAAATGTAGAATATCTTAATGTGTCTTACATATAGGTAATCTCCAAATGGATAAGGAGCCTATCCATTTGTATTTACTGTATGCCTTCAGTATGTCCTCATTTTTTTTTTCCCCAGAGCAAATGGGGATTTAAAAAAAAGCAAACTAAAAACACCAAGATTTCTGACATTCATAAAGTAAAGCACAAGAAACAGAAAATCTTTCACAGGGTCTTCTTTCATCTCTATTTCATTGGAAAGAGAGATTAACTTAGCTAGATATTCCATACCATGTAGCTTTAAGCAATTCTCTTGAAGGAAATTCAATGCTTATGAAGTAGAAGGAGACCCCAAAGGGGAAGGAACCAGCCCACTTGAGGAGCTAAGAGTGAATCCCAATTACACTGTCAGTCAAAGACAACCCCTCCATTCTCACGAGGCAAACCCTTTACGTTAACTTTGTCAGTTCTCTTTGTATATGATCGTGAACTTGTGCTAACCAAACACTCCACCCGGAACCAGAGAGTGGGTACAGCTCTTGAAGGTTAGACATAACATGAAACAATTCTCACTGGATATAGGCTCCAAATGTGGAAAAGAAAGTCCAAGTATTGTGTTCAAGGTATTGCAAGCTGCCTCGGAACAGATTTCTCAAATCAGCAACATGAGGCATATTTTACTTGTGTGGAATCTAGTTAAGATGACCTCAATTTCACACATAGCTCCCCCCCCACCCCACACACACAGAGAAACACTTAAAAACCAACGATCACCGAAGTTAACTCAAAAATGAAAAAAAATAAATCAAAACCCAACCTGGGTCTCCCTGGTGGTGCAGAGGTTAAGTCTCAGCACTATCAAGCTATATCCAGCCACTGCAGCCTTAATTTGATCCCTAGCCAGGGGGCTACCCACACAGTGCAGCAGACCTCTCCTGTCTCACCCGCTGCTCCCCTCAGCAGTGTATTTCAGTAGAGTCACCTGTTCTGCTCCCCACTCTGTCTCTGGTGAATCTCCTATACCTCTGGCCTATACCCCAGTTCTTCTATGCATAAATAAAATAAATCTTAAAAAAAAAAAAAAAACCCAAACCCAACCTGATATAAAATAGTGGAGTAGAGTATAACTGTACTCTGAGGAAAGGTGATTACAGGTAACGGTAGACAGACCTCCCCTTTGCCATCCGAAATGTTATGAATCGGAACTGCCAAAAATCAGCATCATCAGAAGGCACCCAAGTTTTGAATAAAACTGCTTGTAGTCTGGGAAGCGCTCAGCCGGGAGGTGTAAGTCTGTCTGTAGAAGACACTATTCTGAGGGAGGAGAATGTGCATGGGGCCCACATACAGAGGGAATATTTATCGGTGTTTAACTAGGGGCCTGCCGGGTTGGAAAACGCAACCGGCTTCTGTGGTTACTGAACTTAGCGCCCATGGAGAAAAATACAGGCCAAACCAGGGAGGAAGAGTCCATTATCAGCTCACTCAGAAGAGGAAGAAAAACAACCCCAGCACCCTCAGGACTGAGGTAGAGAAGGGGAGAATTATCAAACCATTTAAACGGAAGTCAAATATGGTGATGGTTCATGAGTGATACGGTGGTGGGATACAGTGATATAAGGAAAAAAACTAATAAAAAAATAAGCTGAAGCCAAAAATACACGACCAGTAGTAGAAAGGTTTGCTCTACATCCCTTCATCTGTTAAAAAAAGAAAGAAGGGGGGCCTCCCATGGTGGCGCGGCAGTTGAGCACTGGGCTGTGAGGCTGCCCACAGCCTCTGCAGTGCGGGTTCGATTCCCGGCCACCGGTAAGGGTCCCACAAAAAAAAAAAAAAAAAAAAGAAAGAAAGAAAGAAGGGGACTCTGACCACACCTGCTCCCTGACATAAAAGCTCTTAGGCTCTTTTTCAAGACAAGCTGCAACATTTCATATTTGCTGCTTCTTTTCTGATACCTAATTTCAACCTCACCTTGATTTAGCATAAAGGCATGGAAGGGGGCCCAGAATGCTTTCTCTGCACCTTTTCATAACATGCGTCATCTACTATCTTGAGTTCAGTTCTCCAGGCTCATGTTCCACATCTCAGCTACTTGGTGATGAGAACAGCAGTATTTACTGTTTTCTTCAGGCAATATATTGGCGTGTTTACAAATATCGGTTCATTTATAAAGGCCCCAGGGTATTCTATTAATGCTGTGCCTCTTGTTTGTATACTGTGTTGTGTGATAGTGAGGTAGTTCCTCCTGGAGCCGAATATTATGTATATTCTATTTTAGAATCGGAGCTATGACTTGTTTGGAAAATTTTCTGTGAAAGTTTTATCCAGAAAGCATATTTTAGAAACTTACGCAGAACACTTAATGCTTAAAAGCTCTGCATTCACACCAAAAATAAGTGCTATGTGATAATTTCACTGAAAGATTGCTGCATTTAAAAATAGGATTAATTCAATTGCTTTGCAAAGAAAGAAGTGATAGGACTTGTACATTATAATTTCCTTCAGAGTCATCACAAGAAAGGTGAGGACTGTGAAAAGTGATTGCTTCTGTTTACAGGAAATGGGTTTACAAAGATAATGCCAACACGTTGGTCTTGCCGTTGCTGTTAATGATGAAAGTCTCTTGAGCATTAGCTTGGAACTGGGGTGTGATATTTATCCCTTTAATGAGATAATGGCAGCATTAATTTCAAACAATCATAAATATTAAGAACATTGCACTCTACATACAGTAGTTATTTTATTACTAAATCAATGTTTACATGAAATAGCATAGGCAACAAAAATAGCAAATATTAAAATATTTTCAAAGTACAAAATAAAAAAAGGCCTAGGAAGACACATCCATTACATTTCCTTGGCACCAGCCATGACCAGCTTTGCCCATAATAAACCCTCAATAAATGTTTATTAATTGAATGACTCTTGACTAAATACACTTTAGGCTTTTAATGTTTGTGGTTGGTTTTATCA
Source organism: Talpa occidentalis (assembly GCF_014898055.3). Classification (NCBI taxonomy): domain Eukaryota; kingdom Metazoa; phylum Chordata; class Mammalia; order Eulipotyphla; family Talpidae; genus Talpa; species Talpa occidentalis. Next base: position 124,184,190 of record NW_023604972.1, read on the forward strand.
ATTTTTAATCTGATGAAATTTAAGGTGTGGGAGTTCTTATTAATAATTAAGTTTGTAAAAAATGGCATAACTCAATGTTGGAAAAACATCAAGATAAAAACTTATTGATTATTTTGCTATATTTGCTGATTTGTTTTTATTTGTATTTTGGCACATGAAAATACATAATTGAAATAAATACTTTAAAATATTCAAAATGTATTTTTTCACTAATTTGGAATGATATTTCTTCTCTCTGTTATTCTTTTCATTCCCAAATTACACAGTACTATTTAACTTTTATTTTTAAGTTATGAGTTTTCCCCCTGTCAATACTATCACTCTAATCAAATATAGGAATTGCAAGTATTTTCTCCCACCCATCACAACAAATGGTGCTGGAACAACTGGAAATTCACAAAGGAATAAAGTTGGACTCCCTCCTCCCACTATACACAAAAATTAACACAAAATGGATCATAGACCTAAAAAAGCTAAAACTATATACATATAAAACCTCACACACGACTCAATAATAAACAGACAATCCAATGGAAAAATAGGCTAAGATTTTGAGCAGACGGTTCTCCAAAGAAGATACACAAATGAACAACAAGCACATGAAAAGCTGATCAACATCATTAGTCATCATGGAAAGGCAAATCAAAACCATAATGAAATACTACTTTGCTCCCACTAGGATGAGTATAATAAAAAAGGCAGATAATAAGTGCTGGTGAGGTTTTGGAGAAATTGGAACCCTCATGCATGGCTGGTGGGAATGTAAAATAGTCCAGCCACTTTGGAAAAGTTTAGCAGTTCTTCAACATGGAATTATATGACCCAGCCATTCTCCTCCTAAATATATACTCAAGAGAAATGAAAACATATGTCTGCACAAAAACTTGTGCAAGAATGTTCACTGCAGCAATATTTACAAAAGCCAAAAAATGAATACAGCCTAAATATCCATCAACTGATAAATGGATAGATAGAATGTGGTAGTTCTACATACTGCATTATTATTATTTGGTAATTTAATAAAAGGAAATCAAGACCTGATAGATGGCACAACATGGATAGATTTTGAAAATAATATACCAAGTAAAAGAAGCCAGTCACAAAAGACCACATGTTGCATGATTCCATTTATATGAAATGTCCAAAATAGGAAATTTATAGGGACAGAAAGTAGATTAGTGGTTGCCAGGAGCTGGGGAGATTGGGAAGATATAGAAGTAGCTGCTAATGGTTACAGGGTTTCTTTTTGGGAGAATAAGAATGTTCTAAAATTAGATAGTGATGACGCTTCCACAACTCTGAATATACTAAAAACCACTTAATTGCATATTTTAAGTAAAGGAGTTGCATGTATGTCAAAAAACAAGCCACCAACCTCCTCTGAGGACAGGGTGGACATATGCCCAAAATAACTGTCCCTCGCTAAGACAAGGAAGGTTGATTGAGAGGAAGTATTAGCTTTTCAAATGCTGTAAGGCAAAATCCAGATCAACTAAAGTAACTTACAGCCATCTATTCTCCTGTCATTAACCTAAATGCATATTGGCAAGGAAAAGGTTCTCACTCTCCTTCCCCTTCTTTAAACTGGTTGAATGCTTGGGTAAAAGAGAATTATGAAACTATTTTTTAGTAAGAGTAGTAGGCATTCATTCAGGAAGATTTATGAAGAGTACTTTTAACAGAAAATTACTAAGTGGAATAATATTTCTAAGCATTCTTGCTGGGTTTTCCCTTTTCTTTACATTCCCATGCAAACCTTGGAGCCCAATAAAAAAAGAGAACAAATAGTTTCCTTATTCAAGTAGGAGGCTGATACAAGTAAGTCCATTATGTAGATAAACCCCCAAAATTCAGGGAAGTGAAACTAGCTATTCCGTAAGGTCAGAATTAATACATCTGGAGACTAATGTAGTTTTCTACCTTCTGTCCCAAAAAATAACTGAACAGATATCGCCTGATTATGATCTCCAGTCTCTTCATGTCCTCTTGGCAGTGCCTTGCTTCCTCAGGTCAAGGCAGACAGATGCTCAGCAAGGACCAAAATGGAGACTGCTGGAGGCTGGTCAGCCCCTGCAGAAGCCTGTGTCTACCTTGCCTCTCTCAAGAAAGCAGGCCCCACCTCAGATCCTCATTCCAGGCCCCAACCCCTTTGCCTGTCATCTTCAGGTAAGGAAGGAAGGAATTCTGACTTACATCAGTATTAACCAGTGATCTCATGACAAGAGTGTCTGTATGGAGACAACTTTCTATGTAGGAAGTTCAGCTAATCTGTAAATCCATGCAGCCAGGCTCACACGTGTTCAAGAACATTTTCTGACTGTCTTATGTAGTCCCAGGACCAAGGAAGGCTGCTAGAACAGTTCTATGTACACCTCCTTGGAATCCAGAAGTGAGAAGAGCCACCCAAGGGGGTCAAGGTGAGGATACCCACTCTACTGGCAGCCATGGTTCACCTCACTATTTGCAGTGAGCTACGTGCCACTCTGTGTGTGACTTTGTTTACTCCCAGAAACAAATCTGAGTGGGAGGCATAGTTATTGTTCCCAATTTATATATAAACCCAATGGGTGAACCTAACTCACCCAGGGTTACAAAGTCAGTACGTGGTCAAATGGTGACGAGATACCAGGACTTTGAAGTCAACATTGCTCATCACAGAAGAGAGGAGTTTCTGGTCCTGACACTGGGTGGTTGGCAGGAAGCTGATCGACCAGGACGCTACATGTCTACTGTCTTTCTGGCAGAAATAAGAGGCTCCATCTATTCCTAGGACTGACCCAAAAAGCCATCCTGAGGGAGATATTCAGTGAGTTCCCACGGGGTCAGGAAAGGCTTGGTTGGCCCAGCAAGTCTCTATGTTTACACAGTGTGGGGGGGACATCTCTTTTCTGGCTTCTCCACAATTCTTATTATCTTAGGTGCAGTTACCCGATAAATTGGCAGAAGCAGGAAAGTTAGTGGAGCTGAGCCTGATCCAATGGAAAACAACATTTCAAGTCAGCCAGTTCTAGGTCTTTTTATGGGATATGGTTTATTTCAGCTCTTCACAAAATCATGCCTATCATAGTTAATCCAGGGCAAACAAACGAGTGGATTGTCTCCACCCTCGAAAGGTGAAGACAAAAGTCACACACATGAAATAATGGCCAAGCAAAATGAGACACTATCTTGTTTGAAGGTTTTCACAAGTCTCTTCTGTATAGTTGAAACTTGAACACAAGGGTTTGAAATGTGTGTGTCCACTTATACGCCAATTTTTTTTGTCTCTGGGTTCCACATTCACAGATTCAACCATTCTCTGACAGCAGATGTCAGCTGGCTGAATCCAAGATGTGGAATGTTTGGATACAAGAACTGACTATAAGAGATTTGAGCAAATGCGGATTTTGGTAACTGTGGGGATGGGGTGCTCACCTTTAGGCTTCACCTTGTCCAAGATCAACAGTACTTCACTAGGTTGTGATTTGTTGGTAGTTGGGGACTTGATGCACACTACTTCTTTATCTGGTCTAACCTCAGAAAAAGAAAACATGTTCACAACAATAAAAGGCATTGAGGGCCTCCCTGGTGGCGCAGGCGGTTGAGTGCCGCACTGTGAAGCTGTCCCCAGCCTCTGCAGTGCGGGTTTGATCCCGGCCTGCTGGTGAGAATCCCACATGGTGCGGCAGACCTCATCGGTCTGCCTGTTCTGTTCCCGGCTCTATCTCTGGTGAATCCTCTCACCCTCCTGCACATCTGGCCTGTACCCCAGTTCTTGTATAAATAAATAAATCTTTTTAAAACAATCTAGCATTTCTTAAACATTTATATTAAAAAAAATAAGAAGGCACTTGGGGGGAGATAAAGCACTTTAAGCCAGTTACAACTGGAATCTCAAGAGCAACTTCAGCCAGTGCCACACCTTTAGTTCACACATTACTCTTGTCTTGCATTAGAACAGACAGTGTAGGGGAGTGATGGCAGGTGTGTGGGCACTCCCAGAGATGAGAAGCCAGAGAGATTGTGTTGAGTGTCAGGCAATGACCACAGAGCGGACAGAGTCCCCAAAGGCAGGGTTGTGGTCTTCATGTTGTGATAAAGGACACCCAAGAATTACATTCCCAGAAACATCTTTTGCATTGGTCCAGCACAGTCCTGATGCCCTAAATTCCGAGATTATTGCATGAATTTAGGTATTATTTCAGAAGGTATTTTAAAATATACAAATGTTTCTGCAGGAGAACAAATATTCTAAACATATAGACCCATTAAAAAAAAAATCTAATCAGACCCCTATTCCTATACATCCATAGACCTCATTGGAGGAATATTAACTTAAGAAAGTAAAATCTTATTTTATTGCTATATCTTTCCATTGTAAATTATTGCTGCAAAAGAGCAGTTTTTTCTCAGTAATTGGCAAAATACTTTCAAAAATTTATTATTCTAATGAATAGTTAATTTTTTGAATGCATCTAATTTAGAAGCCCTTGGTTGAGAATCATAGCTTTAAATCTATTTAACAGTCTCGAAGGGATTAATATCCTCTCCCTAGTACAGGACTTGGCACACCAGGTATTCAATAAACTTTTTGAGTGGATGAATTCTACATGATTAGAGACAGGAGATGGGAAAAGTCTAAAGTGTAAAACACTGCCAGGTGGGCAGGCCTGGGCAGGCACCAAGCTGTGGCCCTGGGCAGGGGTTTAAGAAAGAACCACAAGGGAATATCAAATAGGAATTTGATGAGGTCATTAAGTTGCCTAGGACAGGCCTACCCTGCCCTGGTTACCACCAGGAAACTAGCTGATGAGGACTAACCCCTTCCTTGCCCTCTAGATACCCCTATGCAAACAGGCATTCACCTGAGTGGGGGAGTTAATTCTGACTTTGCTATCACAAGACACTGACGGGTCAAAGAGGGGGTCAGAGGTCAGTGTGGTCACACAGAAAATGGACAGGATTTGAAGGCAGCACGGACCCTACCATTTACTGGCTGTGTCCTTGGGCACATTTCTTAGATTCCAACTCGAGTCTCCTTGTTAGTAAAGCTGAACAAAGAGCTACCACAGCAGTGTTAGAGGTGTGTCTGGAAAAGCCCCTGCATAGCGCTGGCGTTTAATAAAGCTGGTTCCCTCACGGGGGGCAGGGGACAGCCCTGCGTCCATGGTCATGAAGGAAGGAAAGATTCAGGATGTCAGGAGGCAGTAGCCAAGCACTGACTACACAGTCTCTCTGGTGGGCTGGGATGAGGAAAGGAGCAGATGAAACAGCCTTCACTGTGGACCACAAGTTTGTTTTGTGGATGAGTGAAAAAAAGAGGAAAAGGTTTACCATATATTCGCGGTGGGTTCCAGGCAGAATTTAATGTCATTCTATTGGCTCAAATGAGAAGATCCTCATTCTGACAAGCCCCATCGGCTCAGCAGAAGACATGTTGGGGAGCTAAAAGTGACTTGGCAAAAGAAGAGGGGGATGGTAGATACAAAGCATTTATGTCACCAGTAAAATGGCACAAGATTGGGGTGATGAATAGTCAGCTCCAGAAAGATCCTTCTGTTTGCCATTGGGGGCATCTCCCTTTGTCATTAAAGATGATTAAACTGAGGCTAGAGTCATCCCCAGAACGCTGTCCTTCCATCCCTCAGGCCACACCAGCTCACTCCAAACTTAATTTCAGCTTCAAACCAGAATAAAATGAATTCAGGACATGCTACAATTACAATGATGTTATTGTAAGTATGCGTGCAGATGGGGGTCTGGAAAAGCTTGGAAGAGCAAAATATAGTCAATATGTACTGGCTGGTAGAATTGAGCAGAACTTTCTCTTTTAAAATGTATTTTTCCAATTATTATTTTTTAATGTAATATGTAAAAGGCAAGAAGGGCAAAGACTTCAAGTCAGGAACAGCCTCCATGCTACCATGGAGAATTTGTACTGAGACCACGGCTGAAACCTCACACAACATGTTGCCCGGCTTCTGGTCAATTCAAGACCAGGCCTGATGTAGTCGTACCTGCTGAATCCCAAACTTGGGGGTTGGAAAAGATCCAAGACTGAATTTCTTTTGGTCAAAACTTCAGTGCAAATTTCACCCACATGCAGCACCCTGAAAATGTACTAAGGTAGTTTTAAAACTGGATTGGAGCATTTTTAGGTCTATATATCTTCATGTTAACAAATACCTAAATCAATATGAAATTTCCAGTAGCTCTGCAGCACAGAAACACACAGAGACACACCCATATCCCTTCTGAACAACAGTTCCCAGTATCAGGACAGGAAGAGAATCTGCATAACCTGATTGATCCTGTAACACAGACTGCAGACATAACTGATCACTTTACATTACTCCCCTGAAATGTCACCTATACCCATTAGAATTTATTACTCACATATTTAAGGCTTTTTTTTTTTTTTACACAAGCCACAATGTTGGACTAGATAGTCACTGGAGCATGGGATGATCTCAAGGATGACTCTTGGAATATACAGTTCTCATCAACACGTGGTTCAACCACAGCCTACACAAAAAACCTCAACAAGGACAAGCCACATGGTCCTCCCTGGTCAGTAGATGCAAGTCCGATAGTCTCAGGGTTAATCTGTCCCTAATTCCTTCTAGAAAATCCTTCCTTACCCTCTCCATTGGCTCTTCCCACCTGAAAACCTTGTTCACACCCATTTCAATACTCATGCAGAGTTGTATTTGCTTCAACACCTGTCTCCCTGCCATTCTGTGAGCTCCTTGAGAGAAAACACTAGGTCTTCTTTACCTGTGTGCACTGCAACTTAAGCATAGAGCCTGGCACACAGCAGATGCCCATGTACCCTGATTTCTTTGGGGCATCCTGGATTACTTTGGTTATCCCTGCATCATTAAAAGTGCCCCCTTTAAATGGCAAGGGTAATGTTGGCTGTTGGTTTTATGAAATGTATTAGTTTTTTTTTTTTTTTAATAGAGACATGTTTTTATTTATTTATTTGTTTGTTTGTTTTGTTTATACAAGCACTGGGTACAGTCAAAAGCACGGGAGGGTGAGAGAATTCACCAGAGCCACAGCGGGGAGCAGAGCAGGCAGAAGGACCGAGGTACACTGCTGAGGGGAGCAGTGGGTGGCAGGAGAGGTCTGCGCACCATGTGGGACCCTCCTCCGGTGGCCGGGGAGCAGCCGGGGATCGAACCGGCGCCGCAGAGGCCGCGGGCAGCTTCGCAACCCAGCGCTCAACCGCTGCGCCACCGGGGAGGCCCTGAAATGTATTAGTTTTTAAAGTCACCTCCCCTATTATCTGCTGTGGCTCCTGCAGGTAGACAGGCAGGCACATTGGTGGGTGGGTACATGGGTAGGAGATGAGTTAGACCAACTGCCTCTGAGCAGCAGGCAATCCAGATATGAATTTTGTTAAGAATCTGAAAACATGATGGGCAGCTTTGATTTGTCATAACAGCTTTCCATTCTAGTTATCTAGTTAGTCCTCTGGGAATAGTAAAGGGAACTTGCTTCCTCTGAGCACCCTGGGTTGGGGCCTGTTGGAGGCTGGTAATGGCTGGAGGTGCTGGTGGCAGTGGGGACAGTTGCACTGGCATTCAACCCCACCAGGTCCTGACATCAATGGTGTGGGTGAGTGTTCACCATTCTGCTCAGCAGGCCCTGCCCCATGGTTCAGTGTCCTGCCCACAAAGTCACTCTCTCTACAGGCAACCTTAGAAATGGGAAGTGCCAGAGCTTTCTGAACAGTCCTCAAGGTTGAGATGGAGTAGGAAGACCAGAGGAGGCAAGGACGGAGCTGGAGCCAATTAACGGACTCCGTGTTTAGGGTTCTGGTTTATACAGCAGCAAGGGGCATGTTAATACGCCTGCCAGAAGCTCTGATAAAATCAGGATTATCCAAGTGGATGCCATTTGTCCTGGGTCTGGCCTTTTTACAGCACATTACGGATAGCAAACTAGAACCACAAGTCTCCAAGGGTCCTTCCCCACTTGTAATTGTCACAGACAGGGCCACGTAAAGGAGGCCGAGGGAGGGGGTCCTCCACCTGTCTGGCCCACTTCCTCCAGTTCCAGAGAAACTCCTCCTTGGATTTAAGAGCTCAGAGGGATTTCCCAACTCTCACTGCTCATTAAGCCTGTTTGATTTTAAAGGAGAAGATTAAATACACAGCCCACAGCCAGATTCCAGATGTTAAGCAAGCCTTCCCTTTGTGGTTGGGGTCCCCTGCTAAGTCGTACTTCTAATTAACATCCAAAGCTGGGCTCTGAGGGGCTGTCAGAGGTGGGAGTTGTGGTAGAAGGGGACCTGGCCCTAGTCCCAGCTTTACTGTTTTTATTAGTCAAAGATCTGAACCCCTCATTTGGCTTCTCTGGGCCTTGGCTTCTTCATTTTGCTCTCCTGGGAATAGACTGTCTACCATCCTCCATCCCTCACCAACTGGCTGTGAAAGCTAAATAGCATTCTTAAGAAAAACCTACAAGTTCCTCAGAACTCTGCCGCCCAACACAATACTCACAGTCATATGCAGCTTAACTTGTGAAACAAGTCAAATTAGAAATTCAATTCTTTGGTCATACTAGCCAGCTTCCAAAGGCTCAATAGCCACATATGGCTAGTGGTTACGATACTGGCCACCAGATAAAGAACACTGCCACCTTCCAGAAGGTTCTATGGACTTCTCACCATAAAAACCTTAAAATGAACACCACAGCCCTGGTCAAATTCTCGGGAAACATTTGTGTTTTCATGTCTACAAAGAGGCGACACTTTCATTCTCACACAGTAGGGCCACAACCAGGATTTCTTCCAAATTCTTCAAAGAATGTAGCAGTTTTTCTTCCAAGAACATAAAACAGGCACTGGCAAGTGGGGGACTTTTCTACCACAGCTTCTCTGCCTGTTCTACTCAAATCACCCTTTCAGGCCTAACATATTGTTGACAAAGTCCTACATTTAAAAAAATATAACCTTTCAACAAGTGTGTTAGGTCTGGGCAAATCCCTGGATGAGGGAAGAGTCCCTGACAGGCCTTTCCAGGCATTAGCCAGAAAAAAAAAAAAAAAAAAAAAAAAAGGCTACCTTGAACTATTTAACAAGACAAAAGGACATAGTCCTCTGGGGGGCCTTGTGTTAAAAGTGGCCCTAAAGAAACCAGCCCTCAACAGAAGCTCCTCCTATCTGTTCCTCAGAGCCCAAGGATTTATGGGTTCTTGCTATAAATTACTCAATTGCCAAGAGAGTAAAACCATGGCTCCAATGTAAATACTTGCTGGTGGCAATGTTTCAGGGTGACACTGTGGATTTCAAGCAGCTGGGTGGCCGTGCAAATGCCTCGTTAACTGGCAACTCGATAGCATTAAGAGGAAAAGACTGGGATTTTTTTGTACAAAAGTATAAATCAATCTTTTCAAAGACAAACAATAGAACAATTCACAAATGTGTGACTGGGGGAAATGGTGGGGGAGTGGAGTCAGCAAATTGAGGAAGGAGAAACTGAGAAGTCTTGGAGAGCGTGAGCGAGAGATTTTCCAGGTTTGGGTAGGTGAAGGTATCTTGAATTTGGACATTTCCATCCTGCCCAACATTTGTTTATCTATTATCCAATGGGACCATTCTCTTAGATGGGGTGGTCCAAGGCTGTATATGCGTATGTGCATGCATGCGTATGTGCATGCGTGTGTGTGTGTGTGTGTGCGTGTGTGCCATCCCATGGTGATGGTCTCTGCTCATCTTCCTGTCCCTCACAAAATTTATTCACAAGATGCCCAGACAAGTAAAATTGGTCCAGCTTATGTGACTTCTCTCAGTGAATGATTTAATGTTAGGAAAAACTGTATCATCAATAGTTATTGATGAGTACACAGGGCACTCTGTGTGCCAGCTACTAGAGTAATGCTTGGGGAAAACACCCCCTCTGGCAGCCAACGTAATTTAACAAGCCCTATAGAGTGGAGACCTGCAAGTTAACAGTCAAATCCACAGGAGTCCACAACCATGCAAATCCTCGTCCTTGGTTTTCTCCAGTGCCACGCTATTCCCTTGGCTAGGAACGCTTCCATGGGCATTATCTGTCCCCCCCAATCTCACTGCTGTAAATGAGCCTAAACAACTGCACCGCTGGAGTCCAGGCTTGGAAAAGAGGGTTGTTTCCCCTATGCCAGTGTGTGTTCAAGGTTAATCCGACCCCCATAGCCCTTCAGCTAAGCAGCCTTTCAAAGCTGTGTGTGCCTCCAAGTAGGCCAAGTTATTTTATTTTTCCTTCAGGAAAGGTCTTTAAAAAAACATATAAAACTGACTCCTGAAACCAGAGGAGAGGGTGCGTGTGCTCAAGACGTCTGCATCTGTGCTGGTGGCAGTCTCGACTTTGTCCTCCTAATTGGCAGTTCTCTGTACAGCCAGACTCAATTTTGTCACAGCTATGGAAAAATCAGCTCCATTGTTCCAAAAGAACAATGGGCATTTGATAATGAGCTCGGTGAGAAAAGGGAAGTAGGCTCAGAGAGTGTCCTTTTCTGCTATTAAAACGGTCCTTACAACCTCAGTAGCCTGTCTCAAGTCTGCTCCTCCATCTCAAAAAGCAAAAAGAGAAAAGTGTGTGGATTAGTGAAAACTGCTGGATCACTCCAAATGTGGTCCCCCCATGAACCCCCTAAGATCCGGCCTACAGAGTATCCCCAAGGCACAGATTCCCTCCTACCATTTCCTTTTTTTTTCTTTTTTAAGATTTATTTATTTATACAAGCACTGGGGTACAGGCCAGAGGCGCAGGAGGGTGAGAGGATTCACCAGAGACAGAGCAGGGAGCAGAACAGGCAGAAGGACCGAAGTACACTGCTGAGGGGAGCAGCAGGCGAGAAAAGAGAGGTCTGCCAACCCATGTGGGTATGTCCCTCGCCGGCCCGGAATCAAACCGGTGCTGCAGAGGCTACGGACAGCTTCACAACGCTGCACTCAACCTGCTGTGCCACTGGGGAGGCCCTCCAAGCCTTTCTTGAAGGAAGAGTCATTAATACAATTCCCTCTGTCACCGCTCTGCTTTTACCCCATCTATTGCGTGAGTTCATCCACTTTGCCTGTCTCAGATATTCTTTACTTACTTTTTATTTTTTGACCATTTAGAGTCTACCAAGTCCAGACCTAAAACATCCACCTTTCAATGGGCTTGTAGGATTTCTGGACTGTAGCACAGTGGTCAATATACAAGCGTCCAAAATAAGAACGAGGCCAGCTCATATCAAAATTTTCAGGCACCAAAGGAATACACCAGCCCAAACACTCACAAAGCTACCGTATGGCAGGAAGTCTCACACCCACTAGACATCCAAGAGACTTTTCCTGAATCTACCTCCTGCCTCCGTATCTCTGGATTCCGCATGTGGGAGCCCTCAACTCTAACACAGAAATTGAATTCCATTCTGGGCACAAGGGCCAGAGACGTGGCGAAGGTCTGGGGCCATGGCAGAGCGCCCGCACTTCACAGCATCCTTCACAGAAGCAGTTTCCTGCAGGGAGTTTGCTGGTCCCCTGCCAACCCACAGTTCTCAGAAGGGTGGAAGGGCACAGGGAAGAATTTCTCCAGCTGGCTGGTCTTCAACGCAGGGAGGAGAGAGGAAAGGAGTCGGGGCAACAAACTCAACAAGCCAGGAGGAAGGAGTGGCAGGAGAGTAAGAGGCCCACCGGAGGCACGTGGGCCACTTGGCCATGGTAGATCAAACCAGACCAAATCAAACCTTCGCATCAATACCAGTCTCCGAGTTCACCTGGTGACATACTTAAAAGCAGATGTGGTGGTGTCCGTTGCTGAAGCCATGCAGAGATACATTCTTCCTGCATGTTATCCAAATCTACATGCCTGCATCTCGTCCTTAATTCTACTCTTTCCCCCAAATAACCACTGTTTGCTGTTTTTCATCTAGAACTTCTGGAAGCATCAATTCCACACTGTTATATTCAGATAGGGAAGCAATAGGTATCACTTGACTCACCATTCTGCACTGGGCTTTTCTCTCCACTCAATAATATCTTCTCGAGCTCACTGTCTCCCCACAAAGGACCCACTTTGCAATTGCCACATATTAATCTACAACATGGACTTAGCATGTTTATTCATCCTTCCACTAAAGTTTCCTTCCCTCCCTACAACCCCACCCATTTCAAATAGCTCTGGTATGAATCTATGTTCAGGTTTATTGGATCAAAGGATACATACAACTTTAAAAGACACTGACAAAATACTTATGAAAATTCCTTCCTCACTTTTACCGACACCAGATACTATTGTCCTTTCCATTTTTGCCTAAGCCCAGCCTCCACCCTACCATTGCCCAGATTGGATATGGACAGTTGTAGGAAAAAAATCCCACTGCTTTAATTTGCATTTCCCTGATTACCTGCCAGATCAAGTCTTTTCTCTTTTGTTTATTGCCCATCTGAGTTTTTTCTCCTATGACTCACCATTTCATCCACTTGTGCCCATTTTTCTTTCAGACTATTTGATTTTTTTTCCTTGTTAATTTATGGGTTTGTATATATTCTGACTATTAATTCATTGTCTGTTCTATTTGTTCTATACATTTCTTTCAGTCTTTTAAAAAATTTTGCTCGTGGAATTTTCCTTCAAACAAGGTGGTGTCCCATGAAAAGCAGCGTGGCCTCCAAAACTTTCATTTTACCAACAGAATCCTTTCTCCAGTCCAGGGAGAGCTCCTAATAACAGACAACAGCAGAGTCATTCTGGCTGAGGCTGAACCAGCCCCGCTAAAGTCCCACCAACACTCCCACCTGATTGCAAGGGGCTTCTCAAAGCTTCCAACAACAGTTTAAAACCATAGATTTGGTCCAACATCCGTATAGAACAAATAAGAAATCCAGGATAAAAGCTACTAGAAAGGTGGGCTCAAGCCTACTAACAAAAATAGGACCAGAACGGAGGTCTAACTTTTGTTCTTATGAACCCAGCAGTCTTTAAATTATAGAGGGTAGGTTACTTCCAATTTGATCTGACAAAATTCAGCTATGCAGCATCTGACGCATGTACTTTCATCCCTTCAAAGAAAATGAAAGTAATAGGCTAATAAAATTAACCAAGAGAAAATTTCACTCAAAAACCCATTTAAAAGAACATTGATCACTGCTTTCTAGATATGTATTACTGTATTAACTGTCTGAATCTCCCCATTAAATATAAGCTAAATGAGAGCAGGGAATGCTTATCTGAACCTTTCTTGTATCTTTATGATCCACAATTGGTCCTGTCAAATTAGAAGTCTCAGTAAATATTTACCTCCAAAACCTTTCACTACATCTAAAAACAAGCAGGACATGATTCAATTTGCTTTAAAAAAGTTCAGCAGCAGCTGTCAGTCTAACTTCTGCTAGAACTGCTATACATTAGCAGGTGGCCTAAGAAATGGGATGCCGGAAGGGCTATCAGGATCTGGATAATCGAAATGGAATTATTTCAGCAGCCAGCCCGCTGGAAACATATGACCACTCTCCCCCTCCTTCCCTTGTATGGGATTCCTCGGGTTTCTGGTTGTCAGGCCTGTGTTTTTAGGGGGTCTGGCATTCAAGGCCCCTTTGCACAAAACTCAGCAGAGACGGGGGCAGCCTGAGTCAGTGGTGAAGTATCCTGGGGTCTCTGATCTCACCAGCTGTAGGTCTAATGACCAACTCTGGGGATCTGTAAAGGGCAACCAATGTGGGATGCAAGGCTCAAGTTAACCTCTGCAAAGCTGACATGAGAACAGGCCCCACACCTTACAGCTCTCAGGTCTTTTGTCGATGCTTGTATGTTGCTTAGCATCATGCCACACTCATGGAGTCCAGCTCCTGGAGTTTATTTTGCTCTATCAGTAAAGATGGTAGGCAGAGCTGTGAACTTTTAGGATGGGCTTTTGCACGCCAGAAGGAGGGATAGAGTCAGACTAAACATTATTAACTATGAGGAAATGGGGTGAGATGAGCCAGCATTATTAAAAATACATTCCTGAGAGAATAACCCTAATTTACAGAATAAGTCAAATCCAATCATAATGGCAAATATTAGATATGGGTCTCATAGACATGGGTCTCATCTGTTTATTAGATGACGGGGAAAGATTGATGGAACCTTCGGTTAAATGCCAGCCTGTTGATGAAAGACTCCATCCTCAATCCAAGGCCAGAAACCATTTTCTATCTCTGTGCCTAGCTCGTAGGAGCTCCTATTTACTCGACTGGGTGGCAGGGACATTCACAGCTTCCACTTGCTCCATGGGCAATCACAAAGAATGTGTTCTGGTCCAGGCCCACGCCTGCAGGGAACAGGGGCCATTTCATACATTAGTTTTCAGTTGTGAGACAATGAATGCCCCACAGCCAATCAAAATGGGGTTCCTGAAGATGTGATTCTGATTTCTGCAAATGAGGGCACTGGCTCAAAACCACTCCGAAAAAGCAAGAAAGAGAAGTCTGTTTATAGAATTTTGAACATGTTGGCTTCTTATTCATTTCACAGAGACTGTTACTGCAGCGCAGTGAAATGCACTGCAGAGCAGAATGCTGAGGCACATGCAATTCACGTGTCATGGAATTCGGACATATCCTAACAGATAGAAATAATAGAAAAATGTGTGTCTTCAAATTAGTCAGCAGGAAAAACACTCATGGATTTTAGACGAACATAAACAGAATGTCCATCTTCACTCTAGTCTTTTAAAGTCAGGTGCTACTGGAGAAACTGAGCAGTCTCAGAAGCCCACAGAGTCCAAATCAGGCCTGGGGATGGCCTCACACACAGGCTCCTGAAGATGTTCTTTCATCTCGGAGAAAAAAAGATTTTCTTTATTTAATAAAGATCCCGAGGATAAAGAAACAGGCTAAGTAGAAAAACATTTTTTTTTAAAGATTTATTTATTTATGCATACAAGAGCTGGGGTACAGGCCAGAGGCATGGGAGGGTGAGAGGATTCACCAGAGACAGAGTAGGAAGCAGAACAGGCAGACGGACTGAAATACACTGCTGAGGGGAGCAGGGGGTGAGACAGGAGAGGTCTGCTGCGCCATGTGGGTTTCTCCCTGGCAGGGGATCAAACTCATGCTGCAGAGGCTGCGGATTGCTTCATAGTGCAGTGCTTAACCACTTGTGCCACCAGGGAGGTCCCAAGTAGAAAAACATTTTAAGATGTGCTTTGTAAAGAAAAAAATCCCTATCCCTCACTGGTCCCTTGCATAGACAAGAAGAAAGGGGAGGAGCTGGTAGCTAAAATGGAGGCATGAAACAGCAACAAGTGAACAAATTAAGTCAACCTCTTTTAAACATTTTTAAAGACCCTGATGCCCAGTGCTCTTCATTTCCTGCCGAGACCGGAAGAAAGCTTTCAAGTAGAGTGGGTCTCAATCCCAGTCACTGTTTTCTAAAACAAAAATAACAGTGTGGGACAATTTGCTGGGCCATATCTGAGAAGAAATTTCTATTCTTCACTCCCACCTGAGAGAGCTCCAGCAGCAAACTGCGGTCCTCTCCAGCAAAGGGACCCTACCAGACTCTTGCCCAGTCCCTGTCCACGGGGATCACGACACCCTGCCACATCCAGACGGCCACGGGCAGTCAACATGGGGTTACCATAGCAGATACTTAAAAACACTGCGAGCCATTTTCTACCAGGTTCCAAAACAAACTGAGGTCGCTCAACCGTCATGGTAAGCTAGTGCATTCAAGCTCTCAAGGTGATCTGTACTGAGGTGCAGAGAAAAAAGGGAAGAACAACACTCTAAAGCAAAATTCCAGGAAGCCAGCATGGTTGATGAGGACATTGAGAAAGGATGGAGTCCATTGTTGGGGACCAAGAGAAAAAAGATGCTGTGAGGAGCATGAAACAGAGAGCATCTTCCCACACAGGGACTTGCCACCTCAGTCCTGAGGGAGCTGGGGAGCTGGGGACTTGTTGAGCTTGTAAATCAGTCATAGTAATCTCCCTTCTCTTAAAACAAAATGCAAGCCATTTCAAATCTCTGGGTTGAGAGCAGTGCTGTGAAGCTGTCCGCAGACTCTGCAGTGTGGGTTCTATGCCGGCCGGCTAGAGAGAATCCCACATGGCGCAGCAGACCTCTCCTGCCTCACCCACTGCTCCCCTCAGCAGTGTATTTCAGTCAGTCTGCCTGTTCTGTTCCCCACTCTGTCTCTGGTGAATCCTCTCACCCTCCCATGCCTCTGGCCTGTACCCTGGTTCTTGTACGCATGAATAAATAAATTTAAAAAAAAAAACACCTTTCAGCAAAGTGTGTAAAATAAATATCTGTGAAACAACTTTTCTTTGTGATGCTGAGCATGACCCTACCTGATATGACATGATTGCAGTGAATGCAACATTTTAAAACAAGGTATGAAAGAGCAAAGGTCAACCTTTTGGTAAAGCACTAATACATTTAAACTGTTAATAATCCTATGCTACATCTCAGAAAGATTCCAAAGGGTCTAAAGTTTAAAAAGGTAGCAAGGATATCTATCTAACAATAGTTAAAATTCTTGAAGTCTTAAACTCAATCGAAGCCTCACAATACCCCACAAATAGACATCACCCCCATTTTAAAGAAACCTAAGGCACAGATGATAGCTTTCAAGGTTGTGGCAATGTGATGATACAGGAATCTGAAAAGCTGCCTGGATATTCACATTATGTAAGACTTGATTAGAGGCTATACCTGGTACCACCCAGCTGGGGTACCCACCCCTGTCCTCATCTCCATGTCCTCCAGCTCACAGCCCACTCCAGGCTGAATGCCTGCTGCACATCACCCTCAGGGGGATTTGTGCCTTGTGGGTGATGGTGTGACTGTAAAGTTTATAATTCAAAGCAGGAGTGAGGACCAGCAGTCAGTGTTTTACATCTAATTATCCAGAACAACCTCAAAACAATGAAAAGTTATTAGAAGGACGCTTTAAGGTAACTGGAAACAAAAATCTAAACTCAAAGACCAGGACCTTTTAGATGAGCAGTAACCAAGTAGAAAATATCATCCTAAGAAAAAAGTTGACATTCAATGTAACTCAAACTATAAAGTAAACAGCATAGGACTAAATATGACTTTAGTAAGACTTAGATGAATAAGATAAGCCTTGTTGATGGAGCGATAAAGACATTTTAAAGATGCCTATTTTTCCTAATTAATAACTTTAGTGACATTCCAAACAAGAGCTCAATAAGAATTTTTTAGGAAACTTGGAAAATGTTTTAATATTTATATGGGAGAGAATAAGACAATTTTGTAAAAGAAGAGCAAAGAGGATGGATGCACCTTATCAGATATTATAACACATTAGAAAACTAAAGCAATGTAGACAATGGATAGTGATATAAGCACAATTTATCAGAATGGAGCAGAGAGCCCTAAAATGACCAACATATTTGTAGGGAGTACATGGTTTATGGGAGCAAAGGCATGCTGGCCACTGCTCTGATTTGTGATTCATTTGTAAATTCTTAATCCATCTTAAGTTTGTTTTTCTCTTTAGAGTAAGAAAAATATCTAATTGTATATTTACAAATAGGTTATTTTTATAATTACAATTTTGTATACATATTTGTATAATTATACAAATACGTTAATGCTTTACCAAAGCACTAACATGAAAGGCCCCCAAGACAGCTAAATGTAAAAAATTATTGGAAGAAAAACACAGGGGAGGTAGAGAATTTTCTTACCACAGAAAAAGTAGTTAAAATGAATGATTCCATTCACACGGCCAGGTCTCAAAAAGAAAAAAAATGTGGGGTACAAAATGCAAGATGCAATATGACACCATTGATGTCAGCTAAAATATATTTAAAAATGAATGTTTATCTATAAATAATACATTGCAATTAAACATTGAAAACTAGACTGGAAGAATATGCCCAAGACTGGGGTGGGATGAGGCAGGAGAGGAGCTAACAGGAAATTTATGACTAAGTTTTTATTTAAACAATGCCTTATAAATAAATATGGCAAAATATTGGTGGCTATTAAGTTTGAGAGGTAAGAACGTGGATATTTGCTAGATTATTTTTGCATTTTCTATTCAAGTTTTTGAGGAAAATTCTCAAAATTCAAATATTAAATGCAGTTTTTAAATTAATATCACTAAGACCACAAACTAGTTTCTTAGTCATCTATACTCCTTACTCCTATTCTTATGTCAATATACAGAATATAAACAGGGTGGACAAGTAATTGTTGCTATTGGTCCCAAACAGACTGGTTAATTTTATGTGCCAACTTGACTAAGTCATGATGCCAGGATGTTTGGTCAAACACCGATCTAGTTGCCGTGAAGGGAGATATCAGATGCAACCAATATTTAATTCAGCAGACTTTGAGTACACAGATTACTCTCCAAAACAGGGTGGGTGTCCTCTGGAGAATTATAGCCTTAAAAGTGACAGAGTGCCCCCAAGGAGAAGGAATTGTCCTCAAGACAGCTCCGCAGAAACCTGCCTGAGATTCCAGCCTGCCCAGTCATGGGATTTGGACCCGAGCATTAACCATCCACTTGTCCCTGCATTTCCTGCCTCCTGGCATCCTGCAGATTTCAGACTTGCCAGCCGCCACCATCGTGTGAACCAATTCCCTAAAATATGGCAGAGGACTTGCTGTGCCTTGATGATGTGTGTGTTATGGTAACATACACCTACTTGAAGGGTGTGATTCCATCGAAATCTGACACAGCGCTTTAAACCAAGGTTACCTTAATTAAAAAATAAATTAGGAGACAAAAATGAAGTTTCAAAAAATTTTTAAAAACTACACTCTCTCTCTCTCTCTCTCTCTCTCTCTCTCCTTCCTCCTTTCCTCCCTCCTGCCTTTCTATTCTGTCTCTCTGGAGAACCCTAATACCAAATAGCAACTTTGAGGGGCAGCCCTGGCTTCTCAAGAACGGCCCACAATTTCTGTAACATTTAAAAGCGGAGAAAAGTGTGCTCTGGAGAAAACAATGGTGGGCTAGTTAAAGTTGACATGTTGGGATTAAACACCTCCTGCGTTTATTTTCTAGGAAAATACATCTCATGGGAAATAAAGTTCTTCAGTAAGGTGGTTCTTGTTGAAGATGTGTGTTTTCATGTGGAAATTTCCCTGTTGGCCTGTGATTCTTTGTTTGGCCAGAGCTTTCTGGGGAGGACACATGTCCACACTCCCCTGTGGAGGATGAAGGAGGCGGGAGGTCTGTCCTTCCTGTGCCTGTGATTTTTCCTGAGGGAAATTCTTCTTGTTTGCTTCACCAAAACCACAAGTTGACAGGCTGCCTGAGATTGATTCCACTCCACACACTACTTCTTCTAGAAGTAGTGCCTGATTTGTGCTGAAGCACAGCATTGAAAGCTGTGGCTTTGTACATAGCCACACTCACCTTAACCTGCACGGCACACCTCCAAACACCACAATGTCTGGATAGGAAACAACCCCTAAAAGTGAGTTGGCACTCCATTTTCCAGGGGAGATGCCTTAGGGATTTTAGAGAAAATATATGTGTGCTCTTTTAATATCCCACATTTCTGCTCATTTTATTTGGTCAAGCAAGAATATTCAAATGAGAAACAAAAATGGAGTTATTGAAGCAATGATTCAAGGTGAAAATAAATAGCATAAAAATACTTTCTGATATCAGTTTCCATTTTCTATGCAGTTAGAGGTGAACTAAGGAAATCTCAACTGGATCGGAAGGTGACCCCCAGTATCAGTGCCTCGCTACTACCCCAGTGCGAAGACTGAATAAATGGACAGTATGGTCAGATAAATGTAAATTATCTCTATCACTAGCTATAAAAGTTCCATTTAAGATATTAAAAATGTAACATTTAAGATATTTACCTTTATCTATGTTAACATAGCAATACACATGTGTGTACATAAAAATCTAATCTCTATGTAAGTTAACATTAATTTAAAAATATTTTTCATTTCCTTCCACCTCAATTCTTACACTTCAGGAAAATATTTATCCCAAGCCTCAGTGCCATTGGCATTTTTACACCTGTTCCTGTGCTTAGGGTTACATTTTGAGCTTTCCAGAACAAATCCTCTTTACTTCCATCTTAATTCTTTGGGTAAGGTTCTTAACTTGCTCCATTTTTAAATGGTCTTTAAAAGTCTTGTTTACAAAGACATTCAACACTTGTTACTGTGAGGTCAGACGTCCAGAAATATTACTAGATTTTTTTTAACTTTTTTTTTTTTTAAACATGATTCCCTCAGTTGACCTTTCAAGTATCCCAAACCAGTCCTGACTAAGGTCACTTCAGGCTAATGTGTGTTCCCTAAACAATGCTTTGATATTCAAAATAAAGTAACTGTGATCCTTCCATAGCATGAGAGAACTTCTGGCTACTTAAGTATGACGGCACTCCCTCATTTTGGTAAATTTTGGGGGGAGACAATAAAACCCTGCTTTATATTTGGGCAAATGAGGTAAATGGCATAACTTCATTTCCCATGTTTCCTCTGCCCTTTTTCCTCAACAGGCAGCTGTGTCATCATGGAACTAAATCCTAAGTGGGTTTTCCCAGGCTAGAATTGGGGGCCTCCTGGGGAATCCAAAATGTTGGGTCTAGAGGACTCAAATAGGACAGATAGCTGGTGCCTCAGGAGCCAGGCTGCCAGGGCCTCCACTTCTATCTTGTCTTCCTTTCTCCTTGTTTTCAATAATTTTTGTGCAGCTGAGGTGTGAAGCTTTTCAGGATGTCAAGAGAGTATCTGCTGGGGCAGAGACCTGGGCATCTGTGTGAATCCTCCCAGCTCCTCTCACCACTTCCTGAAGGGGGTGAGACCCACCTTAGATGGCTCAGCATGACTCTGAGCTCAGTTCACTGCTCCAAGACACTGCCAACAGCTAAGCAAGTCAGAGGGGAAGACAGGGAGAATCTTCCAGAACATTCCAAATGCCGGAGGAAAGAGTTGAGTCCCTGCTTATTCTCCATTTCAGTGATTGAAGTGGACAGGAACAATGGACAATGCTCTAAGCTGGGGAAGGTGTTCATTGCAGTCATTAAATTTCAATTCAAAGGGGAAAGGGAGGAAAAAGAGGATGATAAATGATGAATATACACAGTGCATATTGTGATTTACAATTAATACGAATTTGTCTCCAACCACTGTTTCTGGCACAAGGAATTCTATGTAACAGGGTCGTCCCCAGAAAAAGGGGAGGCTGCAGGTTCCCTGTCCCACGCAAAGAAGGGTGGAGTTGAGCAGGGAGGAGAAGAAACTGGAAAAGACACAGGCGAAGGAAGCAGGATGGAGAGCCAGAAGGAGACCTTGAGGAGGCACATGGAGCAGAGACATGTGGAGAAACTACACTTGCTTCTTGGTCCTGGACTGGGTGAAACAGATGTGGGTGAGAGACCCGTGGGGAGGTTAGCAAAGGCAGCTTTTATCTTGATTTTGATTTTGCTCTTTTCCTCCCAGACTTGCTTGACTGCTTCTGACCCTTTTCTATGTGTCTCCACTAAAAGGTGTTTTTAGACTTGAGGCAGGCTTTCGGGGGTTTATTTGGGCCAATCCTGTTTGACTGGACATTTGCCCACAAGGGGATGGGTAACTTTGGGTTCTTGATTTTAAATTTCTATTTTCTGTCTTTTCTGTATTGCACACTAATTGCATTAAAGTTCCTTTCCATTAAAGGTCTTATATGTTTTATCTTGATGTGGCAGATGGCAGAACCTATTTAGAGCAGGCAGGTTTGGGGGTTCTGGGATGCCCCTCTCCCTGCCATTAACACAGTGTTTAGCTTCTGTCCTTAGTTACTGAAATAGCTCCAGTATATAGGTGAAAGGAATGTCTTTTGTTATTCATAACAAACCCCTTAAAACCAAACCCCTTTTAATCATACTCCTACGTTAAAGAGGCGACTTGGAAAATCCCTGAGGAGGGGTCTGGTTGCCAGAGGATCCAGGCACAATTAGAGAATTGAAATTTTGGTCCTCCTACCCCACCAGATGGGGAAAGT
The DNA here is from genome assembly GCF_014898055.3 of Talpa occidentalis. Lineage (NCBI taxonomy): Eukaryota > Metazoa > Chordata > Mammalia > Eulipotyphla > Talpidae > Talpa > Talpa occidentalis. The sequence continues at coordinate 124,206,125 of NW_023604972.1, forward strand.
GGGGAGAGGCTGGAGACTGAACTCAACCATCAATGGCCAATGATTTCAACACAGTGAAGCCCCCACAAACACTCTGAAGATGGGGGGTGTTTGAGGCTTGTGGGGATACAGTGCCCGAAGCTCTGTAATCCCTATCCCATCCCCATCCCTTGCCCTATGCCTTTTCCATCTGGCTATTTCTGAGTTGGATCCTTATACAATAAACTGGTGATCTAGTATGTGAACCATATTCCTGAGTTCCGTGAGGTACTCTAGCAAATTCATCAAACCCAATGGGGGTCCTGAGAGCCTCCTGTTTAGGGCCAGACCATCAGAAGCACAGGTGACGACCTGCACTTGTGATTAGCCTCTGGAGCGTGTGTGGAAGGGACAGTCTTAAGGGACTGTGCGCTGCACCTGCAGATCTGACACCCTCCAGCTCAGAACTGGAACTGGAGACACCCAGCCGCATCCCAGGCCACTTTGATATGAAGCCCCCTCGCCCCAGCACACACATTTGGTGACCAGAGCGTCAAGAAGTGGAGTTGTATTTCTTTGCAACAGAGACAGTGAATCATGAGAGGAAAACCCAGAGCGGAGGAACTGAGAAAGTGTGGCTGGATCTGGCTGCTTCAGAAAGCTGCCTCTAGGACAGCTGAGCAAGTCTGGATTCCCGCCAGAGGACCTGAGGGTCACGGCCCCCACTCACACAGACCAGCACTTGAGGAGGTTTGACAGTTACAGCACGAGAGATGGGGATTTGCCTCATGCTCCTTGAGGTTCTTCCTCCATTGAGAAAACTGACCTTTAACCCAGGCCTCTCCTATGAATGAGCAAACAGCTCAGGGAGTTAATAGCTGACAAAGCACATCCATGAGAGAAGCAGCAAACCTGGCTCTCGGGGCCAGGAGCAATACTGCATTAGTTGATTAACTTGGTATACGCAAGAGCACTTGACGTGACACTGCTCTTCATCCTCACGACTAAGGAGGGGACAGTGCCTCTCACCCCCTCTTCACAGTTGAAAACACCATGGCGGGGAAGCTAGTTAGCCTTGCCCAGAGGCATTTAGCAAGAACACGAGCCAGCTGGGTTTGAAGATCCCCATCTCACCCACGAGGCTCACTTGCAGTCAGACCTGACACCTCGCTCTACTCACGTCACTCTGGGCTCTCCTCACAGGCATTTGGAACGTCGGTTTCCAGCCCCGGGAAATGGCTTAACACTTAGCTATCTGGGGGGGATGCTTCAGTCAAAGCCTTCAGTGCGAAGTCTGACGAGGCGCAGGCACTCAGTAAAAGTTCTCTCCCTCCTCTTCCCTTAGTCTTCCTGAGCCCAAGGTTCACAGGCGTGGCCTAACAACTTATCAGGCCCTGGCTGACTTCCCCATCCAAGGAATGCAGCATGTGGAGGAAGGAACACTAATTACTGCTGTTCATTTTATCACTCACAGACCTAGCCTTCTGACTGTTCATGAAGGAAAGGCAGTTTCTTGTCCATCTTAAATCAACTTTAAGTTGTGAATTTAGTGGAGCCAAATGCTTTTGCTTTTGATTATGTAGGGAATACCTTATATTCTGCTCCTTCTGCTAAATGGACCCATAAAGAGTCACCATTACGGGAGGAACACATGGCAAGAAGTACAACCCCCTGTGTCCCCCCATCATTGTCCCCCAGAGGAAGGCTCTGTAAGCAGCTCTAGTTTAACTTGAAGGTCATTTCTTCTGCAGATGAGGCTGAGACTCTGGCTGCAATAACCACAGAATTTATAACTTTCCCAACCCAACCCCAGCACCTCATACACCCACATAAAATGTGGCTCCAAAGTTTAAAGGTGGTAAAGGGAGTTGTCCAAGAGGGGCTGTGGGTTGGTCCAAATATTCTCCAGTTGTCTACACATGGGGCTAATGTTGGAGCCTGGGTTAGAACCCACCGTCTGCATCCTATTAGGCCCTTTTATGAGCTCAGAGCAAGACTATCTGGTTTGCATTTGCAATGCAGAGGGAAGCAATAAGGGGCAGCAGAGAAGCTTCCTGAAGCAACCAGTGGCAGTAAAAGGCACCGATGAGAGGACCAGGCAATGTGACAGGGGAGACAGGGAACGAACCCTAGTGGAGAGTCAGGCACCATGCTCTGGCACCACCCATACTACCTACCACCTGTGCTCCAGGGCTGCAGAAAGAGTATGCTCCAGGGAGCAGGACAGAGCACTGAGCCTCAGCCTGAGCTTGACCTTAAAATAAAGAAACTGGATTATATACACACTCTGAGATTCCTTCTAGTTTGGAAATTATTTCAGTTCTTTATGAATCTTGATGAATTCTGATTCATAACATTAACATGAATACCTAGCATAGAGAGTTGCCTATAACTGGCCCTTGGTAATTCTTTACTCCATAAATGAATGAGCCAACGTTAATAAGCACACAAATAAAGGCTATGAAAAAATGACAGTCACAGATACCCACAAATATGCCACAGATGTCCATGCATTTCCATATGTATTTATGGTTTCACTTAAAGAATAGCCAATTGTTGAGACCGTTGTATGTAAAACATGGTGCTAGACATTGGAGGCAGAGGGCACACCCCTTTTCTACTAGAAAAAAAACAGAACAGACACAGGAATGACAACTCTTGGATAGGACAGGACAAAATTCAGATGCAGTAAATGTAACTGGTATTTTTAAGTCGGACGTGACAGTTATTTTATATGACAAAGAGTGGGACATACACTACATCTGACAGTGTCCCAGCAGGAGACAGAAGACACACTCAAAAGGGGTGAACTGGAGTGTTTGTAGGCAGGGACTATTTCTGGAGGTGGAGGCTGCCCATAGACCAGGTAAAGCAATGGCTGGGAGACTATTAACAACCCCCTCTAGGTCTGCAGGACAGGGAGGAAGCAAAACAAGCTGGAGGCAAGACAGTGAGCTGCCCATTAAGAGCCTGGAAGGATTCAGCTATGGTCAGAACCAGAGTAAGGCTGATGGGATCTTGAGGGGGATAAATACCAACCCTCTCTCTCTTCCTGCCTTCTGCTCCCCTGCTTGTGCCTCCCACTGACTGAACCCAACCACAGACAAGACAAGAGGGGGGCCATATGTCATTCACAGATGCCTCTTGGCACAGAGGAAGGCAGAAAATGAACTGAAGGTGTAGGGGAGGAGCAAGAAGATGCACACACCCTTATAAATTATACACACGCACATCTGCGATATATTTGTGTCAATTACATCTTTGACTTTTCAAACAAAAATCATTTGTTTCATAAAAAGACTTCACCCTAGGACTAATCGAAATTTAAGCATCAAGGTCTTCTAGCATATCTCAGATACAACTTATCAAAGCAGAAACTTCTTTAACTGCAAAGAACTGCCACAGATGTTTATATTGTTTGCAGTGTTTACACAGGAGCAAGTGAAACGAAACCCGCTAACTAGACAAGATTGCCTCATAACAGTTTTCTTTAATGTTTGATCCCCAAAAGCCCCCAATTTCCAAAGATAAAACAAACTCCAAAGTTTGCACACAAAAACACTTTTCCATTTATATTTTCTACTGGTTTGCAATTAAAACAAGAATCTCAGAGGTCAGCCAAAAGTCTTAAATAACAAATGAAAAAAGTCGGATATATTATCTCTGGATTCGAAAGTGCAAAATGACATGTTATAAGAAACCACCTGGAAAACGGCACTTGGCAGGCCACATTTCAGGGATCTGCATTTCAAACAGCAATTCCCTGCCAATGAACACTTAACCTTTAATAGGGACCCTTGGAGAAAGTTCCAGAAGTATTAAAGACTCTAGAACACCATCTACTTCTACTCAGCAATCTCCTGATGGCAATGGGAATGGGGAGCTGCAATGAGGAACTGGATGTCTCCGAAGAGTGGTGGAGGGTAGGAGTAATGTGTGAGGGAGGGAGAGGATGTAAAAAATATCTAATGGTTACCTCCCAATTAGGGACCACATGTCTGGGATTCCTCAGGACAGTCCTGCTCTCAGATATTCCAGCCCATACAACTTATATGTTCAATCATGGGCAAACAGTTACACAAATTATAGCCCTTGAACTTTCTGGGGAAGTAAGTATGCTGCCATTAAAATTAATGAGTCTGTAATGACATGAAAACTCCTTGTGTTTAGTCTTTCACAATAACATTGAATCGCCCAGTGTGCATTACAGATGGTGTCAGGGTGTTCAGGCTGTATTGATGAATTATATAGCATAAAACATACATGTTTTATAGCCCAGAATGGGCTCCAGAACCAGACAGCAGACATTGGAATTTTTGCTCCACCATGAAAAACCAGACAAGCTTGAGCCACTTCCCTGCCTAGGGTGTGTCTTGAGTGAGCTCCGTCATAAAACAGGGATAAGTAACAGCACCTTCTCAGTAGGATGGACGAGAGGATGAGATAAGCTCACACGTGTGCAGCTTGTTAACAGTGTCTGGCAAGTAGTAAGTGTTCAATAAATCTCAGCAATATTTCTGTACCAATTGCCCAGGCCTATGTCTGGGTTTAGAAAGAGAGACAGATAAAACTAGAAAATGATGGTGTCATGCTCAGTGCAATGAACGACTCGTATTATGCTGGGCATGGGAGAGACTGGAGGCCCTGCTGTTCATTAAAAATAGAGTGTGGCATTGCCTGCCCCTTGAGTCAGACTAGTGAAAACAGGAATAGTCAGTCTTCTTTCTCCTGCATTCAGTCTTCCCCATGTTGTGGAGGATGCACAGTCACAGGGTGGAAGAGAGAAGAGACAGCAGAGAGAGTGCAGCCTGGACAACCACAGTAGTGAGTGAAAACTAGCACTGCTCCTCAGCCTCAGGTAGGAAGCTGCAGGCACGCGGTCTCCTTGTTGGCTTGTCACCTGAGCAATGGTCTTCACGCCCAAGGCGAGGGTGGGGGTTGGGGGGTGCTCTCTCACTGGGATCAGCTAAGCCATCTCCGAAGCAAGGAATCCTCTCTCCTCCCTGCCCCCACCGCTTCCTCCCCACTACCACCACCACCACCACCACCACGTCTCAATAGTTACTTCTTCCTTTGAAGTTGGAGGAGAGAATGAAATTACTTTCATCTGCCTGGAAACAGGCAGCGCGAAGAGGAATCCTTGTTGGAGTCAGAACCAGATATTAAGCAGCTCAGAACTCTCTAGTTAGGAGAGCCTATGATTTGCCTTAACTCTTTGGAAAGACGACATGTCCATAGTCACCTGTATCGGATTGGTAGTAAATGAGCCCTAATCCTGACTCTAAATGGCTTGAACAAGGAAGAAATGAAGCATCTTGCATGATGGAGGCTCAGAGAAAGGATGGCATCCCGATGCTGGCTTCAGCCTCAGGTGGGAGGCAAAGAAGCCTCCTGCAGCTCCAGACAGCAGTGCACTGAGGACAAAGGGGTCATTTGCTTTTTGTATCTTTTACTTAGTAATGACCAAACCTTTCCTAGAAGCTCCACCAGAGATTTCCTTCACACCTCATTGTCCAGACTTGGACCATATGCTTTTTCCTACACTTGTCTCCAGGGTGTGGAACAGAGGTATCACGATTCGGGAGGGCTAATCATCTCAGAGAATGGGTGTCTTCGAACCCACGTGACTACTGAGCCACCCAGTGGGGGTGAAGAAGGAAATGAACACACGCCCTATGCAGTTATTCTCACAGATGGAATTCTGGTGAGCAAAGCAACACACATTCAGAAATGCCTTCTGCTTATACTCCTGAGGGAGAGCGAGTAGCACACTTAGTGTAAGTGCCCAATAGCCACTCCATTCAGGGTCTGGCCATTTTTTCATGATTATTGCTGAGATGAGAGTTTGATGTGATTTATTTGCATATCTTTTTATTTTTAAAGATTCATTTATGCATACAAGAACTGGGGTGTAGGTCAGAGTGTGGGGGAGTGGTGAGAAGATTCCCCAGAGACAGAGCGGGGAGCAGAACAGGCAGATCTCCTGAAATACACTGCTGAGGGGAGCAGTGGGTGAGACAGGAGAGGTCTGCTGCACCACGTGGGTAGCTGCCTGGCCGGGGACGGAACTCGTGCTACAGTGGCTAGCGATAGTTTGATATTGTTGAGACTTAACCCCTGCACCACCAGGGAGGCCCTTATTTGGATTTCTATCCAAGATGTGCACTTGCAGGGGCACAAATACAGATAGAAACACTGAGAGGCTCCAGGGCAAAGTTGGGGGGCATCACACAAGGAACCTACCTCACCAGTAAACACGATGGGCTGAGAGTACAAGAATATTTAAAGAGTTGAGGGGCAAGATCCATTAAACGCTCAAAGATAAGGAAAACAGAAGAGACAATGATTGCAACAAAACCGTGGAAGTGGTGAAACCAGAGGTAACTGACAGATAAGGAAAAGCTGAAAGTAGCACAGCAGTACACGGAGCCTGCCAGCAGGCAGGAACACTGCCTCAGAGCTCAAGAGAGCACCTGGGATTGGGGACACCAGACACTGAGGGGCACGAGGCTGAGAGTCTGTGCGAGAAGCAGCCAGATGTCTGTACCACCTCTACTGGTCTTTGCTCCCAAGTGACTGCCTGCATTCTGCTACCCGTTTGCTCTGCTGTGTTAGAGCTACTCTGGGAATTCAGAGACATCATGTGTACTGAGGGAAAGTGTGCCACTTTAAAAACAGGAGCATGTGGGCCTCCTGGATGGCACCAAGGGTTAAGTCTCAGCACTATGAAGCTATCTGCAGCACTGAGTTCGATCCCCAACCAGGGATCTAACCCACATGGCACAGCAGACCTCTCCTGTCTCTCCTGCCGCTCCCCTCAGCAGTGTATGTCAGTCAATCTGCCTGTTCTGCTCCCCACTCTGTCTCTGGTGAATCCTCTCAAACCAGACCCACCACCTCTGGCCTACACCCCAGCTCCCGTATGCATAAATAAATTTAAAAAATAAAAAAAGAATGCGATAAAAAAAAAAGGTCTCTATACCAGATGGTTAGATTCCTTCCTGCAGAATGCCGCAGTGCACCAACTCCTCTCTCGTCACCTGGTCAGCTGCCTTTGAAAGATCTTCCAACAACAGGCGGGAACCCTCCAGTGGAAACGCTTGGCAGGATAATACTAAGGTGCAGGTGCTCAGGGCCAACTGCACATTCAAATCACCTGGGAGCTTGAATAACCACGACTACCTGGGTTCTGGCAAAATCGCAGATCATTCCCTTACTCAGCCAATATGTGTGGCAAGCTTACTGTGTGCCAAGCATTGTTCTAGATTGTTCTGACATGCTACTCGAGGTCTCCTTGGTAAGGAGGAGCTAGCTGTTCCTGGAATAAACCCCACCCCCACATACGAATCTTCCATTAGTTCTCTAGTGATTTGTTCAGGTCACCTGATGGAAACCTTTAACATGCAAGAAGAGTCCAAAACAAATCAAAAGAAAAATTTAAGAAGAAATCAGAGGGAACAGACAGTTCAGAGAGCACAGGAATGCTTTAAAGAAGCTGGCATTGAGGTCTACAGCGTTGAAAGGCTTTGCATCTGTTAACAGGAGGTTATAAAATGAAGATTTCAGAGAATTTTTTTTTTAAGGAGATCCTAAAATTTGAAATTTGAGAACTGAAATAATTCAATAAATGGGTTGGAAAATAAAAGATAGGAAATGAGAAAAAAGTAAAAAAAATAGAGAATAAATTCTCTTTATAATTTAATAGGTGTTTGTTCCAGGAAGAGGAGAGAAATCGCTTTTTAGAAGTTCCAGAAGAGTGTTCAGAACTGAAGGACATAGGTTTCCCAACTGCGAAGTCCATGCAAAGTGAGAAATGGATGAAAAAGAACTCCTATAAGTTATAATGCAATTTCATTACACAGAGGAAAGACACTGCAAAGGACAAAGGAGAAAATAATGAAAACTTTCAGAGAGGGGAGAAATAATTACATTCAAAGCATCAGGAACTGGAATATCAGACATCTGGATGGACCTGGAAGAGCAATGCTTTCCAAATTCTGAGGAGAAAGGATGTCCAATGTAGGGCCAATATCCCCTTAAGCATCCAAAGTTGGAGGATCTCATAAAAGGCACCCCTATGTACGCTTCCTCAGGAACTTCTAGAAGATGGGTGTAGGGTAAGGTAAAAGTATCAGGCTTTTCTGCCCTCCCGCCATTAGGATAGATGAGGGAACCCTGCGGTCCTGAATGCATGCCTGATGGCGGGCACCTGGGATAGGCTGTGGGCATAGGTAGATGGGATTCACCTGGGCTAAGACGCCAGCAGAAGGCGAGAATGAAACAGAAGCAGAGAGAACATGAGAGAACGCCGGAGAGACCAGAAAGAGTGAAGACTTGCTGGGGGGCCTGCCAGCCTCCCGGCCCCCCAGCACCCCTGCCTGTTGTGTACCTGGTAAATCCCAATAAAAGCCTGCAAAGCCACCGAGGGCTCTGGGACTCCTCCTTTCCTCCATCTGCTCGGGATCATAGAGATCCTGCCCTGTGCCCCTTCCTGCCCCCTACAATGGGTTTCAACAGAAAGAGAGGAAATAAAGGTAGAAAACGAAGAAGATGTGGAGTTGAGAAGCTAGGATGTCACATGCGACAGGGACAAAAATGAATCTCCAATATGACTGATGGAAGGAAGAAGATTCCAGAACAATGCGCTGAAGCATACCAAATTCAGAGCAAAGCAGGAGCCAGAGGGCTTGGAGAGGGCCGTGCGCCAGGTGAGTAGTGCGCACCTGCTATTTAGAAAGAGGCAGCGTTGAGAGCTTGCCTCTGGGGGGGAGGAGCTGAAGTCGGTGAGGGGTGGAGCAAGTGACCGCTGTTGACAAAGCTTAGATTTATAAACCTGGTAGAAATGTTTGACTTTTTAATTATGTATGTGCATAGTTTTGGGTGGGAAGGAAGGAAGGAAAAGAGGGAGGAGCTCAGCTTATGCATGAGATTCCAGAATGAGAACCCCAGAAGGGACCAGGAAGCAGTTCCTAAGCAGCATCCTGGAGAACCACCGCTAAGAAGGCAGCAGAGAACTTGGTGAAGCCCCTAGAAGATAGAAGTCGATGAAGGCAGGATTGAGTCTGTGGCAGAGCAGATGAGACAAGAGCTCTGTGTCCCAGGAAACAGGCCTGCCTGGAGTTCCAGGGGTCAGCAAGAGAAGATGAAAGGAAACTATGAAGCATGGAAGCGAGGAGGCCAGCAGAAAAGCAATTCTTGGAAACCGCTGCTTTTTATGCTGTCTCCCCAGATTAGGGAGCACAGACTCCCAGAGCGCAAAGCTTCAAGAGCCTGGAGCAAGCCTAAAATCAATCTCAAGTCCACCAGGGCTTCCCCTGTCACTCTCCCTGGTACATCCGGTTTCTATTACTCCTCTTTGGGGTCCACTCTGAGAGCTGTCCTTTAGCAGCTGGCACAGTCCTCTTTCCCCAAAGGGAAGTCTCCAAGGCTGTCTCCTAGAGACAATGGTCTTGGCTAGAGACCTGGGGGACAATCAACTGTGGGTGGACCCAGTACCCTCGACTTCATGGACATCTCAGCAAAAGAGCCACAGCACCTCAAAAAGAGGCTAGTGGGTGTACAACTGCCAGGAGGATGAGTCCCCAGAGCCGATGTGAATTTACAGTTGCAAAATCTGAAAGCAAGATGTTGTATGTGTATTTCAAGACATTTTCCTCCTAGTTACAGTTTCTGCTATCTGTATGATATCAAACTCAGCCTGGCCTATTTTTATGAAAAGTGTTTACTGTTTACATTTGCAGAGTCTCTTCTTGCAGAAATGGTTTCCAGGCTGACAGCTTTAGTTATCACCTCCTTAACCCATCTCAAGAGACAAAATTGACTTCAGGCCACTCCTAGTATTTATAAACTGCTTACTAGAAAGTAGCAACATGACAGAAAACATCATTTTCTTTTCAAACATCCCTCATCTTTAAAATATTTCATTGGTGGCTACTAAAATCAAAACCTTTTGTGAATCAGCGGCGGGGAGGGGCTGGAGAGGGAGTTGTCTAAGCATCCTGTTTAGTAATTTGGGGCAAAGAGTCGATCCCCAAGGCCACTTGAGGTTGTGAACATTCATAAACAGTTGCTGCTGGTGCAGAGTTTTGCTGGAGCCCTGATCCCATGCCCTGCCAGCCATAGTAAAACAGGGTAAGCCCCCCAGCCCCCCCTCAGCGCGGAGTTAGTGCACATACACACACTTTCTGGGCTTCATCAGCACCCCTTAATCCAGGTGTCCGAAAGAACAGTGGATCTGGAGCGGCCCCCCGACCCCTGCCCCCCACCCACAGCGCCTCCCTCCTCCTAGTAACAGACACACCAGTTCCAAGCCCGAGACTCCTCCCAAGGAACACACTCCATCTCCAAAAGCCTCAGTCCCCCAAGTCAAAAACAAGACGCCCGAGAGCTGAGCGCAGCGGGCCGCTGGGTGCCCACCCACCTCTCCAGGCGGGGCTCACGCTCACGCTCACGGAGTCAGCCTCACCAGGCACCCCAACCCGGCTCGCAGCGGGGAAGCCCGAGGTTTTCCTTTGGTGAGCAGATTCCTACCTCCAGTCTCGAAGTCACCTCGGAGAGGCTCTCCTCGGCTCCTGCCCGGGAGGCTGGCTCGGGAGCAGCCGCCCGGGGATCCTCGCCGCGGGGCTGATCACCTGCAGCCCGGGCGGGGCGCGGCCGGGGCTCAGCGCGGCCCCCAGGCCTCCGCGCCCGGGACGGTCCTTCTGGAACGCGCGCGCTCCGAGCGCTCCTCTGCGCCGGGCCGGCTACATGACCGTGGGAGGCGAGGCCCCTCCCGCCTCCTGCAGCCGGGGTAGGGGAGCTTGTGAAAGGCTGTAATGGAATCCCAGCCCGGCTCGGCGCTCCCTGCTCACTTGTCAAAACTCCACCGCATTCCAGGGCCCCCTCCCCGGCCACCCCCGTGCGGGGAGAGGCAGCCGCCCGGCTAGGGCGCGCGCGCGCGGGGCGAGGCGGGCACCTTTGTGGGCATCAAACGCTCAGGCGCTTGGCGCTGCAACTGGGCGCAGGTTAGGAGGAGCAAACGCCCCACAGCGCGCGGCTCGGCTCGCCCGGTCAAAAGTTCTTGCTCAGCCGCCGCAGGAAGCTCCACCTCCCCAGCATCAATTCATTTCATAACCGCTCCGTTTCATAATCAGCAGCAGCACGAGTTCTTCCCGGGGATGGGGGTGAGAAAAGGGGTGGGGAGGGAGCCCCAAACTAGCATCCCAAGCATCACACCCTGCTGGATGTCAGGAAACTTTGCAGAAATCTTCAGTCTGATTTTTTTCTGCTGGAGGAACCACTTGTACCAGCGCTGAACTACAATCGGCGGTGACTGCACGGCTTAAGCATTTCCTTTATACCTTCTCCCGCGCCCCTCGGGTCTTCTGCCCGGGTTCAGGCAACAAGTCAGCCCCCCAGGGGCATGAATGGGCCCTGGGCCGCGCGCAGCCATCTCTCCAGCTGCAAACTGATGAGGAAGCCCGACCCACGAGGCTGAATTGTTTACATCACACCCATTGAGGGCTTCCTGTCTTAAATTAATGGGAATACAAGTAAGACAGGAAAAGAGTATTTGCTTTTCATAAGGCAGGAGGGGGGGACTGGCAGAGAAAAGGGGAGTCACCTCCCCCCCCCATTTTATTGCCCAAATAGGTTGCTTTTCAAAACTTCAATTGTATTTTATTCCATTCTTTCCCCACTTTTAACACTTGTTGAAAAGTAAAGGCATTGCCTTGCCAAACCTCAAACCATTAAGGAAATGCTGAAAACACATTTTCACCTGGCTTCAAAAGGGATCCAGGTTGGAGTTCCCCAGGGCAACTGGAGCGATGAAGACCACCTGTGGCTGAATCACAAAAAGTGGCACAACTCTTGGGACTTGCCTACAGGCACCCCCGACGCACCCCACTCCTTGGGGTTCATGCCAGAAACTTGCCTGGTCCCCTCACCCTTAACTTTATGTCTCCTAGCTGTGCTTCTCCTGGGCATCCAGTAGCCCCTAAAGTATGAGATTTACAATGGACAGATCTGATGGAATTGGAAACAGTGAATTACAAAAGAGGCAACAAAAGAAGGCTTCAGTTCCCTGCACCAGTGCTGTCCCTGGAGTGGGGACTGAGAGCCTGGAGGGGCCACATCAAGGTTGAACTGGAAATCTTCCCATCCTCAGGAGCAGCCCAACAGAGCACTCAGGAAAGTCATCAGAAGTCCTGAAATTACCCCCTGCATTCAGATTGGTGCAACAGCAGACCCAGCAATGGGTAGGAGGAATTTCAAGTCATGTCAACCCTCCTTTGAAGAGCTGCAAGGAAACAAAACCCCAGCATAAAATGGATCTCAACAAGGTCTGGGTATTGCAACCAAAATGACTTGGAGTTTAGAGCATGCATGTGTCCAGCGAGAGCAAGTTCTGCCAGCAAGTCCTCAAAATACTGCAATTCCTGGGTCAAAGCTAGCGAGGCGATGGTTTTAGAAAAACAGTCAAGGGCATCAGCACTCACTAATAGAAAGTGTCTGGCTTACAAGCACCATAAGGCTTTCAGTGAGTGTTAGCTCCACCCTCCTTCCTTTCCCTCCTCTGCTATGGGGTGTTGGTCCTGGTGGATCCATTACATACTTTTACGTGCCATTTTGGTAGCTGACAAGTTTTATGGGAATTAGTCAAATTGAATAATCTAACAGTAATTTCAAAAATGCTCCTTTTCTTCCTTCTTGATGGCTTTCTCCACTGACAGTTTCTTAATGCTTTACTTCTAAACTTCTACTTTCCAATCCGTAATGTATAATGTGCAAATCAATGTCACTTTAAGTAAATCCAAGATTTTAAGTGTAATGTACATAAATACCCCCCCACACACAAACACCAACTTCATTGCCTAAGCTCTGTTTAGGGTGTGTATGTGCTGGGAATGAAAATTTGACCACATCTGTATAATATCTTAATTTCAGGAAAGCTTTTTGAATGCATATGACATTCTCATCAGCAGGCCAGAAAGATATGATCTGGTTGCTCTTTTCCCTCACCGGGTTTCACTGCTGAATGGAAAAGCCATCAGTGGCTCAGTAAACAAAGGGGTGCTTCAATTGGGGCCTCCAGTTTTATACTGGGTCTGGTTTAAATAAGACTTGAAATTGCTATCTACACACCCAGAGTCTACAAATAGCATTAATTTGAGTGGGAATGGCTGATATGTTAAGAGAATCCAAAGTGGCTTCAACACATGAAGGAAATGGTTCATTAGAAAACAGCTTAGAGTTAGCTGATTACAAAGTGTCCTGAGGGGGGCCGATCAACAAGACAGCCACAATGGGGCTTAATATCCAGAGTCCAGAAAAACTGACAAAGCTCAAGTGTTGCGGTAGATCAGGCACTGAACTGAGTCTGCATTTTGGGCTGGCAGCACAATAGTGCGGTGAACTCACACTGGTGGGGGTTTGCTGTGAAAGGGAAGTGCCTCTCCTCCGTCCTCTCTCCCCCATAATAAAGAACTTGGCAACAGACAGACTCTTCTTGGGGAGGGGGGGGTATGTCCAATCTGAGGCCCCTTATTTCAAGAGGGATGGAGAGACACTGGCAAGGTTCCAAAGGAGAACCAAAATGATTAAGGAGACAGAAAAGAAAACCTAAGAGGGAAGGTTAAAGGATTTGGAGTTGTTTAGTCTAGAGTGAAAAAGTGCCTGAAGGCAAACTTAAGTCTTCTCCCCTCTGATGGGTTATTATAAAGAGGATACCGACCAGCTGGGCTTCATCTCCAAGGAAGGCAGAAGGGGAATGAGACTCAAATGCAACATTCATAGTTGGGTTGGACAGAAAGAAGAGTTGCTTAATCCTCACGGTAATTGACTTGACATTCACATCACTGTATAATCTTCAACTATCAGACGCATCCTAAGTGACAGACGGTTTTGCATGTTTAGGCAGAAGTCAGGCTAGAGAATGCCTTTCATTCCCTCCTAGAGCTCCAGTGGCCTTCATTACACCATTGAATGTGGGAGCAAAGATCTGAGTGGGGCCTCCCTGGTGGCACAAGGGGTTAAGACGCAACCTATGAAGCTATCTGCAGCCTCTGCAGCACGAGTTTGATCCCCAGCCAGGGATCTACCCACATGGCGCAGCAGACCTCTCCTGACTCACCTGCTGTTCCCCTCAACTGTGTATTTCAGTAGATCTGCCTGTTCTGCTCCCCACTATGTCCCTGGTGAATCCTCCCACCCCCACACCTCTGGCCTGTACCCCAGTTCTTGTATGCATAAATAAATCATTAAAAAAAAAGATCTGAGTATCCATGTTTCCTCATTCACAGATGAGGGGCCATGAGCCTGTAATGCTCCCCACAAACAGGTCCACATCCCTGGATCTTTATTTTCTTTATAAGGATGGATATGTCAAAAATATATCCAACTTCAAAACTCATATTTTATAGACTCGCTCCTCTATGTTGTTTCTCCATAGAGGCTGCATGTTTTTTTATTCAGTGGGCACACAAATATTAGTTGATGGTGATAATAATGTCTATGAATTATTAAGCTCTTACTATAATTATGTTGGGCATTGTGCTAATTATGTTAGGTACTAGTTTAACTAGATTATCCATCTCCTTTATTATTTGCAGTAGCCCTATAAGGTGGGAATAAGTATTAGCCTCATTCTAATACAAGGAAACTAAGTCACAACAGGTTAAGTAACAGCTAGTAAATACTGGAGTCCCAATTTAAACCCATTTAGTCTGTCTCAAAAAGGGTGTGCTTAAGCATGATACCATTGCCTCCCATTCATTAAGTAGCTTTAACTGTTGGGAGGAAAGAATACCACAAACAGCAGCATTTATGTGTGTTGGCACAAAACTGATTAAAGACCAAGCCTTTCACATGTTTACATCACCTGGGAACCCAATTATTTCCTCCCCAGCATAGCAGCAGAGGGAAGGATTGACTGCCTTCTGATTGGAAGGGTGCATTCCTGTCTCCCACCAAGTGAAGAATCCCATTAAGGTTTACCCCTATTTTATTAACTAGAAACAGTGATTCACCTATAATCCATGCTTGCATAATAGTAGGTCTCCTATGGCTGTCCAGTGCATGAACAAATACACGTTACTGTGCTGCTTGCAGACAACCTAAGTCACAATGAGTTCCCCCAGCATGCTGGTGCTCAGGCTCTAGCGGGTAGCTTCTAAGGGCCTCTTAGCAGATGCTTCCTATGAGTCCTAAAATTCAACTGTTGTCATTAATTCAGCATTCATGAGAAAGTATATGGATGAAGTATTTTCCCAAAGTCAACTACTTTTAGATTAAGAAAAGATCTTTAATGGGGTTTACTGAGTGCTGTTGTATATCAACAAAAATGATTCACGAGTGAAATAGACATCAAAATAATTTTCAGAAAGGCAAGGGAAATACACAAACAAAAAATTTAAAGCCTTGATGCAAATTACTCCAAAGGACAGATATTTTCCCATTAAGACAATTTATCCTTAGTCTATAAACAGAGAGTGGCATAATTATCCAAGTGTTTGCTAACAGATCTAAACTGCATGTAGCTATAAAAAGTTGGAGAGAGGAAGAAAGAGGAAATTCCAAGAAGTTCCCCAACCACATCCAGGGCCATCAACGATCCACAAATACAAAGCCCAGCAGTGGCACAAAGCAAAGCACGAGAAGAAACCTCAGAATTTTAGCGTAAGCCACAGAAATAACTTTGAATAGTCTTAAAACTAAACAAAAACAATTCTAATCAATAAACTTTCAGCCAATGCCTGGCCACAGTGGTGACATACTGGCATTCCAGATGTAGTTAATAGAAACAAAATGCCCAGAATAAAAAAGGTATTCAGCAAATGTTGACTGAATGGATGGATGAGTGAATGAATGTTTGAATAGATGCCCAGGCTCCCTCTGTCCCCCTTTGAATATCTACTGGAATGATATCTTCAATGCTCAGACCCAAGCCCCCACAGAGGGGCTGAACCATTTAACACAGTACTCTGGGAACAGTTCATGGAATCAGAGACTGGGTTCCCACCCACTGTACCAATTTGTGATCTTGCCCTGAACACAAGAAGGAAAGTCATGATGCATGGAGAACATCTTGGCAGGCCTTCATTCAAAAACCGCCATTATTTACAGCATAGATGCTAAACTCAATTTGTAAAGTCCAACAGAATCAAGTACTAAGTTGCCTCGCACATCTTGGAGGCTGGGTCTTGTTCTAAGTTCTTTACATTTGAACTGATTCCACCCTTATAACAATCTAAAAAATAGGTACTGTTATTTTCAACCCATTATACAGGCAATTAAACTGGGCCAAATGATTACCTAATTGGCTGGTGGTCACACAATTGGTAAGTAGAGGAGCCAGAATTCAAACAGCTCTCACCTGGAATCAACACTTGCTCTTAATAGGACAATGATAATGGTCCAAATTTCACCTACAAATATCAAAAAAAAAAAAAATTCTAATTTCTGCAGGATGTGTTCCCCAATCTCCACAGCCCCTGTTAATCTTTGTCTTCTCGGGTCTCACATCACTTGTTTTCCAGTGAACAATTAACTTATTTGGCTCCCATCACATCTTTCCAACTAAAGTTCCTTTGGGATTGGGACTACGTGTATGGCAGCCTGGGGATGCAGTGGAATATGAAAGACCTAAATTTAAATTCCGAATCCCACAATTATTACCCATGGGACTCTGAGTAAGCCACTTAACATTTTCTACTCTTATATTCAAACCATATTCCTTCAGAGATTAGCGAGGGGAGATTAAGTGAGACAATGTACAGGATGGGCCTTGGATGATGTCTGATATTGTGAGTTTTTCTCATCTACTGGCTATTCTGCCCCCCAAAGGGATATTTGGCAATGTCAGGAGATATTTTTGATAGTCCAACAGTAGAAAGCTACTGGTATCTACTAGGTAGAAGCCAAGGATGTTGCTAAATAAACATCTTATAAAGCACTGGGCAGGACCCTCCAACAAAGAATTATCTAGTACAAAATGTCAATAGCAAGCGTTCAGGCTGAGGAACTCTGCTATAAGCTATTAAAAATATAAGGATCCATTTTCTTCGCTTTCCTTATTTTGTTTTGTGCTTATAGTAGGTATTCAGTAAATCCTTGTCTAGTAAACCTAATACCTAGAGGAAAGAGTGGGTGTGTAAATCCTAGGATATTTCACTAGGAAACACCTGACTTGAAAGTTGGTCTAGTCCTGGCTGGGCTTTGGGAGGCAACTAATTAACCTTCAATACCCAGGCTCTGTGAAAGGAATTCGGAAAGAAACCCAATCTAAGATCAGGGGCCTGAACCCAATGAAAGTGACGTCAAAGTTGGTTCAAGGAGAGTGGAAGAAACTGGATAAAGGCCAACTGCTCCACAGTGATGGCTTCCCAAGGAACTTTCTATTACTTTGCAAATGCCCCCTCATCTGATTCTAATCCTTACGCCAGAGACTAATACAGTTTCTCCCCACTATGTGAAAGTAGAACTTTCCTTTTTGGTATGATTTGGTATGTAGGTTTTTTGGGGTCTGGGAATGCTCAAATATTTTCCATTTAAATCATTGGTAACAGCATTTACAGGCCCCAAAAATAAGCTACCAAAACATACCAAAGAGGAATGCTCTACTTTCAGATAGCAAGGGAAACCTGTATAGCCAAAAACCAGAAGACCATGAAAGAATGTGTTCAATGTCTTATCCTTCGCCTACCCGCCATTCCAGCAACAACCACACACAACCTGGAGCCCAGTCAGATGAACTCTCATCAAGAATGCCGATTAAATGACACAGTGGAAACAAAAGGACATACAGTCATTACTTGAAGACTTCAACACCTTAATAAGATTGGTTGAAAGAACTGGAAACTCAAGAATAAAACCCCCAGATATAGCATAAATCACATTAACATAAAACCAGAAAACAGAGAGAGAGAGATTCCTTCCAGCTCCATTCTCCTGACTTGGTGACAACATCTGCTTCCATGTCCACTTTCCACAGTGAGAATACAAGTGATATTTGTGTAGTCATATATGAGAAAATGTAACACTTAACTGGAGTCCCCAGTCAACTTTGAGCATCTCTAGGAGAAATCCTGCCCTAAACTGTGGGGACAAGTTGGTTCCTTCTGGCCTCAGGCCCGTGAACCCCTATAAATGTGACTGTCTCTGCTCTAATCACCCTCACCTGGCTAGTCCCTGAGCCCCTCCCCAGTCTCAGCTCAACCATCACCTTCCTCGGGGATTCCATCCTGACCACCCCCCATAGACTAAATTCAGGGTCCACTTGGTGTTTCAACCACCTCCCCACTGTCCATTCCCTTGTCTGTTTACCCGTCTAGACTGGAAACTCTTCTAGGGTGAGGTCATGTGTCTTTATATACTATTTTATTTCCAGGACCTAGCACTGTGCCTGGAACATACAGGTAACCAATGAAAATTCGTTGAACAAATAAATATAAATCGGGAGACTTCCAAATGCATTCATTTTTCCATCTACTTATCAAGCACCTGCTATGAAGCAGGCATTGGTTTAGGCACTGGGAAAACCCTACTACTTCCATCTTAAAATTATCAACAACAACAACAACAGTAAAAGCAAGTTTAGGTCATGAGTATCTGGTATTTACTCTGCCCATACATCATGTCTACCTCTTCTTCATATTCTCTTGCAATCCTCTCCCCAAAACCCATGTGGCAGACACTATTATGATTTCCACTGTACAGATGAAGAAAGATGCCAAGTCACCTCTGTGGACCTTAATGTGAAAGAATCTCTGACATTTAAATTCCTTGAGGTCTATTTACATGGGATTAACTCACAACAAACTCAGGAAAGGTTACCTGTGAATTCATTCATGAGCTTTGCTGATGTCTGTCTTCCTTGCTGAAATGTCCCTAACCACTCTTCATAGTGTCTGAAATTTATTTTAAAATGCTTTGACATAGACCATCACATGACGACAACTGCAATCTATACCTAGAGGCCATGAGTTAACATTTCAAGGACACTTATCAAAGTCCACTGTCCACATTGCAGAGGCAGCTGCAGCAAGCATTTGAAATGCCATGATCTAATCTGCATCACAAGGCTCCATAGTTACCAAAATGGAGATGAAAAGCTCATTCTTCATCTACAGAATGAGATTTTCAAGATAAGATAGCAACAGGCATTCACCCAGGCACATCTGTCCCTGCCTGCTGAGTGTTGGGAATCCCTGGGGAGCCAGCTCCCTAACACCTCTGATTGCTGCACTGAGGCTGAGGACCACCCACTGTAGGTCTGGGGTCCCTCCACTTCATGGGGGATTCTGTTGCTGAATCTGACTCTATAGTCAGGTGATTCTTCCCAAAGAGTCCTGTTATACCACTTCAGAGTGAACCTACTAGGAAGCAGTTCCTGGGAGAATTTACAGGAACAAACGCGAGAGATGTCACCAATTATACAAGCAGGTGATGGGGCTACTTCTCAGCATGCTCGTCAACACCTGCTTTATGCATGCCGGCAGCCAAGGACTAGCTTCCTGGTATACCTACTATCTGGCAGTGAGGTGGTCAGGCAGGAGATGTAGAGCTGTCAGTCTTTCCTGACAGTCCAAGGCTATTGAAAATTTAACAAAAGAGCATGACAATCCCAAGAAGCCACTTGGCTCAGGGGAGGCTACAACACCGCCATCCCTATCTTTGGTCTTTGCAAACACTCATTCATCTTTTTTTTTTTAAATTTAATTTAACTTTATATATTTTTTACAACATTTTTCATTTTTGTACAATGTATGCATTTTCATCTTGGTTATATTCCCCATACAATTCCCACCCCCCTTATTTTGACCCTAATCCCTCCCCTCTCCCCCACAGTGTGTCTCTGGTTTATAGTTGCTTGTTGATTTTGATTTTTACTTATTATAATTAGTCTTTTTCCTGGTCCCTTATTTAGGTTTTCTAGATTCCTGCTATGAGTGAGACCATCCGGTATTTTTCTTTTTCTTTCTGGCTTATTTCGCTGAGCATGATCCCTTCCAGCACCATCCATGTTGCTGCAAATTGCATGTGTTTATCTTTTTTGAATGCTGAGTAATATTCCATGGTGTATATGAACCACATCTTCTTGATCCAGTCATCTATTTTTGGGCATATGGGCTGTTTCCAAAGCTTAGCTATTGTAAATAGTGCTGCTATAAACATAGGGGTGCAGGTGCCCTTTTGAATGGATGATTTTGTGTCCTTTGGGTAAATACCTAGGAGTGGAATTGCTGGATCATATGGAAGCTCCATCTTTAGCAGGTTGAGGAATCTCCACACAGCTTTCCATATACTCGTTCATCTTTTAACACTAAGCTCGAAATCCTCTCTGATGATGACTCATCTTCCTCAGGAGTTCTGAGAGATCACCTCGCTGCTGAAATGGCTGCCTGTGTGTGGTGTGATCCTTCTGATAAACCCCAATGGCCTAAGACAGTTTGGGCATGTCTCTTCCCACACCCTGAAATGGCCTAATTTAGCAAATGAATTTACTTTAGATATGGTTTATCTAGCCAGGTGCCACATTAGGTTCTGAGAAAACACTCAGGAGAATATCACAGAATGCTGGCTGGTTGGCAGCAGAGAGAAGGATGAGGAAGTTGATGAATCCAGGCAAAAAAGATGGTGCCTGGCCTAGGGGAATCACAGTGCTTCCCTGTATGTTGATTAAAACTCTAGCCTTGGGCCTCCCCAGTGGCGCAGGTGATTGAGCATAGTGCTGTGAAGCTATCTGTTGCCTCTGCAATGTGGGTTCGATCCCCGGCTGGACAGGGAGATACTTACATGGAGCGGCAGATTTCTCCTGCCTCACCCGCTGCTCCCCACAGCAGTTTCTTCTGTCTGCCTGCCTGTTCTGCTCCCCGCTCTGTCTCTGGTGAATTCTCGCACCCTCCCACCCCTCTGGCCTATACCCCAGCTATTGTATAAATAAAAAATAAAAATTAAAAAAATAAGAAAAAGAATATCTTCAAAAATAACTCTAGCCTTGTTCTGTTTACAGGCTCTCTCCCTCAGCCAGACATGTATCCCTTGAGAGAAGAAATTGGATTTATTCTTCTCCAGAGTCTCAGTTCCTCAGGTGATAAAGGCCTCAGTAAAGGACTGGCTGATGTGTGTGGAATGACAGGATTCCTATGCACAAAATGATTTCCTTCAGATGGATTCCTCATGACCAGTCCCATGCTTTCTCTGTGATTGCTGCCTGCAAAAATCTCTTCAGCAACTACTGTATGTCTTTTACATTTGGTCACCCCAAGTTACAGGGTGACTCCTGCTTCCCTTGATGACACAGGGACTTTGATTCTAGTCTCCATAGCCCCCTAAACCTCTTGTCTCCCCACAGCCCAGTTTTCCAGTCAAGACTTCACACAGGTATGGCTTGAAGCACCCCTCCCCAGCATCTTGTAAGTTTCCCAGGGGGGTGACCTCTCTTAAGTGGAGGAGCTACTCCCTCCCATCTGATAGCCTAAATCCATCTCATTATTTAAGTATAAAAATAAAACAGTCCCACCATCTGCAAGAAGCATTCATGAACTTCAACTAACCTGATACAGAATCTTCTCCAAACCTAATCCCATTAATATGTATTGCTGTCAACTACATATGATTTAATGTTTTCTCTTCAAGGACATAATACCCGGCTCTTAGAGATTCATGTCCTTGTCTTTCCCTCCTTCGCCTATACCATGTATCCAAGCTCCTGCTGCATCCCCTCCCCATCCCGTTCCCTGGACCAAAGAAACTTGTTTGATCTAGTCCTGACAACCAAGGCTCAGCTGAGCTGAGCAGCATTTACCCCACTGCAGTCACTGCCCCCTCCGAGGCCTGCCCACCCCTCCGCACTGCAGCCGGCTTTGTCATCATGGGCTCTGTGCTCTCCAGAAGGGCCTTCGTGGACTCTCAAGTAGAGTTAAAGCTACCTGGGGCCTCCAAGGACACTGTTTCTCTCCCCTGAGGCCTTTATCTAGTAGGAGCTGGTGTCCTATTTTCCACAGGTTTGTACTACCATCGCCAGAGACCCAATTAGATCAGAACTGTGGATGAAAAATGAATACTTTTTTAGCATAAGCCTGTCCTGAACTGGGACTTTTTATTTGCTTAATCTGACCACCCTAGTTTTTACCTGTTACTCAGTTTGTATAAAAATCACTAATGGGAAAAAAAAACACTATACTCACTAATGAGTAAATAATTACATGGAAAACAAAACATATAAAAACACATATATAGAGAGAGTACATTATATATATATATTTATTTATTAAAACTTTAGAACCCTTGAAAATACCCTCTGTGCTGTTTTTCACTCTGATGGACACCTTCTTACAAGGGTAGGTGTTTAATCATCTTCTTTATAGCTCACTTGAGTCCCTCACCTCTGCCCAACCTCTCTCCCTCAGTTTATAATTCTTTTCCCACCATCTCTCTTTGCATCATTAAGTTCAACCACTTTGACCCAGCTTCCCTTCCCGAGCAATTACCATTCAATTGAGTGCTTCACCTTGACTTGGATGGTCTTATGATGATATGTCAAAACATCTCCTCTTTATAAGGCAGTGAACTACATTCAGGAAACACTGAATGGCTAGTAAGTCATTCGCAATTTTTCCAAATTGACTGCAAGGATCAGATTCTTCTTCCTAATTATCTCAGCCTTAGCAACTGTAGGAATTCCTTCCAGAAATGCTAAGACAGGACCCCGACCTTAGTTCTGGTCTGATCTACAATTGTGCCCCTTGAGCTGGAGAAGGTCTGAGTTGGGAAAGACCAAGGACCAGATAACACAGATAATGATCTCACAAAGGGAAACTTCGGGTTCTTCTCCAGGACCTGGGAGCTACATCAACCATACTGTTTATACATGGTACCATACAAGGCACCTACCTTCACCCCAAAGAGTGGAGAGTGAATCCATTCATAAATGCACATTTGGGGGCAAAGACACAAAGAAGAACTGACTCTAATTACTCTCCAGTTTGTACAGAATAGCTGGGATTGCAGGTGAGACTATGGGTGAAACACAGAGAGGGACCCAGGGTAGCAGCAAGACCTGACAAAGACAACGAAGCTCCCTGGTGGGCTGGTTAGAAAGAATGGAAGGAAATTGGTGAGATTAAGAAAGTGTTGCTTATGGATTGGGAGGCAGGGGACACTACTTTGAATGACCAATCACAAATAACATCATTAAAAACAACTGTAGTAGGGCCTCCCTGGTGGCGCAAGGGGATAAGACGCAGCACTCTGAAGCTATCCTCAGCCTCTGCAGCATGAGTTCGATCCCCAGCCAGGAGCCTGCTGCTCCTCTCATCAGTGTATTTCAGTAGATCTGCTGTTCTGCTCCCCACTCAGTTTCTGGTGAATCCTTTCACAACCCCCCAACCCCTGCCACCACATCTCTGGCCTGCACCCCAGCTCTTGCATGCACAAATCAATCTTTAAAAAAAAAAAAAAAAACAACTGCAGTAGCAGAGAAGTCATGCCATGGCTATTTAAAGCCTCCATCATATTATTAGTATTATCACTCTCCTCTCTCACTTTGTCCCTATGAGAAAAGTAAGGTAGATAATTATTACACTCGCTCCCTAGAGAAAGGAAATGTGATGAGAAGGATGTGGGAAGATCTTGGGATCCACGTGGCCTGACTTCTGGTCCAGGGTGCCTTCCTTGTCTAGCACATAGTTGTTGCTTTGTTAGGGACCAGCTGGACCCTGGCCAGGAAGGTGCTTTCAGACTCATTCCGGTACCTCTGGATTTGGGACTGGGCTATGTCAGGAGGCGCTCCCAAAGGGAAGAGGGAGGCCTGCGTTTGGATTTGGACACTTCTCTGCCAGCCTAGGTTCTCTGGTCTACAAAGTGGGTGATGGCAGTTACCTAATGGGTGTTGCAAGATACACGAGTTGGCCAGTGGGGGGTGCAGGGACATAGCTGTAATAGTCATAGACATCACTGCTAATGATGACTCTGATTGTAGTAGCTTCAGGAACCTAATTGGTGTAGCAGAGTTCAGCTACCTGCAAATCCCCACAAAGACAGGGATGCAATGAGGAGAACCAGTAGTTTTCACAGCTACCGAAAGGCTTATCATCTTAAATGTCTTTTGAAGTGATGAGAAAAAGATACACACTAAGAACAGCTCTCATCTATCTGCGGAGTGTTCCCTGTGTGTTTGATGAGGCTCTACATGCGTGTCTTCATGGAATCTTCCATCATCTTATGGGTTAGGAGGGTGTATTTTTACACTTTGGTAAGCCTGCGCTTAGTGGGGTGAAGAAATTGCCTCAAATTACATATTTCTTAAAGTAGAAGGGTCACAACTCATAGGCCCACATACAGATATATGTGCCCAACAAACTCTCCTCTTGTGTGTGTGTGTGTGTGAGTGTGTACTCGAGGGCTGAGTTCAGAAGAAAATCGCTGAATCTGGGCAGTGTTTCACTTTCTTCTTTTCACCTCATTCAGTTGAATATGCATTACTTTTATTATTTAAAATATTTTTCATTTTGATAACAGACACAAACAAAAAAAAGAAACCAAAACAAGCCTTCAAAAATATCATAAAAATGACTGTTCCTTGGGTGCATGGGCAGGGGCTAGGAGGATATAAATAGCCAGGCATTTTCAAGGTTCATTGTAATTAAACTTGCAAGCTCTTTTCAATCAAAGGAAGCTTCAGAGTAAAATGAAGTTCCTGAAAATAAAAATTATATTCCTCCCTGTCACCTAAAGGCCTGGGTTTCGTGAACTCTGTTTCCTTTTCAAGACGATACCTTATAAGCAAGCCCCGTTCTCATCTCTGATCATTACTAAGGATCAAATGATGAAAGATTACCAAAGCAAACATTTGTCTTACTGTTTGTTCTGATCTCTGAAGTCTCCCAAGAGAACCGCGATGATAAATTATGATTCTGTACCCCCTGTAAACAGAGTCAATCTTCAAAGAGGACCTCAGCAGGAGAATAAAGGATTGAAAGCAAACCAAAAAGGCTCAAAAAGGAAGATCTTTCCTGATTTTCTGCTGTGGGCCTCAATACAGGAGATGATAGCAGTTTGCTGCCTGTCCTCCAGAGTGGAGGTGCCCCTGTGTCTTCCTGGACAGAGCTGGTAGAGGTTCCCCAGCACATAGGATCTGGGGTGGCAGGGAGGAGGGAGGCATTCTGAGAAGCCACGTGGGAAACTGGGGGAGGCAGAGGCATGCCCTCCCTTCCATCCCATTAGAGATTGTTTGGAAGGTGAGGGTGAGAAGTTCTCATGGGAGTGAAAGGCTTGATGTTCAAATAAGCCAGGCATAGGGTTGCAGTCACAGACCTGACCTTCTGGGAATTAAAATGACTCCTGGAGCTCAGAAGCCACTGATGAGATCAAAAGTGGCATGATAAACAGTACCAAAAAGCCCATTTAGGTACTGCCCTAAAGGCCAATCCTTTCGGAGGCGCTTCCCATGCCACGGGAATTGTGCTGGAAAAAGTGGGAGTTGAAGCCAAACAGCCAAATTCTGCCATCCGGAAGTGTGTGAGAGTCCAGTTGATCAAAAACGGGAAAAAAATCACAGCCTTTGTACCCAATGATGGTTGTTTGAATTTTATTGAAGAAAATGATGAAGTTCTGGTTGCTGGATTTGGTCGCAAAGGTCATGCTGTCGGTGACATTCCTGGAGTCCACTTTAAGGTCGTCAAAGTAGCCAGTGTTTCTCTTTTGGCCTTATACAAAGGCAAGAAGGAAAGACCAAGATCATAAGCTTCAATGGTGAAAAGGTGGTAGCAATAAATTTCCACATGGTCAGAAAAAAAAAATAATAAAATAAAATAAAATGACTCCTGGGAATTAAATCCCAGAGCTGGGATTATCTGTGGCTGGCTCAATGCCCTGGCTACAGCAGGAAGGTAGCCCTTACTGCCAACTTTACATGGAGAGCAGGCTATGAAATCATGCAAACACCACTAGAAACCCAGGATTTTCTGTGAAAAATCCAGATGACTTGTTTGCCTTGCCTTGCTACTACTTCATTTCATTTCAGAGAGCAACGCCACTAGGTAAGTTTTAGAAAACTCACCTGTGCCTTTGCATGGGCGGTTTACCTGTTTGAATATTGTTTTTCAAAGTAGGAAGCCTCCTAGTCCCCGGTTCTGCCAGACTCTGTGCTGTGCAGCCGGGAGCTTACGCAAATCTCTGGGGAGCATTTCCAGCTCCACCAGTTTCAGAGTTTAAAACATACCTGGGGTCTGTAAAGTCTGGAATACACATAATATTAATTTTAGTATAACAACATTTTTTTATAGATTGAAGATGTCTCTGGCAGAATTTTGTATATTTGATCTATGTTTCCAGGCTTTATGGATGATATACATGAATACAAACATATTCTTTCTGTACCTCTCTGTCTCCTTCCTACCCTCTTTACTCTTGCCTCATTTTATTTTGTGATCAGGGTGTGGCCAGAGAAGCAGAACCACCAGGACTACCACGTACTAGTGCATCTGTGACAGGGATTTGACCTCCCCCCACTGTGGGAGCTGGTTACGCAGTCTTCATGAGGTTGTTGCTTCGCTGCAGATGTGGGGCCTGGAAGTCAGCAGGGCTGCAGGCCAGCAGGAATATGCAGGTACAGGGAGAGAGAGCGGGGACCCAGGGAAGCTTATGAGGATGAGCTGGAACCCAAGAGACAGCAGGATCCAGTTCCCCAGCTCAGCTTCCTCCTTGGATGATTGTGCTGACCTGCAGCAGGCCCTGCCCTGGTGAGGTAACCCCCAAACTGAGGAAGGGATGCCTGGAGGAGCTGGGACAGGGCCGGCCTAGAGGCTGTGCCACTCCAAAAGGTGAATTATCAGAGAATGGTGCCCAGGGCCCTGTACCAACCTTGTAAATGCAAACACACATTTACACACACACACACCCCCTCACTTAGACATTCCAAATCTTCTGCACAGCCACCGGTGGCCCACACCAGCCTGAAACTAGGCAAGAAAGACTTTGGGAAACATGGCTCTTTTTAGTGAAGGCAACGCAGGACAAACCCACTACAGCCTCCACTTCACACACGGCTTCTCAGGGGACCTGGCTGAGTGAGGCCATGAATGTTATATACCAACGTGGTAGACAGCAGGGGTCTGCCAACCTTTTCTGCCAAGGGCCAAAACTTGAGGGCCAACGTAGGGGCTCTGTCTCATTGCACATTTGGGAAAATTCATTCTCATTTGGCAGGCAGAGGCTTGCTGTTCCCAGCCTGAAACTTGGGAGAAGACCACTTTTACTGAATCCACAATCAATTTCCTAGGAACTAAAGGGAGTCCTTTCAGGGAGTGGGCTGGGACCTTTTCATTGTAAAATGAGTGCTTTGGATTAGCTCAGTATCAAGAACATGCACCAAAGACAGAGAGAATCTGAATTTTGAGGGAAAAAGTCCACATAGGTGAAATATTTGAAAATTCAGTGTAGATCCTTAATATATTACAATATAAGTTATCTACAATACAGATTCTTAGCATTGGGAATGAGCTCAAGAATGCCTTCCTTCTTCTTTCAAACGTGAATTAGGGCCTCCCTGGTGGTCTACGGGTTAAGTCTCAGCGCTATGATTGCTGCGGCCTGAGTTCAATGCCCTGTCAGGGAGCTGACCCCAGACCTCTCCTGTCTCGCTGACTGCTCCCCTCAGCAGTGTATTTCAGTAGATCCACCTGTTCTGCTCCCCACTCTGTCTCTGGTGAATCCTCTCACCCTTGGCACCTCTGGCCAACACCCCAGTTCTTCTATACATAAATAAATATTTTTAAAAGTGAACTAATGTGCATGACTTATTTTAAGAATCCTTGACAGACTAGATATCCTTTTCTTTTGTCTTAGAAAATCCAGATTTATTTATTTATTGACCAACTTAAAAGTAATCTTTAAAAAACTATTTTTACTGAGGAAACATTGGTTTATAACACTGTATGTTTCAGGGGTATAGGTTCACACCTCTTCAGATGCATGTGCCCACATCACGGCCACCACCAGAGAACCCTCTCATAGTCCATGGGGGTCACATCCCTCTTTGCTTCCCCCCTCCATCCTTCCCTCTGTAGCCTCAGTTCTGCAGTCAGATTTCAAGGGCTTGTATTGTCTGTTCCTTCGTTTGTTTTGTTTCTTTATATTTGAGATGAGTGCTATCATCTGGGATTGTCTTTCTCCTTCTGACTTATTTTGCTTAGCATAATCCCTTCCCCTTTAGAGGTGACCATAAAAACCTTCTTACTCCTCCCCTTTTGTCAGCAGGACACCATCTTGGTAAGAGAGGTTGTAAGAGAATGGAGTATTTAGATTGAGTTGTAGAAATTTGCAATAGTCATGTTTGCTTGGTTGTTTTTGCAAAAACAGTAACATTACTACTTGTTTATAGAGAAAAGACTGAAACAAGGTCACACAAAGCCACTAGCATGCTATTTTTTGGTAAGGATATATTTCAATCGATTTCAAAACACAGAAGTCAGACTGGTAAATTGGGAACATCCAGATAGAATGCCTTTTTTTTTTTTTCCTGTTGTTGTGTTGTTGTTGCAAACACAGATAATTAAAACGGTGTAAATAAGTACACCAAATATAATAATTCTAGTTATTTTTTCAGATGCACAGTTATGAAAATTCCAAATCTGGACCCACTGGGTTTAAGACTATATTCTCAATGACTAATGCTTCTGTCAAAAAGAATAGGTCTCATTCAGGATCATGATAGAAGGAAGACACACAAGTCCAAATGCTCATTTTAAGAAGGAACATTTACTTAATCTGGCATTTTGGGGGGTTTTCATGATATGCCTGGTGTTCTGCAAGTTAGAGATGCCAACCCAACCCAAAACCATGATGCTCAGGTTTTTCCAGTGCAATTGATGAAACATTAAACATTGCTTGTGAAAGCATAGAACAAGAAGATGAGTGAGTCCCTGTAATTGTTCCTTGATGAACTCATACCTTCTTAGTTAATAACGTAGGGTCCTCGAGGCTAAACAATAAGCTCTTTAAAATATTGCATACAACAGCAGAGAAAGGAAAGGTGTAGAAGATACTCCAAGGATAATAACTTGCAATGCTCTCATAATAATTGGATGATGATGGCACCCAGGCACTGGTGACCACTACTATCCTGACTTGCATTCTGTTGCTCTAAATCATAACATACCAAGTGCTCTTTCTTTGTCTCAAAAGCAACTGACAGTTGAATTCATTTGACTGGGCTACCAAAGTTACAAAATACCAGCAGTTGTTTCTGAAAAGCAAATATTCCTAAGAGTTCCGGTTTCTTTCCTTTCAATCACTTCTTATTTAGGGCAACTAATAACAGAATGAAACAAATCTCTCCAAGATAGATTTTCTGGTCATTGAACATTTTTTCTGCTCCATAAACTGAGGAGATTTACCACCTTTTAGCCTTGAAATGTCAAAATGAAAAAATACCAGGGAATAGTACCACAGAATATTCTGGGGACCAGAAAGAAGTTCATGAGGATGAACTTGTTCATGAGGATGTCACTTTCAGCCACATGTTGGAGCCATTTCTCTATCTTCTGTTTCTGTTGCAAAGTCCAGAAAAAATTTTGTAGGGTATTTCTATAAATTCAAGACACTTTTTGCCACTTAAAGTTGTTGTCTTCTGTTCACAAAATCATCTGTGCTAAACTCCAGGAACCTCTTTTAACTTAAAGCTCTTTATTATTTTCTTTATTATTTTCTTTGACTAAAAGGTGTATTAGTTGAAAATGAGTATATTAGTCGAAAATGAGAGTATAAGGTATATTAGTTGAAAATGAGAGTATAAGCATATCCTATCTATTCCATATCTTAAACCTGGTAATTGTTGTTTTCCTAGCAAAGGGGTAGCGGGTGGGAAGCAGGGGGACAGTGTTCCAAACAGGCACATTCTCCTCCAGATCTGGAGACCCCTAAATGAGGAGTCTAGGGGAAACTTTACAAATGTTTTCTCCTCTTAGCAACAAGCCTACTGGTGCTTCTTGTTCTTAAAGTTACTTTGTATTAAATGGAGTTCCCCATGCAGGAAAATGTCCTAGAAATGTCCAGCAATGGCATCCAACTCCACATCAAAGACAGGAGAGGTGGAGAGCCCATAAAACTCTCTTCCCAAGCAGCCTCAATATCTCTATTTATGTATTTGGACCCTAGAAATATTGGCCTCCATTCTCTTTTAAAGCACCTTATCTCTGAATTGGATTTTAATAATTTTTGTTAGTTCTGTCATATTTATTAGTGATCAGTTCTTTATCTTTGCTAAACCTTTTCACTCAGTTTGCCGTTTTTCCTGCTCCTTGGTTATTTTTTATACCATTAAGTTCAACCAACCTGACCCCTCTTTACTTCCCAAGCAATTATAGTAAACATGCATTCCTCTGACTAAGGACATCTTATTTCATCCTCCATCTGAACATCTCCTTTCCCACTGGTTAATGATCCGTGATAAGGAAAAACAGTGAAATGGAGCTGGGTCCCCACACCTCATAAAGTGCCACAGGGAAGGCCATCGACCCCCCTCCCCTTGCTTTCCTACTTGGGGCATTCCTCAAAGGGAGCAACTTCAGGGTTTTGTTGTTTTTTTTTTTTTTTGGTGTGCAGAAATTTATTTTTTTATTCTTGTCACTTTGCGTTATAACATTATTTAAATTGCAGAAGTACATCATTATAGGTCAAGGTCTTTATATACTATATTACGTTTCCCACTAAAAATCTAAATCTGCTCTTTACCTTGCAATTTACCCTTTCACCTGACTTACCCATCCTCCTACCAGGAGCAACTTGGGCTGTAAATGCAAGTCTGAGCTGTGCCCCAGTCACTCTGCACTAGCTGGAGAAGCCTTGGTCAGGAAAAGCAAAGAAATCTGCACGGAAGGGTAATGTTTCTCCCAAAGACCCATGAACTGCCCCCTCTATTTGTACAAATCAGAATGTTTGGACATTGTGCAGAAGTCCCATGAAAACCCTGCTAGCTTCATCCTGAAGAGATTTCAGCTTTCTACATGTTTTTGGATGATCATGTATGTCTGCAAGTCTGGGACAAAGGGATAAAAGAGAATTACAGCTAACACTCTAGGACATGGTCCAGTGACAGGAGAATGGCTGTGATGATAGAAGAATTTGGAAAGGGAGGAGGAGCTTGACAGAGATAAGTGGGTGCCCCAAGCAGGCTAATTTTAAAAAATGAAAAATTAAAAAATAAATGTGAAAACTAAAATAATGAAAAATGCCATTAAGTCCAATGTATTAAGGGAGTGGATTTTGAGGGAAAATTTGAATAATTAGCATCAGAGAGCTGGAAAAAAACATGATGGTGGTGGATAGGAAAATTATAATGATTAACACCACTTTACTTTGGTTAAGGGGCATTAATAACTGATAAGGTATATGAGGAACAATCTGTGGCACTAGCAAATTTCTATTGCTTGGTTAGAGTGATGGTTAACATAAAAAATTATAAGCTGAACACTTATGATATGTATCTTTTGAAAATGTATATTATTCTTAAAAAGTTTTTTGGAGGAAGCACTTCTAGAATGATAGAATAAATCCACTCCTCCATAAAAGCAGTTCAAACCATGGAAAAATTATCAAAACAACTTTTTTTAGAACTATGGAAATTAATCAAGACGTGCAACAGTCTAAGAAGTGCTTTTTTAAGAAAAATGGTTGAATCTCAGCATTTTAATTTACATGATTACTATCCCTTTCTCCCCATCTCCCTACAGCTTTGAAATCCAACAGCCTTACAATTATGGTAGTGTAGAAGCACCCTGTCCCTGATGGGTCAGAACAAAATTGTAGATTCAATGCCCCATCCCCAAAGAACTGTCCTCAGTAGTTGACCCATCTGGCAGTTCTCTGAAAGGCTCTTTTCCAACTCATCTTTATTTTACTTGATTCAGAACTGACTCTGCAAGAACAGCCCTATCCCTAGATCTGTTTGCCAAAAACAACTAGTGACAATTGTTTAATATCTACAGATGCCTGAGAAAACATCTGCGAATCGTATATCTGATATGAGACCTGTATATAGGCTATATAAAGAACTCTTAGAGCTCAAAAATAACAAGTAAAAGCTAACTGACCTAATTTAATAAGGATTTAAATATAAACTTTCCTAAAGATACACAAATGGCTGAAAGCACATGAAAAGGTGCTCAACATCTTTAGTCATCAGGGAATGCAAATTAAACCCACAATGAGATAATACTTCACACCCACCTGGATGACTGTAATAACAGACAGATAATAACAAGTGTGGTGAGGATGTGGAGAAATTAGAACTCTTACACACTGCTGGTAGGAAAGTAAAATGGTCTAGCCATTTGGGATACAGGCATTTTCTCAAAAAGTAACCCATGGAGTTACCACGTGACTATCAATTCTATTCCTAAACACATACCTAAGAGGACTGAAAATATTTGTCCACATAAAGTGTTCACAGTAGCATTGCTTGTAATGGTCGAAAAATAGAGACAACCCACATCTCCGGCTAATCCAGATGTATGGTTAAACACATGTGGACATCGTTACTCTGGAATTTGGCAATATAAAGGAGTGAACTTCTGGAATATGCCACAATGTAGATAAATAGTGAAAGTGTTAGGCTAAGTGAAAGAAGTCAGTCACAGAAGACCAGGTATTGACATGTTCCTAGTTGGGGGATGGACATGCTGTCTATCTGGGATGAAGGTGCTATCTAATGGGGCAAACATGCTATTTGGGGTATGGATGGTAATTGACAGAGCATCCTAGCATGGGTTGGATGCCAGGCTCTGTCCCTTAGTAATTGTGTTTACTTAATTTTTTCCAGTCTAAATATCATCATCTAAAAACAGAGATAGCAATACTTTCCTCTTACTTTAGAGAGTTGTAAAAATCAAGTGAGAAGAGTATAGGTAATACACATTCATCATATGGCTAATATTTGATATAAATATTTTATGACATGGATAACATCTAATGAGTAATAGCTTTTAAAAAATATCTCGTAAGAAAAAAACATAAAAGATGTTGTTTTAAGAACCCCCAGGAAGCCCGGAAAAGTTGGGAACCCCTTCCACCTTCCCAACATGGTAGGATGAAGCAAGTTGAGTAGAGTAACAACTTGTTCCCTCCCACAGCTCCCATTGCAAGCAGCTTTCAGTCTAGCTGAAAACCTACACAATTATTTGGGGCGTATGTATGTCAGGGGGAGGTCTGAAGCAGGGAATAACCTCACCCTTGGGAGATAAGAGGGACACAAGTAATCTATAGCCACGTCAACCAAAAACTTCTTCACCCCTGTTTTATAGTGGTGCCATCTTTAATTCTTTGTTTTTCTAATTTAAAAGGAGGATATAGCTATGAAAATGCAAATTATGTCCAAGTACATGAAGTAGAGGAGGGCCAACTGAATTTGACCTGGTTCCCATCGGAAGCAATAACGTCATTAAAAGAAGGGAAAAGCTTTCATTTTGCTTGATACTTGCTACTAATTTACCTGTAGAAACAAGTTGCTGGGAAGAATTGTGATTAAGATACAATTTCTATAAAGCAACCAGCACAGAAACTAGCCCTTGAAGGTAGTAAAATGGTAACCATCATTTCAAACACCCTCTGAACCCCCCTCTTCTGCCTGAGCCTGCACTACGTGAAATAAACCTAACTGAAGAGTGCCCTCCAGAGGCCACTGGGAATTCAACTGTGCTGAGAGCTGAGGGCCTGGGAAAAGACCAAAGGGAAACACAATTTAATTTTCTTTCCTCTCTATGCAGAGTCAGCACTCCAGCCCAGTGTCCTAGGACTAACTAGAACTTGACCTATTTGCCACCCACCAGCGGCCTCTGGGTGAGGGCTTATTTGTTTGAAAGGGATACTTTCTGAGCACAAGATCACTAGGAAACAAGATCACTTGGGCGCCGTGGGAACTGGGGCTGGGAACCGCAAGCCCCCAAGCCTGCTCAAGCTTCTGTCCCCTCCCTCTCTCTCTCTGGGGACACAGTGTCTCTGCATGTTTGTTCTGTGTTCCTCTAAGGGGAACAGCTCCCTCTTGATGCCTGCCCTTTTGTGACTTCAGGCATCTGGCTCTGCCTCTCCCTGGACATGATTTCCGACCTGGGTCTGCTTGATCAGCTCATCTCAAACAGCTAAGCAGCTTGATCTCTCACTGGCTGGATTCCAAATTCCCAGGAGCCAGAACTGATAGCAAGTCAAGTGTAGAGGTTGGATTTAGTTCATTCATCCCTGGTGGATGGCCAGTAGGGGAGTCAGGGGTATGGCGGGGGTAGGGGGGTGGGGAGCGGGCAGGGACATGAGGAATAGTGCCAGGGTCATATAGTAAATAACACATTTGGCACAGGTAGAACTTACACAACTATGGGATGCACTTCAAAGAGTCTATTTTTTCTAATTACTGTGAGATAATATGTATAGATGTGCCAGGCACTCTATTATGTGTTTTTTATAAGCATCATCTCATTTAATATTCATACCCTCCTTTGAAATTTGACTGTTATCATCTACCACCTTTCAGAAGTAACTGCTGATCACAATGGTTGGTATCTTTCAGTAATTTGTCCCATGCATTTTATCCCCATTTTAAAGGTAATGGAACCAAGACTTGAGGCAATATTTAAACTAAGACAGTCTGACTCTAAACCCTGGCTGTTAATCACCAGCCCCAGTCTACCTCCCATGTACTCCCTAGGACAAAGGAGATAATGTGGATGATGCAGAAGAAACATCACATTTGGTCTTGGTCTTGGGGAGTCTATACTCTAATTGAGGAGAGACAACATTGACATGTGTGAAATAATTAGCAAATGATATGAAAGCATGGATTTTTGTGCTGCCAATGTGTTCATTTTCTGTTGCTGGAAAACCAATGAATATGAGTTTAGAGGCTTTGGAACAACACCTACTCAGGAGCTCGCAATCTGCAGGTCAGACGTACCCCAGCTTAGCAGGGTTCGGCTCAGGGTTTCATGAAATTGACATCAAGGCGTCTGCTGAGGCTGCCACCCATCTCATCTGGGGCTTGGGGACCTCCTCCAATCTCACTGGTTGGGGGAAAGAGTTCAGTTCTTTGCAGTTTTAGAACTGAGCCTCCATTTTCCTGGAGATGTCAACTAGCGTTTGCACCTTTCCATTGATTTGCAATGTGGATATTTGCTTTCCTCCAGATCAGATGGAGCCTGACTGTTTCCTTGGCTAACAGCCAGTCTAACACAAACAATAATATACATCAAAAGAACAAAATAGAACACCCAGAAATACAAATGTATGTATGTTTGTAGGTATGTGTGCAACTCACAACAAATCTAGCCTTACGAACTAATTAAGGAAAATCAATTATTAATAAATGGTGTTTGGATTAATTATAGCAATTTAGAAAGAACTAGATATAATTTTTCCTCTACATGTCAAAATAAATGCTAGATATACTAAAATTCTTAATTATAAAGATAAATATGAAATACAACCATGAAATTTGGTAGGAGAAAGTTCCAGGTTATTTCAAAAGATGGCAATATCCTGAGATTTGAAGCAGCAAAAGACAATTAGAAGAGAAAAAACCGGAAAGTTCCCCCACAGAAATAGTTCAAACTTCGGTATGGTAATAACAATCTATAAAAAGATGAAGGGGAATTTTTAACCATGTAGAGCAAAACATTTAAGATCTATAACACCTAAATGCATATTTCAGTGAGGAAGATCTGGACTCTAACAGAGAACAAAAGACATGGATAGATGATTCAGAAAACAGGTGAAATAGGGGAAAACTATGTGAAAGTGGTTAAGCACCATGATCAAATGAATGCAAATTAAAACAATAAAAGTGAGCTATGTTTGCATTAATTACATACAATTTATTTTTTTTTTTCTTTTTTTTTTTTAATTTTTTTTTATAGAGGCATGTTTTATTTATTTATTTATTTGTTTGTTTGTTTGTTTTGTTTATACATGCACTGGGTACAGTCAGAAGCGCGGGAGGGTGAGAGAATTCACCAGAGCCAGAGCGGGGAGCAGAGCAGGCAGAAGGACCGAAGTACACTGCTGAGGGGAGCAGCGGGCGGCAGGAGAGGTCTGCGCGCCATGTGGGACCCTCCTCCCGTGGCTGGGGAGCAGCCGGGGATCAAACCGGCGCTGCAGAGGCCGCGGGCAGCTTCGCAACCCAGCGCTCAACCACTGCGCCACCGGGGAGGCCCTAATTACATACAATTTAAAGTTACAATATCCATTCCTGATATAACACCAGAACATGGGAACGCACGCATTTTTGGTGAGAATGTAATTTTGTAAAAATCATTTGTGAAAAGCAATTCAGAGAATTGTCCATTGACATAGAACCTTCATTTCAGGAGATCTGCCCCAAGAGGATGACTCAAAAGGAAAAAAGTCACATCACAAACATTTTAAATGCAGTGTTATGTAGAGTATTAAAAGACTGGTAATGACATAAAGAGTGTGCTTACCAAAATATCATTGATAATTATGCCTATCAAGGCTACTTAATGGGGTGGAACATGTTTAAATGTGTTAAGTGGAAAAGGATAATATAGAAATCTATCGGTCATGTGAATTAATATTTAAAAGATATTCCCATGGTATTGGTGAAGATGTGAGAAAAACAGCACTTGCATATACTGTCATTGGGGGTGCAAGTTAGTATAACCTATTTGGCAAAGTAACTGCAATGCAAGTTAAAAATTTTTTTTAAAGATTTATTTATTTATTTATACAAGCACTGGGTACAGTCAGAAGTGCGGGAGGGTGAGAGAATTCACCAGAGACAGAGCGGGGAACAGAACACGCAGACCGAGAAAATACACTGCTCAGGGGAGCAGCGAGCGCGGCAGGAGAGGTCTGTGCACCATGTGGGACCCTTGCCGCGGCCGGGGATGGAACCGGTGCTGCAGAGGCTGCGGGCAGTTTTGCAGCCCAGTGCTCAACCGCTGCACCACCAGGGAGGCCCACAAGTAAAAAATTTTAATGTTACTTGTTTCAGAATTCCACCTCTGGGAATTTATCCTTCATATAAATATGTTTTTATGTACACAGACACGTGAACATAGAATTTACTGCAGAATTCAACATAGCAAAGGACTACACAATAAAAATGCATATTAAAGGTGACAGATTAAATCACATTAGAATCCCTTGTGGAATATTATACAGCTGTTAAAATGAGAAAGTAACATGCTCTAATTTGAAACAATCTCTAAGATATGTTTTTAAGTAAAAATTAAAAAAAGATGAAGAATAGTGTGATTACTGCACTCCTATTATAAAAGAGAAATAAAACAGAGAATATATACTTAGAGAATTGTGGTAAGATACTCTCAAACTGGGGTGCATCTGGTGTTAGTGACTGAAGAACGGGGTCTGAGTTGAGAAGACTTCTCATTCACTATCCTTCTGCTCTATTTGAATGATTTACTATGTATATGCATTTCTTTCCAATGAAAATAATTGTTAAAGGTAGTTTGAAAAATAGATATCATCATAGATTAGATGGGAAAAGGCAAATTAAAACTTAAATCTGTTCAATTACTTTGGTGAAGCTATATTGCCATGATCACAGATGAGATCTTTTTTTTTTAAATTTTTTAAAAGATTTATTTATTTATTTATACAAGCACTGGGTACAGTCAGAAGCACAGGAGGGTGAGAGAATTCGCCAGAGCCAGAGCGGAGAGCAGAACAGGCAGAAGGACTGAAGTACACTGCTGAAGGGAGCAGCGGGTGGCAGGACAGGTCTGCGCGCCATGTGGGGTCCTGCGCGCCATGTGGGACCCTTGCCTGGTGGCTGGGGATCGAACCGGTGCTGCAGAGGCTGTGGGCAGCTTCACAGCCCAGCGCTCAACCACTGTGCCACCAGGGGAGGCCCTCCCCCACAGATGAGATCTTAACATCAGAAAATTAATTGAGAATTAGTGAAATAGTCTTGCAAGTCATTTCAAAATGTTATCTCAATGTTTTTTAATGTTCTCACTGAAATAAAGATTAGTGTTGAGGGGAGGGACTGGACTAAGGAATTAACTAATAGCTTCATAAATATGTTGCTCTAAAATGAATAAATGGAATAATGGATGAAAAAAAGTCTGCAAAGTGGTCCAGGAAGCAAGCTGTTAGCTTAAGTAACAAGCAGGGAGCCTGAATCTGTGTGTGGTGGGGCAGCTGGCAGGATGCACCAGGGTAGAACTCAGGAGTCAGACCCAGAAAGCATGAGATGGGGGACGCATTGAGCTTAGGAAGAGGGTCCAGGCAGCAGAACTCAAGGAAAAGTCCTTGGATTTCCAGTTGAGGAGTGGTGGGCACAGGGTTTGGGGGGAACATTTACAGAGAGTTCCAGATTTATGATGGCTCGACTTAAGATTTTTTCAATTTCACAAATGTGTGAAAATGATACACATTCAGCAGAAACCTCAGTAGCACACTCTCAGGATGCCAGGGAGTGGCAGCAAGCTGCAGCTCCCATCCCGCATTTTTGACTTACTATATTTTCAACTTAGAATAGGGTTATGGGGAGGTAACCCCATCATAAGTGAGGATGGCCTGTAGGATCCCACAAATCTTGAAATTAGACATTTTCTTAGATGGGCTATGTTAACCTCTATATGTATGAGATGACTAATCTAGAAAATCTAACTTCTCCTGCTTCTCAGTAAAAAAAAGAGAAGCATGCTCCCCAACATATGTTTATTTAATGCATACACGTTTTATGCATTATAAAAACACGGAGAAAAACTACTTTTAAAAGATACTCTCGGCCTAAAGTGCTTGACATTTTAAAATATTTCTTTCTTTTTTAAAAAAAAAAGATTTATTTATGCATACAAGAACTGCAGTGTAGGCCAGAGGTACAGAGGTGGGGGCATACAAGGATTCACCAGAGACAGAGTGGGCAGCAGAACAGGCAGATCTCCTGAAATACACTGCTAAGGGGAGCAGCGGGTGAGACAGGAGTGGTCTGCTGCACCATGTGGGTCAGCTCCCTGGCCAGGGGTCAAACTCATGCTGCAGTGGCTGGCGATAGCTGTCTTTATTTAACCCCTATGCCACCAGGGAGGCCCTTACTTTAAACAGTACATAAAGGCCTTACTTTAAACAGTACATAAAGTGAATATTATATTTAGGAAAACCTCTACAGTTAAATATACTTCAAAGTTTTAAAAAACTTGGCTCAACACTTTGGTATGTGATAATTCACAACCATGCTTTGAGATGCAGAATAAAAGGACTTAGGTTTTAAGGGCTGCCATAGCTAAAAATAGGTAAATCCAAAAAAGAAGTATATTAATGGAAGTATTTATTCAAAAAGAATATGCATTCTCCAATGCACTACTACAAAGATGTAGGTTCCAATTTTGTGTTCATTTTCAACCTGGTTAAGTCTTCTGGGAAAGTCATTAAGAAGTGCTGCTTTTTAAAATAATCCCTAACATATAGGGTCTCTGAAATCCTTTGGAAGACTTAAAAAATATGAAATTCTGCTCTCAAGATTTCAAATATGCATATTAAACTATTGTTGACAAAGAACATTTTTTTATGAGACAAAAGGGCATGACATGTGGAAAGGTTTCCAAATATTCATTTTGGAAATGCTTCTCCCACAGCATGAGATTCTTTCAAATCCAGGCATACCTTATTTTATTGTACTTCACTGTACTGAGCTTTAAGATTCGAGCAAGTCTACCGGTAGCGCCATTTTCCCTGGCAGGTGCTCCTGTGTCTCAGCGTCCTTTTTAATTAAAGTGTGTATATCTACTGCACACTTAATAGACAACAGGATAGAGTAGACATAACTTTTATATGCCCCGGAAACCCCAGAATTCATGGCTCCTTTTAATATTGGCTTTATGGCAGTGACCTAGAACTACAATCTCTCTGAGGTGCGCCTCAGTGGTTACTTCCTTATTTGTGGGAACACCATCTTCACCTGGGAGACACAGACATGTGTGCTATGTCTGCAGAAATAGCCTCCAGGAAGCCTGATCTTGAGAACCAGTTGTTTTCCTTCTTAAATCTGATTACTGTGTTGAGTGTGATGCCTCTAGATAAACAGCAGACCTCTCTGTGGTAACACTTTGCATGGGTAGTGACGGTCTTAGAACAGTAAAGTTGGATAAATTTAAAAGATCTCATTTTTATGCATCTAACTCACCTCACCAACGACATTCTTCGGCCCTTTCAGCATTTCTGCCTTAGCTTCTTTGCTGCGTTGACTTTTCCAGGACCAAAGCAGTGAACCAACTTGGTATTCAGATTTATTTTGGTAACTTGCTGTGAAGTCCTTTTTATTCTAGTGAAATCAGCTGTTACCTTATGTAATTTTTCCCTTAAAGCATTATGTTAACTACCGAAGTCATTGACTTTTGAAAATATATCTTTTCTGGTACCTCTTTTCTTTAGTGACTCACAAATAAGTAGGTGTTTTATTTCATTATTGAAACAGAATGAAGCAAATCCCCTTATTTGGAACAGGCGAGAAGCAGCAGTGCTTCCCCCAAGTGCACAGCAGACCTCCCACACCTCACACTCCTCCTGTAAAACTTCTGTAATGCTTCTGTGCATCTTCCAAGAGAATCTGCTGGCAGAATCATGCCTTTCATTTTGTAGCTATATTGTTTTCCACGTATTATTTTAGCTATTTTTACCTCATCAGGAAGAATGAGTATTTTCCTAATGGCATGTAGCTTTTTGTCTTCAGCAATTAAGTAAAAAAAGACTCCAAACAGGCTCTTAAATATTCAGTGTAGTAAAACTCTGAATTAGGTATTGTATAATTTTAAACCTTGCTAAAACTATTTGTATTCATGGCGTGGATAGGATGACGGCCTCATTACCATCATTAAGTATTACCTCAAGGCACAATCTTCTTTTTAATGAGAGCAGCTAGAAATTTTTACTTCACTAGTCTCTTGATAGCTTTGAGTTTCATTTCTTGGTCTGACTTCTTGTCAGTCTGAATAGTTTGTCATCATTTTTACCTACTCATGTGGCTGAACCCATAACTAGTAAGAGATGGGTCAACCCAGTCATTTTCTCAGAGTTTGCTTATATCTGCAGTCATTGTATTATTTTCAATCCTCTTTTTTCCCCCTCAAGAATTTTAGTTTATCTGTCCATTTGGTAAAGGTTAATTTAAAGTGAAATGATTTAATTCATAAATCTATATGACCCAGTGAGCTACAGAAACTATAGTCCCTTGAAATATATCAAAAGTGAATTAACCAGTGAGTGTGACTTTGTGGTCCCTTCTTCCCTCAGGACAGGTCACTGGGATCCCTGTATGGCAACCAGAGGGCCCCCAAGAAGATCTGCATACTTGTGTCTGGTCTCTTGGAAGCATGAGGTGAGTAAGTCCAACTGTCCACTGTGTGATGAGACGTGGCCTAGGCCTGCCCAGTCACCCAGAACCAGACCTGCAGTTGTGCACAAACGTGTGACCCCAGCTGAGATCAGAAGAACCGCTCATTGCTCCAGCCGGCCAAGCAAGGGTGGGTTCAAGACAATTAAGTTCAAGACCGTACATGGGGCCTCCCTGGTGGCACAAAGGGTTGAGATGCAACACTATGAAACTATCTGCCAGAGAGGTGACCCACATGGCACAGCAGACCTCTCCTGACTCGCCCGCTGCTCCCCTCAGCAGTGTATTTCAGTCAATCTGCCTGTTCTGTTCCCCACTCTGTCTTTGGTGAGTCCTCTCAACCCCCACCTCTGACCTGTACCCCTGTTCTTGTATAAATAAATAAATCTTAAAAAAAAAAGACCATGCCCCTGCACCTCGTCTCTTGACATGGCTCCATTATCACAACGTTGGTCCCTGATTCATTCATTTATCCCAACTTTTGGTGGACTGATTTGGTCTTTATTATGTTTTGAATTTGGCTCAGTTCAACATAAGGTTTCCTTTAGCCTCGTTTCTTGCCCATCTCCAATAAAACCACTTTCACATTCTTAGGAAAAAAAAAAATCACACAGGAAGTCATGGGGCCCTCTTGATATACAGGTTGAATAAGGATGCCTGTCTCAATTCATAGCTGAAATATTAGTTAAGCTCCGTTTCTTCTTTTTTGGTGAGATAAAAATATATCTATATCTTGGGATACTAATAAGTTTTTCCAAAACCTCATGGGGTTTCATGGGCCTTCCCCTTGGGTAACGACCTTTCTAGAGCATGAACCATTTCCGGTGACTGCCAGTTAAATCTTTTCTGTGCATTCTGCTGGACAAGACAAGAGTTTCGCAGAAATGGACATCTGGACCAAATAAAACCCTTGAGTCAAAGAAAAACCTCAAGACTTGCC
This sequence comes from Talpa occidentalis, assembly GCF_014898055.3. Taxonomy (NCBI): domain Eukaryota; kingdom Metazoa; phylum Chordata; class Mammalia; order Eulipotyphla; family Talpidae; genus Talpa; species Talpa occidentalis. Next base: position 124,248,364 of record NW_023604972.1, read on the forward strand.
ATGTAATTTGACAGAGACCTATACTTAACAGAACTTGAACTTCTCGAAAGGACACCCATCCCCCTTTCCCACTCCTAATAGTTCAGACTTCCTTTGGGGACATTTGAGAAAACCTATCTGTGATCCCAAAGGTCAAAAACTGCCTAATAAAGATCAGTCTCATTTAAATGGACTAACCTTTGAGTCCAGCCTCGGTGCTGAGCAAAGAGACACTTCAGCTATGGAAATGGTCTAGCCCTCCGTTTCCATCCTCTCCCCAAAAATGGCTAAATTTAAGTCCAAGAGAAATTGTGAATGACAGGATCATCCTTTCTTTGTCAAAGAGAGAGCCCTGAGTGGAGTGTGGGATGAGTCAGCTACTAGATCACTGAAATCCCTGCACGCAGGTTTATGGCTGGGAGATAGGAAACACCCTGATACTCACACTGTTGTGCTGCTCTGTACATTTCACTATTGGTATGCCTGGCCATACAAAAAGTGACTAATAGTAATATTTTCATGAATATTTCTAGTATAACTTCAACTCACATCTTCAAAATCGTTGGAGGAAATTCATATTTCAAGGGAAAATCCCATAAAGAAACCTACATAACTATTCAACATCCATGTTTTCCACATCCATGTTTTGTTACAAATTTCACAAAAGAGAGATATAATTTGGGTCCTGAAAATATCTGGTTTTATTTCCTTGGGAGAAGGCAACAACCCATAGTTGAAAACCCAAAGATGGGCACTCAATTCCTGTGACCTGTGTGTGTGGAAAATAAGTTAATTAGGATCAGGTGAGCCAGGTTACCTGCTTCAAGAGTATCAGGAGAGGAACAAGGCCCCAAACAGGTGTCCACCTTTGGAACTCAATGACCTTTTGGACAAGAAAAGCTCTGGAGGACATTTGTGGGCATCTGTTACTGCCTGGATATGAAAGTGAAATAGTATTCCTGCTTCCTGAAAATAGCCAGGTGTGCCCACAGAGGAAAGGGTGAGGAGTAATGCCATAATCATATTAAGATGCTTTACCTTTTCTCTCTTTATGGTTTACAGTCTCAATCCCTGAAAGCAATGCTAATGATTTCAAAACAAGGTATCTGGGTCAGTTTCCCAGTGGTTAAACAGGAGAGTCCGGTTGCTGAGGCAAAATTAAAGAGCAGAGCACAGGAGAGAAACCCACACAGACTAACGAATAATCAACTTGACTACAACTCCCAGCACTGTACTGACTTCCACCACAAGATGGCAGCCCATGCGAGAGATCCTCCAAGGCCAGAAAGCCCTCTGAGAGCTGAGGGAAAGCAACTCCCACCATTATATGTTTATGAAGCTGCTGTAGGTCAAATGCTTGTTGAGAAGGAAGGTTCTAGATGTAATTATTATCCATGTAGTGGATGGATATAGAAATACATAGAAAAACTTGATTTTCTGGTTGGTTTTTCTGTCAACAGCACTCTGCTGTAACAACAAAAAGAGTCCTAATTTCATTGGTTATTGTTTGCAGAGTTGAAGTAAAAAGTTCTAGAATTTGAGTCACAGGCCCTGAATCCTATGCCTCACTCGTCTCTTAAGAAGATACTTGACCCCAGGAAGCCGCCTCCAGAGCCTCAGTTTCCTCCTTGGTTCAATGAGAACAACAGACTTACACGGTGTCTGGGATACCTCCCAGCAAGGAGGTCATGAAGTGAAATTGCATGTGGGGAACACAGACCGGAGGCAGAGAGGTGGCACAGACGTGAGGTCCAGTAATGCTTCGTTTCCACGGCATCCCTGGGGAGGGGGCTGTTCCACATGACAAATTTTCCAGATAATTGAATTTTTAATGCTAAGTCTTGTTTTCCTTTTAACCTTCTGTAATGGAAATCTTTCTAAAATATATTACACGCTTCTCTGGCTCCTTAAACAGTAAACTGAATACAATTTAACCTTTCCTTAATGTCTGTAGGTCATGGCGATGGCCACCTCTTACTAGATACACAGCTCTGCAGCACCCGGTGCCTTTGGGCCCATCCAGGTAGACAGGACTATCAGGCTAAATGGCCCCAGAGACTACACGCTACAGCTCTAATTGGCAATTCTTCCTTTCTTCGATCTCCTATATCACTACCTGCAGTCACTTCTCCAAGCAACACCTTCTAGCAGCCTCTTGACACTGTTTAAAATCTGCTATAACCTAGAGAGAACTCAAGGTTGCCATGGGTAACCACAGTCTGTGCTTGTAACAACCCTAAATTTAATTTTACGCACAATTTAAAGGTAGTGGGTAGCACACTGAAGGTTACTCCTGGTCAGGGCTGATACTCAGCTCTCTGCCCAGTATGTGATTCTTCTGCACCAGTTAGACAATTGCCCTGAGTCCCCAGGCCCTCTGGCCAGCAGCCCAGCACCTGGCCAGTGTGATCACAGACGTCTCATGCCCCAGTAACTCAAAGGGCTGTGTGACACTTCCTGCATGCACCGTCATCCTTGCCAGTGGTTGCTCCCCGTGCTAAACCAACTGGTCAGTAGTTCTGTATCATCACCCCAGTTTCTGGGCTGAAGATTATTCTCTTTCTTGCTCAGTCAATTGTTTTAGATTTGAGGTTCTTCTCTGTGCCTCAAACTCAAAGGCCTTTTCTCAGTTCCTGCTGTCTTGGGTTTAAGTCTGTTATCATGGACCAGGTGGGGCATGAACTAAATCCATCACGTGTCTTTTCAGTACAGTCAGTCACCTCACCACTAGCGACCCCTACTGGGAATACAGCATCAACCTCCTGGTGCTGAAGTAACTTGTCCTCAGTCACATGGCCAAGGAGCTGGTCTGAAGCCAGATCCATCTCTCCATCTTGCCAAAGTCCATGTTCTCTGCACTGAGTTCTGCACGTTTATTAATGCACAAAAAGCCCAGTCAAGGCTCACAAACTAAAAAGGACATTTTAAGTGAAACATGGATCCTCTTACTTTTCAGAAAAGGCTACTTGTTTTTGTTTTAGTGTGTGGGTTGTGTTTTAATTAATTCCACATTTTGTTACCAATTTGGAACAATCTGTCCTCAGGGAACAGATCTGGTTTACTTATAGAAAGCGAGCTGGGGAAGGGAGGGACTGGGGTTACAAAGTATTCCTTGTAAGAACTAGTCTCAAAAACCTTCCCAGATCTCCCTTCACCAAATAGAAGTAAATGGAACGTTCCAGAAAAACCCATCTTCCCTAGAATAGGTATAATAGAACTGGGGAACAAAAACTTTCTTCTGCAGCTCTGCCTGCAAGATGTGTAACATCAAAATAACTAATATCTCTACCCATTCCAGAAACATCTCTAGAAGTTCACTCCATGCCAATGTTGTCACCACTCAAAAGAATGAGGGGTATCCAGAATGTAGAAGCAAAACTGTAGACATCAGGAGTTATCAGCCAGTGAGAAGACAGGTACGGTATGCAATTTAGGGACAGTCACAGGTTTCACTTCAGAACAGGTTCTGGGATACAGAAGGCTATGGATTCTTTGTTCTTTCCCCAGAATGAACTTTCTAAATTGACCCCGAGCTAATTTTTAAAATAAGCAAACCATGACCTCATCTTCCACATTTTGCACCTGCTCCTCCCACACTTAACACAGTGATTTTCAGTATCCTCTTCAGAAAACATCCTTGGTGCTCTAAAGTTTCCAGAGTAACTCTTGTCAGGAAGAAAACTATCTGAAAAATCGACTAGTCACAGGTGATAGGGTGAAAATATCACACGTATCCATTGGCCAGAATTGCCATAATAAAGCAACACAAACCAAGTGGCTTAAACAACAGAAATACATAGTTTCTGGTTTGGGGGCTAAAAGTCCTTGATCCGGGTGTTGTGTCATTCTCCCTCTGAGGTTAAGGAAAAGCTGTCCCCGCGTGGCCTGTGGCAGCATAACCACAGTCTTCACATGGCATTTCCCCTATGAGCATGTCTGTGTCCAAGTTCACTCTTTTTATAAGGACACCAGTCATATTGGATTAAGGGCCCACCCTACTCCCACATGACCTCACTTCAACTTCACTAATTATATCTGCCATAGCCTTATTTCCAAATAAGGCCACATTCTCAGGTTCTGTAGGATTTAAACATATGAGTTGGGGGAGGGGGGAGGGAGGGACAATTAACCCATAACTTATTGAAGTGAGTTTTGAATTAAAAAATCAAACTGAGAAGGAGCAGAATGGATTATCCAAAAAAAGTGACTCATAATAGCAAGTGATGGGACGGATGGCTTATTGTGTTGGCGTGGTGAGTACAAGTTGTTGTGTTGACCCCTAAAATCTGTTGCTTACAAGTGAGGGTGGATATGTGATCACTGAGGGGGCAGTTTGCTGAGGGGGCTGCTGGCGGGGTACACTGGATCTCTGTAGAACCCTGATTCCTACTCATCACATGGTAGAACAAAACCTACCTGGGTGTATAAGAAAATTCAGGGTTGAAGGAAAACTGTTACAAAGAGTGAAAAAGAACTTCTTGAGAATATTCTAAACATTTTAAACTCCCTGATGCCTCATCTCAAAGTGCTTCTAGTTTTAAGATCTGACTAGATTAAGTTTGCCTAAGGGATTTCACATAAAATTTGGGTTTCCTTTTATAAGATGAGGTTGAGGGGGGGGTTGGGGCTTCTGTTTTCCTTGTCAGATTGGGTAACTGGAAACCATGGAATTTGTTCTAGTCATTTGCCTCCTGGGCAAATCTGCAATTATAGTCAGGAGTTGTTTTGTGGAACTGTAAACCATCCATGAAATTAAGCACCATGCCTCACGACAAGGACCAAAGTCTAGGCGTGGGGCAGAGTTGAGGCAGCAGAGCACAGGGCATGGGAGACCCAAGTTGAAATCTGATTCTGCCTCTTCCTCAGATGACCTTGACCAAGTTACCTGGCCATACGTTGGCCATGGGCCCCACCTAGAACTGTCCTTTATGGAGCTGTGGTAGGCGCTAAATGAGATAGTAGACAGCACAACGTCCACCACCAGAGCAACTCCTCAGAAAATGGTACTTATCATTTTTCCAGAAAACTAGGACATGAATCTTGCAACACGGAGCTAGTCAGCTCCTCCTGGTCATATCCACCTCTTGGCTGCAACAAGCAACAGGAGTCCAGGACTCTAGCATTCCTTGCCTCACTTGATTCACTTTCATGCTCTCTGGAAGACCAAGCAATGGAGCTTGGCTTTCCCCTCCCCCACTCCTACTGCCCAGTGGGGAAGGGCCTTCCCCCACCGCCCTTCATTGTCCAGGCCACTCACACGCCTGCATCATCAGAGAAGGGAACTCAGAGTCATGACTGTTCACTAGCAAAAAAATGAGGTTTGGAAGATATACATGCTCAACTTTGTAAAATTTCCAGAGGCCTAGTACTGGTTATGTTTTCCATATCCTGGTACTCTGGCATTTGAGAGTTTGACCTGAAGACACTGCCCCTCCCAGCGGGACTCAATTCCTAGAAATAGCAGAAGCCGTCCCTGAGAGCGCGCCTTTGACATACAAACCAGCCAGTCCAGAGCCCATGCCCCCAGCTATCTCCTGTGTCAAGCACCCACGCCAAGCAACACCCCCTCTGCAGAGGCAGGATGGAGCAGCAGACACAGGGCAGCCCCAGGTGTCCTGCACCCCAGGCCAATGCCAGCTGGTGCTCCCCACTCACCTGGCCCCACTGACGTCCACACCAACCATCAGCTGCCCATTGAGGGAGAGGATCTCGTCCCTCAGCCGGACCTTCCCGCTCTTGCCCGCGGGGCTGTTCTTCCTCAGCTCCGTCACCCAGATGCAGCCCACGTCCAGCACGGGGCCCAGGTGGGGCTTCCTCTTCTTGCCCCCTCGGCGCTTTTCTCCATAGTCCCCAAACACAGGGATGTTCCCAAAGCTGAGGCCCACAGTCTCAGTGTCCCCCAGCTCCTTGGTGAGGTACACAGTACAGATCTCCATCTCCGGGGGGCTGTGCTCAGGCAGGGCCGAGCTCTCGTCCACAGCAAAGTTCAGCTGGATGTACTCCTGCAGCTTCTGGATGGCCGCCTGGCACAGCCGCTGCTCCGGCCCGTCCCCGCCCTCCCGCAGGCTGTTCTGCAGCCACCGGCAGAGGAGGGGCAGGTGCAGCCTGGCATTGTCCTGAGTGATGGGCATGGTGTTCACTCCCGGACCCCGACATCATGGGAGGACTGGCTCCTGGGGAATGGGCCCCACGAGGCCCCACGTCCCTGGGGAAGCCTGACTGGCATCGGTTTTGCCTGCGTGCATGTTCAGGCTGGCAGACGAGCCTCGGGGTAGTCTGCCCGAGACTGTGAGCTGGGCCAGAGGATGGAAAACAATAGAATGGCCGTGGAACAAGTGCTGCGGCCAGCTGGGCCAGCGCTCAATGAGGAAAGGAAGGAAGTCTCTGGCCAGTCCTTGGCTGGTTCATTTCATAGCAGGGTCCATTCGGAGGAGCCGGAAATGGGGTTTTCTTCCAGCAGCGAGAGTGTGACTTTCCCCAGATTCATTCACACCTGGGAGAGAAAGGAAAAAACAAAAAATTCCAGTCACAACTGTGAGCCTCCTGACAAAGAACAGATGGCTGGTATTATAGGACACATTTCTTTTTTAGCCAGAAACCTAATGCCATTCCCATTCCTCAAGACAGCTCCCTCTATCTTTTTTTTTTTTTTTTAAGATTTATTTATTTATGCATACAAGAACTGGGGTATAGGCCAGAGGTGTGGGGGATGAGAGAATTCACCAGAGAGAGCAGGGAGCAGAACAGGCAGATCTACTGAAATACACTGCTGAGGGGAGCAGCAGGTGAGACAGGAGAGGTCTGCTGTGCCATGTGGGTAGCTCCTTGGCTGGCCGGGGATCAAACTTGTGTTGCAGTGGCTGCCAATAGCTTGATAGCACTGGCTTTAACCCCTGTGCCTCCAGGGAGGCCCAGCCCCCTCTATCTTGTACACACAGACAGATACACACTGCTATAGACACAGACACACAGATGCACACTCATATATATGCACACATGGATACATACCCCCTTCACTCAGACAGAAGCTTCTGGACTGCTGACCTTCAGGAAATTTCCCTGATTGGCAGGGAAAGGAGATGACTTTTGCCACATCAACCCCACCTATATACCATCAAACTCACGTCCAATCAGAAGGCTCGGAGAGAGTATAGAGGAATTATGAACCTATTTAAGAGCTTATGGTACTAGAAAGTTAAAAATCTATGTCCTTTGCCTTGACTAGCCCAACAACACTTACAGGAGAGGGATCTCCCTTCCAAATTATGTTCTGACAAGCCACCAAGAGGAGAAAGGGCCAGCCAACTGCAGAATCCAGCTGTCCTGCTGGACAACACTAAGCTCAGCCATGGTTCTGTATTTTTCATGTAGACCCAGAGAGAATCCTGTGCCGGCATCCTAAAGCATTTAGTCTCCTCTCTTCTATTCCTCTGATTAACTGCTGAAACAGACCTACTCTGAGACCATCCCAAAAGCCATTTCCTGCAGGGAAATGTTCCTCCAGGCTTCTGGGGATGAAGACATGGCCTTTCTTTGCTCTGTGTCCCAATGCTCACAGCACTCATGTCATCCGCCAGTCTGCAGGCCGGTGCAGCAGGTGTGTCTACCCTGCAAGAGCTGGTAGCAACCCCACCCCACCCCACCCCTAAATTCAGCACATAATATCTGGCTGCCCTATCAAGGTTAATTAACTTCAATTGCCAATTTTCCTTCTCCACCAAAGAGAAATTTCACCTCCATCTTCTATAAACACAGAAAAATGATAAACCATGCCATCTAAGATGGAAAACATTCTTGAGACTTCTCAGGAAGTGATTTAATAAGGAAAATTAAAAAAATGGAAGAGGTGTCAGATGGCATGTCAATAATAAATGGCCTTATTACTCGGAAACCATAAAGCTCCAATATGGTGAGTCTGAGTTTCCAAAGAATTTAAATGCCAGCTATTAAATGGTTCCAAATAAATCGAGAGTTTAGCAAATATCACCTATATGATCAACTGCCTATTAGAAAGTCAAAATCAAAGAAAAGATAATCCAGGTATGGACAAAAATGGAATGGCCGACCTAAGTAACTCTCACTGAAAAGTAACTCTGCACACACACAATCAAATCTTATGAGTCAATCAAAACTCTGCCCATCAGGTTAACAACATTTATGAGCCTCTACTTCCTCATCTATAAAATGAGGAACTTAAGCAAGTGGTCGCTAAGTTCTCTCAACCTCAACAAAGAGGTTCTCAAACACAGTGACAGTGTCTTATTCATTAATACAGTCCCTGCCCCAGCACAGTGCTTGCCACCTCCATAATTTAAAACGATTTTTAAAGATCTTTCAGTTAAAAATGTAATAGCCTGTGATTCAAGGAGTTAGTCACACACTTCCATCGTTCCGTATGTATGAATACAGAGTAAATAACCTGGGCAAGATGCTTGTTAAATAAGCTTGATTGAAGAAGACCAAACTTAAGAGTAGCAGAGAATGTTTTTGGCTGAAGTCAACTTGCATTCATTCAACACAGACATATTTACTGAACATGTATGAAGAACCAGGCCTTGAATTTGGCCCTGGGAATATACTGTCAGTAGGCAAATTCTTCACCCTGAAGGAATTCAGCCTGTGGGGAGAGGCATAAATAAATGGAAACTAGTGTGGAAGAAGTCTATGACAACCCTCTTAATAGAAACGACAGAGGTACATTCTTGGCAGTCATGTTCATGTACTATAAGCCTGCCAGCCCTTGTCAACAGATCCAGAACTGGGCATCTCACCCTAACACGGACAGAGTTATTCTCTGAGAGTTGAACACCAGGACCTAGAGAGAAAGAATTCTAGTGGAATGGGTTCTAGTCCTTAGTGTGTGACAGAAACTTTAATTGAGGTTATCATTAATTTACAACACTGTATATGATTTAGGGAAATAGATTCACACCTCTTCAGCTCTGTTATCGCGTCACACCCACCACCAAGTAGCCAAAGTCCTTCACTATAAACCATTGGGCCCCCAGCCCCTGTGTTCTCATCTACCCTCCCCTTCTGGTAGCATGAATTCTACAGTCATCATCCTAGGGTTTGCTTTGTTTAGTTTCATCTATTCCTTTGTTTTTTTTCTCTATACTCTGCATATGAATGAAAACATCTCATATTTGTCTTTCTCCTGACTAATTTCACTTACCATAATCCCCTTCAGGAACTATAACTTTTGAACAAGGGGTTCTGAATGGCAATATTCTCCTGCTCTGACTTCCTCACAGCATCTTGATTTTAGTTCCAGCCATCCCAGATGGAGCTGCATTGCTGCCTTCCCCCTTAATCTGAAAGACCCTATTAATTCTTATATAAATTAATTTTTAAAATGTAATTACTTAAAGAAAAAAGGTCTAGCACCCTTTAAACACCCTTTAAGCAAAAATAAACTTTACCTTGAGTTGCTCTCTGCCCTTTGCAACACAAAAGTTGTTCATTAATACACTGCGGGTGAGCAAGACTGGTTGGCTCAGCTTGGATCAACTATCCATCTATAGTCCAATGAGAGATGGCCAAAGAGACAGGGCCATGAGATATCAATGTGGCTGCTGGAACCCACCCTCTGACCCTGCATGTGGTAGGGCTGGGAAGGAAAGTTCCTTTCAGGTATTTAGACACCCTTAAAGGCATTTATCCTTATTAGGTACTCGTAGGCTCTATAACCTCCCAATTCCATACCTATAATTGGGAATATTCTAGTATTCCATCCAACCCCTTATTCTATCAAGTCATTTTCCTGGGACTATCTATGAACAAGGGAAGTAGAGGCATCCCCATCCACTGCATGGATTTGAGATGACTCTGGACAAAAAAAAATACAAGATTTTGCATAGCTATGTAAAGTGTGGTTCCTCTGCCACACGACTCCAAGGAAACATTCCAGTGAACAAAATGTGGACCTAGAGAAAATTCAGAAGAAATCTGCAAAGTTACAAATACCAGCATCCCTTGAGGGCTGATCTGTGCAAAGGTCTGAAAACATCTCCTAAAAATCCATCTCTTTCAATTGTGGGCAGCCCGGATGGACAAGGAGGGGCACAGCAACAGCCCAGCTCACTTTTGTCCATCATATGTAATTTTCCAATTAGATTCCCATCTCACGAAAACAGCCATGATAATTTTAAATTAATTTTGAGTAGCTTCAAGCTGACAGCCTTAGCATTCAAAACAAACGCTTCTGTCCTGAGGTAATTATGGATATGGAGGCAGGACCTATCGCCTTTCTTGCATCTCCTTTCAGTTACAGGAAGCCAGCTCAGCAGGGCAATGCTTCCCACAAAGGGTGAAAACTAACTGGGGGAACCCCTCAGATATTGTAATGCTTAGTGCCCTATTGCAAAACGTCATACTACCTGAAAAATATCTTATTGCATACTAGTTAAAATCTGTGTAAGAGAGAACTTAAACTTTCCCCCAGGGTGGGGCAAAAGGACAATAGTGTAAAAGACTGAGAAACGCTGAACTGGGTGAGACCCGTCACCTGGCCAAAGTCATAGGCCCAGGGACACCCAAAGCCAGAGGCTAAATCCTGTTAACTGGCAGGGGGAGAAAACAGTCCTCTGTTTATCCACACCTGGCCTCAAAGTCAGATTCACACCTGCATGTCTCCTTTGGCCAAAATAAGTAACACCTCTCACTGAAAAGTAACTTCACAGAGACATATTCAAATCTTATGAATCAATCAAAACATTTTCCATTCAGGTCTAACAACCTTTAGAAATCTCCATTTCCTCATCTGTAAAGGGAGCAAGTTAAGCTAGTGGTCTCTAAGTTCTCTCATACCCAACAAAGAGGTCCTCCAACAGTGACAGGTCACTAATTCCTGCTTCCAAGCATCCTGGATTTTAGATGCTAAGTTCCCAGTTATCTCCTCAACCTTCACCTAAACTTTCCACCTTCCTGACTGGATTCCTCTTTTGATTTATAGAAAATGTTTACATTTTAGAAGTCAGCCCAGGTTGATTAAATAGCTATGATTTATGCATTCAACAGATAGTCACTGAGTGCCTATCACGTGCATGTCCTGAACAAATCAGACAACACTGCCACAAAGCTTTGCGAGGCCTGTGTTCCGACGACAGCGAGTGAGTAGCATGCAATACTGTCCTGTCGGGTGGTGGTGAGTCCTACGAAGGGAATTATGTCAGAGGACAGTGACCGATGGGAGTACGGGAGGATTAGGAAAGGTTCCTCTGAGACAGGACCTAAATAAAGTAAGAAATGGGGGCGACAGGATATCAGTGGGAGGCTGTTGCAGTTGAGGGGACAGAAAGGGCAGAGACCCTGGGATGTGGGCACCTGCTTCGCTTGATGAGAGAGCACAGGTGTGGCTGCAAAAGAGGGAGTGAGGGGGAGGGAGATGCCCCCACTGTGCTGGAACCTTCCTCATTGTCTTATTCTCTCCTGGATCCTCACAACCACCTTATAAAACCAGGGCATCCGACCTCACTTTGCCACCAGCTAAAGGCTATTTTTTGAGCGTAACTGTGTGTCAGTCCCTGTTCTATTTGAGCACTTTCCATGGATTTCCTTATTTAATTGCCATAATGATGCTGTAAGGAAGACATTGTTAGTATCCCCCTTGGAAGGTGCAGATAAACATCGGAACCAAGAGACACTAAAAAATAAGACCAAGACTTTCCAGATTGTAAATAATGGAGCCAGGACTTGAACTCTGACCCACTGGACTTGGACTTGCTCCTTTCGCTATCAGAATGTTGCCCGACTGCTTCTGGTACTTCTGACCCAGGCACTCTGCCCAATAATCCCTGCTCCACTGTCACAGAGTCTCATGTGACAAGTAAACAGGTAGCTTGTGTCAAAAGCTGGTGGCTCTCTAGCTAACATCTATTCTCTCTTTCTTCCTTTAGTTTGTAGGGTGTGAAGGTGTATTCAACTCAATCCAGCCTCTGCTGGAGGTATGGATAGCTACAGAACACAGTTCTGCTCAAGTGGATGAAAAAGGATATTGTTGGGCAGAGTTGACAATAAGATTCCTTAACAGAAGAACAGAAATGAAAGGAAAAATAGAATTCCATGTTGCTTTATCACTGTTATTTCAATTTGCCATATCCAGTTAGCTGTCATAAACTCTAAACAAATACAGAGTGTGATGTTCCTAGAAGTGGTGGAACTAAAATTAAGAGGACCTAAATGTGGAATTGGATGAGCAAATGGGCAGAAAGGGTGGCAGAGGCCAAGAACTTGGATGCCTCAGGCTCAAAAAGGTGACCCTAGCTATGTAATGTGAAAAATCTGGTCAAACTGCCAACTGCTGTACCTTAGAAAGTCATTGGTATATTAACTGTGGCTGTGGTTCCGAGGAAATGATAGGAAGAATTTTAGACTATCAGCCAGTGCTTTGTCACTCTTACGAAAGTCTGGAGTTCTTCATTTCAGCCAAGGAGCAAGGTGGGAAGAAATACGACTTTGCTACTCAGGACATTTGGCCTACAAATGCAGATGTCTGAGAGACCCATATAACAAACCCTGTAGGGCTGAGGGAACCTGCTTTATCAGAGAATGGGACGGGTGGTTCCCTTCCAGATGGGGTTCCCTGTACTAATCTGCAACTCTTCCTCTCTGTCCCTCACCCCAGGAATTCACGTCAACAAGAGGTAAGCTTGACATTGTAAATATCTCCCAGAAAAGATGCCTTCCCAATGTCCACCACAGAAGTGGCCATGGAAGACAGCAAATGGGGAACAACATCCAAGAGAGAAGCAAGGCAATGAACAAGAGTTCCCTCCACAAGAGTTAGGGGTTGAAAACTTGCTCTTGCCCAGGAGGCTTTGGTCATTGCTAGGACAGTAAGTGCTGTGCCCTCCATCCCTCCTTTTACAAAGGGAACATTGTTATGGCAGTTATTCTATATCTTTCCTAGCATTAGATGTGTTGGGACTTGTGCAAGAGATTATATCCAGACATGATGGGGAGGGCCATGCCTGACCTAGATGTCCGGAGCCGTCCGGAGTATGTGCCATGTTGCATATGCGTGCCATGAGTTCGCTTTACCGTTTCGCCTTCGGAGAACCACAGGTTTTTCCTGTAAAGCACACAAGACTGGGAGGTACGGGGGGAGGAGCTACGAGGGTATAAGAGGAGAACGCGGGAGAGAGAGGGGAAGAAGAAAAGAGATTTAAGAGGAGAACCACGAGAGAGGAGAGTGCTGAGAGAGGAGCAGAGAGAAAGCCAGGGAAGGTAGAAAGACAGGGAAAAGGAAAAGAGAAGGAAAAGGAAAAATAAAGAAGCAAACGCTAGCGTCAAGTTGTCAAGCCCTTCATTTCAATCCTCAGCCCTTCTCTTTCCGTGCCTCTGAACCCCGCGGGTCGGGACACCTAGATCCAGGGTTCTGTGTTAACTGTATGAGTTTTGAGAACCTTCTCTCTTGGGAATGGGGAATATAACCCATGCATGGAAAGAAAAGTATGTCTGAATAACCAGAGGAGGAGATTGTGTCTACTTGTCTACATAATACCCCATCTCTCCTCTTCCTTACTAACAGAAATCCATCTGTGTGGGAGGCAAATACCCAGCCAAAAAATTCTACAGATTTTAGTGCTCACAGCATACAATTTAGGCCCATGAAATTTTTGAGTGGGTACAAGAAAGACTCCCTTTTTATGAAGTTTTTCACTTTTTCTTACTTAAAATGTGATGGCTGGAGGTCTAGCAGCCACTTTGTGGCCAACTAAGAGGCAAAGGCCTGCCAACCTTGCATAGCCATACCAACCGATTCTGCATGTTCCGTCTCCACACTTGTTATTACCTGAGAGAAAAATCAAGCTCCTACCTTGATTAAGGTCTACTAATTAGACATTCTGCTATTGCTGAACAAGTCCCTGATGAGCACACTGCTTTCACTGGCTCTTAACAGGTAGCTTCAAGGTCTAGGATATAATCTTGAGTATTTCAATTTCAGCCCTATTCTTTTGTTAATTAGTGGCTATTATTGAGTTCTACCTCGATTTGGGGGCACCAAAAGCAGCAGCAACAATAAAACAGGGCATGTTTCTGCCACTTAAAGCGCTAAAAGTACACATGAATTCATCTGGTGGTTTCCGAGTACCACTGGGCAGTCCCAGGCATTACAGACAAACCCACAACTCACTAACAATGCAACACCCTTAGGTTGGCTTTTGCTTCAGAAGAGCAAGGTACTGGCTCTAGACTAGCTAAAGGACTCTATACACGAGACAGAAGGATAATTCGATCCAGACTTTATTTCATGCCGCAGGTGTAGACTGTGCCAGGTAATGTGCTAGGTTAGAGAAGAAATGATGAACAGCTCTGTGGTGGCTGTGGTCACTGGAGAAAGAGATCATTGATTCAAACAATAAGGTGTGTGAAATGTGATGAAAATATACTTTGGGGCACTTGGTGGTTTCTGGAAAGTGAATCTCTCCAAAGTCTTTGCTGGAGTTTTAGAGGATGAGATGAGAGGTGTTCTCATACAAAGTATGCAAGGTGAGGACTTAGAAGAGACCACAGGGGTTACCTCCTCCAGCCTTCAGTTTTATAGATGAGAGAAATGCACCCTAGGATATGACCAAGACCCTTCATTTTGGGGATCTAATGATCCTTGAGGAGTAGGTAAAAAGAAATGAATGAAGTAAAAACAGAACAATGTGACAGTTACTTTGAGAATCTCATGCTTGAAGCTATTGTATGTCTTAAAAACGCAGGCTCTTTGTCCAAATAACAAAGAACAGGAATGAGAAGAAATTGCAGAAACTCATAAAACATCATGAATGTTTTCTCTCAAGAAGAATGCAAGAGTCGGTGACCAGAAAACTGATATGAATATTATAAACACTATTTCTGTTCCCTGTCTGCTTCTCAAGTATATCTGTTGTGGCTTCAAATACAAAACATACATCTGCAGTTTAAGACTGTTTTTTAGAATGTCAGGATTTGTCCAATTGTGGATAAAGAATATTTCTTGATAAGATTAGGTATCTCAATTCTAAAAGAGCACAAAGAGAGGCGCAAAGAGGGCATTTATGAGATAATGTGCTTACTTGCGCTGCAACGGCAATTCAGTATTTAAAATACTCTCTATGGGGCCTCCCCGGTGGTGCAGCGGTTGAGCTCTGGGATGCGAAGCTGCCCACAGCCTCTGCAGTGCCGGTTTGATCCCCAGTTGCTCCCCGGCCACCGGAGGAGGGTCCCACATGGCGCGCAGACCTCTCCTGCCGCCCGCTGCTCCCCTCAGCAGTATACTTCGTCAGTCTGCCTGTTCTGCTCCCTGCTCTGGCTCTGGTGAATTCTCTCACTCTCCCGCGCTTCTGACTGTACCCAGCGCTTGTATAAATAAATAAATAAATCTTTTTTAAAAAAAAATAAATAAAATACTCTCTATGAACCAAAGGGTCATTGACTGGGACAGTCACACAAGACAACAGTGAGATTGCTGTGACTGACCCTTTTAATCTGCCCACATCATGTCCATTTTGTATGGATTGACAGTCAAGATACCACCAAGATACCAGTCAAGATACTACAACAGATCATGCCATCAACATACATAACATTCATGACAGCAAGTTCTTCTTCAGTTACACTGGAGTTTTTTTTTAATGGATTTTGCAAATCATCTCACAACAACTGTGCTGTTTTGATACTTCTGGTGTTTAGCTGGGTAAATAATCTACTTTATTTAAATTTTAGCATGTAACTACACAGGATGTGACCTCATCATTAATTAACAATGACTTAAATATTTATAATAGCCAGTAACATTAGCTAGGTGCTATTAGCTAGCTGTAGGTCCCCAGGCAAATCACTTAGCATCTTTGGGCCTCAGTTTCTTTATCTGCCAAATGAGTGGTTCCCCTAAGTTTCCCTCCAGTTCCAGTATTCTCCTGGACTTTGGAGCTGAGCTAGCAAATCAGGGATAGTCACTAGCCTCATTAAGAAACAACCACACAACACATGGAAGTTTTAAACTGTGGAAGAGATGGGCCAAATTGCTTTATCAGATTTTGAGTATCTGCCAAGATAAAGGAAGAAGGAGGGGGACCTTGGGTGGTTTTACATTCACTTGCTATAACCAGAGTTCAGCTCTTTCAGAAGACAAGAAGAAATATATCCTAGGGAATAAAACGTCTTTAGAACAGCAGAAAAAAAAACAAGATTTCAAGAAGGAGGGAGGAGGAATTTGCCCAAAGGGTGGGATAGAACAGGAAATCCGGTGTTTCCACTGAGGCCCCACAGACTTTCCAATTTGGTCAAGGCGTAAAATGTGCAGAGAAGTCCCTCCATGTCCTCTCCTCCCAGAATGCTTGCAGAATCAGAGCTGGAGTGCCTCGTGTGGAGAGCATATCCTCAGAGGAAACCAAAAGATCACGGCGTACAAAGGTTCAGCCCGTGTGTCTCTGAGAAGCACCCCATTTTCCCAGGCCTCCTCGTGGGAAAGGCTGCAGACAACAGTCATGCAAAGGCAGCAAAGTCGATGGGAGTATGGACAGTGAGAGAACAAGAATACTCATTGGCCTCTTTCAGGCAGGAAATCGAAATTAAGGAGAAGGGGTGATTGGGAAGGAGGGGGATATACCAGTCCCTACCTCAATGGCCCTGTGGCTACTTGTGCTACTTGTGTGCCATCTTGGTCTTTAAAAAGGGTGGGGGGGAACTGACCCTGGACCCACTGTCTCTTCAGATCCTGCTGTTCCTGGGTCAATGTTAATGTGCATAAGTCAAAGACATGGCTGGGAAGGGCACTGGTCATCCAGGGAGACACCAGAAGGTGACTCTGGTCTTGGTCAGCTTCCCACCCTTGTGTCTTTAGTCTCCCAGGCTCAGAAACATGGATGATGTCCACACACTGAAAGACATTCGCGTCTCCATGTAGATGAACCAGCAAGCAAGCTCACTAATTTTCTTTAAAAAAAAAATTATTTTTATTTATGCATACAAGAACTGGGGTACATGCCAGAGGTACGGCAGCGGGGTGGGGTGGTGAGAGGATTGACCAGAGACAGAGTGGGGAACAGAACAGGCAGACTGACTGAAATACACTGTTGAGGGGAGCAGCGGGCAAGACAGGAGAGGTCTGCTGCGCCATGTGGGTAGCTCCCTGGCCAGCCGGGCATTGAACTCGTGCTGCAGTGGCTAGTGATAGCTTGATAGCACTGAGACTTAACCCCTGTGTGACCCGGGAGGCCCCTCACTAATTTCAATTGGAAACATCACTATGAAGTGGACAGGGTGTTTGCATCCAGTTGACACTGCTCTTCTTCCCTGAAGGCAGCATGCAAAGGCAGGCAAACTTGAGATCAGGGAGAGCCAGGTGAGCTCTGCGGCCCCAGCTGACAGCGCAGCAAGTGTGCGTCACTCCCACACCAGTCTGGACTTGGCAAAGGAAGTTGTCCACTTAGCCACACCCCTGCAGGCGACGCTGGAAAGGCAGCGCTGACTTGTGGCTCCTGAAGGTTTTCTTTCCTGTTCTCTGCACTAACCACCTTCCTTCTATTCATTCCTGCTTTCTTCAAACTGCACACTGGACATCAGTAAGTACCGAATTTGATTTCTATTCTCTGAATCATAGGCATTTTAGTCCCTCTCCCCACAAGGGATGATGATTCCACTTCTGGAGTCTATGATTTTACGGACAATTTCTTCACTCGGGTATTCCTGGGGATGGCTATTCAGCCACATGGACTGTATGTGCTAGTTTAATTTTCAACCCACAAACTGGTCTTCTGAGTTCAGGGCTGTGGAGAGGGGGGTCTCACGATCACCCAAGCACCAAGAACACCTTCCAGATCTAACTTAACTCCAGGGAGCCCCAGGGCAGCCACACAGCGGGCAGTCTGCGCCGGCTGTGATCTGCCAGAGAGCCTGAGTGAGGCCAGCACAAGAGGGACAGCGCTAAAGTCACAGAGGATCAGCCAGGGAGCCAGTGTTCCTCACCACGCTTACCCAGATCCCTGCTGAGGAGCCTTATGCCACTGAACTTGCAGACGGCTCTAGCCTTTCCCAGAGCCCGCGGCCCTGTGGCAGCTGTCCCGCCTCCACAGATGGGGCAACAGATTGAGAGGGGACCTGCGTTTCAGTCGCAGTTGGAGCGCTAGGTGTCTATGACGTCACTCGGCAAAAACTCACTCCGGCCTGGAAGCAGGCTCTCCTCCGTTAGGCCAAGCCTCTCGCCAGGAATGTAGGAAATTGAAAGAAAAAAACCTTTCTAGTTCTCTATATAAAGAAAGTGTAGAACTGTCACCACAGTTGCACCAGGAGTTTTTATGGGGGGAGGGGGGGTGGTGAGAGACAGTTGGTTCCACTACAGATTTCAAGTTTTAGGATAGAAATCTAGTCTTCACGTGGCTGAGGCTGCAGAGATGGATGCTGTGGGAAATAGATGCTCCCAGGCCCCACGCTGATGCGGGGAATTACCAAGATTAGCAAAATAGCCATTACCTGCCACCCACCTAGTTCCATTGAAGCATTTCCAACACGCTTTAAGCACCCTGGTCGGATGACTCTGGCTTCGGAATTATTCCCCTCACGACGCTGAGCACACGCCAAGTCAGACTCTAAAGGAATCCTGTGAAATTAGCTGAAGACTGGTTCCCAACTTGAAATTGCAAGTCTCTTCACCTGCCGAGGTGATTAAAAACTTGGCCTGGTCCCCATGGGAGGCCCTGCCTAGCAGGCCCAGCAGCTCGCTGGCTCCTGCTCCGTCCTGCCATTGCATCCCTTCGCACCTCCCCACGAGCCTCTCTCTATGATGTCCTCCACCCAAGTCCTTTCCCACGAGACTCACGACCAGAAAAGAAACGGAAAGAGAACGCCTGCATTTGTAGGGTTCCTGTTAAGCCAGGGAGTATTCCTCAGGGAGGAATCGTTCATCCATCCACTCATTCATTCAACAAATATTTACTGAGGGCAATAAACAAAGCAACATCCTCACCCTCAGGAACTTACAGCCTTCAGTGTCTTCCCAGGCTGGGCTGCACCTTCAAATCACTAGACTTAAGGGCCAGATCCCATCCTCAGTCTGAGTCACAAGAGCAGAGGGCCATGGTGGTGTGCAGATATCTGCATGTTAAACAAGGTCTTCAAGTGACCCCAAAGTAACAGGACCCTGGCAACTTGGTGGGGTAGAATAAAGGTGTTGGCCGCTCTATGACTCAAATTGAAGACCATGGGAAAGAAGTGAGCTCTACCATCCTCATGTCTCGGAAGAGCTCTCATTTTCCACCCACATAGAGTTGTTAGATTTTAGCAAATAAAAATACATAGTGCCCAGCCATATGTGAATTTCAGATAAACAACAGGCTATGTTTCAGTATAAGCATATCCCAAGCAATGTGTAGGAAAGACTTACACTAGAATATGATTTGTTGTTTACTGAGTCAATTTCATGAGCATCCTGTATTTTATGTGGCAACACAACAACCACCTGTCCCCCAATGAAGCTCTTAGAGCCTCTGACACGCAGGCCTCGTCTGCCCTCTGTGAAGTAATCCTACCCAGCATGTCTGTCGCTGTTTCAACAGGTCTTTCACTTCCTCCTGGATGCAAATATCACCCAGGGGCCAGGGCCACCCACACTATGCAGGCAGAGGGTGAGTGAGTCAGCCCTGGGATCAGAGGAACTTCTCTCTCTGGCTCCCAGTCATCTCAGCCTCAGGTCTCCTGTGTCCAGATCTGCTATTCTTAGGGTAGGTGCCTGCCCCAATGCCCTTGCTTGTCTAGTCTGCAAATACGGGTTCTCTCTGGCCAAATGACCTCTTGTCCCACATAATACAATTGTGTCAGAGGATGAAAGGAGACAAAGAATAGCAAAATATTTGACATAAACACAAGATGTAATCCCACAGCAATTTTCAAACCATCATCCTAGAATTACAACCTTCCTTCCATACAGTTACAACCACAACTACTCTGATTTTATCAGTTTTATTGGTTTATTTTTCTGGGTAAGATTTTACTTGAGGGAGTGAAATAGCTAAAAATGGATTGCAAACTGCTGAAGTCTACACAGTTGGCAACCAATCCTATGAAATGCTTCTTCTGAGTTGAAGAGACACTGGTGACTGTCTATTCAGGATACAGTCCTTTTTTTTTTTAACCTTTTTGTTCAGGATTCAACCATCCTCTTCAGCATGCGAGAGCTCAACTCTAAAGATAAGCGAACTGATAGAGGGAATGTCCTTCTTTGCCAGCAGGGGTTAACAGGAAGGGGCGGGTGAACCATGTCATGGGCAAAGCCTTCTCAGGGTCTTCTGGAAACCTTGCATCTCACTGAGGACAAAGTGCCAAGAAGCAATGGTCCCTCTTCCCCTCTGAGTGTCATCAGGGCTGAGTCTGATGTCTCCAATCGCGGCTGCCATCTTGATGCCAGCTGCAGATGAAGCTTAAGGCTAAGGATGACAGAGTGAGAGCAAATCTGAAGTTGGGGCATTGATGACCTTGTGGATACTTTCTGCCAGTGTGGGTTGAATTTCTGCTACTTGTCTCCAAATAACAAACTATTATAAATGTGGTTTGTCCTTGGAACTTCTATTAAAAGGGAATGTGAATAACAGACATGCAAATTTAAACTTCTGAGATTTGCAGCAATAAAGGTACCTGCCTCTGTTTCTATCCAGAGGGCAGACATTTGCTCATCCTTATTACTCTATGGAGCGGAATGCACTAGCTCTCCCTCTTCTGTAAATTTGAATAAAAATAGCTCTAGTTTAATGTTTGTTGATGAAGTGTCGAAAATAAATTCATTCATCCCTATGGTAAAACCTCCATATTTAAGCATCCTTAGACCACAAGAAGAAACACATGGCATTTGAATCACCTTGTGGATTTTTCTTTGGAGCACGGGCAAAGGCATGTGTCCTTAAGGTGCAGAACCCCACAGCACAAGGCAATGCCCTGAACTAGTCACACCTCACGGGACCCGCACAGCCCTGCTTCTCCTGACACTGTCACCTCTAGAGAGGGAGGGTGGCTCGCTCACTCAGGGAACTTTCTACCCATCTCCTTTCTCCTGTTTCACACATTTTCATCAGTCAACCTTTCAGAAGAGGACTGGAGGCCTGATTCCAGGCTGTTTACTCTGAAAAAGTGCTTCTGCTTCTCAGGGATTCGAAATGGTACTGCAAGCCATTAGACCCTAAAGACATCTTCAACCCACCAGCAAAGACATAACTAGTATAAGGATGGCACCATACCAGGGGCATTTATTTCAGTACAGCAAGTCTGAAATACAGCAAAGGAGGAAAAGAAAACATATGGATTAATCATGGACACTAATGAAAACAAACATATGCAACTGGCAAGAGGATGAAAATAGACATACCAAACGCGCCGCGGCCAGTTCATTCCATAAATATTTACCGAGTGCCTATCACCCTGTGCCAGGCATTACCACAAGTTGCTAAAAATACAAACTGAATATGTTCTGTTTCTGCCCTCAAGAGATTCCAATTTTCCTAGGGACAGACACCTAAGTAACTTAAGACAAACCTGAGAGAATGAAGGAATTCACAGCGTGGGAGTTGCGGAAGGTGGGCGTCATTTCCACAAGTTACTTCATGAGGAATTCTCAGAGAAAACATGCAGGTCCACAGTGTCTTCATGCAGCAGACCAATGGGTGGACACAGAGGGGGATCCGTGGAGGGTGGGGTGGGGATGATTAGGGTGAAGTTTGGGACAGATAACATATGGCTTTCCCTCCTGGTCCAAGGAGTTCGGCCTTCCTCACATAGACAGTAGATTTTGGTTGGTGGTGGTTTTAGTTATTTAATTATTTGAGCAAGGGAGTGATGGAACCAGAACTGTGATTTCACTTTAGAAGAGCATCAATATGGGAAAATGCTCACCCATAATGCACGGACATGGGTGACACAGTCACTTTGACTACTTACCAACATGTTTAAGAATGAAAATGATCTCAAAAATAACTGCTTTCACCTCAGGGAAGCAAACCTATGAGCAGTTTTTCTCCTTTAAATTTTTGCATTTCCTAAATGCTTATCAACCTCAACTTTGGAGATTAAAAAAAAAAATTGTGTGTTTGCATGTGCACCTGTAAGGACAGGAATAAGGGTGCGGATGTCTACAAATTGAGAAAGACTCGACATTAGGGAGGCCTGTGGTCCTCACAGTTCAGATGTGACATCAGGACCACTTGGACCAGGGCAGGAGGAGGCAAGGGAGTGGAGTTGCTTCTTGGGCCATCTCAGAGGCAGAGTTGACCAGTTTCCGTGACCACTCAGATGTGGGCTGGTGGGGGAGGGGCTAGAGATGAGAAGTCAAAGGAGACCAGGAGGATGGGAGACTCCTGGGAACTTACCCACTAGCAATGAGGCCCTGAAGTGGCAGGAAGGGACGGAGCAGGATTTCTATGACCCAAGCAGACGGAGTAAAGGAGGAGTCCTAGAGCCCTCGGTGGCTTTTCAGGCTTTTATTGGGATTTTACTGGGTACACAGCAGGCTGGGAGGCTGGGGGCTGGCAGGCCTCCCAGCCCCCAGCAAGTCTTCACTCTTTCTGGGCTCTCCGGCATTCTCTGGTTCTCTCTGCTTCTGCTCTGCTGGCGTCCCCGTGATGCCGCCCTTATAAGTCCAGCCTTCGCCCAGGTGTACCCACCTACATATGCCCACACCCTACTCCAGGTGCCTGCCATCAGGGCGTGCATTCAGGACCGCAGGGATCCCTCATCAGTCCTAAAGGCAGGAGGGCAGAAAAGCCTGACACTTTTTCACTTACCCTACAGGCCCTCTTCATGCTGACTCTGTCCTCAGCTTCTCATGCTAAACACATCTGAATATGGCATCCTGGTCAGGGCTTCAAACTAGATTTCTTGCCTTTCTCTGTTCACACTGTCATAACAGTAGAGGGCAGGCACTAGGACAATGGACACCCCCCTCCCTCAGGCCCACCCACAGCACCCTGCTCCCCACACCCATGAAGTCTTAGTTGGAAACTCCCTGTCCAAATGCACTAGGCCTGGGCGAGCCAGGTTTGTTATCAGAAGCTCACAAAGCTCAGCCTCTCTTCAGGCAATTAAAACTCCAATGTGGGAGACGTTTGGCATCAACCACATTTTCCACCGACTCTTACCACAGATGTAATAGTCCACCAGCTTAGGAAGGCCAACGCATTACCCGGGAGCCAAGCAGGAGATGACGCCACACACACTGCAGCTTTGTGAGTACAACGCTCCACTCCTCTTCTAGTCATTTCCCAAAGCCCCCATTCAACAAGGAAAACGTGGATCTGATTAGGAGGTTTTACTTGGGCCAAACAGTTGCGGCCCATTCTCATCAGGCAGACAGGAGGGGGGCCAATTTCCATCAGAAGAGCCAGGGGAAATGAGTGACAACTATAGAACTGATCTGGCTGGGCCAGCGAGGAGCTGCAAAGGAGAAAATTACCTCTATTAAGTCAAATCCACCCTTGGATAATGGACTGTAGAATCAGTTCCAGGCCACCACTCTTTTCTTGATCACATTAATCTGTCCTCCCCCAACTATATTGCTGTTTCTGCCACCTAATAAAAACATGTGGGTCGACTTCCCACTCACACATGAAGATCCATGGAACACGAGAAGCAGGCAAATTCTAAGGAGAGGAGCAACGTTTGCCATCAGTAAATAGGCTATGATCCAGTTTATGTTCCAAAAAGAAAACAATTTCGATTCAAAAAGTAATGTGCTAGCAACAACTTTCAAAAGTTTAGGTCGGCATAAAGGCTTTTGTTCTACACTGTTTACAAGAAAGACTAACTAGAAAACAAAACTTGGTGAGTGATATGTCATTAAGTTTTCAAGAATTGTACTAACCAATTGATATCACTTTGGCAGACTGAAATCACTCATGGGGGGAGCATTTACACCACAGAAATTGGCAAATGCTACAAATCAGGACAGGCCCTCCCCTAGCCATTTGTTAAATATTTACCAACACATCACTGAGTATGATACACTTTTTACTTAAAGATCTATTTACATGCACGTGTGTGTGTGTATGTGTTCATGAGAAGTCAGGAAGTAGCTACAACATTAACATTAATATTAATTCTGGATGATAAGAGTAACTTCTTTTACTTTATTATTAATTCCTTTTTTACAGTGAACATGTATTATTTGTATAATAACCTACCTACTGGCAAAGAGTTTGAGTTCCCTGACTCACGCCCTTCCTCTCCTTCTTGAATCTCCTGTTGCTCTAGCCTCCCAGGTTTTTATTCTGTGAATATGGGTAGGTAAACAACTTACCTACCCCCAAGCATGACAGACCTCCCAGTAATAAGAACAGGTAAGCAGACTACAGCCTCCAGAAGACAGAGCCCAAATTCAGCCCACACCAGGTTCAGCAGCAGGGAAGAATTGGCTTCTGGATCTCTGGCCTGGGAACTAAATTGTTATTGGTGTTTTTTAACAAAGGAGAGATGACTAGCTGTGTATGACAGGAGTTATGGTCTGGGATCCAGAATGGGACAACCCCATTTCTCTAGACACTGATATCTGCTTCTCGCCAGCTACACACCTGCCATTCCTATTGTGTGTAAAGCAGAGCGACCGCTCTCAATGCTTTCCATCATGAGTCTCACTGTAGCTCATGGTATCCTGGCCACAGCTGGATGCCTTCCTACCTTAACAGATATAAATCAGACACAGAAAGAAGAAGTGACTTGGGCAAAGTTACACAACCAGGAACAAAGTTCAGACAACAATCTACGTATTCATATTGAACTTAAGAATTTTTTTCCTCTCTACTCTATCAAACACTTCATGAGACTCCAAATTTCCAACTGTGTAGTCTGATTGAAGTTTCAGCTCCTAATGTTTTCTCATGATTAAAGAAGTCTAGGGCATGGATGAAAGGATAAATAAGACAGTATATAGACATGAGGGAATACTATTCAGCCATAAAAAAGACAAATATCTGGCCATTTGTGATATATGGCTGAACGCTGAGAGGATTATGCTAAATGACACAAGTCAAAAGGAGAAAGATAACTACTATATGATTTCACTCCTTTGTGGAAATAAATATAAAAGCAATTGCACAAACAAAACAAAAACAAATACTTAGACTCTGACAACAGAATGGTGGTTTTCAGAGGGGAAGGAGTATAGAGGGGATGGGCAGGAGGGGCTAATTTGTTGTTGGCAGAGGGTTCCTGGTAGACATGGTGAGATATGTACAGCTGCTGAGGTAAGAAGCTGCACACCTGGAACCTATACAGTGTAGTAAACTAATATCATCTCAATTAAAAGATGAAAAGACAGTCTTTTTGAATATAGGAAACGGAGCTACCAATACCATTTGACTTGGTTTTGGAACCAGCTCTTTGCAGGAAGATGAGTAAGATTCCTCCACGTTTTTTTCTTACCCCGCTCACTCCCTACACAAGAGACTTTGGAATGTGGGCTGGATGTTGGCATCATCATAGGAGTTGCTTCTCACCACTCTCACTTCCCAAACCCACAGACTATGAACCTACAGGCCCACCTGTTGACTCCAAGTTTCTCTGCCTCACATGAAGATGAGGGGCCATCTCACATTCGGTTGCACCTTCTCAGCTCACAGTGGACACATGTGCCCACAGTCCAGTCCAGCTGTTCTCCATAGTCTCCTGGCTCCGGTTACTCAGCTGGTCTGCAGCAACTTCTGGTGGGTTTGTAATTTACAAGTTAGACCCTGACCTGATAGGATCTTCTAAAAAACAGAGTGGGTCTGCTCTCCAGGCCTAAGTAGGAAACCAAGTGCAATACTGGGAAAAAAGGCAGCACTGACTCTGAAGATTGGATCTGGAACAGATTTTAAAATTTCATCCAATCAAATATCTTCTAAAGCTGCTCCTGAGAAGTCAAGGAATTATTTTGATGCAGAAGCCAGGGGCCAAGTAGTCTGGGCTCCGATGCCAATCCTTGTCCTCACTGTGCCAGCTGGAGCCCACCCATCTTTATTTGACATGCATACTATGCAAAATCTTGTTTTATGAAAGACTTCCAGCGCCCCCCCAACATCGTAAGCTTAGATCTGATCTAATCATCTTGTTGAAGAGGTTGAAGAAACTGAGGCCCAGGGAGGCAAGGGTAGACAGAAGTGAGTGAAGAAGTTAGACCTTTCCACTAAATGTATCATCCCTTCACTTGGCAGGCAGTTGACCCTTGCCTCAGGAAATACTTCTATTTTTCGGTCTACCAAGCTCTTGGTGGTGAGAAAATAAACAAATAGTTTTCAGTTGGGGTCCTGGCTCCATTACCTGTACTCACCTCCTTGTTGACTTAGATTTCCTGTCCATGGACCCAGGCCAACCCAACAGCAGACTGCCAGATCCTGTCTCACCACCACATCCTCTGCCTCTGCACACAACACAATCTGCCAACACACCCCCATCCATCCAGGATGTAAGAGGCTGTCATACACTCAGTGCCCCAAGCATAGCATGTCTTGACTCAATGTTACCATGATGCTGATGTCATACTTAGCAATGACAAGGTGGCTATGCAACAAGATAAACACAAAGTATATGGCAACACCCACTCATAGCCTGAGAGTGCCCCCAACCTGAATATTCAAATAACCATTACCAGTCCCTATATATCCCTTTCTGTTTCTTCTTTTGTCTAATTCAGAGTAGAAGAACTTCATCTATTATCAGAGAGGTTTCCAATTTATGAACTGCTAATACATTAGATTCAAAGCTCCTCTCCAGGCAATTCCATTAAATCGTGCTTATTTGCACAAATTCTTCCCTTCGCAAATAGCATCGCCGTGCTGTTGCCTTTAACAACAAGCTTTCCTGATGATTCAACCAAACACTCTTCTCTACAAAAAAGGCATGCAGATTTTCAAGACCACCATTCCTGCAAAAAATGGGATGCACTTAAAAAATGAGAACCACAGGCAACAAAAGTGAAAAGATGGAAGGCAAGACCCAGAAGTGAGGCCAGTCATGGTTTATTCGACTATTTTTCTAAAGTTGAGACCCTAAGAAAGCTGGAGCTACAGCAGAGAAATGGCCTGGTTTGCTATTTTACACAGAAAGCACCCTTCTGAATGCAAGTTCATAGGGCCTTCTCCGTCACGTGGCTTGGTTTTTATCAGGCTATTCTGGGGTGGACATTGCTAATAGCTGCTCTCTCAAGGAATCTGGCCTAGCCCAAGAGAGAGCACAGCTCTAAAGATGGAAGCTGGTGCCTGCTCTTGACCTGCTGAGGAACCCCCATCTGTTAACAGTTCCTAACCCCATAGAGACCCAACAGCAGCCAATGGACTAGGAACTGGGAGTGACCTAGAGTTACCTGAGACTGTAGCTACTCAGGATGAATTCCCCAAGCCCAGAGAACATCTCTTTTCCCACCCAAATGCCTGCTTTTCATTGTAAATGAAACTCGCTCTGAAGCACCCTCAAGGGACCCATCCATTGGTTTCATCAGCTCCCACTGGCCCCGCTGGCGTCTCTCTCCACTCGGCCCTGGGAGGCTGTCTTCAAGCCCGTGGGAGACGTGCGCGTGCAGGTATGGTGTCAGACCCGGAGTCTCGAACACGCTCGGTTTGGTTTAAGAAGCTGTGATAAAACTAAATTATCTGACGCTTTTGTCTTCATCCTCTTTCCTTCCCCTTCCCCAAGCCAACAGGCTCCAAACGTGACCTACTTTCTCTTTCTTTGTGATTATGCAGAACTCACCAAGCTTTTCCTTGAGCCTGACTAATATTTCCAGTGACGTGCTTTTCATCTTCCGAAGCGTCCCCATCAGGCTGCCACAGCACATAAGTCGTGGTGCGATGACCGACAAGGACAGATGTGTGACAAAGACTTTGCTGGGGGACTCAGAAGACGCCTTCAGTGTGCACAAGAAAAAAAAATACCACAAAATCCAAATGCGGCCCCTGGAAAGTCATTAGCATTTAGTCTGAAAGTTTTCATCAACACGAATCAAGACGTTCTTGATGAACTAAGAGGATCTAAAGCTCCTCACCACAGTGGGAGTCCTGTGACTCTGGACTTTGGCTTCAGTCTGGCTTCCTGCCACACTCCAGCCCACTCAGACATGTCCGAACTCTGCGTTTTGCATTAAAAAGTAATTGACTTCTTCCAACTGTCAGTGACTCAAAACACAACAGGGTTTTAAAATATTGGGAGGAATGATTTTAAAACAAAAGCCAAGCGCCCACTTTGGGAGGAAAGTTGGCCAGATGAGTCAAAATTAAGTTGGTATCAATTCCCCACTTTTATCTTGGAGGTTGTCTGACCCGCTGTCCTTTTCTGACATCGAAACTCCAAACTACAGTTGGAAATTGGAAAATATCTGCTCAGAGACTTTAGAAGAGTCGCCGCTTACCCAAACTCTGGCATGAGGATTCTGATCCAAAGCTTCTCTTTCATCCTCAGTGAGGTGAAACAGAGCCTGCGAAATGTTTACTGGACAAATTGTTCAAAATAGAAACAGATCTGCAGCCTGAGGATCCTTCTATCCAGGTTAGCTCAGCTGCATGCCAAGTCGCTCTGGCTGGTCAACCACACACTCTGCGGAGGCCTGAGGCGCCCGGAAAAGCACCACATCAGGCAGGTCTCACCAGATGCTGACAACAGGACTTCAGCTCCTAGAGCATGGCCTCCGGTGCAGACTAAAATGCAAATCCACTGCTATGAAATAGCCCCAATTCATTCATTCAGAAAGTGCCTACCAAGCACCTCTGGGACCTCACAGTGTCTAGGTAGACAGGGGAACAGAACAGACACTGTCCCTGGCTTTAGAAAATGTGTGAGAGTGACGATCAGGGCCAGGATTACAAGTGTCACAACAGGAGAAGCAGAGGGTGCTATCGGTTCTGAGTCTCTGCTGCCCCACTGATCACATAGGATTTCACATGACCCTGGCACCCCTGGCCCTGCCCAGCACCACCAGTAATCCTCAGGCGAACTGTGATAGAAGGTAGAAGACTGACAAGCCGCTCTGTGACATCCTGCTCTGGATCCTGCTCTGGATCCTCTTAACCACCAAGGCCTCATTGCTCTGGCTTGTTCCCATCCTAGCTTCTGAGAGGCTGCCCGTTTCTTCACTGGTGATGGACTATGTCGCAAGCTGCCTGCTGACCTCTCCCCACTGAGTTCCACAGCTTCTGGAGACACCGATGCCCATTGTTGGCCTGATGCTCTTGCTGAATCCCTCAGTATAAGACCC
Organism: Talpa occidentalis; assembly: GCF_014898055.3. NCBI lineage: Eukaryota > Metazoa > Chordata > Mammalia > Eulipotyphla > Talpidae > Talpa > Talpa occidentalis. The sequence goes on from NW_023604972.1 coordinate 124,277,513, forward strand.
TGTCTACTCATCTGCTGGAGACCTCGCTCCAGGTCATGGTCCCACCATTATAATACCTCTTCTCTTCTTGCTTTGCCTGGCTCAAGGCTCCAGGTACTGAGACAAGAGCAGAAGCAAGGGCTGACCTCTGAGGGGCAGAGGGAAATTGGTAAGGAGTAGATCTGGCTGTTCCCAATTTATTACTCTGCCTTCAAATATGTCACCAAAAAACATTTGGCTAGGAAGCTCGCTACTTAAACTGGATAAAGTGAAAATGGCTGAACAGCAGTTGGCATAAAGGAACTGGAAAAATCTTCTCAAGAATAACCTGAGATCAAGCCAGGAGCTCTGTCTTCAGGCTCAAAGGAGATCATTCGTGGAAAAGTGAGGGCTTGAGGAGGGCCTCTGGGCTGCCAGTCAGGCCCCACAGAGCACTCCACTGACCAGCCAGCTTTATCCCTCGGGGCCTCAGTTTCCCCATCATGAACACTGCAAAAGATCTAACCACTTGAAACCTTTAAGTAGACCTCCATTTTCTTCGAGCTGGCAGACAGCTCTTTTATGAAACGAGTTCAAAATGGGTCACTTTCTCTAAAAATACCATCGTGTAGAAGAGAACCGAATACAAGGTTATTGTTAAATGATTTGAAAGATCAACTGCAGTAATGAAAACAAGAGGGCAGCCAACCTGCCCGGTAACAGCCCAGCAGCCAGTCACCCTCCTGGAAATCCCCATTATCAGGTACATTTGGGAGGTGCTGGCTCTAACATATCAAAGTCTCGAAAGTCCTGGATTGTTGAGACCTGATCAAGGCTTCAGTCTAGAACTCTTAAAATGTATCTGGCCATAGAACTCTTTTCTGCATTTATTTATTAGCATCTTTCAGCTGCAGGCATCTGAATTTCACAATGTGGGGGGTAGCATTATAAAGGAAGTTTGTTTACTTGTTTAAGTATAAAGAAGTGTCTGGCAGAAACCAAGCAGGCAGAATCTGAATTTACCATTTTAAAACCTGAACACCAGCTGCTGGCTGGAGACACAGGCAAAGTTACAGCCTGCCTAGGCCTTGTCTTTTTTACTTGCTGGTCCTCGGGTCGCTGTGGAGATAAGGTCCAGCTGGGCCAGTGCTGACCCACAGTCTGCCATGTGTGGGGGGCTGCAGGACACACAGCAAGCGGTCAGCAAACCGAGCCACACAGGACTGAACACAGCAATGCCTTCCTGCCCGGGGACGCGCCGCAGCCTGCGCAGGGACTGCTCGGGCCGGCTAATTGCTTTTCAGCTCAGGCTACACAGCTCTCTCACATCCTCTATTCCCCAGGGTCATATTTTCTCGAGCTGCATTTTTCAGAGAATAGGGCAGGAGGAAGAGGAAAAAGGAGAGAGCCTCAGTGGGAAGGAAATTGCTTCCTATCTTCATTATAACTTAAATTACCATCTTCAAAATCCTTCACATAAAACAATAAAAGGGCTTTTCCCAAGTTTAGCTTTTGGGGATGAAGTTGAAGGTAGAAACTACAAATAAGAGGGAGGCATGGCCAGCGGGGGAGGGAAAGAGCAGCTTCTTCTCCAGGACTCCCAAACTCCAGCTACCATGACAGACGTGTCCAAGGCTGGCCAGTGGGGCTCAGCTGTGGCAGTGTGGGGGGCTTCTGGCCATTATGTGAGGGGGTGTTAGGAGAGAGACCCACCAATGGACCAGAAAACCAGCTCAGCCTCTGTCTTACCCCTTTAGGCAGTTCTGAAGCAATGGCCACCATCTCATGAGGAGGTCCAGGAAAACAGACAAGCCATCAAATCATTTTCACACAATGAGAAACAGCGAGAGGCAGAAAAACCCAGAACCTGAGTCTGGATAGCATGAGCGGGCATATGAATATTTGACAGTATTTTTTTAAAGGATGGGACCTCCTTGGTGGCTCAGGGGTAAGGCTCAGTGCTATCACTGCCACAGCCTGAGTTTGATCCCCAACCAGGGAGCTACCCACATGGTGCAGCAGCCCTCTCCTATCTCGCCCACTGCTCCCCTCAGCAGTGTATTTCAGTAGATCCGCCTGTTCTGCTCCCCACTCTGTCTCTGGTGAATCCTCTCAAACCCCCCCCCCACCTCTGACCTACACCCTAGTTCTTGTATGCACAAATAAAAATAAATCTTAAAAAAATAAAGGAAGAGAAAGGGTCTAGAAGACACAGCATGAATCCCTCCTCCTATGGGATTCCAGTTTCCCCTACAAAAGACAAAGGTTTTAGTTAATAGTTGAATTTTTAAGTCTACTTGTGGGCCTTTGACTTCACACCACCCTCTTCCTGTGAGGCAAATATCTCAGAAGTTCCAGGAGAGTTTCTGGACATCTGATGGAGGAGCAAGAGATCTTGATCCTCAAGGCTTATTTCTCTGCCCTGATACCAGAATGTTTGAGAGGTCAAGCAAAAGCAAAGGGGCAGGAAAGCAAGCACGCAGTCCTCTGAGCGCTTACGGCAGAGCTGTCACGCGGAATGCCCAGTGATTTTGGAATCTTAAGGAAGGAAAAGTAAGGAGTCCCTCAGCCTCCTCCTCCCTTCTCTTAAGAGGCTAGATTCCAAAGTATGACTTTGTCATGAGAAACATGATGTTCAGATGAACTAACGAAGAGAAAGGACTGAGCTGTGTCTGGGATGTGCAAAGTGATCAGGGGTTAGACTCAGCCCTATCACTGCCACAGCCTGAGTTCGATCCCCAGCCAGGGAGCTACCCACATGGCGCAGCAGACCTCTCCAGGAGTGCCCTTGTCCATCCCAAGCAGGAGTGACCCGTCCTTCGCAGTGTCAGCAGCCGCCCGCAGCAGTGCTCTGCAAGCCCTCCCCTAACGCTTCGTTTCTCTCCTCGGCATTCCTTGGCCAGATCATCCCCCTTTCGTGTGAGTTCTTTGCTGTGACCCATCACACACTGATCTTCTATTCTGTTATCAGAGGGTCGCCTCCTTTCTTTATTTTCAACTTCTTTGAAGGCTGATGTCATGCAGTAGGCGAGCTTTGGTGGCCTGGTTTTGTGCTCACCTGGGTTGCAGTAGCCTCTTAACTGCTTTCTGGAAGTCTTAGGAGGGGAAATGGTCCTGTTGGTTGCTGTGCAATTGTCAAGTTGATGACTCCCTGGAGAAAAGAGGTCTGACACTTCCTGTTCCGTCATCTTGCTGTCTTCACTTTCTAGCTCCTCAAAATTTCCACGTTCCTGATTTCAGAATTTATGAACCCACACATTATTCAAGTTCATATGAAGAATTTGACACAGTGGTTCTTGCCTCTAAGTGCTTTCCCTCCACTACAGATAAGGAACATTCTCTCGCTTTGGTAGCTGGTGGTGTTGAGTTTCTGTATTTCTTCTTGGTCTACTCCAAACAAGTAACCACGTGGCTGTTAAGGATGAGGCTCCGTGGCTGAAGTGGACAGCGTACAGCATTTCAGGGACTGGCCAGGAAGGCTGGGGACCACCAGAGAGCAAAGGGCTGGCCAGGGCAGCAGCCTCTGGCACGGGGGTTCCCTGTGGGCAGTAACCAGGGGGGTACTGTTGCTGGTAAGGTTCACTCTGATCCTAACAGTTACCAAGGACTATTCTTGGAGACCCTCAGCCTCCAAGAACCCGGATAATGACATCTCCATCACTGCCCTCACAAACCAGTAACCCTTATTTAAAATGAAATGATATTTCTGATTTCTCATAACTCCCTAAGTGCTTAAAAAAAATCACATTCTTAATTATCCGCTCTACTGAATTCTACCTTGATTTCAAGTTGAATTATTCCCAATTTGCTCATTGCTGAGAGGAAGTGAGGACTAGAGGGTGGGGATCAGGAGACGGGGCTGAAAAAAAAAACCTATAAAAACCAGGCCAAGTTTAAACAGCTGAAGAGAACACTCCAAGTGGGGGAGACACAGGAGAGCACCGGGTCGTGTCTCAGACTCAGCACTCCATTAAGAATCTCGGCCCTCCCTAATCCTGTCGTTACTTAATGCTTCCCTCTAACGAGCTGATCTGTGGCCAATGTCGGCGCTAAGCCCGCTGTGTCCACAGCCACCCCGACACGTGCCTTCCATCGACGCCAATACACTACCGTGGATGGGTTCAAGGATTGTACAATCCCGATGAAGGGAAGGGCAGGCCTGTTGTGGCATAAGAGGTGCTTCGATCCCCTCCTGAGTTGTGTGCTGAGATTTGGAAGGTCAGTCAGGTGTCAGAGGGAGTGGAAGATATCAGGTAAATGCCAAGGCTGTGAATTAAGTTTTGGAAACAGAACAAGAGGTGTTGGGCTGAGGCTCCTCCTGTCCATTGCTCAACAGCCGTCGTGGTTGCTATCAGATTGATGTCCCAAGAGCTGCTGGAGGTTGCCCGCTGGGCTCAGCCCCAGTCCTTGAAGGAGCACACAGCTGTGAATTTCTTACAATAGGAATTAGTCTTGGTCAAACAAATGTTGGTAAGGATGTGGAGAAACCGGAGCCTCCCTAATACACTGTTGAGAGACAGTCGCTGTGGAAAAGTTTAGCAACTCCTCAAGAAGTTAAAATATAGAATTACCACAAGACCCTACACTTCTACTCCTCACTGATGCCCCAAAGGACTGAAAACAGGTGTGTAAACTTTGTACATGGATACTAACAGCAGCACCGCTCACATGAGCCAACAGGGGGAAATAATCCAAATGTCCATCAACTGATGTCCTAAGCAAAATGGGATACAACCACACAGTAGAATATTATGTACTCATGAAAAGGAATGATATACTGATACATGCCACACGCTGGGTAAACCCAGTAGCTTGCCTGTGCATGTCCTAGGCATCACTCTGAGTACATTCTAGATCCTCAGTAAACATACAGCTTGGTGTAATTGTGCCAAAATTCAACATAAAAGCCACCGATCCATTGCTACTTCATCCATTAAGGACAACTCTCCCCCATTCCTGTTCTGCTTCCTTTAGGAGATTCTAAGAAACTTTCCCCTACTTGTCCTCCCATCTCCCTCACCTAGATCAGGATGCTTCAAGCCTCTCGCATGGGCTGTCCTTCTAACGCTGAGTCCTAACTTTGGGAGCCACGTAAAACATTTCCCCTCTAGAAAATTCATGATGCATTTACTCATTCTTGATGATCTTTTATATTTATTTATTTATTTACTTATTTTTTGCTGTTATGCTGGAATTTTATTTATTTTTTTAAAAAAAGATTTTATTCATTTATTCATACAAGCACCGGGTGCAGTCAGAAGCGCATGAGGGAGAGGGAATTCACCAGAGCCAGAGAGGAGAACAGAACAGGCAGACCGACAGGCGTGGCAGGAGAGGTCAGTCACGCCATGTGGGACCCTCGCTGGCGGCCGGGGATCAAACCAGCGCTGCAGAGGCTGCGGGCAGCTTCACAGACCAGCGCTCAACCTCTGCGCCACCAGGGGAGGCCCGATCTTTTATATTTAAACATCAGTATGAACAACAAAGATCTGGCCCTTAACCTATTAACACTTCTGAGAAATGGGTGTTTAACTGTGTTTTTCCAAACCATACCCTCTCTACCCACCCTCCATCCACTTTAGAAGAACCTAGTAACATTCCATGGACCAGTTGTTGGGTTTCAAGTGCCAGCAAATCAGGCTAAACCAAAGTTTTGGGTGAAGGAAAAAATAACTGATCGTTTTATCTCATACTAGGAAGCTCTACTCCCTCCTGCCCCCCCACCCCGCCCCACCCACCGCCACCCAAGTCGCCTTAAAGAGCTGGGTGTGTGCACACTAACAGCTGTTCAGATGCATCCTTTTTAAAACACACTGTGGTTATGAGGAGGGTGGTCACAATACACGTTGATTCTGCAGCAGCTAGTTCGTGCTGTTGCCTCCCAGGCACCCAGAAATAACGACAATGGAAATGATAGAGTAAGAAGGGAAGGTGGGGGAGTGGGTGGGCGCAGACAAAGGGAGGTGGGGGCTGATGATCAGAAATACTGGCGTGGGGGCTCACCCATGGAGATTCGTAAGCTTCTTGCTCATGGGGTTAGAACTGGGGCAAAGCTAATGGCTCAGAGAAGGGGAGCACCTGTTGGAAACTGGGGGGAGGAGGCAGAGGAAGGAGTGGGGAACATAGTCAAGCAGGACCAGGAACATACTGTGATGCGTGGGGAGGAGGGGGCGTTGCAGAGGCTGCTGGGGAGGAGCGGAGCTCGTTCTCTCTGACACATCGTTGCTCTGCCATTTTGCTTGGAAGCAGAAACCACACACTCTCCACTCTTCAGGAGGAGGTGGGGAGATTCTGGAATGGACACATTTACCCAACTGGGCTGCTGGGCTGCCTTTGAGCCCCTGGAGAGAGATGGAGGTGGTGATAGGACAGAGGGCGAGGGCAGGAATGGAAGGAGAGAAGAAAGAAGGGGTGTCAGGGGGATTAGAAGGAGAGTGAGAAGAAAGACAGAGGGAGAAGGTTCTTCCAAGGAATATTTTGGAAAAGTCAAAACTTAGACGACATTGAAGGTCCCTTCCGACTGGAAGATGGAGTTGTATCAGGCAGACCTGTCCATCACCTTCCCATCAGGGCCCCCCTCCCTCTACCTCCCCAGCCACAAGGACACCCATCCCCCCATTAAGCTGGCACCTGCAGGTCAGTGACCGGGCCCTGTTCTCCACCATTCACTTCCAGGCTCCAGCTCTGAGGTAGGGCGGGGGCTCATCAAGCACCTCCCTGGGTGGGAAGGGCCAACTGGGATGACATCTCTCCTGGGATGACATCTAGATGCTAACTTTAGTGGCCCATTTTCCCCTGCAAAAATATGCAACACGCTACCTAAGGATGTTTGTAAACATTGGGAATGGTATCAACAGCTAAAGTCTACACATGCGTGGACCTGGAGCCTTTGAGAGCCAAAAGGAGGAGGCCAGAAACAGAAGCCAGCCATCCGATGAGCTTTGTTGTAAGCCACATTTTTACAAAATAGGGTCTCCGGCCCGTGCTACCTTCAAACGCCGCAAGGTTGCTCTCTCCCAAACACTGGCTGTGATGGCCATCGCAGACTTCCCGGCCCAAAGAAACTTCTCGAATTCTGTGTTTCCATTTTGACCCCCACCCATTCTCTCCACATTATAATTTGCTCCTGTCTACAACAAAAACATCCCCAAACAGCGGTTAAAGCAAAGGCAGCTCAGAACCCAACACAAATGGCGAGTGGCTTGTCATCCACGGGGAACTAGACCACAAGTTTGGAACATGGGCTGTTTGTCCGGAGGGCGGGCCCTGGGAACGCTCCCCAGGGTGGCCGGCGGCCGGCGGCTGCTCCCCTGTCATTGCCTGCACTGCCTGTAATTTTCCAGGGGGACGCCCACATCACACAACGCCAACATCCTTCTCGGAGCTTTTTATAACATACATGCGTTTTCGCTGAGCAAGCCCTCGCTTGTCCAAGCCTCAGTTAGTCTGTTGTATAACACACGTAGGTTGGTATTTTTATTGACTTCAGAAACACATCAAATGTCGTTCTAGGAGGGGCCTGGTGTTATTTCACAGAAACACTCATTGGTTGCAAGCCTTGGAAGGGACTTTCGTGGTCACGTCGTTTAACCTACTCATCCATCCAGTATGAAAATGAGATCAGGGGAGGTGAGAATCCCCTTTAAGTTTGCAAGATCATCCCAGAAGGAGGCATAATTAGAATCTGGGCTAGCTGACTTGTGAAGCAGAGCTCTTTTCACTTGGAGAGACCAAAGGACAAGATTTAATCTTTTAAAAGCATGCTCTATTTGCCAAGGTAAGAGGAAATGAGGAAAAGTTACTTAAAATACAGAAAGAAGCCAGAAGCCTGATGATAGCCAATTAGGTTAATACAGCCTCTCAATTAAACCTTCTACACAGAAGCCAAATTGTGAAATTTCAGTTCTTCTGCCCAAGAGCTGTGGGGTGATCCAAAGGTTAAGAAAAAGAGGACAAAAACAATCAACAGTCTGAGACTGTTGCAGCTTGGACAACCCACATCCAGGCAGAAAGGGCTGCCCACCAGCCTCCCACCTCCCTCTTCTCCAGCGGTCATGGCTACCTCGGGCACTGCCCACCCCAACTTCTCTGCTCTTTGTCCATAGGAACCATATCAGGATAGAATGGGGGCCCAGGATCGTAGCAGCTGTCCCCTCCTAAAGAGAGCTTTGGGATCGATGAGTGACTAGTTGCCAAGGACTGCAAGCTGAGGCTGAAGACACTACATTAAGCCCAGCATCATTATTATTAAACCTACAATTTAAAACCAATTATACTTTGCAGAAGACTGCAGCCTTCATTTAAACCACTCCTGGAGGAAAATAAAAAGCCCGTTACATAGAGTACAAGGCAAGCTACAGAAATGCTTATGCCACATGAAGCTGGGATTTGGGCACAGCTTAATAATAGTAACACCAGGGTTCCCTTTTGGATGGAAGCAGAACAATGGAAAGCAAATGCTACAGAATAAAAAGCAAGATGCAAACATCCTCCTCCAGACCAAAAAGGGGCTAGATCTCCCAGAGATTACAAGATCAATGTGCATGTTTCCTCAGGGTGGGGTAGGAAGGAGGCTATCATGTAAATCAGACCCCAAACTGGTAGCCAGGTCCTCCCAAAGGGTGCTGACTGAGAAATAATGGAATCACTTACTTCTAGAAATCTGAATTTCCATGCAGAAAGTCTGCATTTGTGCTTCTCTTGAAAAATCAGATTATTGAGGAACAACACAGCAATGACTGTTTAGAGACAAGGTTTGGTTGTCAACTCCAGATGACTGTTTGGACATATACTTTCTTGTTCACCCCAGTCTCCGCTACTCCCTATTGCTTTTTATCAGCAAACATATATCCAGTGTTCTTATCATCTTAGAAGGAGCTCAAAGAAAGTGAAATATTTCTTAGAATTCTTAATCAACAATTTTCTTATACATGTCCTACTTTATTTATTTCTGTTCACCATCTGACATATTTTAGACAATTGATTGTTTGATTCCTAACCCAAATCTCCTTTAAGAGACAAGTGTCCTGCAGCTGCTGCAAATATGTCATAAAGGAAGTCAATTTCAATTTAAATAATATTTATCAAGAGCCTACTGAATTCAAGAGACTGTCCTGGGTCTTGGGGGAGAGACCGAAAGATAGCCGAGGTCCATCCTGTCACAGGGGTGGGGTGGGGAGGCATTCCAGCTCAAAAGACTGAGTGAAACCCTAGACAAGAGGACATCACATTCAAGGCATAAACCACTGGGGTTCAGAGGAGGCAGAAACCACATGTGGCTGGGACGTCTGGAGAAGCTACATGTAAGGAACAGCATTAGGAATGGGCTTCAAGAAGGGGTGGTATTTTGACAAGTGGAGTAGTAAAGTAAGTGAGATCTGCTCAAGAAAGAAGAAGGTGAACATTTGCAAAGGCAGAGAAGCTCCAGCGAACAGGGAGAAATCTTCCCCCAAGGATGTATAAACTTGGAAAGAGGGTTGGGCTGTTGAACTTCTGGGTTCTGTTCCCACCTCCTCCCCCAGACCAACGCCTGCAAAGGCAGAGGCGGCATCTTTTAACTCCCTGATGACAACTGAGTGATGCAGGGGCCCACCCTCACAAAATCTCCTGCAACAAGAACACCCAAACCACCTCCCCAATGCTGATGCCATGGAGTGGGTGAAGGTACCATGTCAGCAACAGCAGCACAGGCCTCCCTATTTGATGCTGGACCCCTGGGTCCCAGACCCTGCCTAGCTTGCCCTGGGGTAAGGCATGGTGCCTGTCCTGAAAACACAGGCAAACATGTGGCTTTAGCATAAATCTTTCTACCTTGTCGCTAATGTACAAAGTCTTGGGATTCAGACCCGACTTTCCATCCTATCCAGTCCATCCTCAAAATCCATAGTCTCTCCCCCAAAAATGCATCCTGAGCCCAAAGTCTTCTCCTTGTCTACACTGATGTCATCTTAACCTTAGCGCCTCCCTCCACACGCCCTAGACCTCAGCAAGAGCTTCCTAGCTGGTCTCCCTGCTTCTGCCCTCACCCCCAGAGTCTATTCTCCACATTAGAAGAAAGGTCCATTTTATCATCTCACTCTTCTGCAAAGCCTAGCATCCCTTGGCATCCCACCGAATAGCATCCCAGCACACTTGGAATAAAACATGAAGTCCTCACAGTGGCTTTCAAAGTGCTGAATAACCTTACGCCTGACTGCTTCTCCCCCTCATCTGCCATCTCAGCCTCTTCACTCCAGTAGGTCATTCAGGTGCCTATTAAATACCATATGCCTATCAAATATGGGCAGCCTCAAGGTGCTAGGGATACAACAGAAACCCCTGTGCTTCTTGACCACAGCAAAATTGTTCCTGCCTCAAGCCCTTTGCACCTGCTATTCCTGCCACCCAAAACAACCTGTGCCTCAGATCCACATGGCTTCCCACCTCATGTTACTCACTCAGGCCTTCCCAAATACCCTATGTAGAATGGCACCCCTGATTACTCATCTGCTCGTCTCTCCCAGTGCATGTCATTAGCAGGCCTGACGTTATGTCATAAATGTATTTGTGCAGTTTGTTTTCTGTCTGTCATCCACTAGAATGTAAGCTCACGGGGTGAGGGCAGGGTCTTTGTTTTGCCTACTACAGTGTTCCCCACATCTAAATGAGGGTTTGGCATATCACAAGCTGCCTGCTAACCACTTCAAGAGTGATTGAAGTAAGTAGGGCCCAGCTCAGAGCTAGCAGAGCTAAGACAAGGAGGAAGCATGGGCAAGCTGCAGGGGGCTAAGGGGGAAGGGGGTGAGCTGGGCCCCTGAGGCTTCCTGTGATGAAGACAAAAGCTGACAGGAGCAGAGACTTTCCCAAGTGACCCAAAGTTCAGAAGTGGGATTTGGCAGAGCTGGGGCTAGCGAGGGCAAACTGGCCTAAAGGTAAGTTCCTGGGGACTCAGCAGAAGATGAAGTTGGACGGGAAGGGCAAGATCAACAGGGTTCCAGTTTCAGAAATTCTGATGCAGCAGGCCTGGGTAGAGCCTCGGAATCTGTATTTCCACCAGGTTTGGGAACCATTGTATGGTTAATCCCACTGTCCCAAAGATGAATGTCATGAGAGCAGGACACCAATTTTCCATCAGAACACATCTCTTCGCTCCTGCTGAGTGAGGGGTAGCTAAGTTGGGGGGAGGAGCAGTCTTAGGGTGGGAAAAGTTTGCAGGGGAATCCAGGGACATATAAGGAAGACACAGGGAATACAGGAAAGCACCAAGAAGCAGCAACTAGAATCACACTTTTGACTTCTGCACTCATATCAGTCAGATGAGAAGGAGACACAGGCCGACCCAAGATTGACTGCCAAGCTAATTCTCAGGGCTTCATTTTCTCATTTACTCACCTATCCTACTCATGGAAAACAAACAGACAGACAGACAGAAATCAGCATACTGGGTGCCAGTGATGGAAGCTAAGAAAGAGGCAACATCATCACTGCCACACAAGGCACGTTCACTGCTACCAGGAAGCAAAGAAGCAAGGAAACAGCCTCAAAACCCTACTTCACAAACTTGTTGAGAGTATGAATTCAGGGCCCCCCAAAAATGAAGTCAACAAAGTCACCTCCATCTGGCTTACTGGGTAGGGCTGCTCCTAATTGTCATAAGTGCTGACAAGGGACTGCTGCACCCCAAGATCAGAGGTATTCTAAGAGCTATTCCAAGCCTGGGAACCACACTTGTAGAGCCAGAGCGACCCAGACAAGAATAGTCCACTACCCCAGACACTTTAGGGTACACAAGCCCAGCCCCGCCTGAAATGCAATGCAATGATAACCTAACACTGTCTCTAAGTCTTTGGGTTTAAACTCCACCCTAACCAAACATGTGATCAGAACTGCTGGCGTGCAGCAAAAGGAAGAGATTTAAATTTCATCTCCTTTAATGCTCCCACCCACCCCCTGCCAGGAATTCCTACAGCCAGGGAACAGCCTACCCAGAAATATGGCGAGAAGACAGGAAGCAGAAAAGAAACCACACAGATTCTCTTGATGGGACCTCAGGGAAAACTGGAGGAGCCCCATTCAGTCTGGGCCTTATTTTGGTTTTAGTCAGAGCAGCTTCAGTTCCGAACACTGGGATCATATGTTATGGTTAGGGAGGGGCGGGGGGCCATTTCAAAAACAGTTTGATGGTCATCGACCTGGTCCATCCACCCAGTTTACAGATGAAGAATGGGTCTAGGAAGGGGTAAAGACATGGCCACGAACACAAGTCTTCTGATTCCAATACCCTCCTCTCATACTGACAACTAAACAAAACAACACAAAAGAAACACAAGGATATGATTTGTCTCACGAAATATCTTGACAGCTCCATCTGAGGAATGGGGTGAGCACTCCCACGTAGCCAGGCAGAGCAAGGCCAGCAAGCTTATCAGGAGTCCAGCCAACTCGACATTTCAAAAGTAATCTCTACTGTCAAGGGCCAGCCACCCGTTGCATCAGCTTCATTTGTGACTTCAGGCCACACAGCCTGAGTTCATTCATGATAATCTAAGGAACGAGGGGTGTGGTTCTTGGAAATAGGAGTCGATCCAGAGTTTTAAGAAAGAAAACAACATACCGGGGAGTCCCAGCTCTCTCATGCTCAGGAAGCAGCTCCTACAGCCATTCATTCACAGGCTGCAGGCCTCAGCGGGCGCTCCCTGCCCATGGCAGAGACAAACAGCGAAGGTGAGGTGCAGGCTCGTGGGGCTGGGTTTTTGGAAAACTAGCTCCCTGCGTCAGGTTGCACAGCCGTTCACACCAGTGGGGGCGGAAAGGCAGCCCTGGTGTTTGGAGAAACTGAACTAGATGGATTTGATGGTTTTGCCACCAGGGGGTACAGGGGCCAGTGTGGAATCAGAACTGTCACTCAGCCGTGGAGCCCAGAACACCTGGGCTGCTCTGCCACTAGCGTGTTGAGGACAAAAGGAGGCTGTGCTCAGGTGATTCATCACAAAGCTGGGGAACTGAAACATACACACCCCAACTGAAGGGTTCCCTGGAAATAGTGCAAAGCGTGGTAGAAAGGGAGATCTTGCCCAGTGGCCCCTGGAACTCAGGGGGAGGATGTACAGGAGGGAACACTTTTCCATTCGAGAGTTGCTTGTAATGAACAAAGTGTCACAGGTCCTCGTTTTCTCCTGGGGCCTTAGGTTAAAAGCACTGTCTTTCCCTCTCAAAAGAGTCCTAATTTGTTTTTTTTTTTTTTAAAGATTTATTTATTTATTCATACAAGCACTGGGTACAGTCAGAAGCGCGGGAGGGTGAGAGAATTCACCAGAGCCAGAGCGGGGAGCAGAACAGGCAGAGTGATGAAGTACACTGCTGAGGGGAGCAGCGGGCGGCAGGAGAGGTCTGCGCGCCATGTGGGACCCTCCCAGGGATCAAACCGGCGCCGCAGAGTCTGCAGGCAGCTTCGCAACCCAGAGCTCAACCGCTGCGCCACTTTTGGGGAGGCCCAAAAGTATCCTAATTTGATGAAAAAATCATATAGTCACCCTAGGCACAGGCCCCTTTCTAACATACTTTTCTAAAGATGACACTTCAAAACACTGTTTTTGAGGATGAAAGACTTGGATATAAGACAGAAAATCTTAAAATACGTAGAAGGAAAAACATGGGTCAAACACCCCATAACCTTGGTATCAGGCATGTCTTTGAGGACTGAACTCCAATGACAAGGGCAAAAATAAACAACTGGGACCACATCAAACTAAAAAGCTTCTACACAGTGAAAGAAATTATCATTAAAACAAAGTTACCCTAGGGGCCTCCCCTGGTGGCGCAGCGGTTGAGCGCTGGGTTGCGAGGTTGCCCGCAGCCTCTGCAGCACCAGTTCGATCCCTGGCCACTGGTGAGGGTCCCACCAAAAAACAAAAAACAAAAAACAAAAAAACAAAGTTACCCTACTGAATGGGAGAAATATTTGTACACCATACATCCACCCAGGGCTGATATCCAATATTTACAAGGAACTCATAACTCAACAAAAAGAAAATATATAATCCAATCAAAAACAGACTGTTCTCCAGAGGAGATATTCAGATGGTCAAGGGGCACATGAAAAAATTGCTCATCATCATATATCATCAGGGAAATGCAAATCAAAACCACAATGAGAAACCATCTCACACCTGTGAGAGTGGCCTATATTAAAAAGACCAGAAACAAAAAGTGTTGGTGAGGATGTGGGAAAAAGCAACTCTCGTACACTGCCAGTAGGTACGTACACTGGCTCAGCCCCTACAGGAGCGCAGTATGGAGGGTTCTCAAAACAGTAACAATATCTACAATATGATCCAGTAATTCCACTGCCAGGTGTCTACCTGAGGAACGCAAAAACACTAATTTGAAGGGATATATGCACTCTTATGTTTACTGCAGCACTATTTACGATAGCCAAGTTATGAGAACAAACTAAATGCCCCCAAACAGATGAGAGGCTCAAGAAGATGTCACACACACACACACACACACACACACACACACACACACACACACACACAGAGGAATACTACTCAGCTATAAAAAAGGATAGAAGTCTTGCAATTTGAGGTAACATGGATTATGCTAAGTAAATAAGTTGTAAGGCAAAATTGAAATATCAGATAATTTCACTCATGTGGAATAGAAAGAAATGAAATGGGGCCTCCCTGGTGGCGCAGCGGTTGAGCGCTGGGTTGCGAAGCTGCCCGCAGCCTGTGCAGCGCCGGTTCGATCCCCGGCTGCTCCCCGGCCACTGGAGGAGGGTCCCACATGGCGCGCAGACCTCTCCTGCCGCCCGCTGCTCCCCTCAGCAGTGTACTTCGGTCCTTCTGCCTGCTCTGCTCCCCGCTCTGGCTCTGGTGAATTCTCTCACCCTCCCGCGCTTCTGACTGTACCCAGTGCATGTATAAACAAAACAAACAAATAAAATAAATAAATAAATAAAACATGCCTCTATTAAAAAAAAAAAAAATGAAAAAAAAATGAAGAAAGAAATGAAATGAAAGAACAGAAAAAAAAACCTAAATCAAACAAACCCTAGAAATATGACTGTAGAACTGAGGCTAGGACTATGGGGGCTTTGGTGGTGGGTGTGATATAGTAACCCATCTAAAGAGGGGTGAAGCTATTCCCATAAATCACAGACAGTGTTGTAAACTAATGTTACCTCAATTTTAAAGATTCCCAAAAAATGAAAAAAAAAATTTCATTTTCTTCACGCAAAATCTCAGCTGGCACATCAATCCCTTTCCCACAACCAAGACAGAAGTCGTTAATGGACCACAGCTCCTTCCCGGTGTTCCTAGACAAAGCCATCGAACCTTCTCGTAACAACTCTCCAGACAGTTGGGAAAGTGAGTTGACTCAGAGTTGATACTGATTGCCCTCGTTGGTGTCTATCTCATCAGGAAGCTTCTCAAACAGACTTCAACTTCCTGAGGCCATAAGACAAAGCCATAAAAGCCTGGCCCTGACTGCACCTAGGCATTTGTCTTGGCCCAAGCCAATACTATTATATCTTTGGGGATTGGCAGTGAGTCCTGCCCAGGATGCCCGGAACCCAACCAACAGTATCTGACTACCAAGCAGATCAAGCCAGCTAGGGCCCCACAGCTGTATTTAGAGCCCTGTATTTGGCGGCTTCTCTAAGGACCCTCTATGCCGTGGCTTGCCCTAATGCTAGGCTCTCTGTTGGCTTTATAGATCAAGTTTCACTAGTTTTTGTATTTTCCTCCCAGATTTTTACAAGAGTAGAAGGTACAAGACAGACAAAATCTGAAATGTAACTTGCTTCCTAGAGCAGACCCTTGGGTTCTTGTAGCAGAACTAAAACTTACTTATGTGGGTTAGGGACACAATGAACACTGGAAATTTTTATTCTTATTAAGAGAGGACATGCAGACAGAGGTATGACTTGAACCAAGAAATGTAACATTACGAAAGAACTCCCTTCCTCCAAAGAGAGGGAGCTACAGACGCAGGCAGGGAGCCAGCTAATGGCACACTTTTCCAGGAACGGACAAGACTATTGAGCTCGGTCATGACAAGGGAAAAGCTGGTGTGCAAGCTAAAGGGCGAGTCAAGGGTTTTGGTAGCATGTTTGGTGAGAGCTGAAAAAGGTTTTCTGGTGAGGTGGTGCATGGAGGATGAAGACTTTAAGAACCTGCTTGAATTCACTTTCCCCCAGCAAATAGCTAATGAGCACTTACTGTATGCCAGGCACCATTCTAGATGATGGGAATAAAACAATGAACAAGGCTGGCAGAGATAAAAATATCTCTATCTCCCTCCTTCCATTCAGTTCTCTCTCCATCTCTCACACGCACACACACCCATTAATAGTGCTCCTCTGGATGGTCTTAATATCCTTTTTGATGCATCCATATTTTATGACTTTTATGCAATAAACATGAATTTATTAATATGGAAAATATTACTTCAAAATCAAATATTAAAAAGAAGGTACCGAGCACAAGTACTGGAGGGTGCAGGCTATGCAAGAACACTCAGCATCTATTTTTCTGTTCATTTGTATTAGGAGGTGGCGTGAGGGCAACAGAGATCCCTGGAGTTCTCACTCCCCTCTCTCTAGTCTCTCTAGGAACCTTGTGTAACAACCTTAGCCTGTCAGACCTAGGGGAACCTCAGCAGAGAGGGAGCAAGGAGCAGAGAGGACACACAGGAACACAGAGCTTCTTACTTTACGAGGGGGAGGATTCTTGGGCACTATTAAGTTTTTAGTAAGTTCGCTAAAAAAAAAACTCTGAAATAATTTGAATATATCCTTAGCCTTAATAATTATACATACAAAAAAGGATGAAGCAGAATACAGTGTTTTTACAATAAGATTCTTTCCTGCTTAAACTATAAAGGGGGAAAATCTTCAGAATTAGCATCAAGATAATATTGGAGAAGAGAATAAATGTCAAAAAGAGAAAAGATTATATGACTCATTCAAATGATATCAATATCAAAAAGCACTCTGGATGTAAGCTGTTTTCTCTCCCTTTTATTTTAGGGTTAATTAAGACCCTCTCCTGGACACCAGCTGTGACAGAAAGGGCTTTTTTTGCCTAATAAGGCCACAGCCGACATACTCCTTACCTTCCCTGTGAGGGGCCAGTAAACATGGGTGAGGCAAGTCCTGCCCTGTTTTTCAGAAACAAAGCTAACAACTCTGCCCAAATCTCAAGAACCTGATATAATTTTCAGCACGCAGTGTGATTTAGAAATAGAAACCACTACAGAGCAGGGCTAAGCCGACAACCCAGCCACAGCCCCCAAGAGGACCTCACTTTTCCATTCAATTGTGGCAAAGAAAAAATTCCACCTAGAAACTCTTTAGAGCACAGCCATCTCAGAAAGTTCCAGACAAACCCAGTTCCATGGACGTTGGAGGGCAGCCCTCCATAATACTGTTACCACATTAGTAAGAAGTTGCCTGTACTTAGGATTATAAATAGGCACAATTAAAGGGCGAAATGAGAAGACTGGGAGAGAAAAACTACACAGTTGCTATCACCTGAGCCAATTACCTGAGCCTAGATATATGGGTTTCATTCTTTTACCCACAGCCTCTCCAAATCCAGGGTCATTGGGTTAGCAAACTACACATCAGGTATGCCTGGTCTTTCACCTTCCCCCCGGGGTCTGCTTGCTCCAATTCTGCTGCCTCTCCAGCACCAATGTGTTAGCTGAGATTCTGACAGATAGTGGGTGTTCTAGGAGTGGCTGTTGGGATGAATGAATGGATGGCCAGATGGATGGATAAAGGGGCAGGTAATATCACAGTTATGAGAAATGTGTCCTCTAAGAACTTGGATGCCACTGGGACTGCCTTCAAAGTGCCATTCACCTTGCACTAGTTATAACTTCAGCTATTAAGTCCATGAGCGATTTATTATCTGCAATGGGCATCATGCAGGAGAGTGGAATAGAAAATATGACATTCTAGTTAGAGAAAAGAGGCAACGAGTGGTAGCATGTCATCAAGTATGAAAGCATGACATAGAGACTCAACATGAGAGGTCTCTGCAGGGAGTCGAGATCAGTGGCTGGCCTGGCCAAACTCACCCAGGGAAGACACACTAATGCTATTCATGTAATAGCCTCCAAAAGCAAGGACAGACTGGCTAATCTAAAAGGATATTTGCTTTTTCACCCCACTTTTTCATCCCACACTACTCTAGAAATTACTAGAGTTAGATAAATAAGGAACAGAAACAATATCATTGGATTCACATCTTCCAGCAGAAGTTGGTAAGTCAAATGGCTTCCAAGTCACAGCAGGTAACGAACTCACAAACCTGTCTTATATGCATTTTTTTTTCCACTAAGTCCCAGTCACAACTCTCTGAGAAGATACAGATGTTATATTACTTAACAGATGATGAAACAGAGGACCAAAAAGTTGAGACTAGAGTTTGGCCAGAGTTATACAACCAGCAAGCGGTAGAGCAGAGCCTGGGGGTAGAAGTTCTGCCTTCAAAGCCCCAGCCCTTCTTAGTCCCTGGCCCCTCTGCCATGGAGGGTGGGCGCATGCGCTTTCACAGTGGCTGCTGAGGCCTGGGCTCAAGCAAATTAGACCCAAGCCTGAATGCCAGGGTCCAGAGAAGCAAAAAACCCACACTTTAGAAGGCAAAATCTCTTGATCTTCAAACTGACAACAAATGCAATCTTTAAAAATAACTCTGCCAACCCAACAAAACCACCTGTAATGAGCCCACGTGCTCCCAACAGGTAACCTTAACCTTACACTTCGCCCAGGCCCATTTCACTTACGGAAGTTCACCTTTTAAAACAACGCTGTGAAGGAGTATTACCACTCCTGACGCACGATGAGGAGTCCGTCAGGGACTAGGGAGGATGAAGGACTATGCAGCAGTCCACCTGTTCTCAAGCAGAGGCCTAGACTCACGGGCTGGCCCTCGGTGAGCAAAGCCCGGATCCCTGGAGCTCACCCTGCAGCTTGCTGGAGACACTTACAGGTTATTTTGATTTATAGGTTATCCTCTCTTCCCTACGATTATGCGACCACCCAGAGGCAGGGTCATGGGTTGAGTACTGGTCAAGACCTTGCGTTTAATGAATATGTGTTTGAAGGAATGAAGCAGATGTTTTGCAGAGAGCAGTCAGTTTTCCTTTAGGGGACAGTTGTAGACAGCCTGAGGGTGGGCCTGGGGTGGGGAGCACCAGGAGGAGGAACAGGCACCTCGGAAGCAGAGGACAAGCATTGGTCCACTTCATGGTCTTGCTGAGAACTGGCACTGGCGGCTCCACCTGTGCTGTCCCAAGAGACTTGACAATGAAAGGCACTTGGAGTCCCTAGTGGCTTCCCCAAGGCTCTCAGCTACCAAGAGAGGGAAGTTTAGGTGAGACCTCTATGACTCGCATCTCAGTTTCTCTTCTATTTCACTGGGGCCAACCTCCTGTTTACCACCAAAGGTTAAAGCTCAGACTTGTCCTGCCCTGAAAGCACCCCCTGAAATTCACTATGGGGCCATGGGAGACTAGACTGCTAAGAAAATTATCAGGAAGAGGCTTTCTTTAAAAAAAATAATAGCAACTGGGCCTCCCTCATGGCGCAGGTGGTTGAGCACAGTGCTGTGAAGCTGTCCGCAGCCTTTGCAGTACCGGTTTGATCCCCACTGGCCTCGGAGCAACCCAGCAGGCCTCTCCTGACTCACCCGCTGCTCCGCTCAGCAGTGTATTTTGTCAGTCTGCCTGTTCTGTTCCCCACTCTGTCTCTGGTGAATCCTCTCACCCTCCCGCAAATCTGGCCTGTACCCCAGTTCTTGTATAAATAAATCTTTAAAAAAAAAAATAGCAACTGGGCCTCCCTGGTGGCACAAGGGGTTAAGACACAACCTATGAAGCTATCCGAGGCCACTGCAGCATGAGTTCGATCCCTGGCCAAGGAGATACCCACATGGTGCAACAGACCTCTCCTGTCTCACCCACTGCTCCCTTCAGCAGTGTATTTCAGTTGATCTGCCTGTTCTGTCCCCCACTGTCTCTGGTGAATTCTCTCACCCCCCACAACTCTGGCCTGTACCCTAGTTCTTGTATGCATAAATAAATCTTTTAAAAAAATAGTAACCATGAAGAAATAAATAAGGAAAATAAAGTCACCCACTATCTCACCAAAGACAACCTCAATTTTGGATTCTTTCTTCAGTCTTTTCCAAAGTGTGAGTGAGTGAGTGAGTGAGTGAGTACATACACATTTACATGTAATATTTGTACCTAATTGAGTTCACACTGTATATGCAGTTTTTTGTGCTTGCATTTCTGTATTTTCACTTATTGCATCTTAAACATTTTACCATATCATTATAATTCTTCAAAGGCTGACATTTTAATAAGGGCATGTTAATATACCAAATGGATCACCATAATTTATTTCACTAATTCTATTGCTGGGAATGTAGGTTATGGCCCATTTTTTTTTTTTGCTATCATAAACGATGTTCTGATGAATACAAAATTGTCTCTATTCCAATGAGTTCTTTAAAATGTATTTATAGAAAAGGAATTATGGGGTGGTGGGGCATGTACTCTCAGAGTCTTGATACATATACTTACTTGCTTCCTAAAAAGGTTGTAGCAATTTACATTAAAATTAGTTAACTGGACAAAAATGCTGCTCCTTAGTCTTCGTTAATATCAGGGGGAAAAAAACACTTTTTAGGGGCCTCCCTGGTGGTGCAAGGGGTTAAGACGCAACCTATGAAGCTGTCCACAGCCACTGCAGCACGAGTTTGGTCCCCGGCCAGGGAGCTACCCACATGATGCAGCAGACCTCTCCTGTCTCACCTGCTGCTCCCCTCAGCAGTGAATTTTGGTCATTCTGCCTGTTCTGCTCCCCACTCTGTCTCTGGTGAATCCTCTCACCCACCACAACTCTGGCCTATACCCCAGTTCTTGTATGTATAAATAAATGCTAAAAAAAAAAACAAAAAAAAAACCAAAAACACTTTTCAGGAGAGATGGGGCCCTCGTCCCTGCATATCGCTACACAATACTTCAGCAATAACTACAGCTGTGTTTTTCCCAATGAAGCTTTTATTTCATTGCACTTCATTTTTGACTAGCAAATGAACATGCCCCACTTGCTCAAAGAGGTAAAAATGCACTTTATTGTTTTTAAAAGGCCTCTGGTGAGAAGACTGTGGTGAAGTTCCATGAAACGGCTGATTCTATCCCAATCATATAAATCAAGATGAAC
The DNA here is from genome assembly GCF_014898055.3 of Talpa occidentalis. Classification (NCBI taxonomy): domain Eukaryota; kingdom Metazoa; phylum Chordata; class Mammalia; order Eulipotyphla; family Talpidae; genus Talpa; species Talpa occidentalis. The sequence continues at coordinate 124,298,697 of NW_023604972.1, forward strand.
AGGCCTGACGGAGAAGCATTCCATTTGAAATGGCAGGAGTGGTTTAAAGCAGTGTGGCCAAAATGCCCATTAGCTGTTTGTCAGGAATATTTTTAGAAAGTGCAGAATAAGACGCTGAGGGAGCCGGCACTCAGGGTCACCCTCTCCCCAGGAATCCACCGCAGCCTTCAGAAGTGGGCCTGGAATCAGCTGTGTTCCCTGTGTGGACAGGCCTGGCACATATCACCCCCAACTCCCCCAAACAGCATTCAAAGCACAGCCCAGCAAGGTCACACATTCCCCCAAACTTCCCTCCAGGGATGGTCACGTTTTTCACTTACTTCAGGTAAAGAATTTCTGTTCTCAGACTCTGCAGATGTAAGAAAGTTTGAGGTTAAAGCTGAGGACCCCATCTTTGGTAAGGTGGATGATGATTTCGCAGCGCTGTGAAGTGAAATGAGTCTGGGAAACATCCCATGAATTGGGGGACATAGCCCATGATCTGCTTATAGATTTCTCATCCTGCAGTCGCTCAACAATCCAAAAAAGTCACTTTCGTGTTCTTCAGGTCTGAGGTCTCCCACAGTGAATAAAGCCCGTGCTTAGTACAGAGATCAGGCAGCGCTGAGTGACCCTGAGCAAGTTTCTTAACCTCTCCGAATCTCAATTGCTTCATCAGAACATTGGGCCAAAAGCAATATCTGCCTCTTAGGGGTCTGGTGAGAACTAAAGCAAATAATCCCTATAAGCATCCAACAGACACCTGGCCTGTAAAACACTCTCAGTAAGTGTTAATTTTAATACCAGTGGCCCTGGTATCATTCCAAAGCAGGTTTACCTAGCTATAAATCACTGGCACATTCTACTTCTGAAAGCCACTGTTCACTAACCTCCCCATTACAGCAAAGGAAGGAAAAGAAATGAAACCTAAGAGTCACATCTGCATTATTTCTGTCACTCTGCGGAGCCACAAGGTGGAGGAGGAATTAACTATTGCCACAATGACAGTATTAAATGACGAGCTGCCAGACCTGTCCCCATTTAGCATCTATCAGAGTGTGAAGGGATGGACATCTGCATAATCTATGACAAATTTGTAAGCAAATGTAAAAGGTCATCATTACAAGGACAGCACCGAGACTTCTCTATCCTTCCTTTTTCAGTAGCAGGTAGGTTGTCCTGAAGTCCTGTGAAACAGTTGAGTCTCTCCACTCAGCAGATGGAGGCAGGCAGACCCCGGGGTGAGGTAGCACCTGGGGTTTAGTTTCATTATTCTACCTCTGACCAAACACGTCACTTGGCCTCGCTAATAAAAATAAGGCCATTGAAATAAGCCAGGAAGAAAAAGAAAAATATCGGATGGTCTCACTCATAGGAGGAATTTAGAAAACCTAAATAAGGGACCAGGAAAAAGAATAATTATAATAAAGTAAAAATCAAGATCAACAAGCAACTATAAATCAGAAACACACTATGGGGTGGGGGTGCGGGTGGGGCAGAAGGGAGTAGGATCAAAACAAGTGTGGTGGGACTGTATGGGAACTATAACCAAGATGAAAATGCATACATTGTGTAAAAATGAAAAATGATATAAAAATACATAAAATTTAAAAAATAAAAAAAAATAAGGCCATTGAACTAGGGATCTTCTTTGTAAAGTCTTTCCAATAAAATAAGAGTAAGTGGTTCTGTCCTCTTAAAGCAATTCTAAGATCTCAAATATCTTTTTCTTGTGGCTCTTTTAAAAGTTTCCTCTTTTGTATTCATGTCAGAATGAGCAAATGAGTCAGAGGGTTGAATATCAAGTTGAAAGAAGGTTACGTGGCTGCTGGCAGACAGACTTGTGGGATTCAGTGCAAAGAACATGAATCAAATTAGGTCAACAGACATTTATTGAACAACTACTCAGCCACACATTGTGACTACCTCCCAGGCCATGGAGTGTTGGGGAGATAAGCCCAAAGCTAGACGTCTGTAGGTCCTTGTAACGATAACCTTTCATATTCGCTTACAAATTTATCATGGATCATTCACCATTTTATTGAAGAATAGTTTCCACCCAATGAGTAGCTGAAAATCAATATACAAGATACAGTTAGAAGTGATTCTAATGGATCTTTTGCTCTATTTCTGCTCCCCAACCCCCCAGGTAAGAACACCTTAAAATTTATTCCTAAAATGGCCATCTTTGAATTCTCTTGTGTATTTTATAATTTGATGCTGCACCTCCCCCTGCAGTGACCTTTAGGGCTAATGGCTTTCGCCAAGGTCCCTAGGTCCAGCTGGGCAAGGAACCAGCACGCAGGGGAGTAGAACAAAGTTCCCTGAAGACATAGATAAGACAGAAGCTTATCAAAAGATTACGACCACCAGGTACGACCACCAGGAGCTAAAAAACCTTATCTCGTCTTTCTAGAACTACAAACTTTATCCCTTTATTGTCTTTCTAAACTTCCTTCTTTCTTCTATAAAGGTCATTCATTGTTAATTAAAAAATCATATGAAATCCTTAACACAAGGCTGACTCAAATGAAACGTTACTAAACTCTGTAATAATTAAAATATAGTTTAGGTGAAACAAAAAAATGCGATCATATAGTTTAAAAACAAAACTAATGGTCTATCTACTTAGGAATGAGGTAAATCACTCAGTGATAAGCTAAATCCATTCACTGTTCTGTGCTTTTGGAAACATATATATTCTGGCAACTAACTCAAATAAAATTGCACTCAGATTTACACTCTCTCTTGAAGTGTGTCTGTTTGTCATTTTGTTATAGGACAGGGAAGACCACCCTGTTACAATTTCTTCAGCCGAATCCCTGACCACCCTGCGCAGTCTCTCAACCCTGAGACGGCCTCATCGTTCACTGCTGTGCTGGTCCACGGCAATTTGAGATATTTTAAAGTATTCGTGGGTAATGACTGGAAGGTCATTACTGGGTCCTTCTTGGTTATCTCCAGCCGGCTGATAAGCTCCCGTCAACTTCTGTGTTCTCAACTGCTATTTTATAGATAGGAAAAGGCATCAAGAGCCAAATACCAGCAGAATGGGAGGAAGCAGTGATCCACTCACAAAATTAAGCAGCCTCCTGCCACGTCGCCCCAAACAGACACACTAGACAAAAAAAAAGTGTGTGAGTTTGCTCAGATGCAGAAGGTGGGGTTAATGAAAATAACCAAAGAAAACAAACTGGTAAAACACAAAAAATAACTCTTAGATTCTGTGAAAAATGTGATGGTTGCCAGCTGAGACAGGGGAGGAGAGGGGGGCAGGAGGGGAGGTGACGAGGTGTTGGCAGTGGGGCTTTGGTGGATGTGTGTGAAGCATGCGCACTTATGAAGGTGTGAGGCTGTGGTTGCAAAATCATACAGTTGTGTGAACAACCGGCAAATCAATAAAATGAGGGGTAGGGGAAACAAAGGAGGAAATAGAATAAGGACATATTGTTGTAGAGCAACCCCGATACAAAACGGGGTGCCTGACTGTGGGTCCTCACCCGCGCACTTAAAAGGACTTATCAATGCTCTACTGCAGGCACACACGAAAGGTTAATAAAAGGTTTATTTACAAGGGAAGGGGAAATGAGGAAATGTATAGCTCAGGGAGAAAAGTGGGAGACAAAGTTTTAAATGAGTCCTACCCGATCCGCCGATCAGGAATCCCAAAATGGCGCTCTCAGAGTTGGCCGCCAGCCAGGAGCGGTGAAACCAGGAGGCGAGCGATCGCGAGCCAGAGAGACCCCCAAGGCCCACGTGTTTGGTTTTTATATCCAACCTGGCTACCCAACTCCACCCTCAGGTCCCAGCCACCCTCCCTTGGTGGTGATGGGATTTGTCTTTCCCAATGTCTTGATGGCTTTAGCCTGGAGTGGGGGTGGGGTCCACAAAGCCTGTATGGAATTAACTCAGGACATCATTTCCCCCTAGCAATATCAGTGCCTTGGTTGCATCTTTGTGTCCCCTTCCAGGCACTGCTCACCCAAAGGTAATCTGCGCCCTGATTTCTGATAGACCCATTTTGCCTATTATTCGACTTTGAAGTGGCATCCTATGGAATGTACTCTCATGACTGTGCTTCTCTGTATGCAAATTATACTTCAGTAAAAAGTTGAACATAATATTTCTCCCACCACACCAACACTATAAACTGAATAACTTTCAAGGACTTTCTCAGCTTTTTCAGAAATGGCCTTTCTACAAACAAATCAATCTCTTAGATAGCAAATTTTTTCAACATCTGCAGCAAACCACAGGGGCCAAGGTCACAGGCAGTGGGGCCTTTGCGAAGGCCTTGCCATGTTCTTTAGCTTCCCCCCTCCTTCTCACAGTCTTCCAACCTGGGCTTAGACCTGTCACAGCAAGGAGGGTGGGAAAGTGGCCCCTTTATTCACCTTTGCATCTGGATGGCATAAGTGCACACACACACGCAAACTGGACATCATACAACAGGACCCAGAGTCTCAAACAATCACCTATTTCTTCTAAATCAAGCTAGCAATCGGCCTGGTTATCGGAATCGTCACCCACATATCCATCCCATTGTTCCTTTAATTAAGCTTCTTTCTCCTTTGAGAGCAGGAAAATATATCAGTGCAACCCAGAAAACCAAACCATCCTCAGATTTTCAATTGCTATGAAATGTAAATACTTTCATGCTCTGTTCTAGGACAAAGCTGGTTGGTGACTTTCTTATTTTGAGACTCTGAAAACAGTCCCTAGAGGTCTGGTGTGTCTGGGAGAACCCCTCACTATTTACCAGAGATTTCTGTCCCACTCTCCCCAACTTACACACACACACACACACACACACACACACACACACACGCACACACACACACACACACACGCATGCGGCCATAGATGACTTGGCTTCCCGGAGTTGATGTCTTCCTTGAATGAACTGTGCTCTTTATGATTGTGGGGTGAGCTCCCCTCTTTTGTGGCCCAGATGGATGGAGATTGTCTGGGCATCCAGATCCCATACCCCCATCCCCACAGTGATGCTGTAAGACTTGCAGAATGGGGGAGTGAAGTGTGCGCCAAGTGGCAATTCTATTCAAGTACTCTTGTCAAAACAGCTGCTCCAGAATGAGAGGGCAATAAGAAATCATCCCCAGTGTTAACTGATGAGGCAGAATTTCCATTCCTTAAGAGGCATGAAGAGTTTTCACTCCTCAATGCAATCTTGCTACAGAGTTAAGAAAAACCAAATAGCAGATATATACTAAGCACCAACTCTGCAGGACACTTAATATAGAGTTACAAGATTCACTTCTTGCCCCTTTGCAGTCTATAATCACATTGGATAGGGAAGCCACAGATATTAAAAAATAACTCCCAGGTGGAAAGACATTGCTCTTAAACTAGGGGATGGACAAGAACAGCTGGGTATGGACCTTGAAATCTTACCCTTTCAGGAGAGTGAAAAGGCAGTCCTTGAGAATGGAAGAATCTCAGTTTGAATACTGTCCCCACCCTGTACTGGTGGGTGATCTTGACCAGATACTAAACCTTTCCAAATCTCGCTTTTTCCATCTGTAAACAGGTGTCTAGTCATGTGTTTTGCAGGGGGGTTGTCCTCATCTAATGAGATATAAAGCTAATGACCACAGACATGCACCAAATAATAGCATACTATAAATACCACATGACAGAGATAGTCAATAATAACTCATAAAAATAGCTAGGAGTTGGAGGCTGGGATGCAAATGCACCATCTCCTTTAGCCCCCCCCCCTAAAAAAAAACACGGCTATTAGTCATTTTACAAATGAAATCTAATTTCATGCATCTTGCATTTGTTAGGGTAAACTAATCTTAGCAACCAAGCAGCATGCAAATCTCTGAATTTCCCTAGGCTAGGTAGACGCTGTCGAGAAGCATGGTAGTATGATCATCTTTGTCTCACCACCATCAGCTCCTGCCAAGAAGCCCCAAGAACAAGGGCCCGTCACCACCCTGTCAGGTAACTTGCATTAGAGCACATTTGTATCGTGTATTGGGCTTGAAGAAGACTCCTCCTCAGAATTCTTGAAGTCTGTCCCATCTATTGGATAATACTTTCCTTAGGACAATGGTTTGCAGAAAGGGGGAGGGATTTTGCCCTCCAGGGGATATTTGACATTGTTTGCTAACTTACTTGGTTGTCAGGGGTGGGTGTGTGTGTCTGTGTGTGTGTGTGCGTGTGTGTGTCTGTGTCCAGGTTACCAGCCTGCTAGGGCACAGTGATCACAGGATGCTGCGAAGCAGCCTACAAGGCCCAGTGCTGCCCTCGCCTCCTAGTGAACTACCCACCCCAAAGGTCAGCAGTACTGAGGCTGACAAAACCTGCCTCAGGGGCCAAGCAGGAAGCTCAGATTTCCTTTAACTAGAGCACAAGCCCAGAGGTAGTTTGGGTTTTTCTGGTTGATCTTATAGCAAGAGCCCAGCTTCATCTAGTGATCTAGTGCAGGCTTGCATATTTGCAGTGGGGGTTGGCATGGGGGAGAGGGATATCAGCCAACCAGACTCACAGAGACATCTGACCAAAATGAAGAAATGCAGCTCGAGTCAAGCCTATCGACCTCCAGCCAACACCGGTTCTTTGCTAGGAAAGCTCGCACTTAACTCTTTGCTATTTGAACAATGGCTGTCTTCACGGGCCACATCCATGCTCCGAACCGCAGCAGGGGTTATAGGGCAAAACTCATCCCCAGGCTCGGGCCCCGCCCTGTCCAACAGACCTGTGATTTCAAGGAGTCGACCTGACCCACTGACAGGTACAAGAACAGTGTCCAGTCAACCTTTTTGGTCTATGGTTCTCTTCTCCAAATAGGCCATCCTCCTTCTATGAGGCTACGCATCTGGGCAAAATCCTACTACTACACACCTGCAGTCGGCAACAAGCATGCAGACAACACCCTGGTGGCCCTGGGAGGCAGCCTACATCAGGAGCTCTGCTCATGCCTCACTGGGTTGATCTGATAGTAAGCACAGCGAGGAAAGGAAAGCTTAGGAAGAGGGAGTCCCCCAAAGTCACACAATGAGGGGAGGGCACCTCTCCAAAGCTAAGTCTTTGCCTCTAAATTCAGAGTTCTACCCCATCCCACACTTGCAGGGAAGGCCCATGGATGCCTGTTTTGTCTACTCTTCGGACCACAGGGAGACCAGTGAGATGGACTGGTCTTAGTAAGACCAGGGAGGATGAAATGTAGATCTTCTGCACGTGGCTGCCACAGCAGAGCACAGGGTAGGAGAAGAACCGCCCACCCACTCTGCCATGTCTGCTTCAGGCAGGAGGGGCGGCTATGAGAAGTTTGAGGATGACGGTAACCTCCCAGGAGTAAAGAAAGCACCCTCCAGGGGGAGCAGGAAGAGGCTGGCACAGGACTTGTGGGGTCCAAATGTCTCCATTCTTCCATGACAGGTTGATTGAGCACTCTGGGCCCGATGCTGTGGATACAGAGTGAACGAGGCAAAGATCCCCACATCCTCAGAACTTAGCTTCTAGGAGGAGAGACAGATGATAAGTAAAACCAAAATATATAGCTTATTAGTGTGAGAAAAGATAAACAGGAAGTTGCAATAAGCAAATGCCAAATTGGAGGAATAAAATAAGGCACTGCCGTGTGGGTTACAGCATTATTCACAAGAGCCGTAAGTTGGAAACCACTTAAGTGCCCATTGATGGGTAAGGAAGATGTGATACATATACACAGGGGAATATTACTCAGTTATAAAAAAGATGAAATCTGCCTTTTGCAACAACATGGGTGGACTAGAGGGTATGATGCTTAATGAAACAAGTCAGATGGAGAAAGCCAAACACCATAGGATTTTTACTCATATGTAGTAGGCAAAGAAGGAAAATAAAGGAATCAACAAAACAAAGCAAAGCAAACTTTTAAACTACAAGAACAAAATAGTGACTACCAGAAGGGAAGAGGAAGAGGGGTGGAGACATTGGGTAAAGGAGTCAATTGCATAGTGACGAGACCTAAGATAGGAAAAGTGAAGAAAAAATTGCAAAGCAGGTATAATTTGATTGCACATGAGATTTATAAAAAAACAAAATATAAATATATATGTTAGTTATCAAGCATCTGTACTTCCTACTTTATTCTTTTCCCATTTCTTTCAAAATAACATTTTTTTAAAGATTTATTTATTTATTTATACAAGCACTGGGTACAGTCAGAAGTGAGGGAGGGTGAGAGAATTCACCAGAGCCAGAGGGGAGAGCAGAGCAGGCAGACTGACAAAATACACTGCTGAGGGGAGCAGCGGGCAGGCAGGAGAGGTCTGTGCGCCATGTGGGACCCTTGCCCGGCGGCCAGGAATCGAACCAGTGCTGCAGAGGCTGCGGGCAGCTTTGCAAACCAGCGCTCAACCGCTGCACCACCTAGGAGGCCCTCAAAATAACATTTTTTAAGAAAAAAGAGTTTCTTGTTGGGAGTCAGGTTTTCTATTTCCAAAAAGTCCCCTCTGAAAATCATATTCTGTACTGGAAGTCCCAACCTATTAGGACATCTGAAGGGAGCAGGGTTGGGAGGAAAAAAGGACAGAAGCCCAGCAGATTATGCCACAAGAGACATCCTGAGCACTTTCCTGCCGGCATGTACACAAGTCTGCCATTAATGTATTCAGATTTCAATCACCTTCTCTCCTTGTTTCATCAGTTCCATTTTTTAAAATCCGGCATACTGACTGTGGAGGCATGTTTAACATCAGAGAGTGAGGGTCCTTGTTCTTATTTAGCTCCAAGTTGCACCCTTTTTGCTTCATCCATCAAGATAAGCTCAGTCACCAATCACTTCCTCCAAAAAGCCTACCTTGACAACCTCAGACTATTAACAACTCCTTTTCTGGTCTCCCCATGTCATAAACATGTCTTGATTACAGCACATATCCCACTCATGTTTAAATACACACTCATTTCCTCCATTAGACCAGTTCAGAATAAAAAACTGCCATTTGGGGGGCCTACCCAATGCCTTTTGACACCCTCCCTGTGTTTGCAGAATTTCCCATTGCATGATTCCACATATCTTTAAGGTAGAAGGAGGAATTTTGCCTTCCCAGCTTTCCTTGCCAGCAAGGGGGCAGGCATGTGACCACCAAGGGGGCAGGCGTGTGACCAGGTTCGACCAATCAAACATAAAGTAAATGAAGCATTGGGGTCCATCTGGGCGATGGCAAATATAGACATTCAACTTTCAGAGACATCAGTAACAGAAAATTGAAAGTGCATTGCATAAATTGGCTGCTTAGCTTCCTAGCTAAGTTCTGCCTGTACTGAGACATCTTTAATAAATTCCTTCTCTGCATTAACTAACCAGAATGAATTCTGTGGTTTGCAACTAAAATTTACAACTGATAACTGAGATCTTCCAGGCAGGCATAGACTCTCATTCATTTCTCTATCACAGTACTGTCTAGCCAGGTGTTGTGCCAACCCCCATTTTCCTACCAGAACACTGATTTAAGCAGTATTGAAGATGTTCAATCAATTATGTTGAATAAATGAAAAAGAAAATGGGTGGAGAAGCCAGACTGTAAATGATAAGCCTCTCAAATCCCCTTTCTTTCAGTGATCTTTAAACAAGGGTTATTTGTTCTATCCGTCTTCTGACTAATTAGAGCACACAGGAACATTGCTTTTAGTAGAGAGTTCTCAAAATTAGGTTCTTCTGAGCTACTGGTGATATCTCCACTGCTGAGACTGAAAATAGTGAGTTTTCCAAAATACATAGGGAAAATTTATTTAATACAAGGAATTGCGGCCATTTCAAATGTTTACTCAAAATGTTTTTAAAATGCTGGCACCGGCTACTGTTTTGTCAGCAAGTGCAGTGGATGAAAAAATAATGAGGAAGTAAGCAAATATTATAACAAAAACTCAAAACTGCAAATCTGCTTAGTTCAACAATTTCCCACTCTCTGCGTCCATTTTGGTCACTGGGATTTTAGAATGCACTCTTAACACAACATCCTACTTCTACGAGCAAAATCCATCTTAGTTCATATCCCGGAATCTACCAATCCAGCATTTTATTGAATAGACACCACTGACCTACCAATTCTTGGCCCTCTGAATATTTTTGAGAATTGCAGCTCCCGATCCCTGCCCTTGTGCTATCTTTCTGTTAGGAACTGACTTGTCTCCTTCTAAAATTCACATGCTGAAGACCTAGGCCCCAACACTTAGAATATGACTGTATTTGGGAGACAGGCCCTTTAAAGAGGCGATGTTACAATGAGGACCTCAGGCAGGTCCTAAACCAATGCACATGGTGTCCTTATAGAAGAGGACATTTGGGCATGCAAAGACACCCCAGGGCACGTGTGCACAGGGGAAAGGCCTCGTGAAGAACAGAGATAGGATATTATCGGCGAGTCAGGGAGAGAGGACTCTGGAGAAAGCAAACCTGCTGACAGAATGATCTTGAAATAGTAGCCTCCAGAATTGTGAGAACCTGAATTTCTGTTGTTTAAGTCTCCCAGTCTCTGGCCTCTCGTATGGGAGCTCTAACACATAAACACTCCTTCCTTTTGGGCCTCCAGTCACAGCTAGCGACACATACAGTGGAAGCTGAACTGGAGTGTCTGGTGCTGGACCTTTTCCCCAGGCCCTTCTTCTGCCTCAGTCAAGGTTACTGCACCCCAGGCTGGTAGGTGGAGGAATGAATGATGGCTGTGCTCGGGCACACATACAGACGCCTTCTGCAAACCAACAGACCCCACTCACCATCCCCGTTCAGATGTCAGCACGCCCTTGTCCCGTGCTCTTGGGAGGCACAAATGCCATCAGGAGGAGTGACCTTTAAATCCCACTCATGTGACTGAGTTTACAGAGGAGATGACAGCACAGTCACCCTCCACACCAAGCCTTATGGAGGCCCTGAGGGGAATCAGGAGAGGAAGAGGCACACAAAGAGGAGGTGGGAGGTACCCTAGACAAACTGTACCTCAACATTGTCTCTGGCCTAGGCAGGCTCTGGACCTCTGCCAGAAATGGCTGTTTCTAGGGAGGAGAGAACTGAAAAGGACTCTGAAAAGGACTCTGGGTGGTAGAGCCCCTGGTGGGTGGAGGGGCTGGCAGGCATGTTCCTGCGTGTTCCTCTCCAGATGCCCACCAGAGGCTGGTGCACAGCTGCTCTGCATTAGCACTCAGGGTTCTGCTGTGCAACAGAGGAGAACCAGGAATAGGGGGGCATCCCCCATCTCCACTCTAGCCAGGGCTTTTTTTAGGAGGGGTGTGTGGGAAAGTTGGGAGGCAGTGGTTTTCTTTCAGCACAGCTGCATGCATCTCTCTGCAGTCAGTCGAGATGGAGAGAAAGGGTCAACCTGGCCATCTCTTTAAAAGGCAGAATGAACAATACATGATGGTGGTGGGGCAAGGGGTGGGGAATGGGGAGGAACTAGGCTGTTCAAGTTCTGGCTTAAATGGTTTGGTAGACCATGAGGTCATTCTCTAGTTACAGGGACTGGGGCATAGCCTTGGGGATGATTGTAGCTTTCATTAGGGTCTATTATCCTGGTTATAATGAATGCATCTACATGTCTCCTTCTCCAACTAGAAAGTATACTCCTTGTGGGCAGAGGCAGTGTGTCAGGCGTGTCCATACACCCCAGCGCAGAGCTTCGTTGAGCACTTAACATGACTCACTGCCACACTAATTCTAGAATTGCAAAGGCCAGACACACAGCCGATGCTCAATATATGTTTATTGGCTCTTGGGAAAGTAGTTTAAAGGATGTTATAGTATTATATAGGATGTCATTTATATTACTATAAAGGATGTTCTATTTTAAAGGATGTTATATTAACAATATTTTCTTGGTTTTCTGTATTCTTGATGCTCTGGCCTCTAGGGTTGACTTGGGAGTGATTTTTCCCTCCAGGACTAGCTGATTCCTAACCATCTAAATCACTTGCCTGTTGAGCTCCTTTCATAGACACGCCAACTAATCCAGAGCCCATGCCACCAAAGTCCATCTTCTCTCAAGCTCTCATATCGAGTACCCGCATCTCAGGGCCTGCTGAAATGATCCAAACTAGCCAATCCCTCCTTTCCACAAAATCTGCAATAAAGGCTTTTACCCATATTTTCCCTTCATTCTCCTGCCTCCCAACCTGGCATTCCCCGAGAATCTGCATGACGTGGCTTCTGTTTCTAGGAGTCTGTGCTTATAAACGGTCGTGACAGTCATTTCTGTGTCTGCATGTCTTACCACACATGATTAAAAGAAAGACTGGTACATTTTAAAACAGATGGTTAAATATGAATAAGCATTGGTCACTGTAAATTAACAACTGATTCCTTCCAAACAGTACAAAGTACATCTTCTTCAAAAGAGAGAAGTGTTAGTTCAAATTATCATCATGTTAAAACTGAATGGAAGGGAGAGAGGAAGTTAATTTGGGGAGAAGATGAGCCAAATTCATATGCTGGTGGGCCCCAATCTAATGTGAGGACATGGTTTTGGGACAAGAATGAAAAACAAAATAAAATAAAATAAAATAAAATAAAATAAGCAGAAGAATGGTGTTCATCAGAGGCTGAGAGAACACAGGGAAACCCAGTTAACACCTGTTGCTTCAAAATCCAGACTTTCCATTTCAGAAATGACTTTATTAAAGTCAGCAAACCAAGAATACAAGGAGATGAAGGAAGTATCCCTTGTATGGTTTGTTCCTTAAAGGTGCATCTCCAATTTATCCACACCAACCAATCCAGAATAAATCCCATTTATTCAGAAAGATGAAATGAGGTTATGGATACAAGAGCACCAGGCACAAAATGCATTTGGATTCATGGGCTAAGTGGCTTAGTGGTTACTTTTCTATTAAGCAACATATAAATGACTAATTATCAAAATCAATAAAATGACAATCATGCAACAATATGGCTGCCTATAATTTCACCTTCCTTCGATGTCTCTGATGATTCTTTATACACTTTAAGATCTTACCCAGCTTCTGGGATAATATGAACAGCATTAATTGCCTCTGTATCATAATGATCATAAAATACATCCTGATTACATTTGGTGTCTGGATGCACATACCGTGCCTCCATCGGGATGCCTGGGGACCACAGAACCATTAAATCAGGAAAATGTGTGACTTACCTGTGGGGTCTCTGAAGAGCTCTGACCCTTCCCAGGTATGTCAGCCATGCGTGTGTTTATCTCCAAGGAAGAAGAAATCGAATCTTGAAGTAATGCTCTATATAAAATCGCTCCCCGAGACCTGGAAGGAACACACAGGAAACAGGTGTCTGAGAGTCTGATCCCAAATTGGATATTGACTTTCCCCTCTTCATCCTACCCAACCAGGTCCCAGAGAATACGAAATATGTTAGAAATAAAGTAATCCAAAGTCTGATGTCTGTTTCTTCACATTTGTCTCCAGAGCTTTTACATACCCACACAGATGAACCCAAACACGGCAACACACAACTCAAAAGGAATTCTATCAAATCCACCTGCTTGGTTTTGAGCTCGGGACATGCGAGCGCAGATACACATGAGCAGTGACCGTCAGAGGCAAGAAGGAGCAAAATCTTTCCTTGGGTGGAGTGAGGTAGAAAACATTCCCACAAATCCTCCAAAAGCTGCTCCTGCCTCCTCAATTACAAAGTCTCCCTCCCTGGGATGTGAACACCCACCATAGGGGAACAATGATTGAAGCATTTTCAGACTGATAACTTGAACAGGCAACAACAAGGACCACAGGCGACTGGACACTGGAGGCAGCCACGGACACATCACAACGTCACCCAGTCCCCTGAACCAGAAGCACTGGTTTGAGCAGCAAACAACAGCTCAGCTTTGGCGTTGGCCAGCCATCCATGTTTCTGATCCAGGCAAACTCTCCTCCTGGCAAAACCCACTGAGCCGAGCCTGCAGGTATGAACCCATTTCCATCAATGCCTGTTCTTAGGGCAATATATTCAATATATTCAAATCACCTTCTGGTGCTTGTTGAATCACAACATTAGGAGAAACACCAACTAAGTAAGAACTGGGAAGAAGGATACCAAGGCATCTAAAAACCAGACCTTGACTTCAACTATCCAATAGCCTCATTTGGAATAATCAGTATGCAGATGAAAAGATAATTAACAATGCATGGCAGTATCTAATAGTGGAAACTCACTCAGCCTAAGTTTATAGAAATTTACAAACTAGGGCATTACGGCAAAACTTGGAGGAAGCAGGCCTTGAAGACCAGACAGGTTGCAGGCAATCACTGAGAAGGAAATGAAGCCTGCAAATGGGGACATACAGGAAAGTGCATAGACAGTTTAGCTATCAGTCAGTATGCCCATCTCCTGGCAAGAGCATGGTATGGTCGGACGCAGGTAGAATATGTTTAAATGGCACCTCTTCTATTCCACACCCAAGAGAGACATGACCAATACAGATAACACTGAGCCTTGATGTGGCCTCAGAACCCTTCTCAACACTAGCGGCCCTCAATATTAATAGCTCCAGGGAGCCACTAACAGAGTTAACACTCATGATGAAAATCATTTTGCTCCCCTTTAGAGAGAGTGGGGTAAGCCTAGACCGGATGAAGAATTCTAGGGCTGGATGTGTCCTCATCACTGAGTCAGGATGGATATTAGGAGCAAGGAGGGCTCATGTTGGTTTATTCTCACTCCTAGGGCCAGAAGGAGATCGGATCCCGAAGGAGAGTCAGGCTGCCAGTCTTGCAACCACAAAGGCCCTCTGGGCATCATTACCCTGATGTGACTCCAGGCCCAGATCCTTCCAAATTCTGCTCAAAGGGCCTGTGGCAGCTTACCCCCAAGAATGGCTACCTCTAATTCCTTCTCTTCCTACACCCCTCTGCCACTTCTCTATGAGATGTCAAGTCTATTCCTCCATACCTTAGAATCGAAGCCATTCCGTGGCTGCCCAATCAGTGGAATCTGCAGAAGTGACACTATGCCAGTTCTGGTCCTGGCCTGTAAGAGGGTTAGCAGTTTCTATTTCTTCTTTCTTGGGGGCCCTGAGCCACCATGTAAGAAACCTGGTGACTATGCTAAAGACACGACAGGGAACATACTGCCGGGGAGCAGGAGGGAGAGGGGCCAGAGGGACGGAGGGAGGCGAACAGGAGACTGAGGTGATGGAGCACGGGTGCCTTGGGGAGAGAAATTCTATGGGGACTACACCTGAGGGGGTGGGGGGAAGCAAATATTGTTTAAAAAAATTAAAATTTTTTAAAAAGACACGACAGGGAGAGACTGGATGGAGAGGGAGATCCCTGGAGAAAGAGAGAGGCTCGCTTGTGCCGGCTCCCCGGCTGAACCCAGACTTCCAGCTCTTCTCTGCCAACATCTCTGACCCCAGATCAAAGCCTTTCTGGACCCTCTGGACCAGCTCAGACACAAGCTGAGGGAGTCCAGTCAATGCCAGGGAGGGCAGAGAACTGCCCAGGTAAATTCTACCCAAATTCCTGGTCCAAAGAATTATAAGTAATAAAATGATTGTTGTCTTAAGCCACTAAGCTGGGAGTCAACTTCGCTGTGGCAAGAGATAACTGGGGTTATTTGTGCGCCGGCCCCTCTCCACAGGCAACAGCAGGTTTTGTCAGCGTCACACTGATCCCTGCAAGTCCCCCGGGCTTACCGTGTCCACAAGCCAGGGACCTGCATTCTGGAGCAAGCCGCCACACTTGCAATCACCCACATCCTTGGCCTCAGCTCACCCAAGTTAAGCACGGATTTCAAGACTTGGTTTCCATGTTTCTAGTCATTTTTCTTAAGGTCTACAAAAGGCAAACCTCTCTTCTCAGGCTGGTGCCTTTAAGGGGATAGTCTGTACTTGAGCTGTGGAACATGTGTTGGTTCAGATCCGTCCAGAAAAGCCTGTGACTTGGTTCTGAATTGTCCTCACCAGTTCCAGCCACATGGTCATCTCGAATCATGGATGTGGCTTCTCTGACCAAGCTCTGTGTGGCCTGAAAGCTCACCAGGTCTGTAGGGTAAGTGAAGATTGCTCAGGCTTTTGCACCATTGGCCTCTATCGCTATCACTTGTGGCCTTGAATACAGGAGGAGCTTGGGCATGTGGGCTTGGGGTACGCATGCCTGATGGCAGACACCTGGAGTATGGTGTGGGACTGCATAAGTGGGCACACCTGAGCTGAGAGACTGAGGCTATAAGGGCAGCGTTACAGAGGCTGGTGTGCAGCAGAGGACAGAGAGCATAAAGATTCGCAGGGGGCCCAAGTTGTTGTTTCCCTGCTGGCTTGTTTTCCCTGAATTCTATTAATATAACCTGTGGAGATGATGCCAAGGGCTCCAAGTTTCTCTTTTAAACTGCCTGAACTGACGGTGAACCTACCCAGCCTGGGGTGGCTGCAGAACAGGGTCCAACCAGCTCACTTGGCAGATGAGGCTATGGAAGCTTATAGATGAGACCTGGCTCGTTCAAGGTCAAAGAGGAATTTGGTGCAGTCTGCAGAGACCACCAGAGCCCTGAGTCACAGTCCAGGAGTGACTCACCACCTCCCTGTCCTGATAGCATGGAGGAAGAGCTGGCGGCCCCCAGAGAAATGCTTCCTCTGCCTGCCGTCCAGATTAAGAACAGCTTTTGCTGCACACTTTAAGCCAGCTTGATTTAAAGCACATGGGGATGGTCAAATACAGACTTGCTTCCATGTTGGGGTCTTTCTCTAAGAGCTCAAAGAGAATCGTACCATAAGAGTGTGTGTGCATGCGTGTGTGCACACACACATACACACAAACACACATACACACACAGTGTCTGCGGCACATTTTCTGCTTTAGTGTGTGCAAGTGTAGCCTTCTGGCCTTTAATTAGGTTGGATTGCATCTTCTGCTACACAGCCACAGGGTTAACCTAACTCATTCCTGTTTTAGCAAAAAGGGCAGTCCAGATCCCTCTGCCGATATCCATCTGCAGACCCACATCCTGCATGAATCTTGGCACCTGCAAATGCGTTAGCTGCTCTGACCCCAGCTGGAGTAGCGACGGCTTGGCAGCAGCCCAGAGAGACTCCACAGATCAGAAGAGCTCCTCAAACAACAGTCATTTTCACAAGGCATCGCTGGAAATTGTCACAACATGTACTTCTGATAACCACCACCAACATCCTACATGTCAGACGCCCTCCTAGGTGCTTCGCAAGTGGATTACCTCCTTTAATCCCCAAAACAACCGGAGGAGTGAGGTTCTCATCCATCTGCTCTTCATAGATGAGACACTGGAGCTTCAAGAAGCTTAGAAACAAGCTCACGGTGGCCAGCAAGAAAGCTGCAGAACTGAAATTGGACAGCAGTCCAGCTGGCTCCAAACCCACGCCTGAACCACAGTCGGCATTGACTTATGTAAAACGTAGCTCCATGTGGCTCTTTCAGGTAACAGACCCAAACCATCACCGTGTGAGCCTCAAAGTGATGCTGTGATCAAACAGATACAGTGCGGCCACCCAAGGGGGAAGCGCCAGGTTCACGTCCTTCACGTGCATTTCCAAGCAACATGGAGAAATTTCAGACAGTAGCCAGGCTTCCTAAAATCTCCCTTTCACCTCAGTCACTTCCTTCACATGCTCTTATCCTTCTCTTCGACACTTGCCTCAAATCTCCTCCCCCAGATAGAAACAGAGCTCTGGAGAGCAGCTGTTTCCTTGTGCACACTCTCCAAAAGTGGCTCCTTTTCAACCAGTTTTGAAGGAAATATATTGATGTGACTTTCTTTGGGCTTTTGCAAAAAATAAAGGAGGAAGGTTGGTGGGAAACAGAGGCCACAGAGGCCTGGAGGGGATGCTCTGTCCAAATGTGCATTTCCCCACCCCCGCGGGCATTCCCCTGAAGAGAAGCCCTGAACTCTCGAAGACCTAAAAGAATCATTCAGGCAAGACAGTAGCCTCCTAAAGGGTGGGGAAGGTCAAGGAACCAAGTTCATCTCCTCCAGGGTAGCGTGGACGAGTGGGGAAAGGCTGGAAACACATCATACTTGGCTTATTTATCTTATTTATTGATTGACTTATTTTCCAAACACACATACAGAGTCTGCAGTGAGAATCCTGCAGAAGAATATAAGCCCGCGGTAACTCGTCATCGGTGGTTGACACTGGCTTCCTTAACGGGGAAGGCAAAAACATGTAGAGGAGGAACTGTCATTCATAGAAAGGCAGAACAAGCTCAGAAATGGTATTTAATTGAAAGACGTATTTTTTCCAATCTCCAAATACTTTCCTAAAATCAAAAGCTTCAGTGAAAATTTTTCTAAGTTTTAATGCTGCCTAGAAGCTGATGATTTAGATGATGACAATGAATTAATAGTCATCCCTACAGCTTCTTGGAGAACAGCCTGAAATCCCTGTTATGTTATTATCATAATCCTTTAAAAATAATTGGTGAAAATGACCAAGCTCATGAGCCAAGTTTAGAAAATGAAGGTTAATATCTTGTAAAAGAAGCCATGAGGTTTGGCCTGAACGGCAGATAACCCCCGTGACCTTGGTGGGATGCTGGGGTGAAAGCTGAGACTCAGATTCACGATTCAGGGTGGGTGACTCTTCTGGGGGAGTCAATTCTAGGGAAGTGACTTTTGTACACATTCTGTCGGGCTGTACAACTTTACCGATAATGATGTTCAGAGACAGTATTTCCTACAACAAAACAGAAGCTTCAATTTCACTGTAAAAATAGCTTTAGGGGTTACAGAAGTCAGTGGAGAAAGAAAATGCATTATCCAAGCCCAGAGACAGCCAAAGGAAAACAGAAGCCGGGTTCCTGCCACGTGTCCCCTCCCCTCCATGCCAGTGCCCTGGGGGCTGTTTACATTTGGGACCAGATGCTGTAAGTGAGGGGTTCACAGTGACCACCACAGTCCCCCAACCATTTACCCCATGATGAGCAATTTTAATATATAATTGTGGGTGAGTTATATCTGGGCTCAGAGGGGCCATGGGTGGAGGGGGCCAGGACTTAGATAATAGGTTGAAAAAGATACAGTAAAAACTGCCAGACCAAAATTGAAGAGATTGAACTCGGTCAGTTCAAACTATGAACATGCCCTTCCTGGCCACCCCGAGTCTGGGAGTGTTGCATCCCTCCAAAATGATGGCCGCTGTGGCTACTATGTGGGGGTGAGGCAGCTCTCAGATATGCAATGACAGGTTGGTGACATTTGGATTCTCTTCTAAAACCCGGTGGTGTTACAGATTTCTGAACTGAAGTTCACTTTTAAAGTGTTCACCTCTTCCAGGCCGGTGGGAGTCGGTCATTCCATGGAGGATGTGTTAGTCTTCTGGAGTTCCATAACAAAACAGCAGGCTGGTGGCTTTAACAACAGAAATTATTTTCTCACCATTCCAGAGGCTGGAATTCCAAGGTCAGGAAGACGCCGGGTTTATAGACAACACTACATCATTGTGTCCTTCTGTGGTCCTTCTCTGTGAATTCTTTGGAGTCTTTTTCTTTTCTTCTAAGGCTACCAGTTCTATCAGATTAGAATCCCAGTCTCATGACCTCATTTAATTTTAATTACATTCTTAAAGAACCTATCTATAAATACAGTCGCAAGGGATTTCAGCATATGAATTGAAGCAGGTGGACAAGACTCAATTCTAAAAAAGAGGATATAGTTTAGGGAAGGAAATGATGGGAATGTTTTGCTTTTTAGAAAATCTCCCTTCTGCCCAGGCTCTCTGATAGCTTCCCATTAATGCTCTTTTTCACTTACCCCCATGTTGACCTGCCAAATAAGCTTCTATACTATCCCATCCCCCAGGCATTACTTAAAATAACCCCCTATGACAGTCCCAACTCCTTCCCCTCACATAACCTGGTCAAATCCTGTCCCATTGCCTGCAAAAACTTTATAAATCGGGGTCATTTCTGAATACGCTACCCCACAATTTATCTACAAGGAAGCTCAGAGTCAAAACTGCATGTCATCCCTAGTAACATGGGGTCATGGCCAACATCTCGGTCATCCCTTTCATTCAGCATTCCAACACATAAATAGCTCTTGAACACCTATAATGTGGCGCCACTAACCCAGTTGTATGGGAGACACCAGTGAACAAAACAGGTAAAGAATCCTTTCTTTGTAGAGCTTACATTCTTCCTGTACAGATTTTCCCCTTTGTCCTGATTTCCTCTGTTTTTAGAAATATTTTTGTCCTATGCCTACCAATCATATTATATTTGCAAGTATTTCCAATCTCATTATATTATCTACATCTTTAATCTTATTGTACAGGTGTTTTGTTTTTTGTTTGTTTGGAAAGGTCCCTTTGTCTTTAACAATAAAGAGGTGGAGCCATTATAAGGAATAAATTAGAGCGTCTGTGCAATGTGCAAAGTCCCCAACACATCGAGAGGGCTCAACGTAAGGTAGATTTCTATTCTTAAAGAGATTCTTTAAGATCAAGCTCAAATCCCCTCTTCTCCAAAAGTCTTTAGTGGTGCCAGAAAAATAAAGCATTGTTTCTCCATTTAGTATCTTCCTTTAATACATATTCATCCACCGTATAGTTTGACACCTTGTTATGTGGTTTCATCCACTACTCTTCAGCTCTTTGCAGTGTAGAAATCAGGCTTCCTTGGAAGTAGATTGTAAACTCATTAACGTTCAGTCTTAACCCACACAATACATTCTAGGTTACATAAAGGAGTGTGCAAACATTCCCTCTCCCATTCTCACTATTTTATTTTTTAAATCTGGCCCTTTTTACAAAACAATACATGGTTCCTTAATTGGGGTGAGGGGGGGTTCTTCTGCATTGAAAAGGCAGTTTGATTTACATTGCTAGTACACATCCATCATTTAACGTGGGAAAAAGGCAAAGAGGCTACAAACAAAAGAGACATTTCATGTAATTAAAAGTAAAGGACAAGAATATTACAGTGTGTTTCTATAATAGGAAAAATCTGCAGTCAAAATATTTGAGAAACAGCACTGGTTAAATCAATTGTGGTGCATCCATTGGATGGAGTATTTTGCATTTATTTGTAAAAACACATGAAGCTCTTTAATGAAATGGGAAGAAGCACAAAATGTGCCATTAGGTGGGAGAGAAGCACTATGCAAAGCTGTGAATATGAACTCAATCTTGTAAATATTCTATTACATATCAATGAGCAGAAAAAAGATTGAAAAGAAATGTTTTGGCGATGTACAGTATCTGTCGTGCTGAAATTACCGATGGAAATTTACTTTATTTTTATACTGATATTTCTTTTATAAGCAGAAAAATAGCACACTGTTGAAAACTAAAGTTAAGGGACGATGTCAGGAGGGGTGCTGCTTTGGGGAATGCGAGCATATCCAGTTATCCTGTGTGTGGGGTCAAGTAGTTGCCTCTGGTCCTAGCGCTCAGAAAGTCTTCTTTAAGTAGTAAGGGCTGTATTTCTTTTCAAACACTCTGTCATTTAGACCTTCTAGAATATCCAAAGGATGCTTTTCATAGTGAAGGCTAAAGCTTCTCTGGAAATAAGCATGACTACTTTGTCCTTCCCACTCAGAAAGGATGAAGCCCACCACTATTCCACACATAGACAGGGCTAAGAAGACCATCTGCTGGCCAGGGGTCATTTCTAAAAGAGAACAGGGAGGGCCATTATCTGAAATAGGCAAATGTGAGGGCACCAGTCATCCTTCCTCTGCCCCAGCAGGCTGAGAAAAGAATTATAGCCACTCTGTGACAACCCGCTTCACTCCTCCAGCCAGCATCCATGTTGGTATTTTTAACAAGGCATAAAACTTGTGATTCTATTAAAAACACATGTCTCCTGTTTCAAAGCATGGTTAGCAACAGCCACTGATATTTAGTAAACACACCATCAACCAGGGGGACATATTCATTCAACTCCAAATTTCAAATTCTGAGTACCACATTTTTTTGGAAGAAACACAGGATCTTTGGGCTGGAATAAATTTGAGATATTCTCTTGGGTCTTGGATAGTCGGTCAACCTGCTTGAAGGCAATAACTGTTCCTATTTTTACCACTTCTCAAAGAGAAGAAAGATCAGTAGGGCAGAATTTTAAAAGAGAGAAGAGGGGAGAAAAGAGAAGCTTGGTGGGCAAAGTGGATCCTAAGATTTGGGGTGACTTCAGAAGGCTGACTTCTCCCCGAGATCTCTCAATCAGCACGTGTCTACGGGAAGTCTGTGTTAGAGTCTGGGTTTGGGCTTAGATACTATTAAGGACTGAATGTCTGTATCATCTCAAAATTCATATGAGTCCCTAACCCCCAATATGATGGTATTGGGAAGTGGGCTCTTTGGGAAGTGATTAGGTTTAGATAATCGTGAAGGAAGGGCACTCAGGATGGAATTGATGCCCTTCTAAAAAGAGGGAGAGACAGACTCTTCCCTCGTGCACCCAGGAAAAGCCACGTAAGGACAAGAGAGGATGACCATGTGCAACCTGGGAAGAGAGCTGACACCAGATATGGAGACTGTTGGCACCCGGACATCCAGAGGCATCCAGGCCTCCAGAGGGGGAGAAGTAAAGGCTGTTGAAGCCACCCATCTACAGTATTTTGTTATGGCAGCCTGAGTTGACAAAGACACACAACTTGAAAAAGAGGAAGCTGTGGATTTGCTGAACTCGAAGAGCCATTCACTGGTGAAGACCTTTGCCACTAGACAAACTCAGCTGAAATCCATGTCCCCACTAAACAGCTCCCGTAGCTG
The DNA here is from genome assembly GCF_014898055.3 of Talpa occidentalis. Taxonomy (NCBI): domain Eukaryota; kingdom Metazoa; phylum Chordata; class Mammalia; order Eulipotyphla; family Talpidae; genus Talpa; species Talpa occidentalis. Next base: position 124,321,349 of record NW_023604972.1, read on the forward strand.
AACTTGTCTAGGGCTTCGTTTTCCATCTCCACCGCAGGAATGACAATGACGCGCCCCTCCTGGTGTGGCTTGAAAATGAACATGAGGCCAAAAAGGCTACTCAGGGCATGTCGTGGTCCTCTCTAACTCCTCTCTGACCTCCACGCTCAGCGGAGCGCAATAAAACTCACGAGAAAGTCAATATGGAGAACGTGACGGCCAAGGCTGGGTGGGAAGGGCCCGCATCAGCCAGCGAGTAATTGGGAATCATCTCTAAGCCGACGAGCTAGTTTCTGGAGGAGCGGTGGCTGAGAAGCCAGTCCCAGACACACAAATCATCAGGCGTTTAAAAGCTTCCCCTCCAATCCTGATGTTTAGGGTGGGGAGGAAAGAAAGAATAGACCCTCCAGATCAGATATCTTAGACGGCAGGAAAGGAAACAGAAAGCTTTATTTATCTGGGCTCCCCAGCTTGCTAATTAACTTACGGATTGGAAACTATTCTCGTGTGTCAGCGCCTGCACATCTTCTCGTTATTAGAGAAACATCTGCTCATTATCCCCTCTGTTCCCAGTGGTGGGAGCAGGCGAGAGCTTCGTTCCCAGATGTGAATGTGTGACATCAACGTGGCCTCAGGCACTGGTGGTCCTTGCAGACTTAGGGTTTCAGGAAGATTAGGACAGGTATTGGTTTTTCTAAATAAAGCAGGAGAAAGCCTTTCATCTTGGAGGCTTCAGAAGGGAGTGTAAGCAGAAAGACACCTGTGTGTATTCTAGAGTCCTCTGCCATTTCATCGGCCAAGAAAAAGCACTTGCCCTTAACGGTGTCCCCTTTCCATGTATAACCCAGGCTGCAGGCACTGGATAAATATTTAGAGAGGATCTATGGCGGGCTTGGGATGGGGTTCTTATAACAACCCATCCCCAGGATCAGGGCTCAGACGGCACATGACTCGGGTGACTCAGACTCAAGCAGCACACCTGTCCTAGCAGCACTGTGTGATGTGGCTGCTGTGTTCTGGGAGTCCCCCCTCCCCCCTTGGAGATGGGGACCCATCCTGGAGTGAGTCTAGGTCCTAACACTGTGGAAGATTCGCTCCCTGTTCCCCAGCCCCTCTAAGGTAAGCAACCCCCAGGATCCCCAGGTAGGCAAGGTTTCCTGCGATTGGCACCCCCCAATGCCAAATGGGATGTGGGACTGTTCTGGAAAACTAGGCTAAGTTGGTCACCATGCCCATGTGCCTCCTCTTTCCCTTCTCTTCCTTGGCTGGACGATGGCCTCACCCCTGCCCCTCCTTATCTGTGAAATGGAATGCTGGAGGTGATAGACAGCAGGCCTTCCCGAGAATGCAGACACCTGGCTTGAATAAATACCCAGAGCAACAAGGCAGGGGGAGGCCCAAATAAAAGCTGGCAGCTGGGCGGGCGGGGAGGGAACAGGAACTCAGGGAGGGAACAAGGGAAGAGGGGAACAAAGCAAGGCCCTTAAATTCTCCACAACCACTGAAAACCATGTGTTTAACTCATGGGCATCTCAAGTTCATCCTCCTCAGCTTTCTACTGTCCTTTGCCTTCCAAACTTGACCTCTGTCTCTTTCTCTGTTGCCCTCCTGTCTCCTGCACAGCCCACCATCCAACCCCACCAAGGCTGGCGTCAGCCACTGCCTGTGATTTTTTCCTCTCCTTCTCGGCCTAGACCTCATACACCGACTTATTGCATGGAGTCTCCCCCCCACCATCTCCCTCACATAATATTGTTCCTTCCAGAACATTCTCACTACTGCTGCCCTGCTGTCCTTCAGCCAAATCACTTCCCTGCTGCTTGTCTCCAGTCTGTCACCCTCTGGGTGACTGCCACCTGCTTAACCCCCGCACCCCAGCTTCCTCATTTAGCAAACAGCAATAACCTACACGGTGGTGTCCTTGTGAGGACACTTAGCTGGCTCCACCCAGTCCCTTCCTTCCAGTGTTATGACAGCAGCCAGCCTAACACACACAGGCAGAGCCTGTCGGTGAGACTCCATCTAAGGAAACTGAGAAGGGGGCAAACACTCGCTTCCTGGACTGTAAACAGGAGGCAGAAGGCACAGCCAGAGCCCCCCCACCGGGTGCAAGGTCTTCAGGCTCTTTGAAGTGGAACACAGGCATTACCTGACCTCCCTCACAGGAGAGGGGCTTCATGCCAGCATCCCCCTACCCTACCCCCCGGGTTCGGTGCCAGAGAAATAGATCGGGACACAGAGCATACAGCAGGCTTTGAAGATCAGCGTTTTCTACAAAGACACAGAGAAGAAAGTCTGAATAAGAACATAAGGACATGTTAACAGTAGTTACCTCCAGGGTAAGATTTCTAGGTGATTTTTTAGAATCTCCTTTACATTCTTTTCTATGTTTTAAACGTTCCATAGTGAATTGCTTCTGCTGTATGAAAACATTTACAGTGACTGTGTAATACTCAAAAAAGGACCAGTTTTCTTCAGACCTTTCAGGGGGAGGGCAGGTAAGCCCCCCGGGGTGACTATGACCTTGTGAGCAAAAAAGTTATAACGTCCAGTCCTGTTCTGGAATCCCAGAGAGGAGGTTCAGAACACCCGTGACCACCTGGGATTCAAGAAGCCTTCGGACCATCAAGCAGAATTACTACAGCCTTTGAGGGGTGAGCTGACGAGAGCGCCTCCAATGCGGAAGGCAGACTCATTCAGTGACAACCCCAAGATGTCTCCATGGGTGGTGCTCACGGGTAAGAGGAGTCCAGAGATGGGGACAGATAAAGAAGAAGAGAGAGGTGGAGGCTAAGACACCATGGGATGGGGTTCTAGGGAACTGCCCCTGAAAGAAAGCAGCAAGAAAACCATTGCAACTTGTTAGACTCTCAAGTTTCTCCTCAACTAAGAGGCGGCGTGGAAGAATGCCTCCCCTAGCAAAATCCCTTTCTTGTACTTGGGCTTGGTTCACTCATTCCTTCGCCTGGCCATCCTTTCATCAGCCCCTCACTAAGTCCCTCTAGGTACCAGGTACTGATTCTGTGGGGCAAGGCCCTCTCGCCATGATTCCCATCACCACCACCACCATTCAAGATGAACTCGATAAGGGGAAAGGAATAACAGCAGCCAGGCATTTGCTTTACTAGGGAATTTGGAAATGAAGAGAAAGACAAAGAAAGGAGATAGCAGGCAGGAGAGAATTCTGGAAAAGAATTCTTCATGAAATCTTCAGTGAAATATCTACATTCACCAAATGCTTTTGAACTTGGATTGGGCAGAATCTCAAGATGGGGAGGCAGCTGAAAGCAATGGCTAACCGCAGGGGTCTGCTTGGGGTCCAAGACACCCTTGTAAATGATGCTGTCCTCACCCTCAAAGAACTCATGTTCCAGCACGAGCAACCAAGCAGAGAGAAGAGCTGCGAAGGTGGCATAAGCTAAGCAGGGTGTCGCGAGGGCCTCCGGCACAAATGGAAGGGTCTCAGTTACAAGACAATGAATGAGGTAAATTCACAAAAATCAAAATGAATGCCAAAATGCTCATGGAACAAAATGTGAAAAAATTTTAAAAGACAGCATCTACACTCAGGGCTGGCATTAAGGTGAGTTGAGTCACACAAGCATGGATGTCAAATTCTGTTTTTATTCCAAATGTGGATATTTAGTTCCAGGTAGATTTTGGGGGGTAAGGCACTAAATTTAATTTTTTTTAAATGGTACTAAAATATCAATTATCAGGCCTCCCCGGTGGCGCAGCGGTTGAGCGCTGAGTTGCAAAGCTGCTGGCAGCCTCTGTGGTTCAATCCCCGGCTGCTCCCCGGCCACCGGAGAGGGTCCCACATGGCGCGCAGACCTCTCCTGCCGCCCGCTGCTCCCCTCAGCAGTGTACTTCTGTCCTTCTGCCTGCTCTGCTCCCCGCTCTGGCTCTGGTGAATTCCTTCACCCTCCCGCGCTTCTGACTGTACCCAGTGCTTGTATAAATAAATAAATAAATCTTTTTTTTAAAAAAAAGGGCTTTTCATTTAAAAAATAAATAAATGAAATAAAATATCATTTATCTTGATGACTTTGTTCTTCAGTGCACTCACACTTGTGCCTGAGGGACACACCTCACTCCTTCAGAGGAAGCACCCAGGAAGGAGGGCCAAACTCCTATTAAGGAATCAGAAAATGCTCCTCAGAGGTCCAACTATTCAAGGTGGATTTTAGAATAAATGCCATCTAACCCATGTGGAAAAATAATGGTGGCCTGTGGAGGGGAGCCCGGGGTGTTTGAGGAAAGGGCCACCAGCGTGTTTGAGACTGTGGAGCACACGGTCATGTCTCAGCCTCGGTCCTCTCAGGTAAAACAGCACGTAGGACCATTTATGGAGCATCTTCTATGTGCTAGAGATATATAGATTCGAACATACGAGAACACGCAAAGAATGGAATCCCTGCCCCCTAAGATCTCATATCAAGTCAAGACACTCCGGAGCTGAAGACAGTCCTACTGTCATCTTAGCATTCTACAAGCAGCACTTCTGACATTTCAGACCTTCCATCTTTCCCAGGGCATTATTTGGGAGCTGCCCACATGATATCATTTTCTTTAAAAATGATATTCAATCTGCTGTGGTTATATAGTGGTGATTCCTTTCACAAAAGGCCCTCACAGGTCAGATCCTATTTGCTCCCCTCATTAACCTGAGGAGCAGGCTGGAGTTAGTGTTCTCATCTCTCATTTTTCCATGAGGAATCTCAAATTCAGCATTTAAGTGACTTCCTCAGTTTCCTGACCTGAAGGGCAGAAGAGAGACAACAATATTTGCTCCTCACTCCTGTCCCTTCATGGCGTGTGGATGTGAAATAAGCAAGCAAACTGGGGCATCATTTCCCCCAGCTCCATATGAGAAGAAAGCAACTGCGAAGAAAGCAACTCCTGCCTTCAAGCTGGAATATACACAAGCAGCCATGAATATACACAGGTCTCTTTGGTTTGCTCTGAGCAACCTCCTGGGGGTGGTAGGAGAATGCCCAGCCGCAAACAGATTCTATTCCCCAGGGGAGCTGGAGGGCATGGAAACCTCACATCTATTCATTAACCGCACAGCAGGCCCCTGTCACACGCATCCTCTCAACCAGGGATTTTACTTTGCCCACCATGGTCCTTTCCAGCTCTGAAAGCTGCCTCTTCCCACTCTGAAGTCAAAAAGCAGACAAGCTGCCAAATCTAAGCCCACAGGGCCCCGATGACAGCAGCATCCCCGCCCGGATAGAGCCTCATCCCTCGCGGCGGCCTCCCCTGGGCTGCACACAGGTGGTGTGTTCTCCCGGAGCCTGGGCCCACAGCTGGGTGGCTAATCACAGCATGAGAGCTCCTGTCTGCCGCCCGTGACCGGCCATGGCCCGGTCTGGGTGTACAAGACGGCCTGCTGGAAATCTCATCAAGCTGAAACCCCACGTCCCTCAACAGGAAGGCAGGCAACTGGCCTGAGGAAGGGTCCAAAGCCTTGGTGTCCTGACCAATGTGAGCTGGCCACATTGGAGCAGCAGGCCGTGCGGGCATCAGAGCTATGGACACAGCGCAGTGCCCTTCCTGTGAAGGGAAGAAAACCCAGTCAGGCCAGAGCCCAGTCACCTCCTGAGCGCCACCCTGGACCATTCTCCACAGACCCCAAGACGCCCCGTCTGTTCCTCTTTCCTACATGGTACGGCCAGCAGCAGCTCCACACCAGCAGGGTAGCACCAACTGAGAAGAGCGGGCTGATGGTGGTCCCCCAAAATATAAGTTCACACCCTAAAACCCCAGAACCTATGAATGTTACCTTACTTGGAATAAGGGTCTTCACAGAGGGGATTATATTAAGGCTCTTACATAGAGGCACTCGTCCTGATCCTCCAGGTGTGCCTTCCAGTGCGAGCCCAAGCATCCTCGCAATTGAGAGATGGAGGGAAATTGGACCGAGATAGACAGAGAAGATACTGAGGAGAGGAGCAGCGCAGGAGACGACAAGGCAGCAATCGGATGCAGCCTCAGGCAAGGGACATGCACATCGTCGGCCAGTGCTCGGCCAGTGCTCGAGAGGCGGAGGGACTGTCCCCAGGGCCTTCCAGGCAGCAGGCCCTGCCAACACTTTGATTTTGGACATCTGGCCTCCAGAACTGGGAGAAAGAAAATGTTTTTAAGTCACCCAGTTTATGGTAATTTGTTAGGGCAGCCCCAGAAAATGAGTACATTAAGCACCATCACCACCACGATCGCGGGGGCGATTACCCAGCACTTGCTGAGCAGTGACTAGCACGTTCCAGGCGCTGGGCGGTGTGTTAGGTGTTCTGCAAAACTGTCAACAACTCCAAGAATTCACTGCCATTGAAGAGATGAGCAAATGGAAGCCTCATGAAGTGAAGGAACTTGCCGGGGTCCTTCGGGACCCAGATGAAACACAAACTCTCTGGACTTTCCAGAAAGAAGACCATAAATGCTTTGACAGCATCTTATTCTTTGCAACCCACTCAGGAATTTGCATATGAGAGTTGAACTCATTTTCAGTCCTAACTGATACTTTTACCAGAGTTATCGCTGAGGTTTGGCTCTTTTGAACAGTCAGGGGATCACTAACAGGGAGCCTGAGAGACAAGGTTTCAAGTGACCTGAGGGGTGGCCTGATGAGTCCGCCAGCCAGCTCCTCCACGGCTCAGATGGGCCTGCGGGGATTTCCTGTTCTCCTTCCTAAGGAAGGATTTCGAAGCCAAGACCCCACGGTGAGACATCTCAGCACTGACTGGGGAGCAGAAAAACAGCACGTCCTTCTGCCCTTTCAGAATAGAGATTAACCTGGACACACAAGGAGAACGTCACAACTTCCAGAAGCCTCATTAGCCCAGAGAGCACTGCACCAGAGAAGATTCCTGAGCTTTCCCTAGGAACAGAGAGGGGACTCTCAAAAGTCAGGGTTAGCTGCATGCAGGAATCTAAAGATATAATCAACCATAGCGGGAATAAGCAGAATCCAGTCAGAAAAGGCAGGGGCCACAAGGCTAAAATCTCACGGCAGTATCTTCAACTTGTCTTATTCAGACATTCCACATAATACGGGAAGGACTAACTAGTCTGACATCAGTTTTGCTTCTACAGCAATAGGCCATATGGCTGGAGGGGGTCCTTTCTGGAATAGGGGGACAAATCCACCATGAACCCCACAGACACGGGGCCCTTCGGTGTCCTGACCGTCCCTGTAGATGGCCCTGGTGCTTTCAGTGCTACTGTTTCAGTCGTCAGATGCTACCACCGGGGGAGGCTCCACAAACTTGACAGAAACTTCTCAGAGAGTAGCTTTGCCTTGCTGTCACTCACTAACAATCTTGGGCTCTGCCAGGAGGAAATGTTGTTTTCTCAAGTAGAGCAAACATTAAGTCAACTTTGCAGTATATTCATTCACTTTTCATAGAGGACAGAAGAAAGGGAGGAGGCCATGGGAGGTAATCACCACTTCAGACTGGTTCTCTTCACCTTCCAAGAACAAGAAGACAGCCTGCTGCTCAGCCCTCAGCGTCCTGGGGCTCAGTGCACGCAGCTGGCTCTGCATCTCCAGCGCCTGCCCAGTCACCTCTAGAGAAAGTGGGCCAGAGGTTTGGCACCCACACCTTTGGGTTTTACCACAAAGCGGGTGGAGGTCAGGGGCAGGAGGAAGCATGTACTGTTAGTAAGCCTAAGGTTCTGGCACGTTCTGTGTGTAAATGAAGATCCTCAAACATGGGACTTGAATGTTCACTAATTCAAACCAAGGTCTTTGCATATTTGGTCCATGGTTCCCACTTGCAGGTCCCAAATCCAAGCACTTGGACAAGTTTGCTTTATAAGGCACTTGGAAGCAAAACTGCCTGAACTGTCTTGAGGCCACTTAGGGTCTTTCTTCATTCCATTCTTGGAACATTCCTATACTTTGCTGCTGAAATGCCAGCTTATTCAATTGAGAGGTGTTACTCCAGACCCCACTGGAAGTGGTATATTACATGAAGAATGCATCTGGCACCTTCGGAAAGGTCCAAGCTGAGTTCTGAAACACATCTGGCCTTGAGGATGCATTCCACTAGGGAGTTGCAGACAGGCGGTTCAAGGCTGAGCAAGCTCCTGAGTATCTCCGCCAGAGCGGTCCACACCTCCTGCAAGCCTTTGGGATTAACCCGATCCTGCCGTCAGTTCTGCACTCAGAGACTTTCTGGAAACTTGGTGACTTAGTTTGGACTTGCTGATGAACTTCCTGTGCATATGCGAGTCTAAGTGGATGAGTTTTATCTATTTTTATGTTCAAATGAATTAAATTCCTCCTGGGATCCAACAGCCCATTTGGGTCCCCATTAGCCTCAATACCCCAACTCCACAACCCCACATGGGTAAGTGTGCAGATATTCTGAGCAGGGAGGTTGGCCCTCCCTTACCCTACTGATTCCAGAACCCTACAATGCAAGGCATGAGAAGACTAGAAAGATCTAGAAACAGTAAGAGAATTCAATAAAGTAGCCGATTACAAGATTAATATGTAAAAATTGTTAGTTTTAATATATATAAAAACAACCACTTGAAAAATATGACAAATCACTTTCATAGAAACTATTTTTTAATCTTTAATATATTGATATTCAACAAGAGATCCCAATATAGTAACATATACTGACATTCAATAGGAAACAGCTGATCTATTAGAATATAACTTGAAAACTATTGAAGAAATACTGTTATAGGGGTTTTTGTACTGTAATAATTTTATGGCTATAGTCTTTATAAGTGTTCTTTTTGTCCTTTAGAACTACATATTGAAATATTTACAAAAGGAATAATGATGTCAGGGATTTGTTTGAAAGGAACAGGGCAGGAAAGGGTGTGCATGGCAGGTGTGGCTTTAGGGAGGTTCATTTTCCTGTTCCTACCACTTTGTGTACATTCTAAACTCCACAGATTAAAAAATATTTTCCAAATCTACGGAGGAGCTAGGAAGAAATTTTAAGTTAAGAGAAAGCCCCAGCTTGCTTTTACATTAAAAAGTATGATGAATTCTCCCCTCTGAATCATTTGTAAATTCAGCATGAATTCAATTAAAACATCCATGAGTACTTTTAGGAAGTTCCTCTAGAAAAAGAAACATATAATAGCTAGGAAAATTATGAAAGTGAAGGGAGTGAAGGGAGTTAGGGCAGAGAAGGCCAACCTCCCTGCTCAGAATCTCTGCACACTTACCCATGTGGGGTTTGGAGTTGGGGTATTGAGGCTAATGGGGACCCAAGTGGGCTGTTGAATCCCAGGAGGAATTTAATTCATTGGAACATAAAAATAGACAATAATTAAAGCAATTTTTAAAAAATTAAACAGTTTAGCAGTGGAGACAAATAGAACAATGAGGCAAAATAAAATTCCAGAAATAGGCTCAGGTGCTTACTGTGTGCTAGGCACTATTTAAAGTGCTGAATCATCAGAACTACACATGACAGAGAGGAAATAGCCTTCAAATAAGTGAACAAAATAAGAAAATTCATATAGTGCTAAGTGTTGCTGAGAAAATGAAACAAGATGAAGAGATAAAGAGGGATGAAGGTGACATCTGAGTTGAGACCTAAGAAACTGACCTTGACGAAGATGATCTGGGAAAAGCCTCTTCCAGGCAAAGAGAGAAGCAAAAGCAGCCTGATCTTGAAATGAGCTCCGTGAGTGTTTAAAAGAAAAAAATGGGGAAAGAGATAGGCAAGGTCAGGAAGGTGGGCAAACTTCAGATCATATAAGCTATGTGGGAGCTGGGGAAGAATCTAGAATTTAGTCTAATTGAGATGGAAAGCACTTCAAGGAGTTTGAGTCTGCAGATATGATCTGATTAGCATTTTTTAAAAAATCACCCTGGCTACTATATAAGGAAAGGAGTCTATAAAGACAGAAATGGAGGTGCAATTACCATTTCTCCAGCAAGAGTCTATGATGTTGGCATAAACTAGGCGAAGTGGTAGAAACATTTACAAGAGGTCTGATAGGGGTACAATAGTTCCAGTGTGCTGGTGTGAAGGAGGAAGAAAAGGAAGGAATCAAGGATCACACCTAGCATTTTGGTTTGTATCACTGAGTTGATAACAGTGCCAGTAACTGAGAAAGGGAAGATGAGCAGGAGCAGGCTTGAGAGTGAAGGTGGTAAGTCAAGAACCCCATTATCACATTTGTCACTTGTCACTTGATCGAATAGGGAAAATAGAAAGTGTTTGATAACTGGTGTTGGGATAATTGACCTTGCATTTGGGGGAAAATAATGAACTCCAAATTAAGACTCTGGTCAAAATAATTTCCAAATGCATCAAACATTTTTTAAAATATTGGTGATGTACCAGGAAAATGGCCTTTTCATACTCCTGTTGGGAGTGCAAACTTCTGCAACCTTTCTTTGGGACAATATGGCATTGTTCATCAAATGTTTAATGTATGTTGACTTCATTCCAGTAATCCTACTATCTGAATTAATTCATTTAGTAGACAGACATGGATGAAATCCCAGGGATATATACACAGGATATCCACTGCAAACTCCCTGCAATGAAAAATTGGAAACAAGCAGAGTGTGTCTCATCAGGGGACTGGTTCAAGAATGATCATCTAGCCAAAGGAGAGACTTCCTTGCAGAAAATACAAAAGTTAGGAAAAAACCTTCAAATGCTGATATCAAACTATCTCCAAGCCATTAAGTGAAAAATGGCAAAATACAGAACCTCCTGTGTTTTATTCTCTTTCTGTGTAAATATGTATATAAAGATTTTCAGTTTCATTTTTTACCGAGGGAACACTGGTTTACAACACTGATGTGTAAATGATATTTTTTAATCATTTTGCACTGCCTGAATTTTGTAAGCATGTCCGTATTTTCCATTTAAAGCCACCACCAATGGGGATAATCTGCACAGTGATATTATCAGTCACTTTTTTGTTTTCTTTATATTTCTGTGAATATGTTTTTTAAAGCCGCTGAACAAGTGTTAATAGAAAACAAACTTCAAAGAACATGGGCCCACACCCTAGCTTCCAAGAAGACAGACAGAACACTTTAGGTCTGCATGAAAATCCTATGACCTGCTTTTCCAATTCTTTTCTTCCTTTCTTTTTTTTTTTAGCATCTGATCTAACTGAGATTTTGTACCTTCGGGCTCTGTTGGAAGCAGCCTGTTCCCAAAGCCAAGCTGTAAAAGTTGCAGGGGAGCTACGGAGCTGCCAAAGAGGGTGTCTAATGAGCAAAACTTAAGGGTCGATGCAAATTGCTCGCAATCACCAGATGGCAGAGGTCAGGCAGGAGATCACCTCAAAGAGACAAAATCAGAGCCTTGGTTGGGTGGAGAGAAAGATGAGCCATCCAACCCCCACCCCACACACCTATTTGGAGGGTGAAGGAGCATCAAGGGATCCTGCAGCAGGCATCACGCTCATGCAAGACCGGGAGAAGGGTCTCTCTATCTGGGTGTTGAGAAGTGTGGGGAAAGGCAGGGGCAAAGAACGCAAAGGAATAGGCAGCTTGTTTTGGAAAGGGAGTGTCTGGCCTATGAAATTCACCTGTATAGATTTTGAGATTTAGCTGCTCTGAAATCCTAAAATGACCTAACTGTGTACACACACACACATACACACACATGATTAAAATGCACAACTTCTATTTAACCACAGAGGAAGAAAACAAACAATTCAATTAGGTGGCTATTAGGAAATTTAAATGGGGAAGGGAGGTACCCAATTTGCTCTTAGTTTTACATTTTTTTACCTTTAAAATTGCACACCTTACTTCAATACAAAGTAAATAGTAGCAGTTAATGCAGGCTTATTTGTTGTAATAACGGCTTGTTTTTAATAGAAAGCAAGAATGTACCCCTCACCTTTCCCAGGTAAGCACCTTTATGGGACACCAAGTTGTGGGGAACCCACAGCACTGAGACTCTGCTGGGGGCATCAGCGCTCACTGGGGACACAGTCTCTTAGCATAGACCTACTAGCACTGGGCTTGCATGCTCCAACTTACAGGTGACCACAGCCAGCAGAGCATCCCAGTCAAAGGAGGAGCCCTCCTGTGCCCGAGTCTAACCTCCATGACTCTGGTTCAATCCCCTCCCGCTGGGTCCTCCTGCTACCCCTTGCTCTCACCTCCTCCGGTTTAACCAGTCCCACTTCCTTTAAACTCTCCTCTCAAGTCTAATTTTCCAATCATATAATTATCTCTGTGGGTCTTAGGAGAAGAAAGAATGTGGTGTTCCAAAAAAACAATTACACCCTTGCTTTGGTCTGATACTCTGTATTCTGCCCCTGGGAAGGAATCTGAGCTATGCCACTACAGCATCTTTAGCTGGAGTAAAGCACCTCTTAAGCATTCTTTCTTTTAAAGTTACTATGGCCTTCTTACGAGCCACACTAACTCGAGGGAGCTGTGTTTCTTAACTGGAGTTGGGTTGTTCACCAAAAGCATCATTCGCCCTGAGAGGCACAGAGAAAAAGAGGGGCTGGGTGATGATGGGACTAGTTAGCAAACTGGCAGCAGATAAGGAGTCCCTCCTCGGGTTACAAGAAGGCAGGTTTGCCCGAAAGGCCAAACAACTCAAGTTCTTCCCCACTGTCCCATGGCCAGAAAGGAGTCTAGGTCACATCAAGCGAAAATGATCAGGAAAGCAGACGTGAAAGAAATATATGCTCCTTGATTCATGCAGTTGCTGAAATCAGCTTGTAGACATCTTCAAACAAGGTCTGATCAAGTGGGGTGTCAGGCATTCTGAGGACTAATTTTGGAGAAGTGTTGGACACTTAGCATTTTGTGTCTAAAGGAGGGTAGGAAAAGCAAATGTTGGTATAGATACATATATGTATCATACATTAGAAAATATATAATTTTATAACAATAATATAACTATATAACATTATAATTATATATATATATTCATACACATTATATGAGCAACATGAAGCTCAGAAAGTTTTTGTCTTCTTGAGATGAGATAAAACCAATAAACAGTAAGTCCCTGGAGTTAAAGATAGGCTGGACAGTAAGTCCTGGGGGAAATCTCTGATCTCAATAATGAGTCGATACCGTTGCTGTTCACAACTCAAGATGATGGATAACACTCAAGTTTTAGTTATGAGAGAGGAAAAATGTGTGCCCTGTAAAAGAATCCCACAATCAGTGCAATTTATTCTGACTTGCTTTTTAATGCCCTGAGCTGAAAGACTCTGAGAATAAGCAGAGATATTACTAAATGCACTGTGGTGTCCTGGATTGGATCCTGAAAAAGCCAAAGGACATTAGTAAAAGCTGAATCAAGCATTTGGTTCCATTAACAGAACTGTGCTGTGTTGGTCTCTTAGTTTTGACAAATGTGCCACGGTTGTTAAGATGTTAATAACAGGCGAAGGGGAGTACAGGTATACCAGACCCTTATTAGTGGGGCAATTTTTCTGTTTGTCTAAAATTATTCCAGAATAAAAAGTTCATTAAAAAGGAAAACAGATGTTTTAAGTATCGATAAACCAAGAGCCTTAAACCTTTAATGTTTATCACATGTTAAAGAAAGGAAATAGAAGCGATTTTCCACCCAAGCGGTGGTCCATATTCTGGAACATTTAGTGACAGTTTGGCAAGGGGCTCCATTCATGGAAAAAGCAAAACCATTTACATATATGGTGGTGATTTATTTTGCAGATATTGACCTTGTGGGCAAGAAGACTGGGAGAATCCTGGGAAGGAGTTCAGCATTGGCCAATCCCCTAAATGGACATCAACAGTAAAGTATTATCTGAGGCAGAGAAACACAGGCTAGCCTGGTTGCTACGGAGCATCTCTCTGGACTGCAGGGAACAAGCTGCCAGACTGGGCACAGGTTCCCTGCACCCACAACAGGAGGTATTTACAAACCTAGCAAGGCCTGGCGCCAGGTCAGGGATTTCAAGGACAAGCCAGCAGCATTTCCAGAGAGCAGTGGAGTAATTAAGCTCGCATGTCCAGACGAGAAGGCTGGCAGGCCCGGGCTGCTGAGCCACGGGCTTGGTCCTGGCTGCCTGTGTGTTTGCACCACCAGAGTCTGGCCACAGAAATGGGAGCAACATGCAGGTCGATTTCAGCCCTTACGCCAATATGGGAAGATTTTGCTTCCTGGGACTGGTGTGAATAAGGAATAATATTTTTAATTAATTCACTTTTTTTCTCGCATCGTTGTAGCCCCCATGGTTCTCTGATGAACCATCACCATATTTAGGGAATAATTTTTATATAGGATTTTGAAAGACAAAGTTCCCCCAAATTTCAGGCGGCTAAAGCCACAGCCAACCCACTCCACCTCCCACTAGCAGATGACCTCAGAGACTTTGTTTGGACCCAGCACTATTCTGATTTCTTCTCTGATTAGAGGGAGGAGGGGAAAGCTTTCTGTTGCACTGTCTGCAGAGCAAAGTTTTGCCGCTTCCCAGTACCTACTGGATGCCTGCCATCTGACAAGAGTCTTTGCTGTCAAGGGAAGCTGGAGTCACCATCAGACATGTCCCCTAGGATCCAGCAAGTTCTGATGACGGGTGGTCAGCTGGAGATAGTTCCCTCTCCAGGTTCACCCGAAATTCAGCTTTTCCTTGACACTTACTCCAACCAAGAATGAATGAAAGAGTGAATGACTGGGGACTGAACAGACTCAATCACTTCAAGAATGCGAAGCCATCATAACCATAAAATAAATCCCATGTTCCATTCCTAAGCAATATACTGCAAAGATGCATTTCAAACCTTTAGATTTGTATTTTGGGGCTGATGGTATTTGAGAATTTGCTAAGATTCTATAGCCTTTGAACTGTTATATCAGTTTAGGCATTCTACAGAGCCCTTGAAGGTACTAATCCTTGGATGATATAGTCTCAATATTACAGAGTGTAAGAGAAGTCTTCAAAAATCTGATATTCATTCCTGGGAGAAAGCAGATTAAAAAGGGATAAGCTGACATAAGTACACAGCTGTCCAAATACAGCCATTTACAGCCCAGCAGCTAGAGGGAGGGTAGAAATAACTGTTTCCTCATCTGTAAAAAAGATACTATTTCACAGGGATGCTAAAAAGTCAATGAGATGAGCTAATATTTGTAAAGTATAGGAACAAGGCCTGGCACACAGTGAAGCGCTGCCTGAGTGCTTGTTACAAAAGAGAAAATTTAGCACAACACAATATACTACAACAGAACAACGACAAGCGTCTGTGCAGGTCACAACATCCCACAAGATACAGGTGACGAAACTCTGTCCTCAGAGACAGCGTCTCTCAGGATGGAAGAGCAGCTGCCGCACTCCATTTTTAAAATCCTCAGTTTTCAAGAAGAAGGAAACTTTTGAAAGCATAAGCTACTGAAAATGTCTTAAGCATAAGCTGCTTTACAAAAGTGAAAAAATATTTTGCTTTTCACGAGAAAATTTGGAATCTGTGCCAAGTGCAAGGGAAAAAAACAGCACCTATGAAGTAGCAAAATAGGATGATAATACTCTGCTCATTTTATCTCCCATACAAGACAAGAGAGCCCTTCTCCGCGGCTAGTTCAACAGTTTGTAACCATCACCTTGCCCACCTCTCTGCTGGCAGGGCAAAATCTTTTGCCATCACCAAGTTTCTAAAATAAAAGAAGTTGCCTAATGAGGCAGGACCCTAGCTAGTTTTCTCCCTTTGACATAATTTTAAAGCAAAAAAAAAAAGAAAGAAAGAAAAAAGAAAGTAGGGGCCTCCCTGGTGGCGCAAGGGGTTAAGTCTCAGCACCGTGAAGCTATTGCCAGCCACTGCAGCTACCCCACCAGGTGTGACAGGGTGGTCCCCAGGAAAAGAGGAGGTTCTAGGTTCCCTGCTCCACCCAAGGGAGGGTGGAGCTGAGCAGGGAGGAGAAGTTAGAGAGGAGCCTGAGGAAGAAAGGAAGCAGGATGGAGAGCCAGAACGTGACCTAAAGGACTCAGCCCACCCCACCCCCGCACCTCTGACCTACACCCCAGCTCTTGTTTGCATAAATAAATAAAAGAAATTTTAAAAAATAAACAAAAATAGTTAACATGGTAAATGAAAAAAAAAAAAAAAAAAAAAAGACAAAATAGGGCCTCCCCTGGTGGCTCAGGCGGTTGAGCGCAGCACTGTGAAGCTGTCCGCAACCTCTGCAGCGCGGGTTCGATCCCGGCCGGCCGGCAAGCGTCCCACATGGCGCGGCAGACCTCTCCTGTCTCGCCCACTGCTCCCCTTAGCGGTGTATTTCGTCAGTCTGCCTGTTCTGTCCCCCGCTCTGTCTCTGGTGAATCTTCTTACCCTCTCACGCATCTGGCCTGTACCCCGGTTCTTGTATAAACAAACAAACAAATAAATAAATAAATAAATCTTTAAAAAAAAAAGATAAAATAAAGCCGCCCACATTATAGGAGGGTTAAGACCTCCCAGTCCCCCTCAGGACTAGCTGCAGGAGTGCCACCAAAACAAAGGTCTCAAAGGCCCCTCTCCTGGGAAATTCCCCTCAGCTGCTGCTGCCACAGTGGGGCATAAAGGTCTGTTCCCTGATCACAACTCAGGGGAAATCTTAACACCAGCCTAGGCCAGAGATCCTTGGGGGCAATTGCCCGAATGCTCAGCTGAAATCACAGTTCAGCCCAGCTTCTCCTTAGCCCAGGCCCACTCTCCCTCATCAGGGGCTGGTCATAAGGCACGACAAGGAGCTTCCTCTGTAGTATCACCACTCAGTATCAGCTTCCCAGGGAATCCATCTTGTACCCTGGCTCCAAGGGAAGTCATCTTTCCCACAATTCTGGGTTGTAATAAAGAATTTTATTGACATACAATAACTAACATAAACTACACACATTTAAAGCATACAATTTGACAATTTTTAACATTTCTATCTATCTATCTATGAAACCATCATCACAGTTAAGGTGATTCTCCCACAGAAGGTGGTCCCCACATAGAAACTGGTTCTCACATAGACTAGTTCGCACAAAATGGTGGTTCTCACACAGAAGCTGGTTCTCACACAGATGATGGTTCTCACACAGATGGTGGTTTTTGCACAGATGAGGGTTCTCACACAGATGCTGGTTCTCACACAGATGCTGGTTCTCACACAGATGGTGGTTCTCACACAGATGGTGGTTCTCACAGAGAAGCTGATTCTCACACAGAAGCTGGTTCTCACATAGATGGTAGCACAACACAGACCTGTGACTTGGTGACTTCTTGGTCTTTAGGCTTCCAAAGTCCCAAGTTTGAATCCTCCACACCACTTAACTCTACTAGAAGACAGTGTTACTTGATCTTCCTCTGCTCTCATTTGTTATATTGAGGCACCAACAGCACCAACCTTGAAGGACTGTTGCATTGATTAAATGAAATAATGGAAACGAAGCTCACAGTATTGTATCCTCAACAAATGGTAGCCATTGATGTGTTATGACTATTCCAAATGTTTCATGTGTCCCCTCTCCAATGTCTGCATTTCTCTGAAAGGCCCCACCATCACTCTCTAAGTCACCTCAATTCAGAGGCATCCAGTAGCCACAAAGTTCTGTCTCATCCTCTATCTTCTGTTCCCACCCCCTCCTATGGCCACCACACTAGCCCAGACTGCTACCATCTCTCACCTTCACTTCTATAATTGCTCGATTCAGTGGTTTCTAGACATCTGGATTTCACAGGCCAATAAAAGTTTTACAAATTATTTTTGGAACAAAAGCATTTCTAACTTTTTTTGGCTAATAAAAATGCTAACTAAAGAAATATGATTATAAAGTACTATAAATTTAATTAACTAAGAGGTCAGTACATAGTTATGGAATTTGATAGAACAAGGGCAAACTCCTAGCCCTTCTAAGAGCCCCAGCTTTGGTTTTGTCATCTCTGAAAGAGGCATCATCGTACTTGCTTGCTGGGCTGTTGGGAGGATTTAAGGAGATAAAGAATTTACTAGAGGAATTAGTATAGTGCTGGCCCAGGAATACTAAATGTTCTCAACATTATTATTCCTGTCATCATCCTCACACTGCACACTTCAGACAGTCTCCGTGTTGATTCAGATCTCAGATGGTAGCCAGATATCTCACAGACACTCAACAGTGACTGTATGAATGAATGAAGAGACAATCCAAGCACAGAATGTAAAAAGGCTGCATAAACTCTTTTTGCAAAAGCTCCTAAAATGGTGTCCTGTTCATTAATCCTACCTAGATTACTAAAAGGCTGAATTTGGGAAAGTCACTCATGCTGAATGCCGTCCTACAGGCACTACCTGTGAGGCTTAGATCAGTATCAGATCATTTCTGAGGTCAACTCCAGGCCTTTACTTGGTGCCAAAATGCCTCCTGGGAAAGGGTGGCAGGAACCCCTGGTAACAGGGAGCTGAGGTAGGCAGAAGCGGCTTGGCCTGGGCACCACTGGCACTTGGGCAGGACAATGTCAGATGTTTAGTAGCATCCTTAGCCTCTACTCACTAGGTAGAGTAACACCCCCAGTGACAACCAAAAATGTCTCCAGACATGGCCAAATGTGGTGGGGAGGCACAAGGTAGAACTGCCTTTGGGGGAGAACCCTAGTAGAGGGTGGCTTCCCTGGTGACCGCCAGTCCTACACAGGCCCTGCGCCCCCGCCCCACGCAGGGTGAGGGTTTGCCCACACTGTCCCCTTGCCTCAGTTCACTAGTTTTTAGTTTTATTTTAGTCCAAGAAACTCATGGGATGCTGTTTCTACCTTTCTCCCTCTTATCCTTCATTCTCTGCTATGCTTCATTAAAAAGCAGGCCCTTTGGAAATAAACAAGGCTTCACTGCAGATTTTGAATTATTTTGTTTTCCCTAGTCTATCATTAGCCATATTTGCCTGCAAACAAGATTGATGTTTTTAAAGCTCATCTACTTGCAACCCTGGAACATAATCCCCTCCCGGGTTATTACCATCCATTTATGACATTAGGAACAGCAGGAGACCTAAACACCAAAATTCAAATGATCTTGACATGCAAATGTGTCATAAAAACTCAACAACGGCGGAAGATTTTGGAGGATTTATTAGCAACGGGGCTGCTGTTAACTAGACAGACCTGAGGAATTTTCCAGGTGATGGTCAAAAGCTGCTCTAGAATGGCTCAGTCAGACCCCAAGATCTCAGCTCAATGTTAGAACCCTCGGACCAACCGGGATGCTTGCCCAGTGCTGCAACATCCGGGTTCCGAGGGAAAGAAAGGAATTGTTTTAGATTCTAACTCTCACATGGCTAACTCCAAATGGGGACAAAATTATCTGTATTCATCAATTCCCTCCCCTTCACCAAAAAGCAAATTCCTGTAAGACTGGAAAGCAAACCAACATATCTTTGGGGTATCCATGAAGAAAAGTCCATTCATTAGACAACTGCTCTCTCAACAGATTTCCCTACCCTGCCCGAAGTCAGCGAGGGCTTTTCTAAGGTAGCATCACCCTCACCATCACCTGCCTTCTGGTGATCTGCTGTGGGCCCTCTCCGGGTGAGCCCACAGTGCTGGGGCTGACCTGAGACACACACGCCCCTCCATGCCCGTGGCCCTGCTGGTTTTCCTTCCTCAGGGTCTCCAGACTTGCTGTTCCTTCTCCGTAGATCCCCTTCCCTCACCAGTGCCGGACTGACTCATTTCTCAGGTCTCTGTTCTAATGTCTTTCTCAGAGTGGCCTCCTCTGCCCACACTATCTATCCAAGCCCCTTCTCCATCCGCAGCCCCTCAACCTGCTGTACAGTCATGAGTCGCTTCGCCCCGGCTCAGTCAACAGCAGACTGCACGTAGGTCGGTGGCCCCAATAGCTGTACTGTCTGGGGAGTGGGCTGGGCATCGAGCGTTGAGTAATTACATGCTGGGATGGTGCAAAACCACACAATTGCTGAATGACCCATTTCTCAGAAGGTATCCCTGTTCTTAAGTAATGCACGACTGTATTTCTCTTCCCGAAGCACTTGGTTCTTGCAATTATATTACTTATGCATTAGTTACCTGTCTTGTTGGTCCGCCCCCTCCTAACGTGTAAGCGTTCCATGGTGCTGAGGTTCTGGATGCCTTGCTCACCCCTGCATCTCTAGTGTCTAGAAGTGGCAGTAGTAACACAAGTAGGTACTTAGTAAGTACTCTACAAATATCTGGTGAATGAACGAATGTCTGCGTGGGCGACAAGTCACAAGCTGCAGAGCTGACTGTCTTGGATTCTTTTTTTTTATATCTATATATAAGAGCTGGGGTACAGGCCAGAGGCGTGGGAGAGTGAGAGGATTCACCAGAGACAGAGCAGGGAGTAGAACAGGCAGACAACCGAAATATACTGCTGAGGGGAGCAGCGGGCGTGGAGGAGAGGTCTGCCACACCATGTGGGATTCTCGCCAGCCAGCCAGGATCGAACCAGCACTGCAGAGGCTGCGGACAGCTTCACAGCGCGGCGCTCAACCCTCTGCGCCACCGGAGAGGCCCAGATTTATCTTGGATTCTTTGCCTTCAGTCTCTGTGATTATTCTCCCATGCTAGGAGCATAATAACCCAAGCCCCAGGCTCCAGAGAATCAAGTCTTCACAGGGAGTGGGGAGAACAGAGACAGACGGCACTGCACAGATAGTCGTGGGGTTAACCCAGGCTCCTTCCTAAGCCATCCTGCCCAGGCTTTGTTCTGAGCACCAGGCTCACTTTCTATTTTTAGGTCACTCTAATGATAACCTAAACAGTAAAAGTAGCCATCACCTCATAAATGCAGGATCAGCAGGCCCAGTGCATGTATGAACTTGTTGAGATAATCGCAAAAGGCACTTTTCCTTGAGATCATTAAAATTAATTAGTAACAAAATATTTTTTGAATAAGGAGATAAGTTCAACTGCAGAAGAAACATGCTTATTTCTTATGCCCCCAAATTAAAACCCCATGTTCC
Organism: Talpa occidentalis; assembly: GCF_014898055.3. NCBI lineage: Eukaryota > Metazoa > Chordata > Mammalia > Eulipotyphla > Talpidae > Talpa > Talpa occidentalis. The sequence goes on from NW_023604972.1 coordinate 124,342,211, forward strand.
TTTATAAGATCCTGGGCCTGCTGGAACAAGAATAGGCTTTCCATGATTACTTTGACCCTGGAAGCTTCCACACTCACTCCAGCCTTCGTCTGGAGAATGGAGGTTGGCTGGGTCACCCCCCTCTTCTCCTCCTGGTCAAGGAGGATGCTTTCCACAGGGAGCGCCTTTGGCCTGGTTTGGGTGTCCCATGCCTTTACCAGCGTTTGGACGATTTCCTCACTTATTTTCTAGAAATGAATGTTGAGAAAGAACTCCTAATGCAACCCACTGTCAGGAATAAGCACTCCTGAAGTGGCCTGGATGCTCCATGCTGCCTCTCACTTCCAAGTTACTGGAAAGTTCTCAAGGTCCCTTCCTCACTCTCCCATCACCTTATCCCTTCCTTGCCTTTGTCTCCTTCCTAAATGCTCCCTAACCTCTTCAAGTTTCATTGGGTTAGCAGGAGGGTCTCCTCCTGTGCACAATCAAATCCCAATAAATAAAAATCTCCTTGCTTTGCCTTCATATAATGCCAGACACATGCATGCATACTGGATTGATGGGTCCAGGAACGCCTTCTTGGGGGGGAAATACCTTGCAAGTTCATACCTGCTAGAATCCTGAATTAACTAGGGGCAAGGCAAGGTGAGGTGGGAGAGAAGTTCTAGAGAGAGGAAAAAGCATGTGCAGTAGTGAGAGCAATACAGGGAGTTGCTTGTTCGAGAACTGAAATCCAGCTCAAGAGAAAGAGAGGGGGAGAGATGACTCCCCACTAAATCCAGGTTAGGGACCTCCCTTCTGTGCCTGTGAGGCATCTTAGGTGCTCTTCCCCCAAAAGTACGTATCAGACAATAGCAGAGATGGACATCACAGTTTCACATTCCACCTATTCCCATTCACTGATGTAGACTCATCATGGCCCACATTTCCCAGGGCTTTTTGCATCCAAGATGGGCTATGCGGTTAGTTCTCAACCATGAAATTTGAGAAGTAACAAGTGCCACTTTCAAAACAAGGCATTTTAGAAGTAAATATACCTTCTCTCTTCTTTCCTCTTCTACCAATTACAAGCAGCATATGCTGTAGCCCGAGGAAAGAGCCTGAATCACTATGTGGAGGAGAGCTACCTGCTAATCAAGGACTCTGGCACTAGGCTGTTATGTGTGAGGGAAATGATTGTGGTAAGTCGCTAAAACTTGGGGGTTTAATAGTCACAGCATCTAATATCACCCTAATATATGGGCAAGGTAATATCTGCTTATTTAATTATAGGTTGCTCCTCTAGATGGTAGCCATCTCCATGACATCACTAGCACCTAGCAAAGATGGATAGTAAATAGGCACTTGTTGAATGAAAATAGTCCCTTTGATTAAAAGGAAGGACTTCCCAGAATCCTTTAAATCCCAGTAAACAGAAGTCTTCTTAGTTTGCCAAAAGAGCAGCATGCATGAGTGTGCACACACACACACACACACGCACACACCTGTACACACTCCTAATTTCCACACCAAAGCCACATATAGTCTATAGCCAAACCTGCTCTGCTGTCTTGTGATTCATATGACAGCAGAAACCATCGAAGGAATAGCCCTTTCAAGAGTCTGTTCCCAGCATGGGTATTAGACAGAGCCAAATACCGCAAAAGAAAACTGGAATAGGAAAGAAAGAGTCATCAAGAAAAATAGTCCAGATTTCTCATGATCTCACCCGTGAGTCAGATTTGCGTTTGGGATAACAACTAACTGAGTAGACCAGAACAGTCTGTCTGCAAGATGTCGGCCTGCCAATTTCAACAGCACAGAGAAGGCACACTTCTTAAATTGGCTTAAAAGGACAAATCTGGTGAACTTGTTTATTATTTTTTTGCTTAAAAAAAATTCCAAGGTGAAACAGTCTCCCGTTTAAAACTTGGAAGTTAAACTACATTTTTTCCTAAACGCTGATTGCCAAGTACCTGCATCTTGTCATTTAGGGCAGGAGAGAAAGTCCTAGAGAGGAGTTGGGCTGTGTGACACTTAGGAAGTGGCCTCAGCTCTCTGGTCCTAGATTTGTTCATTTATAAAACACGAGATTAAAATATATGATCACTATAGAAGAATACACTTGTCAGTGGACAAGAAACTGAATTTTTCATGCCTTGCAAGGCTTTCGTATCCATGGAAGTTATTCCTAACAGAAACGGGATATTTTATGAATAGCTTAATTAAAGGCATTATTCATTTAGGACAGAACGTGAGGTCCAAGACACTGCAGATGCGAGTGGGTAAGTGAGAGGCAAGAATGGGATGAGCCGTTCTCAAGAACCAAGCAATATGTGAATTATTGAGCTATGACTGTTTATCAGAACATTTTCTTCTTTGGGAGATAAAAGAGAGTTTAGGAATCATTAAACGTAATTGCTTCTTTCTAAAGGGGCCGGACCATGGCAGTGACTAGACAAGCACCCAGTGTCGGCTGCTGCTGTTACTCTTTTCTCTCCCCCACAATGCCCCTTCGCAAGCCTGCTTTGTCCCCTTTGCAGTGACAATATTTATATTTGTGTCACTCTGAAAAAAGGACTGAGAGAGGAGCTGGTTATTCTATCCATCTTAAGACTTGAAATGATTGCTGAATTTTAATTCCTTAGGCTTTGCTTTACCCACAGATCCACAGCTGAGAGTTCTGCAAAGTCACACAATAAAGTTATGATCAAAAGATGGAGAAGGAATCATATACTTCGGAGTATGTAAGATGCTAAGTGGCCCTGAGAGTTCTGGGAGTGCAGCTAACAGGGCTATAAAAACAATTATTCACAGGTTATAAGCAAGTTGAGGCCCTCCAGCTCAGATTCCAGATCTTCTACTCAACTGTCTCCTTGCACCCCCTTTTCTGGTCCAGGCACAGTCCAAGACAGACAACCTCCCATTCAGATGGTTATCTGTTATTTTAATCAGACCTGGCTTTTCCCAGGACAATGTATTAGCAGCAAAAATGAAAATGAGTTCTATTTATTTATATATTCTTTGTACACCTCAAGCTAATCCCTCTAACCCTCCCCAACTCCACACCCCTGCCCAATATGTGGCATCTCCTTTGCTTTCATGTTTATGAGAGAAAACCCAGGCTTGCCCCCTTCAGCATCCGTCACACAGCAGGCTACTATATTAGTAGCAAAACCCAGAACCTCTGAAGCTGGGACCTGCATTTAATTAAAAGCTGTTTTAAGCAAGGGAAATATTAACCCTTTCTCATGTGTTCCTTTCCAAGCCTCTAGGAAATGGAAGTGTTGCCTGGAAGAAAATTGCATTTGGTTATTAGAATCGCTTGTTATCCAAATAAAGTATCTGGCGAAGTGGAAGTTATGGAAGGGTAATATGCCAGTAAATATAAGACATATTTAAGAAGAACTTCAATTCTGAATCAGAGTTGTTCTTTTTTATTATCCTTAAAGGTCTACCTGTACCAGTGAGGTTATAAGCTGATTATACCTTATTGAAATCTGTTACCAATGCCAAATAGATGGCAGTGGGTCGCAAAAACCCATAAAGTGGGTTTTGGGGGACACCAGATATGCTATGGAGGCCTGGCCCTGACTCTGACTGTCCAGGAGAATCACCTTAGGAAAACGACTGGACCCTCCGCGCTTCTGGTTCCTCAGCCATAACATGGGACTTGTAATCCACTAGGAAGTGTAAAGGAGACGCAATAGACAAAGTATACAGGAGGGGCTTAGTCGTTGCTGGGTTGGTAGAGGCATTAGGAGTTACCCAGCCCAACCATGCAACGTCAGCCCACAGCTTCTGCTTGATGCCCGCAGTGAAGGGCTCTTTGAGGCTACAATGCTTAGAAGAAAATGGCCAGCTTGAAGCTGTCTCTCTCTCCCTTAATTTCAATGCTTTTTTTTTTTTTTTTAAGATTTATTTATTTATGCAAGCACTGGGTACAGTCAGAAGCACGGGAGGGTGAGAGAATTCACCAGAGCCAGAGCAGGGAGCAGAACAGGCAGACTGATGAAATACACTGCTGAGGGGAGCAGCTGGCGAGGCAGGAGAGGTCTGTCGCGCCATGTGGGACCCTCGCCCGGCGGCCGGGGATCGAACCGGCGCTGCAGAGGCTGAGGGCAGCTTCGTAGCCCTGCGCTCAACCACTGCGCCACTGGGAAGGCCCAATTTCAATGCTTTGTTCTAGCTTCCAGACCGGAAATGCAAATAAATCTTAGGAGTCCTGCACAAGACAGATGCTGAAGTACTGTGTGATTCAGTGACTGTAGCTGCACCCCGCAAGTGTGGGTGCACAGACCCACAGAGAGGTGAGGGAGGGGCACTGACTTCTTGCTTAGGGGGCTGGCTGGCTCAGGGGTGGGGGCCCATTGGCTCAGACAGGGAACAGAGCAGGAGCAGTTTCCTAGGAGCTCAGTTTGGGATGTGTGCTATGGAGTAGCTGAGGGTCTCTCCCAGGGACAGGGGTGTGTGGACATGTGAGTCAGGAGCTCAGCAGAAAGGCTGGGGCTGAAGGAACAGCTTCTGGAGCGATTGTTACATAGGTAGTGGCTGAAGTTGAAACACGGCTGAAATATGGGGGTAGGTGGGGTGAGAACATTCTCAAGAGGCACAGTAGAAACTCAACCAGTAAAAAGAAAGGGGGTTAAAAATTGTTACAAAAATAAATTAATGAGCTCCAGGGAGAGGATCTCAGAGAGAAGATTAAGACTTAATACCAGTGGGCCTCCCTGGTGGCGCAAGGGGTTAAGACGCAACTTATGAAGCTGTCCGCAGTCACTGCAATATGAGTTCGATCCCCGGCCAGGGTGGTGGCCCACATGGTGCAGCAGACCTCTCCTGACTCGCCCGCTGCTCCCCTCAGCAGTGTGTTTCAGTCAGCCTAGCTGTTCTGTTCCCAGCTCTGTCTCCGGTGAATCCTCTCACCACCCCCACACCTCTCTCCTATACCCCAGCTCTTGTATGCATAAATAAATAAATCTTAAAAAAAAAAAAAAAAAAAGACAGTACCAGTTAAAGAGGCAGGGAGAAAACCAGCCCAGAAATGGTGATCAGAACCAGGAAAACAATGCTTAGTAAAGGAAGGACTGGTCAGCTGTGTCATCCAGTACCAAAAGCACCCACTGTGGGTGATTTGGTGGTGGGTGCACTATGGTGGCAATACCTGTTGGGGTGTCCAACTATTACCTCAACTAAAAAGGAATTAATTAATTTTTTTAAAAGAAAAGAAAAGCTTCCACTGGACTGAGGTGAGAGGCCCACAGATGACAAAGGGAGGAAATTTCAGTGGTGGATTGGAACTGGAAATCAGATGGCACAGACCACTGAGGAATAAATGAGATTAAAGAAACAAAACAGGCACAAGGGGTTAAGCACCGCACTATGGAGCTATCTGCAGCCTCTGCAGCACAAGTTTGATTCCCGGCCAGCCAGGGAAAAACCACATGGCGCAGCAGACCTCTCCTGTCTCGCCCACTGCTCCCCTCAGCAGTGTATTTCAGTAGATCTGCCTGTTCTGTTCCCCGCTCTGTCTCTGGCGAATCCTCTCAACCCCCACATCTCTGGCCTGTGCCCCAGCTCTTGTATGCATAAATGAACGAATCTTTAAAAAAAAGGAAGAAACAAAACAGCCAACAGATCCAAGAAATTTGACTGTTAAGGACAGAAAGGCAAAAGGTTCTTCCTTGAAGAGGGGTGAGCTTTGCCCATGATGGAGAGGAACTGACAGGAGAAGTTAGAGACAGAGGAGAAAAAGCCTGCTGATTAGATATGACAGTTAGAGAACCAGGAAGAGACTGTTTCTGAGAGCAGGGAAATGTCTGCCAAATGGAGGGAGAGTTTCTCAGCGGCAGGGAGGAAAGAGTGAGCGCTGGATGTGCAGATACAGCAGCGTCCTCAGATGATGGTTCAACGTGGTTTCATTACAGCGCTGCTGAGAAAGAACAATCCTGCTGACATGGTGACTGAAATGACCCCCTGGAGGACTGGCTGTTGTTCTATGTGTGTCACTTAAAGTCGAGGTCACCGAGAGCTTATCCAGAACATCAAGCGAGGGCTTACAGGAGGTAGAGCATCAGTGAAGGAGCAGGGCTGAGGGTTTCCCCTGACTGCATCTGCAAAGAACACCCTAAGGGCCCCAGGCCGGAGGGAGGAAGAAGGTCCTAAGGTAGGGGTTCAAGGAAGACATTGAGGGGGATGACAGGAGGAGGTGAGTGGGATTCTGTAAAGAGACGGTCCTGTCCGCCAGCCTGATGGGGCTGATGGGTTCAAAGACCCTTATCCTTCAAGGGCACCGCTCCAAAGAGAAGGTTGTTTTTTTTTTTCTTTCTCAGAAAGGGTTACCAGCACAGGACAATGGGCAGAAAATGCAGGTGGTTGAACTTATTTGGTGCAGAGATTTTGGAGGCTGGGGACAGCAAAAGGAAAGGAGATAACGGAGGTTGAAGTACTAGCAAGGGAGAGATAAAGCAATGGCCTGGAAGGGGAAGGACTTAGAGGCAGCTGCTGTCTTTACAGCACATCTCTGCCACTACGCTCCCCCCCCCCCATCTTGGTCCTCTGCCTCTGGGTTCGTTACTGTATTCCCTGTGCTATCCAGAGCAGCACAAATTAGGTGGGAAGCTAGTGCAAGGGTCAACACCCTGTTTCCAGGCCCTCACATCCCTTCACTTGATGGATACACCTCAGTGACCATGCACATTGATCACACAGTGAATTGCCTGAATCGCTTACGCAAAGACTGTGAAAGCAGGTTCCTGACCATCCTATAATAAATGCAGTTGGATTTTTTTCAGACATAAGAGCAGGACCTCACTCGAGCCCTTTGGCTGACTCTTGCAAGACTTGGCCTATCCTGAAGGTCTATTTAGATGCAGATTCTGAAATGAGGTCACTGTGCTTCCCAGATCTGGGTCATGAGCAAATGGGATAAATGTGTCATCCACATTCAAGTCTTCGATAAAAACGTTGAACAGGAGCAGAGTAAAGCCAAGAGCAGAACTGCCTGCTCTTGCTACCGAACCCTCTGTCTGGAAGGAGACCAATTCCCTGGCCTCATTGGATGGGTAGTTAGCCAGTCAGCTTCAAGTCACCAAGAGCTGCTACCGTCTAGTCCCTAGGCCTCCATGTAGTCTAAGAGACCACAGAGGAGCATGCAAACACCTTGCTGAAAAGTCCTGATACGCTATGTCAACAGCTTTCCCAGGATGTACTGGTCTAGTAACCGTATCCCCACCGGACACAAACACAGAGCACTTTTCTTTGCTGTGTCTTATACACTTACGACCAGATGGAAATCGGTTTATGACATTTTACAGCTTTATAGTATTTCCTGTCTCACCATGACATCACTTTCCCCCAAGCCTAGGGCTTCAAAAGGCCACAAAGGTGTTAAGAGCTTTAGTTTCTAAACCTTCCCCCCACTGCCCCATATCAGGTTGCCTGATCTCCCAGGCTGCTGAAATGAAGAATGTTAGCCTGATGGCATGACAATAATTAAAAAGCCAATTCTTCAAATGGAGGGGTTGGTTCTATAAGGTACCCACCTTTATTGTCCCTTGGAGCTCCTCCCAGCAGCCCTAAATTTTTTATTTAAATTTGATTTCCCTGCAGCTGATTTGGAAAATAAAACCAAATGTGAATTTTCTTGAATGTGTCATTTTTAAACAGGGTACCGAGGTCTTGGGATTTTGAATCATCTAAGTTATGTATTCAGCTACTTAAAAGAAATCATAAAATTAGAAAGATACAGATCAACAATAAGCCAGAGTGGAAAATGCCAGGGTCTTTATGGAGGGTATAATCCCCAATTAGGTCAGGAGCAACACACCCCTTTCTCTAAGCCACGCTCCTTAGAAGCTGCCAATATGTTAAAATGGGGGGACACAGAGGTGGAATGTATGGCCACATGCCCTCGAGAGTTTACAGTGGCACAGGAAGAAGGCCCTTTAAAACCAGCACGCGCTGGGTGTCAGTGAATGAGCCTGGCAATGTGTGTGCCAGCCTTTCTGGAGAGAATGCAGCCAGAGGGTAGAGGGAAACACTTTTTAAAGGGAATGAGTCCTTATGTAGGTTTTAAGGGATCGTAAGGGATGGACAGAATTTATAGGCAGTGGGGAGGCAGGCATTCTGGTTGGGGGTGTGGATGAAAGGTTCACAGCCCCCAAAAATGTAAGTGAAGCCAGAATCCAAATTCCCTCACTTTTCAATTATAAACACAAAAGTCTGATGCTCAGAGGGGGAATTAACAAAGAAAACACTTGACTCTATAATATGGGGTAGTATGGGGTCTGTGCCCACCCATCAAAGATCAGCCAAGGTTATACAGGGACGAAAATCCTCTACGTTCATGCTAACAATATGTTTTTTTTTTTTTTTTTTAAATAGAGGCATGTTTTATTTATTTATTTGTTTGTTTATTGTTTGTTTGTTTATACATGCACTGGGTACAGTCAGAAGCGCGGGAGGGTGAGAGAATTCACCAGAGCCAGAGCGGGGAGCAGAGCAGGCAGAAGGACCGAAGTACACTGCTGAGGGGAGCAGCGGGCGGCAGGAGAGGTCTGCGCGCCATGCGGGACCCTCCTCCGGTGGCCGGGGAGCAGCCGGGGATCGAACTGGCGCCACAGAGGCCGCGGGCAGCTTCGCAACCCAGCGCTCAACCGCTGCGCCACCGGGGAGGCCCCTAACAATATGTTTTGATGAAAACCCTAATATGCTATTATACACAGCACAAATTTCAATACAGTCATCCACTGCAATTGAAGTTTTGAGACTAATGGATTTTCAAAGAATACAGCATCATGTGCCAGAGAGGTAAAATCCCAATAAAGAGGAAAATAGCAATGGTTTGTAATCCTGGCTCCACATTAGAACCACCTGGGGATCGTTCAAAAAACACCAGTGCTTGGGCATGGTATCTCCTGCAAGTGACATCACCATCCCCGGAGCATCAGTACTGAGAATAGCAATACCAGGGATTCTACTTCATTCTCTCACCAGGTATCTTCTAAGTTCCTACTGTGTGCCAAGCATTGTTCGAAGTGTTTTTTTTTTTTTTTTTAAGATTTATTTGTTTGTTTATTTATACAAGCACTGGGTACAGTCAGAAGCGCAGGAGGGTGAGAGAATTCACCAGAGCCAGAGCGGGGAGCAGAGCAGGCAGAAGGACCGAGGTACACTGCTGAGGGGGCAGCGGGCGGCAGGAGAGGTCTGCGCGCCATGTGGGACCCTCCTCTGGTGGCCGGGGAGCAGCCGGGGATCGAAGGGGTGCTGCAGGGGCTGCGGGCAGCTTCGCAACCCAGCGCTCAACCGCTGCGCCACCGGGGAGGCCCTGTTCGAAGTGTTGAAGAGACAAGAGCGAATCAAATAGAGCCCCCTGCAAGAAATGAAAAATGTTTTCAAAGATTTTCCATTAAAGTAGGGAAGAGCAGGCAGGAAAGCAAATCAAGTTTGTAAAAATATGGACGTTGAAAAGCTGACAATAAGGTGAGCAGAAATTGAAAGCTGACAAGAGGGAGCATGAGAATTCGCTAAAGGGGACACTGAGCACCTGAAAGTGCTCAGCTCAGGGAGCAACTTGGGGGCCAAGACAACACATGGGCAGAGGAAGTTGGGGTACAAGGCAGTCCCAAGGGAGAGGCTGCCAATGGGGCCTGAGCTGAGAGGAGATGAAGTCTGAGAGCGTGAGAGCAGGCGAGGGCATGGAAGGCTGTGTCCCGAGTTTGGCTCGTACTCCAGGTCAGATGGGAAGCTACTGGGAAGGCTTAACTGAGAAGTGACATGATCTGATTTATGTTTTACTAGAATCATTCTGATTGCTCTGCTGAGAATAGCCTGTGGGGAACGGGGTACTCCGGCAACTGTGAGGGTGCTAAAACAGTTCAATTGAGGGCTTTCCTGGTGGCACAGGGGTTAAAGACTCCACACTATCAAGCTATCACAGCCACTGTGGCACTAGTTCGATCCCCAGCCAGGGAGCTAATCTATAAGGCGCAGCAGACCTCTCCTGTCTCGCCTGCTGCTCCCCTCAGCAGTGTGTTTCAGTAGACCTGCCTGTTCTGACCCCCACTCTGTTTCTGGTGAATCCTCCCACCTGTCCCTTGCACCTCTGGCCTACACCCCAGATCTTGTATGCATAAATAAATAAATCTTTTTTAAAAATAAAAGTTTAGCCAAGGGCCTCTCTGGTGGCGCAGCGGTTGAGCGCTGGGTTGCGAAGCTGCCCGCGGCCTCTGCGGCGCCGGTTCGATCCCCGGCTGCTCCCCGGCCACCGGAGGAGGGTCCCACATGGCGCGCAGACCTCTCCTGCCGCCCGCTGCTCCCCTCAGCAGTGTACTTGGGTCCTTCTGCTTCCTCTGCTCCCTGCTCTGGCTCTGGTGAATTCCCTCACCCTCCCGCACTTCTGACTGTACCCAGTGCTTGTATAAATAAATAAACAAACAAATAAAGAAAGAAAGAAAGAAAACATGCCTCTATATAAAAAAAAAAAAAAAAGTTTAGCCAAATGTCAAAACAGCTGGAAGGGGCAGGGTGGGAATCAGGAGCTTGGTTTTAGATGTTAAAGTTGGAGAGGACCATTAGACATTCGGTGGAGATGTCAAGTAGGTCATTATCTATGCAAGGAGTACAAGATGGAGATAAATTGGTACAAGACAGAGATAAACTGGTGTGAAGTATTGGCTTACAGATGGCATTTCAAACCATGAGGATGACTGATATGACAATAGTAACTGCAGAAGGGAACACAATGAGTACAAGCAATGAGTACTAAGTCGACAGTGTGAAGGGGTCTGGAAGAGAAGGCAGGTAAGGAAACTTGAGGAACTCTGGCCAGTGAGTAAGGAGGGATGGATGCCTGTGTGGGTGAGGGGTATCTAGACAGCCAGGGATGGAAACATTCCAAGGATACAGGAAGTTGGAACAAAGTTCATCAATTGCTTTGAAGGAGCAAGGAAAAGGCTCAGAATTGGTCTTTGGATTTAGGGACGTGGATGTCATTATTGGCCTTGATAAGAGTAGCATGTAACAGACTGCACAGGGCAGAAGCTAGGGGGTCCTATTCATCTGGACACAGCTTAAAACATGTATTGAATATCTGTCTTCCTTACTAGAATCGAAGAGTCTAGCACATAGAAGATATCAAATTAATATGTGATTTACTAAAGAAATCAGCAGTGAAATGTTCTAGGTAGTTCCTGAAATCATCTAAAATGATCAATGTGTAAAGTGGAAATCTGTCCACTTGGGGAAAAAAAAACTGCTGATGGAGAGATAAGTCCTAAGACACTTATATCAGAAGATTCATCTTCCCACACATCCTAAATGAAAAGTAGCACTGCCTCAGATCTGTCATCCCCAGTGGATCACATGTCTGTGTAGTGGGGGGAATAGGTTCAGACTTTGGAGTCTTCATGGGATTAGCTGTAGAGGTAACGTAAAATATAGGTTCTTCTCTACTCCCCCAACATGCTGGCTTCACACTGGTTTCATTCACTTACAATCTACTCTGACCCACTGCACTCAGTACTTGAGTCACAGAGTCAAACAGAACATGGACTCTGGAGGAACTTTCCAGTCCAGGGTTTCTGATCCACAGCTGATATCAGCTTAAGGGGTAGCTCTGGGTTTTCTCTGGATTGCAGTTCCCATGCCCAACCAGACCCACAGGTGTCAGAGCACAGATTCACTCAGTCCTACATACACATCAGCCCATACACCATGGAGGTTGTGAGTCAATTCTAGGTCTCCCAAAAGAGTGGGGTTCTGGATGCTTACCATATCTATAAAGCAATGTTTTTTCCATTGTTTCTCCCTCACCCCAAAAGACAAATGAAAAGTTTGAAATTTGATATCCTTAATCATTTAAGGCAACTGGAGTTTTATTTCCCATGCACAGAATGAAATGCAGAAAATAGGTGTCTTTCTCTGCGCGGCACATGCTAAATGAATGAAAAACAAAAAGTTGGTGTTTGCAGCCAGTGAGGACAAAGTATATAAGCTCTAGGAGAGAACTCAGCCTCACTGTTAACACCAGCTTCAGATGTTTGCTGAGCTCTTACAGTTGTCTATGGTTTTATGGGAAGCCACCTCCTTTCTGCAGGTCCGCCATTGTGAGCAGGTCTCACGTCCTGTGTCAAGATGAAAATGGGAATAGCGGTGGAGAGTTATAAAAATGAAGCCCAACTATCCGAATGTACAGGTCCCAGCATGGATTCTAGCCAATGGAAATGCAGAAGCACTTCCTGGTCCAGCAAATGAGAACTGTGGTGGGAGGCGATGTCAGCATCAGAACAGCACATACAATTCGACCTGGGGTCCATTGTCACTCCCCACCTGCCTGTGTGCAGGAACAATGAGCAGCTCCTCTCCGGTTTATGCTAAAAATAAAGGAGACTGCCAATGAGTGACACTCTACATGCTCAACCCTCAGGGCAAAGTTCTGGTTACCATAGCAAACCCGACTCATGACAGCAGACGCAAAGCACATGACGTATCAAACGGCCAGAGTCCCCTTCCTGCAGGAGAGCAGTTATATCTGCCAGACAAGCTAATCTGTCGGTCACGATCACCCTTTCTACAAATAAAAGTTCAACCTGTATTTGCAGGTCTTGGCCATTCTCGCAGTTACTATTTGCTTGAAACAGTAGCTTTTTGTCCAATGTTTACTTATCAGGACGCTGATGCATTTCTTAAGATGAAACTTCTTGTTAAAGGAGGTCCTACAACAGGGAAGGCAACAACAACTTTCTCAGTCCACCCAGTCTGGCAGAAGTTCCTTTGAGCCCCGCATCTGGCAAGAACCTGTCTTGAGCCTCTTCCGTGACTGCCTCCAAAGTGGTGATGATAAAATGAGCAGTTGTTTGTTTTTTTGTTTGTTAATTAACACCCCATGGAGAGGGCCTTGCTACCAGCCAATCTAAAAATGGGGTCCATGCTCCCCCCTAGCGTTTTATCAACCGGGGAGGGATGTGGAGGCAGAAAAGACCAGAGTACAGGAAAGTATTGGTGTATGAGGAAAACCCAGAGGAGAAAGACCTCAGGACTGCTTACGAGAACGTAAGCAAATTCCACCATATGCAAATTCCACCATTGCATATGAGGACACTTAGTTGATTCTGTCTTTTCTTTAAAGGCTCAAAGAAGAGGGTTTAAACCATTGTTTCCAGATAGATCAGAAAAAGGCTTCTGCGCAAGTGGAGAGAAAAAGCAATGAACTTGTCTTCTTAAGCTCAAGCATGAGGCCCAACTTTTCAGATGGAGTACATTTATAATGTGAGCAATTATACTTCTTCCCTGTATTTCAACTGTCTGTGTCCTAGGTTTATGAGCAAGAAAATTATTATGAAAACCCAGAGCCCTATAGGGACCTCAGGGACTGTTGGTGGCTCCTGCTTCTCAAAGAGTCTGTGTGGAATAATGGCTAAGAACATTGGGGGTGGTAGCAGAACTCTGGGTGCAAATTCTTGCTCCAACTCTTAAATGTGCAATCTTAGATAAAAAACTTTAGCTTTCCCTCATCTGAAAAATAAAGATAAATGGGGTCGGTGCTAGAATGTAGTAAATGCTCAATTTGCTATTCATTAAGTGCCTACTGTATACCAAGCACTGTTACTGGCACTGGAAATAAAGTGAACAAGATAAGGTCCCTGCTTTGAGGGAGTTTACATTCCAACAGATGAGGAGCAATCAATAAATCAATCAAAATTTTCATTTCAAACAGAACAGGAGTAATATGATAGAGCACCCAGGGAGGGTCATTTTAGATTATGTGGCTGTGGACAAGAAGGCTTATGAGAGTTGGAAGAAGCATCCAGGCTGAGGTAATCCTGGATAAAGCTTGCTGTGTTCCAGAATGGAGAGGACAGGGTGTCTGAGCACAGAGAGTTGGGGCAATGAGTGGTAGCAGAGGAAGTCACTGGAGAAGTGGCTTGGGCAAGGGACCTGGGTTGTATTCATATGGAAATGAGAAATCCCATTTCAAGCTGGAGAGTGACACGGCTGGTTTTATGTTTTAAACAGACCTCTCTGGCTGCTCTGAGAAGAAAGGACTAGGGATCAAGAGAGCTCTCAGGAGGCCCGGTTAGAAGATTCCTTACATCAGGAAGACTACTATGGCAGGGCTCCAAGGACAAGATGGCGGTGACTTCACCTGGGGCGGCTGCAAGGGAACTACTGGGTACTTGAGGAAGGGCCAATAGGGTCTATGGTTTTAATTGCTGGGAGTAAGGAAAAGAGAAGAATGAAAAACGGTTTCTAGGTTTTATGAATGAGCCTTTGTGTGGACGATAAGACGAGAGGAGGAGAAGCAAAGAACTAGTCCGAGGGAACTAGTCCATGTTGATTGAGGCATGAGCTTCAGGGGAGAGGTGAAGGCTAGAGGTATAATCTTGGGAGACAGCACACAGTGGTAGGCAAAGCCTTGAGGCAGATGAGATCTCCTCATAGCTAGAATAGACAAGGCCAAGTCCTGGGGCAATATCAAGAATCATGAGTATTAGTTGCTGGTATTATCTTCAGCACACTGGGAAGGAGAATATTGGTCAATTATTGTTATTAGCACATTTTTATCCATTTACCTACCATCTTGTCATCACCGATACCATAAACAACCATTGTGCCCATTTACTGAGAAGCGGCAGTGGTCAAAAAGGCCAGACAGCTCTATTTAATCCCAACTCCACCAATTCCTGTGACCTTGGAGCATTTCCTTAGTCTCCTTGATCCACCTCTCCTCCATCTGCAAAAGGGGATAAAGTTGAATGGTGCCCAGAAAAAGATATGGGCATGTCTTGGTACCTATGATTATGACCTTATTTGACAAAAGGGTCTTTGCAGATGTAATTAAATTAAGAATCATGAGATGAGAGCATCCTGGATGGTCCAAGTGGCCCTAACTCAGAAGACAAGTGTCCCCTAGAGAGACACAAAGTGGGAGATATGCCAATGTAAGAGAAGACATGGACCCACAGAGGAGGTGACATGGAGATAGACACAGAGATTAGAGTGAAACAACCATTAGGAATGTTGACAGCTACCGGAAGCCAACAGAGGCAAGTAAGAGTCTCTCCAAGAGCCACAGGGGGAGCATGGCCCTGCCAACACCTGGGTTCAGACTTCTGGCCTCCAGAACAATGAAAGGATAAATTCCCGTTGCCTTAAAGTGAGACAAGAAATAAATACGGGGGTGGCTATGAGAACAACATGCATTCACCTGTGCATTCACCTGTGTAAAGTAACCAGAACACTGCCTGCAAAGTTAGGAACATCCAAACTATTTTAATTTTTACACATTTATTGGATTCTAAAGGGTATGTGGGAAGAGGAAGATCATCTTCAGAGACCCTCAAGATAAAGATGGTGCCAGGAAGCTGAGCAGATGAGGGACCAGAAGGTGGAAAAGGTGCTCAGGTGCCATGTGTGTTTCCCAGGAGCCCCAAATTGCCCAGGTTCCTCCCCAGAAGTTGCCAGTAAATAAATCGATAAGCCTTACATCTGCTAGGGTTTCTGAAGCCAAGCAGTAGGTCCAGAGAGGGGTTAATGCAATACTTTATGGCACTATCCTGTCCTCGTGCCTGCTCTCTCTTGAGAATCCACACTGATGAGGACACTTGGAGCACTTTTTCTGGGGACAGCTGTCTCTTCTTTTAGCCTAATGATATAGGGAATAACACTGACCAGGGCGGGGTAGGAGTGGAGAGGGGATAGTGGAAAACTGCAGTGCAAAGCTACGCCAATTTTGTACGCTGAGTGATTTTGTAATAATATTCGCATGGCTACTTTAGCCTTGGAAGTTAATTTTCTTCACCAGGAGGCCAATATAGCACAATCTAGTTTTACCCAAATCACTATAAAATACACTGTGCCAAAAGAGGGAGGAGGGGAAATCCAACTGAAACAGCTGAAATCAGATGTTTGAGAAGTGTCCACAGGCCAACCCATGAAAACGTAGAGTTTACGGACCTCTTGTTTTATTCAACTTGGCTGCGGGCTCACCTTAGGTGTAGAAAAAGAAAGGTTTGAGCCCTTGAAGAAAGTTGGGATTATATTTGGTTCCCTGCATGCAAACAGAAGTGGTGTCCTAAGTAGTGTCACTACTTTTCAGGGAGAGAGGCATTTCTGCTGGAAACACACTTGGCCCTCTCATCTCCAGAACAATCCTGTGCATACTGGCGCTGCTGCAGCATCCCAGGACAGGGAAACAAGACAAGCAGGCTCCCATCAGACAGGCATCTGCAAAGTGCTGAACTTTGCTAGCAGGGACCAAAGAGTCTTTCCCCAAATCTCCTCAGGAGTAACAACAGCCACATAGACCTGCAGGAGATCAAGCCCCCAGACACCCTCTCCTCTCTGGATGCCCCACGCCCTCCCACACACATGCAGTACAGTCCCCCCACCTTCTACTGTGTACACCATAATCCAAAATTACCCCCTTCTGCTTTCCTTTCCGCAAAATCCTTCCTCAGGCAGGTCTCAGCCAGGAAACCGACTATGGATTTTCACTAAGTATGCTGCTGCTCAAGGTGGGAATTCTATTCTGCATTGTATCAGGGAACTTTGTTTAGCAAAACATGGTGGTTTCTCTTTGGAGGCCGGGACAAGAGAGAGAGAAAGTGTGTGTGTATGTGTGTGAGTTTGTGTGTGTGTGGGGGGGGGTGTTAACTCAGATGGTTCAGATGAGTTAGCAGAGTTAAAATGGAGCGCGTGCAAAGCCAAGTCCCAGAGGTGTCAGGTGTTGATAAAAAGGAGACCATGAGAGGCTCCACTCAAGTCCATTTCCACTCCTGCTAAAAACCCTCAGACGCCCAGTCAGTCATTCTCTGCTAAGGATCACATGGATCACGAAAGCCCCAGCTCAGTAGGCTGTGAAGACACCAAGGATCCTCTCTGGAATGAGCTATGTTAACTTCAACCTGAAGGCAAGGGATGGCTCTTGTGCGGACCTGCAAATCTTCCTAGTTTGTGACTTTTTGATCCTTATGTATCGCTAGGCATTCAGGTTGCTACAGATGACAAACTTCCCCCATCTCCTTGCTATTATTCCATGTAAAGTCTGAAACAACAGTGTGCATGAACTGAGTCTTCCTTGGCAAATGGTTCCCCAATGCCTGCTTCTCCAAAACCTCTTCACTGTGTGCTAGTTGGCTTGATGAGGCCCCAAACGCTTTGAAACCTAACAACAAAGAATCTAAGAATAACTTAATCTGCCAGATGTTTAATGCTATCTGGTTTCATTAATTGGCTTCAAAAGGGAGTTAATGCTTAAGTTTCTGATTTTCTGCAAGTTAATAGCCCCATCACTGTTCCCTCGATACGTTCATGCAGGTAACACCGGCATCAAGGAGCCGGGAGAGCTCAGCACTGGGATGGTTTCCTGGCCCTGCACTGAGATGGTGGAGAAGATACTATTGGCATGGAAGGGAGGCTGTGGCCAGGGCAGGCCTCTTTCGGGAGCTGGAGAGACTTAAAAAACAAATGCATCTTCTCTGCACACTTAGTGTCTTAACAAGCCATCTCTCAGCTCCGCCGCCTTATCAAACCACAGAGGGCCTCTTCGACTATTGAGTTTTCATTCCGTAAATGCTCCCAGTGTTTTCTTGAACACATTTATAAAGAGATTGCAGAGCTCTTGAGATCACTGCAAAATCAAGTCGGGATCAGATGGCCTACCTGGCTTTAAACGCTGCCTCTCCCCAGAACTGCAGAACCCAGGGGAAATGATTCCTTCTCAATTCCATCTTTTTTCATCTCTAGAGTATAAATATTATGAGATCAAGAATTTAAAATGTTTAAATGCCATAAAAAGACCCAAGGACCCATATTTTGTAGGCAACTATGCCCAAGTCCAAAAGACAACATAATCTCCACTTAGACCCTTGGGTGGAAAAAAAAATGGAGAATAATTTGAGAACACATTTTCATACTTCCATTTCCTTTTTTTAAAAAAAAAAAACAACATTCTTCACACTTCCCCCAAAGTCACTTAATGTGGCAAAAAAATCTATTAAATATTTAGTAAATCAAATTAAGTGCTCCTTTTCCTCCCTCTTCACTATAAGTGAGAATATTTATCTAATCTGTCTAAGTATAATCACAGATCCATTAATAAAACCAAGAGGCCATACAGATTTTTCATTCTCCCTCACCCACCTGCATCTCACTCTCTTGTCACTGAGAGACAACAGTTCCCAGATGCAGCAGCTGTAGCCTGGGTATCTAGATCTAGCTGAACTGACATGCGGCAAGTTCTCTGCTTGTGGGGCCTCCTTCATCCAGTGCAGGCATTAGAGAGTCTGCATGCAAGCCTCCCCCCTGCCCTTCGAAAGTGCAGAGCAGAGGGGAGACCACCTGCATGCTCCCCACTTTACGTGCTGAAAGGGTGTGAAATACACAAGTACCACTGAGACATGTCCACAGATAAGAAGGCAGAGGGCCTGGCAGATTCATTAAAGGGAGTCAGGGTGCCCGAGCAGTCTAAAACTCTTCACCCAAAGCTGGAAGGGAGCTTGGTGAGGTCTACTAGAAAGCCCTGCTTGCCACATTCTGCCGACTCTCGCTGACTCTGCGGAGAGGCTACTTCAGCTCTCAGCACACTAGCAGAAGGACCACTACGTGCAGGAGCTGTCACTGAGGTCTGGGCACGATACTTCAGCACCCCTTCTTAGTGCCCCTAAGAACAATCCTACAGGTAGCTACTGTGCTGCTTTTGTGCACAAGGAAACCAAGGCTGCAACATTTTGTTGGGTTTTTTAAATAATTAATAAATTCATTTTTTGTTTCTTTTTTATATTAATTTTTTAATTTTTTACATCATCGTTCATTTTTAAACAATATTTGCTTCCCCCACCCCCTCAGGTGTAGTCCCCATAGAGTTTCCTTCCCCAACGCACCTGTGCACCATCACCTCAGTCCCCTGTGCTCCTCCCTCCCTCCCTCTGATCCCTCTCCCTCCTGCTCCCCTGCAGGCTGCAACATTTTGAACTATCTAGCCAAGGAGGCACTCTCTCTGCACAGTCAGGATTCCAGCCCCAGTCTCCCTGCCCAGTCTGGGAATCCTTCCTTACCCTCTTGGCAGCCTCAGCTGGTGTGAGGTGCAGATTCACCTCACTGGCCGAGGTGGCACCTTGGCCTGTTCCCAGCCCACAAGCTCTGGAAGCGCCCTCCAGCTGTCAGCAGTGCCCCTCCAGTTTTCTTCCCCCGTATCCAGGTGCCCCAATGCCTGGTCTAAACTCAGCTTCCCTCCAGCACTTTGCTCTCCCTGCAAAAGCTCTAGATGGTCCCGGCCTCCTTCCTCGCAAGCCACCTTATCTTGTTTGTCTCCATTCCTTCTCACTTCCCTTTTGTTTACCAAATAACCCTGGGAGAGAAAGTGAGGGACTGGGCTAAATAAACCTCCCTACAACTCTACTCCCTTCTCACATACACTCTGATTATCTTTTTTTTTAAAGATTTATTTATGCATACAAGAGCTGGGGTACAGGCCAGAGATGTGGAGGGTGAGAGGATCCACGAGAGAGAGTGGGGAACAGAACAGGCAGACGGACTGAAATACACTGCTGAGGGGAGCAGCGGGTGAGACAGGAGAGGTCTGCTGCACCATGTGGTTTCTCCCTGGCCAGCTGGGGATGGAACTCGTGCTGCAGAGGCTGCGGATAGCTTCATAGTGTGGTGCTGAACCCCTTGTGCCACCAGGGAGGCCCACTCTGATTATTTTTAACCAGCACATCTTTGGACCATCCCAGAAAACAGCACTGAGAGGTTTATTGAGAGGGGTGTGTGTGTGTGCATGTGTGTATACACAACAGAAAAGGAGAAGTGGAGGCACATAGGGTATGATAATAGATAAGGAATTTATCCCACAGGTCCAGGGAGTCACTGATAGGTTTTACAAGAAGGGGGATCCACAGACCTTGGTGACTGATTAGATGTGGAATAAGAAAGTCTGGAAGATTTTCTTTAGGTTTCTCCTTTGTTGAGAAACTCCCTATTTTCGTCAACTGTCTTCATGCTCCTACCCTGCAGTGATCTTTGCTTCCTTTTCACTCCATCCAAGTGCCCATACTTCTTGCCCACACCTTATGAGTCTCCTTTCTCTCTAGCTTGCTGCCACTCCCAGCTCGGGCCTCTGTTACCTCCCCCACCCCCATCTTATTGCACTATCCCTGCAGGCTCTTACCTCTTCTCTCTCCCCAATTCCAATTCTTCTGCAAAGATGGGATTAATCACCCTCAGGACACAGCTGGTCATGACAGTCCCTTGCTCAAAACTCCCAAATATCTCCCTTCCAGCTACAAACCTCAGTTCGTCCAAGTCCCCAGACCAGCCTCTTCATCCTATCCCTGGAGTCAGGTCCGAACTCAGAATTAACCCTTCAGCACACACCTTATGCCCACGTTCTCCTGTGCAAAGCTTCAGGTCTCCTCGTTCAAAAGTGAGTTCTTTCTCCTCTGTGTTCCCCCAAATGTTTTATTTGGCCTACTCTTCAGGTACTTGATTCATTCAATCTCCCCTTCACTCCTTCATGCAAGAAATGTAGGGAGTTATTTCATGCCAAGGGCCTTGGCGCGCATCAGAGCTCTCAGTAAACATATCTCACTTCCCCTGATAGACTGGAACTCACACAGCAAGAAGGGAACCCCTCTCACCTCTTCAAGTCCCAGAAACCTCTGTGCCCCTGTGCACAGAAAACCACAGATGCTCCAAAAATAAAATGGTTGACATGAATAAAGTCTCACAAGTTTCCTTAAATAGTGAACTGCCTTGTGTGTGTGTGTGTGTGTGCAAAATCAATGATAGAGATTTAAAGTTAATTCGATATTTTTTTCCAGGAGCATATTAACTATGTCAAGGGATTTGCATGGATATATTTTGCAAGGTTCTGGTTCTTCCTCTCCTAGCACCTGCCATCCCCTACTCCTACCTCTCCCCTTCTGCCCCCACCTACAGACACATTCACACCACTTTGTGGTTATTAGTGGAGCAGCAGTCTTGGCCCATTGGAATGGAAAAAGGAATTGATGAAGCTGGAACAACCATCTACAGTCAGGCGAGTGTTCTGAAACATTCTATTTTGTCTCCACGGTCAGCCCTCCCATACCACATCAGCCAACCTGAACCTACTTGACCCCCACCCAAAAGTCACATACCAGCAAAGCCAGCCCCCTAGAGCCCATGTTCAGAGCAGGCCAAGGCAGGACATCCCTCTGGGGACAGACCAGCAGCACCGAAGGTCCAAGGGGCTCTGCCAAAGCCCAGCCAGGGTATCCCTTTCTGCAGCCACACTCAGTGACCACCTCCGGCAGCTTCATCATTTGTCAGGGAAAACAGCTCCCCACGACGCCCTACCTCGGTGGGCGGCCAGAGGCCCCACCAGCTGCTAGAGACAGATGCAGCTGTTTCCCCCAACACTCCACTTCCAGGCCCGGCAGCAGGTCAGGGGCTCTGGAATGCCCTCGTGCCTCCTCTCCAGTCTCTGCCACCAGCCAGTGCCAGACCTTGTTCTCTTCACACCCCCGCGTCTCTTATCGAGGTCTCTGCACGGACCGGAGCTGCCGAGGACAGGCTTCTGGCCAACTCGACTTCAGCGAGAGCAGGTTTCCCACCCCTACATCCCCCCATCTCCCTGGCCACTGCGCCCAAAGATGCCCTTGCTCTTGGCGCTCCCCGCTCCCCTCCTGGCCCAGCGCGGCTCTCGCCAAGGCGGGGAGAGCTCAGCCCTGCGCGGAGCGCGGGAGGAGGACCCCAGGAGGATGGACCTCAGGAGGATGGACCCCAGGCGGCACCTGGAGCGGAGCACCTGAGGGCCCCCGCCCCGGAGGGACGCCCAGGGATGGGCAGCCGGGGTGCGCGCGGCACAGGGGCGCCCGGCCCCGTCCTGAATGCGCCGAGTGGGGTGTCCGGGGCTGTCCCCGCGGCCCCCCGCCCCGCCTTGCCAGCCCCTTCCCGCGGCCCCCGCCCCCGCCGGATGCGAGGGGAGTTCGCGCCGCCCGAGCGGGGACCCGGGTCCGCGCCCCCACTCGCCGCCCGGCGCGGGATCCCTGCACCCGGGCTGCCACTAAACTTTGCCGGGCACACGCGGTCCCGGGGGGCCGCCCCACCCCGCAGGCTGCCGGAGCCCCGCGCCCCGGTCGCGCGGAACGGCCGTGTCACCTGCGCGTGGCTCGGCGAGGCTCCCGCTGCTCCCGGCGTGGGGACCGGCGCCGCCCGGCGGGTGCCCGCTCCGCCGCCGGGGCCGCCCGCGCCTGCCCAGAGCCGCAGCGCCGCGGCGCGCCCGCCGCCCGGGAGGCGCAGTCCCGGCGCCCGCGGCCCGGCCCGGCGCTCGGCGGAGCCCGCAGCCGCCGCCCACCGCGTCCTCCGCCCGGGCCGGCGCGCACCGGCGCGGGGAGTCCGCTCCCGGCACGGCTCTCCCGGCTGCGCGGCGCCGGGCTCCACCGAGCCTCCGGGGTGGGCGGGGATTCCCTCCCTCCGGTGGAGTCGGGGGGCGGGAACTCCCTTCCTGGAGTGACAGGCGCGGGGGGCGGGGATTCCCCTGCAGGCAGGGCCGGGTGGGCGGGGATTCCCCCGAGCGCCGCGCTCCCGGCCCGCCGGGCGTCCCTGGGGTGAGTCCTGAGTCCCGGGGCGCGGGCTTCGGAGACCCGGGGACCCTGGAGAAAGGGAAGCGGGAGATGGCAGCTCAGACTCTCCAGATGGCGGGGCGAGGGGCGCCATCTAGGTGGAAGAGAGAGCGGGGGGGGGGGGGGACTTGGTTGCCTTTGCATAGCCCTCCACACAGCATCCAGGAAAATGTCATTTGCCTTATAAAAGAAGGGGGCAGAGGGTCTTGCTGGTGGCGCAAGGGGTTAAGCCCCGCACAGCGAAGCAATCCGCAGCCTCTGCAGCATGAATTCCATCCCCGGCCGGCCAGGGAGCTACCCACATGGCGCGGCAGACCTCTCCTGTCTCGCCCGCTGCTCCCCTCAGCCGTGTGTTTCAGTCAGTCTGCCTGTTCTGTTCCCCACGCCGGCTCTGGTGAATCCTCTCACCCCCCCGCATCTCTGGCCAGTACCCCAGCTCTTGCATGCATAAATAAATAAATCTTAAAAAAAAAAAAAAAAAGATGGAGCAGAAAGCTAAAGATGGGGAAAGACCAGCCACCCACCCAAAGCCACCTTTTACCTTTGGCCTTTGGGATATCCCCATATGAGCATTTCAGGGCAAGCTCTTGGCACTCCCTCTTGATCCCAGCTAAACCCTGAAAAAAAAGTCATCAGATGCAAAGTCCCAAGGCCTAGGGGTGGTGGTTTGGGTCCAGGTGAGAACTAGCCAAGCACCTGCTGAGAGGATGGCAGAGCCGGTGCCAGTCGCCACTGGCCTTGCTCCAGGTCACTCGAGGAACAGAAGCCTTGGCTTTTTGGATGCTTCATTCCCGTGGATTTTCAGGATGGCCTTCAAATATTTTCGGTTCTTTTTTTGTCATCCTTGTCATTCTGCCTACCACAGGGAGAGGATGATAAGAACATAATAGGGAGACTGCACAGCTCTGCAAATTAAGCTCTCTTAAGAGGAAAAAGCTGGTCTTTTTCAAGTGCTAGCAGATAAGAGTAAAAACATATGAAAAATTACAAAACCTGGGATAATGAATAGTTGAATAATGCTTTTGACATGTTCTGCAGAGTAGTAATTGGAAATCTTTGCTTTGGGGGAAGGGGATAGGGTGAGCAGGAATCCGCTGCTGCTTTGCCCAGCAAGGCAGTAAGCGCCGGACTCTTGGAAGAGCAGACAGACATAAATCACCTGCACCAACTCTGCAGAGCTGTCCCCCAGCATCAAAGACCAGGGTGGTCCCAAGACATTTTGAAATGCTATTTTTGGCAGGGGTTGGGCTGGGGAAGTACTTGAATTCAGCTGTTCTTCAGCTTTTATAATTACCAGGCCACTGAGATCCATGGCTGCATAGACCCAACCTTCCTGTATTACAAACTGTGTGATCTCAGGCACCCAGAGCCCCTTCCTATCTGTAAATAGAGAAAATATCTACCACGCAGGGTTGTGGTGAGGGTTGCGATAACATAGCTTCTCAACATGGAGGTTAGAGGTGATCAATGAAATGGGAGCTATTATTCCTGGAAAGGAATCATTGGACAGCATCAAAAATCCTTTCTGCCATCAAGCAGGCCTGGTGTCTTCTAATGATCTGAGTCCCAGCCCCAGCTACCTCCACTCTCTCCTAATCATTTGAGCCATGAAGGGGCAAGGCAGGTCTCCTCAACCTTGGTAGCCACTATCTAGCACAGGTCTACCTCCTTCAAAAGCCATTGAAACCTTAAACATATGAATATGGAAATGATGTTATCAACCAAACCATAAGCACTGCTATTTCTTTTGCATCCCAGCCCCTCCCCTTCATTTCAGCCATGTACTCTAACCTGGGCTTTCTGTTTCCTCTTACCCTCCTGTGTCTGCTGAAATCCCAAAGGTCACCTCTCTGGGTAGGCTTTCCTGAACACCAGCACCAACATCAGGTTTCTGTTCCCTTGTCAATCATCTCAATGAAATAGTGTGTTCTGTGAGTTGCCAATGTAATAACCTTTGTTAGGTTGTTGCAAGTTGTAGGCATCATGTGTTCCCTCTCACACATTTTTGGCTTGTGATTTCCTAGAGATTAGAGAGCCTAGATCCTATTATTTGTGTTTTCAAAACAGAGCATGGTATAGGGTCCAACCCAATAACCAGGCAATAAATATTTACTGAAGAAAATGGAGTGTTAAATATACAGTGTTGTATGTGTGTGTTCTATGTGTTAGATGTGTAATATTACACAGGCATGTGTGCTATTTCATCATCTGTCTGCTTTGGACACATAGTCCTACTGACAGCTTAAATACTTTTTTTTTTTTTTTTAAGATTTTTAATTTATTTATGCATCCAAGAACTGGGGTGTAGACCAGAGGTGTGGGGTGTAAGAGGATTCACCAGAGACAAAGTAGAGAGCAGAACAGACAGATCTACTGAAACACACTGCTGAAGGGAGCAGCAGGCAAGACAGGAGAGAGGACAGGTCTGCTGTGCCATGTGGGTTAGCTCCCTGGCCAGGGATCGAACTCGTGCTGTTCATGCTGTAGTGGCTGGTGATAGCTTGGTAGCACTGAGTCTTTAACCCCTTGCGCCACCAGGGACGCCCTCAAATATTTCTATTTTCAATCACTTTTCATCTGATATTGCGCAAATAGTTTTTGGCAAGTTCTTGCTTGCTAATAATAGCTCACCTCTCAAGGGGTCAATCAAATGCATGGAAATTTTGTTTTGCCCTTGCTGTCTTGCCAAATTGGATAGCTCACAGCAGAGGGCATTTCTTTTTCAATGTTTGAGATCAAAATGTAAATTATTTCTGCCCTCTTGTTAAATATTTAGTCACAGATTAGTACTTCTATCCAAGTTGCCGTTTTAATTTACTGCTCCTAATGTACATAATATGGAGGAGGAGACTGGATATAAAAAATCTAAGGCTTACAGAGGGACAGAGGAAGGTTATAATAATGAACCAAGAAAATGTATATATTATTCTAAGCTACCATGTACAATAAGTTTTTACTTACTGAAACGACATATGATAAACCACTCTAATCCCTAAGCTAATTGATACAAACAAGAGTTAAGTTCCCTCTGTTGCAAGGGGAGAGGATGTCCTGAACCAAGTCCACAAACTCAGGTTTTATGGGCCCCACCCCCACCCCAGGCCAAAGAGAATCAAGACGCCAAGGACTACAAATCCCATAATGTCATCACCACCAAAGGGAGGATGCTGGGACCTGAGGGTGGATTTAAGCAGTTGGGCTTGGTATATAACCAGACATGTGGGCCTGGGGTCCTTGGTTTTTTCCCTGGCCTTCAGCGCGCTATTGGGGATTCCAGCTCCGTGGAAGTGGTAGGAGGCATTCACCAATTTAGCTCCCTTTCTTTCTCTCTGAGTTATTCCTCTCTTCATTTTCCCTTTTTGTAAATAAACCCTTTATTAACCTTTTGTGTGTGCCATGGTTGGGTCTCATGGATCTCATTCTAAGTTCCTTTGAAGTGTGTGGGTGAGGACCCACACTCAGGCCAACCCATTTCACAGTGGGGTTGCCCTGTGACACCATGGCACATCTGGTCACAGAAATATCACCAAACTTCTAAATAAAGACCCAAGACAGGGCCTTGCTGGTGGCACAGGGTTTAAAGACAGCGCTATCAAGCTATCGACAGCCACTACAGCACGAGTTCCATCCCCTGCCAGCCAAGGAGCAACCCATATGGTGCCACAGGCCTCTCCTGTCTCGTTTGCCACTCCCCTCAGCAGTGTATTTTAGTAGATCTGCCTGTTCTGCTCCCAACTCTCTGGTGAATCCTCTCAACCTCCCCTCCTCCCTGCACCTCTCACTTACACCCCAGTTCTTATATGCATAAATAAATCTTTAAAAAAAAAAAAAAAAGGACCCAAGACACTTCTAATATTAAATTGATAATTTGTATTCATTCATTTTCCAACCTACTTATTCCAGTTCAGGGTCACTGGTGACCAGACCCTATCCTGGCAGCTCAGGGCACAAGCAGGACCTGACCCTGGCCAGGAGGCCATTGCATCACTGGGCACATCATAGATCCACACACGCTCCTACTTGGACGAGGTAGACACGACAATGAACCTGGCGAGCACTTGGGATGTGGGAGAAAACTGGAGTACTCAGAGAAAACCCACGCAAGCCTGGGGAGAACGTGCCAACTCCGCGCAGACAGCGGTCCCTGGCAGGAACAAATAATTTTTTTTTCACCAACCTTATAACAAAACAATGTCGAACGTAACAACGTGATTGGAGGCCCTGCGCTGTCAGTGATAGGTTAAAGCCTGCACCATGGTCTAGCTGAGACCTAGCAGATGCTCACGGATGGCGGAGGCCTCTGGTTTACCTCTGGGTTTTCCTTCTTTGAAGAATCTGTTGGGGGAAAAGGCTGTCCTAAAGCTAATCCCATACAGGCTTCGTGGACTCCACCCCCACCCCAGGCCAAAGCCAAAGACGCTGGGAACTCCACATCCCATCACCACCAAAGGGAAGGTGGCTGGGACCTGAGAGTGGGGTTAAGCAGCCAGGTGGGTATAAAGGCAGACACGTGGGCTTTGGGGGCCCCATTTTGGCTCCCCGCCAGCTCGCAGGGTCCAGCCTGCTCTGAGAGTGACTTTGGGTTTCCAGGTGGGCGGATGGGGTAGGACGCATGAAAGACTTTATTTCCCTATTTTCTCCCTGAGTTGTACATTTTCCTTATTTCCTTTTCCCTTGTCAATAAACCTTTTATGAACCTTTTGTGTGTGCCTGTAGTGGAGTATTCATAAGTCCCTTGTAAGCGCGCGGGTGAGGACCCACAGCCAGAAACCCGCTCAATATCGGGGCTGCCCTATAATAAATCTACCCCCACCAGGGAGCTGGAACGAAACTGGAAGTTTCATCACCAACTCACATGAAATCTTGAAAAGATTGCTTCCCATCTCTTCTCCTCAGCTGCTTTTCCAACTTGGTTTCTTGGGAGGAGGAAAAGGAGCTTTAGTCAACAACTGGCACCATTCCCTCTCTCCTCCCGGCCTCTGTGGGTTCATTTTATCTCCAAAACAGATTCTAGCTTCCTGTTTTCCTGGCTAATTACCCTCCTTTCTTTCTTCTGCAAATTCCTGGCCATTAAATCTTCCATTCAGGAACTCACATTAGGAAGAGCCACCCCTCCCCCACCTGCACCCCTACCGAGGACCGGGTTTAAATGAAAAGCAGCAAAGACAGTAAAACACTGGTTCAATGGCTGCAAGTGCGGAATGTGCAAGGCTCCACGGGAAATTTGAAAGCTCAGGTACCTGCCAGTACCCCTGAAATCGTCAAACCGAGTCTGTAGGGCACTATGCCTCTTGAGCCAGCAAGCACTGATGTGACGTGGGTGTGTTAGCATGCAAACAGGGGGACACCCCGAGACCCCCAACCCACACATTCTAAAGAGGTTCTGCCTTCCTCTGCATGAAGACAAAGCATACTCTTAGTGTGCAAGAACTTCAATAGGATTAGTGTCATAGAGACAGAAGGGAGGGTTATAAATAAAATAATAAAACACTCAAACTTACCCGTCCCCTCAAGGGTAAAATGCCCGGTCAAACAGCGTTGGCCCAAACATCAAATTTTTGAGGCGCAAACGCTTGCCACAGGTCTAAGACACCCTCTGGCAGGGAAACATAAGAGAGGAGCAGAGGGGCCAAGCGAGTCTGGGATAAAAGCAGCAAAAGCAAAGGTAATGACGGCCATTGTCGGCCTCCCCACGGGTCTCACCACGTGTTTCTTCAAGTGTCTCTACATGTCTTGACCCCATGATTTCCATCCATGTTGTCCCCCAAGTCCCTGTGTAACAGTTTGGGCTGCCCCTTTCCCTGCCCTATGACACCTGGTGCAAGTCCAAAGCTAAGCAGCAAACCCTGCTTCTTCTTTACATTTCTCTCCGGTCCCTGCGCCTCCTCCAAGGCCTCTTCCAGGTCTTCTAGAGCTTCTCCTCACTGCTCAGCTCTGCCCTTCGGTAGATGGGGCAGGTTACCTGGAACCTCCCCCTTTTATGGAGATCCTCTAGCAGGTGATGCACAGAGCTTACCTGCAGAAACACCAAATTCGACTGACTTTAAAAATAAGAGAAGGAGGGCCTCCCTTAGTGGCGCTGCGGTTCAGCCCTGGGTTGCGAGGCTGCCCGCAGCCTCTGCAGCGCCAGTTCGATATCTGGCCACCGGCGAGGGTCCCACAAAATAAATAAATAAATAAATAAGAGAAGGAACAGGTTTGCCCAGAGAGGCCTGCATGGTTGGGGGGGGGTTGTGGCGGGGCTTGAGGAGAGCGGCCTCCACTGAGGGAGGTCAGTGAAGAGAAGCCCAGAGAGGTACAGATCACGGGCAGGCTGGGAGGCTGCTGCCCTGCAGAGGAAGAGAGTGGGTGAGAAGAGGCACCTGCACAGTCACAGGTGGGCAGTGGGTGTGCTGCCCGAGCCTGTGCAGAGACTGCACTGATATAGCCCATTTCTCTTTGGGAGGGGTCACTCCTCCGTGGAGTGGCAGCTTGTTGCTGATGTTGGATAACAGGCAAAACTAGAAAGGGACCAGAGATTCCAGGGTGGGCCCAATCTCCATATCTTTACCCTCAGGCCTGTGCTCATCTCCCTATAACATCTGATCCTGCTTGGGTGTCCAGCCTTGTGATAAGGCCCTGGCGCCGAAGGGTCCGACCTCTACAGCTGGGTTAATGGTCCTGTTATTCCCTGCGACCCCCACCTCCTTGTGTGAGTCAGGTTTTGGTCTTGGGGCACCTCCTTTCCAGTCTTTCTATTCTTGTCCTCCATCAATAATAGTGATAGATTTTATTTTAAACCTTGATGAAAATTTTGCTGTATTTATTTGGTCTGTCTCAAACCAAAGCTTTTATTAGCAAAGAGAGTTTTTACACAAAGAGAGCTACATTTGATGTATCGTCGTAAAATACTTGTTTAGGGGGAAGGTTTGTGTACTTTTCACCCTATGTCTATTGACCATGATGAATTCCACTGTATCCGTGAGCATGGCACTGGAACTTCTGTAACTGGGTGGTCCCCAGGAAAGGGGGAGGTTCCAGGTTTCCTGCCCCACCCAAGGGAGGGTAGAGCTGAGCATGGAGGAGAAGAAGCTGCAGAAGGGACAGAGGGAGGAAGGAAGCAGGATGGAGCCACAAGGAGACCTGGAGGAGGCACATGGAGCTGAGAGACACATGAAGAAACTGCGCTTGCCTTTTGGTCGTGGACTGGGTGACACAGATGTGGGTGAGACCTGTGGGGAGGTGACAACGGTGGTTTTTGTCTTGATGTTGATTTTGCTCTTTTCCTTCCAGACTTGTCTGGTTGTTTCTGATCCTTTTCTGTGGGTCCCCACTGGAAGATACTTTAGACTTGTGGCAGGCTTTGGGGTCTTGTTCTGAACCAATCCTGCTTGGGTGGACTTTTACCCATGAGGGGACGGGGAACTTTGGGTGCTTGATTTAGAAACTATATTCTTTGCCTTTCCTGTATTGTTTACTAATTGTATTGAAGTTCCTTTTCATTAAAGTCTCATATGTTTTGTGTTGATGCGGCAGGTGGCAGAAACTATTTAGGGCAGGCAGGTTTGCAGGGTCTGGGGTGCCCCTCTCCCTGTCCTGTAACACTTCTGCAAATGTGTTTCGTTGTTTTTAGTGTTGTCTAATATTACAGAATACGTAATATTTACAATTTTCTTCTGGGGTCCCCCATTAGCATATACCATCTCTTCTATTTATTTAAGCAATGAAATCATCCATTATTTTATATCTTCCCATTTATACTATGCAACCATTGATTTCCAGGGTAATTTTTTTAAATACAATTTTTGGCAGGAACAAATGGATTATACACTCATAAGTAAAGACCAAATATTACATATTACTTTCACAATTTATATGGAGGATTCAATAATTTTGTAAAAGTTTTTTTTTTAAGATTTTTATTTTATTTATTTATACAAGCACTGGGTACAGTCAGAAGCTTGGGAGGGTGAGAGAATTCACCAGAGCCAGAGCGGAGAACAGAGCAGAGCAGGCAGACTGATGAAGTACACTGCTGAGGGGAGCAGCGGGCGGCAGGAGAGGTCTGCGCGCCATGTGGGACCCTCACCTGGTGGCCGGGGATCGAACTGGCACTGCAGAGGCTGCGGGCAGCTTCGCAACCCAGCGCTCAACTGCTGCGCCACCAGGGAGGCCCCAGGATTCAATAATTTTGTCCAGTGCTGAATTACCCCGTAAGCTTAGAGCATCAGCAAAGCAAGTCTCCTAAAAGAGACAAGTTCTGCTTTGATTAACATAACCAGTATTTTGCAATCAGCAAATCTAAGGAGAAGCTATTTTAGTTCCACTTACACTTAGGCTTTGTTTTATAGTTGGCTAATGTCTTTGTTTCAAATTTACACAAGTGGGACCAGGAGTCTTCTTGGGGGTTGGGGGCTTGTATCACCTTGGCACTGTGGCTAAAGATATTTCCCTCAGAAGTTGGGAAGCCTATTCCCTGTTCCCATATTATTGCCATTCAGGCAAATCATAGTGTATCTAAATCTGTAGACTATTTAGGTAAGATATTTCCTAATTCTTCATCTTGTGCACAGGCATTCTCATTTCTATCTCCTATCTCCCCTGTTGATTAGTCTCCTTGTTCTGTTCTGCTCTACTTATTTAGGAAAAAGCATCATTCTAAGTCAATCACATGCTATTTTTACTCCTTCTTCAGATACTTCTACTTCCAGATATCTTCATTTAATAATCTCCAGAAAAGCAATTATAAAAATAAACACATTGCTAGCCTATTTCTTTCTTTATTATTCTAATTTTACATCTTCTCTCCTCATTGCTTCTTAGTGTCTTTACTGGAACAACTAAAATGGACATAGAAATCAAAGTCGGGTAATGACACCCAGCCTAAAAAAGCAAGACAGAGCCAGTGCTGTGTTCTGTGGCCAATATAGTAACACAGTAAAGTGTGGGGTGACCTCAGACAAGCTTCTCTGATATAGGGATAATAATACTTGCCTCTAAAGGTCTCCTTAGGATTGTCAGTCCCCAGTGAGATTGTAGATGTGAAAGTACTTTGAACAAATTTAAGGGTCTCTTCCAATGAGAGAAGGAGAAAAGACAGGCTCTGGAATGGCGATTTTAGTTTGTCATGAAATATATGTGAATAAGATGATTTACATTTCTTCTCCATGTATAGCAAGAATCACCAAGGGTGGTTGATATGGCAGTGGATGAATCATCATTAACAACTGATTTGCATGAGGCAGGAATTAGTAGGCCAAACATAAGAAATGCATTTTGCATCTCTGCTGCTATGAAGTCCACGGACAGTAGAACAAAATGATAACATGCAAAAGCCAGTCATCATCTTGGTGAAAACCCTGTCATTATCTATTGGAAAATATGTAAGAACATCCTATTTTTGTTTAGCAAAGGCTAATAGTGACCTCCTTTTCTCTAATTGCCCGTCAAAGCAGACTACTCTAAAAGTGGCTTTCTTTTTTTTTAAAAAAACTTTTTTTTTTTTAAGATTTATTTATTTATTTGTACAAGCACTGGGTACAGTCAGAAGCGCGGGAGGGTGAGAGAATTCACCAGAGCCAGAGCGGGGAGCAGAGCAGGCAGAAGGACCGAAGGACACTGCTGAGGGGAGCAGCGGGCGGCAGGAGAGGTCTGCGCGCCCTGTGGGACCCTCCTCCGGTGGCCGGGGAGCAGCCGGGGATCGAACCGGTGCCGCTGAGGCTGCGGACAGCTTTGCAACCCAGTGCTCAACCGCTGCGCCACCAGGGAGGCCCCTAAAGCTGCTTTCTAAAGGAGCTCTGGGATTGTGCTTTGGCTGGACTTTATTTAAGCCACAAGGTACTTCTCATTTCTGGTTAATAGGACATCATTAAAAAATATTTAAATGCTCATTTCCTCTATTTGTTCCTTTTTTTTCATAAATCCAGGCCAAAGTAAATCATCTCTTTGGCTTTACTGTGTACTATCAACAAAGCAAATCACCCAAACTGCTTTCAAATAAATGATTTGCTTTTGTAATTTAGGCAATCAGACCACCTGGAAATGAAAAGAGAAGCAACAAAAGAATGAAGGCCAAACATGACGTGACAAGACCTCAGAATTCTGGAACCCCAAGGAATCAACCTGCCAGCTTGATTCTGTGGCTTGCCAGGAAGTGCTCCCAGGGGTGTGGTGGAGTGTACTTTGGAAAGGTGGTGGAGAAACTTTGTAGGTCAGGGGCCTCTCTTTATAGCCATTGTCTTGGCAATGCAAATTCCATCTCGTACATAATACATAAGCTTTGCGTTTACAAATCAGGCTCAATGTCCCTAGACCATGGGCTCTAAGGATAGAAAGACTGACTTCAAGGACTGAGGACATCATGTTCCCTGTCATGGAAGGTGCACACATATCTCTGTCTTGTGCCAGACTAGAGGAAATATTCTCCAATGAAGGTGACAGACTTATAAATTAATTCCTTGTGATAAATTCCAAATGCTCCTTAAAGAATGATGTTTTTCTTACTAAATTCTTTTGAGACCTGCACCATCAGTCAGAAAGTCATGGGGCTTATCAATTTTGTATCTCTAGCATGAATCTGCAGGAAAGGACTTTGAGAGATGAAAAAAGTTCACAGAAAATGCAGTAATGCAGACTGTCATATGGCCAAGTTCCCCAAACTTTGCTTTATTGTGCATTCAAATTTTTTCCTCCTAACTTGGACTCAATATAAGCTCTATAACTGAGTCTTTTTTATTCTGGAATTACCAGTTGCCATTTCAAAATTGAAGGGAATGGCCCCTTAGATTCCATTTCACGTTCGGGTTTACTGCTGGGGTGAGGGAACAGAGGTGCCTGAAGTATGAAATGTCAGGAGGCTTCACCCTCAGGCTTGTGCAATCCCCCGTGAGGCTGTGCCTGACCTGGGAGTGAGGACCCCTGGGTGCCTCTTTTGCTTTCCCGAGTCCCAGCCCTGGCTCTCGGACTGAGCATAGAAAGTGGAAGACACCTGAAATATTCAAACACCGATTCAGCAGGGGAGAGCAGCAAGAGTGATCAATTGCATTGTGTGGAAGCTTGGAAGACCATCTAGACTTTGCCAAAGACCACGGGGATGACCTAGGGCAAGTTGGGCCCAGGACATGGTCCATGATGCAATGCTGAGCTCCTCGCCTCACCACCACCCTCATGGATGACCACACACCCTCCAAGTGCAACTACCAGCACTCACGGGCCATTAGCAGAGGCAGACCTGGCACTACCATCTCCACTCTTTTCATTTTCCCCACCTCAGCTGAATTTTGGTTGGCTGGAGCACTCAGCAGGCTCCAGGAGACGTGGGAGATATAAATGATAGCACCTTCTTCACTTTTTCATTAGTCCATTCCCCCCCGTAAGTCTTTTTGGTTATCTGCCATTTGCCATGCTCTCATCTCCAGAACATTCTGCCTTGGCTCCAATGTAATTTCCACACGGCTGCCCCTCGGCCAGCTGGCACTCCCACTGCCTCGTTAACCTGTAGCTCCATTTTCTGAACCTCTTTAAACATTGCTACTCATCTCCAGACTTTCACCCTCTGCCTTCCCTTGTAGTTCTCTCTCGTGGAGTCTATTTATCTAGCCACAAAAAACATTAACTTATAACTCAGTCAGGAATGGTGTGAAGAACTGCCATGCTTTTCTTCTATGGTCTATGATTTCCATCACTTTTCTTTTTTTAAGATTATTTTTATTTATTTATGCATACAAGAACTGGAATGTAGGCCAGACGTACGGGGTGGGGGGGTTTGAGAGGGCCCACCAGAGACAGAGTGGGGAACAGAACAGGTGGATCTACTGAAATATACTGCTAAGGGGAGTAGCAGGCAAGACAGAGAGGTCTGCTGTGCCATGTGGGTAGCTCTCTGGCCCGGGATTGAGCTCATGCCAGAGTGGCTGGTGATAGCTTGAAAGTACTGAGACTAACCCCTGCGCCATCAGGGAGGCCCTCCATCACTTTCTCATGTAAACTGTCTTGTGCCTTGGTTACACCTACCTACAAAACTCCAGTCCAGGATGAAACCAACCTTTCCAAGCATATGCCTGTCAGTTGAAGCACTGAGGGAGAACCATACCCGGGTTGAGGTATGCCTGGTTGCCAGGCTTATGCCTGGTTGCCCACTTCAACTGTCATTAAACATTGTCCATTAACTATCTCTCGCTCTCCCATTTACACAGTAAGTATTTCAAACTTTCTTTACTGTGTTCAAATTTCTGACACTCCAGCTTATCCTTGTCCTAACCACTTCTTATTTGAAGGTGACCTTGATTTCTAATTTTCAGATAAAATAAAAGCTATGATTTAGAAGTTCCTTCACCTTTCGCAGTCACAGGTCTTCCCTGAATCAAGACATACCTACATCTTCCTTCCTGGAGGTGGTGTCTCTCCACTTAGCTACCCCACAAGTGCATCAAACTACATAAGTACAAACTGAATTTCTGTTCTTTCTCCAAAAGTTTTCTAGTGTTATACCAGTAAATAGAGATCTAATACCCTTAGCCACCCAGGCCAAAAGCCTTAGTGTCCCTTACTCCTCACGTTCCAGAAGAATGTCCTGGCAATCTCTTCTCGAGTACTATAGACTCTACCACTCTGATCCAAGGTATCTCTTGTCTATACCCTGGTTGTCGGTCTACAAGTTTTACTTGTACATAGTGATGAGCTTGGATTCCATTGTGGCTAGTCTGTAATTTCAGGGCACATCTGAGTAGTTGCCACAGAAATCATATGACCCATAAAACTGAAGAAAATTAATGGTCCTTTCCAGAGAAAATTTGGCAATCGACCCTTGCTCTACACTACTGCAAGAACTTCCTCAATGCACCCTGCCCCAGGCCTGGTACTCTGTTCAGAGGCTTTGCTCCATAGCACAGCTGGCCGTCTTTCTGAGCTTCCTGTCACCCTGCTTGGAACCCTTCAAACAATGATCACACTTGGGATAGAATGTGATGTCCTTAGACTGACCTCCCTGCTCCCATGTCATCAGCTCCCGTCCACATTTCCCTCTCGGGTTTGACTACACTATTTCTTGCTCACCCATCCAGCGGTGCTCTCTGTCTTTCAGCTCTTCCTATGTCCCATGTTCTTTCACTGCACACAATTTGGGAATTTTTTCCTCTGCCTTTGGGATTCTTTTTCCTCTTCAGCTTGCCCTTCATCCAATTCCTACTTTTTTCTTAGGATTCTGCTTACACCTCACTTCCTTTAGGAAGCCCCCCCTTTCCTCAAGAGCAGGTTAGATGCTCTGCTTCGTGGCTCTATGTGCTTTTCTTACAAAGCATCCATCTCTACCGCTTTGAATTCTTTGTGAGATTACTTGTTTAATACCTGCTTTTTTTCAGACTGCAAGTGGAAGTCTAAAAATCTTTACCTTATCTGATTCAGAAATGTAATATTCAGTTCCTGACACAGTGCTTGGCACATAATATGTGTTCAAAAAATATCATTTGAATAAATGGATGAATGGCAAAAACATAATACGGGTATGCTGGTGATAATGGGAGATAATACACTCCTACTATTGAGTTAATTGGCTGGGCCTGACAAAAATTAGCTAATGTCTATGTTTTAGGATTAGTATGCTTTGAATTGTTTCTGTACTTTTTGATTTAGGAGAAAAAAAAAGCATTTTATTCTTATAACATGCAACATGAGTCATTCCTTGACTGATTTCTTCTGTTGGCTTCTACAACAAACTTATCTGACTTTTCCTAGGCTGGATAATTCCTCGTCTGCCTGTGCCTCAGGAGTGCACTTTGCTTTCTGCCTTCTGGTTGGGTTTGACCAGTGGGTACTACCAACCAGCGACTGGAGGCAGAACCCCAAGGGGACGCATTAATCCCCAGGCTCTTCCCATGGGCTTTAGTTTGACAGTGATTCTGACAGTGACTGGGCTTCAAGAGACTGTGACTCGCTGCTCCTTTCAGGCACTGACCCACCATTCTTGCTGGACTGCCTCTCTGTGGGCATCCTTCCTCTTGCTTATTCTGGCTGAGAGGACTTACAGCTTCCTGCTATTGCTAGCCAAAGCATGCTTCATTATCCCTTTTGGTTTCCCTTAACTTGTTCACACCTTTGTCAATTAAAATCTCAGTCTTTCCTGTTTGTGTGTGCTGTCTGTTTTCTGACAGGACCCTGACTCATGACATTCCATTGCCTAAATAAATACAACTGAAACAAGTCAAGAAGTTCTGGCATGCTTCTCTAGACTCTCGGCTACCTCTATACCAGGTTGTGAGCTCGGTGCCTCTCACAGGACCTTTGTTATTATTATCCCCTGTTCTCAGGTAGACAGCAGGATTCCAGAAGCAATAGAGGAAGGGGTATAGCCACTAGGCTCATGGTGGCAGAGCCAAAGCTACCCTCAGCACTAGACCCTGCATATCGACCTCAGAGCACATCTTGGCTCCCTCCCTCCCAAAAGCCCACCTACCAAAATCTGGACAGTGAGAATCCCAAATAACCATTTTTCACAACAACCTCTGCAGTGAGTCTGATCCAAGTGGACGCAAGCTGATGGGTGGGCAGCTGGCTCTGTGCCCCAAACTGGAGCGGGTCTGGGAAGTGTTCCCAGATGGCTCCAGGATGTCATGACTTTTTCTGGCTGCATTCCTGGGGGAGGCGGGGAAACACACACAGGTCTCATTGCAAACCCAAGCAAAGAGCACATTGTCATACCTTCAGCAGATGATAACACAAAAACCACAAAAAGCTGAGGGGCTAGAGAGAGACATATCCACCTGCCTAAACGATTCCACTCTTTCATGGCAAGGGACAGTCTGTGTAGAAGATCCTCTCTCCTATTTATGAGTCAATTATCCTTCTGAAAAAGAACTGTCCAGGGTTTTGAGCAAATCACAGATAATTCTTCCTTCTCTCTGTTTCCTCCTCTGGAAAATGGTTAAAGGGGGAGCAATTACTCATTAAGATGAGCAATTATCTCCATAAACTTTTCCTTTAGAACCTCAAATACAAAACTGCTATTGATTTACTTTTTGGGACAGGAGGCAGCTTCCATGGAGAAGCATGATGAGTCAGAGGTAAGAACAGAGACTCTGGGGCCAGACTTGTGAGTTCAAATCCAGGTTCTGCCATTAACTGGCTCTGTGGCCTTGAAAAGCAACAATGTCCCCGTGTCTGTTTCCTTCTAATTAACAACCTCTTTGTATCTGTGTTTCTCTAGGGATAAAGATAGTATCTACCTCATAGATACTATTGCAAGAAAAGCACTTGGAGCAATGTCTAGTATGTAGTAAAGGTGACCTATAGAAGGTGGGTGGATAAAATCATATCAGTAATTAACTTTAGATAGATACATTTGGAGTGTTGATAATCCCATGTTTTTTCATCTTTTTGCCTAAATGACTCCACTGAGAATGACAGATCCCTGATAACCTTTGCTAGCATGGCCAATCATTAGGTCAATGGAGTTTGGCTTGTGAAGAATCTTTCAGGAAGAGACTATACCTGGGATACTAATTACTGGTAGAGCACATCCCAATACATGGTCTCAGCTTGGCAAGCTCATCAGTTATGCCCCAGGAATATAGGGTAGAACACTAGGTGGCCTTACCTGTAG
The DNA here is from genome assembly GCF_014898055.3 of Talpa occidentalis. NCBI lineage: Eukaryota > Metazoa > Chordata > Mammalia > Eulipotyphla > Talpidae > Talpa > Talpa occidentalis. The sequence goes on from NW_023604972.1 coordinate 124,380,350, forward strand.
GACTAATAGAGAATGACAAGATATCTTTAGCAGACTATCTGTCACTGATGACAGAAGGCCTAGTAGGATTCTTCATCATTCATAAAAATCTCCTCATTCAGGCTTCCCACAAAGTGAAGATTTATTTGAATTTATCAATGGCTGAATTAGTGTGTGTTCTCTCTCCTCTTGTCTTTAATCTCTGGTTGGACATCAATGACCAGCCCAGATTTTCATAAGCAAGTTTTGGTTTCCTCTACTGGCTCTCAGCTAAACACAGGTCCCTATAGGTCTCCCTGGGGTGCAAGGGGTTAAGTCTAAGCACTATGAAGTTTTTGGCAGCCACTACAGCACTAGTTCAATCCCCAGCCAGGGATCTACCCACATGGCACGGCAGGCCTCTCCTGTCTGCCTGCTGATCCCCTCAGAAGTTTATTTCAGTCAATCGCCTCACTCTGGTGAATCCTCTCACCCCCCCGCTCCCCCACCTCCACACCTTTGACCTACAACCCAGCTCGTATATGCATAAATAAATAAATCTTTTAAAAAGGGCCTGAGAGGAGCTCATTGTCTGGTTTTCTTCCTCTGAAGGGGGTCCTGACTGACTGAGGTTTAATGAACATGCATCAGTTCCCCTGAGAACTTAAAATTTCCTAAGATTGACTGTTATTTCATAACTCAACAATAATAGCCAATTTTTAGTGAGCAATTATTATATAATACATTAGGCATTATGCTAAACATTTATGCTAAACTTTTTTAAAAAAGATTTATTTTTATTTATACAAGAACTGGCGTACAGGTCAGAGACACAGGAGGGTGAGAGAATTCACCAGAAACAGAGCGGGGAGCAGAATAGGCAGATGGACTGAAGACACTGCTGAGGGCAACAGTGGGCAAGACAGGAGAGGTCTGCTGTACCATGTGGGTAGCTCCCTGGCCAGGGATCGAACTTTTGCTGCAGAGGCTGTGGGACAACTTCACAGCGCAGCGCTCAATCCACTGCGCCACTGGGGAGTCCCTATGCTAAACATTTTATGTAAAATTTTCATTTGGTTCTCACAATAACCCTGTAAGATAGGTGTAGAGTTCACTACCACAGAAAAGCTCTTTCCTATAAATATGTAATATGAGCCACTGATGAGACCACAGATGCCATTTTGTGTTTACAAGTAGCCACATTAGTAAAAAAAATCAGGGGAATTAATTTCAAGAACATATTTTGTTTAACCCAATATATCTTTTTTAAAAATTGATATTTCAACAAGTAATCAATATGAGTTATTAGTGAGATATTTTACATTTTTTTGTTACTAGGTCTTCAAAATCAAAGTTCCAACAAATAAATGTTGAAGGAAAAAGAGAAATTAAAAAATCATCATTTGTCACACAACACAGTAATAACTGTTGCATCAAGATCTACCTATGGATGTAAAAATGAGATTTTGAAGAAAAGCAGGACATTTGTATTCTCTCAAAATCTCTCTTTGGGGCCTCTCCTGGTGGTGCAGTGGTTGAGCGCTGGGCGCTGGTTCGATCTCCGGCCGCCGGCGAGGGTCCCACATGGTGCGCAGACCTCTCCTGCCGAGCCTGCTGCTCCCCTCAGCAGTGTACTTCTGTCCTTCTGCCTGTTCTTCTCCCCGCTCTGGCTCTGGTGAATTCTCTCACCCTCCCGTGCTTCTGACTGTACCCAGTAGTTGTATAAATAAAAAAATAAATAAATCTTAAAAAAAGAAAAAGAAAAAGAATTAAAAAAAAATCTCTCTTTGAAGACATTTATTAACTTCAAAGAAAGAATCAGCAACTTTAATGGAGAAATCACCTTAACAAAGTGACCAGAGTTAATATTCTCAGGAACAGGATATCGACATCATGTACCACCAGGTAGGAGGCACAGAACTTACATCACTTCAGAGACCTTATCAAAAATCTATCACTTCAACGTAATCCTGAGAAAGCATTAGAAACATCCCAACTTGAGAGACAGTATACAAAGTCGTTGCCAATACTCTTAAAATGTCAAGGTTACTAAAGAGAAGGAAAGATGGAGGAATCTCCACAGATTGGGAGAGACTGAGGAGAGACAACAACTGCAGTGGGGGATCCTTGGCTGGATTCCGAAAAGGACATTATTGGGGAAAACCACTGCGATTTGAGGAAGATCTGTAGTTTAGTTAAAAACTGTGTGCCAATGTTGGATTCTTGGTTTTGATCATTTTCTCTAGTTTCATTAATTGTTAACAGTCGCGGGGGTGTGGGGTGGGAATCTGGGTAAAGAGTATGACAAGAACTCTGGACTCACTTTTGTGATTTTTCTCTAAGTCTCAAAATATTTCAAAACAAAATGAAGAACACAGTGCAATACAAATGGATTACAAAATACTTTTGCAATTGTTTCAAAGAATGCAATCCATGAAGTTGATGAATGTGTTGAAGTATTGCTAGAAATGCTTGAAAAACCAGTGACAATTTAGGTACAACAGTTCATATTTGGAATACAAAAGTTAACAAAGATGGTAACAGGATGTGGGTTAAAAACAATGGTTTTAATGTTAAGGCATTAGGAGGAATGTTGAAGAATTGCAGAAAAATGAATTGAACTCTCTAATATCCTTGCCAAAAAAATTCTGCTATAAAAAGTGAAAGCTGTAGTATAACACATATCATTTTAATTTAAAAATTATGCCAGAATATCCACATGAGAATTGTGAACACACAGTTGCAATTATCATCTATGTTCTATTGGATAAGATAAAATTTTATTTTTATAATTTGTAGCTTCACTTTTTACATATATTTAAAAAGTCTTACCTAAAATTGCAATCCATCTTAAATGATTTGACTTTGATTTATTCTAGCCTCAATTATCTTTAGGTTGTGTGCACTTCTCATTAGTCAACAGGAGATCCAAGACGCGAGCCCAAGTGGTCTGACTCTCCATGTACACTGCACTGTGTTTCCCTACCAAAGAGGGGGGCAGCTCTTTGCTTCTATAACATGATTGAACCTCCAAATCATCCAACACAAGTTGTGTCTTTTGTAAGGGCAAGACATGGAATGTTTTCTTTTCTATCCTACTCTAGGAATTTGCTAAGGATGGGCAGTTCTGTAAATCAATAGAAGACAAGGGCAAGAACAGACCTGAGTGAGCACATCAACTGCAGCAGCCAAGTGTCTGGGGCATCAGTAAAGTATCCACCCTATGCCTCCGAGACCCATCAAACCTGCAGATGACATTCAATTTTAAATAAACTCACTAAATCCTAACTCAAAAGCCAAATCTAATTTCATTATGAAATCATTCCAAGTGAATACAGTATTCAAAATAATGATCTGTAATATATTTTTTTAAAGATTTATTTATTTTATGCATACAAGAACTGGGGTGTAAGCCAGAGGTTGAAGGGGGTGGTGAGAAGATTCACCAGAGAAAGTGGAGAGCAGAACAGGCAGACTGACTGAAATACACTGCTGGAGGGAGCAGCAGGCAAGACAGGAGAGGTCTGCTGCGCCATGTGGGTAGCTCCCTGGCCGGCCAGGGATTGAACTCATGCTGTAGTGGCTGGCAGTAGCTTGATAGCACTGTCTTTAACCCCTGTGCCACCAGGGAGACCCATGTTATTCTTTTTTTTTTTTTAAATAAATTTTATTTTTATATTCCCCATACAATTGCAATCCCCTTATTTTGACCCCAATCCCTCCTCTCCCGCCCCTCACCCCCCATAGAGTATCTCTGGTTCATAGTTTTTTGTTGATTTTGATTTTCACTTTCTTATAGTTATTCATTTTCCTGGTCCCTTATTTAAGTTTTCTAGATTCCTGCTATGAGTGAGACCATCCGGTATTTTTCTTTTTCTTTCTGGCTTATTTCGCTGAGCATGATCCCTTCCAGTTATACTTTAACTGAGACTTGAAGAGGAGCTAGAAAGACTGAAGAAAGGAGATGTGTATCATCAAAATGGAGCTTCAGACATTTGGAACAACAACTAGCAAATGACATTGACAGATACTAATAAAAATTAGTGAGTGGCAGGAGGATGCCCGTGCACAATGAGTGGAAGAACCTTGGAGAGGCCAGATCAGAGAACATTCTGAAATGAGCTGCTCATATCCAGGAGGGACCGTAGCTTTACACACACACACATACACCCCTACATGATAGCAATGGGGTCATTATTAAAATGCAATATGATAAGTTCCATTCCTAATCCTGAACATACCTGAGGTTGGGAGGTCTTAGAGAGAAGCTCTCAGTCATGGAAAATGAAACAGGCAAGGACTATTTTCTCTCCACACACATATGCTCCTTCAGATTCATCTTTAAACAACTAACCCTCAAAACAATGGGCCATAAATAAAAGAACACGGTGACCTGTGGTGCTGACAGGAGAGATAGATATCTGGACTGACGTGGGACCCTGGCAAAAAGGAGTGGCTTCCTGACCAGCGTATTGTAAAGTCAGAAACATCTTTGTGGTCCAATCTGTTTTTTTTCCTTAAAGTTCCAAGAAGAGTTGGGTCCCTTCCTATTGGCCCCAGATAAGTGTCTCTCTCATCCCACCAAACAGAGCTCCTGTCCCAATTACAAAAGGAAAAAGGGTTGAGTGGGGATGAGGTAGGGTGGGGGTAACAAGAGACCTCTTCTTGCTCTGACCCCCACGATGCTCATAGCTCTTTGTACATTCTTCACAGGTCTTTGGAGATTTCCTTTTTTTGCGTGTCCTGCCTGTGATTTCTCAAGTAACCCAGGTGCATTTTACCATCCTCCATTGCCTGCCCCAATGAGCCTCTTGTCAATGGAAACCCGACCGACCTCTCTTACTTCTCCACATTGACTTCCCAACCTCACTGTCCCTGTGTCCCTGGTCACTTTGGTCTCCTTTCCCAGGAAGCAGTCCCCATGCCTCTACGATGATCACTGCCTCATTCTGGAGAGAAAGGCCTGGCCTGCATCGCCATACATGTCATGGTCGGAGTGCGATGGGACTGGGAGGGAATGATGCCAGTGTGATCCTCTGCCCCAGCCCAGAACTCCCAGCCGACTAGAAGGTGGCTATCCTGACTACAGGCCACACATGGTTACGCATGGTCCCAGGCAGCTTTCATGTATCTTTCACCACCCACCTGGGGGCAGTGCCAGGCAGCACGGCCAGCCAACAGCCACGAGTCCTCTGACCTTGGCTGGGTGTAACAGTCGCTGGTACCCAGAGAGGCATCAGAGTGGAATTGAGGGCAACTGTGCTACCTACACGAGGCTCACCTCCAATGGGAAGAGGAGAGAGCAGCAGGGGCCAAGAGAGATATGTATTCAGAGTCTCCTCAGCTGTGGAAACTCCAGGAACCAGGATGGCAGAAGACTGGGCTCAAAAACCAGGAGAGGTGCCATTGCCACTGAGCAGAGAAGGGCCGCAGGGGCAGCCTCAGGACAGAAGGGAGGTAAAGGCAGCTCACACCTCGAAGGAGAAGCAGAGGAGGCAACCTCTGGGCAGCCTCAGGACAGAGAGGGGAGATAAGGGGAGTCCCTGAGCTCAGAGGGGAGGTGAGGGCAGCCTCTGAGCCGAAGGCTGGGAGAAAAGGACTGTAGGTGGATGGCCCAGGGGACAGAAGGTGCTTCAGTAAAGCAACGCCACAAACCCTGGGCACAAAAGAGCGCTGCTTTCTTTTCAGGTCTCTGAGGGATTCTGCTGGGTGTGGGCTACTATTCACAGGTGCCCCACAAACAAAGAACTCCACAGGCCTTCCACACTCAAACAAGGTGCTGGTTATAAACAGCCTCACTGGGGTGCCAACATCTCAGGGCACCAATTGTAGGAGGTATCAGCAGTCTCCAAAACCAGGTGCTGGGCCCTGGCACTCTGGATTCTCATGGCTGGACACAGAGGGACTCATCACCCTCCCACTGGAACTGGGGCCCTGGGTGTCCTTCCTGTGGACTGTAGCTCCACAGAGACAGCCCACAGCCAGGGGAGCCCCTGTCTCTCCAGCATGCTGCCCCATGGGAATCTTCCCCACACCGGGCCCCACCAGACCAAGGGGGACAGTTCACTCAGTCACAGTTTGTTCTTTGTTTTCCTAAGAACCCACCTTTGGTTTCTTTACCTCCTGAGCCTGAGAGAGCTTCCTAGAAAAGGAGAAATGCTGGACGCCAGAGGCTAACGGCCTTCTCGTGCAAGGGTTAGTGAAGAAAAGAAACTGGAGGAAAGTTGCAAAGCTGCGGGCCCAGGATGGGGTCTCCCCAAGACACTTCTTCACTTGCCTGTTGAGTGTTGTGCACCCGCAATGAGATGCCCGGGTGTTTTCATTTCTGGGTGATGTGCTCGACCACATTCAAACGACACTGGTTTTCATGAGCGTAAGGAAATGGAGGTACTCAGGATGTTCCCACCTTCCCATTGCTCGTCTCTATGGCTGCCACCTGCGGCCTTGGCTGCCTCCTAGGCTTCATTATCCACGCGTGACATGTGTAACTGCAAAAGGCGTCTGGGAGCACAGACACGGGCACGCACACCTAGGATTATGGGACACCTGGGCTGAAGAGGCACGTATCTCTCAGTGTGGACACCCCAGGAGGGGGAGACATTGAGAGATTGGGAGAAAGAGATGGGAAGTTTGGGGGTGGCTGGAAGGTTCTGTTGCTGTCAGCCTCCCTGTCCCCCCGCCTGCTGGTCTGTCTGTGTTTTCAGTGCCCTAATTCAGCATTAAAGGCCTGTCAGATCTACCGAGGGTGCCAAGATTCTATTTGCCCTAATCAACAATGAACCTGGCCACCATGGGCTGCTTGCGCAACCAGGAGGTATTCCCACGCCGGATCACACTTGCACCTTGGTGGAGGCGCCTGCTTTCTCTATTAATTAAAAATCAAAGCTCCCGAGAGCATGTCTGACCCAGAAATTAAGATGAACACAATGGGAAATTGAAAAAAAAAGGCACAATTTCTCTCTCCACCGTCCATTTCATTACAGTCCTTCAAAGTGCTTCTCATGCCCAAGGAATCCGCACAGTTCAGACAGGATTAAATGGGGTGGGTGTCAGGTTCAAGGCAGGAACTCTGACATCAGTCCTTGTGGCCCCAGAGTAATTGCTAAGAAGTGCTTCAGTCTGAAGGCACAGTAGTAATGCCTCAGTGACTACAAAAAATATTTAAGAGTTACCTGTACCCCACAAAATGTGGGGAAGGGAACCATCTTGAAGCTGGAGAAGGAGGGACAAAGAACTCTCAGCAAACTAGAGTCAGGCCAGTTTCAGCTACTTTTCTAGGACAACGTTCCCTGCACCCAAGGTGAAGCCGAGTGTATGGACAGGCTTATTTTACTAATTCAGCTCCGTGGTGCCGTCACTGATCTGAACTCAGTGGCCCTGCAGAGCAGCAAGTTAAAAAAGAAGTCTGGTGCCATGGACAGTGGAGAATTCTCCCTGCTGCTTGGAGCTCTTTCCCAAGGCTCTTCCCCTTGCTGAGCTGGGATGGCAGAAAGGGCCTGCAGGCCCCAGAGTGGGCGCTCCCCGGCCGGCAGGGGTCTCAGTTTGTGTCCTTCCACAAACACACCCAGGCCGTCCGTGGTAAACCAGCTTCCTGGCCGGGCCTCCCTCTCTCATCTCAGATTTCCAGAAAAACCCTTGGGACTGACTAAACAAAACTAAATTTTTGAATGAATGAAAACTTAATCAGCAGACGACCTTCGTTTTCCATGTGACTGGCAGTACTTGGCAGTGATGAGACGAGTCCAGCTGACTCTCGTCTGGTTAAGTAGGAAAACAACTCTTTCCTGCTGCCTTGTCCAAGGAATGAAGCCATCTCTGTTGGAGAGAAGTGGGTTCACCACTGGTGGACCTTAGCAGCTGAAGACTGTCACTGCCACCCACACCGGTGGGTCAGCCGAGTAGCTGGACCAGCCATCTTATATGCCCTGGTGACATTTCAGAGTGTTCATTCAAACATCTGTGCGGTGCCTTGGATTCGCCTGGAACTGGGAACTAGGCACTAGATCCTAAGTCCTGATCCTGCAACTGGGTAACAGCGCCACATGCACAAGTGGGATTCTTCCATGCCAAAGGGTGGCCCAATATGTTGCCATGGTAGCCACAGCCCAAATGTAGGGCCAGCCATGCTATCCCATGGGCCCGGAGGTTGGAGTTCTCCCTCCAGTCTTTTCTCACTACTGTAGAGTCACGTAGAGCTACTGAGGGCAGAAAGGGCTAGATCTGTCCTCACCTCCACATCATGAGTGTGGGGTAAAGAAAATGTCAGGTTTTTCTGCCCTTCCGCCATCAGGATAGATGAAGGATCCTTGTCCTGAATGCATGCCTGATGGCGGGCACCTGGAATAGGGTGTGGGCATAGGTAGATGGGATTCAGCTGAGCTAAGACTGTGCTTTTAAGGGCGGCGTCACGGGGACGCCAGCAGCAGCAGCAGCAGCAGCAGCAGCAGCAGCAGCAGCAGCAGCAGCAGCAGCAGCAGCAGCAGCAGCAGCAGCCAAAGCCGAAGCCGAAGCCGAAAGAGAAGCCGAGAAGCAGCAGAACGAACTCCAGAGAGCTCAGATAGAGTGAGGATTTGCTGGGGGCTGGGAGGCCTGCCAGCCTCCCTGCCCCCCAGCACCCCTGCCTGCCATATGCCTGGCGAACCCCAATAAAAGACCTGCAAAACCCCACTAAGGACTCTGACTCCTCCTTTACCCGGTCTGCATGGGATCAGATAACCTGCACTGTGGCCTGTCCTGCCCTTACAATGAGCAAAACCCAGGAAGCTCCCTGTAGAGGCAAGAATGGGCACGGTGCAGGTTTTCTGATCCCATGCAGACCGGGTAAAGGAGGAATCAGAGTCCTCAGTGGTTTTGCAGGTCTTTTATTGGGATTTTACCCGGTACACAGCAGGCAGGGGTGCTGGGGGGCCGGGAGGCTGGCAGGCCTCCCAGCCCCCAGCAAGTCTTTACTCTTTCTGGGCTCTCTGGAGTTCTCTCTGCTTCTCTGCTCTTGGCTTCTCTTTCAGCTTTTCTTTTGGCTTCTGCTGGCATCCCCGTGATGCCGCCCTTAAAAGCCCAGTCTCAGCCCAGGTGAATCCCATCTACCTATGCCCACACCCTAGTCCAGGTGCCCGCCATCAGGCACGCATTCAGGACCGCAAGGATCCATCATCTATCCTGATGGCGGGAGGGCAGAAAAGCCTGACATTTTTTCCTTACCCTACACTCCCTGACTCATAGGTTCTTCAACTATCAAAAGCGGGTGAAAATTATCCTGGGTCCATACTGGGAGAGAGTGTGAAAAAGTGTTTTTAAAACTGTAGGCACTAACCACACAGTTTCACCCAGCTCTGGATCATTACTTGAATAGATCCTGTCATTTAATACATGTCTAGTCCCGACAAGCACCTGCCATAATATTTCCCACAAAGAGAAATAGTGAGAGCTGGCAGGGTGGGAGACGCATGCCTGAGGTTCTGGATATCCCTCTTCTTGCTCCTTATGTAACATAACCTCTATGGGGCCAATGCTTGCTCTCCCAGGTGACAGTGGAGTGCAGGGCCACACAGCACCTTTTGGCATGAAGTGGTAGAGCTGACCTCACGGAGTGAATTAGTTGAGCTTCAAGTTCTTACATTTCTTTTTATCAGTCACATATATATTTTATTTTATCTTTCTGCTCCTGGCAGAAAGCTATAAAATGACATGCTTTAAGCTCTTTTGGGATCGTATTTTGTTTTACTGCTTGTATTTAGGTGCAACTTAACATTGTCACCTTGTGTGATCTATTTTCCATCTCTGTGGGTGGGGGCCACAGCTCAAAAGAAAGGTTATTTGTATTGTTTAATAACATGATCTGACCCTGGCCTGGTATGAGATCTAACACAACTTTAAATACCATGGATAATTTCTTAACAATCAGGCCATAATTTATACATCCACATGAATGTTTTCCTTCCAGAAATATCTGAGGGGAAAATTTTTAATGTTGTTTTAAAAATGTTCTGCAGACTAGTTCTGAAGGCTGGTTCTATCCAAAAGGGCTATTTTTAAGTTTGTCAGCTGTAAAGTACAAATGTGTCTATTAAAATCAGTTGCCTTATTTTATTATTCTTCCACATCCTATAGATCTTTATCATTTGTTGGTATAGCAGGGGTAATATTCAAAACATTCAACAATATTACAGTTCATACAGTGCCCAATAAGACAGGACATGCGTTCAGAGCTGGAACCTACTGCTGACGATTAAGAAGTGAAAGGATTCATATGCCTTGAGTAGCTGGGATATTAAAACCCTATTTGTACAGATGGAGGACAAAGTGTCTTCGAGAACTCTGAATTTAGACCATGTGGTCAAGTCAGATGAACCCGGGCAGGAACAAGATCACTCAGAAAACAAACAGTTCCCTGTAAGAATTTTTGCCTTCCATCCAGAGAAAAAGGGATGTGGGGGGCTTATGATTTTTTTTAGATATTAAAGACTTATTTATTATTATTATTATCATTGTCCCACCCATAGTGACATGTTGCAATTATAGCTGATTGTTGGGCTTTTCATAATGTCAATGCAAAGATGACTGCTCACTCAGGGGCAGGTCTACCTGATATAAATACAGTTACTCACCTGCAGTATGGCCAAACCCCACGTTTCACTTCTAGTTCTCTAAGGAATCACATTTGTTTGAATGTCATTTAATAAATGTAGCTGCATTTTGTGCTGTTCCAGTTCACTGACCTCATAATTAACCGGTCAGCTCCAACTTGCTATTTTGAAAGACAAGTCTACCCAGCGACTCCAGACGTTGAACTAAGGGTCTCCTTTAACATGTGTCACTTCACATTCCCTGATGTCACCTTCTTTCGCTTTATCCAAAATAACAGACTCGCATATTTTGTGTTTCACATCCCAGACATTGCTGGATTTTAAGAATATTCCCCCTTCACTACTCAGTTCTTTCTTAGTCTCTTTTCAGTCTGGGAGTAGGAAGTATAGGGGTTATTTCAACACAGGTTGATGACAGAGGTTAAGCCAACAGTATGATAGCCTTAGATCACAGAGCATGCCAAGGGTCTCCCTAGTGGCCCAAGGGGTTAAGCCCAGCACTGTGAAGGCATCCACAGCCTCTGCAGCATGAGTTTGATCCCTGGCCAGCCAGGGAGCTACCCACATGGCGCAGCAGACCTCTCCTGACTCGCCTGCTGCTCCCCTCAGCTGTGTATTTCAGTCAGTCTGCCTGTTCTGTTCCCCACTCTGTCTCTGGTGAATCCTCTCACCCTCCACACCTCTGACCTGTACCCCAGTTCTTGTATGAATGCATAAAAATCTTTAAAATACATACTAAAAAAAATCATGCCAAAATTATCTTTATCCTTATTCCTCTCTGCCTTTGTTGTAAAGTAAACATCAAATAAGTCTTATTATCTACAATCCCTAAATAGTCTCCTCTTGTATGTGCTTGGACCATTCCCTCAACTTTGTATCTCCATTATTGCATTTGTTACATCATATTGTAATGATGCGTTCACAGTGATGAGTTTGTCATGGCCAAGGTCTCTGTTTTATTGATATTTTGCCTCCATCACCTAACATGAAGCTTGGCGTGTCATATGAATTAAGCAGGTAGTATGGCTGTGTGTGTGTGTGTGTGTGTGAGAGAGAGAGAGAGAGAGAGAGAGACAGAGAGAGACACACAGAGAGAGAGAATAGGAGCCTCAAGTCACTGTGGTTCTTTGTACAAGTCATTTATTGTTGGTAAATCAATGGGCCTGGCTGATACGTCCATAAAGGAGGTGGCTTATGTGATGAGATAAGATTAGACAACCAGGGTTTCAATCCTAAAAGGAAACTAACAGCTAAACTTCCCCAATGAAATCCCTTGGTAACAACTCCTTAGCACGATCAGAGACAAGGAACTACCACAAAGATAAGAAATCCAGTATTTACTGCCTTCCAGATGCAGACCTAGCATTTATTATTATCCTAACGGCCACAGGGAGACCATAAAATATCCAGTCAAATTTATATTGGAGACAAAAAAATAAGTTCACTCGTTGGATGATTCTAAAATCCATTCCACATGTCCCTGAGGAATTCATTAACTGTTCTGACAAGAGAGGAGAGCTCCAGGCATGCAGCCATTCCCTCTCTTGTAGGGCCACCTCTATCCCCATTTTGTACCTCCCAGCTAGTCACTGCTCAGCTTGATTTTATCTTAATCTGGATCTTCATAAAGCTGGATTATGTTAAACAATTCTTAACATTGGCCAACAAGGCTTTCTCCTAAATTATGTTTTGATTTTTATACCTCTGCTTTTTCATTTAGAACGTTCTATTTTCCAAGAGTTCAGATTTTTATACAAAAATTTTTTTGAAAAATTTATTTATTTATGCATACAAGAACTGGGATATAAGCCAGACGTGCAGGGGGTGGGAGGATTCACCAGAGAGATTGGGGAGCAGAATAGGCAGATCTACTGAAATACACTGCTGAGGGGAGCAGCGGGCAAGTCAGGAGAGGTCTGCTGTGCCATGTGGATCAGATCCCTGGCCCACTGGGGATCGAACTCATGCTGTAGAGCCTGGCAATAGCTTGATGGCACTGTCTTTAACCCCATGCGCCACCAGGGAGTCCCTTTTATACAAATTTTAAAGTTTGCTCTTCACTCCCTAGGCTAAAAGCCTTTAACTTTTATTTTTTTTTCTATCTCATCTATCCCTTTGGATTTTTATCCTACTGGATGTAGTTTGTATAAAAAGCATACATCACTGGGTTTGCACGGTTGTGTCGAATGCCGCCCTGTTGGGGTGGTTTCACATTGGGGAGGGAGAGAGTGTCATGTCCACACCCGTCATGGTCAGATCCAAACTCATCGCCAGGCATCTCTGCTTTTCAGCAATGATAACATCTCTTGGCTGCTAGTCATTGCTGCCTTTCTTGTCTTCTTTTTTAAATCATTAAGTTGCATTACACATGCCACATTTTTCAACCTCATGATAGCCGTTGCATGAAGAGGAATTCCATACAATTAAAAACGAAAAATTGACTGAACACTAAAGGTGCTATATAGACACACACCTGGAATTATAACTCTTAGAAGATGCCCCAGCTACTTTTCTTCATTGTATTATTTTTTATCGAGATAACCTTGTTTATGGCACAGTATGTGATGTAGGGGGGTAGGTTCACACCTTGTCAGATATATGATACCAAAGACACCCACTATCAAAGCACCCATATTCTCCTACCATAGTCCACTGGGCCTCCTCCCATTATAGTAACTTCAATTACTTACTCCCATTATAATAACTTCAATTCTGCAGTCAGATTTCTAGTTTTTGTTTTGGTTAATTTTATCTGTTCCTTTGTTTTGCTTCTCATTTGAATGAAATCATCCGGTATTTTTCTTTCTCCTTCTGACTTTTTTCTGCTCATCATCATCCCCTCCAGTTGCATCCATGTTGTGACAAATGGCAAAATTTCATCTTTGATTACAACTGAGTAGCATTCCATTGTGTATGGATATACATCTTCCTCATTCATTCCTCTGTGTTTGGAATTAGGTTGCTTCCATTACCTGGCTATTGCAAACAGTGCTGCAATAAACATAGGAATGCATATATTCCTTTGAATTAGTGTTTTTGTCATCTGAATTAAGATAGATACATAGCAGTGGAATTGTTGGATCACATGGCAGTTCTGTTTTTAGTATTTTGCGAAACCTCCACGCTGTTCCCATAGGAGCAGGACCAGTCTACATTGCCACCAGCAGTGTATTTGAGTTCCTTTTTCTCAACACCCTCTCCAGCACTGTTGTTTCTGGCCTAGGTCAACTTTCTAACTTTTCTCAATTCCAAGAATAATTAAAAAAAAAAAAAAGTCGAGGACTTGGCACATACAAGTCACCAGATAAATATCTGTCCAATGAGTGCATGAATACTTTTGCACTTAAAAAAAAAAATCTCCCTATCAATTAATGTGCATTAGGGTAACCATCACTTTTTTAAAAGGCATAAGTCTTTGTGGCCAATTTAGAAATGTTTTATTCTGTAAGAATAACTGCCACACTCTTGAAATACTGAGTACCACATGAATGGCTTAAAATATCTACAAAGTTCTTTTGATTTTCATGTATAGTATCTACATTTTGACTGCCCAATGGAACTTCCTGCATTGTTTAAATGTTCTAATCTGAACTGTCCACTCAGGAGCCCAGTGGTGATGTAGCACTTGAAAAGTGGCTAGTGATATTAAGGAACTGAATTTTTATTTTCATTGAATTTTAATTAATTTAAATTTAAGCCACCATATATAGCTAGAATATACTATTATGGGAAACATGACTTTATAAAAAGATCAGAAACACAAAATCTGAAAATGGGAGAATGTGTTAAAAGGCCTTCCTGGAAGTCTTCACCATTTTGGCTCTTCATGGGGAAAGTTTGTTCTTTTATCTTCCGACTTCCTTTATGATGATCATTTCTGCATTTTGTAGTTTTATGGATGGGGAAGGCTGTTCTGTCAACCAATCTTTGTTTTCATGGTTCTTAACTTGGCTGTGTATCAGCATTATCCCCGGAGAATCGATTCAGCAAGTCTGGGGAGGGAACTGGGCATCTGTGTTTTTTAAGCTCCACAGATGATTCTGATCTGCAGCCAGGCTTGGGAATGACTGCTTTCACCAGAGATCCCAAACCGGCAGCCCCTGGGCCAAATACACCCTCAAAACATATGTTCATCCCACACAGTGTTTTAAAATGTTTTGAATTAGTTGCCAACTTGTACAAATTGTAATTTTTTTTAAAATCCAAAAAAGGGGAGTCAAGTAAAGGTTGCCCCCCTTTGGATATAGAGCATAAACTTCTTTGGTTCAATACTTCGTGCCTGCCTCATACCAACCCAGCTTCCAAAAGGCATTTGGACAGGGGACCTGTTCCTTACCCCAGATCAACCAAATACTTGCCAAAAACAGGCATCAATTCCTTTATGCCAATGTACCATTCCTAGGATGGAGGATCAACTATTTTAGCCATGGGGCTGCCTGAATTCATCTTGGCAGGCTCAAGAACATTATCTTGCTATCATATAAAACCCCAGAATAAATATGGACATCTCAGTAAGAGAGTGGGTCCAATCCTTCATGAACTAATCTTTAAAGTTAGAGAAAAGTTATTTTTTACATCCCAAACTCTCACTTAAAACACCATAGGATCAACCAATAAGACTATCAGGGGAAGCATCTGTTATACATTCCTATCCTTACTTAGAATAAACTTTTCACAGATCACACAACCTTCACCCCATTTCCTTTCAATATGCTTATATTCAGCCATGGTTCTGAACATTAAAAACAGCTGATCATTCTTGTTATATTTTCTCTTCTCTTGAGACTCCTCTATAATGATAGCTAATGATTGAAAGTAGATAAACCCAAATTATGAAGTAAAAGGTAGGCAGACCATTTGGTGGTGAAGACAAGACAGAGGAGAACTAAGTGATTTAGGAAGGCAGAGGAAAGCATAGTTTCGGAATATTTGTGGGAACACTGATCTTCCACCCGGAAGCATGTAGTCATGCCAAACATTTTGCAGTCATTGTTAAGGGTTTCACAGACCCCTGAATCCTATCTACTGATTCCTGACAGAAGTCATCAACCTGAAATAAGGCATGCTATTTGATAGATAATTATACTAGATACAAAGTACCAAAATGTCAGCCATAGCTTTGCCAAGTAGGACATAGTTTTTGGATCAAATACTGTGATTAAGCTTTATCATCAACAAAGGCAAAAGCAGCCTGGCATACCATGAGGCTTTGAGTAAAACACAAGGAACAAACACTTTCATTTCCAGGATCAGGTTAAATTAAAATGTCATCTAGTTTGTAACTGAATGCACAGTGGATTTCTCAGCATACAAGAAATGAATCTGCGGCATGTGAATTTTTAAACAAATCCTTACAGACAACCATGATGAGGCCGAAACATTTCCTGGAATGGCACCCATGTATACTTTGGAAGCAGCTGACTGAAGCCTTAGCTTGGTCAGTTTCACTCATTTACAGCTGCTGACTGTGTCGCTCCTACATTTTCCCCCTCAGCAGCAGAGTTAGGGGACCAAGCAAAGGACGTGGAGGTACCCAGCGGTTAGCAAGAGTGGGCAGTCATGAGCACATGACAGAGGGCAGGACAGGGGAATGAAATTACTGGAGCCCAGTGAGAGATGAAGATGCAGAAGAGGGGCTACCTCCCGAATCTCTAGTGCAGGGGCACAGTAGCTTAACAACAAGATGGGGAGAAGGAGCAGAAGAAATAATCCAAATTACCTTTCTTCTCTTTCCAGCAAACCCTTTTGGCTACAGGAGGCCAGTTGTTAAGAGAGCCTTGGAGGTAAAGTTTGCATCAGTCAGGAGCAGGAATGAGAGAGCATCTGCAGGGAGTAAAAGGAGAATGCCCAGCACCTGGAGATTTTAAGAACTCTCTGTAACATTACTTGGGGGACTCAAGAGTGTTAGAAGTCTAAACCTTCTCAGCTGACACAACAAATTACAAGCCCTCTTGAGAAAAAAAAATTTCTCACTTTACCTTTGATGCCTGACCTATACAGAAATGGATGAGGATGGAAAGACAGGCATTTCCAATCAGAAAACCAGATTGTTTCATGTTTCATATTTCATCCTAAACAGGCACCTAATTCACCACCTCGATGATGAACCAACAGCCACTCAGGGGGAGAGACTGAATGAGCCTAGAGAAAAGATTCCCCGTTGTGACTGCTGTGGGCTATCTGAGATAATGCCTGCGCTCCCACCTGATCACCTTACAGCAAAGTCGATGAACTTACTCACCAACACAGCAACACTTCAGCTTTCCTGAGTCCTACCCTTAAGTATAAAGGAATAGACAGGGATCGCCAGGTGGTTGAGCACTCTCTAGACACCAGACAATACCTGAAATGAAAATATTCTGAAATGAATATTCTCACTGGATGAGAATAGCAATAGATTGGGTACAGTAGAGCAGAAGATCAATTAATAAAGACAAGGAAACAGACTGTTTCCATGATAGTTTTTGTAAATAGGGCTACAATGAACACAGGAGTCCATATACCTCTTCAGATTAGTAGTGGTTTTGTATTCTTTGGGTAGAAACCTAGGAGTGGAATTGCTGGGTCACATGGTAGGTCTATTTTAATATTTTGAGGAATCTTCATATTGTGAGGAATCTTTTCCATCGGTTAAAAGTAAAAGGGTGGGGAAAAACACAAGACCACAAAAAGATTTTCATAATATGTTCACAGCAGCTTTATTCTTTTTGTGGGACCCTCCCCGGCGGCCAGGGAACTAACCCGCGCTGCAGAGGCTGCGGGCAGCCTCACAGCCCAGCGCTCAACCACTGTAGCAGCTTTATTCTTATAACTCAAAACTGGAAGGAACTCAAATGCTCCTACAACAAAAAAATGGGTAAATAAATTTCAGTGTTTTCATATAACAGGAAAAAAGAGTGGGGGGCCTCCCCGGTGGCGCAGCGGTTGAGTGCTGGGTTGCGAAGCTGCCCGCAGCCTCTGCAGCGCCGGTTCCATCCCGGCCGCTGGGCGAGGGTCCCACATGGCGCGCAGACCTCTCCTGCCGCACCTGCTGCTCCCTTCAGCAGTGTACTTCGTCAGTCTGCCTGCTCTGCTCCCCGCTCTGGCTCTGGTGAATTCTCTCACCCTCCCGTGCTTCTGACTGTGCCCAGTGCATGTATAAATAAACAAATCTTAAAGAAAAAAAGGGAAAAAAATGAAAGAAACTTTCTACTGACACACAGAACAAGAATACATATTGAATGATTCAATTTATATGAACAGATCTACTTAATCTAATGTAAAAAATCAAAAGTTTGGTTGTCTCATTGTGGTGGGAAAGGGAAGTTTTTAGGATGATGAGAATGTTCTATATCCTAAAAGGGGTAGGAATATGTTTATTACTTAGAAATTCACTTGGAAATTTCACTGCATAAACATTATGCCACAAAAACTGAAAGGCAAATAACCAGATAAAATTCAGTTATCAATCATGATACATAAGTTATTAGCAATCTAATGCTAACAGATACCTTTATAACTACCTTAAACTGATGAATTAAGTATCTTTCAAAATCCTATAGAAAGCATAAGAGATTTAATGACACATTTTAGGAACATTTTTATCAAAGGCAACTAGAGGACAGAGCTATCCATCAATACCTAGATTAGTCAATACTGTATTAGCTATTGTAATAAAACAAAAGAATGAAGGATGTAACAGGACTTTTCACTATATACCTTTTAATATTTTCTTGATACATGTGCATGTTACTACCTATTCCAAAATGAAATGAAAATTGTATCAAAATAAATGTTGCTGACTTAGCTCAGGGAAAAAAAAGGCATGAGCTACAATACTTTGTAATGAATATCATTCTTTTCTGATATTATTATCTGTATAAAAAAATCCAAGAATGTCTACAGCCAGGTTATTAAATCTCTACTGTCTCCTCCCTTCTAAGAACACCAGTTCTATCAGATTAAGGCCCCATTCACGAACCCACTGATCCTTAATTACCTCCCTAACTGCCCTCTCCAAACACAGTCGTATTGGGGATTAATATATGGACTTTTGAGAGGACACAAAACATTCAGAGTCACAAATTCTTCATGTTGCCATTATCTATTATCTAAAACTATCAACGCTTGTCTTAATGCAACAATAGTAATTCAACTTTTAAATTTATTTTTACTTATTTAAGATGTTCCCTACATACTTTCAAAAGATTTCAACCAACATCCAGGTTAAGCCAGGGGGCAAAAGGAGAGATTTAACAATGAAATAGAGCAGACCCCAGCCTAAGAGCAGAGGTGGGGCAGAGGCCTCAAGCCACAGATGAATGTCTCTGCAATCAGGTTCTCTAAAGAAAGAAGGTGAAGCTGGGCCTCCCTGGTGGCACAGGTAGTTGAGTGCAGTGCTGTGAAGCCGTCCCCAGCCTCTGCAGTGCGGGTTTGATCCCGGCCGGCCTGTGAGACACCCACATGGTGCGCAGACCTCTCCTGCTGCGCCCGCTGCTCCCCTCAGCAATGCTTTTGGTCTATTTGCCTGTTCTGCTCCCTGCTCTGTCTCTGGTGAATCCTCTCACCCTCCCGCACATCTGGCCTGACCCCAGTTCTTGTATAAATAAATCTTTTTTAAAAAAAAAGAAGATGAAGCTAAGTTATTTGATTGTATAAAGGCACGTTTGTATCAGGTAATAAAAGATGTTTGAATAGGAACTGCTGAAAAAATCAGAGACTGTTATAAAAAAATAAATGGGAGGATACAGAATTGTTGAGAAAAAAGTTTCTTCTCTAGACTTTTGCAGACAAATGTTAAATATGGCTAAGTGTGACACTACAGGCCTGTAATGTTTACCTTTTCCAGTACTTTAAACTTCTGGAAAATATTTATCGGAAGACTTCATTAAAAAACATTTCAATCCTTCATAGACTTAGTTATTGTCAATTCAGAAAAGGGTTGTACCTGGGACACATTTCCTATAAGAGGTTGTAAATTCACCTGATTCTCAGGACTGGCTGTGGTTCTTCTGCTTCTGAATGTTGGCAACAGTTTTGCCAATATTTTCACTAGCACAAAACGTGGCTTTCCATCCTTCCAGACTTCAGTCACGGTTCCCTCACTGCTTGTCCAGCTTCTACCAACAGTTTCCTTGCTCCCTCTCCAGCCTCTCCCTGGTCCCAAGACCACACCACATCTGTTAAGTTGTTGTTATAACAGCACCTCACTTTTAGGTACCAATTTCTCTTTCAGCTCATCTTTGTTGTGGAAGAAAATACACCAAACTTAATGGTTTTAATTAACAATTCATCATTTCACGTTCTTTGGTGGGTTGGCGGGTGGGTTCTCGGTTGCTTGCACTTAAGCTCAGCCTCACAGCTGCCTTCAGCTGGCAGGTCAGCTGGTGGGTGCTGAACTTAGCTGGGACAGCTGGATTGCTCTTCCCCTGTGCCCTTTTACCCTGGAATTCATGATGTTAGCTGAAGTGGTCTCAGAGCAGCATTCCAGGTCAGTGAAGGCAGAAACCCTATCACTGTATGTATCCCAAGCACTGGAACTTGAAAAATGTCACTTCTGCCACAATTCTGTTGATAAAGCAAAGAGCTGAGTGAGCCCAGATTCAAGAAGTGGGGACATAGACTCCAGCTCTTGCTAGAAGAAGTTGCAAAGAATTTGAGGCCATATTTAATTTATCATAGAAAGTTACACTATGATCCTAGATGGAAAGACTCAATATCATAAAGAGGTCAGTTCTTTCAAGTAAATCTGCAGTATTGTGCAATCACAACCTTAGCAGGGTATTTCAGGAAACTTGATAAAGTGTTCCTAAAATCATATGGAAAAACAAAGGGCTCAAAATCACCAATACAATTTTGAGCAAGGAAAGGTCCTCACAAATGTCAGGATTTATAAAAAAAGGTAAAGTAACAGCAATACACTGGGATGCTGATAAGAAAATTGAATAACACTTGAATAACGACTGACAATCATGTGAAAAGATGCTTGCTGTTGGTTAACTGCTCATAAAATTTTCTTTTTTATTTGCTACCATAAAATCCTTCCCTCCCCCAACAAAAACCTTGGGCTTCTGGGGAGACAGTCCCTCTCCTGAAGAGCCAGGAAGTGTGGGTGTTGCTCAGTTAGCAATTGGCTTAGAAATAGGCATGTGATGCAAACCCCTATAAGACATGAGAGTCTGTCTGTTGGGGTTCTGAAAGTTTCTATAAACTTTTTAACTGTACATGAGGAAAAGACATAGCCTCTTCACCTTTCCCACTGTTTGGAAATTGTTGTGCAAGAGTGGAATCCTTGGAGCTTCTGTTCTTTTTTGTAAATATGACAGAAGATGCTTGCAAAATGCAGCATCTTGAAAACTACAGAGAAGAAATGTGGGAAGAACTGGGTTTCTTGATGTCTCTTAGCTGGTAATTGAATCTCCCCTCACACCTCCCGACCTCCTGCTTGGTGTGCAGGACAAGGAGTAATCTGTATGATGTTCATACTATTTGCAGCACAAATGAGATGTGTAATAGCCCAATGGCTTTATGGAGTAATTCACCTTTATGACTCAAGAGTGAAAATATACATGACAGATGTTAACTAGACTTACTGTGGTGATCATTTCACAACATATACATATATAAAATTGTTATATTGTAATGTAAAATAATGTCAATTATATCTTAATTAAAAACAGTGAAAGTATATGAAGATTGTGGAAAGCAAAATCTTCCCTTAGCTTTGTGAGCTATAAGGGACACATAGCATTGTGTAAGCTTTAGGTGTACAGTGTGTTGATTTGATACACTTATATATTGCAAAATGATTACTACCATAGCATTAACTAAATCTTCTATCACATCATATAATTATCACTTGTTTTTTATGGTGAGAACATTTAAGATCTACTCTCAACAACTTTCAAGTATATAATTGAGTATTATTAACTATAATCACAGAGCTGTACATTAGATCTCCAGAATTCATGCATCTTATAACTGCAAGTTTCTACTCTTTGACCACCATCTCCTCATTTCCCTCACATTCCAGTCCCTGGCAACCAGCATTCTAGTCTGTCACCTAGAATATGAGTTTTTTTTAGATTTCACATATAAGTGATATCATCCAGTATTTGTCTTTCTCTGTCTGATTTTTTAAAAAGATTTATTTGTTTGTTTGTTTGTTTGTTTGCTTATTTATTTATACAAGAACCGGGGTACAGGCTAGATGCACGGGAGGGTGAGAGGATTCACCAGAGATAGAGCAGGGAACAGACTGATGAAATACTCTGCTGAGGGGAGCAGCGGGCGAGACAGGAGAGGTCTGCTGTACCATGTGGGACCCTCGCCTGCCAGCTGGGATTAAACCAGCGCTGCAGAGGCCTCGGACAGCTTCAGAGCGCTGTGCTCAACTGCCTGCGCCAGCAGGGGAGGCCCTTTCTCTGTCTGATTTTTTCACTAAGTATAATACCAGGAAAATATTTTATGGTATGCATCTTGATTGAGCTCTATTATAGAATATCCTAGGGGGTACAGATTTACTTTTGGTGAGGCACAGGTGTGTGTGTGTGTGTGTGTGTGTGAAAGAGAGAGAGAGAGAGAGAAATTTCTCTCTCAATATTAAAAGAATATAAAAGATTTTGTACTTGTGAAAAAAAATTAACTGAGCAGATGTTAAAGAGGTGCAGTTGGGACTGGAGTAGTTAGGAAGTAAACAAACAGTAACCAAAACCTGCGACAATAGAATGACAACTCACTTGAACTCAAGAAGGAATGCAATGCCAATAGGCAATGTGACTTTTTTCTAAATTTAAACAGAAAGGCCGCTGGTACCAGCGAATTCTGCATAGACATAAAAGGATAAGCCACCTATTCTTTTATAAAACAAAAGCCAATTATGTGTGGGAAAGCACAGATTGCAGAAAACCAAAATTCAATAGAAGAGAAGCAAGTGGCTCACACGAGTGAGAACACTGCGTTACTTCCTTGTGAGCAGAGTTATCTGGTGAACCTGCCACCACCGCCCACAGAACCTCGCTGGTACTGGCCTTCAGACATTCCACCTCAGGATCCAATAGGCATGTGAGAGTGAGGAGCTGCCTCACTCTCTTGGTGGCTAAATCATATTGCTCATCCAGAAGAGGAGCAAAAGCATTCTCCAGAACATCTGAAGCGTGGGCTAGGTAAATGAGGGCCAGCAAGCGCTTGTCCATGCGGTGGGGGTCATTCACCCACTTGTCAAGAACAGCTTCTTCTACCTTCTTTTTTTTTTAATTTAAATATTTTATTTTATATAATTCTTACATGTTTTTTTTTCATCTTTGCACAATGTATGCATTTTCATTTTGGTTATATTCCCCATACAATTGTACCTCCTCCCTTATTTTGACTCTAGTCCTTCCTTTCCCCGCACCTCCCTACCCCCCACCCTACCCCATAGTATGTCTCTGGTTTATAGTTGCTTGCTGATTTTGATTTTTACTTTGTATTGATTAGTCTTTTTCCTGGTCTCTTATTTAGGTTTTTAAAATTCCTGCTATGAGTGAGACCATCCTTCTACCTTCTCGATGAGGCACTGCTTAACGTTGTTGTTGGTGACGGGATGTGTCGTCATGTCAAAAAGTAGGAAGTTCTGTTTCTCTGTTGTTAATGACCTAGTATTTCAGGTAATCTTTCTCACATGCTAAGAATCTAAGCTTCACCTAAAAGAAAGCTTTAAAAAGTTAGAGCAGAATTTCAGCTATTATTTTCTTTGTACCCTTAATATGAAGAGCAAAATGTGTTCATCAGAGTTGATGTGTTTCTAGAGAAGGGGAATCAAAAAGTGCTTTACGTCAGTCTGTGTTCCCAGAAAGCGAACTTTTCATGGGACAAAAGTCATACTTTATGAATCACTGTCATCCCAGAACCAGGTTTATTTCCTGCTCAATAAATATTTGTGAAAGATAATGATTCAACTATTTGAATAGACGAAATAGGAAGGAATAGCGATCATTTCAGTATGAGGCAGAAATGAGCCAAATAGTAAAATGATGGTTCCTGGCACAATTTCCATTGCCATAAAGATGCCAATATAAATAGCCACAGGATAAAAGGAGAGGTTTATTTATATTTTAATAATCTTTGTTAAGGGATAATTTTATTTAATTTTAGATTTATAGAAACACTGCTGTATATCCCATACACTCTTTCCCCACTAGTGTGGCACATTTGTGACAGTGAATGAGTTAATACTGATGCACTTTTTTTTTTTTTTTTGTAGGACCCTCCCCGGTGGCTGGGGATTGACTTGGTGCTGCAGAGGCTGCGGGCAGCCTTGCAACCCAGCGCTCAACTGCTGCGCCACCAGGGGAGGCCCAATATTGATACACTATTATTAGCTAAAGTCCACATACTTTTCAGATTTCCTTAGGTTTTACTTTATGCTCTTTATATGTTCCAGAAGCATGTCTGGGTTATCACATTAAGGTTATTCATCAAGTTTCCTTAAGCGGCCCCTGGCTGAGACAGCTCTCCAGACTCCCCTTGTTTTTGATGGCCTTTAAAAAGTGCTGGTTGCAGGAGCTCCCTGGTGGTGCAAGGGGTTAAGTCTCAGCACTATGAAGCTATCTGCAGCCACTGGCCAGGGAGCTGACCCACATGGCACAGCAGACCTCTCCTGTCTCGCCAGCTGCTCCCCTCAGCAGTGTATTTCAGTAGATCTGCCTGTTCTAATCCCCACTCTCTCTGATGAATCCTCCCTCCCACCCCCCTCCTCGCCCCACCCTCCACAGCTTTGGCCTATACTCCAGTTCTGGTTTGCATAAATAAATAAATTAGAAAAAAAAAAAAAAAAGAAGTGCTGGTTGGGTGCTCTGTAGATTGTCCCAATGATGGAATTTGTCTGGCGTTATGGATCTGGGGGAGGGGACCACAAAGGTAAAGAGCCACTCATCTCACATCATATCAAAGGCTGCACACAATCCATGTGACTGGGCGCTGTTGATGCTGACCTTGACGGCCTGGTTGCTGTGGTGGTCGTCAGGCATCTCCAAGCTATTCCTTCTCCAGCTCCTCTGGCTGCCTTCTTGGAAAGAAGTCATTTTGTGCAGTGTCTGCTTGCAGAGTGGTGAGCTATGCTGCACCTCCTGGAGGGTGAGGTATTTACATAAATTATTTGGAATTGAAAGTTTTGTTTTTCCTTCAAGAATTCAATTGAGATTCATATTAAAGATGTTTGGTTGAATATTCCCAATGAAAATGAGAGTAAAAAGCTTTTTTTGGACTCTGTCATATTATTTCATGTCCTTTAGTATGTAGCCTGTTCTCTCTCATCATAATAAGTTTTCCATTATAATAATGTCTTAATATAATATATACCCTTAGTCCCCTCATACCTTACTCTTGTTCCTTACTATAAACAATAGAATTAACTTGTAACATTTACTTTCTTCTCCCCTCCCTTTCCTCTTTTCCACAATCCAATAAAATGATGATATCAATAGCACATTTTTGTCTTCTTAAATAGGTTTAAGCATCTATTATCTGACATTTTGCTTAATATTAGATTTCTTTTGTTCTAACTATGTCTCAGAGATAATCAGGAACTTAATATACTTTCTACTTTCATTCTCTCTTTGATTGGTTAATTATTTGCACATTATGAAAGAAAATTAATTTATATTCTATTTTGTACCCATAAAGAGAGCAGGAAATAAAACAATTAATTGTAAATTTCAGGATACTACAAACTAGATGTAAAGCGGTAGGTGGATTAGTGGAGCCAAGGAAGCTACTCTATACTGACAGTAGGCAGAGCAGAGATGTAACCTACCTTATTAGAAATTGGCATCCGAAATCTGTGAAGTGGGTGAGGAAGAGCAGATAATGCTAGGACTGAAAATGGAGAGATTATTTGAAGATCTATTAAAAAAGTATCTTCAGATTTCCTCTGCTGTGTGCAGCTGCCCCAACAGGGGAGAATAAAGTAGGGTCTTTGGACCCAGGATTCATAGGGACAGTTGAAGGAGGCAGGGATCTCCCACTGAAAAAAGGGAGATTAAGTAAAAATTTGTATCTTAAAATTTGTAACATATTGGCTTTCTCCTTCTTTACTCTGAGAACCCTATCAACTAGACTTATGCCCTCTAGTTAAGACACTAGGAGAGTCTTCTCTGGATAATTCAACCAGCCCAAGAGAAAAGAATGAAAAAGACTGACATGAAAATTTCCCTAAAGAATTACACTGGGGGCCTCCCTGGTAGTTCAAGGGGTTAAGTCTCAACACTATGAAGCAATCCATAGCCACTGCAGCAAGAGTTTGATCCCCGGCCAGGTAGCTGCCCACATGGTGCACTAGACCTCTCCTGTCTCACCTGCTGCTCCCCTCAGCAGTGTATTTCAGTAGATCTGCCTGTTCTGGTCCCCACTCTGCCTCTGGCGAATCTTCTCACCTCTGACATACAAGTCAGTTCTTGTATGCATAAATAAATCAAAATAAATGCTATATTTATTTTGTTAAAAAACAATGAGTGGACACTGGCTACAGGAAGGATGACCTTCAAAAATATCATATAACATGAAAGAAGTCCCAACACAGAAGAATATATATCATAAGACTCCATTTATATGAAATGTGTAGGAAAGGCCAACAGATAGAGACAGAAAGCAGACTTTTCACTGACTGGACTAGGGTTGGTAATAGAGATGAACTGAAATGAACACAGAGATCTTTCAAGGGAGGTGGAAATGTTCTAAAACTGGATTGTAGTGATGGCTGAGTAAGTTACCAAATACACAAAATATCAGTGAATTAAATACTCAAAATGGGCGAATTTTATGACATATAAATTAATCCCCATAGGCCCCCTTTTTTTTTTAGGAAAAAAGAACTCAGAGAAATGAAAACTCCTGAATGAGAATTTTTTTTTTTTAAAGTCATAATCATTTAAAGAGAAATAATAAAACAACAAAAATAAACCACTAGGAAAATTAAAATTGTGTGGTACAAAGGAAAAACTTGGTGAATAAGTAGGGACATAGCTAGGGAATTCAAACACTATGGAGCAAAATGGCAAATAATTGGACAATAAGAATGAAAATAAATAACAGGCGCTCTAGAAAGGGAGAAGAGAACAGAGGAAAACAAGTCCCAATAACATAAGAGAATCCTTCAGAGCTGAAGAATAGGAACCTCTTCTCAAAAAGGCCTTTTGGGTTTCCAGCCCAATGAATACAAAACAAAAACCCAACACAACCCAACAAACAATAAAAAAACAACCACAAAAGTCTCATTGTCATGAAATTTCAAACACTGGGATAAACAGAAGACTCAAAGCATCTAGTGATGTTGGAGGGGAAGAGGGCGACGGGAAATGATGAGATTTTTTTAAACAAAATGACATCAAATGTCTCAAATGGGAGGCAGGAGACAATAGAGCTACACCTTCAATTTTCCAAGAGAAAATT
Organism: Talpa occidentalis; assembly: GCF_014898055.3. Taxonomy (NCBI): domain Eukaryota; kingdom Metazoa; phylum Chordata; class Mammalia; order Eulipotyphla; family Talpidae; genus Talpa; species Talpa occidentalis. Next base: position 124,407,298 of record NW_023604972.1, read on the forward strand.
ATTATTAAACCAAGAATCCTATGTTTGGGGCCTCTCTGGTGGCTCAAGGGGTTAAGCACCACACTATGAAGCTTTCTGCAGCCACTGCAGCCTGAGTTCGATCCCTGGCGGGCCAGGTTGCTGCCACGTGGCACAGCAGGCCTCTCCTTACTCACCCGCTGCTCCCCTCAGCAGTGTATTTCAGTCAGTCTGCCTGTTCTGCTCCCCACTCTTTCTAGTGAATCCTTTCACACACCACCCCCACCTCTGGCCTGTACCCCAGATCTTGTATGTATAAATAAATAAATCTTTAAAAAAAATTCCTTAAAAAAAAAAAAACAAAATTAATTACTGGATAAATGATGGTGGTAGGAAGGTAAAGAAAAAGGACTACCATTTTGTAAAAATTACTTTTAGCAATATTTGCTCTTTTATCCTATTCAAATGCAGCACTTTGATAAAAAAATAAAAGTTGACTGCAAAAATGTATAGGTGAAATGATACACTACTGAGAACTGGAAAACTTTTTAGTGCTAATACTTAATTTAAAATACATAAAATTTTATTTAGTCATATGAATTAATACCAAGAAAGAAGACATGATTTGGAAAAAACATTTTACGTTTTATGATTTGCTTTGTAAAATTGGAGTTTTAAAATTGTTATAATTAATTCATGAAGGGTTGAGGATTTGGTTCCTGCTTACTGAGATTTATTAATATTTAAAGCTGGAATCTGTATTTGAAGCATAAAGAACTTTATCAAATTAAAGAGTGGCAAATCATTCCCCTCTGAAGAAAAACATTACAATTTGCATTCCAATTCCTTCCATATCTTTTTAAAAGAGGAAATGCACCGTTGATTTTAGGTCTCATTATCTTGACTATCCTGAGTTTGCAAATGGAAATTAAACTCATGATTAATATAATCCCTATCATTTCTTTCTTCTGGATTAAATACATGTGCACACACCACAAATTTAAATATTAAGAAATCAGCAATCAAAATCAATTATTTTACCCATCTGCAGTCTGAGCCCAATGAAGGTCTGATGACAGGAGACCTCCCTCTGCCTCCTCCCTGCTCTCCTTCCTTTCCACCTTTCCAAAAGCATTTGCTTTGTTCTCAAGTATTGCTTAGGTGTTGAGAATACAAGAAAGTAAAATACAAACTTTCCTGCAGGGAAATTACAATTTGGTACCATTTCACACAACCGATTATAAAACAATGTGAAAGTGAGGGAACAAGGTACAAGAAGAACATGGAAGAAACAGAATGTTCAGGGTGCTTGGGCACTGAGTATAGTGGGAAAAATTCTCCAAAAGGGACAATTTCTCAGTTTGACTTGGAGAGTTGGAGAAGCCAAGAAAAGAAACTAAAGGCCCTTGGCAGAGGGAACAGCAGGTGCGAAGTATCCAAGACCACCGGCAGGTTCAGTGAAATGCATGGGGCACCCGGCCTCTGCTCTCTCGCTCCCTGACCACACACTCCCGCAGTCACCTGCACACCCTCAGAGGAGACTAGAAGCCTGGGGTTGTTGTGTTAGAACTGGACACACTGGGAGAAGGGCAGGGAGGGCTCTATAGAACAAGGAATGACTTTTGTTTCTAGCACAAAGAAAAATGCATTATGAGCATATTCAAATAAACGAGTGCACCGTGAATGGTGCTACATTTAAAATTCTTGGACAAAGGCTTTTCTTCTTGTTCCAGATTATTCAGGTTAATGTGAGAAAAGACTCAACCAACAATACTTGTTCACAAATTGGATATGAGCTGTTCTTTCATTCAGCAATTATTTATTGGGTGTCTGCGATGGGCAGCTGTCAAGTGTTCTTATACTGTGACATATTCTAGTGGCTTCCATTCACTTAAAGTATCTTTCTGGATTAAAAAACTATCATTGCCAGAAATCAATTTCAAAACTCATCAAGGCTAATTCAAGTGACTCAGCAACAATATTGAAGTTTTTATGCAAATGTGACATAAAAAAATTGTTAGAAGAAAACTGTCTCATTGCCCTTAGTAATATTATTAATATCACAGAACTGAAAAGGGCTTCCTTGATAAAACTGAGGGTGTAGTGCCACCTTGTGGCACTACTCAATTATGCGCTGTAACATTAATGGTATTAGCTTCCTAATGCAGCTGTCACAAATTATCACAGACTTGGTGAAAACAACACAAATTTGTTATCTCATCATCCTGAAGGTCATAGTCTCCTAATGGATCTCAAGGGATAAAATCAAGGTGTCATCAGGGCTGAGTTCCTTTAAGGCCCTAGTGAAGAATCTGTTTCCTTGCAATTTTCTTTTAAAGGTTGCCTGACAACTATACACAACTATACATCAGAGACATTCAGCAGGGGAGGAGGAGGGAGAGGGATTGAAACAGAGGTGGGAAGAGCACAAGGGACTATGGCGATGGTTCATGGGTGACTTGGTGGTGGGAATTTTATGGGGACTACACCTGAGAGAAATCAAACATTGACAAAAATGAACAATGATGTAAAAAAATATATATTTACATATATATAATTATATATATATATCAAAACAATAAAGGTTACCTGAATTCCTTAGCTGGTGGCCCCCTACCATCTTCAGACACATCCTGTCTCTTCTTTCACTTATAAAGACCCTTTCGATTATAGCGGACCCACCTGCATAATCCAGGATCATCTCCCTAAACTAGGGACTCTGACAGGTAGTTACTCAACTTCACATAACTTATAAATGGCAGGTTTAGCATTTGAACCTGGACTGATTTCAAAGACCCCAACACCTCAGGTGCCACTTTGTGATGATGGTGCCATTCATTACCTGTGCCTGCTCCAGATGGGTCACCACTGCAGAGGTGGGTGGTGCTGTGGTGGCTTGGAGTAGCTTCAGTCCAAAAAGCTGACATTTGAACCTATGTCCACCTTTGATCTCACCTTGCAATCCCTCCAAGCGATCAGGGTCATGCCTGATGGGCTGCTATGCAACTTTACTAGGCCAAATTGACAGAGGAACTCCCCCGCTGTCCTATCTTCCTTAACTCTCAACAAGCTGAACTGCAATGGTAAGGCTGAGGCCCAGACCAGAAGAAGAAAACACTTATAAAGTTAGGGACTAATAGTGAATTACAGACACCCACTCCACCCCAATTTCCTGTCATGCTCTGATTTATTCATGAGGGTCTTTCTGTTTGAGGTCACATATCAATAATGTCAAAAAATGTTGAAGTTACCCTGAGTCTATGGAGGTAATTCGAGTGTTTTCCAAATGTCATCTATAACAGAAGTTTAACATGACAAATTCTGCTGTTCTCTATGAGTATGCAGGAGAAAAAGTATAGAGGAAATAAGGCTGGGGCAGGCCTTGACTGTCCTGACACCATGCCCCTCTCACCTTTTCCTGATCGCTAGAAAAATTTTAAAATTGTGAATAAATGGACTGCATTGAGGGCCTTCCTGGTGGTACAGGGGTTAAAGTCTCAGTGCTATCAATCTATCACCAGCCACTGCTATACCGAGTTTGAGTTCAAGGCCCGAGTAGAATCCCCGGCCAGAGAGCTAATCCCCATGGCTCAGCAGACCTTTCCTGACTCGCCTGCTGTTCCCCTCACCAGTGTATTTCAGTCAATCTGCCTGTTCTGTTCCCCACTGTCTCTGGTGAATCCTCTCACTCTCCACACCTCTGGCCTGTACCCCGGTTCTTGTATGCATAAATAAATACATCTTTTGAAAAAATAAAAAAAATAATGGACTGCACCAATGGAAAGACAAAGTTTTAAATATTGATATCCATACTTAAAGCCTTAGCTTAAGTATGGGCAAGAAGTCCCAAGGACCGCCTTCTTTTATGGAACATCTCTCACCTGGAAATTCCATTATTCCTGGAAATATATTGGGAGATAAAATGGCTTTAAAATACCAGTAATTAGAAGATGCATGAGAGCAGTGGAAACCTGGACTAGCCATCATAGGACATGCTAATAAGGCTGTTTGGAAAAAACATCCAAGGGTACCAGATGATTCCTGTGTGAGGGCTTTATGTGTCATTCTTCACAATATTCTGATGAGTTCTCTTACTGTGAAGGGGAAGCTGAGGTGTACAGGTCACACAGCTGGAACATGGATAAGGGGAAGCGGGGTCTCTGAAGCTCAGATTCTCACCCTTATCCTCTACCAGATTTCAGTCGTGGAACTTCTTGTTTCCACCGTGGCTTGCTTTACATCAACAGGGGCGCTGGTCCTCTAGACAGTACTGATGGCTGGTTGTTGGCTTCAGATATCTGATTCCTTGAAGAGTGTTTTGAAAGATCTTCAAAGGAAGGGAAGTCATGTAGCCCAGCCTCTGTAATAGGTTTGTGAGTAACCAGAATAGGCACTGCTCAGAACTCTCTCCTAAGAATCAAGGTTCACAGGAACCTCCTAGTTATATCTTCATTTGCTGAATTCAAATGAAAATAAAGGGAAAAGACAACTGGTGCCCAGGTTCCCAGGAGTGGGGCTAACAGTATCATAGGAGCAGTCCAGCACTGGTTAGTTTAGAAATAAGTACACGACATCACCGCAACTGTGAATGAGCGGGCAGTGCGGAATGGTGCCGTAAATGGGCATTCACAAAGCGTGTCCTCATCTATCTCAAGCATATCTGAAAGACATCCAGCAAAAACTCCAATTTCATAAAAGTGCTTTTTCTTAAAGTATGATGGATGAGCTCATGTTGTGCTAACAAATATACCACTGGCTGTGATAGTGAAGGCAAAGATAAACAGCTGGGACTACATCAAATTAAAGAGCTTCTGCACAGCAAAAGAGACAATAACCAAAACAAAGAGAAACCCCACCAACTGGGAGAACATTTTTGCACCCAACACTAATGATAAAGGTCTGATCACAAAAATCTGCAAAGAGCTGATGAGACTCAACAATAACAAAGAAAATAATCCAGTCAAAAAATGGGCAGAAGAGCTAAAAAGAAACTTCTCTGAAGAGGAAATGCAAATGGCCAACAGGCATATGAAAAAATGTTCAACATCACTTGTAATCAGGGAAATGCAAATCAAAACTACCATGAGATACCATCTTACACCAGTGAGAATGGCACATATGAAAAAAACTAGCAACAACAAATGTTGGCGAGGGTGTGGAGAAAAAGGAACTCTCCTGCACTGCTGGTGGGAGTGCAAACTGGTCCAACCACTATGGAGAGCTGTGTGGAGATTTCTGGACCTACTAAACATAGAGCTTCCATATGATCCAGCAATTCCACTCCTCGGTATTTACCCAAAGGACACAGAAACATCCATTCCAAAGAGCACCTGCACCCCTATGTTTATAGCAGCACTGTTTACAATAGCTAAGCTTTGGAAACAGCCCAAATGCCCAAAAATAGATGACTGGATCAAGAAGATGTGGTGCATATATACCATGGAATATTACTCAGCATTCAGAAAAGATAAACACATGCAATTTGCAGCAACATGGATGGCGCTGGAAGGGATCATGCTCAGCGAAATAAGCCAGGAAGAAAAAGAAAAATACCGGATGGTCTCACTCATAGCAGGAATCTAGAAAACTTAAATAAGGGACTAGGAAAATGAATAACTATAAGAAAGTGAAAATCGAAATCAACAAAAAACTATGAAACAGAGACACTTTTTGGGGGATGGGGGGTGGGAGGGGAGGGATTGGGGTCAGAATGGGGGGGTTGCAATTGTATGGGGAATATAAAAATAAAATTTATTATTTAAAAAAAACAAATATACCACTGGCTTTTTGCAGACTATTTGCAATATGATAATATATTGCTAGCAGCCCATGGTCATGCCTACTAAATCAAAATGAATTTTGGAGAGAATATCATACAAAGAGGGAAGGACATTGACTAAAAGCTTCTTGAGAACCTGGCACACTTGAGAATAGCTATCAACAGAAAGTATTTTGAAAGAAACTAAAAGAAAATCCCTCCCTAGATACTAGGAAATAAATACTTGGTAATTATCAGAGGGGAATGGCCCATTAAATCTGTCACATTTTTAAAAAAGCTGCTCAAAAACACACTACAGTGGTATTTGTACATAATCCACAAGACTGTTCTGCGTATTCCTCATTGGTAAATGAAACACAAATGAAGGCTGTCTTGATAAACTAAATACCTTACCATTTCAAATACACAGGAATTACTAAGTTGGTTCTAAATAACAAGTAGGGACTGAATTTTACTCTTCAAAAAGAATTACAGTCCATAAGAACTAAACAATCTGAGTGTTTCTAAAAAGGAAATGCCCTTTTATTCTACCTGAGTTAAAATAACGGAGTTACATCAGAGTTCATGGATATCATAATTAATGACTTCTAAACCAGATTCGTAAGATTAATGCCAAGAACACACTGAAATCACATAAAATTCATTAGTGCTAGCACATGATTTTAAATCTTAAATCCTCAATACACACCTTTTTATTTTTTAGCACACAAAATAATTTACTCTCAAGTAACATCTATTTACAGAACTCTAATAGAAAACTTTGAAAAATTTAAAAATAATAGTACTACTCTGTAATTCTGATCTTACAGAGAAATAAAGTTTTGGCACATAATGTTCTTTCAATATTAGAAAGCTAGATGAGTTTGCTTTGTCGTTCACACAAAAATTAAATAAATAAATATCCACACTATCAGCTTGGGGAAACCGACTTGTTGACAAGAAATGCTGGCTGGAAACAGAATCCCTGAGAAAACGGGATCTGGTGCCATCTACTGAGTGGAAAAGGTAACGTGTCCCCAGAGTATGGCCGTCAGTTTAGGTAACACACCCTCATCTTGGATACATGCAACTCTACTGTACACATGCAGTAAAGGCCTGAAAGTTACATGCAAGAATGAAAATGACTCGTGTTCAGACAGGGAAATGATGGAAATTTTGTTTTTCTTATTTAAATGCTATCCTACCTTTCAAAGTAAAAGAAATCAAGTTGGCAGTTAAAAATGACTACTGAGGGGCCTCCGTGGTGCTGCAAGAGGTTAGGACGCAACCTATGAAGCTATCCGCATCCACTGCAGCACAAGCTCGATCTCTGGCCAGCCAGGGAGCTATCCACATGGCACAGCAGACCTTTCTGACTCACCCACTGCTCCCCTCAGCATTGTACTTCAGTCAATCTGCCTGTTCTGTTTCCCACTGTGTCTTTGGTGAATCCTCTCACACCCCACACCTCTGACCACACCCAGTTCTTGTATGCATAAATAAATAAATCTTAAAAAATAAATGACTACTGAACATAAAGGATACTAAAGTACCCACTTCTCTGAAGTAGAAGATTTTGGCAAATTGAATAAATGAAAAGTTCCACAATGAAGGTAGGGTCTCTTATTCATAGAAGGCTGGTGGAAAAAATTATTTGAAAAAAATTATCAACCCAGAATGCCAATAAAGTGGCACTTTGGAACTGTAACAATGATAGGGGCCCACATTGACCAACAGGAAGGCGTTTCTGGTTAACAAAGAAAAGTTAATTTTTGCTTGGTTGAGTTTGTTCAAATAAACCTCAATACCAAAAATGCTGGAGAACTTTTGGTGAGAGTTGGGTCAAAATTCCAACAGTCTTGGGAAGGTACACTTCTGCAACATTTTCATCAGTGGGTAAGTATGTTTGTTATTTTTTTGGTAGTAGCCTTACTTTCTTCTAAGACCAGGGTGTCCTGAGTACTATAAGGATGCCGAGGATTAGTTTATAGTTTTCCTTTTGACCATAACATCTCTCACTATCCATACCCTGCTTTTCAGATGTCTTCAGGACAGCCTCAGGAACCTTCTCTATTCTATTCATTACCATATACCAGCATTTAATTATGTCTGGCACAAATGCTAATAAATGTCAGTTGGTTGAGTAAATAATTGAATGAATCTCATATATTGCAAATGACCAAGGGGAAAAGTGGAAAAAAAAAAATCACAAAAGAGGGCAATGATGGAAAGGAAGAAAGATCAGTAACAGCTCCATCAAATGGGGGTAGACTTGACGCCAAAATAGTTGCTATCATTCAACATGATATGTTTGGGGGTTCAAAATACCTAAAAGGTTTTAGCTGAAAGTTAATATTAAAGCAAAGTGTTCTCTGGAAGACTCGTTTACAATAAGTCAATGAAAACTGTTACTACATAAATATGTAATTGGTGCCTAGTGTTTTGTTGTTTCAAGATGGAGAAGACTCTGCTGAATAGACGAGGTGAATGTCTAGAGTCCCATAGAGAGAGCGTAGCACACAGAGGACTTTTTCTTGAATGGTGTCAACTTGTTCACTAGGGCAGTAATCATCCAGACTTGACCTGGAATCAAAGGAGAAAAAGACACATAGGTAGGATGAGATCATACTGTGCAGTAAGGAAAAGTCCGCATGTGTTGATTTCAACGTAAAACACAAATGCAGGTATACTGAATTTTGAGACCACAGTTGAAAGTTACTGAAGTTTACCCTATGTCAGTTGTATTAAATGAATTATGCTCTTTAATCTTCTCAGCAACTCTGAAATAGCATTTTCCATCCTTTTAAAAAGAAATGTGAAACAGAGAAAGAGTAACCTGCACAGGGTCACATAACTAGAAAGTGCTGATGATGAGCTCCGTAACAATAGGGCACGTCTTCAAATATCAGTGCTTGAGAATACTGGGGCTTATCTTAGTGACCAGACATCTTTCTCATTCTTTCACTATGTATACACCAGGGCTAGAAATTGTGAGGCAGAGGTTTTCCAACTGATAAGTGTCTGCTTTAAACATAAGTTATTAGCCATGCAGGTGTGAAGGACAGTTGAAAATGAAATGTGGTGTGCTGGAGCTGGGGATAGTTCCTAGGTAGTAGTAAGAAGAACAGAACAACAGGAGAGTGGGCAGGAATTTGTATTTGGGGAGAAGGATATTTGAAGATCGACAGAAAACTTATGATATGCAGGCTAGTACTGCAATGAGAATTTGTTCTGCTTATTTTCCAAAGTCCAGAGTATTCACATAAGTGAAAAGCCCATTTTTAATTTTTTAAGCCAGAATTTAACACTCTTTTACGTACATACAAAGTACTTTTGAAAATGGATTAAATATAAATTTTGTAAAAATAAAACTACTCTGTGAGAAAAGATTAGACTTTAAGGTCAGAACATTACCACGAGGCATGACAGCATAGTTCTTGATGGTAACTGGCCAACAGCACACCAGTATCCATCTGCACGCTGAGTGACACTTGTGAGACACAAGTCTAGTGTGGTGTTTTAACACATATTTTATCATTTAGTTATTTTCATTTCTCCTTTGTTACTGTTTTTTTTTTTGTGTGTGTGAACACATAAAACATATATTTAAAATGTGTATAAGTAGATCATTGCTATAGATTAAATGTTTGTTTCTTCCTGAAATTCATGCTGACATCTAATCTTCACTGTGAATATTTGAAGGTAGGGTCTTTGGGAGGTATTTAGGTTATGAGGATGGATTCCTCATGATTGAGATTAGTCTCTTTATAAAAGAGGCCCCAGAGAGCTGTTTGAACCCTTCTAGCAGGTGAGGTTATAGAGAGATGACAATGAATCAGTAATTAGGTAGTCACCAGAAACATATTTTTGTTGTTTATAACAGTATTTTTGTTACCGCAGCCTGAGCAGGCTTAAGAGTTACATTACCCATGTAATATATTTGTATTTTTAAATCATGTGGTGAGATTTAAAGCATGGTCAGATTTTCTATAAATTTCATTTCAGGATGCTAAGAGTGTTACAAAATATTTGGTGTAAGATGTCATATAAATATTTTTATTATTGGGCCTCCCCGGTGGCGCAGCGGTTGAGCGTTGGGTTGTGAAGCTGCCCGCAGTCTCTGCAGCGCCGGTTCAATCCCCGGCTGCTCCCTGGCCACCGGAGGAGGGTCCCACATGGCGCGCAGACCTCTCCTGCCACCCGCTGCTCCCCTCAGCAGTGTACTTCGGTCCTTCTGCCTGCTCTGCTCCCCGCTCTGGCTCTGGTGAATTCTCTCACCCTCCCGCGCTTCTGACTGTACCCAATGCTTGTATAAATAAATAAAAAATAAATCTTTCAAATAAATAAATAAAAAGTAAATAAAAAAAAATTTTTATTATTAGTTTGATTGCTTAAAGTATTTCTTTCAGAATCTCACAGTTCTACATAAAACCAGTCCAAAAATTAAGACAGGAAAGAAAATATTACTAAGCTATTGGAACTATTCAGCACATTATTTGCTGTATGCTCAAATTTAAAACATGGTACTAGCTGACTATTCATCCATAGGATGCAGAAGTGGGAGTTCTTGAGTTCACTGGAATAATGCTACCAATGTCAAAGATAACAAGAACTAAATATTACTTACTGGCCTATCACTAACAGGAAATAAAACAGATCTGAAAAAACTGTTAAAATTACTGAATTAGTAATCAGATTCACCTATTGGAAAGGATATTAATTTCCTATTGCTACTGTAACAAAAATACTACAGACTAAGTGGCTCAAAGCAACACAACTTTATTAATCTGACAGTTTTGTTAGGGTTAGAAGTCCTTAAGTAATGATGGTGGTGGGGTTGTTTCTTCTCCAGGCTTTGGGGGGATTGTTTCCTTGCTTTTCAACTTCTAGAAGCTGCCTGCATTTTTGCTCATGGCATCTACCCCATCTTCAAATCCAACAGCCCAGCAGTTTCTGATTTCTGATTCTGACCCTCCCGCCCTCTTCTTCTAAGAACCGTTGTGACTACACTGGCCCAAGCTGGATGATCCAGCATCATCTCATCTCAACATCCTGGAGTTGAGAACAAAGTCCCTTCATACATGACACAGGAGATTCATAGGTTCTGGAGATTATGACCTGGGCATTGTTGGTGCATCATTAATTCAAGCTATTATACTTACCTTGCTATTGTCACAAGAGCAGGTTTTGGTAAGTTTTTCAGTAAATAATACACAGCCTGGATAAGATACTCAATTTCTTGTTCTGTGCTGACATGATGAGGAAGTTCTGAATAATCACAGGTTAGACCAGCTTGGTGAACCTGAAAAGAAGACAATTAAATATTGCATTGGAAGGCTTTGTAATTTTCAGAAGTTTCTTTACCCATTAGGGGTCTTGCTAACAAATCTTACATTATTTTTGTGGATTTTTTTTTTCTTAACAGTTTCTGGGCCATAGAAGTTATATATTCTATTAATTTTTGGTAGAACTGGCCTGTACACCTGTTTGGGCCTGATGCCTTTTCTAGGAGTAATTTTTTAACTTCTTTATTTATTTTATGATTATGGGTTCACTTAGATTCTGCCTTTCCTTGAGTAAATTTTAATAATTTTGTTTTTTTTAAATATTTTATTTTATATAATTCTTATATCATTTTTCCTCTTTGCACAAAGTATGCATTTTCATTATGGTTATATCCCCATACAGGTGCACCCCCCCCCCCTTATTTTGACTCTAAATTCTTTTAAAATCTCCTCATTAATTATGCATTTCAGCTAGATTCTAAAAACTTATATAAAGCTCTATATATTCTCACCTCATCTCATAACACATGATTGTATTTATTTCTAAAATACATGCACCTAGTATTACACTCAAAGTTTTGAGAAAATACAAAGCAAGCAGTCTTCTTCCTATCTTATTTAGCACTATTATCCATTGGTATTTATAAATATATGTTTTAAATATAAATGATTATGTTCTAATCTTAGCATTAATATAAAATATATTCCTCAAAGCTAGAAGTGGCTCACAGGCTAACATTTTGCAATCTCTGCTTTAAAGTGCTAAAAATGGAAACTCAAATATGCCATGGTTTTGCTTAGTCTATGTAAATACAAAGCATGGGAAAAAAACACTAATCTGTTACTTTATTTGAGGTTCTGGATATACATCAAAGAGTTAAATGTTAATGACCAGTCAATGTAGTAAAATGAGATTCTACATGTTCATTTCTACCAAAATGAGCAAAACACTAAGTGTTCTATCCCCATAGTTATTGGCCTATCATATTTGATGACATAATCTGTAACTAAGCCCAGGTCATCCCTTCTTTTACGAAGCACACCATCACCCAATCACCCCAAACTCTAGATGAACCGTAAGGATTAAAGATTACTTGCATGAGAATACATTCAATGATATTATTCTCAAACCCTAAGTGTCTTCTAATGTTAACATTAATAATTCCCATTAAAAAAAAGTCTGTGTCTTGAATTAGTTCCAACTTAACAAAAATACTTCATTGGTATTTTTTAGTCTTATTGATATACAGATTACATTAAAGCAACTTAGTTTAAATATGGTGGTGTGATTGTATTCTACAACTAAATAAAATACAAACTAAAAGCAAAACACAAAATGAAGTAAAAACACGAGTTATTGAAGCTCCAGATGGCATAAGAGCTGGAGGTCTTATCTCTGGTACAAAATCTGAGAAAAGACCCATGAAAACATATGCTTCAAAGATTAGAAAATGCTATAAAAATAAATTATCACTGAAGAGCTCCTCTTTTGCCACAGTATTCCTGTCAGTGTTGGCAAACAAAATCAGTCACACATCTAACTCACCACACTGCTCTCTTTTGCCTTTCTCTTTGTTCTTCATAATCAGAAAAGGCTTCAGAGAGAAAGGAAAAGAAAGAAGGTAGTATAAATATGAATCAATAAAGAACGGACAACGTTAGAAACCATATACTTTCTTTTGTCTGGTTAGAAGAGATCTGCTCAAGGGTGAAGTTAAAAAATATACAGCACTTTTGCCTCATACATAAAATTGGGAAAAGAAAGTTTTCCTAGGAGAACTACCAGAGTTGTAGCTTCTAAAATGTATTGGCTTTTTCATTTATTTCTTCTTTTTAAAAATAATTTATTCAGCTATCCAAGGTACACAGAAAAAAGTGAAATCACTACAAGCACATTTTTATACCTAGAAAAATGTCTTTCTAAAGACTCAACTCTATAGTTAGATAAAAAAGATTTACCATTTCATAATCCGGTACTTCCATCCGTTTTTTCAAACTCTGCACAAGTGGAACTAGAGATTCCATCCTGAAAAAGAGCCACCTCAATTAAACACTGTATCACCGTAATTAAAATCATTTGCAATGGCAAATGATACAGTGCACTTTAAACTTATCAAAAGCATAATTCATGTGATGCTTAGGAAATGAAAGATAAAACGACTCAAATGACATTTCAAAATAGTAACAAATGTTCCCTGTTTTCTTTTTTTTTTTAACTTTTTTTTTTTAATAGAGGCATGTTTTATTTATTTATTTGTTTGTTTGTTTGTTTTGTTTATACAAGCACTGGGTACAGTCAGAAGCGCGGGAGGGTGAGAGAATTCACCAGAGCCAGAGCAGGGAGCAGAGCAGAGCAGACCAAAGTACACTGCTGAGAGGAGCAGCGGGCGGCAGGAGAGGTCTGCGCGCCATGTGGGACCCTCCTCTGGTGGCCGGGGAGCAGCCAGGGATCGAACCAGCACTGCAGAGGCTGCGGGCAGCTTCGCAACCCAGCGCTCAACTGCTGCGCCACCGGGGAGGCCCCCTGTTGTTTTCTTACCTAAGAGAATACAGATTATGTTAAAGGTTGAATATTAGCCCTTAGGAAAAAGAAATTTCCTTCTTTAAAAGTAAAAGTTCTATTGTAACTTTAAAAATGACTTTGGTCAGCAAGAAAACTAAGTCTTTGAAAAATGATAGTTTCCTGAAAGTTAAAGACAAAACTTTGGGCATATTTATTAGGATATACAATTATAGCCAGAAAAGGTCTGCATCACTTCATAACAATGGTGCTTTTAAGTTCTTTAATTTAGGGCATACTCTTTGGAAGCCCCGATGAATAACTGACTTCAGTATACTATGGACACTCCTTCACGAGTAACTGCTCTTTGCTGGAAGGAAAAAGAAAGAAAGGAAAAGGAGGCACGGTAGCCCGTCCACCATTCTTCCTGGTACTTCCCATTTACAATAATGATACTTTCCGGGCTTCTCTACTCTGAACACCTGCCTCCTCTACTTTCTTAGGAATAAATAGTGACAATGCCTTTGTTTTTTTTTTTTTTTAAGATTTATTTATTTATTTATTCATTTATACAAGCACTGAGTATAGTCAGAAGTGCGGGAGGGTGAGAGAATTCACCAGAGCCAGAGCGGGGAGCAGAGCAGGCAGAAGGACCGAAGTACACTGCTGAGGGGAGCAGCGGGCGGCAGGAGAGGTCTGCGCGCCATGTGGGATCCTCCTCTGGTGGCCGGGAGCAGCCGGGGATCGAACCGGCGCTGCAGAGGCTGCAGGCAGCTTCACAACCCAGCGCTCAACCGCTGCGCCACCAGGGAGGCCCAGTGACAATGCCTTTATGCTGAAGGTCTGACCCTTCAGGGGCACGGTTACTTTGGGAAGACATTTCTAGCTCTCTTATCTACTGTTCTTTTGTCTGCTCCCCAACCCCCCAAATGTACTCAAGGATGAAGTTAAAAAATATACAGCATTTTTGCTGTGTAAGTCTAAGCTCAACACTGCTGTAGCCTTGTCTGTGATGGAATTCCCTGATGTGATGAAGCATTAACTGGGCATGCTCAGCAGGCACCTGGATTTTGGTGGAAGGTGGCCCCTTTTATGTACTTTTACCAGGATATTTTGTTTTAAGTTTTAAACTTGGCTCAAGACTTCACAAATCACAAAATAGCAAGTATGCTTCAATATTTCTAGGAAGACCCACATCCTGTGATGTATTTTAGATTTCCCTCTTCCATCAAAATCACAAAAAGGAGTTATTTTTAAAACTACTTCCTTATATTTAAGAGAAAAAGTCTTAACAAATTTTAAAGTGCTTGGTCAATATTTACCGACATGATTAATACTATTATGGATTATTCGCCCATGCCACTGCTTTTCTTAGTGATAATAATAATGTTTGTATTTCAAGGAAATTTCTGAATATTTTAAGTAAACATTACACTGAGTATTTTGAATAGTAATACCCATATATAGCAAAAAGAGGTATTTTTCCCTCATATACTTTATTCTTTTACCATGAAATTCCCTAGATTAACTGACATTCTAGGTTTTTCTGTATTCTTCTAGAGACTTGATGAATTATTTTCAATAACTATGACATAGGAAATTGTTGCGGCTCAAAGCGCTATGATTTTAACTCCTCATGTTATGTTGTTGTTTCGTGATTAAATTCCAGTATTTATACACTGGAGAAAAATCTCAGTTTCTGGGAGATTCATTTTAAAATAAGCTAGTTCTGGATTTCCTATGCTCATAGGGCCTAAAAGCTTGTCTGATGGTTTGATTTTAGTTTTTCTGACCTTTTGAAGTTTACATGATTTAAAGAAATATTTTAGAATATTTAGAACAACTACCTGATTATGTCAATATTATTTCAAGCCAACGTTAATCCTTCATCCTACCCCCTCATTTTGGAGTGATCACTCCAAAAGAACTTCTCATCTTTTCATCTTCTCAAGGTAAATGTTAACATTAAGAGAACTGGCCAAATGCCCTGAAGTAGTATCCAGTTTTTCAACTTGCTCCCTATGCCATGAACAGTTTGAAAATAAACTCTTCTACTTGTATTGGGTTAGCCTTAAAAGGAGGCAAGTTTTCACAGTATAATTTACCTGTCAAATAATTTACTTTTCTAAGAATAACTATAAGAAAGAAAATATCAACTATGAACAGAGACACTCTGTAGGGGGTTGGGGGGACAGGGAAAGGAGGGGCTGGGGTCAAAATAAGGGGGTTGTAATTATATGGGGAATATAAAAATAAAACTTAAATCAAAAAACAAATAAATAAATAAATCTTAAAAAAAATAATTTACTTTTCTATAGCTTGGTTAATTTTTTTACTTTTGTGTTAATAGCTTACTCTACTCCCCCTCTTTATTCCACTTATAACAGGGACTGTCTTACTAATTGTGTACAGTAAGTTCCCACTGAAGGTTGTCTAAGTAAAATGGAGTATAACCAAAGTAGGTTTGTGAATAACATGGTTTTGCATAACACTGGTTGAGTTTGTATTTTTCTATTCAACTTGACAATAAAATGACACTGAATGAAAGGCTGCTACTCGAGGACCTGCTGTATATAGTAGGGGCAGCTATCCCATAATGACTAAAAGCATACCCACTTAGTGAGTTGTGGGAACTTAATTAACTCTTGAACCTCACCTATAAAAAAGCAATATAATACAAAAGCCATACGATTGTTGTAAAGAAATAATGAGATAATGTAGGCAAAATCTTCGGCTTATATTGGATGCGTAGAAAATACTCAATAAATGTTAATTATTGCTAGTAAATTTGTGTTGAAATTTAATATTAACTTCTAAAAGCCAATTTATCTAGCAAACTTGGCAATAGATATATAACTAAAACATATGGAAAATAATTTGGGGTTGTTACCCAGGATTTGAAGCCCATTTCTGTACAGTTTCTTCATCATCACCATCACACAAATCAGCAAAAGTAGCTTCTAAATCTTCTAATTGATGAGTCCGAGTATCAACACAATCTACCAAATCTTCCTTCAAAGACATTGAAAAGCTGAGATTACATTCTTTCAAAAAAACAAGTGAAATTCTCATTCTAACGAGGACATCCTAGTTTAAGTAGTTAAAAGGTTATTTTTACGTAGCAACAATGGACTTCCCAATAAACACACAAAGAGTTTGGACGGTCCTTTGGAGAATTCTATTATTAGATATGTAACAAAGAGATAAAACCCAAAAGAAACAAGTGGAGGATACCTCTGTCAGGTTGCCATCAGGTCTTTTAAATTGGTATAGCTCTTGTAGAATTTTGTACTCCTCCTGAAAAGCAGAAGCAAGCAAAACAAAGAATATCCTTTAATATCACATGATTGCGATACAAGAAGAACATCTCAGATAATCACTTAAATGTTAATGTGGGAGGTTCAGGCAAAATGCATAATTTAGACTTCACTGTAAATATTACCATTCTTCAGGGTAACTCTATCCATGTGGGCATAACAAGAATATATGTAAATTAGCTCTGGAAGGAGACTTGGTGGTATGGGTAATGGGATGAAAATGTTTCTAATAATATTACATTCTATATGGATATATTCTAGGACCTAAGCAGATGTTAGTTCTTTACAGGAAATAGACATAGCTTTACAAACAACAGCAAAACTCTCCGCATTCCCTTTGCAGACCCCTTCCTAGCAATAGAGGAGAATGCCAGAGTACAAATGCAACAGTGGAGGCAGAAAGACCTGAAAGAAGAATGCCATGACATCAACCTTACAGGAGAATGTCCCCCCCTCCCCCCCCCATTTAGCACTGCTAACTAGCCCCATTGTAGGCTGCTAAGGCTAGCACAATAATCCTCTTTGGGAGGATAGCATCAGAAAGAGGTCAGACACAAGAGCTAAAATACATTCAGCACAACGTTGTGGCATTAATCTCACTGTGGCAATACTGAGTTGGGCATGATTTTTTCCATTCCACACTTGAATAAAATGTAGGTTAAAAGACTATGTAACAGGGCCTCCCCGGTGGTGCAGCGGTTGAGCGCTGGGTTGCGAAGCTGCCCGCGGCCTCTGCAGCGCCGGTTCGATCCCCAGCTGCTCCCCAGCCACTGGAGGAGGGTCCCACATGGCGCGCAGACCTCTCCTACCGCTCGCTGCTCCCCTCAACAGTGTGCTTCGGTCCTTCTGCCTGCTCTGCTCCCCGCTCTGGCTCTGGTGAATTCGCTCACCCTCCCGCGCTTCTGACTGTACCCAGTGCTTGTATAAATAAATAAATCTTAAAAAAAAAAAAAATACGTAACATTTCCAAAATCATACAGCTGGTAAACAGAAGTAACAAACAGAATAATCTCTCTGACTTCTGAACATACGCTTACCAAAAGGCAAACAACTTTTTTCACTATATTAAAAAAAGCTATGAAATTATAAAGTACAGTACATGCCTTTTCAAAAAGTTCCACAGTATGAAGGATATAGAGAAATGCCCCACTTTCTTAGATTTCCTCATAGCACTTGAAAAGGAATAACAACATATGTTTCTTATGTAACCTTTTAGAAATCTTCCTTACAAATATTTAGGTCAGTATCTTGTAGAATAAATGCCTATAGTTAGCTCCTATAGTTTCCAGGTATAGCCACGACTCAAGTTTTCTAAATATTTCTGAAGTTGCTTCATACTTCCAAGGACTGGTGGTTAGATTACTAACTGCATACAGCAGTGTGAGAGGGAAATTTTCTCCCTAATTTGCAAGTCGGGAGAGGACACTTGAGTCCTCTTTTTTTGCTTCAGGGAAAATTTGACACACAGGGTAATGTACGTAGATTATCTCTGCAAAGATACACCAAGAAACCAGTATTACATCTGTTTCTTAGCTGAGAAACAGAGGGGATGGGAAGGGGACAAGAAAGTAATGTTTTGTAACGTATTTACTTCCTTGTACTATACGTCATTTTTGTCAGCCATCTCTGTATCCCATTAGTAAATGCAAAATAACAAACACTATCTAGAGTGGGGATCTGCAAACCATGCCCACAGTCTGTTTTTGTTGACTTGCCTTAAAAATGCTCTAAACAATTTTAAAGTATTTTTGAAAAACAATAATAAAGTAGAATGTGTGACAGAACCATATAGAGTCCTCAATAAAGTAACTACCTCTGGCTATTTGCAGAAAGTTTGCTGCTCCCTGATCTAGCGAAATGTATGTAAGTCTCAAGATCTATGTTTTAAAAATAGCATATTTGGGGGCCTCCTGGTGGTGTAAGGGGTTAAGCGTCAGCACTATGAATCAGTCCACAACTTGGCCAGGGAACTACCCACATGGCACAGCAGACCTCTCCTGTCTTGCCTGCTGCTCCCCTCAGCAGTATAGTCCATGGATCTGCCTATTCTGCTCCCCACTCTGTCTCTGGTGAATCCTCTTACCCCCCACACCTCTAGCCTATACCCCAGCTCTTGTGCGCATAAATAAATAAATCTTAAAAAAAAAATAGCATATTTACCTGAGTGAACATTTCTTTGAAAGGATTCTTCACTGAAAAAAAATCTAAGTCAATATCTAAAACAAATGCATCCCCGTTCTTCAAAATTTCCAGAATTTCCCCAGTCTGTCCTTCCTGGCCTTCAGGAGAACATGAACATGATGGTTCCAGGCAAGTTTGTTCCTTTCTCTGTGCCACTGTGTCCTTTTCCAGTCCTTCTGCATAAGGATCACAGTTAGCAGAGGCAGTGTTTTCTGCATCTTCCAGGGCTAGCTTTGGCTTCTTAGCAGAAGACGCTGCATCATTTTCTTCTTGACTGTTACACAGTTTATAAGGTTTTACCATAATTACATCCAGTTGTAAAGGTCTTTGGTTCTCTAGTTGTTCTTCAGTTACATAAAGACCATCACTTAGGAAGTAGTGATCTGTACTTGTAACCCTGGATCAGAGGAAAAACTATTTTAAAGAAGAATGGACAAATTAGCTGACAATTGATAGAGCATTTCCACAGCACTGCAAAAATATAAAAAAGGTATATTTGGAAAAAATTGGGAGCGGTCTCTAATATTTGTATTTTCTGTTCTATGGCAGCAAGAACATTGCCTCAATTTTCATCTGGGTACACCGGGACATTTCATCATCTACCTTGTAGCTAGGTATGCAGTCTGCTTGTGCAAATGGCCATTTATCTAAGTTCTGGCCAAAAGCTGTAAATGGAAAAGAAGACTATAGAGCCTTGCCCTCCCCTCTACTGAAGGACACAGAAAGAGCAAGTCCACCTTGGACTAGAGGACAAAGGCAATGCTCCAAAGATGGTGGAGTAAAAAGAAGGAACTAGGGTTCACCAATATGTAGATCTGTGACATGGGCCCTGACTACGTGAGTGAGCTCTAACTCAACAAAGAAATAAATGATCCTGCTTCAGCCAGTACTTTGGCTCTTGCATAGCAGCTAAAACTTGACCCAAAATTCACTAAGGCAAACATTACATCTAAAATGAACTTCTTTCAATAAAATCCCCACCAAATTATTTTTAATGTGAAAAACAACTTAAGAAGATCCTGTGTACTTGTAGAATGCATTTCTGAAGATGCAGATTTCTGATTTTAGAACTATCAGTATCTTCTCAGCTTTTCAACTATATTATGCCTTGGTAAGTATTTTAAGCAATGAAATGAAATAGTTCTTCCACAGACAGGCTCTATTCAACTAAAATAATGGTTAGTATTTATTGCCCATCTATCCTCTTCCAGCATATACAACTTTAAATTAAAAAAGGTAAAATTCCCCCCCAAATATTAGTGTTATAATGTCCAAACTTATTAAAAACTGTACTATTCTAAGAAGGATAAAAGCTGTATCCTCAATCTAAATTTATTTTTATTTAATAATGGTCACTTTCTTTGTTACTAGTTATACAAATTTACACACACAGCTCAGACTGCATGTTCATGTGCATATATCTTTGCAATTCTTACTTGCAACATTAACTAAAAAGATGAAATAAAACTTTTCCTAATACCATTACCATACATTGAGTCTCAAATTGTCTGCTTCAAATTGTTCAAAATTAACTGCTTTGCAGAAACCTGTTGCAGGTTAAATTAGGCCTACTTATTTAAGCACTTAATAAAATCCCCACCATTCTTTCATATATACCAGTATTATGACTAACATTATATGTGAAGTGTTATTTAGTATTGTATGCTAAGTAGATGCAATATTCAGGTATATACAACAAAGTTATTTGTGCAATTGATTATAATATTCAGTAGTTAATTGTATCATTAAGGTAAATCAGAAATTAAAAAGTATCATTTTCAATAAGAAAGACTAATTCATTTCTAAGTGTTACTGTTTCATCACAGTATCCTTCAAGGTTTTACAAAGTCATGGATCAGTTGCTTAAAATATTCACCCCATCACAGGAGAATTTAGAAAGTCAGGAGCATACTGATATTTCTAAAGATGTTAAAGCCTGACAGATATACAAAACTTTGGTTAAACAGCTCATGCAACAAAAGCAGTTACACATGTAACTCAAGTCAGAGGATGCTGCAATTTGCTAGATTAAGTAATTACCTAGAGCTAATCAAAATAAAAAAATCAAAACCCCAAATCTATTTACTCAGTTATTGCATTTACAAAAAAACACAAAGTAAGATAATTTTTCTTTCATGGCCAGTTGTCAAATTCAGCAGTCAGCAGTTACATTGGAAGGCAGTAGTAAAATGTATCGTTGAATACACTAACTCATAAGGTACTTCAAAGATTAAGAGTTAATTATCAAAGGAGGTGGAATTCCAAAGGATGAATATCATGTTATTCAAAAACCAACTTGACTAGAAATAATAAATAGTATGTGAAGAAGGTAAAGAGACTTGAAATCCTGTTCCTTGTCTTTTGACAATTCTTTCTGGAAGAGTTGAATTTAGGCTGAATTTGACCCCATTTGTTTGTATAGACACTTAAAAGTTATTACAGGGACCCAAAAATAGCATTCATAGCCTTTCATAGTCATAAAGAAAGAAGCATTCATAGCCTTTCATAGTCATAAAGATGAGGAAAATACCTGATTGTTGTAGTGGAAGTATCCTTCCCTACTAGAAAGTGATGTTTGCCCTCTCTGATTTGCTGAGCCCATGGAGGATGAAGCCATATTACATGAGAAAAATGGCCAGCGTAAACTGCAGGCATAATCCAATTCTCAATACTTAATTCTCTGGAAAAGAAATATAGAGAAAGCATTAAGACTATTAGTGTTGTTCCCCAATCACCCCCCCCCCCAATGTATGGTTTCATCCATGATATTTTAAGATGGCAGATCTCAAAGTATGGTTCAAGGACCCCTTGGGGAGGAGGGTTGCTAATACCTTTTCAGGGTAATCACTAGTTCAAAACGATTTTCCTAAAATTATTTCCCTTTTTAATTTTCTAGTACACTGACATTTGTACTAATGGGGCAAAGCAATGATGGGTTGATGTGGTAAGGTTCATCAAGGCAGTGTCACTGACTCCATTAGTAATCATTATATTCTTCAATACCAACCAGTGTAGAAAAGGAAAAAAAAAGAATAGTCACAATGATCTGGAAAGGCTATGAAATTCTCCTGTATTTTTCATAAACATCAAACAACATGGGACAGCACTGAACACAAAGGCAGATATGAGAATCTAGCTATCTTTAATACAGGCAAATAGTAGAGATCTGCAAACACATAAACAGCATTACTCTCCACTAAAATATTTTTGTTCTGGAAAGTAATAATTTTTCATTATGCTAACATATATAGGTCAACTGTTATCTGAGATGAATTATTACTTAAAAAATTTCTCAATTTTGGGCCTCCCTGGTGGCACAGGGGTTATAGACTCAGTGCTATCAAGCTATCGCCAGCCACTGTGGCCTGAGTTCCATCCCCAAGCCAGGGAGGTGACCCACATGGCACAGCAGACCTCTCCTGTCTCGCTTGGCTGCTCCCCTCAGCAGTGTATTTCAGTAGATCTGCCTGTTCTGCTCCCTACTTTGTCTCTGGTGAATCCTCTCAAACGCACGCCCCCATGTTTGGCCTACACCCCAGCTCTTGTATGCGTATATAAAATAAATCTTTAAAAAAAAAAAAAGAAAGAAAAAACAATGGTAGAGTCACCATAATTCTTTAGAAATTAGTGCTCTGAATTGGAGTTTTGGAGAAAGTCTACTAAATAAAAGGTAGTAGGCTAAAATTAATTCACACACTACCTGTTTTTTAATTTAATTATAAGAGGAAAGTTACAGCTATGTAAGTTTTTATATTGTATGAGTCCAGCAATTTTATACAGAGACTGATAGAATTTTAGGGAATTTTGTTATTGAAGAGAGACTAATCTAGGACATTATTTGAGATACTTTAGGTCTGATCCTTCTTGAAGAACAGAACCCAAATTATTTCACTTCCATCTCTATGATTTTATATAACTGAAAATCTTCAGAATCTATCATCTGAGA
Organism: Talpa occidentalis; assembly: GCF_014898055.3. Lineage (NCBI taxonomy): Eukaryota > Metazoa > Chordata > Mammalia > Eulipotyphla > Talpidae > Talpa > Talpa occidentalis. Next base: position 124,430,243 of record NW_023604972.1, read on the forward strand.
ATAAACAGAGAGGTTGGAAGAAGTCATTAAGGGTAGGAAGGATAGACAAACTAAAGCCCTACTGTGTACACAGTATTGTGCTGTCCTTAGATAAGACACTTTCTTGTGCCTCAGCATCCAGACTTTTAAGGAGAGGAAGAATAAAGTTTTCTTGAAACTCAGCCTCAGACATTTGTTTATACAGCTTCTATTGTTGCTCTCACACTGCTAGGCAGAGAATGATTACAACAGGGACCATAAGACTAGCAAAGCTATATACTATTTACTATCTGGCTCTTTAAGACAAAAATTGTCAACACTTGATCTAACCAAAAAAGTCAAACAACATGAAACTAAAACAAAACTCAAGAGCTTAGCAAAGTCTAGTTCTCTTAACTGCTTATATTTTGCAAATTTTTTTAAGCACATGAAAGATCATTGATGAAATCATGTATTACCCAAAAAGTGTTTCCTTATCAAACACCGTGTCAGCTGGCATATTCACAGGAATAAGGAGGTCTGGGTGTGAATCAAAATGCATGAAATTTATATTATTGTCAGGAAGATGCCTTGAGCCAATGGCCCTGTATATAAAAGGCAGAACCTGTAAAAGACACAAACAATCAGAAACTGGCAATGAAATCATGAACATGTACTTAAATGCAGACTGAAAACAATGATAGTATAACTGTAAACAACTGGAAGCACATCAAGTTGTTAAAAAGAAGGAAAATATATAATGGGCTTATTAAAAAGATGGTTGAGATGGTTATTTCTAACTTTTTTCTTCCCTCAGAACTTCCAACCTGCACCTTCAAAGGCTTTAATTGGCATGCCTAGCTGCAACACCCCTTCATCTCAAATTCAACAGGTAATGGAAGAAAACAGACAGGGACTAGAGCTCAAAAACAAACTGCTAGTAAATGCACATTAAGGCGATATGTGTTCAAGCTGTTGGTCACCTTGGGGGGTCTTTTTCATACCTCAAGGAAGGGGGGCTTTTTGTGTTATCGTCTCCATAGTTCGAGTTTTCAGATTGAAATGGCTTGCCCTTTTTCAGCACCATAGCTACTATGTCTAGATCCTGGATCCTGTCTAGATCCACCCAACTTGTCCTAACTTCCTCCATCTATAAATTCAGAAACACCCTCTTCCCCCTCCATATCCAGAAAACTTAAGGTTATTAATCCAACTTAAAAAAAAAAAGTGCTTTAGATCCACGTGCCTCCCTTCCAGAAGTATAACTGAAGGCACGACTTTAGCTACCCTACAGTAAAATTGCCACAAAACTAGAAAACACCCTTAATGTTTATAAACGCAAGCAATAATAACCCCAACGGACCTATGCATGCTTTGGCACTTTCCACATCGCAGATGACAGCCCAACTCAGCACGAAGCCTCCCACTTGCTCCACGCTGGAGACGGCCCAGGTGGAGGCAGAGGACCCTAGCCTCAGAGGCGGGCTGCCGGGTTCGAATCCCGACGCCACCAGTAGGATGTGCGGCAACTCGGGAAGGCTAGACGAGATGCTCGGAGCTAGTAAACACCCCACAATCGCTCGTGCCTAATAAACACCCCACAATCGCCCGTGCCCGGTAAACACCCCACAATCGCCCGCGCCTATTCTCCCGAGGTGTCGCCGTGGGGTCCCCCTAAGTCAGCGGAATTCGCGTGGGGAACCCGGTCTGTGACTTCCCCGGCCGCTGTGCCGCGGCTCCGCCGCTCGCTCACCTCCTGGTGGTCCTCCACCACCCACACCGGGAGCTCGGGGTAGCGCCGGAGGCCGGCGCGCTCTCGGCAGGGGTCGCCCATGTTGCCGCGGCCGGCGGCGTCGCGGGGCCAGGACCCGGCAGGCCCGAGCGGCGTCCCCCGCGGCCCTTGCCGACTGGAAACACACACTCACCCGGTTGCGGTTCCGGATTGGCGGGTGCAGAGGGCAGGGGGCGGGCGCCTCGGGAGCTCACAATAGCTATTGGCTGAAGTGTCCATCGCTCTTGGGGACGCACCAATCACCGCGCCCGAAGCCCAGCGACGCGCCCGGGCGCTTTCCCCCGGTGGTCCCGCTTTCCTGGCTTGGCTGTTTAAGTCCCCGGGTTTCCTGTTCCGGAGGCGCGGGCGGCGCGCGGGTCCCGGGGGCCGCGGTGTGAGGCTGGCTTTGCGGTGATGGCGACCTCGCGGCCCCGGAGCCTTTCATAGGTAAAAGGGGCCTCCTGCGTGTGTTGGAAGAGGGAGAGTTTCCGCGGCCGGAATCCGTGGCTGGAGTCCCGGGCTGGGGCGAGAGGCGCCTGCAGTGGGGGGCGGGCTGCCCCTCCTCGGGTCTGCAACTGGGGGCGAAATAGGTGATTCCAGGCCCCGATCTCGCAAATAAATAGAAGTGAAAAATGGAACCTTTCATTCATTTGTGGAGCGCTCGCGATGGTGCAGGCCTGCGGCCGCTCGGGTCCTGCAGGGAGCTGGACCGTGAGCCCAGAGGCTGCCTCGTGGGGGCCACTGTCTGGCGGGAGATGCAAACTGGGGAACACCCAATTGTGGGTCGGCCGGAAGACGGCGATCGGCCTGCAGAGTCCACGGGGAAATAGGGGAGTTATTTATAAAAGTGTAGGCACATTTTGCAACTCTTCCTATACCTACTGATGTTCCTGGGCATGTTCACTATTCACTCAGCTCCCTTAGTTTGTTTCCTAACACACAGTTTGCTTCTCATTAAATGTTGCATGATTTAGTGAAAAGATCGGCTTTTTGTCTGGTTTTGATAATGCATATGTGTTGCGGATAGATGGGGAAGGGAAATGAACAGCAGGAGCATGGAAACATGTGCCATTGGTGAGACAGTAAATATTTGTTGACGATGTACTGTGTGCAGGATGCCGTGCCAGGGGCTGTGAAGGATACAAACATGACTGAATCAACCCATGACATCAAAGCGCTATAATCTAGTGGAGGAGTTAGACATGTACACGCATGACTATAACATGAGGCAGTCACTGGTAAGTGCCACAAAATAAGTAAAGATTAAGAGCAATGGAAGTTAGAGGAAATGGGATTACTTCTTTTTACTTTTTTCTATTTTAAAAGGACAGGTTTACTAGGAGAAGGAAAGGAGAAGACATTTGCACAGATGCAAGTAGGCAGGAAGAGCTGGGATTACTTCTTAAAGCAAGGGGGGGAGAACTTCATAGAGGAGGTGGCATTTGACTGGTAGATGGTTAGAAATTCAGTGGACAGAGTCACAGGATAGAGAGTTTTAGATGAAGTAGAGCTGAGTGAGAGTGGTTGGTGTTTTAGGCAATTGGGAGAAATCTGGAATGATTGGTGTTTCATGGGGAAGGATAATAGAAGATAAGTCTGGAAGAAGTTGGGTCCAGATTGGAGAGGGCCATAAGTGCCAAGCATGGAGTTTGAATTCATGTCTTTTGACAGTCAGTAGTCTGTGGTGGCAGGATCAACTGCCTAGGCCCTAGGTTTATCATGAGGGTGTTGGACTGATCTGTAGTGGTTAATCAGATATTATTTGGTGCCTACTATCTACTAACCACAATGATAGGTGTAGGTAAATCTGAGTTTATCTTCATGAGCCATATGAATTAAGCTTATTGGTAAAACTTTTAGGTAGACTTTAGAAAGATACTTGTATGTTGAAGCTTTTTGTACTTAATATGTGTTTGAACTTTTTAAAAGATCATTTTGTTCAAGAATGTAGAAAGTAACTCATGTCCACAACATTTTTCTGTAGAAACGGTGGAGAATATAAATCAAGAGCAGAACGGTGACTCCTGTTTTTTTTTTTTTTTTTTTTTTTTTTTAAAGATTTCTATATTTTATGTATATAGGAACTGGGGTAGCCAGAGGAGGGGGGTTGGTGTGAGGATTCACCAGAGACAGATCAGGGAACAGAACAGACAGTGAAATACACTGCTGAGGGGAGCAGCAGGAGAGACAGGAGAGGTCTGTTGCACCATGTAGGTGTCTGCCTGGCAGCCAGGGATCTAACTTGTGCTGCAGAGGCTGCTTCACATTGCTGTGCTTAATCCCTTGCGCCACCAGGGAGGCCTGTGACTCCTGTTTTTGAGAGATAATTGTGTGTGAGTTTGAATGCTGGTCTCACTGTGAAGGAAACTGGAGTATGGAGGAGGGGAGAAGCAAATTAGAGATGGAATATGCCTAAGTTTCTAGTCTTTTTTCTTTTTTTAATGATTTATTTATTTATTTATGCATGCAAGAAGTGAGGTTTAGGCCAGAAGTGTGGGGGATGAGAGGATTCATCTGAGACAGAGTGAGGAGCAGAACACGTAGATCTACTGAAATACACTGCTGAGGGGAGCAGTTGTGACACAGGAAGGTCTGCTGTGCTATGTGGGTTAGCTCCCTTGCTGGGGATCGAAGTCATGATGAAGTGGCAGTGGCAGTAGCTGGCTATAGCTTGATAGTGCTGAGACTTTAACCCCTGCACCACTAGGGAGGTCCCAATTTCCAGTCTTTTTTAGCTACTTACTGTTTCGTGTCAGCCAGACAGGTCACTAAAGTTTAGTTATAAATTTTAATTCAGCTCTTGTTAGAATGCTAAAATGCAACAGAGAATGCAAGATCAGTGGTAAGGAGATTACAGAAATATTTTAGAGCACTGGCAGTTTGGGAAATCTGTTTATGTCTGTTTTGTTATTTCTGTCCTCTAGAGCTTATATCCTCTGCGGAAGATGTGACCTACCCAGGCAGTACATCATGATGCAAAGCAATACCTGGTAAGTGGTGTGATAGTAATGGCAGTAGTTTGGGAGAACAGAGAAGAGCAGTGACTGGTGCTAGGTCACGGAGGGTGGCGAGGATTTAGAGAGGAGAGGGGCTATATACTCTTGTGGGCCATGTGCCTAACTGGGAACCCAGACCAGAACAGTTAATGAACTTTCCCTATCCTGATGGGTCTTGGGGTTTGAAGGTGCAGGCAGACGTTAAAGGTGGAATGGGTGATTCATTGGTGATTATAATTATGGTAGGACATGCCAGGAAGAATCACAGAGTGTTGCCATCACAGGGGATGTTGTCAGATAATACCCTGGTGTCTGGAGAACCAATGAGTGGTATCATCAATCGAGGTTGGAAATGATGAAAAAAGGAGCAGGTTGTATCCTGGAGGGCAGATCATGAACTCCTCGCTGGGTGGGTCATGTTGCATGTGTGGTCTGCTGAGTGGGGAGCAAGGTGAACACAGGAAGAAACTGGTGCAGATGTAGAAAACGTGGGGGTTAGCGATGGGATGGCATGGTGATGTCAGGAGTAGGGAGAACTTGAGCAAGGGTCTGATAGCAAATGCTTGAACCCTGGGGAGTTGGATTCGTCATGTTGGAGGTGGAGCAGCTTAGGGATTGACAGAGTCCAGGCACTGGCCATGACAGTGGTGAGTGGCCAAGATGGGAATAGGAGCTTGTTGGCCATGAGGAGTTTCAGATATTACAGTGAACTCTGTAGTAGGTGGGTAGAGTATTCCAGCAACCTAATTGGCCTGTCAGTCGCTCCTGGAGGGGTTGGGCATTTGTGAAACTTGTTTACATAGTGAATTTTTCCCTGCACTTTTCTCCCTTTCTTTCCTCTCATGCAGTCATAGAATGACGTTTCACCCAGGACGAGGTTGTCCCCGAGGGCGAGGAGGACACGGAGCCAGACCCACAGCACCAGCTTTCAGGCCCCAAAATCTGAGACTGCTTCACCCTCAGCAGCCACCTGTGCAATATCAATATGAACCTCCAAGTGCTCCTTCCACCACCTTCTCGAACTCTCCAGCCCCCAATTTTATGCCTCCTCGACCAGACTTTGTACCCTTCCCTCCACCCATGCCTCCCTCAGCACAAGGCCCTCTTCCGCCCTGCCCAATCAGGCCCCCTTTCCCCAACCACCAGATGAGGCCGCCCTTCCCGGTGCCACCCTGCTTCCCTCCCATGCCTCCGCCCATGCCCTGTCCTAATAACCCCCCAGTCCCCGGAGCACCCCCAGGACAAGGCACTTTCCCCTTCATGATGCCCCCTCCTTCCATGCCCCACCCCCCACCTCCTCCCGTCATGCCACAGCAAGTTAATTATCAATACCCTCCGGGATACTCGCACCACAATTTCCCACCTCCTAATTTTAATAGTTTCCAGAACAACCCCAGCTCCTTCCCGCCCAGTGCTAACAACAGCAGTAGTCCTCATTTTAGGCATCTCCCGCCATACCCACTCCCAAAGGCGCCCAGTGAGAGAAGATCCCCGGAAAGACTCAAGCATTACGATGATCACAGGCACCGGGACCACAGTCATGGGCGAGGCGAGAGGCACCGGTCCCTGGATCGGAGGGAACGAGGCCGCAGCCCTGACCGGAGGAGACCCGACAGCCGCTACCGATCGGATTATGACCGGGCGAGAACGCCCTCGCGGCACCGCAGCTATGAGCGCAGCAGGTAATGCGCGCCGAGGCCCACTCAGGCAGGCTCGCCCCCTTCTCCCGCGAGCCAAACCAGCAAGCCACGGCAGTGCCATGCAGAGTTACAGAAGGAAGACGGGTTGGGGCAGCGCGGAAGAGAAGGCCTCCGTGTAGATCGGTCTCAGTGAACACAAGCCTGTTACTCTGCACAGCACAGTTGTTTTAATGTTGATGCTGACACAGCAAAGGTCTTGTGTTGTTTCTTGCACTGCCAGCTTTGACTGTGTTCAGTGGGATCATAACTGGTTATGGCACTAGAGTTCTTTCAGAGTGGAGGATCTGCATATGCTATCAGTTAGGAATCAAACTGCATTGCAGTCAGACTGCTTTCTCAGTTTTAGGATAAGTGGAAATTTAATAGACAAATTTGCATTCTGGCCTATTTTTTGTAAAATGAAATATTGACACATCATCAAAGTTAGTGTTTGAAATAGTTTTTAACCGTTGTTGTATTGAAACACATTCCTATTGAAATCAAATTTGTCTATGAAAAAGATGCTATTCCATTCCAAATTACTTTTTTTTTTCCATAGACCAAGTCTCTTTATACATCAAAGAATAAGGTTTCTAGTAGGCCTTCTTAAACTGGGGTTTGGAATTCTATAAAGCTTCTGAAGTTGTATGTAAACTTTTATGTGTGTTTGTTTATATGTATTTAAATTGGTAGCTGACAGCATATTCTCCAAAGGTGGCCTGAGTCTTTTACCCCAAAGTCTAAGAACTGTCAGTGTAGGTTTAAAAAAAAGAAAGATACACAGACAATAATTGTACTAATATTTATTTATAACTTCAGTGAACTCTTGATATTGAAGTTTGGAGGTTTTCCAGTTGTCAGCTTCGTTCTTCCCTTTCTGCTCCTTGTGTGTGTTTTCCTTCATTGTGTTGTGTCCTTCTGTGCTAAGAATGCTGTCCTCACCAAACCAGGGTTTGTGGAGAGCCAGTCTTGGCTCATGTAGACTCAGTTCATGTCATGGTTTCTTTGTTTTTCTCAGACTGTGATTTTGATTTCTGATTGACCATTCGGCCAATAAATGGTAGTGGTTACTCTGAGCCTTGAAAAGAGTGATTCATGCCGGAAGTCTGGTGCCCTGTAGACAGGAACTTGTGTTCTGCAGAGATGACTGATTGCTGGTGGCTCAGATGACTGAGAGTTGATAGACTCTCTCAAAATCTTTTTCAGCCTGAGTTACTGTGTCTGGTCAGTTTTGTTAGAAGTCATTTTGTGATGAATTAGTTGTCAGGAGCCTGTGATATGTGAGTCTATTTCACAATTTAATGGGGAAAATCTAAACTGGAAAGTTTGTTAAAAGCTTTCTCCAGATTTGAAAGGGATTGTTAGCATCGCTCTCTCTGTGGTTCCCCAGAGCAGCCTTGGTGTTTCATGATATCAAATACATAGATCCACTTTTTCATGACCTTTTTCTAGAAATCATTTGCCCTAAAACAACCCTGTACAATTATTACTCAATCACATTTTGGAGGAGAAAAAGAAGGAAGATAGACTTCGTAAAAGGAAAGATTCACTTACCCCAAGAAGCCGGCGGAGATGACTGATTGCTGGTGGCTCAGATGACTGAGAATTGGTAGATGCTCTAAAAATCTTTTTCAGCATGCATTACTGTTTCATTAAACAGCAAATTGTTTCAATTTGCCGCAAATTTCATTGCAGGTAGCATTTCTTTTTTCTGTTTTGTGGTGCCATAATCAGAGGAGTTTTAGGGCTCTATAAAATCCTAAATTCTTTCATCCAGGCTTAAACTTGGAGTTTTGTGTTTTGGGGAGGAGAAATTAAAATGTCCTTTAAACTGAGGATCAGTTTACACCATCAGAAGTAAAATCAAGTACCAAAAACACTACCTTTAATTTCCATTATGCTAACCCATAGCTCTTTAACTGTGAAGGAGCTATTTATGCATCCAGCCCATCTTTCCAAATGGCCTTTATATTAGAGTTGTTTTATAATGTTGTGCTTCAGGTTTTTGTCCCTGGAGCTGCCTTAGTGGCACAGCTCCTTTATAATTGGCTCCCTCGGGTCATAGGTAGAGCATCTGTCAGTCACCTGTCTTATAGGGTATGCTTCTGTGACATAAACATGGGGCACATCAAGTCCTCAAATAACTCCTAGAGTATTTTGGAAAAGCCAAAACCTCATGCATTTGTGCTGGGGTTGTTAAGTTTATGCAAATTTCAGTAGTCTATCCTCTGACTACTTCTCCCCTGGCTTTTTGGAGTAAGTGAATCTTTCCTTTTACAAATTCTACCTTCTTTTTCTCCTCCAAAATGTGATTGAGTAATAATTACAGGGTTGTTTTAGGGCAAATGATTTCTAGAAAAGGTTTATGAAAAAGTGGATGTTTGTATTTGTTATCATAAAACACCAAGGTTGCTCTGGGGAAGGGGCAAAGAAGTGCAGTGCACTGAGCATGCTGATTTCCTGTGTGGTAACTTACTAGTGGTGTGGTAAAGAATGGCTGATGTTATTTGCACAGAAATTTCCACAGCATCCTGTCACCAGTACAAAGAGTAGCTACCAGAGAGCTAGCATTATCAAGGAGTATTTTGGTGCTGGCAAATAAGGAATTGTCTTTGGAAAAGGAACTCAAACATTGGCTTTTCTTGTTTTCAGTGGTTTCTAATGTGATTTATATCCAAATTGATCTTTCCAATTCATTCCCACTCAGAGGTAGCAATCATTATCAGAAGTCCTGCTCTTCGATGTAAAATTCTAGACCTTAAAAAACAAATAGAAATTAGAAATGTCTTTTAACTTGAGTTTTTATTTAGAAATACAGGCAATTATTCTTTTAGCAACTATAGATTACATTACTGATTGTATCACATCTTTGACATGTGGCACCACTTTCTAGTTTCTATAATTTTTGGATTTACTGCTAAAAGTAATCTGTGATTTTAGAAGTGTATCAGATGAAAAATGCAGAATCCTAAGCTCTGACTTTTTTATTCTGGATGACTGATGTGATAACCGAGGTATGTATATGTCAGAAGTATCACGGGAGTCTTTCTTAAGAAGGGTGATCTTTAAGTGAAAAAGCAATTTTTGTTTTAATATCAAAGATCAGTCATTGATCTCAATCAGTTTTGTAAGTTTTGCTTTAGTGTGTTGACATTTCCTCTGCTTTGCAGGGGCTTGGAGATATATTTGAGTTCATACATCTTTATAGTCTGCTTGTTGAGTGTACAGCATTTTTATAGCTTTATTCAGCAAGAATCCGGCTTTTTTTTTTACCCTGTTCTAAGATTGGATGGTTATTTCTCTCAGATTTAATTCCATAAGAAACACACTGGAGTTTCAGTTATTGTTCACAGATTTTTGTTGTACTTATTATAGAAATTGTACATTCCAGTCTTACATTGGAAGGTTATTTAAAATCCTCATTATGTTTTACATTGGGTGAGCTCAGTTTTTTTTACAGTTTTTTCCAGGTGAAAACCGCATTTCAAGGTACAGTGACTTACAGTCTCATGATGTCAGTGATAACCAGAACTCTGTCTCAGGCCTATAACCCGAAAGACTTTAGAGCTCTTTCATTATAGAACCTTGTTCTAATTTTTATATAAAAGGTATAATTTACATTATTTGATGATTGAAATTGAGTTTCCTAGAAATCAATAGGTGGTAGAATCCTTAGTTTTCCCTGTAGGTTAACTAACCAAGGATTGGCTGTTTGGAAGGGCTTGCGAGAGACTGAAAATAAAATTCCCTGTTGCTTTGCATCAAGAACGACTTCTTTCCTTAAAGAAAATGGCAGAATGTACAAGTTAATTAACTTCTGTAAAGTGAAAAGCTCCTTTATCCTCTAATAAATGAAGGCTAAATAAAAATGTCCCATAGAGAATACTGAAAAATTCTTAGATAAGATCCATTATTTAGAAGATGAATTCAGTGAAAAGAGATGGTGTTTTTGAGTCTTTCTGTTGAAAACAGCTCTGTGTATTAATTCCTTTAAGAGAGCGGGAACGGGAGAGACACAGGCACCGGGACAGCCGAAGATCACCATCTCTGGAAAGGTCCTACAAAAAAGAGTATAAGAGATCTGGAAGGTAAGCAAGGAGTTGACATTGAAAGAAGTCATAGAATTATCTCCTCAAATTCAGATTTTGTGCTTGTGCAAAGTATCAGCCAAGTTTTCAGAATAGCCCGAGTCTGTCCAGAATGCCCTGTGAAAAGCTAAAGCAGCCAGTAACATTAAAACCTTTATTTTTAAGATGTGTTGATTACACATAAGGAAAATTTTGATTAATTTCCCCAAATTAGAAATTATATGGGCCTCAGTTTGTATAGAACTATACATTAATAACTTAAGCTTTTAAAAACTTGGAAATTCACTATTACGTACTTATATTGCTTCAGAGAAAGCAGAACTGCAGTCATAGTTTATTTAGAAAAATAACATAGGGACTGTGATAAACCAAATTGGATATAACCAATTGGATAGCAAAGAAGATATTGACGTTGTCTAATGATAATTAGAATAGCACTCTGAAGTCTGACAGATTTGGGGTGAGTTATTAATTCTCCCAACTTTGTTATTAGGCAGAGTTCCTTGACCTTTTTAAACCTGAATATTTTTGTCTAAAATAAGCACAGTTTTATTGGCCTTATTGAATAGTGAGGAATTACTGAAATAATACGTATAAAACATTTAGGACTGAGCCCAAAGTTAGTACCAAATAAGTGGTCACTATATATAATTTTTTATTTGATTACTTGGCTCTAAAAATTAGTAGAGTATAAGAGCAGAGAAAGGAATTAAAAGGCAAAAGAAATTAATGAAATTAAAAACAGCTTTAGCAGTATAACAACAACTCTAAATGGGAGATCTTTTTGAAGTTCATACAATTCAAAAAGTGGCAAATTGAGAAAAGAAAAACATTCCATTATGTATAAGAAAGGCTGTAGGAGATTTAAAAATTATGATATGTTGGTGTAAGTGTAGACATTTTATTAAAAAAAATTAAAAACTTGAATGTGATGTGATTTCTAATTGTTTCCTTCTCTGATTTCTAGAAAAGCAAAAATTTATGTCACACAAAATGAAAATTTTAATAGGCCAATAACCATGGAAAAAAATTCAAAAAGTTAAATTTGTACTACTGCCAAAAAAGTTTTAAACTGTTTCAGAACACTGAAGTAGAGGGAAGGAAAGTTCAGCTCATCCTGTGGTGCCAGGAAAATCCAGATGGTAAAACCTAACCAACAAAAAGAAAGCTACCAAACAGTCTCTTTTATGAATGTGGACAAAGAAACTCTAGATAGTATATTAGCAAGTTGTTTGAGAGTTTATTCCAAGATTGCACGGGTAATGTTAGGTTAATATTAGGAACTCTGTAACCATCATTCTTTGTGTCAGGTCTACAGATTGTCTTAGTTCCTGCCTATTAGATATTTAAAATGAAGCCAACATCCACTTAGTATGAATGTTGGTAAACTAGGAAGATGAGCAGACTTCTTTAAGAAGATGGAGAACTTGATGTTAAAGGAACCAAATTTAATGTTGAAAACTTACAGACTTTCCCATACAAGTCAGAAAAGAGGCAAGGAGGCCCCTGTTACCTAACACTGTTTAACTGCATCATGAAGAAATGAAAACCATTGCTGTCAGTGTATCCCAGGTATTGTGCTGGTGTGAGTGATAGAGTCATTACGGGATCACTAGTTTACAGGAATAAGAAAGTAAAGTGCTGTGAGAAGTATTTTTGATAGAGCAATTACATGTTGCTCTGGGAACAATGAAAAGCTCAGTCTCAGGTAGTTAGGAAGAAATGGACATTCTGCTGACACCTGAAGTTTGTGGGGGCTGCTATTAGGAGTGGGGGTGGCTGGGGATGATTGAGGGGCACGATGAAAGTTGCAGTGTGAAGAAATGTTCTGAGCTGGAAGCTGGGAAGTGAATTTAGAAATCCATTAAATCCACTTTTCTAGTAATCCACTAACAAAATGATTGTGCTTAGACCAGGGCAGTGACAGTGGAAGTGGGGAGAGGTAGACTTAAGATATTTATGACATAAAGTCCACAGGACTTGATAACCAATCAGATGTCTTAGGGGTGAGGGAAAAAGACTCAAGAGTCAACATCTGAGATGTCGTGTTCCCCACTGAGGAGGGAGGTCGCTGAGAAAGAGGCAAAAGAACGAGTTTCTCATGCTTGTGCAGTTTGAAAATCTGTGAGAAAATGAGATGAAATTGGGGCTTCCCTGGTGGCACAGTGCATTGAGCGCAGCGCTATGAAGCTGTCCGCAGCCTCTGCAGCGCCAGTTTGATTCCCGGTCGGCCAGGGAGATACCCACATGGCGCAGCAGACCTCTCCTGTCTCTCCTGCTGCTCCCCTCAGCAGTGTCTTCGTCTGTCTGCCTGTTCTGCTCCCTGCTCTCTGGAGAATCCTCTCACCCTCCCACTCCTCTGGCCTGTACCCCAGTTCTTGTATAAAAATAAATAAATCTTTAAAAAAAAAAAAAACGAAAATGAGATGAAATTGGATATATAATTAATTGTAATATGGATGTACAGCTCAGAAAAGGAGATCCCTGCAGAAAATGCTAAGTGGCTTGGATTAGGTTAGATTAACTAGGAAGTTTGTTCTGTGAGAAAGTGCCTGAGAGGAGGAGGAGAAGGAGAAGATTCTCCAGGAGAAGAACCAAGATATTTATATTGATGGAAGTTCCTGTGGACACTATGGGTTTGATGATTTTTAATGTAATGTACTAGAAATCACTTCAGTTTAGTGGTTTCATCTCCAGTGTTCAGTACCTTGTGGACAAAGCAGACTTGGATCAGCAAATGCAGAAAATAAAAATTACAGCTGTGAAGACTATAATGGAGGAAAACTGAACTAGTTTCAAGAAACAAAATATAATATACTAACGAACTGGTTTCTTTCAGATTTTGAAAGAAACACTTTTGAATTTGGATTTGAATTTCAGGATACCTGAGATACTTACCTAAAAAGATGTTCTCCTGATTTGAGATGCCCCTCTCAAAAAGTGTTAAAACAAATTACTGATCGATGTTAACAACACAACACCCCGATCATCTCTTCAGAACACCTGCCTAAATGGGTAGGATGAGGATATCTTTGCCCATGTTTCTTGGTGGGATTTTTAGAATATGTCAAACTGTCTGTGTCAAACAACCCTGTTAGCATTTTAGCTACCACTTACTAGCTTTGTGATATTGGGCAAGTGATGTGATTTTTAATTGTTTGCTCCTCTGTAGGGGGATGTTAATATCTCCCTCCAAGGTTTCTTATGAAGATTAAATGTGTCAGTAAAGTGCTTAGTAGAATGTTAGGCTTACAGTAAACACAAAAAACAAACAAAAAATACACTCATGGAGCTAAGAGTTTACCGATACCAGCTAAGAGCATCCTCAGGAAAGTTAAAGAGGATCAGCTAAGAAATAATAACTCAGAGAAGGGGACAGCTACAAAATAAATCTATCAAAATTAATAGCCTTCCTAAATGCCAGGATGACTTATTAGAAAGTATAATGGGAAAAAATAGATGCACTAAAGAAAGTATAAATTAAAGTTGAATATTTTAATAAATTCATAAAACATATAGACCAATGGGAAGAAATCTATAAATGTAGCTGATGACAAAGGAGATAATGTTGATGAATGGAGGACATACCTTCCTCCCATAATGAAAGACAGTGTTGTGAAAATACCGCTTTTCTTCAAAATAACCTAATTTTAATGTAACTCCAGTTGAAGTGCTGGTATGATGCCTCTTATATTCTTTGTATCATGTCTTATTAAATTTTTCTTTGGAATAGAAGTTTGAATATTGAAGAAAAATAACAGGGACAGTTTATTAATTTATTTTTTTATGCATACAAGATTTATTTATTTATGCATACAAGAGCTGGGGTACAGGCCAGAGGTGTGGGGGTGAGAGGTTTCACGAGAGACAGAGTGGGAACAGAACAGGCAGATTGACTGAAATGCACTGCTGAGTGTCGAGTCAGGAGAGGTCTGCTGCACCATGTGGGTGGCTCCCTGGCTGGCTGGGGATCAAACTCATGCTGCAGAGCCTTCAGACAGCTTCATAGGTTGCATCTTAACTGGTTGCGCCACCAGGGAGACCCCCTAATTTTATTTGTATTAAAATGTTCCATAAAAACATAACAATTGACAATTTGCTATGGGTTAAAAAGGTTAATAAAACACTGAGTAACTTTCAAGTACATGCAAAATTTTCATCTATTATAAAGTTGTTTTTTCACATCAGAGGAGAAACTGATATGGGGACAGTTGGCAAATCATATGAAGAAAAAACCTGAAATTAGATTTCTGTTTTATATCTTGAAGAGAAAGAATAAAAGTATTTAATGTTAAAGCTAACTGATGAAAATATAAATTATTTATTTAATCTTGGGGGATAAATTATTTATTTAATCTTGGGATGGGAAAGCATACCAAACATGATACTAAGGCAAGAAGCATAAATTAAAACAAAACAACATCTAGATTTGGCCATATGAAAGTGGTATGTTGCAATAAATAAAAACAAATAGAAATAACAATAAGTAGAAATAAAAGGAAAACAACTGAAAATGGTTGTGATACATGTGACAGAACAGTGATTGTTTTAATAAAAAACTTTCAATAAATGAAGAAAGACTACAACCCTAATTTAAAAAATATTGGATTAGCATCTTACTGGGATATTCATAAAAGAAGTGAAATGAAATGTGCCATTTCATTAGTGATTAAAAAATTAGAAGTTAAATTATTTTTTTCCTTCAGAATGGCAGAGATTAAAAACAGACATGTTGTCATGCTGTGTGGAAATGGGAACTCACATGTCATCTTGACACTGTATCTGCAGAGAAGGCTTAAATATAAGAATACTATGTGTGAAATAATTTGACAAGTGTGCAAAAAACACAAGTGTGTTCATGGTTGTTTTTGATGGCAAAAAAACCAAAAACGGTTACAATCTAAAAGACTGATCAAATTTGTTGGATTATGGCATATGCATATAAAAGAATAATATGCACTTATAAGTGTTTCAGTTATAGATGTGTTGAAATAGATGTTTCTGATTTACTCTTGAATGAGACAAGCTATAGGGTTCCTTTTTTGTTAAAACATGTATATATATATATATATCTCATCTATGTTTTAGTACATTTGTGAAATATTGTTTTTATTGTTGAGTGGTGTTATTTATGGGTAGCCTTTTTGTTAATGCTTTTTTATTTTTCTGTAGTAGACATAGATACGTTTTACTTTCTGTCCCTTCCCCCCCCCCCACTAGTGATGTACATTGTAATATTTAGAAGTTGCATAGATAAGTAACCTAATCATCTACCCCATCCCTCCCAGGTATACACATAATAACATAACCTGCCCTCAAACTAGAGGGTGGTAGAGTGGGTGGCAAGAGTGATTTGTGACTTGGTCTGACTATAAACTTTCTTGGATAATAGTAACTTTGTTAGTGGAGCTATAAAGGCAGAGAGTCAAATTCTAATAAAACGTTTACTGGCTAGCTTCTCAAGATCTGTATGGTTCCATCCTAAATTGCTTGGCTTCACTTAAAATCCACCCTGTAGGTTTCCCCTCTGAGTACATCCAGAGGATGGGCTTTGGCTGATTTCAAATCCTACAAGTTCAAGGAGGTAGAGTTGTTTTTACCCTTCTTAATTGAATTAATATTAGTATTTTGTGGGCATCACAGATAGACGAAGTGGTGATTCCCTGACTGGCAACACCTTGGGCTTTGGGAGAGTGAACAATCCACTCACTGCCTCACTCCTGGGCTGTGGCTCTCAGGCTAAATTGACAGCCCAGTTGAGACAGCCCAGTTGAGACCATGTTTTGTGAAACCCATTTTTTTTTCATGGGAAGATGTGGAGGATTTAAAACTAGTATTCTCATTACTGAAATTGTACGTGGACATTTCCAAATATTTCCAACTATCTTTCTCTTCTAGGAGTTATGGTTTGCCGGTTGTTCCTGAACCTGCTGGATGCACACCAGAATTACCTGGGGAGATTATTAAAAATACAGATTCTTGGGCCCCACTCCCGGAGATTGTGAATCAGTAAGTAGATCTGGAGTAGGGCCTGGGAATTTGTGTTTTTAAGCAAGTAAACTTCAGGTGATTCTGATGCCACCAGACTGGTGTTTGGGAATCACTGCTTTAACAAAAAGTAAATATGGTGGCTTGCCATGCATTTTCATTTTAGGTGAAAAATGATCGAAACAGATGAAATAGAGTAGTTTTACAATGGAAGAACTTTTAATAATTAGCTCCCTTCACCCCCTTTTGAAGTCGCTCCCCAAGTAGGGAGAAGAAGCGAGCTCGCTGGGAGGAAGAAAAAGACAGGTGGAGCGACAGCCAGAGCTGCGGCAAGGAGAAGAGCTTTACCTCAATTAAGGAAAAGGAGCCTGAGGAGACACTGCTGGATAAAAATGAGGAGGAGGAGGAAGAGCTTCTTAAACCTGTGTGGATTCGATGTACTCACTCAGAAAACTACTACTCTAGCGACCCCATGGACCAGGTGGTAGGTCTGAGGGAGCAGAGGACGAGACACCGGGTCTCTCCACCCAGGCACTGTTGGCCTTTGGGGTCTGCCCTGTGCATTGTGGGATGAGGAGAAGCGTGTCTGGGCTCTTGAAACCAGGTGCCTTCCCAGCTCTGACAACCAAAGCTGTCTTCAGATATTGCCAGATGGGCTCTGGGGTTGGGGGGGCCAGGCACCCCTAGTTGAGAATCATGGCCGTGGACAGAAGCTGTTTTACACAGGCAAGCCTGCGAGTGTCTCTTCACTCTGTGTTTCTGATAGCACTCTTGACACGGGTGGTTTTGTCAGCTTTCGTCTTTAACTGCTTTATGCAGTTTGTGGCGCGTGCGTGCGTGTGTGTTTCCCCCAAGATGGGAAATAAAGACTTTGAGTTTGTGCCTTACAAGTTTATCCTTGAACTAAGTTAAACCATGGGAAGCCACCACTATTGTGCCTGGTTTTGTGGAAGGGTTGGTAATGTTACCTTAATCAAAGGACTCAAGGTGGGGCTCCTGAGGCCGTCAGGTGGGGTCGATGGCAGCGGGGCCCTCTCACTGTCATGGGGGGCACCACTCCAGCACCTCTTCTTTTTCTTTCTTCTGTCTCCATTTTCTTTCTGTCACTCCCCCTTTTCTCGAACCTTCTCTTCAGGCATTATGCTTCCACCCCATTAATGTAGACAGACTTGCCAGAGGGTAGATAGTAATGCTCATTGATTCAATGAATGAAAATGAATATCTTCAAATGTAGGGCATAAGCAGGTGGAGATGTTGGATTTACTGCATGAGATTAGATAAGAAAGCTTTAATAGCTTTACGTGGGTCAGGCCCTTCTCCATGGGGAGTGTGAAAGGAAGACTCCCTTATCTCTGGAAGAAAAGGGCTTGAGATGTCTCTCAAAGTGGTGTGATAATTTATTGATAAATTAGAGCAGGGTTTAAATTATTCCTAGGGCCTCCCTGGGGGTGCAGGGGGTTAGGCACCATACTATGAAGCAATCTGTAGCCTCTGTAGCACAAGTTTGATCCCTGGCAAGGTAGATACTCACATGGCACAGCAGACCTCTCCTGTCTCGCTCGCTGCTCCCCTCAGCAGTGTGTTTCAGTCAGTCTGCCTGTTCTGTTCCCCGCTCTGTCTCTGGTGGATCCTCTCATCTCCCTCCCCATTCCCTTTCTCTGGCCTGTACCCCAGCTCTTGTATGCATAAATAAATAAATCATTAAAAAAAATTATCATTCCCATGATACAGGGAAGGGAAAGTTCTCACACATGGTGCTGGAACTTTGCTTCTCACATCATCTTATTTAATCCTCAAGATGTCCCTGGCAAGCAGGTGTCCTGCCGGTTCAGGAATGCTGTTGTGTAATAACACTTGACTCATTGTGACTTAAACAAACCAAGTTAATTTTTCTCTTAATGAGCTGTCTGGAGGGAGGCCATTGCCAGGCTTACTTAGTGCCTCCATGATGGAAGACTCTTTGGCATCTGGAGGCTCCTGGAGCATCCCTCACTGCTGCAGGTGTCTGTGGCTCTCCAAGTGGGGGGACTCCCATACCTGTGTCCAAAGATGCGCTGAGAAGGTGGTGTTGGCTTAGCGTTCTCCTCGTTATCTGTCTACCCCAGGGCTTCTTTGCGTTTAGTGCTCTAAGAAGTTTCCACAGACTTTAAGGCTTAAAACGACAGGTGTTTATTCCTCACACTTCTGCAGGTCAGATGTCAAACTTGGGTGTTTGTCAAACTCATTGTCAGCAGGACTGCCTTTCTGGAGAAAATCTATTTTCTTGCTCACTCACATTGTTGGCAGAATTCAGTTCCCTTTGGCTTTAGGAAGGCTTTCTGTCGGGCAATGAAAACTGCTTCCCGCGTCTCGAGGCTACATGCATTCCTGGGCTCGTGGCCCCTTCCTTCATCCTCAGAAGTAGCAGTGCAGGTCAGGTCCCGTTCGTGTTCTGAGTATCTCTTGCACCTCTTGCTTTTTGGCAAAGGCTCTACTTTTAAGGATTCATCCTTCAAAGGTTGTGTCCCCCCAGATAACCCAGATAATCTCCCCATCCCAAGTTCTGTAACCTTACTCATCTCTGCAAAGTCCTTTCTGCCTGTAAGTAACATGCGGTATCCCGAGGAAGGGGGCATGTTTGGGTTGTAATCATTTTGGGTTGGAGAGCAGTCCTCTCACTCTGAGATCAAAGTTCTGTCCCCCAAATCTGCAGGGAACCCTGTTTCTGTTAGCAAGGAAGAATAGGAGGATGCTGCCATTACTCTTAAAACTAGAAGACACTGAGGTTCAGAGAGTTTAACTAGGCAGAACTGATTTTATTTCCTAATAGTGTTATGGGTATGTTAATACTCATAACAGGAAGGAAGGAAGACTGATTTGAACCATAAGCCTGACTTTGTCTCGAGTTCGCCTTCTATGCTGCAGAGAGCTGGAAGGAGCTCTGTCAGAAGACCCCCACGTGGTCAGTGTTAGCAGTGAGACGGGGCTGAGGACATGCCCTTCCCCTCTCCTGTTGGAATAACTGCAGGTTTCATGATTTCTTTTAATTTTACTTTCATGTCTGAAAGTTCTGCTTGCTTGCATTTTGGAAATGACTTAGTCAGAGATGATGGACATTTAAAGTGATTTTCAACCTGGGAAGAGAGGAGGGAAAAGTGGGGAACTTTCAAGAATACATTGCTGGACCCCTAGGTTTGTGGGGTGGTGTGTGTGAGAGAGTGTGTCCCTGTGTTGAGCTCTGTGCGGGGACAGGACATATAGGTAATTTTTTGATTTGGGGGTTAATGTGGAAGATGGGCTCTGGGGGATTTTCACTCAGGGTGAGGAGATGTGTGTTCACTGGGAGGGTCTCAGATATCATGAGTTTTCAGGGGGCTCAGGATTTTGTTGTTGTCATATCAAAAAGGCCTAGGTGGACAGTTCTAGTGTTCCTGAATGTCGGCAAGGTACATTTTTCTGATATCTGCGTCAGCTGCGATTGTCTGGATTCTGGCCATCATTTTGTTTTTAAGCGTTTGTTGAATTGAGCGTTGAACCAGGACATCGTGCTCTTACAAGTCTTTGATTCCTTGTAAGGTTCCATGTCTCTTTGGTTAGACTGACTAACATAGTTCCTAACATCGATCCTTTCTTTTTCAAAGGGAGATTCTACCGTAGTTGGAACGAGTAGACTCCGCGACTTATATGACAAATTTGAGGAAGAGTTGGGGAGCCGGCAAGAAAAGGCCAAGGCTGCCCGACCCCCGTGGGAGCCGCCCAAGACGAAGCTCGATGAAGATTTAGGTGAGTCAGAAGTTACTAGACAAGACTGTGCTTTTGTGTTATTCCTTAATCCTGGACTTTTGGGGAGTGTCCTTGAGATTCCCACATCTAAGTTTTCTCTTTTTCATTGCATTTTCCTTAGTCGCAGTTAGTAAAACATGTAACAGTGAACTCTCATCTGAGCATATTTTTCCTTAGTTGTGTTCAGCAAAGCATGTAAGTAGTGGCATTTGCAAGGCATGCCAGCCATCACGCCTCCTGCAGAATGGCCAGTCGTAGCATCGAAAGGATGGCACTCCTGCCCGTGAAAGCAGGAGTTTCTGTTTCTGTGGCTCTGACGGGGAGGCGTCCCCTGAGGCCTCTCCATTGCCAGGGCATTCCTGGTTTGATGAGGAAATGCCAGCTCTGGCCTTGCTCTGTTTGAAGGCTTCCCTGCCCACAGTGACCGAAACTTTCTCATATGATGCTCCGTTTTTTTTCTGTGAGAGTACCAATGGTGAGCTATTTGGGGAAAGGAACTGCTTTTTACCACTGTGTCCTTACTCCCTAGTAGAATACTGTCACACCCAGCGTGCCCTTTCCTGCGTGTTCTCTGCTCCCCTTGTCTCCCAGGCTGACTGGCAGTATCCATGGTGGGTAAAAGCACTGGCTGAAAAAACCGTCCTGGGTTCGAATCTCTGCTCCCTCACTTGATATGTGACACTGAGAAAGTGATTTTATTTTTGCACCCCTCACTTTTCTCACTGGTAAAGTAGGGGTGACAGTAGTATCTCTCTCCTGCAGTACAGTAAATACAACTGCGTAAGGATTAGAGCTTATTGTGCTCTACTACAGTAATCTCTTGTAGGATTAATTAAAGTTCTAGGCCTTGATTTTTTTAATTGTAAATCCTCCCGCAGTAAATTATAAATCCTTGTACAGTAGATCCTTAATGCCGTCGTCAACAAGTTCGTGGCAATCCTCACTTAATGTCGTGAATAGGGTCTTGGAAGTGGCGACTTTAAGCAAAATGACTCATAATGAAACCAAGTACTTAAATGATGTCATTTTGTTCAACGCAGGGTGGGATTTCTTTTTTCTCATCAGTGTTACAGTGGACAACATTGAATGGGGCAGCGTTATTGGAGGACTTGCTATAAAACATACATCCTAACTATTTTCAAGTGTACAGTTTAGCAACGTTAAGTGCATTCATACTTTGTGACCTGTCTCCAGAGGCTTTTCATCTTGCAAAACTGAAACCCTGTACCCCTTAAATAGCAACTCCCCAACCCACCCTCGCCAGTTCCTGACAACTACCATTCTCCTTTTTGTCTTTGGATTAGACTACCGTTAAGTACCTCACAGAAGTAGAATCATAAAGTATTTGTCTTTTTTTGTGACTGGTCTATTTGTTAGCCTCTTTCTTGGTCTTCCAAGATATAAAATCTTTTATTGTTACTATTGAGAGGGGGAAAAATATGTAAAATCTTGAGTCAGGCATTCCTAGCGCCTCAACTCCTCAGCTTCTGGTATTTTCCTGTGGGGCCTTTGCTCTGGCCATGTCCACCCATGCTCCTGCCTCTGCTTCTGCCTGGAATGCTCCCTCTGCTTCCTTTACTCATATCTCCTCCTCATTACTCTTACTCTAACTTCACCCACCTCTGTCCCTGGATCCCACACCCCCTTCCAGGGAATCAGCAGTGGCTGCTCTGGATCAGGGGAGGCTCTCCCTTTTCTAAATTGCTGTGCCCTTTACAATGTGCCCGACGATGTGTTTTACATTTTCTCTGACATTGTTCTTCCGTCTTTCTTTCTCTCTAAAAATCTTTGTTTTCTTTGCTTCCTCAGCTAGATTGTGACACAGCATTATGAGCTGTATTCTTTTTCATGGCATTGCTTAGCAAGCTTGGCACGAGTTGGCACTCGAATATTTGCTGGAAGAATCAACAACTGCCCCTGGCATTTGGAGGTTTGGGTCATTTGGAAGTCTCCGCAGATAACCAACCTGTGACTTTCTTTGACGTCTTTCCATGTTTCTTCCCTAACCTCCACTAGAAAGTTCCAGTGAATCTGAATGTGAGTCCGACGAGGACAGCACCTGTTCTAGCAGCTCAGACTCTGAAGTGTTTGACGTCATTGCAGAAATCAAACGCAAAAAGGCCCATCCTGACCGACTTCACGATGAGCTTTGGTACAACGACCCAGGCCAGGTGTGCATGTTTTATGTTCTTGCTATGAAGGTCACGGACCCCCACACCCTATTTATGACTCCAGGCTCCAAAGATGAATGCTGGCTGGGACTGAAGCTGAATTTTACTCTCAGGGTTTTGTGTCGTTCTTCAGAGCTTATTTCTTTTCGACCTTAACGTTCAGCTCCAGCGCATAAGCACCAAAGCAGCCGTTCCTTGAATCATTTTTGCCGATGTTTGTAAATTCTATGTGAGGGAGCAGGATAATGGTGCTGCCTCATTAAACTTGCAGTAAATGGAGGGAGACAAATGGTAGGATGAGGGAGAGAGAACTGGGAGGTCTTTTTAAAAGCATTTCACCTGGAAATGCAATATAGTAAACAGTGTCTTAAGTCCTGTAAGACTTCATATTTCTTACTTGGTAATAGTCAATTCCTTATGAGTTCTCTTCCTTGTTAAGCCTGTTGAAGTTTCTGATGTGAGAGCTGGACAGGATCATTTTTATCTTTAGTTCCTTTTTATTATAAAGTCATACAGAATATAAAATAGTGTCTTCTAAAAGATTTGTATTTCACAAATACACATTACATACAAAAATAGTATCTTTGCTGCATGTAAATTATTAGATACATGTAAGAAGATAATTTTAAATTTATATTTTTATAAGTAAATGCCAGTGATTCTATATTAATTTGAACGTTCTTCTGGTGCCTGCTAGATAGATACAACTATCTTTTTTCCTTAATGTAATTAAAATGTCTGATAGAAATGTGCTTTGTGGCCCCTTTAGCTTCCTTAGAATTGAGCAGAAATATCTGCCAATTGTCAATTTTAAAACTTACTTTGACATAGTAACCATGTACATGATTTTTTAAAACAACCCATATGACAGCTAAGTCACATACCATACAAGGCACATTTAAAGTGTACAACTTAATGTTTTTTAGTATATATCCACCTTTGAAAGGTGGAATGTAGCACCCTTTTTGCTTCTCTAGAAACCCATAAGCACTGAGTGAGCCCTGCACATTTTTCATCACAAGTTGTGACCAGCATGAAAGTGTGTCGTGACTTAGGAGGGAATCGTATTACATCTTGTTTGCCAGCTGTTACTCTGGATAATATCTTCACTTGATACTGTTTTAGGTAGTAATGTTATTCCTCTGCCCTACCACCTGGAACTGTAGATTTCCCAAAAGGCTAAAGGAAGTCATAATTTTCACTCTGTATTTCTTTTCAAAGTTCTACTGAGACATTTTCATTGGACACATGATTTTCCAGCCCCTAGAACTTTAAAGAAATATGTGTGTGTCATCATAGGTGCTCTGTATGCATAGTATAATTTAATTAATCCAGTGAGACATGGAACTCACTTTCACACTCTCCAAATTGATACTTTTCTCTCCCTTTTGATGCAGTATTACCATTTGCCTTGGATAATCTCGTGAAACTGGCTTTGAAGGCCTTTCAAGATTTTGACCTCAATTCTGCTTTGATTTTTCTCACTCATATAAATGATCCTTTCCATTTAGGTGGGTCTCGTGTTCCTGAGCAGAACATAGCCTCTCTTCCTTTTCTTTTCCCCTCATAGTGGTGCCCCTTGTAGAATAGCCATCATCTCTTCCTGTCTCTCTGAAGCATTTCCGACTAACCATTGCAGCCCCAGGGATTTTTCCACCTGGATGCACATTTTGTTTCTTTTTTTAAAAAAAAAAAAATCACTAAGCATGTCATGTATGTCTTATTTCTCCTCTCTGGAACGAATGATCCTGGAGTATAACCTGAGCTGCTTACCTCCCTTCTCCACACCGTTCCCCTTCTTAGCAGCACCTTTCTCTCCGGGAAGCAGTTAGGACTTACTCACTTACCGAATCACATGACTGGAGTTCAGTTCATAGCAGAAAACTGAATTCAGCTGGAAAAACAGACAATGACTAACCTGATGGTGTCAAAGGTTTTCTGTCAGCTTCAGAGATACCTTCTGGGGTCTCTTTTGAAAACATTTAATGTGCAGGTCACCTTCAGGCATTCTCTGTGTTCCTTCAGGGTATAAATTATGCCTTTCTTTTGTGGAAGTGTCATTTATTCTGAAATAAGAAATAGAGAAAGGTACTGAAAGGTGCTAAGAGAAGATGGGGGCAAACTGTGTGCTGACAGTGATATTTTCTGCTTGGCTGCACCAAATACTTGGGAATCCAGACTTGTCATACAGTTTCCCTTTATCAGACAATATAGACAGTTTGCAGCTTTATTGGTTTTGGAACATCCGTTTAATCTCCTAACCGTGACAGCCTCTTCAGAGCTTCGGTACTCATGACATTAAAACCACACAGTTTCTGAGGCACCATTGTGCGTGTTGTGGACTTCCCCCCAAATAAAAACAAATTACATTCTCTTTCTGACAGATGAATGATGGCCCACTCTGCAAATGCAGCGCAAAAGCGAGGCGCACAGGAATTAGACACAGCATTTATCCCGGAGAAGAGGTAACCACTTTGGATTATTATATCTGTAACGCCAAGAATCCAGAAGTAGACAGATGCTGTTGCTGTTTTTTTCCCCATAAAGGAAATAATACCATGGAAATGTTTCTTCATTTTGCCTAATAGCCTCTGTTAACTGATAATGGGAGAAGAAACGTTCTTGGCTTGTGGAGATGGAGTGTGGGGGATGTTATCAAGGAAACACTCAGCGTTTTGGAAGGGTCCATATTTAAAATAGGCAAGGTGGATTTGAACTGTGTTTTATTATTTTATTTTATTTTTTAGTTTTATTTTTTAATTACTTTTTTAATTTATTTACATCATTGTTCATTTTTAAACAATATTTGCTTCCCCCCACGCCCTCAGATGTAGTCCCATAGAATTTCCTTCACCAATGCACCCGTGCACCCTCACTTCAGTCCCTGTGCTCTTCCCTCCTTCCCTCTGATCCCTCTCCCGCCTCCTCCCCTGCAGGATGTCTCTGATTTATAATTGTCCGTTTTTGCTTTGTTGTGTTTTGTACTGTTATTATTTTTTTACACTGATGTCTTATTTGGGTCCCCTATATTCCTGCAATAAGTGAAACCATCCAATATTTTTCTTTTTCCTTCTGGCTTATTTCACTGAGCATAATTCCTTCTCGTTCCATCCACGTTTCTACGAATGGCATGAGTTTATCTATTTTGATTGCTGAATAATATTCCATTGTGTATATATGCCACATCTTCTTGATCTAGTCATCTATTTTTGGGCATTTGGGTTGTTTCCAGGTTTTACCTTTTGTAAATAGTGCTGTAATGAACATAGGGGTACAGGTGGTCTTTTGAATCAATTGAACTGTTTTATTATTTTTAAGTACCCTGAAATTGTACATATTGTGAAATTTTTTTTCATATTTTTATCATAAATGATTGTGAATAATCCCAAAGAAATGATCTTACCGAGTGAATGCGAGGCACATGACCACTTTTCTTTATAAGGGTTTGCTGTTGTCTTTGTCCCACCCACTGTGAGTAGTACAGGGACTGTTTACCGATGTACCCCAAACCCTGGCTCGTTGTGGAGTAGAAGGTTCCCTAAAAAGCCAGCAGCTTCAGACTGCACTCGTCACCGTTGGGTAGCAGGCTGATCTTTGAAGGGCAATCTGGGTGGACAGCTGCGCTAGCTGAGCTGGCTGCAGGCTGGCCCATACTCAGAGTTTTGGTTTAGTTTTGCTGTTGAATTCTGTGTTTTTCTATACCACATGTGAGTGAAGTCAGTCAGTGTTTGCCTTTCTCCTTCTAGCTTATTCTGCTTCGTATGGTCCCCTCCAGTTCCATCCATGTTGTTACAAATGCCAAGATTTTTTTCTTTCTTTCTTTTTTTAAAGCTGAAAGCAGTCCACTGTGTATAAACCATATCTTCTTAATCCATCAATGTGTTCTTGGGCACTAGGTTGTTTCTTTAACTTGGCTGTTGTATATAGTGCTGCAGGCAACACAGGAATGCATACATCCCTTCAAATTACTGTTTTTGCATCCTGCAAGTAGAGACTTAGGAGTAGGATTGCTGGATCATAATGTAGACCTATTTTTAATGTTCTGAGAAGTCTTCATACGAATTTCCATAGGGGCTGGGTCAGAAGGTTCCTTTCTCACTATATCTTCACTATTACTTGTTCTGGTCTTTTTTTTTTTTTTTTTTGGTGGGACTCTTGCCAGTGGCGGGGGATGGATCTGGCCCTGCAGAGGCTGCGGGCAGCGCTGCGCCACCAGGGGAGGCCTTTGTTCTGGTCTTTTTGATGGGCTGTTCTCATAGAAGTGAGGAAGTACTTCTTTGTGGTTTTGATTTGCATTTCCCTGATGAATTGTGTTGCTGAGCAGAAAAGGCAGTGTTTTTTGTTTTTTGTTTTTTTAAAGGTTGATTTTATTTGTCTATACAAGAGCTGGGGTGCAGGCCAGAAGTGTGGGGGCAGTGAGAGGATTGACCAGAGACAGACTCGGGAGTAGAACAGGTGGATCTACTGGAATACACTGCTGACAGGAGCAGTGGGCAAGACATGCGTGATCTGTTGCATCGTGTGGGTCACCTCCCTGTCTGGGGATCTAACCCATGCTGCAGTGGTTGCTGATAGCATCATAGTGCTGAGACTTAACCCCTTGTACCACCAGGGAGGCCCAAGGCAGTGTATTTTTAAAGAAAAATATTTGGCTATTTTACTTTTAAACTTGCTTTTGATTTTTCTACCCTCAGGCCATCAAGCCCTGCCGACCCATGACCAACAATGCTGGCCGACTTTTCCACTATCGAATTACAGTCTCCCCACCCACAAACTTTTTAGTAAGTATCTGACAGAATCAGATTTGACTTCTTTTAAAATGTAAATAAGTGAATGTATGTAAATAAATTAAGATGTGAGTAGGCTAAATACTGATACAGTTCTTAAATGGTCTTTCTTTTAACATCTTTTATTCTTCTGTTCTTATGGTGACCTTTAGTATGTTTGTTATTTTGGTTCCTCTCCCTGTACTACTTTCTGTACCTTTTTTCATTTGTATACTTGGTATCATGTGATAGCCAATGAATTATGGAGCTGTTCATTGGACCTCTGGAGCTGGAAGAATTTGCAGAACATATTTGTAATTCTAAAAAAATCAATAAATAGTTTATATATTAACTAGTAACCCTAACAGGAAAATCTATAATTCTTATCACAGTAAGAATAATGCCTAATATTTCTTTATATTTGTAGTTGTTATACCTAATTCAGAATAGCTTTCTTGAGTTGCTCAGATAAAAAATAACAGCAATGTTGGCAAAACAAGTAAGTATATTTGGATATTCTTTAGTACCACTTAATTCTTCACATAAAATGTCTATATATATATATGCATCTGTTTACACACATACACATATATGATGTTTAAAAGATTAGTGTTCATTACCTATATGAAAAAGGTATCTTTTAGTCTACCAATCTTGATAATTACTCCATCGTTAGCATTTAGGATTAAAAATAGTGGGATATCAGAATGGCATAAGGAAGAGGTCTCTTTATGCTTGCAGTGACATTTATTATATTTTTTAATTATTGATTCCGCTTTCAGGTTAAAAGTCTTTGAGATTATGTAGGACTCAGTTGATTGTGGCGTTTGGTGGGTTGGCTTCTCTTCCAAGGACTTGAGAACAGAACCCTGAGCCCTTTCAGAGCCTTCCAGGCTATTGCTAGTCATGTGACCAGAGTGATACTGAGTAATTTTTCCACTTTGAGCTTCTTGTTACATGTGTTACCATCTTGTTCCTGTTAGGACTCCTGTTAGTTCAGAAATACTGTTCAGTAAGAATAAGATGGTAATATGTGGGATTAAATAAAACAGGTTTCTAGAAAATGAAGCCATTTAGCCTTTTTCCCCTTTTATGGTATCCATGACAAACTTGCTTGTCTTTGACTATAAATATTACTGAAGCCAGAGAAATCTGCCACGCATGAGAATTCCATCTAAAATTTTTGCATAAAGTTTTCCCTGGTGTTTGGAAAAACTTTAATGGAATGCTTGCACATTTTCCTGTTGGTGGCTTCGTGTCCTGATGGATTTCTGCATATGCAGATCATGTCTTTTATTTAATTCATGGTTTGTGCTTCTGTTTGCTTTTAGACTGACAGGCCAACTGTGATAGAATATGATGATCATGAGTATATCTTTGAAGGATTTTCTATGTTTGCACACGCCCCCCTGACCAATGTAAGTATGTGCTAATTGGCTGGCTTTCTCTTTCCCCATACCTCTGCCTTCCCTTAATTCTTTCTAAAAGCCAAAATAGATTTCCTCTCATCTGACTTCTAAGTCACATTTACTTTGTGTCCCTCTGCATGAACTGCAGGAAGTCTGTGGCAGTGTGTCAGGTGGGAGTGTGACATCTGTGCTAATGAGTCACAGGTTTGGTTCACATTAAGTGGTGTAAGTAAACATGTGTCAGAATAACATTTTGAAAGTGTGAAAGATTGAAAAAGAAGGATAAACTGTGGAGTAACGTGTCAAAACTATTTTGGGTTGGGTGTCCTTCAAAAGAAAGTTGGAAAGTTTTAAGGAGAAGCTATTATTTAGAGTCTGAGCATATAAAAGAAATAAGACTTGTTCAGGACATCTGGAGCCTGAATTAATTTCATCCCGTTTCCCCATTTTGAATCCCAGGAATATGTCTTCTTTAAGAGATTTTGACATACAGATCTGTGATATTTTTATGCAGGTATTAAAGTTTCTCTGCTGGTTATTGTTTCAAATGGAAGTTCTGTATCTGTGTGTCAAAACTTTTCTGTCTCAGTGCTGGCAGTCTTGAGAATTATCTTTCTTATTCCACATTCCAGTTGGATATAGAGTGAGTTTGTTGGGCCTAAAAAGAGCCTGTAGTAGTAGACTTTATCCAGTCTAGACACCAGTATATAACTTACTGAATTAAAGCTGTAGTGTGTCTGCATCAGAATAGAATGTTCTTTAATCCTTTCTGGTTTTCTTACATGAAATTACATCTGCAGTTTGAAAAGTTATTTTAGTGCAGTGTTTTTAGAACTTGAAATTCTGTTCCTTAGGAGAGTAATGTAATAAATCTTTGCCTAGCCTCATTCCTTTCTGTCTTTATCATCTTTCTTTATAGGTAGACATGACACTAAATCAAAACAAAATGTTTTCCTAGTGAAACTTTATTCCAGAGTATATTAATCCTAGAGAATCTTCTTTGAGAAGATGATTACTTTGAGAATATAAAAGTAAAATCATTTGATAATGCATACTGCATTTATGTCCAGGGTGCACCATAATTTTGAAAAGGGTATGATATTGGATTGTTTTTAAACAATCTTTGTGAAAAGGCATTTGATTTTTAAATTTTGATGAGTTTTTTTAAATTAGACACTCAAACCTTTTATTATACCAAATCTCATTGTCAAGTTAGAAAGGGCCAAATTTAGAAGTCATCTAGTCCAACTCCCTCTTAAAGGGTTTGCAAATTAAATTACAGCCCTCTCAGAAAGCTTGCAAATTAAAAAATTGTAGTGGCCTTTAAAGCATATATTTATTAAAATTTTTTTTTACTATGAGGATGTTTAAAATTATCTGTCACATCTCTTAATTCCCTAGAAGTGAAAGGCATCTCATTTTAACTTTTAGGATCACCTTGATCGAAGAAGGAAAGCATTGTGACTGCATAGAGATCAGAATTTAAATATTAGTGAATTCCACTTACTAGCTGATTCTACATTTCTATCTTTATAAGCCTTGGTTTCCTCATATCTATAAGTTAGACGCATTAGCTGTAGCACTACACCTGGAAGGTGTTAATCATGGTGTTTGGCATATAGTAAATATTGCTGTTTCTTTGGGAAAGATGCAGAGGGCCCTGTATTTGCAAATTTCTTCTAATTTTGGTTTTTTTTTTTTTTTAATAGAGGCATGTTTTTATTTATTTATTTATTTATTTGTTTGTTTGTTTTGTTTATACATGCACTGGGTACAGTCAGAAGCGCGGGAGGGTGAGAGAATTCACCAGAGCCAGAGAGGGGAGCAGAGCAGGCAGAAGGACCGAAGTACACTGCTGAGGGGAGCAGCGGGCGGCAGGAGAGGTCTGCGCGCCATGTGGGATTCTCCTCCGGTGGCCGGGGAGCAGCCGGGGATCAAACCGGCGCCGCAGAGGCCGCGGGCAGCTTCGCAACCCAGCGTTCAACCGCTGCGCCACCGGGGAGGCCCTAATTTTGTTTTTAATTCTTAATATTTTTGAGACCTTGGTCAAACAATACTTCAGCTTTATTGAAGGCATCAGCACAAGGTTTCGTCCTGAGAGACCATTAACGTTAAATTAATTGCACCTGTGCAATTGTTATAAAATAAAAATTAGGACTGAAAAAATTCCTGGCTTCTGCGTATATTTTATATAAATATTCACTTTCTCAAAACTTGAGAACTAGCTTTGTAATGAGAAGATAAACCCTATCGTTTATGTTAGAGATGTTGATAAAATAAATTGAGTTTTAAGCTGTGTGTTGTATAGTTCATAGGAATTAGATCCATCAAAGGCCTCTTGAATTTGAAATAGCTTCCCAAGAAAAAGAAGCATTAAATTGCTTTACTGGCCTGATTTCATCTTCTTGCTGGAGAGAGCACATCAGAATGAAGGGCATGCAAATGATGAAATGTTAGGATCTCAACCAAATCTAGGCCTGATAATTCTCTTGAACTCTTCTTGAATTGAAGTGGATTGAAAGTCTTGCTGACTGAGAGCATTGTAGAAGAATTTTATCCTTTTATGCTGTTATTTATACTACTTGGCATTATTTAAGGACTTTGACAACTCAAGTTATAAAGGTATATGTATTGGATTCATAATAATCTTATCCTGTCCTCAAAAGTACAGGAAAACTCCTCAGTCATTTCCCTCTGTCCTTGGTTGGCTTCCATTCTAGTGCCCTCAGTGCTCTGGATTTAGTCATTTAATGCCTGGAAGTAGGGGAATTTAATGAGGACTTTTTTGGTTTGTTTTTGGTAGATAGTACTTAGTTCATGTCAGTCAGTATTCAAACATGTTTGAATAAATGATAGCAAAATTTTGTATTATTTAACTGAGCTATTGTGCTCCAATCAATTGAGCTCCAATGTGAAGCATAATGATACGTTCTCTTTGGGTCTTATGGAGAGGTCAGAGTTTGAAATAGAAAAGTAGATCTGCCTTTCCAAATATGTTTGTCTGAGAAGGGCGCTCAGGGTGCGGATGAGAACCCAAAAGAAAAATACATTTGTAAGATGAGCAAGACTGCAGCCATTTTGAGAAATAACTGCCATCTCAGAAGGGCACAGCTAGGTTTCGTTTCAGGGCAAAAACCACAAGCCAAGGGTAAACGAGACCTAGCTGGCACCATGAGAGCTATCCAATCAGGGTGGAACCTGCCCCTGGTGTGAAAAGTCCTGGCATCCTGTCAACAAAGTACAAAAACAGCTTGTCACCCTGGGAGGGGACCCCTCTCTGAACCTGGTGAGACTGCTGTGTCAGTACTCCAGGCAGAGTTGGGCCCTAGCTTAAGCTAGCAATAAAGCCCTTTTGCTTTTGCATCTCTGGCTCTG
Source organism: Talpa occidentalis (assembly GCF_014898055.3). NCBI lineage: Eukaryota > Metazoa > Chordata > Mammalia > Eulipotyphla > Talpidae > Talpa > Talpa occidentalis. Next base: position 124,462,206 of record NW_023604972.1, read on the forward strand.
TGTAGTCTTTGGGAACCCCGGACGGAGTTGAGGTGCCAACTCCTAACACGTTTAAGAGACGAAGTCAAAGAGGGAATTCCAAAAAGTGATTTCAGTTGAAAACAGTGGGGACAGGAGCGCACTTACCTAAGTCATTCGGGGGAGTGCCTTAGCACTGGAGAAGGAGTCACACCTTCTTCACTTGCCTGGACCATTCCCAAGGGCCCCTGGTCCTTTTCTCTCCGGGATGTGCTCTCCTTAAAGGAATGCAGTCTCACCCCCGGGTTTCTCTCCCCGTGCACATTCTGCCCCCCACCTAATTGACATTATAGCTGCGACACAGGGCTCTGTGCTCCACACTCCCATTCCAGACTGCCCCGGACACGCCCATCTTGATGTGCCTGCAGGCACCTCACCCTCAGCCTGGGCACTGGTCACTTACCCATTAACTGAGTTTGAGGTACTCGGGGGGGACTCCCTGTGGATTTCTTTCATATTAATGTATTGTGAGCTCTCTGTTTCCTTAGGGTAGAAACTTGGAAGTTATTTTCTGTTCTTCTGTTGTATGTATTTCAGTAACATCTCCTATGTATTAAAGCTTTCTCCTCCTTTCCAATCTTCTCTTCATTTGTCTCCTGGACTGTTTCTTTGGACTCAGGCTGGTCTGCTGGTCTCCTGCTTTGCTCCCCTCTATGGCATTCCCACACTGTTGACTTACCCAAGTGGAATTGGTGATAGTCTCGCACTCGAAGTACCTGAATGACTTCTTGTTGCCGTTAAGATAATCCCCAGTCCTTGCCTTGAGTATCAGGGAGGCATAACATCATTCATACGTTCCTCTCTAGAATCCCCTTGCTTCTCTCGCTCTGTTCACTTCATCCTTTTTCTATGTGACCTAGAAAATCCTTTCCCATCTTTGAAGACTCAGCTAAAATGTTACCTCAGCTTTTGTTCTTTTACACCTTATAGTTTTTTGTTTGCTTGTTTTTTTTTTAAAAAAAAAAATTTTATTTTATCGACTTGCCATTATTTTACATCCTTGCTGGTGTTTTGACAGTATAGGATTTGCCCCCTCTGGTGTTGTCACCTTCACACGCTCACCACAGAAGCACCCATAGGCTTCATCTAAGTTCTCACCTCTCTCCCTTCTCCTCTGGACCCATCAGATTTGTGGTCTCTGCTTGTTTTCATATTGCACTTACCCGTTAGACTGGATCATATTTTATTGTTGTTTACATGTCTTCTGGGTCCTTTTAAAAAAGGCAGTGATTTGTTTTCAAGTTAACTATGATCTTATAGTTGTTGTGAGCAAAGTATAATTATTTTAAAAATATGAATGATTTACAAATTTGTGATTCTAATCTTTTTAAGCAATCATAAAATAAAACAGAACTTTAAAAAAAAAAAAATGAAAAATCACCTAATAACTAAACTTCATTTCTGAGGAAAACATTTCCAGTAGATGGCATTATAACACCAGTTTTCTATTTTTCTTGCAATTCCTTTGGCTGGTAGATTTAAAATTTGTCGTTTTCTGATTGCTGTGGTCTATAAGAATGATTTTATCTATGTGAAATCATCTTATGGATGGATTGAGTGGCCAGGAAAGCCTACTTAACACATCTCTTGGGCTTCTGTGTGTGTTCCTTTTTCCTTAGCTGGTCAGCTCAGCCGCTGTAGAAGCCTCTCACCTCCCCTGTTTCAATCTTTCATTCATTCAGAAATATACCTAGGGAAGCCCTCTAATATCTAGGCACTAGGCTTGTATCTGATGGTTCATCGGTAAAACAAGGCAAATATGTATTTATTTCATCGGAGCCTTCCTTTATTTTCACATACACTTTGAGGATTAGAACATGTAATGAGAGGTGTGTTCTCTAGTGGATTAGAACTGGGGTCTGGAACAAATTCTAGACCACCACCTCCCTGCTCCTTTTCACGGTGCTGGATGACTCTGCCTTAGTCTCCTGCACTGTACCCTGGTGATAGTAGATGCACTGACCTCATAGGGGTGTTTACCTGAGTGACAATGTGTGAGACTTTGGAACGGTACCTGGCTCCATAAGTGTTAGCTGTGCTCGTTTTTTATTACAGTTTATCATTGTTATTATTTTTATTACCACAATTGCTTTTGCTCCAGAGTCAGGTAGAGAACATGAGTTATGTGCACTTCCGTGACTTACGGCTCTGTAACTGCTGAGTCATCAGCCTATTATCCCCAATCTGCCTGAAGAGACAGAGATTCTGAAAGAGTTTTAAAAACCTGAGGAGAAGAAGTATTTAATTGTGGTTTTATGGATCCTTTAGAGGCGATATGTTTGGTTTTAATGGGCTCTTGTCATATTTGTGTTGCTGCTGCTAATACCATTAATTAAGTATCAGCATTAAGCAGGTTTTCTATAGAGACTGGGCCAGCTGGGTTCTTGACATTAAATCCAGCAGTGTGGTTACATTTTGTGTACAATAAGTTAGCAGCTTAAGTTATGGTGAAACACTATCATTTGGTCATGGCCTTCTGGGTCAGGTAGCAAATACTTGTTAGTCTGTGAGCCTGTAAGACAGTATTGCTGCACTGAACCTCTCATTCTTGTTATCACAGATTCCACTGTGTAAAGTCATTAGATTCAACATAGACTACACGATTCATTTCATCGAAGAGATGATGCCTGAGGTAAGGGGGAAGATGCTGTAACAGCTTGATGTAGTTTGCTCTTTTGTCCATTCCACATGTATATCTTTAAAGCATTGAAGTTGGCAGCTTCAACTTTTTGCCTCAGGTATACCCCTGAGTGTCGTGTTCACTATGGAAAGGGTCAGTGAGAGGTAGCTCTAGTAACAAGGTTAAAATTTGGGTCATTTTTCAACTTATTGGACCTATTTTTGAACCAGTTTCTTCTCGTGTTGCATCTGCTGATAGCAACTTCACATCTGTTTCTAGTTTGTTTCTGATAGCGGACAGATTTTGGTTACTGGTCATTATCAGAAAGGAAATTAGAGTAGTGAAGCACAATCTGATGGCTGCTGGAATAATCTTATTCATTATCTGCAGTGACAAGATCAATGCTGGGTTCATTTTTCTTCCCATATATTTACATAATTTTTCCTAATTGTTTTTCATTGCGGATGCTCAGCAGCAGATTTATCTAAATATATGCAAGAGGTTTAAACTTCCAAAGCAAGATTAATGTGAATCTCAGAATGATTCATTGCCTGATCTTGAATTTAGTGGTGTCAACAAATCACACTAAGAAATAACAACCAGACAGCAAACAAGCGTGTGCACTTAACATGAGGTTGGAGTTGGGGTCGATTTCCTGAGCCCCTGGCTCTTCTTGCAAACCTTGTTTAACAATGTGGCTCTGTCATGGGCAGAAGAGCACCAGGAGGGAATTGATGAGCATGACACGCATGCTTGGTTTGCACCTATTTCATTCTGAAATCCTGTTAATTCTCCCTGCCTTTCAAAAAGAATGAAAGAGAAGGGCCGCCCCTTCATTCTCCAGCTTGGAAGGGCTTTTTTGCTTCATTTTGATTTTTGAGGTCACGAGCCTTCATTTGCTATTGTAAAAGTTTATGACTTTTGGCGTGATCTCATGCAGGGTGATTTATGAACCCCAAGAAAAAGAAGTAGGAGGAAGAATTATGAGACAAGTCTCACTTGTAAATATATCATCTGTTAGGCTTGTTTACAGGAGGAATTTTGGTACAAAGTTTTGCAGTTTTTCATAGCCCTTTATTTGCCTTCATTAAGAAATTTGAACTTTTTTGTTACAAAAGTTCTCATCTTATGCTAACTCTGTGATAGTTATTCTGGGTGTGTTTTGAGGGGAAGGGTAGGCTGGGGTGGGGTGGGTCAAACTTAGCCAACCTGCCAGAAGATATGTGTAAGTTGAATTAACAAAAAGTCCCTAGGCGATTCTGACATGCTTTATAATTGGATTAGAATATATGACATAAAGAAGGCTTCAGTTTTTAAATTTAACATTATTTTATTTTTACATTGGAAAGGACTAAGTGCACATTTCTTACAAAGCCTGTGGCATTATTGCCCACTACACTTCTGTCTCAAATCGACGAACAATACTACAGGATGGTAGCCACATTTTTAAGAAAATTACATGGTTTCTAATAGTTTGTAGACATTTTGTAGAACACTTGGCTGAAACAAGTTGAACCTTCAGTTAATGTATGTTTAAGACACTACAGTAATTTGATTTTGGTTTATTTTTCAGAATTTTTGTGTGAAAGGATTGGAACTCTTTTCATTATTCCTATTTAGAGATATTTTGGAATTGTACGACTGGAATCTCAAAGGTAAATGAGAATTTTTTAAAAAAACATAATAGTTGTAAAACATTACAGTGTATATAAAGTTGGGGGTTCATACTTAAAATGCCTCTTATTTTTGATATACCTAGGAGAAAATGTTAGTCACAGGAATGCTTGCTGTTGTTGGCATCCGTAAGTTCTTATGGGTCTTTTCTGGATACTGTTTGACAGTGTCCATTACCTCATATTCCCCATTATCTGTTACCTGATACCTAAGAAGGTGGAAATCAGTTATTATGAGTGACTGCCTTGATTTATGTTCACTAGGGAAAATCACGTTAGTTAATATTTTAAATCTATTGGGTTTTACTGTAATAAACTTGTATATGACAGTTTTTTTTTTTTTTTTAAACAGGAGGTGAAGGGACCCATTCTTTTTTTATTTTTTAAAAAGATTTATTTATTTATTTATACAAGCACTGGGTACAGTCAGAAGCGCAGGAGGGCGAGAGAATTCACCAGAGCCAGAGTGGTGAACAGAACAGGCAGAAGGACCAAAGTACACTGCTGAGGGGAGCAGCGGGCGTGGCAGGAGAAGTCTGCGTGCCATGTGGGACCCTCTCCCGGTGGCCAGGGATCGAACCAGCTCAACCGCTGCACCACCGGGGAGGCCCTATGACAGTTTATTAAAACAGAACTTCTGTTAGCCCTTTAAAACACACATATGGGGCCTCCCCTGGAGGCGCAGCGGTTGAGCGCTGGGCTGGAAGCTGCCCGTAGCCTCTGCAGCGCCGGTTCGATCCCTGGCCACCAGCGAGGGTCCCACATGGCGCACAGACCTCTCCTGCCCTCTCCTGCCGCGCCTGCTGCTCCCCTCAGCAGTGTATTTCGTCGGTCTGCCTGTTCTGTTCCCTGCTCTGGCTCTGGTGAATTCTCTCACCCTCCCACACTTCTGACTGTACCCAGTGCTTGTATAAATAAATAAATCTTAAAAAAAAAACAAAAACAAAAACACACATATGCACTGAGCTATGTAGATTCAAATTTTCTGGAATAATATTCACTGTTTTCAAAGTGTCTATATTTCAGTAGATATTTACTGATTTTTTTTTTAAAACAGTATTGAATGACTTTTCAAACCAACTTTAATAGTATTTCTCTCATTTTTTCCCATTTGTATTGATTAAAATGGAAAGGCTGAAAACAAGCATAGCATTTCTTGCAATCGTTTGATTATGACAAAATCTTTGTATTTTTGAATTTTTAAAAATAGTTTTACCTTATATATTTTGCTCTTTGGGCTCCCATCCTCCCATTGACTTCATGTGGCCTAATTGCGGTCTTCCAGGGTGTTTGGATGCAATAACTGTGGCCAAGAGGGGGCTGTGTTTTTTGTACCCTGCTTCTGGTAGTATTTTTTAGTAGTTAACCTAAATCTTAGGAATTCAAGTCCAGTGTTTGTTTTCTAAGTCTATTTTATTTATTCTTTTCTTTTCACGTGTTTGCTTTAGGTCCTTTGTTTGAAGACAGTCCTCCCTGCTGCCCGAGATTTCATTTCATGCCACGTTTTGTAAGATTTCTTCCAGGTAAATCTTTTGGCTTGTCAGTGACCTGGTGAGATCATGTGTCTGAAAATAAACCTGCCATTCTCCTTCAATCTTAAGGGACAACTTTCCCACCTCAGACACTGTTAATTATCTTCTTCTCAGGTCAGGCATGAAAATGTAAAATTATACACGCTGATTTATACCCCTGCATAATTGATGGTAGCCCTACATTAGATGAGCAATGGGAGAGTTGATTTATAAATTTTCAAGGGCTAATTGATAAAATATCATGCAAGTGTTAAAATTAATGTGGAAAAAAATTCATGTGACTTAAAAAATGCATATAGTTAATTGGAGAGTAATTAATGTAAAATTCTTATATATGTATTATGAAAACGCTAAAAATTCCTGTGGTAATAATATTATTAAGGTCGTGATATTATAGGTGCTTGTTTTATTTTTTGACATACTTTTATTCATGTTATAGTGAACTAAATAAACATAAGTAAATATGTGCCTTTGGGTTTTTTAGCAATATTTTAACATTTTTAATTTTTATGAGTCTAGTTGTGAGCTCTGGCATTGTATTTAGTGTTCTTAAGAACACTAAATGTTTAGGTGCAAAATCTTCATTACCCTAAATGGATTCTTCCCTGGATTTCCTTCCAGCTCAATCACTTCCTACTGACAGCCTTTTATGTTCTAGACTCTCAGGCCATAATGATCCCTTCGCTTCTACCAGAATCTTCCCTTTTCTGCCCTGTACAATCACCTTCCTTTGTTTTCTCACTCAGTCCTGGGCTCTGATTTCTGCCTCACCCCTTATGCTTCTACCCCCTTGCATGGAAAAGCCATCAACTGTTGTATTTTGTTGTCTTTTCCTGTGTGTTGGTACCTAGTGATAAATGCTGTGGTAATCTGTGATCTGTGGTTTTAGCTTCCTGAGTTTCAACATGGAAGCTTTCCCCAAGCCAGCATATCTGCAGCTTCAGAAATGCAGCCCCTTGTTCCTGCTCTCCTCTTTCTGCCCTTGTCCCCCGTATGTTAGTCCCCCCTTTGCACTGGCAGATGCTGGTCCCTTTGTGGCCCATCCTTTGTTCCGTGTCCCACCTGCTATCTCCCACCCCACTGTGGCTGCTAATACCCAAAAGCAGCCTATGAAAGACCAAGTCCAGCAGCCACACTTCACTTCTGGTCTCCTCCCTGAAGAAGTACGTGGGCCTTTGACTTTGCCTGCCTGCTGAGCTGTCTTTCCTCCCAGCTCTCTTCCTCTGTGGCTTTGGCTTCTTGTCCACTCATCTGGTTGGAGATTATCCTCAAGATTTTGTCCTTGATATCCTTTCCTTTGTCCAGATACTCAGTCCCAATCACTTATTTCAATTTTAGGATGGCACCACTCATATTTTTAGTATCGTTAATGTTTATTTTGTTTGGAAAATGCATGCCAAAGCTTTTTTCCTTTGTACATCTGGTTTTATTTTATTGAAAAGTTCTTTTTTCTTTTCCAGTGAATGAATCTTTGATTTTCCAATGGCTTTCCAGCAGTAAGCATAGAGAACATGATATTAACATGGTTTTGTTGAAAAGCCCTTCCTTTCTCTGTCTGCCTCTTGGCATTGTATGACCAGACACATCTCTAAGAGAGTGGACAGTTTTAAAATCACCCTAAAGAAAAATCTCATCTCTGTTATTTTCAAGATTTTAACTATCACAAATGTTTCTCATAAGTATATGTGGATAACATTTACATTTGTCATAAAAAAAGGCCTATCAATGTATTTTTAAACAAGATTTACTCTTTGGTTAGATTACCTTTTGAAAATACACACATTTAAAAATCCCCGAAGAATACAGAAGAACATCTGATGTATAAGATCCATTTTGGTGTTATGTGGCAAAATATGGTTAATTTGCTTTTCATAATATGATTTCATTGTGAATCTTTCAGAAAGTGGTGAATGAAAGAGGAAAACATTTTGATATATGTTTTTTGCTCATAAAGCTTTTTAAACATAATGATACTAATGTATGGCTTGCATTCTACTTAGTAATTCATCAAGCAGATGAATATTTTTAAAGGTCATAATAGGCAGTGCCAAATTTCTTGTCAGAAAAATCACATCAGTTTATGCTGCCATGAAAAATACATGTAAGTTTTCACATTTGGGGCTGGCCGGCCTGCCTGCCTCCTTGTCCCTTCTTTTTTTTCTTTCATTTTTAACTGTAGCTCCATGAGTCTAAGGAGTAAACAGTGTCTGTCTCCTATCAGTGCTGACATATTATTTGGCACATACCAGGGACTCATAAATACTTGTTTCCTGGCTTTATTTAACCAGTCAGTAAATAAAGCAGTTAAATAGTCATGGAGTTCGTTACTGTTGAGAGTGAAATTCAAACTTTCTTTGGTCTCTGATTTTTTTAAAAGTAAACCTTTGAAGTATAACAGAAATACTAAAAAGTGCACATACCGTAAATAGAGAACTCTGTGAATTTTCACAAGGTGCAGATGACCCTGTACTCAGTACTCAGGTCAATTTGACCAGCATCCAAGAACCAGCCTTTGAACCCTTCCCAGCCCTTCCGGGGTAACCTCTGTTCTGACTTAAAAGTACCATGTATTATTAATTTTACCTGTTTTTGAATGATATAATCTTGAATTACATATTTTTGTTTCTGTCTTTTATCATGCGTTTGGAGACCCCTGATGTTATAGTTAACTGTCGTTGAGTCCTTCTGGTTGCTCTCTAGTTTTCTCTGGTATGACTGCATTAAGATGTATTTAACCTGGCTGTGCTTACCTAGTAGATGTTCAGGTATTTTTAGTTTGGGGCTCTTTGAAATAACATGGAAAAGTTCACCAGACACTCACACATGCCCTTTGGTGAGTGCATGTGTATTAATGCTTTGTTATTGTAGATGGGATATTATAGAGGATATTCTCTGTGTGTTTATATTCAGTGTTGTAAATACTTTCAAATGGTTGTCCATAATGATGGTACCATGTTACCTTCCTACCAGCAGTCTGTGAGAATTGTCACCAACACTGGGCATTTTCCTTTCTTTTTCAAGTTCACCTTTCTCATGAATGAATGTTCAGAAGTATCACATTATGGTTTTAAAGTTCATGTCCAAATGACTAATTAAATGGAGCACCATATTCTGTATTAGTTGACTCTTTTGATATTGTTTGTTGAAGTACCTGTTTAAGGTTTAGCCTGTTTTTCCATTGAATTGTGTCTGCCTTTTTTAATTTATTTGTATTTACTTTTTAAATACACTGTATATGAGTCTTTTGTCAGAAATATATATTGCAGATATCTTTTGATTGGATTGTTTTTTCACCATCTTATGGTGATTTTCGTTGAACAGAAATTTTTAATTTTAATATATTCCAATTTGCATATTTTCCCATTTATTGTGAGAGCTTTTTGTATCTTGGCAGTGAAATTGTTGACTGTCCCAAAGCCATCAAGAAACACTTATATATTTTACTCAAATTTAGATCTAGAGTATCTCTGGAATTTGTTCTTCCAGTTAGTCTGAGGTCTGGATCAAGATTCATTATTTTCAATATGGATGTCCAGCACCATTTATGGAGAAGATTGCTCTTTTTTCACTGAATTGAAACATTACTTCTACCCTTAATTAGGTCATTCATGCTTTGTGTGTGTGTACACAAACACAATATATGAAATAATATATAAATAATTATATATAATAATATATAAATATATAAAATATAATATATAAATAATTTATATAAAGTATAAATAAATAATATATGAAATAAAACAGTGAGCAACTCCTAAATATGTAAGGATGAGTAGGTGCTATAAAAATGATATAATTTGAATTTATTTTAACTTGTGTAGGAAGAACTTTGCTTTTTTCCTTGAAGTGAGATAACACTAAACATGTTACACAGCTTGCCTGTTTGACTCAGCTATTTCAAACATCCTCTGTAGAAATACATTGACTCATTCTTTAACACCTACATAGCATTCCATTATATGAATGAACATTAATTTTGGGACATTTCCTCTAGTGATGACATTTTGGAGGTCTTTAGTTTTTTCCCCCATTACTTGTAAATGCTTCGAGAAAAGTCATGTGCTCCCATCTTTTCACATTTGTGTGTTTCTGGGAGGTGAGTTCTAGCAGTAAAATTATTTGTTAAAGTCAATATGAATACTTGAAATTTGGATAGATGTTAACTAGGTTCTCTCTAGAAAGGAAGTCATCAATCATCATAATTTTTCTCTAATACCCCAATTTACAAGCTTGGAAGATTGCTCTTAGCTGCTTTGTTTAAACTTATCCAAAAATAAGATTATAGTTCAAACCATGGATTAGTCAGTGCTGGTCAGGTCTCTGGAAGTCAGATGGCAGAACAACCAGCTTATTGAGATTTCAAGAATTCTTTCCAGTTTTTGTTTTTTCTTGTCTCCATCTTTGTCTTTGGTAGCCATACAGTTGATGTGAACTCTCCTAGAGTCAGTTTAAGCGGCTGACTGGCTGAGCTGGGGCTGGGACTGGGATTAGGCAGGGCATACTTCAAGACAGGAAGGCTACACTTAGGGAAAATCTGCCTATTGCTCACACCAGTGCTGTAGGAAAGCATTGAATATCCTGAATCAACTTTGCAAATTATATCCAGTGCATTGATTTTTGGAAATTGCGCCACTCTGAAACTGTAGTTCTTCATATCTCACAATTCCCAGGAAGGCAAATATACTTTCAAAAAAAAAAAAAAATTGATATAGCTTCTTAATGTAACTTATGTTTGCACAGTTTCAAAATATCTGTTAATATAAATTTCAAAAATAAGATAATGTAAAGACATCTTAGTGGGAATACCCAGAAGTGTCTACATAGTGATGCAGTTACACATTTTTTTCTCAGTGTGAGGAGAGGAAGGAGTTTATATAAACCTTAAGAAGGTTTTCTTAAGGTTGAGTGTATTTATTAAGAAATACTTATTTAACCAGACATAACAAAAATTTCTTAACAAATTGTCTCTACCCTTGCTGCACCCCCACCCTCCAGTAACCATATAAATAAGCAATATAAACTGAGAGAATTGGGTCTCTAAGAAACAGTTTATAAAGTCTGTAAGCTCATTAATGACTGTCCAGATTCATTCCCTGAAACACAAACTCCAGTTCTTCCCGAATAATGAACCATTGTCACAGTTCCGGTCCCATGCTGGCAGAATGCCGGCTAACCTTAGCTTACCCACTCTAATTTCTCATTTATATCATGTCCTATTTATCTCAGCCAACGAGATAAAAATGACTTCTTAGCCCTCAGTGACACTGTATCATAAATCCCCAACATAAACATGTAGCAAAGCAGACAAACTAAAAGAGCCAATTCATTAACATTAGTGAATTCACAGCAGTCTGCGAGCAAGTGGCTGTGTTCTTTATCTGCCACAAAGTCATCCCGCCAGGATTATGGATGGTCTTGTTTGCTGGGTGTGCAGGATACAGCCCCATACCCTGGAAAGGCGTGCTGGTATTGTCATGAGGATCACACCCCAGCCCCAAACCAGGAGCAGCTCCTCAGTCCCCCTCCATCAGCCTTAAACTTCAGGTTATCTGCTCGAGTGTCTCCTTTTTTCACAGTGGTTAGTATCTGTCTTTCAGAGTGTTAGTTGCCATTTAAAATATTTAGCAGCTTTCAGCGTGGCTTTGCAGTTTCTCCTTCCACATTACCAACTTTGCACTTGATGTATATGTGTTTTTAAAAAGCACTTCTAGTTTCTATTCCTGCAGTAAAATTCACTCCTCCCTCAATAGCAACGTTGCACCCAAACTAAGTAGTTGGTGTTCTTCTGAGACCTTGGTGGCCTTTATCTTTCAAGTATTCCTCTCCTAAACTGGGCCATGGACGTGTACCTTGGAACTGGAGTCTCAGTTTATAGGCTTAAGTATTTCCCTGTCCCAGCTGCTTTCTTAGTCTTTTTCCTTTAAACGCAGTGCCCCGAGTTCATTTTACTTTCATCTAAACCATCCATCATCCCAGGTTTTCCCCATAAAATCTGAAATCTTTTTTTCTAATCCTTGTAGCAAAACATCACTCAGCTCCCTACTGTCTCCTTACAGGCCCATGGTACTCTGTAGTGTGATGTCACCAAGTCTGAGAAATAAGGAGCCAAACACAACTGTGCTCTTCCCTAGTTTCTTAGGGAATCTGGTCAGCGGGCAGCTCTTGTCAAGGTCCTGCTGGCTTCCTTTGTCCCTGCTGTGCTGTGTGTTGCCACTCTCAGTGGAAGTCACACATTCTGGCTTTGGGGTTCTTGTGTCCCTCTGGTTGCTCACCCCCTAGGAGCACGCCTTACCGTGCACGAGGTCCGACAGCTAGGCTCGATGGGCTGCTGGACTCCTCAGAAGAGGGGGTTTCTGTCGTTGAGGAATGTCACATGCAGGCATATGGAGGTGTCTTTTGAGATAGACCCTGAAAACTATACACCTAACTGTGGGAAATTGCTTTTTGTTTTTCTTTTCCAAGTGTTTTTTTTTTTTTTAAATTAATTAATTTATTTATATAAGCACTGGGTACAGTCAGAAGCACGGGAGGGTAAGAGAATTCACCAGAGCCAGAGCGGGGAACAGAACAGGCAGAGTGATGAAATAAACTGCTGAGGGGAGCAGCGGGCGCAGCAGGAGAGGTCTGCGCACCATGTGGGACCCTTGCTGGTGGCCGGGGATCAAACTGGTGCTGCAGAGGCTGTGGGCAGCTTTGCAGCCCAGCGCTCAACTGCTGTGCCACCAGGGGAAGCCCAGGGAAATTGTTAATCAGAGACAACTCTTGGGTTTAAGCAGATGTTTTATAAAAAGGCATTAAATAAAAACATTCACTGCCAGGAACAGTAATAACCTGACTCGATAGCTAGAACATGTACTCACCTGGGGCTTCCCTGGTGGTGCAAGGGGTTAAGACGCAACCTATGAAGCAATCTGCAGCCTCTGCAGCACAAGTTCAATCCCCAGCCAGGGAGCAACCCATATGGCGCAGCAGACCTCTCCTGACTCGCCCACTGCTCCCCTCAGCAGTGTGTTTCAGTCACTCTGCCTGTTTCGTTCCACACTCTGTCTCTGGTGCATCCTCCCACCCCCCACACCTCTGGTCTACACCCCAGCTCTTGTATGCATAAATACATAAATCTTTAAAAAAAAAAAAAAAAAACATGTCCTCACCTGGGTTGATTATATTTTGTATTTTAGTCACTTCTTGGACTTTTTTTGTTGTTGTTGTTGTGTTTTGAGGCTCTATGTCTTCGGCTGAGAACTGTGTTTGCTGTATGTTTTCTACAAAGCTGGCTCTAGGAACTGGTGTGATTCATTCTCATTAGCCTTCTCAGGGTTCCTGAGAGCCTAGAACCTGTGTTTGTTTCTCCACGATTGTAAGCTAGGACTCCTCAAGGTTATAATGGCACATGACAGTAAAAAATATGCTTCTACATGAGAATAAAACCCAGAACCCTTATAGGGATCTGTAAAGCTTCGTAAGATCTGGAGATCTGGCTTCCCTGCTGCTTCCTCACCCTTTCCTCACCTCACTCCATCCATATAGGTCTCTTTGTCATTCTTGGAGCACAACAGCTTTTGTTTCTTCTACCTGTAGAGACACTACTTTCCCCAGATGAGCCTGGGGTGGAGGGGTCTTGCCAATCTTTGTCCACATAGCTACTCTTCAAAGATGCCTGCCCTGAGTACCCTTTAAAACACAGTTGCAGTATTGCCCACTTTGATTCCTCTTGCTGGCACATGTCTCAGCCTCATCTATTAGAGAATTGTTTTATAATGACTTTCCCTTCCATTGGGCTTTACAGGGGGCTTTGGCTATTTAGATCTTGCCTGTTTCCAGTGCCGAGAGCATTGCCTCTGTAAAATAGGTGCTCATTGTATTTGTTGAATGGATGAGCAAGTGTTTATGATCAATGACTGTATACCTACATCTATACTGACTCTGTAGCAGCGATGCCATCCAATTCCAGGGTAGCCTCTGAGATTGAAAAAATGAAACATCAAAAAGCGATTTTGATCTTTACTCTTTTTCTCAGATGTGTAGGCCTGACCAAGTTCTGAGCCACAGCAACTTGAATAAAAATCCTTTATCCTCTTACATTTTTCAATAATCCTAAGTTCCCTGGGTGCCATTAACAATCCCAGCACAAACAGGACACTCATTTGTGCCCACCTTTCCCCTCCACCTCGGTCTCCTTGTTTATCCATGAAGTGTTTTGGCCTGTACTTCTGTTTCCAGCATATCTTGTGACCCGGGACAGTACTCACTGTCCTCTAAACCTTAATAACTCTCATCTTTTCTTTGGATGGGACTAATTAAAGAAAAGAGGTACAAGTTGGCCAAGAATCTAAGTCCAAAGAGCAGCCGGAAGCTTGTGAACCCCCAATAAGTGCTCACATTAATTGAATAATTTTTGGTTCATCAAGTACCAGATTAATTGGCCTTTTCCAAGTATGTTAATTATTTCTTTGATTTTTTTTTTTATCCCCTATCCTTGGTGATAGATTCCTCTGTGAGCCTCAGAATGCTTGGTATTTTTTCCATTTACTAACTCCATAATCATCTTCATGATGTTAGAACACACTCTTTAGCTGTATTTATCACGCCAGGTGCAGCACATTAGCACCAAAGAATTAGACCATAACACAACAATAGCTTATTAAAAACATCCATAAATATCTCATAAAATCATGGAATTTCTTTAAGACAGTAACATCACTTGTAAAGAGCTTTCATCTGTTACCCTACAGAGAATGATAAAATATTTAAGACATGACATGGTTCTGTATATTATAAACAGTAGTCCTTCATGCTAGGTGGTTCTGAATTTATTTAGGTAGGCACTTTTTTTTATAGTCACACCTCACAAATAGAGCCTTTTATCATAGATAATGTTGTTGTTGCCATTGGAATAAATGAGATGGTTTATGAGGACTTTTCATCAATGAAACGAATGCTTTTTGCATTATTTGGCACCTGGTTAAACAATGTAGCTGAATCACCTTTTTATGACTGCTCTGGTTTGCTCCCTATTATCTCATTTTTTCTTACTTGGCTGATGATTGGCTGTTAGTTGAGAAGCCTTATGTTTTTCTCTTCTTTCTCCACTCGCACAAAGATGGAGGGAAGGAGGTGCTGTCCATGCATCAGATTCTCCTTTACTTACTACGGTGCAGCAAAGCCCTGGTGCCCGAGGAGGAGATTGCCAATATGCTTCAGTGGGAAGAGCTCGAATGGCAGAAATATGCAGAAGAATGTAAAGGCATGATTGTCACAAACCCTGGAACGGTATGTTCTGGTGTTCAATGCATTTGGAGGCAGAACCATCTTTTTCACTAGGTTGAATGTTTTACGAAATCAGTAATAGAACATTTACATACCCATTGCTTCTTGTCCTTTGAGTAATTTTTTTCCTTTAAATATTCAGTAAGAAAAGTGCTATACATACTTAGTAGTAAATTTCCTTTATGAGCAATTTATTCTGCCATTATGGGGAACTTTGAAGTCTTCCAATATGTCCAAATCTGATTTTTTTTTTTTCCTTTTGAAAGAAAGTGTATTATTCTAAATAGATGTTCCAAGTTTGTCTTTTATAAGTAAGTGTCACTATGGGTCAGAAACATTCTATAGAAGAAAGTATTCTTATAGACAATGGGAATAATCTTAATGGAAGAGAGATGGCCTTTTTTCTGAGTATGAAAGTGTCATATCTTCACTACAAAAAATTGGGAGAATAGAAAAATGCATCCATGGAGATGATGAAAATGATCAATAATTTCATTCTCCAGAGGTGACACTGTGCACCTTTCTGGTCTTTTTAGAATAGGCTCATCTCCTATTTTGAAGCAAAATTGGCATTACATTATTAATCACTAATATTCAGTTATTTCTCTTATCCTCCTCCAGAAATAACCACTACCACAAAGATTGGCATTTTTCCCTAGTCTTAAATTTCTTCAAGTGTCTAATAAAAAAAAAGACCATTAAGTAATTTAATTAACCCCTATTGTTGGGCACCTAGGTTGCCTCCAGAATTTTGCTATGATAAACAATGCTATATTGAATTTTTGTGTGTTTACATATATATATATATATATATATATATATACATGTGCATGTATGTGTGTGTCTTTGACTATGTGTCCATTTATGCCTTAGGAAGAAGCTCTATATGTGCAATTAGTAGGTGAAGGTATCATATTTTAAAGGCTTTTGATATATATTGCAAATTGCCTTCTAGGAAGATTATAAAATTTGTACACTGTCTAGTACTGTGTGACAGTGCCCATTTCTTCATGTTCTTTATACTAGTTTACCAAAAATTGTTGTCAGTTTAGTAGGGAAAAATTTATTATATAGTTCAGTTTCTTATTTAAATGAGAGTCTGCTGTTAATATTTGAAGTAAAAACACAAACATTAAAAGCAGAGAATTAAAAGATAACTGGTTTTCTCTTCTAAGAAAAATGCCGTTTGATATATTCTTCTAATTTATGTTATTGTTACATAATATCTTTATATATTGGCATCTTGTCAGGGATAAAATTTTCCAGAAATAGAGAATTAAAATAATTCCATGTAAAGAAACAGTAATCTATTTAAACAAAGCTGTTGTTTTAAAAAGGCTGCCAAGTTGTTTAATCGCCTTGATTCATAAAAATAAAAACTCTGGACCAATTTTTATAGCATGACAGTAACATCTGCACAAACAAAATGTTGCAATTTGCAAATAATACATTCCAGCTAATACAGATTTTTTTAAAAACAAATCTAGAAAGTGAAAGTGTTTAATAACATGGGTTTCAACACAAAACTTGTTTAAAACTAAGACATAATTTTTACTGTTGAGTCACATGAGTAATCATTAAAGTAACTTTGAAAGAAATATACAAATAATAGCACTGTGAGAGTATAACAGAATTTAACTTTTCTTCTTTAAACAGTGCATAGACTTATGTTTCTGTCATTTGCATAGCTTGGGCAGAGAATGAGCAGGGCTGGTGGTGGAGGGAGACATACCTTTTCATTTAGGTGGGTCTGCTTGAAGAGTCCGTGACACTTCAGAAGCACCTTCACCCTAGGCCTTCCTGTGGCATAGTTAAATTTTTCTAAAACACTTAAATCAATTGGAGAACTCTTTAAAAATATAATACCCTGCTTGACCACACCCCATATTCTCCAGGCGGTAGGGCCCAAGGATCCCATGTGCTTCTGATTCACCCATGGTATGTTTTGGGGCCAGTGGCATAGATGACATTAATCCCATCAATATTATCATTCCTCAGCTCATTTTTGAGGGATTACTATATGAACCACCTGGGTGCTTGTGAAGTGTGTGTGTGTGTGTGTGTGTGTGTGCGCGCGCGCATGCATGCATGCATGCATGCATGTATGTGTGTATACACATATATGGGCATAAACTCATGGTACATGAATGGAATCTTATGAATTGTTGAATAAGTGCACGGCTAGGGAAGCGTGAGTTGTAGGTGAGATCACTGGACTAAGCTGCCAGCGGTGCTTCATAAATACTATGATGAAATCTTTAAGAAATTGAGAAATTGTACACATCTTTGGCGTAATTAAGTGTACATACTTGGAATGGTAGATGGTTAGTTTTGAAGATAATGAGGATGCCAGATTAGTCAGGATGAAAGGTTTATATTGGGAAGTAACTGGAAATAGGAAAGGTAAACCTTTTTGACTGCCTGGCTTAGAAACATACTGAAATTTATTCTTTTTTTAGTATTTATCTAAAAATATTTTTGAAGGAGGGAGATACTCTGAAAATTCAATATAAAAAAAAAATCCTTTCATTGTATACTTTTGAGGACATGAAGAGTACACTTGACAGCATATTTCATCCTCTGAAGTTCTTGCTTTGAAAGATTTCCCAGTGGTAAGAATTTTGGAGAATTTATTAAAATTTTCAAGGCATTATCAATACAGTAAGTACTTTATTGATGTAGAACTTAAAAGTATTAATCATCTCCAGACATGTTGCCTTGGCCAGTGGATACTTCGGCCATTAGCAAGAATATTTTATATTCTTCCACAAAGATGGTATGATAGATCTAGAACTTAGTTCATTCCTCACTCCCATAAATTTAGAGAGACTGTAGATACTTTAATCACCATTTCCTCTGTTGATAAAATAGCATGGTATCTAAAATTAAAGAAACATGATTGTATAATTCCACTTTCAAAAATGTATCCTGCTGCTTTAATGTACAAAATATTGGGAAAACCTCTTAAACTTAAATAACCTATTGCTACTGTTGATGGGCATTTAAATAATGTTATTTATATAGGTCACCTGTGCCCAAAATTGTTAATAATTTTTGAAAGCTGTGGTCAGCTTTGCAAGACATTATTGAAATTTTGATTGCTAAATTGCATTAAATACTCTAAAGATTTAAGTGTAAGTAGTTTCTTAACTACTGTGGATGAATTTATAGAAGTCTGTCTACTTTGTCACTGTCTAGAATTTGTCAGAAGACTGACTGGGACTATATAGTTATAGTTGGGGTAACCAGCTTACCCCAGTTGCTGGGGACTTTCCCAGTTTTGACACTGACACCCCTCTTTCTTGTACGGACCAGATCACCAGCCAGACTCTAGCTGTTGGGCATTGCTGTAGAACACAATGAATCTTATTGGCCTCTATTTGGATCAATTCTGTAGCCTTTGGCTCTAAAACAATTGAGCCAAAGACCCAGAATCTCCTAGTAAGGATTTAGTGTGTAATTTGGGCCAGTTCTGGGAGTTGTGTGTAAGGAGGTTGCTCAAACATAACCCTCCATGATTTTACTATCTTTTCGCCAATTTAAGCCTTCAGGATGAAAGGTACTTTACAAATGGCTCCTTGTATTTCAGCAACTTAAGAAGGAACAAGCTGTTCGCTTCTTCCTTTAGTAGAAATGAAAAAAAATGAGGCTTTCTATTAAAAATTCAAAAGTGGCCTATGTGGACATAATTAGAGAAGCTTAGTCATTTGGCTTTTGTGCCACCATACCTTCTAATTTAAAGTGTAGAATGAAAGGAATCACAAGGTACACTGAGAACTAATGGGAAAAAAAATACTATATAGAGAAATCTGTCTGAGCGTCCTGAGGAAAAGTCAGCTATTCATTTGAAATGTGAAATTAAAGCAGAATAAGCCCTCACTTCTCTTCCCCGTGCTGTGGAATACTTCCCCTGTGCCTTTAGAGAGGTTAAGGAAAAGTTATATCTGACTGGGTGTCCTTTTAAAAGTTTAATTTCTAAAGGTTTCTCTGTGGGCTGCAAAAAAGGACAAAATCATTGTTCATTATGCCAAATGGCACAGACTCATTTACAGAATGACATTATAGTTTTTATATAGTATAGCTGCTATGATTAAAAGGTTTTAAATGACATTTTCCCTTTGGGGATGAGGCTTTCCTAGAAAAAATCCGATTAATTTCTCCCCTACTTACGTTAAAGTCAATACTTAAAGACTTCTTATGGGAATAAATGGCTTTGATGTTTCTCTCTAGAAACCAAGTTCTGTCCGCATCGATCAACTGGATCGTGAACAGTTCAACCCCGATGTGATTACTTTTCCGATTATCGTCCACTTTGGGATACGCCCTGCACAGTTGAGTTATGCAGGAGACCCACAGTAAGATATTTCTCGGTGTTTGTCTTAGCCAATTTCACCTTCTACTAACACCTGAATTAGCAGAAGAATACCCTTTAGTGGTTGTTTTCCTTTAAAAAATTAAGACCTGAAATGATCTGTGTTTCCAAATTTAGGTTACCAAATGAAACAAGTTTTGGTAGCTCCTGAAGTATTTCTTCAACGTATTTCAGTGCAGGAAATTATTATTCAGTAGATTATTCTTGGCAAACATGGTCAACATGAGTCCTGTGCATTTTTAACCTTTTTTCATTAGTTTGTCATTATACTTATTGTTGTTGTTATTTTTGCAGTGCTCTCTACAGGAAAATAGCACTGTATTGGTTTTTAGCACTGCTGAACTTATGCAGAATTCTATTTTGGGGACATTTTAATAAGAGCTCAAGATCCCATGCAAAATCATGGGTGACCAAGAGAGGAAATGCCCATGATATCTGACTCTTAGCGTTGACGTTGCCTTTCACATTTGGGTTTTCCAACTGGCATGTTAGTATTTTTCTGGGTGAAGATGAGGATGTGTGGGAATGGAAATATATACCATTATGTTCTTCAGGATTTCTACTTTGTTAAACAGTTTCCTGACTTAATTTTTTTTTTAAGGATTCATAGTGGGAGAAAAGGGCATGGGAGATTTTCAATTCATAAATACAATTCTGGCTGATCTATTAGAAGAGGCTAAAGGGTTTTGTTCTTTTTTTCCCCCCTTTGGATAAAAGTATGAAGCAGTGAAGCAGGCACTGTGTAAGTACTTCTTTCTTTCCTCCATTCTCTAAAAGAATTGTTATCAAAACGGAGAGCTCCAACTAAGGCCAAGAAAGGAACAGTTTCAATATATCAGAAAATCCTTTAAAAGTCCCTTCTTGTCAGAAAAATGTTAGTAGAATGTGATTAGGCTCTCGTGGACTCTGAGCTGGCAGGAGTGTGAATTGGTAAAGGACGGCATGTTCTCTTCACTTCCAAGGGCTTCCATAGTATCCTTTAGGCCCATGCAGGTACCACATGTTTGGCTACAAGTATGCTTATTCTTGTCATGAGATATAGAAATCGATATTTGCCATTTGTCTTTTTCCTTTCCCAGTGGAAAAATGGACACAGCTATAGAGCTTGGATACCGGCACAAACGGGGTTCTCTTTCCTAACACTCTCCCACTTTTACTTACAGTGTAGGCAGTTGACAGGCCTTATCAAGTAAAGGGTCTTTCAACAAACACCAGAAAATACAAATTTAAATAAAAGGTGTCACATTCAAAGAAGTAACAGTGAGAAATACTACATGTTTTTATTGGTTTTTATGTGTCATCTTTGGAATTCTTCCCAGAGAAATTCATCTATATAGTGACACCTTATTTTGAAACCAGATAAACAGTAGCCATCTTAATTGCCAGGTTCCAAATGACTGTTGGTCATCCTGCCCTCAACCCCCAAATCATATCCTTTCTTAGAGTGAAGGTTTGCTGCCATTAAGGATATTCAAAAGAATGCAATTTATGATTGCACAGGCCTATTGAAACAACTGCTTTTATTGCACTTAATATGTCCTTTTCTCTTTGTCTAAGATGTCTGTCTGTCCTTTTCCTTAGATACCAGAAGTTGTGGAAGAGTTATGTGAAACTTCGCCACCTCCTAGCAAATAGCCCCAAAGTCAAACAAACTGACAAGCAGAAGTTGGCCCAGAGAGAGGTTGGTATGAACCCCATTCTTCTGTGACTACTGAGGAAGAACTTCAGGTTTATTTCAAGACTGCTGCATTGCACTGTACTTCTAAGAATAGACAGAAAAGTACTTTTACAAAAATGATACTTTATTCCTCTCTTCACAGTATACTGATTCCCCTTCCCCCCCATATTTTAGTATCTTAAGGAAACATTTCCCCCCAAGAAGTCCAGCTTCTTAATAGACTGCTGTCACTGAGGGCCAAATATATCTTTTATAGAAAGTGTAAAACTTGCAGAATCAGCTTTTTATTATGAATAAGATTGTATATAATGTGACTGAGTTTTACTCAATATTCTCAGTTTTAAGGTTGATAAATATTGTCTCTATATGCTATCAGTATAATAAGGCAGAATAAGATTTTATATCCCAAACTCCATGTTTTTTTACTAATGGATAATATTTTCCCAGTATTCTAGAATCATTTATGTTTTCGTTTTAACTTTAAGAACAAATGGTTTCAGTATCAATACAGATTTTTGTCTCAATAAAACGTTTTATTCCATGGTTGTGTAAGAAAGCAAGGCTTTGAAGTGGGGAAACGTATTTGAATTCTGTCTTTGTTGTTGACTGTGATTGGAGCCAGTCAGCTTATTTATAAAGGAGGGAAATAAGGCCTAGATAGGCTGACTGAAGTGACCCTCGATTGGTGCACCCAGGGAAAAAGGTGCTGGTGCGGACTTCTAAAGTGTTCCATTTAACTTTCCTCCTAGTGATTGGCCTGCAGTAGGAACTTGGTGGTGGTGGGAGTGGCAGTCTTTGCGCCTCCTGTTGTTAAGAATTCCTTAGGAGATTTTTATTGAGTTGTGTGCACACAAAACCAAAATTACTTTATATCTATTTTTAACTGTAAATGCCTAACATAAGAATTGATAAGCATATAATTTTTACCTGCTAATTTCAAATCCCAAGCACAATTTGTCTGGACTCACCAGAATGGTAGATTTGGTTTAGATTTTTTACGTGGTTACAAGGAAAGGCTGGCTTATACCCAGGGCCTTGAGCATCCTGGCCTTCATTTCAAATAAAATATTGTAATTTTATGTGAAAAGGTTTGAGTACCTGAATGTAAATTTGATAATGAATTCAGCTTATTTTTTAATGCTTGATGTTTGGCTCAATATTGCTTTTACAACTGTCAGGTTACTCATCATAATGAGTTCTTTTCTAGGAAGCACTCCAAAAAATTCGACAGAAGAATACCATGAGGCGAGAAGTAACAGTGGAGCTAAGTAGCCAAGGATTCTGGAAAACTGGCATCCGTTCTGATGTCTGTCAGGTGATGATGCTTCTGAGAACACAATTACACCCATATATTGCTTCCTTTAAAAGGCTTCTGTATTATAGTTGTTCTAATTCTGAAAAGTGTTTCAGAACATATTACCTTGCAGCTAAGTGGAACACCCACCATAATTGTTTCCTATCACTAGGGTCTTGTTTTTGTTGTCAGTCTTGTAGATTTTTGTGTCTGTTTTTGCTTGGGTTAGGGGGCATTCAGTACTGCTAAGTTCTGGCTCTGAATGTTGAATGAAGGCAGATCTGTAATAGAAATGCACCTGTCTAATTGCAATGAGATGTATAGGTGCTTATCAACAGACAGACCCCTGCAGCTGTACAGGTAGACTCTTTTTTTTTTTTTTAAGATCCACCTATTTATTCATACAAGCACTGGGTACAGTCAGAAGCGCGGGAGGGTGAGAGAATTCACCAGAGCCAGAGCGGGGAGCAGAGCAGGCAGAAGGACCGAAGTACACTGCTGAAGGGAGCAGCGGGCGGCAGGAGAGGTCTGCGCGCCATGTGGGACCATCTTCTGGTGGCCGGGGAACAGCTGGGGATCGAACCGGTGCTGCAGAGGCTGCGGGCAGCTTCTCAACCCAGTGCTCAACCGCTGCGCCACTGGGGAGGCCCCCAGGTAGACTCTTGAAGGCGGTGTGTACACACTTTCCAGACCAAAGACTCAAACTTATGTTGCTGTGAACCAAAGACATTAATGAATAGAATCAGTTTAAATTTCATATTTGAACCAAGTGACATTATTTTTTCCTTAGATGAACTCCGTAGAGGAATATTTATGTTATATATAACTGACTCACTAGTAAGTATTTTTGCTTCCCCTGTTGGTAGAATTTATGCCAGATTAAAGATTACCAACCCCAGCATATTCTTTGACTTTTCACTTGACTCTGTAGTTGCAGTTGATCCTAATTGCACTCTGTAGGAATTATAATACAGATTATGAGTCCATAATGCAGCTTGCTGAGTTCAGCCTTTTGGAAGAATTCTTCTGGGCTTCCATTTATTTGTTTTGATGGTTGCATGTATTGTAAGTTCAGGCATTCTTTGGTGTTCATTTCATCATTATGAGTTTTTTTTATATCAATTTTTTATATCAATTATATCGAACAGTAGGATTTAATTCTATAATTAAAGTTATTGCTGTGATTCGTTTACCATGTGATATCCAAAGCTAAATATTTTTACATTAAGATAAACTGTTATTGATGCAGAATTGCTAAATAGTTTGAGAATAATCATCTGTAGAGATATCTAGCTACATCCTCTAAGTCACAGTTATTATGGCCATCAACCAATATTTTTTACCTTAAATACTTTTCAGAAGTGAATTACCTTACTTCATTAATTCTCTTAGGACCACTTGAAGCAGTATCACCCAGTTTTCTGTTTGTAACTGTTTCTCCAAAACCAACATAAAATCCTCTTTAAAAATATAAGAAAAATGAGCAGTCTACTCTAAATGTGTTCATCTCAGTGATAAGGCAAAGGTGATTGCTTGAAGAGATCACAAAATTGTGTGAGCATTAAGAACTAGAGACCTTCTAATTCAGTGGTTTTTATTTTTTTTTAAAGATTTATTTATTTATGCATACAAGAACTGGGGTACAGGCCAGAGGTGTGGGGGTGAGACTATTCACCAGAGACAGAGTGGGGAACAGAACAGGCAAATTAACTGAAACACACTGCTGAGAGGAGCAGCGGGTGAGTCAGGAGAGGTCTGCTGTACCATGTGGGTAACTCCCTGGCTGGGGATTGAACTCGTGCTGCAGTGGCTGCGGAAAGCTTCATAGGCTGCATCTTAACCCCTTGCGCCACCAAGGAGGCCCCCTTCAGTGGTTTTTAAATCTGACTTTTTGGTTAACATTTTTTTTTAAACAAAATCCTGTGGAGCCCTAATTTGTAAAAAGATAAAAAATGACTGGTGGGTGTTGTGGGTTGTGGGTGGAGAATATATCCCATTCCCATTGTACTTGATATCCTACCCCCCACCCCCATGTAGCAGTCCCTACGGCAGTTTCATTCCACTGGATACACTTTTTTAAAAACACTGAGCCCCTTTCCCTTTCTTTTGGTAAAACAAGGGTGCTAAGTAGTTGGTCCACTGCATTTTTATGTTCTTTAGCTGTGTCACCATTGCTCTGGCACCTCAGATTAGGAGCAACTGAAGGACTCTGATATCTCTCTCTCTGTTTATCATACTTGACATTCCGTTTTGAGATGGATAAGCAAAAACTCCCTATCAGTTCCTTTGATGAACTGGTCAAAGAAGCTTATCTTGATTTAAACTCTTTGAGGGTGAATATGTTTTCATCTAATAATAGTTGCTCCTCCTGTAGGACTCCCACACTTCCAAAGATAACTGCCACCTGCTCAGAAGCCATGCTTCCATTCTCTGGTCTTCCTAATGGAAGGCTTTTAAGATTTCAGTAAAATTATCCTCACATGTAAAAGACTTAGTAAAGAATATAAATTACTGCTTATGAGTTCAGTGCTGCATACAGGAACAACTTAATAGTTTGTTTAAAAAAAAAGTGCTGCTTATATGGAGTGAGCCATCCAGCTACCTGAGAACTTGCTTAAAGCAGAAGAGAAAGAAATCTGAACACGGTAGCAATGTGGGGGTGGTGGGATTGGGGACTGTTAACAGCAAAAATAAAATCATAAAGCCAGCATGTTTTAGTGAAAGAGTCCTTACACACACAAATCAAATCGTTGTAGAGATATTCTCTAGCTCTCAATGTTAGAACTGCAGGAAGTATCTGTTTCTTGACATATTAAATATTACTTCACCATCAGTGAATATTCTTGGATTGTGAAAGTAAATTGTTACATGCACTGAGTATAAAACATCAACTTAAAGAAATGCCATCTTGAGAGAATTTGGAGGTGTTGCTCCTCAACTCATTCATTACCAACTTCAAATTTTAAATGCAAAAACTTAGCATAAGATAAAAATGACTTTGGGGAAAATGACAAGAGTAAATGAACTTAATATTGACTTGTGACTCAAGCTGAGTACATTTTGCTGTGAATATTATGCATTTGGGCTCTTCCTTATTCCAGAATGGTTTTTAGGTGGTCATTTTGTTGATAAATACGGGAATAGTTAAAAAACATGATTATACAAATCATGGACTCCATGCGAAAATTATGAAATCTGCTACTGCTGTCTGTGTCAGTTGAACAGTTAACTTCTCTTGGACTGTCTCATTCATATCAGGAGGTCAGAATGGTTTCTGTATTATACCTACATCTTACAGAAAGCTTTTAATTATGGAAATGTAGTTTCCTGTTTGGGGTATTCCTTTATGTCTGTGATTATCTGTAGGTTAATGGTACCAGGTACAGATATTCATGTTACTGTGTCTTAAGTAAGATCTTTGTGCTTAGGCCTCAAACTGGATACACAGATTCATTTTACTTTTGATTTTAAGGTTTCCTTTAAAAAATTTTTTAGGTTTTTCATGATTGCTAAAAATCTACAGAATTCCAAACTCAGATTTACAGAGCCAGTAAATCTATTCCTTCTAAACTGTTCTTGTCCTCCCTCACCCCTGCCATTTAACCATTTTAAAAAATAGTTTACAGTAAGTACACACACATACACTCTCTCCCCCCTTTTCAATCAACATTGGCATTTTATATACTTTTCTATACCTTGATTTTCTTTACTTTACCAATACTTCTGAGAGATAACAGTTTTGTAGATAAAATTGAGACTTTGGCTATCTGGGATACATGATGGACCTGGGTCTTATGTACCTTTCCATGGTATTCCCAAGAAAAATGTTCTTTGGGAAGAGAGACTGGCTCTATTTGGAGTCAGTTTAGAGAAAATGGTGAAGGTCTCAGAATTGATTCACATGTGTAATAGTTAAAGGAAATAAGACTTAGGTTAGCTAAGAGAAGACTGTGCCATTCAGTGTATTTTGTATGTCTCCAGCTGAACAACTAGGTTCATAGGGGTAAATCTCCAAAGAGGCAGATTTGGGCTTAATGTTAATAATTTTTACTCTAAAGAGGGTCTTTTTTTCTTGACAGGTAATGATCCCCTTTCACTGGCGGTATTAAATAAAGGACATAATGCACCAGTTTGAGTTTGCGCTTTAGAGATAGTTGTGCTGCATGATCTTCATAACTCTTTCACCTTGAGTTTACAGCATCAACTTCTTGCGCTCCCTACCATTTAAATGCCTGAAAAACTTTATTATACTTTGGCCATATACTTTGTTTTCATATTATGCTGTTTTTAATACAGCACTTACAAAAACAAGTTGGACAACATGCCAGTAATTCAGGTCTTGATGGCATATCTTGTGGAGGCCGTTGATGACAAAAAAACTAATCTTCATCTTTTTTTTCTTCCTCAACTCTTGTAAGCCCAGCACATGGAGGTGCTCAATATGTATTTGTTGAGTTGAGCTGAGAAAAAAACTTTTACTGATTAGAGGTCCTAATTGGGAGAACTAATCCTTCTTTATACATTTATAACACAGAAAACTGATTTCTGTAGTTTCACGTCAACTCATTTTCATGTATTTTTAAACAATGCCAACTTAAAATACTTCAAAGACTAAGATGCTATAAAGCATATGTCAGTCATTCTGTGGGCTCTGCCCACTCCCTCAATTCTAATGAATAAGACTTCTTCACTCTCTTGAATTCTAGGGAAACATAATTTAAAAAAAGAAAGATATGTCTTCCATGAAATAATCTCCCAATAAGGAATCTATAGCCAAATCAAAAGTGATTGAAACAAAATAAGTTTCCTGTTCTCAGGCACCATGTATTGTGGTTTATAAAAGTTGTCTTTTTAATGTTAGATCACTAAGTGTTAAACTTAGACTGGTCTTTAGTTGAGAAGTTCTTTACTGGAGGGTAGTGATGGGCTTTAGGGGTCCATGAGCTTATTAAAACTGCATGCAGTTCTTGCATCTTTGTGCCCATAAACATTTTTTCTAGGGCAAGAGTCATTTTTCTTAGATTCTCAAAAGTGGCATTACCCTGACAAACTCAGAATCGGTGAGTGTCCTAATCCATTCTCAAAAGATGGACAAGGAGGCAACTCCTTGTGAGTTCCTTGATGTTACCCTGCTGAGTACTGATGAGCCAGAGCTGTTCCTGCATAATTGACAGTTAACGGGCCTGGTTCTGAGCAATTTTTGTATTTCTTTATTTAATACTTTTAACTATGCTTCCAGGTGCTATCCTGGTCCCGTTTTAAAGTGAGGAAACAGACAGGTTAAATAACTCATCTCAAGTCCCACAGTGAATGGGCAACAGCAGGATTTGGGTGCAGACATTCTGGTTCCAGAGGCCGTACTTTCTAACAGCTATATCCTGCCTCCCCGCCCCAACCCCTATTGGAGGATTCCCCAGGATGCCATACAACCCTCAGATTGTTTCAAGACTTTGTGAGATAGAATTTGAGAGATGAAATGGTTCTTGCTTGTTGTAAAATAAATGAAGTGTTTTTGTGAAGTGTTATAGTTAAACATATTGGAATATTTTTTATCCTAGCATGCGATGATGCTGCCTGTTTTGACCCATCATATCCGCTACCACCAATGCCTAATGCATCTGGACAAGTTGATAGGGTATACTTTCCAAGATCGTTGTCTGTTACAGGTAAGAATTACTCTCCTGTACACTCACATAATAACAAGATAGCAGTGATTCATCCTGTAGGTTACAGATAGAGGACTGAGTTCTCTGCTATGGGAGATGGTAGAGATGTTTAGAAACATAACTCTCTCCATTACTCTACTCAGGTTGCCTCTGCCACTTTTAAACCCTTTTTCTCACTTTTTCTTGATGCTATTGCTGGTGAAATAGACTAAAGCTAGAATTTACCTATCAAACGTGAATCTTCTCTTTCAGCTTTTCTGTGAAAACTTTTCAGATGCTGAATATACTAATTCCCCTCTGAAAGATACGGATTTTTGGGTTTCTTTTCACAAGAGGACTTGTACCTTAGCTCTGGAAATTTGACAGAGGAGGAGATTAAGATAGAAAAATCAGGCTTAAAATTTATCAAGATAGAAAGATCTCTTTCCCATTTCATTTGAGAGGATATAAAGATGGCACTTCTCTTGAATTTTTAAGACTGAACTTATTTCACTGATATTTTAGCTGGCCATGACTCATCCCAGTCACCACTTAAATTTTGGAATGAATCCTGATCATGCCAGGAATTCTTTGTCTAACTGTGGAATCCGACAGCCTAAGTATGGAGACAGAAAAGTTCATCACATGCATATGCGGAAGAAAGGTATGTGTGGTTTCTACTCTTGTGTTGGGCCTATGTCCCCTGATGTAAAGTGAAGCCCCTCCAGCTTCCCTAGTAGAACAAGGGGTTAAGTCTCAGCACCATGACGCTGTCCGCAGCCACTGAAGCACCAGTTCCATCCCCGGCCAGGGAGCTGACCCACATGGCGCGGCAGACCTCTCCTGTCTCGCCTGCTGCTCCCCTCAGCAGTGTATTTGAGTCAGTCTGCCTGTTCTGTTTCCCACTCTGTCTCTGGTGAATCCTCTCACCCCTCCCCCACCCCTACCCCTTCACCCCTGCCCCGCACTTCTGACCTACACCCCAGCTCTTGTATGCATAAATATATAAACTTAAAAAAAAAAAAAAGTGAAGGCCCTCCAGGAATGGTTTTCTGGGTGACTGATTCTAATTCTTTTTCTTTTTTTTTTTTAAGATTTATTTATTTATTTATACAAGCACTGGGTACAGTCAGAAGCGCGGGAAGGGTGAGAGAATTCACCAGAGCCAGAGCGGGGAGCAGAGCAGGCAGAAGGACCGAAGTACACTGCTGAGGGGAGCAGCGGGCGGCAGGAGAGGTCTGCGTGCCATGTGGGACCCTCCTCCGGTGGCCGCTGGGGAGCAGCTGGGGATCAAACAGGCACTGCAGAGGCTGCGGGCAGCTTCGCAACCCAGCACTCAACTTCTGTACCACCGGGGAGGCCCCTGATTCTAATTCTTAATGCTTTCTGATCCATTTATTATTATCTTCACTTTGTAATAAGTGGATGCGAGTTTTTTAAAAAAATTTCTTTCTCCTCTCAAGTATTTTTTTTTTTTTATAAATTAGTTTTTTGTTAACTTTTTTTTTTTTTTTTTATTTTAAGATTTATTTATTTATACAAGCACTGGGTACAGTCAGAAGCGCGGGAGGGTGAGAGAATTCACCAGAGCCAGAGCAGGGAGCAGAGCAGGCAGAAGGACCAAAGTACACTGCTGAGGGGAGCAGCGGGCGGCAGGAGAGGTCTGCGCGCCATGTGGGACCCTCCTCCGGTGGCCGGGGAGCAGCTGGGGATCGAACCGGCGCTGCAAAGGCTGTGGGCAGCTTCACAACCCAGCGCTCAACCGCTGCGCCACCGGGGAGGCCTCTCTCCTCTCAAGTATTTTAAGTAACTAAGTTGATTAAACTTGTAGACATGTAGCAATTAAACCTTTTAAAAGTAAAACCGGGATGAGATAGGTGAATTTCTTTCTCATATCAGACGATGGTGCTAGAATGCTTCTAATAGTGTTTATTTGTGGTTTTGTTCTTTTTTTTTGATAGGAATTAATACCTTAATAAATATCATGTCACGCCTTGGCCAGGATGATCCAACTCCTTCAAGGTAAATTAGATTTTATTTTATTACAGCTTTATTGAGATATGATCCATATACCATACAGTTGACCCAGGCATACAACATGATGTTTATTTAGCCTTTTCACAAAATAGTGCAACCATCATCACTGTCAAATTTTTGAACACTTTCATCACCTCAAAAAGAAACCTTGTGCTCCCCATTCCCCTCAACCTGCCTAGTCCTAAGCAACCACCAGTCTACTTTCAGTCTACATGAATTGGCTTATTATAATCATTCCTTGTAAGTGGTATCATGCAATATATGGCCCTTTGTGACTGGCTTCTCTTACTTAGTATAATGTTTTCAAGATTTATGCATGTTACATACATATCTTTACCCCTTTTTATTGTTAAGTAATGTCCCATGGGAAAATATATCACATTTTACTTATCTCTTCCTCAGTCGATGGCCCCTTGGGTTGCTCCCACATTTTGGCTATTATGAATGATGTTGCTGTGAATATTTATGTCGGGTTTTGTTGGACATATATTTTGATTCTTTTTGGGTATGTGCTGTGAGTACGATTTGTTGGGTCATCTAGTAACTCTGTTTAACCAGACTTTTCCAAAGTGACTGCACCGTTTTATTTTTTTCACATTTGAAAAGGACAGGTTTATTAGGAAAAGGAGAAAGAAGGGAGGAACCCGTATAGTAACAGGCGGCCAGGAGAACTTGCACCATTTTATATCCCCGTGGCGATATAAAAGGCTTCTCATTTCTTCACTTCTTTTCCAACTTTTTTATCTGTCTTTGTGAGTCACAGCCTGGAGGGTATGCAGTGGTACCTCATTGTGGTTCTGTGGGTATTTTCCTGATGGCTCATGATGTTGAGCATCTTCCATGTGCTTATTGGCTTTTTGTATATCTTCTCCAGACAAATGTCTGTTTAGATGCTTTTCCCATTTGTAATCGGGTTATTTTTTGTTGTTGAGTTACAATTACATTTTTTATATATCCCAGATACAAGTTCCTTATCAGAGTATTTGCAATTTTTTTTCCTTGCTCTCTGGATTGTTGTTTAGCAATTGTGATGTATCCGTGAAAGCACACAGGTTTTGATGAAATCCAATTTAATTGTTAGTTTTGTTGTATTTTGTTGCTTGTGCTTTTGATGTCAACTCTAAGAAACAATGCCTAAATAAAGTCATAAAGATTTACCTCTATGTTTTCTGAAAGTTTTATAGTTTTTTTCCAGTTATTTTTAGCTGTTTCGTCTATTTTAATTTTGGTGTATAATATGACATTATACACAGCTGCATTTTTTTGCTTGTGGATAGCCAACTGTCTCAGCACCATTTGTTGGAAAGGCTAATCTTTCCCCACTAAATCATCTTGGCACCCTTTGAAAATCAATTGTTGGCATATCTGAGATTTTACTTTTAGATTTCCAGTTCTAGTCCATTAATCTATGTCTGTCCTTATGCCAGTACCACCACCTGTCTTAATTATTGTAGCTTTGTGGTAAGTTTTGAAATTAATACATCTAACTTTCTTTTTTTTAAGATTGAAATCTCTTCTGAATTTATTACATTTCCACATGAATTTTTTAATTAGCTCATTAAAATTTTTTTGCAATGAAACCAGCTGGATTTTGTTAAGGATTATGATCGATAGATCATTTTGTGATCAATTACGTTCTTAATATTAAGTATTAATATTGGATGTTTTTATCTTTTTTAATTTCTTTCAACGTTTTGTAGTTTTCAGAGTATTGCTTATCCTTTGCTAGATTTATTTAATAAGTATTTTGCTCATTTTCATACTGTTGTAAATGAATTTTCTTAGTTTCATATTTGGATTGCTCGCTGTCAGTGTATAAAAATATAATTGATTTTTTATATTATTCTTGTTTACTGCTATCTTCGTGAATTCATTTGTTAGCACTAATATTTTTTTAGTGGATGCCTTAAGTTTCATTTTGTATATGTTCATCTCATCTCAGGAATTTGGCCAGAAAATTTTTTTTTCCTTCGTGTAGTTGCCTTGGCTAAAAGCTTCCCGCACAATATTGAATCATATTGGTGAGAGAAGATCCCATTCTTCTTCCCAATCTAAAGAGGAAATTATTCATTCACTATTTAGTTTGCTATTAGCTCTGGGATTTTCTCAGGTGCCATTTATCAGGATGAGGAAGTTGCCTTCCATTGCTAGTTTGCTGAATGTTTTTATCATGAAAGTCTGTTGAGTTCTCTGAAATGCTTTCCTGCATCTATTAGAATGATCATGTGTTTCTTTCATTTCTGTGGTATGTTGTGTCCATTGATTTTCAGGTGTTAAACCAACCATGCTTTCCCACTTGATCATGGTGTATAATCCTTTTCATGTGCTGTGAATTTAGTTTGCTAGTGTTGTGCTGAGGATTTTTATGTTGACATTCATAAGATTTGCTGGTCTGATTTTTCTTTTCCTGTGATTTTTTTTCTGGTTTCATTTATTAGGATAATACTAGCCTGACACAATGGGTTGGAAAATTTTATGTTTGTTTTTCTTATTTTATTTCTTGACTATAAGAGATACCATCATATATTAGCGTTCTCACTTTCATGTAGCTTTGAACTTCCAAAGTCTCTGGTAAGAAAATGGGCTAGTCAATTTCTATTAAACTCAACACCTTGGAAAACTGGATGCCTAATGCCCAAAGGCTGTTCTCAGGTGGATTATCTTTGTGTGTGAAGTACAACAGGTTATATTTTGAAAGTCAGTAGAGAAAATTGCTTGAGGGTGGCTTCCTTTTTTAAGTGGGGAGTTGAAAAATTGAATAACTGGGCTTGTCACTCTGAGCAATGTTAGAAGTGACAGAGAGTTGAGATAATTGCTGCCACTAATAACTGGTGTCCACAGCGATGAGAAAGCCCTGGCATAGCTGGCATAGCTTCCTGTTCCACCATATTCTTCTTAGATCACTTTTCTCTTTAAATTGTTCTGCCTTCTGCTGCTCTCTTTTGAGGTTCTCACAAACCAAACTGTCTTTACTCTTCAGTCAGGAAAGGTCGGATAAAACTCCAAATTTTCAGTTTGAAGATAATCGTGTGCCTTAATGTGGTATTCTGGGAGAGTCTAAGATAGGAGAGAGCTGCCTAATTAAAAGAGCCTTAATCATACCCACAGAGGTCGTGTGGCCATGGTTTCCTTTTACCCTGCCATGTCATAGGCTTGCCAGCTGACCAGCTCTGTGCTTTAGTAAGAGGAGCCCTGAGTGGTCCTCAGTCCCTGCTGGAGCAAGGCTGCACAGACCAGAGACCCTCACTTTTCAATGATGAAAGCACAAGGTTGTTATTTTTCCCATATCCACTTAATCCATAGCTATTGGTGTATAAATTATGTCTTTGGGTAGCATCGATTTTTGTTTTCTTTTTCTCTATTACAAAAAGGTGGCTTTCATACTACAGCAAAAGGAATGATACCCAAGAAAAGGGTTCTGAATTTTACCATTTTGAAAATGATACCATTGGTGGAGAATAAGCAGATGGTCTCCTCCTTTGGCTTTCGCCCTTGCTTCTTCTGTGGAGAGCCTATTGCCGTGTGTCTGATCTCTTTTGCTGATGCAGAGTTGACCCCAAGTTTCTGTTCAGAAGGACTGTCCTAGTCTCCAGTCTGCGGCTGCTATTTGACAGCTGCACTCTAGCGATCCCCAGCTGCGCACAGCCCTGCAAGTGCTACTGAAGAAGCTGCACACAAATTGAACTCAGCACATATTTATCCAGTGCCTTGGAACTTGAGGCAGTTTGTGAGCCTTTTAGGGAATGCAAAGGCAAGTGAGACAAAACTCATCAGGAGGGGCGACCACCTGGGCTGGGGTGTGGAGTGAGAGTGCTGTAAACATAAATAACTTAATGGAAGGATGACTGCCGCGTGCTTCCGTGAGGGCCCAAAACAAAACACACTCACACAACTGCCAAGGGGCCAAGGGGAGATCTGGTCTTTGTTTAGGGATTATAGGTCAGTATTACACTGTTGAATAATCGAGGTCACTGGAAATGATTTACCCTCTGTCCTGTTTATTTCTGAGATTGTTGTAAAATGGGGTGCAGTAGCTCTCCTCCTTGCATGGGTTTGTATATCTTTGAAGCAAACACAAATCATATTGCAAGTGTCAGTGGATATAGCTCCTCCCTAGGCTAGCCTAGGGAGTCTCAATAGAGACTTGAGAAGGCAAAGAGAGAGCATGTGTACAAGGAGGTTCTTTGGGGAGTCTGTTTCTGGCACTGAAGGTGCAGAAACAGAGCATTCTGGGGGAGGAGAGGCTCTTGACAAAGTCTCCTTCTTGTCCCCCCTGAAAACTGCTCTTCCCACCCCTGACTGTCCTGCAGTGTAATTAGTGACTGCATTCTACCTGTTTTCCCTTTCGTCTGCCTCTAAATCCATCTTGCTTTCTAGAGCCTTGATTCTAATTCTTAGGTGTAACCTGTTTCAAAAGCTTCCTGTGACATCTTACTGCCTAGCAATCCCAGTACCGATGACCTGGCCCCAGGCCACTGGCTCATGCTGCGAGTGTCTCTTCTGTCTTCCCGAATGCCCGCAGTCAAGTGCAGCTCCCTGAGGAATGCCCTGTGACCCCGTGACAGCCACTGCTGTTTACCTCGCGGTGCCTGTTCTAGTTCTCCTGTGTGTTGTGATTGTGTTGTAGGCTGATTTTCTTTACTGTAAGCATTGTGAAAATCTATGGACATACTTTTTTTTTTTTTTTTTAAACCTCCTTTTGCAACACGTGCCTTTCATAGAGGAGGGCTCCGGAAAAGTATTAAAGGAGGGGATGTCATTCATGTTTTTACTTTTTATCCTTGGTTATTTACTTGTTTACTTGAAATAGGGAAACGGAGGAGTTAAGAAGGGTCGTGGTCTGAGCCATGGCCGGTTAGTATTTTACTTAATCTGATTTGGGATCAGTGAGGATTTACCAAAGACATGAAAGCTTAAAATTAATAAATGAAAACCTGTCTGCCTCTCAAAATAATTTATTTATATGCCGGCGTCATCTCAAGTGAATATGCCACCCATAATTTTAAAACGTGTCACTGTTTTAACCACATAAATCTCAGCTGTATAGTTATATTTAACTCATGCAAATTGCAGTGAAATGTTACCCCGAGAAGAGTCTCTGAAGGATTAGGCATTTGGTGGGATTCAAGTAATCCACGTATTATCAGTAAGACCTTTGGGAGTGAGGGACCAGAAGACTGATAATGGAAAAATGAGGGAATTAAGCACTCTTGTTTTGTTTTGCTGTTTGACTGGAAGTGCCGTTGCTGGACGTAATGTCTAAGAATCTGGTGCCCAACAGAGAGGTACATGTGGCGTACTTACTGCTTTCTTTGTGTTTGGGGAAATGGTGATTGCAAAATATATTTATATTGCATCATATGTAAATATTTTGCATTAAAAATACAATAACAATATGCATTGAATATATGTGAATTCTACTCAGTGGATTTACTGACAAATGCTTCAAGTTAAGTCTCAGAGGCTTACTTTGGGATCCATGAATCTAGAGGGCCTGAGATCTAGTAGCTCTGCAACCTCTTCTCCCTCCAAATGGCCCTGTAGATGTAATAAACAGAGGGAATGCTGCACTGGGTGGGAGGCTTGACTGACCTCCATGGCTCCTCCTTACTCTTAATTCTGCCAGTCACTGACTAAGGCTTGGCATGCACAGGTGAGGTGTTGTCTGGACCCTCACACTAGTCTAACAGTTACCCCTGGACTTAGCCCATCCCAAGATGGTCTCCCAAGGAGTGATTGACACCTTACAATATAACTGTTAGAGGGAGACGGCTGTGATTTTATAAAGTACTTTGAATTCCTCAGACCAAATGTCCCATATAAATGTTACAGTTAATCTAGATTTCATAATACCACTGTTGATTCACTTCTTAAAAACAAATAGAATGTTTACTGTTCAGTAAACATCTTATCTTGGAGCTTGCTAGTATTTATAAAGGGGGTGATTAAAGGATGTATAAACTCTGAAAGAGGAAACAACAGATTGGCTACTGCAGTCAACAAGCACTAGCAGCTCGCTCTGTCCACTTTTCCAGATGAAACCACTGGGTTAGGAATTGTCCAGTATAATAATAAACTAAGGTGGTATTTAATCCTCGTTTTTGTTTGTGGCTTATTGCAAAGTTTAATCACAGTGTAGATACAGACAAACATGCAGGCCATGGCCAGCTCATTTAGTGGACGGCAGGCTCACTGTTCAGTCCACCATTTTAGGATTATGGCTTCATATTTTAACAGACTGAATAATAGTCTTACTTTGTGGTTATTAAAATCCTAGACCTCGTTCTTGTTTCCCTACAAGTTTATGAAAGAAATTAAAATATATGCCACTGACTTCATTCAACATTGTGTATGTCTCAAAGTAGCTCTTATCCTTTGACTTGATACCTTATTTTTTTTTTTATTAAAATGTAAGACAATCCAGTTATGGTTTGTCTCCTCCTGCTGGCCCCTGCCAGGGTTTCTTGCTTCCTGGGGTCAGTAGATTTTCCTGTGTGGTACTCTGAACTGGTGGGAAGAAAATCAAGTCTCCATCAAAGAAAATGCATATTGCTTTTAGGGGCTTGTGAGAAAGAATATGGGAATATTAATTTCTTTCCTTTTAAAACTTAGTATTTTTAGTTCCTATCATCTCAGGACAATAGCTTATTAAGGTTGATGACATTAAGTCAACAAGACTGCTGCTTGTTGCTTCGAGAGCAACACACACGTTTGCAGTTCTGGTGTGTCTGGCAGCAAGTGAGATCACAGTACTGGAGAGCTTCTAAAAATTTTTTGCTTTTTAATGTTCTGCGTTCCGCTGTGGAACTTTTTAGTCAACCATGGCTAGTGGAGTAGTAACAAAAAATAAAATCTCTTTTAAAATCTAGTATGTATTTGGTAGAAATAATAATAAAAGTATGTTTTAGGGCCCAGTGGTCCCTCCTTCCCTCCCTCCCTTCTGCCCTCTGCAAGGTTATAAATTCTTTAGCACAGGCATAATATCTCCCCCATTTCCCATTATTGGTTATTAACTGCTCGCCAGCATGCCTTCTTCCCATAAATAAAGGTGATAAATGGAAACTGGGTTCAGAATCACTTCTTTATTGCACACATCTTTCCAATTTTCTCCTATTTTGTTCATTTTTCTTCTAGAATCGAAATGTAGAGGAATGGTAGGTAGAAAGTCAACTTACTTGTGAGATAATATGAAATAATAGGAAATTGAACTCAGATTACCAAGTAGATGATTTGGTATTCTAGTCATGAGTCATTTAACTTACCAATATTTATTTTTTTATATATGCTGAAACTACAGGGGGACTTTAAATACGTAAACTAAACTGGCACACATAAAATGAACAGTCAAAGTAGTATTTAATTTTGGCATACATTGAGTAACCAATGTTAAGCGATGTTGGAAAAGGGGTGCGGCTCATTGAGGGTGAGCCAACATCCTTGAGAGCTCCAGTAGTTAGGCAGCTTCCCAGGGGACCCTAACAATGAACGGGATTTGGGAGAGAAGGCATGGGAGGGATGGTGTGTGTCTAGCACGGAACAGAGTTCCATCAACTCTGAGGTCTGAATTGCTGCTAAAGTAGATAACTGGTGGGTACGATGACAGCAGATAAAGAATGGTCTGGAAAGCGAGACAGGCTTAGACTTGACAGTCAGCTATTAAATGATTTGAGAATCCAAGGGTCATGTCTGAGATATTTAAGGAAGTCCCGGGAGCCAGGGAGGCGAGCTCCTGCTCAGGCCCAGGCTTGTCCCTTCCTTTGCACAGATTCCCAGGGGCTTGGAGTGCCTTCTTTCCTTCTCACAATTGTTACTGTCTTTTCTGGTTTCTTTCTCTTATTACCTCCCCTTCCTGTTACACATTTTCTCCTTTTGCCGCTAATCCTGCAGCCATCTCCCAGGTTCTTCTCGTAATGGCCAAGATAGAACATTAGCACCCGGTGGTTCTCGTCAGAATCCTTGTCTCCACTGCCTCACCGGGACTGCCCACCAGTGGCCTCAGCCATTTCCTTGGACTGAAATCACTGCTCTCTTCTCACCTTGAAGCTCTTTCTTTCTTGACACGTGCTCATCACTTGGCTAGAGAATAGCACTGACCTCCATTTCCTCTCTGGCCAGTACTACTGACCTCCCCTCTACTTGATTTCGACTGCGACCCTCCCTGGGCTCAGTCCTGAGACCTTTTGCTTTGGCTGCATTCTCTCCCTAAGTAGTGTCAGCCAGTCACTTCTCAAGTCACTCCTGAAACCCTGCACTCCTCCAGATGTATTACCAGCGTTTCCTAGCCCATGAAATTTGGCCTGTGGGGTGTGACTTTGTCAATAATGAAGCTACAAAATGTCAGCTATGCACCGAGGGGGCAATTATTAGTTTTGGTAAGGGGAAACATTTCCTGGACCTTGCGGGATTAGTAGGTTTTCAGTGTGGGGAGGTTGGGATCTCTGGGGCAGCAGAGGGCCTGGCCTGAACAGACGCATGGAGAGTTTCAGGGAAACTCTGTATTTCCGAGAGC
This sequence comes from Talpa occidentalis, assembly GCF_014898055.3. Classification (NCBI taxonomy): domain Eukaryota; kingdom Metazoa; phylum Chordata; class Mammalia; order Eulipotyphla; family Talpidae; genus Talpa; species Talpa occidentalis. The sequence continues at coordinate 124,500,854 of NW_023604972.1, forward strand.
ATGAGGTAGTTCTGGAGCAGGAGCTCGCTACATAGCTGAGAGGGGGCGGCCGCGGATAATGAGATGAAGCAGCTTAGGCATATCCTCATTGGGAGTTTGGGAAGTTGTCCTTTAGAACATTGTACACAAACTGAATTTTTTGGTATTCCATTCTGCTAAATTGTTCTCTTTTGTTGGGTCCACCTGTTAGCGCTGTGGAAAGATTCACAGTTGTTAGCGGGATAACTCCTCACTTTAGATTCCCTGGGCAAAGAGGCGGGTCGGAAAGCCTTGCCCGTGGTGTGATGGGATGCCCCTCCGCTTCCACGAGTGGGCCCTGTGCCTCCGGCTGAGATGCGGTCAGTGCGCTTGACTGTGAGGAATAAGGGCGGCTGTTTTGATTACTGAAGGAGCTAACTCGTGTTCTTTTCTTTGAGAAGAGAGGGAGGGGATGTAAACGTTTGATGTTAAGACATCGTTTTCATTCTCTGGTAGGATTAATCACAACGAGCGGTTGGAGTTCCTGGGTGATGCTGTTGTTGAATTTCTGACCAGGTAAGTGAACGTTTCTACTGTTCCTCAATAACTATTTTATAGGTAACATTTAATACACTCCCTTCTTTGTAATTAGTCGAATAAGGCAGACGCAGCAGGTATTTGGTCTCTTTCATAGAGCTTAAAAGCCTCAGGTCAGTGGCTCCTGCCCTCATAACTTGCATTCACTGCTGCTGTAATGAGCAAGATTGTAGGATAAAAGGCCAGCATCCCGACCTGTCAAGTTTATGTTCAAGTTGCTACAACCACAAGAGATCAGCTTGTCTTGGTCTAGATGCTTTAGAGCTTACATTCAATTTGTAAAGAAAGGGATGATATTTTAAAATGTCATGTCATTTTCTAGGATTTGTCTTTGATCCCTCTCTCACTCTGTCCGATCTCAGGGGAAGTGAAGTTTACAAGTAATTTGAATGACTAGATTTTGGGGTGTGTGTGTGTGTGTGTGTGTGTGTGTGTGTGTGTGTGTGTGTTCCCTCCAGAAGTGCATTTACTTTTACATGATTTACATTTACTTTCACATGATTTGCATTTACTTTTACATGATTTCACTTTCATAGGGAGACAGAATATGCTTCTCTTGGAACTACCTTGAGCTGTGTTTATTCTCTTTAGCTCATTTCTTTTCTCAAAAAGGACATAATAAGGCAAAGCGGGTGTTTTCTAAGCCTTGTCTCATTGGACACAAAAGGACTAAACAAGCTTAATGGATCTTAAAAACTGGTGTGAGATTTACAGAGAACAGTTGTGTTTCAGACTGATTCTGGTTCTCCTTAGGGCCCTCTGCCAACCCCACACTCTCTTTACCTACCTTCTGTCCTTAGGGCACAGCCCCCATGTGTGCCACTCTGTCCTGTTCCCGTGAAGAACATGGCTCAGGGGCCACTCCTAACCCAACCCAGCAGTGGCACTTGTTTCTAAGCCCAATCTCTGAGCATAGTTTTTGCTCCTCACCTTGTGTGATCAGTTGATCATCCCTTTGTGTTGTCAGATATCAGAGAAACCTTTTATTTTTATTTTTTAAAAAGATTTATTTATTTATGCATACAAGAACTGGGATAAAGGCCAGAGGTGCGGGGGGTGAGAGGATTCACCAGAGACAGAGCGGGGAACAGAACAGGCAGATTGACTGAAGTACACTGCTGAGGGGAGCAGCGGGCGAGTCAGGAGAGGTCTGCTGCGCCATGTGGGGAGTTCCCTGGCTGGGGATTGAATTCGTGCTGCAGTGGCTGCTACTAGTGTCATAGGTTGCATCTTTTTTTTTTTTTTTTTTTTTTTAAGATTTATTTATTTATTTTATACAAGAACCGGGGTACAGGCCAGATGCGTAGGAGGGTGAGAGGATTCATCAGAGACAAAGCGGGGAACAGACAGGCAGACTGACGAAATGCATTGCTGAGGGGAGCAGAGGGCAAGACAGGAGAGGTCTGCCACGCCATGTGGGATCCTCGCCGGCCAGCTGGGATTGAACCGGCACTGCAGAGGCTGCAGGCAGCTTCGCAGTGCAGGCTCAACTGCCTACGCCACCAGGGGAGGCCCCATAGATTGCGTCTTAACCCCTTGCGCCACCAGGGAAGCCCCAGAGAAACCTTTTAATAGAAATAAACATGAAAGCTGGAGTGAATGGTGCTGGCTGTCTTTTAGCTCATTCTGATGTACTGCACTTAACTATTTAACTTGCGAAGACTTCTAGTCCAACTTTCCAGTTTAGTTCAATCCAGCTGATGTCCATTGCTCAGATAATGTGTGCCAAGCCTGGTTTTGTGCCTAAGAGCTTGGACAGAATGTCGTGATACATATTTATTCACATGCTCGCTTTTTTCTCTTTCAGTGTCCATTTGTACTATTTGTTTCCCAGCCTGGAAGAAGGAGGATTAGCAACCTATCGGACAGCCATTGTTCAGAACCAACATCTTGCCATGCTGGCCAAGGTATAGCAGATATCTGAAGTGTTTGTAGTGAAGGCTGACCTTCCCTTCAATCCGTGCATAATTTTGCATTTGAATAAGCAACTCTTTCGAGTATATTAAAGGTTTAACATTTTATAGAGCAGGAAGAATTTTTTTGTTTGGGTTTTAAGGACTCCACCTTACTAGTTCTGTTACCTTTGTGAATTTCCTGAGCAGTTAATGAGCTCCATGGTGAGATAACTTGATAACAGAAGGGGGAAATTTTGACAGATGTGCATAAACAGAGTCAAACATTTAGGGAAAAGGAGAACATGAGAACAAAGCAAAAGAATTGAAAAATTTGGTTTTCCCTTTGTATAATAGTTTGGTATTACATTTGCCTTTAACAAGCAGAATTACAGCTTTCAATAGAATACTCCAGGCTGTTTATATAAGGGTTCAATTACCTTTGTGATTGTCCCCAAATCACAAGTCTCAAATTATTCAAGTTTAGGATTTAAGCTGGTCAGCTAGACACATCAATTTAGCTGACTGACTAACAAAACCTTTTTTTTTTTAATTTAAATTTTATTTTTATATTCTCCATACAATCACAACCCCCTTATTTTGACCCCAAGCTCTCCTTTCCCCACCCCCCATCCCCCATAGAGTGTCTCTGGTTCATAGTTGTTTGTTGATTTTGATATTTTCTTTCTTGTAGTTATTCTTTTTCCTGGTCCCTTATTTAAGTTTTCTAGATTCCTGCTATGAGTGAGACCATCCGGTATTTTTCTTTTCTTTCTGGCTTATTTCGCTGAGCATGATCCCTTCCAGCGCCATCCATGTTGCTGCAAATTTCATGTGTTTATCTTTTTTGAATGCTGAGTAATATTCCATGGTGTATATATACCACATCTTCTTGATCCAGTCATCTATTTTTGGGCATTTGGGTTGTTTCTAAAGCTTAGCTATTGTAAACAGTGCTGCTATAAACATAGGGGTGCAGGTGCTCTTTGGAATTGATGTTTCTGTGTCCTTTGGGTAAATACCTAGGAGTGGAATTGCTGGAATAAATCTAACAAAAGAGGTAAAGGACCTATACAAAGAAAACTATAAAACACTGTTAAAAGAAATAGAAGAAGACACAAAGAAATGGAAAGACATCCCCTGCTCATGGATTGGAAGAATAAACATTATTAAAATGGCCATCCTACCAAAAGCAATATACAGATTCAATGCTATTCCAATAAAAATTTCAATGTCATTCTTCAAAGAAATAGAACAATTATTGATGAAATTCATATGGAATCACCAAAAACCCCGAATAGCCAAAGCTCTCCTGAAAAAAAAAAAAAGAAGGGGATGGAGGCATCACACTCCCAGACGTCAAACTATATTACAAAGCCATAATCATCAAAAATGCATGGTACTGGAACAAGAACAGACACACAGACCAATGGAATCGAATAGAAAATCCAGAAATAAACCCACAGATTTATGGTCAACTAATCTTTGACAAAGGAGCAAAGAATATGCATTGGAGCAAAGAAAGTCTGTTCAGTAAGTGGTGCTGGGAAAACTGGGTCGCTACATGCAAAAGAATGAAGCTTGACTACTACCTAACACCATGTACAAAAACCAGCTCAAAATGGATTAAAGAACTAGACATAAGACCTGAAACCGTAAAATACATAGAAGGAAATATAGGCGAAACACTACATGATATGCACATCAAAGACATCTTTACAGACACATCACCCAAAGCAGTGATAGTGAAGGCAAAGATAAACAGCTGGGACTACATCAAATTAAAGAGCTTCTGCGCAGCAAAAGAGACAATAACAAAAACAGGAGAAACCCCACCAACTGGGAGAACATTTTTGCACACAACACTAATGATAAAGGACTGATCACAAAAATCTACAAAGATGAGACTGATGAGACTCAACAACAACAAAGAAAATAATCTAGTCATAAAATGGGCAGAAGAACTAAAAAGAAACTTCTCTGAAGAGGAAAAGCAAATGGCCAACAGGCATATGAAAAAATGTTCAACATCACTTGTAATCAGGGAAATGCAAATCAAAACTACCATGAGGTACCATCTTACACCAGTGAGAATGGCACATATTAAAAAAACTAGCAACAACAAATGTTGGCGAGGGTGTGGAGAAAAAGGAACTCTCCTGCACTGTTGGTGGGAGTACAAACTGGTCCAACCACTATGGAGAGCTGTATGGAGATTTCTTGACCTACTAAACGTAGAGCTTCCATATGATCCAGCAATTCCAAAACCTTTTCTTGATTTAGATTCATAGTGGGCATTTTACTTGCATTATCTCATTTGATGTTCCTATTTCTGTGTGGTGTGTGATTATAGTAAATTGTAAGAGGTAGAACATGGATACTTGCGCTGGCCTTCAGGATTCCAGCCCATACACAAATTGTTATTTTCTCACCTCTGCTGTCTTATCTGTGAAATGGTGTGGCACATAGGAGTGATTGTGCAAGTTATATGGTTAGCGTCTGAGTCTTAATAATTCATGTTCATAGTAATCACATCAACGTAAATAAATTAGTAGGAGTTAGTTGTTTCTATTGCTGTTGCTGCTGTTTTCTTTATAAACCATTATCTTTGTAGTCCTGTGGTAGCTAGAACTGAGGCTCTTAAATCCCCAAATACCAGTGATCGACTGGAAAATCTTTTATGAGTGTTCTTTGGTTTTTACCTTAAGTATTTTCTATTTTTTTCTTCATTTTGATATAAATGATGGAATTTAATAGATAAGACTAGATAGCAATAAAACCCATTCTAGTTTTACAACTGTGAATTCTTAATTTGAGCTTGCCTACACATTATATTCAAATTGTGGTTGATTTTAGTCCATGGTTTTAGTTTTAGCAGGAATGCAATTTTATTTTATTAACATCATCATCATTGTTGTTAGAGTAGTAGGCTTTGAACCTGCTTTGGTAGCATTATGTAAATAATGATACCTTAGTGAAAAACTCTGAGCAACAGGTTGGTTGGTAGGGTGGCTTAATTTTATAGCAGCCTCACGATGAATGAAATTATACAACTCTGTGTAAAATTGCTTCAGTATCCAGTTGTTTAATTGTCAAAATCCTTCTTGATTATTCACATAAAATTGGAAATACGTGTTTGAAAGTAGATTGTCACCTCTCCTCCCCTTTTGTTTTCTTTTACTTTAAGGAATAATGGAATTGCGTAATTATTTTTCAAACAGTTGTAGGGGGGATATTAATAAAGTGTGGGAAATTGCCATTGCATGAAAACAAGCTATTCTGTAACACAGTGGCACTTACAAAGCCATGAGTTATGACATTGTAGCCGGTTTCTCCCTTCAGGGATTGCTCTCTGATCTTCCTCTATCCCAGGCATCCACATTTCCATAGCACTTAACACCCATCTGTTCCACCAAAAGGCAATGGCAGGCCTGCCCATTTTTTTCTGTCTGGACCAACAGCTCCATGTTCTCTGGGAGGGGGCGCTTGTGGAGGATTGCTGAGCCATTTTGAGAATCTAATGAAAACTCTAGGTCAGCTCTCTAGACATATGAACATTTTAACACACACAGTAGAACACCACACTCTTTCTTAAAAGTTCTACTAATACCTACATGGAAAAATAAGGATAGAGAGCAGGGACTCTGAAATTGGAAAATTCATACCATGCTGGAATAGTTGTTTATAATATAAAATATGACTTGCAGTCTGCTCTCAAGCTGGGCTCCAGAGATAGTAAACAATTGAATTTTCCCAGTGAAGTTGTGAAACAGATGAAATTTACATATTCTAGCATAAACTCTTGCACTTGGGGATCAATTTTTAAAAAGAGGTGTTTTCCACGGTTGTATTTGTGGTAGTCAAAACTCATTTGAGTATATTTCATGCTCATGAGTTCTTGGCAATACAAAATACTGGTAGCATGTTTGTTTTTATTGTCCTTTTCCAATATAATGAATGTGGGTATTTTTAATGTACATATAAGACACATAAAATCTGAGTATCTTTTATCAAAGAACTGAGATATACATTGTCCTAGGTTTGTCAGTGACTGGTAACTTGTTCAATGTTATGTGACATATTATTACTTAGTATTTATTGAACTGAATTACATGGTAATGGAAACAGATTTATTGCATATTTGCACAATGTTTGAGTCTTTCTCCGTTTGTGGAAAGAATTGTGATTTCCATTTATTCAGTCTCAGGTGTTTTATTTAAAAAGTTAAGATACTGTATCTAGTTCTGAAAGGACTTGAATTAACTTGTGTATTATGATCAATAGAATAAGAAATAAATAGGTACTTGAGCGGAAAGTGAAGGGAAGATATGGGTAAGAGTAAAAGAAAGCCAGAGTAGTATGTACAACTATAGTCATAAGTCCAGCATAATTTCTAGAACTGGGCTCAAATGTAGCTCTGAACTTTTCTGAGACAAGAGAAAAGGAAACCAGTCATCGTGAACTATATTCCCAGTACTCTTAAGATAACTCCAACCCATTACTCAGAAAATCTCGCTGAACCTTCAGAAAGACGAGTGTAGAGACTTAATAAAGGAGCCACAAGTAAAAGATTTAGAGCCTCCCAAATCCTTACTACTTAAAACCAGAGGCTCAGAGATAGAAGGCATTTTGAAGTCTTCTGGGGGTTCCCATTTTTTATAGTAAACTATACAAAAATCTGCTCTATGTGGTGTAAGTATCATCAGGATCACATAACTTGAATAGAGGTTAAACTCACTTTCAGAACTTTGGGCTGAGCTTGCGTCTCCCAGGACATTCTGGATGAACCTGGCAGCCCATGGTATTGGTCTTAGTTCAGCTTGGGCCAGTTCTTGGTCTGAACTTGGTCATCCGCCCAGATCCTACTTTAATCATCAGAGTTCATGGAAACATGTTTAGGGAAAAGTGGAAATCAGAGCTGAACCATATCTAAGGATGTCTGATGAATGAATGCTACATCAAACTTTCCTAATGTACTGCCATAGGCCAGTTAATTTGTAACAATAATTCTGTAGATGTTGAGTTATTAGATTTTGCTGAATTCTTTCTTTTTTGCCATCTTGAATTTTGTAGAAACTTGAACTGGATCGATTTATGCTTTATGCTCACGGACCTGACCTTTGTAGGGAATCAGACCTCCGACATGCAATGGCTAATTGTTTTGAAGCATTAATAGGTAATATCTCTTTTTATACTCTTGTTTCATGCATGTCTGGAAAACTCAAGAAGTTCACTGTGGAGACTTAGGACAGAATCCCTTGTTCCAGAACATGTGAGATCCTTAGTATGGTACCTACTTCCTCATATTGTACTGATTTTAGTTCCTCCAGAACTATAGTAGGATTTTCTTTCATTCCTGGTGTCTGATATGGCATCTGATGTTATGTTTGTGCTTATTAGTGGATATTGAATTAAAGTAAAGTCATATGGAAATGAATTACTTTCAAGATTTGATTCACGATCACATGCTAGGTGTTGGTGAGACTATACTATTGTTTTTTATCTCATTCAAGCTCCTCACAAGATTTTCTGATTTAAATATCTCGGAAACACTGCATTTTTAAAATCCCAGGACTTGATAATATGACTGTTATTTCTTCACTTACAGCACGACTGATGCAAACAACTGACTTCCTCACTCAGTCACTTCACATCCTTGGTTTCTTTTAACTGTAACCAGAATACAATTAGCTGTAGGTGTAGGAAATTTATGAAGAGTTAATTAGCTGGTGATTGCAAGTATACTTTACAATGAAATATGAGATTGATAGTTCCTTGATTTTTTTTTTAGCTAAATGATTGAGTACTTTTTTTTTAAAGGCATTTGTATTTCCTTGTCATTTTTGCCCTCTTCCTTTGAAAATGAATATAAAAGCTTCCTATTATAGTTTAATGCTGGTGATGGTAGTAAGAGAATGTTTAATAATTACCCACAGTCTTCTCACAGTTATGTCTGTTTTGCACAAATATGTCTATTTTCAGAGAGTTTGTCACATGGAATTACTGTGCTCTGTACACATGATACTTTTGACAGTTAGTGTTAAACTTGGCTCCAGAACCAGGCAGACATGACTCAATTCCCTCTCGCGTCACTTATCAGCTCTGTGTCTTTGTCAAATTATTGAATTTCTTTGAACCTCATTTTCCCCATCTGAAACAGCCAATCCAGAGCAAAGTACCTTTTCCTTAGCTCCCCTCCCCCAATCACCTACTATGAGCTTGAATTCTTTTTTTTTTAAGATTTATTTATTTATGCATACAAGAGCTGGGGTGCAGGCCAGAGGTATGGGGGGTAAGGGGTTAACCAGAGACAGAATGGGGAGCAGAACAAGCAGATCTACTGAAATATATTGCTGGGGGAGCAATGGGCGAGACAGGAGAGGTCTGCTGCACCATGTGGTTTAGATCCCTGGCCAGGGATTGAACTTGTGCTGCAGTGAGTGTGGAGAGCTTCAGTGCTGAGACTTAACCTCTTGCACCACCAGGGTAGCCCTGAGCTTAAATTCAGTGAATCTTTTCCATCATTTCTTACTGAGGCAACCAGGAAGGTGAAGATAAGAATGTGAAAATGCTTTGCACAGTGCCTAGGGCATAAATGGCCCCCAAAACATAATTACTACTATCACAACTACTGTTGCCACCACTACCGTCAGCAGCATTATCATCATTACAGCTATTGATAAATAATAAATGTATCTAGTCATGAAAACCCTTGATGATTCTCTTAGTAGTTTGCATGAAAAATAGCCTTTCTAAAGATAGATGCAAACGTATGATGTTGGGAATATTTGAATACCCTGTTCTATACTCATTTGACACCCAATTAAAATGCTACTACTGTACTCACTGGTTATGATTTATGACAAATACGTATACAGTGCTTAATTGTTTCAAGCCTTTTAAAATAATTATTTGAAATTAATGGTAAAGGTTGTTCTGACTTTTATTAGCAGAATCCTTCACTGATCTAGACTTAGATTTTTATTGTTGTCTGAAACATAAACAGTATATATAGGATATAAAACATTTTTGTAAAGTCAAGTATTTGTGCAGAATTCCTTCAGTAAGTTTAATACCTGTACTTTCCTGATAGTTCATAGTTGTCCTCTTTGACTTACAGTATTAGATTTAAATATCAGTACATTGAACTTTGTATTTTAGTCTCATTTATGATGTAAAGCGTAGTTAAAAGAGGGGAAAAACTACCTTTAGAACAATTGCTTCTCGGCTTGTCGATTTTTTCTGTGACTGGGTTTTGGCTGCCTTTTTTGCTTTTTATAGAGATATGTAATTTTCTCTAAATATTAATGCAGCCTTTCTTTTGGCATTTTCTTCTTTTTTCTAGGAGCTGTTTACTTGGAGGGAAGCCTGGAGGAAGCCAAGCAGTTATTTGGACGCTTACTCTTCAATGACCCGGTATTTATCTGGAATCATTTGATTTTTCTCAATTATCTATCATTACAGAAGATTTTATATCAATTAGTTTTTGTATTTTAAAGAGTACAGGAGAAACAAAATCCCCAAATCTACCATAGGTGGTAGATTTCAAGACATCAAAAATAGCTTATTCAACTCTTGCAGATGGGAGAGTTCTGTGGACATTCCACTAGGAATTTGTCTTCTTCCTGAAACCCTCTCCTCATGGTCACTTATAAATCAGATAGGAATACAAATATAGTAGAACTTTGTTTTCTTTTGAAATATCTTGAAGTTAATTATGGTTTTCTGTTTTTTTAATTGTTGGGTGTATACCCCATGCAGGCTTAGTTGAAGCTGTGGGATTTTGGCTTTTCAGTTTATAATTTGTTTCTATGTAAATTATGTGGGCTAGATAAATGTATATTTACTTTGCAAAGTCAGTTTATAGGGAGTTTCTGATAGGGCTATGAATAAAGACTGTGGAAGTTTTTTTTTTAAGTAAATTATATTATGAAAAAATTGATAAATTCTAAAATAGTTTGTGTTGTTACTGAAATATTAAACTGTTAATACTGCTAGAGCTACCTTTTTAATCCTGCATGTAATAGAGCATACTAGATGCTTTTTGTACCAAAACAAGCCAATTTAGCATTTAAAGGGAGAGGCAACTCTGTATTCCAAATTGAAATGTCATTATAATTGAATGAAGTAGCCCTCATGGAACGATAAAGAACATAGGGAGCCAGTGTTTTGAAACCTTCGTGAACCCATCAGCTTAAGTGGCTGTCAGATGTTATTACTATATTATTATTACTATATTGCTTAGGATAGTTTTAAAAAAAGAATCGGTGGTTTTGAGAAATATGACCTGGACAGTGTTCCTATCTGAGGATTCGGTGGATTTTACCGAGACGTGATAATTTCATATGTGTGAATTTTCTCCTGACGGGAAAATTGTCTACAGATGTTCCATGTTCCCGCTTTGTCCTACACTTATAAACCCGGTTGTCTCTTGACTTACATCTACAGTAGACAGCATGTGTTTTGAGACTTCCTCTTAAAATTTAAAATTTAAAATGTTTGTTCTGGCCTTTTATCTTTTGTTGTCAATGTGAACAACCTCTTTTGTTTCCTCCCCTCAGTTTTGCTTCCATTCCTCCTTCATCCCTTAAATTCACCCCTCCCCCTGCATTCCTTGCCCACTTCTCCCACCTTACCTGCATCTTCCATCTTCTCTTTGTTCCTGTTTTCTTGAATTGAATGTAGATTCACACTTGTGTTCTTAATTGCATCAGTTTTTGTTTAGAGTCTTTTCTTTGCTTAAACTGCTCTCCCACTTGTCTACTTAGCAAGCTTATCTTATGTTTCCAGTATGTACTGCAATGCTGGCACGTGCAGTGTTTAATAAATGTTTGTTAAAAGAATGAAATGAATAAACAGACTAAATGAAAAAGCAGAGTCTGAGCATTGTCTTCCAAACGGGACAGCTGAGATTCAGAATTCTCTTTTAGTGTGTCTTTTATGAAACCAGATATGTTTAGTTATATATGCTCTTTCCAATTCAGCATTTTTCAAGTGCACACACTTGGACATTCTAACTCTTTTGACGGCTCCATATTGGTTTACATCTATTAGTCGTAGTATGTGAGAGACACTGTTTATTTCGAGAAGTGGATTGTGAAAGTCTCATCAGCCGAAGACATCCAGGAACAAAAGCCTGTTGGCCTTCCAGATCAGATTTATTGACTCCATTTAAGTGAGGGAGGAGGGCAGTCATGGTTCACAAGGGGGTGATGAACAGCCTTCCAGAGGCCTGGCTGGTGCTGACTGAACTGAGGAGGAGCCAGGGATGCAGGATTTGGTTCTTGGTGGTTGCCTTGTCTCAGCTTGATTAGAAGAAGCAAGGGATTAGTTTGAGGTCTGCAGCAGTTGGGAGTCAAGGGCAATTTGGCATGAGTGTGCCCAGTCATATTTATTCAGGGGTAGACATAGCAGAGCAGGTCAGTGGGCAGCATAAGCAAGAAAGTAGTGTCCCTTGAAGAGGGGTGGTTCTGGCATTTCAAAACTGCTATACAACCTTGAAGAGAACATTTGCTGTCAACTTCAGCTGGCTTTATCTGTGTCATCCTCCCAGCCCTGTTAACAGCGGACATTTTCCCTTTTTCAACCTGAACTTTCAACCCCAGACAGTTTATGTTGGTTCCACTCTTTAGTCTTTGTGTAACCCCACATGGCTTACTCCATATATTCAGAATTGTTTCAATTTGATTCTCCCACTGGCCTTCTTAGAAAGATAGGGAGATGTTGTTATGCCATCTTTCCTATTCTCCCACACATCTGTCCAGTATCTCCAACCCAAACTTTTCTTGGTAGCTCCAGAAATTGGAAAAAGTGTCTTTTCAGATTGCATCTGGCCAGCTTCATGTGGGTGTTCCAGGCACCTCATTACCTTAAGTGTTTTTCTGCCCGTAGCCTTTCAGTTGAAGCTCCTGTGAACTTTGTCCTGAATATCTTATAAATCAGTTCACTCTCCCTGCTTTCATTTTTGTGCTCCCTATCTCTCACTTAGTTGTCTCTAACACTGTCACTGCCTACCCCTCTCATTAACCAATCATATTCTTACACAGCCAGGATTTGGTTACCTGTTGCTCAAAAACCAAAGTCAACAGACAAGAGTCAATGGACTGAAATTAGTTTATTCAGGAGCCATTAGTATATTGAGGAGATGATGGACTGTGGTCTCCAAGACAACCTCCCAGATGTGGGGAGAAGCAGAGACTTATATGGGGAGGTAGAACTAAGGAAGGGAAGAGGCTAAGGGTTATGTGTCAGCAGGATTTCAGAGACATAGTGGGGGTTCCCAGGAAGTACATTTGAGCCCCTTTTTCTTTTCTTTTTTAAAGATTTATTTATACACCAGAACCAGGGTACAGGCTGGATCTGCAGGAGGGTGAGAGGATTAACCAGAGACAGAGTGGGGAACAGAACAGGCAGACCTACTGACGTACAGTGCTGAGGGGAGCAGCGGGTGAGACAGGAGAGGCCTGCTGCTCCATGTGGGTTGCTCCGTGGCTGGTGGGGGTCGAACCGGTACTGCAGAGGCTGAGGACAGCTTCATAGCGCTGCTCTCAACCGCCTGCGCCAACAGGGAGGCCCCAGAGTCCCTTTTTCTTTCAACTTTTGTCTTGACCCAATCTGCCATAGTGCTGGTAGGTGTGCTTTTTAACTATGGTAATGAGACTACTCTTAACCCTTAAAATGAAATGTTGGGTCAGGTAGATTTATGGACATTTACTAAAGTAAATGAATAATAGTTTTTTTCTCAAATGCACATGAAACATTCTCAAGAATAGATCATATACTGAAACACAAAAACATATCTCAGAAAACATGACAGTAGAAATTAAATCAAACATCTTCACAGATCGCAATGGTATAAACTAGAAATTAACCACAGAAACAATCCCGGAATAAGCCAAAATATGTGAAGACTAAATGCTTTGACACAACTCCTGGGTCAAAGGAGAAATCAGAAATCATCTGGAGGCTAATGAAAATGGGGAGACAAACTACTGGGCTTTTGGGACGCTCTAAGAGCATTACTATGTAGGAAGTACATAGCTGTACATGCCCACATAAAAAATCAAGAAAAATCTCAAATCAGCAGTCTAACTCTGCAACTAAAGGAACTAGAAAAATAACAAACATCTAAAAAAATCAGCAAAAGGAAATAATGAAAAATAAACATCATTAAAATGGCCACATTACCTAAAACAAGTTATAGTCTCGATGAAATACCTGTCAAAACACCAATGACTTTCTTCAGGAAAAGTGAACTTATAAAATTTATACAGAATCACAAAAGGCTCTGAATAGCTATAGTAGTCCCAAAAGAAAAGAAGAAAAGTGGAGGTATCACAATTCCTGGCTTCAAACTATATTACACAATACTAGTAATCAGAACAGTATGGTACTGAAACAAAAACAGAAACTCAGACAAGAATAGAATAAAGAGAAACCTATTATAACGTGGATAGTTAATATTTGCTAAAGGAGCCCTTCAACTGACAAATGGATAAAGAAATTGGAATGTATACTCATGGAATACTCCATAGCTGTTAGAAAAGATGAAGTGGTGGGGGTGTTTGGTTTTTGGGTTTGGTTTTTTTTTTTTTTTTTTGTTTTTTTTTTTTTGACGAAATGGATGAACTCTTGAGTGCAGTAAGTCAGAAAGTGAAAGATTTCAAATGGTTTCACTCACCTGTGGAATATAAATAACCAGAAAACATACATAGGCAAAATACAGCAGAAATAAACCTTGGATTTAGTGAAGAATTTAATTGTACCAGAGGGAACACTGGGGAAAGAAACGGGAGGGATACAGATGGGGTATTGGCGTGGGTGGTTTTGTGGAAGATGAGTGGAACATGAGCACATGGGAGAGTAAAAAAGTAACTCCAAAATTTAATTTAAAAAACAAGCTTTAACCTATGCTATAGAAATAATTAAAGCAATGGAGTAGCAGATTCTCCAGAGGAGCAGGTAATGAATAGGTCAAGAAAGCAAAGGAAGTTAGGTAAATGTCCATTTCAGGTGTGGGTGCAGGAAAGAAAGCATTGAGAGAACATGAAAAAGTTGCACAAGAAGGGAGTGACATTTAGTGTGAGCTTGCTACAGAGAATTCAAAGGAAAGGTTATTGACTTGGTTAAGATAAATCCTTAAAATGCCTTAAAAGAACAGTTTAATGAAGCATTTTTTCCCAATGTTGGCAAAAACATACACAAAAAATGCAACAATAAGTGTATAATGATGTAGATTGTACCAAAAATCAGCTTCTTATGTTACTTTTGTCATTGTGTATTTCATAACTGCTACTAAGTTTTCTTGTATGTCTTAAATAATTTTTTAAAATGATCCTCCCCCCCACTTTAAAAAAAATCTCGTTAATTATTCAGAAATCTAACCTTAACATTAGAAAGTAGATTCAGTCAGAGGCTCCGAGAGTCTAAAACTGTAGGAAAAACACAAATCCTGAAGACGTTCTAATTATACCCTCTCTAGATTTAACTCAGCAGGTAAAATACTCTGTCGGGTTTCACACATACCCATATTTCATGTAAAAAATTGTAGTGAACCACAGTGGAAGGGCGTGGTCTTAAAAAATGTAAGAGTTCAGGAACTAGATATGGGATGTTTTCCATTCCATCTTAAAGCACTTCATAGGATAATGAATTACAGCCTAAAATAAAGGACATTTGAGATGGGTTTTAATTACAAAAGGCGCAGCTGATGCACATTTCTAGGGAATGGTAAACTGAAAAAATGTGATTAAAACAGCAGCTTAATCCAGCGTATCGGGTTAAGCAAATGTGTAACTTAGTTTTAAAAGGTGTCTTTGACTTCTGGGGGTGGAGGTGCCTCTCCTCCTTCCCAGCTTAATAGGCTAATTAGAGTCAGTACAGGCAGCTTGAGTGGTGAATACACTTTAAAAAAAATTAGTTTGCTAGCACTATTGAATTTGCAATAAGTGGAGTCAGCGTCTGAAATAGTTCAGTATTTCAAATAATGGCATTTTATTTAGAACTTTAGAGCGTGTTAAATGGCTCCCTCGAGCATTAAAGGCATCACTCCCTTTTCCAGGACCTGCGCGAAGTCTGGCTTAATTATCCTCTCCACCCACTCCAGGTAAGTGCGACTCCTGTTTGCAGAGAGCTTGGTAACTCCAGGTATTCATGTTACTTCAGTTTGCCTCCTCTCCTCCCTCCTGCTTTTACCCTTTTATTGCCTTCGGTGGCATTATGACTTTAAACTGGGGTATCAGAACTTAAGAACGGATAGTAAAAGGAACCCTCCTAAGCATTTAGGTGGCCTGGGATTGGAGGGGCCCTGGGTGTCCCCTTCTCTCCCAAGGCAGGGGGAGCTACTTGTGTGGTTGTGTCTTGGCTCCCCACCCCGCCAAAAGGTGATACCCAAAGTGTATTATGTTAACCCAGTATATCTGCATGCCTGCTATTATAGAGACGATAGTATGGAAGCAAGTCTAGGCCTGTTCGGAAGCAGAACAAATACTAAATTAACATGACTAAATTATAATGTAATTTGGAGTTTAGAAATTGAGGGCTTTGGCTCAGGTTATAGAAAACGTGGTAAATTAAAAATTGAATATATTATGATAGCTTTTTATTTAAGATTTTGTGGAATTTAAAAGATGTGCACATGGTCATAGGTGATTTTCAAATCTTAGTATATTTTACTTTTATTTCTGTTTTAATTTGGGAATATACATGTATATATATGTGGATCATCTATGTGTACCATATATGCATGTTTTTATATCCATGTGTGCCTATTATATATAATAATAATCACTAGTGTCTAGAGGCTTTCCAGCAATAGATGGCATTAATTCAGAGTACTTTAGAAATATTAATATGAAATTACTCAAAATTGTTGAAAATAGTCATTTTAATTACACTTTTCATATTTGCTCTCTGCCAGGTTAAAAGCTCACTGTTACATGGAGCACCTGTCTAGTGATAGAATAATCTCCAGTGTAAGCTGACTCCAGTTGTAATGATGCTCATTTACCAAAATAGCTTGGTCCCTGGAAGACACAGTGCTCAGGTTACCCTAATGCAGTATGGCTCTAAAAGGCAGTCCCTGGACGACCAGCAGATATCTGTCACCCGGGAACTTATCAGGAAGTCAGAATCTTGCTTCTTCTTTTAGACATACTGAATCAGAAGTTCTGGGGATAGGGCCACGCCATCTGCATTTCACAAGCCCATGGAGGGCTCTGATGAAGGCTAAAATGTGAGAACCACTATGTCACTATGTCACAGGATACTATTCCCTACCAGCACTTCTACTTGCCCTTCCTTGGAGAGTTAGTAGAATGCTCAGGATTTTGAACTATCTGTGTACAGTACTTGGCCTTGAAATTTGATAGAAGATTGGAAAATATTATTTGAGCCTTCTTTAAATATTAGGTTTGTTTGCCATTCTGAGGGATGAGAAAGAAGCTTTGGTGTCTTATAGGCATTTCAGAAATTTCTGCCCATGGGGGAAGGAATTTTACAAAATACTATCCTCAGATTGATAATTTACTCTTGTAACCAAAAACTGCACATGATTTTAATTTATTTCTCTTTTCCTGTAGTTGCAAGAGCCAAATACTGATCGACAACTTATCGAGACTTCTCCAGTTCTGCAGAAACTTACTGAGTTTGAAGAGGCAATTGGAGTAATTTTCACTCATGTTCGACTTCTGGCTAGAGCATTCACGTTGAGAACTGTGGGGTTTAACCATCTGACCTTGTGAGTTAGAAGTACTCGTGTAATCCCAGCATTACCATTTAGACAGGCCGCCCCACACCTTTGCTGCATGCCTTTCAAAGGAATTGGGATTTCAGATACATTTCCAGGAAATTCACATGATGGAAGGATGAAACTGGACTCTGGTGTGGACCAGGGAATATACTCCAATTCAGTATTTCTGGACTCACTGACATGCATCTTATTTCTTCAGAAAGTATGAGATGTGTGAAGAAAAGTGAAAACTTTCTATAAAGGGATAGATGTTAAATATTTTAGACATTACAGGCCAGGTGGGACTGTCACAGTGATTTGCCTCTACCTGCAGAGCCTAAAAGCAGCATAGATTAAACACAAAAGAATAAGCATAGCAGTGTTCCAATTAAACGTTATTTACAATAACAAGCTATGGGCTGAATTTGGCCCTTGAATCTCTGTTCCAACTGAATGATTTAAAGATGAGCTAGTGAACTCATTAAGAAAATAACCAAAATGTTAATTTTTTTGTATCTTCGTTTTAAAATTTTTTTGATTCCCCTCCCACAAATAGAAAATTCACAGCTCTCTTTAAAGTGTAAAGGTTAAAGATCCTTGCCATAAATTTTAGTGTCTTAGGTTCAGACCTGGACTCCAGACTTGAATAATGGAGTGTAGGTTTCAATAAAGAGGTAAAGATTTAGCAAAGAAAATACTTGGGCCTTTTTACTTTGTTTTGTTTTTGTAAGATTTTTGTCAGTACTTTGCTATTCAGTTGTTACTCCTCAGCTTTTTACCTGGTGCTGTTTACCTGTCTTTATTCTAACAGGTATTTAATCCTTAGCTAGTACTTCTCTTACTCTTCTTTGAAATCAACTTATATTGACTCAGATCTCATAAGGAATTGTATTTAGTTTTGTGCTTTAAGGCAAGATAAACACATTGCCTTTTCAAATCATGCCTTTTTAAAACTTAACCCATTTTTTAAAAATCCTCAGATATTTATCACTGATCACTCTATGTTGATGTTTCTTTTTTCAGAGGCCACAATCAGAGGATGGAATTCCTTGGGGACTCCATAATGCAACTGGTAGCCACAGAGTACTTATTCATTCATTTCCCAGATCATCATGAAGGACACTTAACTGTGAGTTTGTGTTAAATAATTTCCTCTAGTAAGATAGGTGAATCATAAAGAGTGAAGATTAGAAAAATCAAATATAAATATATATATTCTTGGTGACTTTAGAATATCAATGGCTTTGTTCACTTTATTATGCAAGTTATATACAAAACAATATATGATGATAACTAATTTTTTATTTCTTCATTTAATGATTACCTACTCTGTGTGAGATGCTAAACTAGGTTTCAAATATAAGTTCATGCCTAGTCTCCATAAAAATTTTAAAACTATTAGAAGAGATAAAAATGAAGTAAATAACTATAAAACTAATGTGTACTGTTCATACTATATAAATATATACATCATAAATATACAATAGAGTATGTATATATGTTTATGTATTGTAATCACATACTTGCACACTATAAAAAAGGATATGTAAGTAATTAAAACTAAGGCAAAGGGGAACCATGGTAATTGTTACAAAGGCACAGAGGTAAAATTTCTTTTAGCTGTGGAATTTCAAGAAGGCTTCGTGGATAGGATTATGTTTGAGTCTTTAAAAATGAGTAGGATTTGGCCATTGGGAGTCAGTGGGAGGAAGTTTCTATGTAAGGACCTTCTACACATTGGGACTGCAGACACGAGGGCACAGCATGAAAAATTCAAATGACAGAGAGGCAGTGGGACTCAGGTTGGCTTACCCCATGGTGGAGTGGAAGGGGCTTAGAGAGGCGAGGCTTGATTTATGAACAATGTGAAATGGTTCCCATTCCTCTCACTTCGGTTTTATTTTATAAAACTTTATTGAGCTTTTTTATTTGCTGCCTACTGTTTTCACTCTGTGAAACCAATCGATAATATAACTGGAATGGTGAGCAAAACATATCTTGAAGCCAGTCATGATGATCTCTCTAGGCGCAAGGAATAACCTTTGAGAAATCCCTCTACAGTTGGGCGTTGAGAAAGCAAATACTTTATTGGACAAAGAAAAATACTGGTACACCATAACATATGTCATTAATGCAGACTTTCTTTCTTATGCTTGAAACAAATAATGTCTTTTCTACCTTGCACCCCTACAACTTTTATGCTTGTTTTGCTTTGACTAGAATTGGGTCATACTTCTGCAACTATGAGCCCTGGAAATAGTTTATGTGAGACACAAATATTGGAACTAGGGAGAATATGATGATTTGGCTGTGTCTAGATAGAATTTTTCAGTGGAATTCTAAGCATAACAAAGTATGATTCTTGCATTCCCTTATTCAGTGAATATTTATTTTGTTCCTACTGTGCCCCATGTTACCATTATAAGTGCTGAGAAATCAGCAGTACTCAGTTAACAGTTAATTACCATTTAAAATTAAGTGCTTTTGATGGACAAAAAAGTATTTTCTTTTGGAATTAATAGTTAATTCTTAAGAACATATGAGCATTTATTAGAAATAAACTTGTGTCTGGTGTCATGCTCTACACAATGGAAACAATAAATGTTCAGTCAGGATTTTCCATTAGGGAGTAGGCTTCATGGCTCTCAGGGAATCTGGTTGGTCTGAAAAATGAAAACCAAACCAAAGGACTTGAAGTAGTAATTCATTTTATAACCAGATAGAGGCTAATGTTGAACATGTGTGACTTAAATACATATATTTATCCCTGTATTTCCACAGAATTAATTGTGAACTGTAGAATTTTACGGAGCCAGGATATTTTAGATCAGTAAGTTTGCTGCCTCCCCCATCTTGGTCACTGTACACATGCCCCCCACCTCCAGCCTTGTGGGCATTGAACAGACAATGAAACCAAAACTCAGAAAGGCTTGAGCCCTATCCAAGGTCAAGATAAAGATAAAACCAGGCATTAGGCTAGAGACTCCAGTTTTGTGTTCTTCACAAAATCAACGCCTAAACTATAGGTTATCCAAAATGTGTTTATCGGCTTTGCTGTCTTAAAATTAGAGATTTCCTGAAAGCTTATTAGAAAGGTGTTAACAAAAGATGAAATTATGATGGGATGGTTTTTTAATTATATTTACAGAAAGCTTTGATAGAAATCAACAAGACCAACAGATCTGGCAAAACTAGTAATCTGTCGCTGGTAAAATACTAACTCATCAGCATTGCCATGATTATTCCCTCTGTCTTGAAGCACTGTCTTCCATCACCTTCTACCGCCTGCACTTCCCTGGTTTTTCTTACCTCTTCAGTTGTTCTTTCTTAGTCTCCTTTGCAGGCTCATCTTATTCTCTACAGATGATGAATCTTCCAGTATCCAAAAGCTCCCTTGCAGGACATTTTCCCTTCTCACTGGGATTTCTCCTTGGCAGTCTTTCCCATGTAAACCATCAGTTCCTATAAGCAGATGACTTCCAAATGGAGCTCTTCAGTGCCATTTCTTTCCCATCCCACCTGCTTTCTTACATCTCCAATGTCCAAGGCTGAATTTACACTTTTCTCCCACCGGGGACCTTTTCAGTATTCCCTGACTAATTGAATGGCAAAAGCACCCACCCAGTGTTGCAAGTCAGAAGCCTGGGCGTCATCTTGGATACTTCCATTACCTCCCTCTGTCTCCTAGACCATTTCCAAGTCCAGACAGTGTTACTCCTTGAGTAGCCGTATCACCTTCATCTCTATTTACCAAGCGCTCTCATCTGGACAACTGTGGTCATTACTGCATAGCTGTCAAAATGTCCAGAAATGTGATTGATATAGAGTCGCTGTAGAAAGGGTGGCATTTATTAAATTGCCCAGGATAGCAGTCTTAGGGCTGCGTTTAACAAAGCTCTAGGCAATGCAGCATGCTCCTGCACAAACAGCGGGCTCTCCAGGTCTCCACATTTCCCCCTAGATGTGTGCTACTATTTGAAAAACTAGTCTTTGCCATTCTTGTGGGCATTTTCATCCTCTCTGGCGTTGAACAGCGTCTCAGGCAAAATCCTTTAGTAAGCTCAGGTCTCAGGCTTGTTGGAAATCAGTTTCACAGCAACATGTACTGGTCTTCCTAGATCAACTCTTGCTCCCATCAGCTGTTTCACACAAGCAGCCAGTGGCCTAGAAGTTCTGTGAGAGCGTGTTTTTATTTATCACTATATCCCCAGCAGGGCTGGCCTGTGGTGGGCTCTCAGCACATGAGAAAGCAGGGATTACAAATCCTGCCTTGCTGCCTCTAGGCAGCACTATGGATAAATCATTGAGACAAACAGGTATCTTATCTACAAGATCTCGTTGAGAGGATAAGATTCCACATTCTGGCCGAGGATCAGTGACCTAATTTGGCTTTTTGTGTCTGGCCTGCTTCCCGCAGCTAGCATTTGTATACCTTTTCTTCCGTTATCACAGGACGCGGAGACCATGGGCTGCTGTGCTTAGTTTAGTAGGCCTGTGCAGCTCCTCCCTGTCCCTCTGTTTCCGTTTTCATCTGTGCTCTTGTATCAAAGTCCTCAAAATAATAAATCACAGTGTGCTTGTTTTACACTAGGTGGCCCTCTTTGGTTGCTTGTGTCCATGTCCAATTCCCTCAGCTGTGGTTTCCTTTCTAGAATCAAGTTGCAGGAAGAATGCTAGTAGGTCTCTTCGTTTTACCCCTGAACCTTTTTCTAATTAAATTTTAAGATTAAATGAATTACGCAAGATGGCGATGCTGAGATCATAAGGACATGGATGTCAAGCTGACTCTCTAGAGCTTCTGGTGGTTTTCTGTCTGTTGGTCCTGCCTTGCTCCCGTGCGTGGGCAAATAGCATAATTCATTGTGAAGTAAGAGTTCAGCAAAGGCCAAGGACGGAGGTTGTCATGTAGAAAACTAGCATTCAAGCTTTCTTGTTTAGGTAAAGCACAAAGTCAGGCCCCTTTTCAACTCATCTTCCAAATTTAAGCTAACTCTGAAAATAGGGATGATTTATAACTTCTTTCTACCCCACTGATTTTTGGTTCAGCTTCTGAGTTTTGGCAAGAGCTTCAGGATCTCTCACTTTGTGCTGGCCGCCCTGCTGCTTTTAAGACCCTTCTGAGCGTCTCTGAAATAAAACTGGAAGCATTTCTGTTTCCATACTCCCTGCTTTCTTCCTCCTCCTCCTTCTCTCCGCCTTCTCTACCCCCTGCCCCAAGGTGGCATCACAACACTCGACTAGGAGCCCTGCTGCTGGGAGCGGGCCCCTGGCCCCCATGGTCAGTGATGGGCTGGGGTTGTGGGTACTCGCGTATGTGCGCATGAGCCTGCGGGTTCTGAGGCATGAAAGCTCTTTATATGCCACCTGAGTAAGAATTTCCCGCTTTCACCAAAAGCATGTATTGAGAGAAATCCCAGCTTGCTCAGCGTAGCCATGGTCTCACATTAGCCCTCCTTTTCCCTTGGCTTCTACTTTGAGGACCATCCCCTTGCCCCATTAGAAATCCAAACCGGAAAAAGAGTGTCTCCCTTCCAGCTTAATTATCCTGTAATTACAAGATATTAGCCTGGTGTGCGCCCTGTTGGTTAAGTCTCCTATTAATGTTGTATGCTAGGCCTTTTTAATTTTGAGCTGCTCTGTGGATATTAATTTTAATGAAACACTATATTGAAGAAAAGATGGAGTTGGGGGGAAATAGGAGGAAGGGAGCAGAGACAAGCAAAGAATAATAGTTTGTAACTCAGCAGCAGGCATGGCTTATGAAGATCAAGTTGTATTTCTGCTTCATGAATCATTGTCAGACAAATTAAGAACATATTGTTTCTTATTTATCTATTGTCAGGGATGCAATCTCAGGCATTGAGAATAAATCTTGATTTTCATAAGCTCAGTTGACACTGTGGAGCCACAGAGCATAAAACTTGCATCTAATAAACAAAGTGCAATGTGGAACGGCAGGGGTTGTAATTCCAGCACCACTCACAGCTGCTTCCTGCTCCTTGGCCCTGTTGTCAGGGATATTCCTTAGCAGTCAGGCAGGAAAGAGTTGTTTTAATAGACCAAACATTTTTCATATCTGTTGTAAAAGGAGTTCCAATTTTAGGGGCATTATTTCCTCAGATCTTAGAGATTGGGGATAATTGCTTTTGGCTTTTGTTTGTGGAGTTTCCATCTTTGTATCTATCTGTTTTCCCCAGCCTCCCTAACGTGAGGTTAAATTCTTAAACTATGCTTGTTCTGTGGGCACGTTTAGGCTGCATTGGTTGCATAATTTTCATGTACTGTGTGATGTAACTACTTGGATAGTCCTTGAAGAGTTCGTCACTTACTGAAATTCCTAGCAAAAATTTTTGTTTTGATTCCTGAATTGAGTTATGGGGGTAAGGAGGATTCCTGTGTTAATTGGATTAAAGATAAAGTGTCTCAGTTGGAAAAACTGGCTCAGGATATAGAGTGTAAATCTTTAAAATAATAATAAAATATATAAATAAATAAATATTTTATTTTTTTTTTTAAGATTTATTTATTTATGCATACAAGAGCTGGGGTACAGGCCAGAGATTAGGGGGAGGTGAGAGGATTCACCAGAAATAGAGTGGGGAACAGAACAGGCAGACTGACTGAAACACACTGCTGAGGGGAGCAGCGGACGAGACAGGAGAGGTCTGCTGTGCCATGTGGGTTTCTCCTTGGCTGGCTGGGGATCGCACTCGTGCTGCAGAGGCTGCGGATTGCTTCATAGTGTGGTACTTAACCCCTTGCACCACCAGGGAGACCCTTAAATATTTTAAATAGTACTTGGTAAACATGACTTCCTCCAATCTTGTATAACAATTATTATCAGTGGGCCTCACTGGTGGCACAGGGGTTAAAGACTCCGCACTGTCAAGCTATCACCAACCACTCTGGCATGAGTTCCATCCCCGGCCAGGAAGCTGACCCACATGGCGCAGCAGACCTCTCCTGTCTCACCAACTGCTCCCCTCAGCAGTGTATTTCAGTAGATCTGCCTATTCTGCTCCTCATTCTGTCTCTGGTGAATCCTCTCACTGCCCCCCCCCCCCAACTTCTGGCCTGCACCCCAGTTCTTGTATGCATCAATAAATAAATCTTAAAATAAATTAGCATGAATGCTGTGAAATTTGAAGCTTATTTTCAACTTTAGGAAAAGTGCTCCTTTAAAACGAATATACAATGATAGAAAAGAGGTGGAATTTACCTGGTAAGAGATGTTGTTATTAATTGCAAAGGGGCACAGGGAATTTGTTTGGGCAGACGGAATGTAGAAGGTTGTCAAAATTCATGTAACTGTACTTTAAAAGGGTACATTTTATTGTGTGTAAGTTACACTTCAAGCTGATTTTAAAACCTTTATGCTTCTTCATTTAGTAATGTTAAACTTAGAAGCAATAGCCTTTAATATAGTGCAGCTTTCCCCAAACACTGCTCTGCTGCTCCTGAACAGCTAAATGAATTACATAAATGTCAGGTCAAATCAGGAGCAGAGAATAAGGTGCCAAGGAGAAGCTAGAAACTTAAGACGCTGTCACTGCCACCTGTCATCAGTGGCTTGAGGACTTAAGCCATCACTTAGCTGGTGTCCCTGTCAGTAAGATGGTCTCAGACTGCTTGACCCCCACACAGGAGCAAGAAAGAACAAAAGTGAAATGGTTTCTAAATGTCCCTCAATTCCTTGCGGCCAGTTGTTGCGAAGCTCTTTGGTGAATAACAGAACTCAGGCCAAGGTGGCGGAGGAGCTGGGCATGCAGGAGTACGCCATCACCAACGACAAGACCAAGAGGCCCGTGGCCCTGAGGACCAAGACGTTGGCAGACCTTTTGGAATGTGAGTCCCACAGATTGAAGCTTTGTGCTTAACATGCAGGTTCAAAGTTGAAATCAACTTTGCTTATCCTTATTGCTTCCCCCATAAGTTATCCTTTTTCAAATGAGGTAACATTGGTTACACACTGTATGTTTCAGAGGGGTATAGGTTCACAGCTCTTCAATTGTATATTATCAACTTCTTTTTATCAAGTTATGACTAAAGAAACCTCTTTTCTATTGTGTTATTTATAATTTATCCAGAGCTTGTTTGAAGGAAACAATTTGGAATTCAGACATTTGAATGTGAATTTTATGTTCAATCTATTCAGTGATGTTGTCCCCCATCCTACCTCTGTACCCCCCCCATCCTACTTCTCAGGTATCACCTCTCTTTGTGTGAAGCAGTAATAGAACATGATTATTAATAATAGTGAATTTTTGCCACTTAGTAACATTTACATAGGTGCACAGCAGAAAGAAAGGTATTTCACTCACTACATACTGAAGCTATTATCCATTGTTTTGAATGCTCTCAAAGCTGTCTGGACAAATACTGCCATTTTTCGCAGTTTCTGGTATGATCTGGTAGCATTGTCAGTGATCCTGTTATAGCTAACTGAGAGATTATAGACACTATTTTATTGTCTCTGATATTGCTTCAAAATATGTGGGCCGTTTAGTGGGTGTTGGGACTTTTTTAATGATACGGTATTTTTGACAATTGGAGTTATGTACAAATATTAAAGTCTACCATGCAAAGCCAACTCATTACAAAATGCAAAGGCAATCTGAAGAACTTAAAAGGACTTCTTTGTCAATTAGGGAAAAGTAATTTAAATATAAAAATTAAAAAATAAGTTGAGTGATCTACCTCAATTTTTTTTTTTTAAAACTCATTGCAAGCCATTTTTACTCTAAAGAACTCACTGTTTACTTGGTTAAGGTACTTTATAATGAAGTCCTCTGTGGGGTCACCAGTTATTAATGCAAATTTGGATATTTTGTTTATTGTTCTTGAGTCCAGTGTGAGGTTTTCCTCTCTTTAGGCAGATTGAATCTATAAATTTCTGCCCCGTTTCTCTTTGTGAAATATAATACAGACCCTTGTAAATGGGCGATGACCTCAGGATTGGTGTTGGGAATGGCAGACCCCAAGGATGTACTCATTCCAGTGCCATAGCTGATCTTCAGCTTTCATTTTGATTTATTTGATGTTCCCAGACATCACTCTTTGCCTGCTATAAACAGCATTTGTGTATTATTTAAACTATTCATTTAACTCTTAGCTAACATAAATTGGTCTTGGTACTCTGTGATTTTGCATCTTAATCACACATGTATATTGCTTGCTTCTATAATAATAATGATAAGGAGTGCTTCTTGCTTGAAGAAATATGAGCTGGTAATGTTGAAAAACAAAGAAGGCTGGGAACTCCTAATTAAAATGTTTCTTAAAAGCCTGGGTCTTTTACTCTTTCTGGTAAATGACAATGCATTATGGTTTATTCTTCAATGTTCTCTTTTTCAGCCTTTATTGCAGCTCTGTACATTGATAAGGATTTGGAATATGTTCATACTTTCATGAATGTTTGTTTCTTTCCACGATTGAAAGTAAGCTCATATAAAATTTAAATTGGCTGAATGCTTTATGGTCATTGACTCCAGAACCTATTACTAACTGCTTTTGGGGGACTTACTGCAGGAGTTCATTTTGAATCAGGATTGGAATGATCCCAAATCCCAGCTTCAGCAGTGCTGCTTGACACTTCGGACGGAAGGAAAGGAGCCTGACATCCCTCTGTACAAGTAAGTACTTGCTGCCCCTAGCCCCTGCATCCAGGGACCTTGGAGTTGGTGCTTCCTGTGCCTGGAGGAAGGACTCAGCCCCACTGGGCAGTGGCGACAAGACCCCTGGGTTGAGACTTATCAACTCTGACTCTGTCACCAACACTGAAACTTTTTGGGCCTCTCAGTCTTAGCTCCAAGTAAGGGGGTCACCCTTGATGATCTGTGTATTCTCCCATCCCTAAAGTGCTCTGTGAGCTACTCCCTGGGAGGAAGAGGTACTAAGACCATGTGCTAAAGACAAGAGAAATTCAGATGACTCTGTTTTTATGTCCATGTTTGTATTTGTTTTTCTTAATTCTTGTAACCTCTGCTGGGCTGTGCATCTCAGTATCTAGGTTAGGCATTGTGGATTTGGTGTCTCTTCCCATGCCCCTAGTAGCCCTATTGGCCTTTGTTCCTGTAACCTGACAGTCAGTGTCTCTCTCTCTCTCTCTCTCTCTCTCTCTCTCTCTCTCTCTCTCTCTCATGGTCCTGTGTGAAGCAGGGTAGTTTTTCACAGCTATTGTGTCATTCAGTTACTTGTAACTTTTCAGAATGAGAAGTATAAGCTGCCTTATGCTTTCAGATATGTCTAGTGACAGATCTTTTATCCTTTGGTGGCGGCCAAAAGTCATTCACAAGGAACACAAGTCACTGCGCACCTAACACCGGTATTGTTGAAAACAGGAGGTTGACTCTGAAGTAGAGTACTTATCTTGAGACACTCACTTGTCAACCCAGAGGGTGGTTTAAAGGAGGAATTACAAAATGGAAGGGATATCAAAATCGGTAGTTTGTTGACCAGGGTGCTCTGTGGATGTGTGAACCCAAGAATGATGAAAACGGAAGTGTCAGTCCCGTTTGCTCTGCGCGGATGCACCCGCATGGTAGCAAGCACACATGGAGGCGTGGGTGTTCCTTATGGAATAAAAGCACCTCCCTATGGCTTCGGGGACTTCAAAATACTCAAGGGAAAGCACCAGAATGGCAGCTGGGAGTTTTTAATCCTTTCCTGTTTTTATTTAATAATCACCACACGTTACAGGCGTTCTTGCTAATAGGAAAGCTGAGGCCAAGAGAAGGTTGAGTCACTCCACAGCAAGCTGCCATGAATTGTCCCAAGAAGCTGTCACTGCTAAACAGTATATCCTTTCTTTATCAGTGAAAAAGAAAACCCTAATGTTTAGAAATAGCGCTTTAATATGTGCCTAATAAGCATAATGAATATCCAAACTGTATTACATGAAAGGCTCAAAGTAGTTATTCCTCGTCAAAGTGATAATTAAGGTTCAATAAATAAAACAAGGATGATAAACTTCTCAGCGTGTGGGCATGATCACTATAATAAGTGCTACCTTAAAGTTGCTGTCTGCAGCCTTCTGGCCCACAGAGCATAGAAACAGAGGGATGATTGCACTCCCTTCTCCTGAAGCCCGGCGTGAAAGTGCACCATGAGCTGCTTTTGTATCTAGATGATGGCTTGTTTTACAGTCTTTTCAAGATGACTGTGTTCATCCCATTATCTTTGTTGGCTACTTTTAATTTCCCTTTTCCATCAAGTTACCAGTTTTGCCACATTTGAAATCTGTAGCATGTCATTAAATCCAGAGTTCCTGGAGTTTTGTTTTTTGGCAGTTGTGTTGTGTACTTGGTATTACAACATACCTTTGAATTGGCCTCGGTTTCAGAAATTAAGTACATGAGAATGTGTAGAGATTCACCAGACATTAGACTCCATAAAGAATGTGAAGCTTTTCACATGCGACTTGACGCACCTTTCCCCAATATTTATGGTTTTCAGCTGTAATTAGTTCTGGAAAACAGTGTGCGCACTGAGCTGATTAACTTTCACTGTACGCGATTGTTAATTTTATGATACTTGAATATGCACACGATGAAATTGTTTGAAAGTATTTTATGCTTCACCGTTAGCCTTTACATACCATTTGGAATGCTTTGGGAAAAAATATTAAAACCCAGTGCAGAATTAAAAAAAAATTCCTACTTCTAAAGCTCTCTGTATTTGCAAATAACAAACTTGCCCTTTTAATTTTCTTATTTTTGCTTTCCTCTGTCTAGACATAGGTACCTGGGTTTGTCTGTCTGTTTGGAGTCATATATTAGCACTGACAATTAAATGGCACTTAGCATTATGAATATTCTTTGCCTTTCCTTTCAGGACTCTGCAAACAGTGGGGCCATCACATGCTAGAACCTACACCGTGGCTGTTTACTTCAAGGGAGAAAGAATAGGCTGTGGAAAGGGACCAAGGTATGAGAAGAGTTTTGATTTCATTGAATGAACATCCCGTGTATCTGAGAAGTCCCTACTTGGGATTTTCAAATTCTGCAGTCTGTCTTTTTTACCATATAGAGTGATCGAGGGTAATAGTAAAGTGAACTCCAAGGATTAACGTCCTTACCAAGTTCAGCCCCACCCTTGAGCTCAGCCTTGGATAGTGAGAATGCCACTGCGTAAGGGGCTTTGGCTACCTTGAGAAAGCCACATTACCTGGTGCACGCATCCGGTCTGTCCAGTTTTAGTCACTCCACAGAGTACCCCACATTGCTGCAAGCATCTTATGAGACCCACCTGACACAGCCATTAGCCATTTGATATTTTGTTGATACTCACTTGAACTTTGTGAAAAATCCTAACATCTGCAGGTAAAAATAATTATGTATATTAACAGTTTCTTTGAGTCCTCCCATCTACATCTTAACTAAGGAGAAGGAGTGATTTGAAGTCTGACTATCCATCTCTGTCTCTCCATATGTATATTCTTTGCCTCTCTTACTTTTACACTGAGGATGTTCAAACTTAAGAAGTACTTCAGACCTGATATAAACGGAAGACACTTTACTGCATTATTAAAAGTGTGGAATGAATAACTTTAATAGGCTTTGTGCAAGTAAATAACATTTCTATACACTCTTGTATATATTTCTGTCTGTGAAGTTCAGTTATGTGACAGTTGAAGTAATCAGATAAAATCTTGTGTCCCAGACATGAAGATCAGCCTGAATAATTTGTAGCCAAGCCATGTGTTTTTGAAAAAAATCTTTAAAGTGTACCTTACTTTGATTTTATTTTATAGTATTCAGCAAGCAGAAATGGGAGCAGCAATGGACGCACTTGAAAAATGTAAGCCTATCTCTGTTTCAATAATTATATGTTCATGATGTAATGAGTGTTTTATGGAAAGAAAATGGGGAAATAGAAAAATGGTAAGTGCTGATAAAATATGATCATCTTCTCTTCATAATTGTTCTCCACAGAGAGTGTAGTAGAGTGTGAGATAGGTATAAAATGGGCTTGTAATTAAAAAACGAGTATTTTAGAAAGCCTCTTGATTTCATTTTCCTTTTTTGCGTCAAGTCCCATTCTCACCCCAGGTAACCCGTGTGACTAACCTTGTGTGCTCCTTTCCATATATTTCTAAAATCTTATTCGGACATAGAGGTATCGAGGTAAAGGGAGTGACGTTTCCATATTTCTGTGTATCTTTTTTATCTTGCTCATCTCTGGCAGCCCTGCGTGTCACAGTGGCTCCAGTTCATTCTCTCTAACGGCTGCAAGATGTTCATGCTGAGGATGTGCCCTATTTGATGCAGTGTTTTGTGTGTGTGTTTTTTTATTGGTGGACACTTTGTTTCTGGCTTTTTATCACTGTCGACAATAAATATCTATATTGGTGCTTTTAGTTCTGTGGGATAGTTTCTCAAGAGTGGGATGGCTGAGTTGAAAGAACTTCAATTACATAATTGACAATGTAGGGAACTGGGCAGTCTTTTGTAAATTGAAGGCTTAAGTGCAAGGAATTTTCTCTTCTGAGGTACATTATGCGGCACAGCAGAACCTGCGGGTAAAACATGACAGTGCGATTCTATTATGCTTCAAGTAGCAGCGAGATGTGGGAGAGAGCAAAGTGCAGAGAGCTGAAAGTGAAGAGGCCGGGGATTCTCAGCTGTGGGAGAAATTCCAGGAAAGGCTAGAGGACCAAGAGCCAAGTGGAAATCTGAGGACTGTACCCCCTGAGAGAGGGAGGGGAAGTTAGTGGACCAGTAGCGAATGTTACCAGGGTCTCCCACAGTCTTCACTGGGAGTTTTGATTTGACTCTGGGGGAGCTTTTCATCCATTACATATAAATGCACAGTCACTTATTGAATAAAAGCAACTCCATTTTCCACCTATATGGTTATTAAAGGTTATTTTTGGAATTTTTTGTTTGCTTTCAACCATCCAGCAGGACTGGAGAGAGGGCCTCTTTTGAGATTGCCTTTCACGTACATACTAGCAGGAGCAAATTGTCTAAATGCAGGAAAGCAATTTGCAGTGTGCATCAAATCCTTAAAGAAGTTCAAACCTTTTGATCAGGATTTCACTTCTAAGAATCAGACCTAAAGAAATATCTGGAGTTATGAACTAAACTTCACATACCCCAATAATCACAACTTGATTTGTAATGGCCAAAAAATAAATCAAGCTCCATGTTTAGAATTAGAGAAATGTTTAAATATTGTGGGGTAGGACAGGGGTTGGCAAGCATTTTCTCTAAGGGACCTGACAGTAAATTTCAGACTTCTGTCTGTAGTCTCCATCAGCACTGCTCAGCAGGGCCATTATATCAGGCATGTTGGGCAGTTTGCACACGGGGTGTCTGTGTTCCAATAAAATCTTGTTCAGCAGAACTGGTGGAGGGCTGTGTTTGACCTGTGGGCAGTAGTTTACCAGTCCTTTATACAAATGTAATATTTTACAGTCATAATATGCTTGAAGGCTAATGTTATAGGAAAATATTTTATACTAGAATAGTAAAATAAAACATACGTGTACTGTACAGTGTGGGGGTGGGTAGGGGAATGTTTTTAAGTATCTGTTGTCTGTCTCTTATATGCACACCTACATCATGCATGTGTGTGTGGAGTAGAACTTTACTTAATGGGAAATATGCTCTAAGAGTACAGCCTAAAGGTTTGTCAACAGTTAGATCTGAATGGTGACTTTTTTTTTAATGCAAGTTTAGTTTTACTATAGAATTTATTGAGGAAGTAGGGTTCATTTGTGGCAACTTGCTTTACAATTAATTCTTTTTTTTATTAATACTTTTTTTTAATAGAGGCATGTTTTATTTATTTGTTTGTTTGTTTGTTTTGTTTTGTTTATACATGCACTGGGTACAGTCAGACGCGCGGGAGGGTGAGAGAATTCACCAGAGCCAGAGCGGGGAGCAGAGCAGGCAGAAGGACCGAAGTACACTGTTGAGGGGAGCAGCGGGCGGCAGGAGAGGTCTGCGCGCCATGTGGGACCCTCCTCTAGTGGCCGGGGAGCAGCCAGGGATCGAACCGGCGCTGCAAAGGCTGCGGGCAGCTTCGCAACCCAGTGCTCAACCGCTGCACCACCGGGGAGGCCCTACAGTTAATTCTTTGGGATTTGTTTGATTTTCTTTTTTTTAAAGATTTATTTATTTATTTGTTTATACAAGCACTGGATACAGTCAGAAGTGCGGGAGGGTGAGAGAATTCACCAGAGCCAGAGCGGGGAGCAGAGCAGGCAGAAGGACCGAAGTACACTGCTGAGGGGAGCAGCGGGCGGCAGGAGAGGTCTGCGCGCCATGTGGGACCCTCCTCCAGTGGCCGGGGAGCAGCCGGGGATCAAACCGGCGCTGCAGAGGCGGCGGGCAGCTTCGCAACCCAGCGCTCAACCGCTGCGCCACCGGGGAGGCCCTGTTTGATGTTTTTTAAAGTACTTATACTTGAAACTTGCATTTCATGCAGTACATGAGGAATCAGTTTAATGTTTACCAACTAGATTTGTATTAGTTTTATTTTAAAATACAGATGGCATTATGTTATTTT
Organism: Talpa occidentalis; assembly: GCF_014898055.3. NCBI lineage: Eukaryota > Metazoa > Chordata > Mammalia > Eulipotyphla > Talpidae > Talpa > Talpa occidentalis. The sequence continues at coordinate 124,533,542 of NW_023604972.1, forward strand.
GCTTAACATCCATCAGTGCCTCTCAGGTATACAAGATCTTACTGACTCACCACCTGCCTTTCAGATGCTTTCCTACCTTCTATTCCTGTCCCTTTTCCCACTTGGGGTGAGGATGTGGCACATATAAAGGGGAGGAGGACTTAGGCAGTCAGCTCTCTGTATCCTTGGGTTCTGCATTCTCAGCTTCAACCAGCCAGATGGAAAATCCGTACTGTTTGGGGAGCCCACCGTGGTTGCATCTGTACTGAACACCTTGTCATTGTTTATTAAATAACACAGTAGGACAACAGTTTACATAACTTGCACATTGAATTGGGTTCAGTTAGAAATCTAGAGGTGACATAAGGTATACTGGAGAGAGGGGGTTGTGCATGGTTATACGCAGATGCCATTTTATGGCAGGGACCTGAGCATTCGAGAACTTTGGTATCCTGGAACCAGTCCACATGGATCCTGAGCAACACCCAGTGAATATATTTATATTCACTTTTATTATGCTTCAACTTAAGCAAAAAACAAATTTTCTTTTCCCTGAGTGTGTTATCCCATATCTCTTGACTCTCCGTATTTTTAAAATATGAAGTACTTCCTCTCGTGTGTAAGAGTTCCTTACCTGGTTAGGCAAAACATTGTCATTTGTCCTCTGTATTACCACATAACTGTGTCATTCTCAGTCATGCATACATCCCTCTGTGGCTTTTGTTGTGGAAGTACATAAATATTTGTTGGCTAAGGGATAAAGTGATTTTTTTACTTCTCATTCTGTGCTTGATTTTTTTACTCCATTGCTGCACTCATTATAGACCACAAATGACTGAGTTGTAAAATTTTATCATAATCAGGATTTCCACTGTCAACATTTTTGCAGTCAAATGTCAAACTGAATATTGCTTAAACTATACCTCTGAGTAACACTTTTTTTTTAACCAAATAAAAGTCCTCTGTTGAAGTTGCTGTTACTGATAAAGGTTTGGGCTTCTCCTGGTGAAATTCAAAAATAGCATTAGCAAAAGCCATGCCTTAGAATGTGATCTCCATTTGTTCATCAGATCCCCCACCCCCTTTCAGAAACTAATTCTCGATCAATAATGTGATCATATTTGTTTGAAGTTTTTGGTTTGGGCTTTGCAAAACACAAACAACTCCAGTTTGCTGTATCCTTTTACCTCTTCCCTGAAAATCTTGTGTTGCGAGGATGACTATGGTAAAGCACTGAGTTGACAGCGTTCTGAAACCACATGTCCATGTTTAACATTCCTGTGTGGAGAGCCTTTTATACTCAAGGTCATGGCAAAAAAAGAGTGGGGTGGGGGGCATGCACACTCCCACTGTGCTTCTGAGTGATGAAAGAGGAGAGGAAGAAAAGGAACTACTGTTTTTCTCTTGCTTTACAAAATGCACCTGTTTATATTTCACATAAACATATGTTTCTGTGTGTGTATGTTTCGTTGACATCATTCTTTGCACTAGTGGCTGTCCTTTATTAAGTATAAAATATCTCTCTTTGTGTCAGATAACTTTCCCCAGATGGCCCATCAGAAGCGGTTCATTGAACGGAAATACAGACAAGAGTTAAAAGAAATGAGATGGGAAAGAGAGCATCAAGAGAAAGAGCCCGACGAGGCTGAAGACATAAAGAAATAAAGGAGGGCGCGGAAGTGGTGGCGTGTTCACTTGCTTAATAACTGTGACTGTTGCCCACGAGACCTAGCTAGCCTCGTTCTCCTCCAGACAGTGAATGAAGTGTGCCCGTTGAAATAAAATGCAAAGTCAAACTGCTATTGTTGTTTTATTGATCTTATTTTCGGTTTTTAGCTGGATGGTCTTTATTACAAAGTATGTGATTTCTATTTAATGGGAAACCTCACTTTGGTGGATGTGCATATTCCTTTTAATTTTGTTCTTTAAACAATAAAATTTTGAAAGCATATTCCGCGTGGAATAGATCCCGTTTTTCTGTCTCTGTCTGAGATTGTGACTTTAAATCCAGGCTTTCAGCTGACAGGGGAAAAGTTCACCTTAGCAGATATTTTGGCTGTTCTGTTTAACAGCTGTTCTTTTTGGAATCTCTGGATTGTGATCTAGATTTTTCAGTGTTCATCTGGATGTTTATCTTGTTCTCAGTTGCAGGTTTTGAACTTAGCCCTCTCCGAGCAATGACTCCTCTGTAGAAAGAATTCCCCTTACATTTAACTAAGGGATAATGGGAGCTGAGTCACCTCTGTCCTTTGAGTCAGAGTGGGGGAGAAATCATGATTGGAAGCCAGGTGACATGTTAAACCAGGTGCCCTCACCAAGGGCTCAGGGGACTTCAGGGAAATCTCAGAACCTCCTGAAATTGCGTTCATTTTTATCTTGGGCTTTGGGGAGGGGGTGGAAAGTAGGCAGAGGAAGGTTCATAATTTTTATCAACTCAAAGGGATTCCAAGCAATTCACTGCTAATGTTGTTAGGGGGAAAGGATGTCCTGATTGTATCGGGGCTGCCCTGTAACAATGTGACTTTACATGACAACGTTTTGGAGGGTGTGTGTGTGTGTCGGGGAGGCAGGGGTTATTATTTTAAGCTGAACATCCCTGGTTTCTTGTCAGTATTTTTTTTTTATTTTAATGAATAGGCTTTCATTCATTTTAGCTAATAAGTAGTGAGTATCTACTGTGTATCAGGTGTCCTAAGCTCTCAGACTACAGCAGTGAACAAAACAAAACAAAACGGTGGGGTGTGGGTTGGGGGTTGTGTGCTAGAGCAGCAATAAGCACAAAAGAGAAGTAAAACGCTGTTGTCACATGGTGATGTGGGTGATGGCCAAAAATAAAGCGGGGAGGTGGGCCCAATGCAGTTTTCAACTGGGTTATAGGGAGATCTCCCTGAAAGGGTGGCATTTGCATTAAGAGGAGTAGGAGTGAGCAATTCAGGTATCTGAAGGATTTCTTACTTATGTAACTATAAATGCTGTCTACGCATGTTGATTATATTGTCAGACCTTCTGTTGTATCTACGCACATGCACTCAAGTGTGTCTTGACAATAGGATGTTGAACAATGGAATACCATACTATGGTTTCCCTTCCATATTAACTAATACCATGCATCTCTCTCAGTGTTGGATCCACATTTACATGTAATGGGTGAGAACATAGTGCATGTCTTTGTCTAAATGCTGTACTGCACATCCGTGACTTATGACTGAAAAATTGTACCTTTTGCCCCTTCACCCATTTTACTCAACCCCCTCCCCACACACATCTCTCCCCCAACCCTACCAACCTTTTGTCCTCTGCATCTATGAGGTTTTTTTTAGATTTCATATTCGCCATAACAAAAAAAAAGCCTTTTTTTCAGGTCAAACATACTAGTTTTAACCACAATACCATTATGACACTTAAAAAATTACCAAGACTTCCTTAATAACTTGTAATAACCAGTTCGTGTTCAGCTCTATAGCTGGTTTGTCTAAGTAATGATTCAAACTTAGTCTAGAACATTCCTTCACTCCTTTTTCATGACTGGTTCAAGAAATCCTGTCACGTGTTTCATAGAATTTCTCACATTCTGAGAGTGATGCACTGCCTTCTCATGGGGTCAGTTTTTTCTTCATTACTCAATATTACATCTAAAGGCTTGATTCTAGTTTTAGGTTCAAAATTTGTAGAAAATATGTATTTCAGGGTTCTTCTAATCCCTCGAATAACAGTGAGGAGTCTCCAAAAGGTTCTCAAATTCTGGGTAGTAGATGGTTGAGCTGGCTAATGGTGTGTGTGAGCTTGGCTAGGTGTGGGATGTCTTTAGCAGTCAGTTTGTGGTCTTTTGTCACAATAAAAAACAACTGCTTTCCCATTCTCTTTCAAAATAGTTCATCTCTTTTGTTACTATCCTGTTACCTATTTTGTGAGTTTCCCATTGCCTGCAGGAGAAAGCCAAATTCTTCCTCCTGTACTGCAGGCATTAAATCCTTCAGGACAGAACCCCAGCCTCGTAGGCATCCCCACACCAGTCTTAGGGAACAAGCTGCAAATAGTAAACACATTCTAGTTCCCCCTCTTGGACTTCACACTGCCTGAAATAGGCCACCTCCCTAATTATCTCTTATTCATCTTTTGGGCCTCAGCTCAGGAACTATCTCCTGAAGCCTTTCCTGAAGGCTTGGACCTTAATTTAGGTTAAGTGTACATCTGTGGGCCCTTTCTGAATCACGCTCGTCACATTATGTTGTACTACCGCTTGACTCACATCCTCCCCCGCTAGGCGACAACTTCTGGCCGCAGGACTGTCACTAACCCACCTTTGGACCATCGCTCCTGTGGGCGCTCCATCACTGTTGAATAAAAATAACCAGGTTCCAACTTGCTAGGTTCATTCTTCCAAAGCCTCAGCTACCCTGAAGCAGAGCGCCATCCCGCCTGCTGGAGCTCTGGGCCCCACACCATGGGAGGCCGGGAGCTCCCGCACTTGCAAGTCCTAGAGCAAGTTAGGGATAATTTGGCAGCTTCAGGGGCAGTGCATCCAGGCAGGGGCTTCAGGAGAGTTAAGGAGGGCTCCAGAGATACGGGCAGCAAATTCCAAGGGAACTAATCAAACATCCCAAGACTAGGGGGGACAGGACATTCCCGAATAAGGATGATTAAAAAAAAGTATGCTAAAGTAAGGGCTGGGGCCCAGAGACTTAGTTCTGCACAGAGACATTTAGGCAGCGAGTGAGACCACGGAGAACTAACCAGTCACCAAGAGACTGGTGGGGCCTTAGAATAATCAGGAACAGAAGGTCTGCATTCCCTGAGGCACGGCTCCACTCGGGCTTCCTTGCCCCTCCCTGGCCTGGAAGTCCCACTTTATTTCTGTTCCTTTTCTCCTCAATAAACTTTTTCTTTCTCTGAACAAATTTGCCTCTTTCGCTTGCTTGCCTGAGCGTCAGCGACGTTCCCGCTGCGGCTTCGTGAGACACCCACCCCTGGTGGTCTAGTGGCCGGGACTCAGCGCTGCCCCTGCAGCCTGGGAGACTAGGCCTGAACACCTGACATTACTGTATCCCTTGCACTTAGTCAGGAGCTAGATACTACAACAGGACTGGCCCAAGGACCCAGCAGGAAGAAGAGCTCGCGCCCTTCCAGTCTTCCTGCAGACTGTTGCCCCCACACCTCTCGGAGGCTGGGCGCTCACATAATTGAGCAAGCAGGCAAAATGCAGCTCTGGGAGTTTCACCCTAAGTGATGAGATAGAGCCACGGAAGCCCAAGGAAAGGCTGGTCATCTGTGATGCCATCAAGGGTGACATGGAATGGGTTTAGACCCCCCACTCCATAATCTCCAGTAGCAACTCCCTCTCCCATGGTCCTTGCTGTGTTCAGATGATCTTTATTTGATCTCATGACCACTTACATAATGCAAATACATCTCCAGTACCTGCTTCCAACTAGTAACAGATTGCTGCTCCTACTGAGAAAATCGGGAGCTGCTGTGAGTAAACAAAGCAGAACCCCCAGTTTTCCCTCCACACCACCCCCATAGATTCTCCATCTCTCTTACACTGTCAATGGCCCTGGAGACATCCCTTTGAAAAGACCCTGGTCATGGGTCTCCCTGGTGGCACAACAAACTCTCCTGCCTCTCCCGCTGCTCCCCTCAGCAGTGTATTCCAGTAGATCTGCCGTTCTGCTCCCCAGTCTCTCTGGTGAATCCTCTCACAACCCTCCCCGCCCCCCCCCCCCTCTGGCTTACACCCCAGTTCTTGCATGCATGCATAAATAAATATCAAAAAAAAAAAAAAAAACTGGTCACATCTCTGCTGATAACCCAGCACTGAGTGAGCACAGCCTTCCTCGCATCCAGTTAGCTGCCTATGAACATCTTTCATTTCTGCTGAATATTTGTCAGGTTTTAAATGAAAGAAGTTTTAAATGACGTTTAAAAAAAAAATCTCAAGCGCAACTAGTTAATCATTTGTATGCTGAATATTAGCCCATCACGATTAGAAACTCCCAGATAAAGCAGCAATAATGAAAGTGCAGCAAGACCTTTAACTGCAGTCATTCAAATACTCACCACCATGATTATAATAATAGGGGCCTGCAACAGAGCTGTTGGGAACAGTAGCTGCCCCTGACTAGAATTCAACCAGAAAGATCAAGAGAGAGCCCTAATTGCCTTTCTTCTCAGATCAAACAATTGACTTAATTCTCCGGGCCTACACACCAAAATGTGTTTGAGGAGATTCAAATAGGTTACTGTAGAGGATTAAGGTTTTCTCTGCAGATTATACTTTTATGCCCTGTAGTTCATTGCTTGAAGTGTTAAGTAGTTTTGTCAAAATAAGCAGGACTAGAGGGATTTTTTTTAGATACTTACAAATCATACACTCTTGAGGGTAACTCAAGAGACCCTGTTTCCACATGACCACCACCCCCCTCTTTGCCCCCTTTTTAAATTTAATGGTTGAAACATGGGGGTGGGGTGGGAGAAATTAACCATATGAAAGATTAGTTGGAAATTTCAAGAGGCATCTCTGATAAGAGAAATACAAGTGTGGGGTTTATTGTATTTCGTATTTTAAAAATTGTTTCATGAAATGATGCTGCTGAAGAAGCCACTTAAAGAGAAGGGATTTTCTTGTGAATGCTTAACTGCCTGAAGAGAAACTCCAGAGGGGCTGCGAAATCAGACCCTCGAGGCTTCTTGTAGTGCTGTGCTAATCAGTGTGATTTTACTCACTAAGACTTCATTTCTCCTTAAAGGAGTTGCTGCCGAAATAAGCTTTTTCATACAATAGAATATTCCCAGGAAAGGACACCTGTTGGAAAGTCTGCAGTGACATTCTGTCCATTGTTCACAGGTGGTTCAGTTCTCCCAGGTCCTGGGGGAATGTGTTCCTCCTTCATCAAAGGGCTGTTGGATGCCTTTACCCAGGCCGTTGACTTCACAGAGCCTTGCAATTTGGATGTTGCCCTCCACTCTCAGCAAAGCTACATCAGTTAGTAGCTTAATTGATCTTGTACTGCACAACATACCTAGCGAATGAAAACTGCAGGCTTGATGAAGCCCTGATGGTGACTGGACAACCTCATGGGCAAACATTCCAACCTGGCATGTGGTTACTTCCTGGGTTATCTTTCCAGTTTCCCCAGGACTGACATTCATGCATTGGGCCTTGGCAGGTGCTGGGAAAGATACTTCTCTCTGTTCTCTGATCTCTGGCTTGGGCCTGACTCCATTTTCCTCAGTCCTGTTGTTACAGGGCAGGGAGAGGGGCACCCCAGAGCCCCCAAACCTGCCTGCTCTAAATAGGTTCTGCCGTCCACAGCATCAACACAAAACACATGAGACTTTAATGAAAAGGAACTTTAATACAGTTAGTAAACAATACAGGAAAGGCAAAGAATATAGTTTCTAAATCAAGCACCCAAAGTTACCCGTCCCCTCACAGGTAAGAGTCCACCCAAATGGGATTGGCCCAGAACAGGACCTGAAAACCTGCCACAGTTCTAAAGCACCTTCCAGTGGGGACCCACAGAAAAGGATCAGAAACAACCAGACAAGTTTGGGAGGAAAAAAGCAAAATCAGAATCAAGATGAACGCTGCCATTGTTATGCTCCCCTTGGGTCTCTCACCCACATCTGTTTCAGGACCAAAAGACAAGCGTAGTTTCTTCACGTGTCTCTGCTCCATGTGCCTCCTCCAGGTCTCCTTCTGGCTCCATCCTGCTTCCTTCCTTCTCAGTCTCCTCTGCAGCTTCTTCTCTCCTGCTCAGCTTCTTTTCTCTCTGCTCCTTTGGGTGGGGCAGGAAACCTGGAACCCCCCCTTTCCTGGGGACCACCCTGTTACACTGTCTCTATCTTCCCATTGGTAAGATACCCACTGAGACAGCAGCTCTTGCCAGTACTTCTAAATCGCCAGGGGCAGCCCTTACAGCACCACTGTGTCCGCCAGTGTTCTGTGGGCCGGGAAAGCAGTAGGCATTGATAATTCCATTCCTCCAAGGAGGGAACTTGCCCTTGAATCTCAAGGCAGAGTTGAACAGTGAGTATGGGGACGCCAGATAAGCCTGGGCAAAGCTATGTCACCCAGGAGTGGGGAGAAACCAAAACCCTGGGGGAAAGCCAGAGAGGGAGACAAAAGAGAACAACAGACTGACCCAGTGCTGTGTCCAGCTCCCCGGCTGCCCAGCCTGTCTGTGGGGAAAGAATTGCACCCAGAGCCTAGTCATGGCTGGGTCACTTGGCCAAGGGGACTGGGACCTGTAGCTGTTCTTTACACTGCCCTTCTCCTCTCTGTCACCTTTCCTTTCTTTGGTCAATTCCCACCCTGAGTGAGTCCTAATAGAGTCTCCAAGCCTCAGGCTTCCCTGCCTGTGAAATGTCTCTCCTTCATGGGTGTCCCTCAAATTAAATCCCAGGGTGGCTTGGCACCATGATGAGTTCCAAGGCACTGTACCTTGGATGCTCCAAGGCCCTGTACCTTGGATGCAAGTGCAGAGTGACCACTTTGGCACAGAGATCAGCAAACTTTTGGTGTAAAGGCCCAGGCAGGTTTTGGCCCATTTTAAAAGGCCCATTTTAGGCTTTGCAGGCTAACAGGCAAAAAATCCAAACCATTATATAGGTGCTTATCTAATCAGAGAGAAAAAAATTTTTTCACCATTTGGGGTGGGGGTAAAGTTCAAAACTTTATACGCATTTGAATTCCATCTGGTTTTCACATGCCACAAAATATCCTTTTGATTTTTTCCAATTATGTTAAGTTGTAAAAAACATTCTTAGCTTATGGGATGTATAGTAACAAGTGGTGGGCTAGACTGGACCCACTGGTGATAGTTTGTCCACCTCTGTTTTAAGAAGAATGAATAATGTTGCTATAAAGGGAGTTGCATTCAGAACATCCTGTTCTCCCCAAATCTCTGCGGATTTGGCTGTGCTGATCTGGATCAAAATCCTGGTCATCCAAACCTCAGCTCCCAAATCAATGCCTGTGATTCCTACAGGTGGGCAAAATTACAGAGGTAGAGAATTTTCTACTCTTCTTCCAGATAATGAAGCTGCAGGCCCAAAATGCCTTTGCAATTAATGCTGACAGGCCCCTCAAGCATATGGCCGTTATCTGAAGCCTGCACCATGACCACAGTGGCCACCTTACACTTTATGGCAACATATGGTTTTCAAAACACTTTAATATACAGTATCTCATTTGATCTTCTTAACAACCCAAAAGGTAGAAAGGGCAATTATTATCCTTATTTTATAACTGCAAAGAACTTAACCAAGACTTCAAGAGGGGGTCAGGCGTCCAGCAATAGGTAGAGATCTGACCTCACAGGTTGCCAGGAGATGGGGGTAGAGCAAGAGACACACCTGGAACTTCCATCTAAGCTCATTTGATATGCCTAGTGCAACTTGTAAAAATTTAAATAAGAGTGAAATTTAAAACAAAGTGATTGACACTTGTAATCAGGGAAATGCAAATCAAAACTACCATGAGATACCATCTTACACCAGTGAGAATGGTACATATTAAAAAAACTAGCAACAACAAATGTTGGCGAGGATGTGGGGAAAAAGGAACTCTCCTGCACTGTTGGCGGGAGTGCAAACTGGTCCAACCACTATGGAGAGCTGTGTGGAGATTTCTGGACCTATTAAACATAGAGCTTCCATATGATCCAGCTCCTAGGTATTTACCCAAAGGACACAGAAACATCAATTCCAAAGAGCACCTGCACCCCTATGTTTATAGCAGCACTGTTTACAATAGCTAAGCTTTGGAAACAACCCAAATGCCCAAAAATTGATGACTGGATCAAGAAGATGTGATACATATACACCATGGAGTATTACTCAGCATTCAAAAAAGATAAACACATGCAATTTGCAGCAACATGGATGGCGCTGGAAGGGATCATGCTCAGCGAAATAAGCCAGAAAGAAAAGGAAAAATAATGGATGGCTTCACTCATAGCAGGAATCTAGAAAACTTAAATAAGGGACCAGGAAAAAGAATAACTATGAGAAAGTGAAAATCAAAATCAACAAAAAACTATGAACCAGAGACACTCTGTGGGGGATGGGGGGCAGGGAGGGGAGGGATTGGGGTCAAAATAAGGGGGTTGCAATTGTATGGGGAATATAAAAGTAAAATTTATTTAAAAAAATAAAATAAAACAAAGTGATTAAAATTTAAAATTTTTCTACTCCAATTTTGGTTTTATGATTCTTAAGAGTAATAATAGTTCTTAATAATAATTATGTCAAAAAAAAAATAAAAAGGAGGGGCAATAGTTCATGAAGCAAATAATCCTAATATTAGAAGAATCAGTACACATATCAAGATTTAAAATAAACAAAACTCCCTCTGAAGATTTCTAGAAATATTTAGCCTTGTTTATTGTATGTAAGCTAAAAGCATACGTTAAGGTTAAAGGCTCTAAAAGCTGAATAAAATCGAAAGATAAAAAGAACTTCAAGGAGATAATTAGACTTCAAGGAGATAATTAGACTTTCAAAAACAGGCTTAGGATGCTTCTAAAAGCCAGTCCCTGGAAAGCGTGTTTTGTTATCACGGTGTATGTGAAGATCTTTAAGCAGGCAGCAAAGAGAATGTTAAGAAAACCAGAGAGCATAGGTCGACCCTGAAGGAAGCATGGATTGGGACTCAAAGAGGAACTGTGACCTTTTCTTACACATGCCCGTCAGATCCCAGGGCCGAGCCTTTGACAAGCCCACGCAGGTTCAGGGCGGAGGCTGTCCTGCCTGCTGATAGCCTGCTCCTTCTGGGGAGGGGTCAGGCAAGCAGGGGTGGCCTGCTGCTGTCGTCTGCTTTTATCACAGCCACGCCGGGCATCACACAAGCCCAAAATCCTTTGAACACTGCCCTTGGGAAGTCACTGTGCACTTTGAGAGTAGTGGCTAAGAGAGTTCTGGAGTTGCTCTATCCTGGCTCAAATCCCGAAACCGCCCCTTTCCAACCTCGACCTTGGGTAGCCTAGCTACTTCATGGCTGATGTTTACCCAGAGGATGCTACAGTAGCTACCTCATCTGCTGGGGCAGGGAGTGGGGAGGGGGAGTGGGGAGCACTAAGTGAGATAATGCATGTAAAATGCCTGCCCCAAGTGTGGAGATGCACAGTCCTTGTATGCTGTGGTTATGTGTCATTTAGTAGGTGTGCAGCAAAGCTGAAATGGCCCACCGTCTGGAGAGGCAGCTGAGTGGCAGAAGAGAAGCATCAGACCCGGAATCCAAAGACCTGGGTTGCAAGTCAAATGCTGACCTTTGGAAGAGGTTAAGAAATCTGAGGAGAACTGTTCATGCAGCCCGAGTTGCCTCATCTAGGAAATAGAGTTAATAGCAGCTATTTTACAAGGTCGTTGGAGTATTAAGTAAGACCGGTGGTGAGATTGCTTTATATATTATATTATTATAGAGTGTCACAAAAATGTTCACAGCCACATCTCTAAACACAGCAATATAGACATTTTTATTTTGTGTACCATGTCTCATGCCATAAAAGATTTGAGATGTGCTTTAGACCTCAAGCAAAGCTCAAAACCCACATAAAGAAAAGGAATCCACATAAAATAATGAACCATAAATAGAATTTTAAAATGAGGACCCAGGAAGAGTTAAAAATAGGAACAAAGATCCAGGAGAAATAAATATTCAAAAGTGTGGGACCGAAGATTTTGTCTCCTTTACTGTTCAAATTGAATATTCATTTTATCTCTCAAGTTTTCTGAAAATCTAAGGGAAAAAAGGGAGATGTGGTTTTTCATTTTCATTGGAAAAAATACATATCTCACCCTTTCCTAACTTCTCTTCTGCCCTCCCCCACTGTAGGTTGCAGCCCTCATTACAATCTTGTTAAGGTAAGTGCTATTTATTTATTTATTTTTAAAGATTTATCCATTTATGCATCCAAGAACTGGGGTACAGGCCAGAGGTGCAGGGGGTGAGAGGATTCACCAGAGACAGAGTGGGGAACAGAACAGGCAGACTGACGAAGTACACTGCTGAGTGGAGCAGCGGGTGGCAGGAGAAGTCTGTGAGCCATGTGGGACCCTCGCCAAGGGCAGGGGATCGAACTGGCGCTGCAGAGGCTGTGGGCAGCTTCGCAGCCCAGTGCTCAACCACTGAGCCACCAGGGGAGGCCCTGCAGTGCTCTCTTTACACAGATTGGCTTCCCCCAAATGTTCACAAAGGCAGATACTACAGCTGGCTTCCATGCCGTGTCCCTCAGAGCAGCCTAAGCCACTCCAAGCAGCTCCTCAGTGCTGCTGGCTTCCATGCCCAAATTTCACTGGGCAGACACTTCCTTGAATGAACACACCTTTCCAAGAGCTGTGTGTGTCCACTCGCTGCCTGGCAGTTCCTCCTAGACCGAATCCCTAATGCCAATGGTTTCTTCTAAATCATGTGTGCAAAACATATTGAGCTTCCATCATTTAAATTTTGTAAGAAGTCAGATGCTTGCTTTCCAGTACATCCTAAGGAAAGTGGTTGCTGTTAAAACAACCTTTCTCATTTTATTTTCCTTATCCTCTTATTTTGGGTCTGTGTTTGGTACAAACCTGTTTTTCCTGAAAGGGTAAAATGTACTTGCGACAGGAGAGGTCTGCTGTGCCTGTGGGTCAGCTCCCTGGCTGGGGATCCAACTCGTGCTGCAGGAGTTGGGGACAGCTTCATAGCACTGTGCTTAACCCCTTGCGTCACCAGGGAGGCCCCCAAGGTAAGTGCTATTTACAGACGGAGAAAACAAGCCCCGAGAGGTTACCTAGCTTGGCGAGATCACACAGCTCGTATAAGGCAAGACTAGGGTTCAATTTCAAGCCCAAAGGCATCATAGAATTGTTCTTTCTGGCACCCTGTGGGAATTCAGCAGGCGTCTTCCTGAGCTGCAGCTGCTGGGGGAGGCCACTTTCTGGAGAATGAGTTAGAGACTGTCTTGGTGCCCAGGCCTCTGCCCAAGTTATGACTTAGCAGAAAATTACTTTTCAAGGCCAAAGAAGTAAGCTCATTGTCTCAGTGCTGGGCAACCCATCAGCCTTCATGGAGGGCACAGACCAGGGACACCAAAGAAGGAAAGAGGCAGTTTGATGCCCTCAGACTCCGGAGTGAGCGTAGCAGCAGAGGACTCTTGCAAAGGTTTCATCATGACCCAACAAGCTGCCAAAGCTCATGTGACATAAATTAGAGCAACAGAATCTCACAGAAAATGCTCTGAAAGAAGAAAGAAAATTCCACAATTCAGCTCCGGTCAGGGGCAAGAATAGCGCCAAGCACATTGGTCAGCAAGAATGGAATGAGGCCAGAGAAGGAGGGAAAACAAAGTGATTCTCCAAGTTCCAAGCAGCCACATCTTTTATTCACATCTGGGACCCGATACCACACTCCATTGTCCAGAATTCCCAATCATCAAGTTGACTGTATAGTATCAAGTATATAGTTTTCACTGCTCTTTTTAATAGCCCCATCAAGTCCTGAGTTAAGGGGCCCCTCCAGGCACTATCATGTTGATACCTGGACTGGAGGAACCTGTCCATTACTGCAAGCTGGAGTAAGTGACACTCGTGATTTTAACAAGGTTTATTCTGCTTCGGGGGGCTATAGATTACGTTAGCATGGATTCCAAAACACATTTCACAGTCGGTTCATTAAAGGGGCACTGAGTAACCGCAAGTGCAGTGTCTTCAAGCAATATTCCTGCCTCAAATGTGCCATCGAGTCTCATAAAGCTTTTCCTCTAGAGTATCTTGATCAAAGCCAAGGATTTGGCACCTACAGTACGGCTTAGGGAGGGCTTTTCCTCAGAGCCCAAGACCACTTGCTTCAGTTCTTTGCCTTCTGATCAAAGGACAGGCTCTGTGGCACTGGGTCATATATATTATATTTTAAATCACTGCCCATCAAAATCATTTTTCCAAACCTGAGGTTTTGATAAGACTTGAACAGTTGACAGTTTGGGGTTATATTTCTGGGTACTCTCTTATATGGAGAAGAGACAATATGTCAATTGAGGGTGGAAACTCTTTCCCTTGGGAATAAATGGCAAAATATGCTATCTGCTTAATTGATAGCCACTCAGCCACTCATGAGGCCAGGCACGGAGAACTAGAATTGCTCTTAGGAAATAATTTGGGGGCTTTCCTGGTGCTTGAAAAAATGATTAATCAAGTGCTGAAATTTTACACTACAGAGCATGAGTAGAAGCTTTGGGCCTATAAACTGTTAGAGCAGTTGTTACTCGTTCCCCTCAATGACCATATAAAACCTGGGTAATGTGCCCACAGATAACACAGTTTTGATCAAAGCAGTGTTCTGATGAAATGCCAGGATGCATTAATTGAAAGATGTACTTGTTTTAGTTTCTAAATAAATGTACCTGTTTTATGAGATAATTGGGTATGAACCAATTACACTTGGGACGACATCTGCCAAAAATGATTTTAGTTGGGTCCTACAATTAATTAACTGAGGTCCTCTGAATCAGAAGGGTGTGCTCGTTATTGAATGTAATTTGGAGGAGTTTGGACCATAAATCCCTGGCTGTGAGGATTATTCAATGCTAGCTGTGGTGCTGTAGAGCAGGAGAGGGCCTAAATGGAATCCTTGGCTCTGGTTTGAATGCTGAGCGTTTGTGGATAGGACCAGGGAAGAAAGACAAGACAGAAAAGGAGACCAACACAAAGAGAAATATGAGGGGACATTTAGTAGGCCAATGTTACCCAAAGGAACTGAAGTGCCACATTAGGAAGTCCATGTGGGCTTCGCCAATAAGCCATTTTCTGCCCTGCTGACTAGAATCTAGTTTGGGGGAGTCAGGTTGTAATGGCGACTTATTATATTTGTCTTTTTTGTTCATGCATTTTTTGCTCAGCAAAGATCCTACCAGCACAGCTTGAAATGTGAATCTTTTCATGGCAAGGACTCAGGTGGGTGATGGCCTGCAGGAGTTCCATCTGTGGTCAGTAGACAAAAGGTGTTCTTTGTCTTGTGGGCTAATGTGGGGTTACTGAAGGAATGTACAACCCCACTTGTCAGCCTTATATCTTCAGCTTTCTAAAATACAGCCCTGACTCAGGAGTAAGCATCAAATAGTCTCACTAAAGAAATCAGCCCTAAATAAAGTCAGGTATTTACTTCCTTAGTTCTCCTCTCAGATTTATTGGCTCTCCTGGATCAGGCTTCTTAACAAGTCTGTGAGTCTGTTTTCTCCTGATCTGTACGTCAGAAGCAGTGTACTAACATGGGAGAGAGAGGATGTTTCAGTAATAGGTAGACGTGAGCTAGTCAATGAAACATTAAATTCAGAGCCATAACAATCAAAAACTCAATTCTAGACATGGAACCTCATTTTGAGAATCAGATATTGTGTATTCATGATAACAGTTCTGAATCAAGAGCTGGCTTGATGCTTTTTTCCAGGACATAAAATAGTGTTGTTAAAATTGACCATAAAATATATTTTTAAGCCACAAATCAAATAAAATTTTAGCAAGTACATTTTACCCTTTCAGGAAAAACAGGTTTGTACCAAACACAGACCCAAAATAAGAGGATAAGGAAAATAAAATGAGAAAGGTTGTTTTAACAGCAACCATTTTCCTTAGGATGTACTGGAAAGCAAGCATCTGACTTCTTACAAAATTTAAATGATGGAAGCTCAATGTGTTTTGCACACATGATTTAGAAGAAACCATTGGCATTAGGGATTCGGTCTAGGAGGAACTGCCAGGCAGCGAGTGGACACACACAGCTCTTGGAAAGGTGTGTTCATTCAAGGAAGTGTCTGCCCATTGAAATTTGGGCATGGAAGCCAGCAGTAGTAACTGCCTTTGTGAACATTTGGGGGAAGCCAATCTGTGTAAAGAGAGCACTGCAGGGCCTCCCCTGGTGGCTCAGCGGTTGAGCACTGGGCTGCGAAGCTGCCCACAGCCTCTGCAGCGCCAGTTCGATCCCCGGCCCTCGGCGAGGGTCCCACATGGCGCGCAGACCTCTCCTGCCACCCGCTGCTCCCCTCAGCAGTGTACTTCGTCAGTCTGCCTGTTCTGCTCTCCGCTCTGGCTCTGGTGAATTCTCTCACCCTCCCGTGCTTCTGACTGTACCCAGTGCTTGTATAAATAAGTAAATAAAGAAATCTTTAAATAAATGACTCTTTAAAAATATTAAAAAAAAAAGAGAGAGCACTGCAGGTTGACTAAGGCTCCTCTGACTTCTTTTCCAGTTTACCCATTGGTAAGGCATAAGGTACCTATCCAAGATCAAATTTTCAATTTAAAGATGTGTGGTTTATTAATTATTTCCCCCCAAAATTATGTTTATTGAGGTAAAGCAAGTTTTGCTTCTTTGTTCAGGGGTTATAGGTTACCTCTAAAGATGTTACAAATGTATACTTTCACGCCCTGTCCACCACCAGTGGCCCAAAAATCCTATACCTGTTCCATTGGGTCCCTTCCCGCCCCCATTTCTATCTGTCACCCTCCCCCTTTGGTTGCCTCAGTTTTTCAGTCAGATGTTAAGACTGGTCACCGAACAGTTCTGATGGAGATGTACAAAGAGATCAGTGATGGTTTCATCCCAGCTGGTACCACGTCCCTTCTGCAGGTCACGGATCAGGTCTTATCATTTAAGAAATACATTTCCTGGGGCCTCCCTGGTGGTGCAAGGGGTTAAGCTGCAGCACTATGACGCTATCTGCAGCCTCTGAAGCACAATTCCATCCCCAGCCAGGGAGCTACCCACATGGCACAGCAGACCTCTCCTGTCTCGCCCGCTGCTCCCCTCAGCAGTGTATTTTAGTCAGTCTGTCTGTTGTGCTCCCCACTCTGGTGAATCCTTTCACACCGCCCACCCCCAACCTCTGGCCTACACCCCAGCTCTTGTATACATAAATAAACAAAAATAAATCTTAAAAAGAAAAAAGAAATACATTTCTAAGGCTATAGCTGCCAGGGATAGTGATTCCTCTGATGGCTCTGGGCAAAGTTAATTGGAAACTTCCTGGAAACAAGTCACCAATCTGGGTGCCATGGACAACATTCAGGATTCGTGGGAGGAGGTCACAATGTGAGCCATAAAAGGAGTTTGAAGGAGTGAACTGCTCCCTCTCTATGACTTGGTGTGTGTGTGTGTCTCAAGAATTCAGAGAAGTCACAGCAGATGTGGGGAAAACAGGGCTAGAGGGAGCACCTGAAGATATCAAACTTGAACGTTGAGGAGCTGCACTTATGGATGATCAAAAGACCTCGTCGTCTCTTAGTGGCCTCCTAGAGAAAATGCTGTGAACACTTAGTTTCTAACTGGTCTCTCTCGAATAGTTTCCTTTTTTTTTTTTTTTAAAGATTTATTTATCTATGCATACAAGACCTGGAGTACAAGGGTGGTGGTGGTGGTGGGGGGGTGAGCCAATTCACCAGAGACAGAGCGGGGAGCAGAACAGGTGACTGACTGAAGTACACTGCTGAGGGGAGCAGCAGGCGAAACAGGGGAGGTCTGCCGTGCCATGTGGGTAGCTCCCTGGCAGGCCGGGGCTCGAACTCATGCAGCAGAGGCTGCGCACAGCTTCATAGGCTGCATCTTAACCAGGGAGGCCCCTCTTGAATAGTTTTCTTGCCCAAATCTCTGCTACAGTCCATGGAACGCCCCACTGCTAGGAAACGCTTCCTGAGACATGTACTCCGCCTGCGCGTGGCCCTTCGCAGAGCGAGCGCCTCCGAGTCCTGCACAAACAGTGCGAGCAGCTGCTCATTTTAACTTCTTGTGGCTTTGATGCTCTGGACTATGTCGGCTTCCAGCACCTTCCCGAGCTCACACCCAGGCAAGCGCCTCCCACACAGCGGCTCTTCCTCGCGTTCTCCTCCCATTCTCAGCCCACACCCGGGGCTGGGCCTCCAAGGAAGGCCGCGGGATCGCAGCCGTTGACGGGCGCCATGTTCCTCACAGCTGGGGGGAGGGGCACCCGCGAGACCACGCCCCTCAGCCCCGAGCTCACGCCAGCCCAGGCTCCTCAGGCCAAATGCTCCCGCGAGACCACGCCCCTCAGGCCAAGATCTCACGCGAGACAATGCCCCTCAGGTCCAGAGCTCACGCGAGACCACGCCCCTCAGGCCAAGAGCTCACGCGAGACGATGCCCCTCAGGCCAAGATCTCACGTGAGACGACGCCCCTCAGGCCCAGAGCTCACGCGGGGCCACGCCCCTGAGGCCCAGCGCTCACGCGAGACACGCCTGTCAGGCAGTGAGGTCACGTGTGACGCTGGGCGGCAGGAAGTGAGGTCATGTGAGACGCCGTCCCCCAGGGTGGGAAGGGCACGCAGGACGCCACCCAAACACAGGTGAGCCCTCAGGTGAGCCCTCAGGAAGGGGCACAGTGGAGGCTGCGTCGTCTCCGGCCCCAGCTGAGCAGTGCGCCTCGGAGTGACCCCGACATTCTTTTGATTGTAACGGCTCCTCTTCGACGTCCCTGCAGAGACAGTGACTGGAGAGGATTCACGTGATCTGGGCTCTCAGAATTTTTATTGTAGAATAAAACACCGACATTCTGGCCGTCTCGTCGCACGCGTGAATTCGGGAAGGGTCTGCTGGTTTCTGAGGCTCTCGGTACTGGACGGGGGGCAATTTGCAGGGAGGCTTATCCTCGAGGGCGGTGTCCTGAGGACACCCTCGCCGTGGGTTGCGAGCCCAGGGGAAGAGGGAAGGAAGGGAGACCCACCGAGGCCCTGTCATAGCCTCTGGGAAGAATATTCACCCCGCGCACGCCTCAGGAGATGGATGAATGGGCCACACGGGCCCTGCAGGTGGCTTAGGTCACGCCGCCTGTAAGAAGTCAAGTGTCGCCTTGTCTCCTTTCAAGTAATTCCTGCTTCTCCTGTTTGTGGGGTTGGTCTCCCCCAGAGGGTCAGCTAAGCCTTTCCCAATATGCCCAGCTCAGGCCTCTTCCACTAAGAGGGACCCTGACATGGGAGCTCGAGGTCAGTGAAGACCATGTGCGCTTCCAGGAGGCGTGTCCCCATCAGGTAAAGAATGCAGGGTGTTCTCAGGTAAGAGCCGTGGAGGCCCTAGGGGCATTTTGTCCTTTGCTTTTCCCCTGACTAAGACGGCAGTTGCTGTGTGGAGCATGAATCGGGGCGGTCTCACGCGCCAATGTGATGCATTTTGAATTTAATCTTGAGCATGTGGGTGTGGTTCAGGTCAATAAATACTAATTGAGTACTTGCTCTGGGACAGTCATTCCTCTGTGGGGAGGAAAGTATTAATAAACAGTCTCTGTGGAATCCACCATGTGGTAGGGAGGCAGAGCCTTCACAACGCCATTTATGATGATCACTGAGATAAAAGGCAGAAAATGGACTTCAGCGAGGAAGTGGCATTGAAACTGGATCAAGAAGAAAGAGGGTAATTTTTAACTGGCAGGACAAGGGGGAAAGGCGCATGAGGACATGGGAGCAGGCGCTCCAGAAGGAGGGGGATGAGTATGGAAATGAGAAAGGTCAGGTAAAGCACAGATGGCCTTGATCAGTGGGCTGTCCCTCAAGGAATGGTGGCTTGTGACTATGTGAGTGATGCAAATAGATTTTTATTTTTCTTTAGAAAAGTGTTAAAGGATTGTGAAGAACGGATTGAAATATAAATGATAAAACTACGTTGTATCAGATGAAAGATTAGGAAAAGCCTGGACTAGAGGAGGAGACAAAATATGGTGGGCGTGGAAAGCAAGGACAAGTTCTAGGCAGAGTTAACATGGTGGCTGAGGGTGAACTAAGGAGGGGCTGGAAACTCAAAAACTGTGTCCCAAATTTTGTGGAAGTGCATGTGTGAGTTGAACTGGGGAGAGATTTTTGTTAGCCTGCACCTACCAGCAAGCAGATGCCAAGGTGGCATTAAACAGTTAAGAGTTTTCTTAGGAGAAACATCAGGGAAAACCTGCAGAGGGGGCCGGGAGAGAGTCCTCAGAGAAGGAAGCCAGGACAGAAGCATTTTAGAAAGTCTTGCAATCTGAGGAACATTCAATAGAGTCATAGGGGAATCCTCCAGCCAAATCACTCATCAGAGGAGTCCCCGGCCTCCCAGGAATAACTGTGACTCATATTCCTGCTATGTTAAGTAACTTTCTGGGAACACCCTGTCAGAGCATAGCTGGGACTCCAGTGCAGCAGCTGTATTTCTAAGCACGGCAGCTGGCCCTCAATCAGTGGTGCTCCCTGCGTCAGAGATCTGAGAGGCACATTCTCAAAACCATCATGGGGCATTTGATCTTTATTGGATTCTTAATTTGACTTATGAGCAAAGTAGGGTTGAAACATCATTTTTTTCTAGAAATTGTTGAGGCCAAACTCATAACAAATGCAAATAATTGTCTGCATATCTAGGGGGTTAGTGGTGCCATTGCCCTGTGCAAGCTGCACCAGATGAAGCACAGTGCAAGAAAATATGCTTTGTTCTTGACATGTTGTATGTGATGCCAAAAGCTCCCATGGCACAGTTTGAGCTGAACTCTATGATAAAGAACTCACAGAAAAACTGAAGTGACAGTGGAAACCATTGAAATTAATGTTTTCCTCAGGAAGAGTGTAGACAAGCAGAAAGTAGAGGGCCAAATGTCTGTTTTAAATGGGGGCAGGCACTGTGACTAACCATCCAGGCTCTTTGTTGAGGGAAGCCAGGGTAAGAGTGAGGAGTGGTCCAAAAGGGAAGGAGCTAATCACTATAGCACGTGTATCCTAAAAGCATTGAGAGCAGGGTCTCAAAAATAGTGGGGTTGTCAAAAATGCCATGTGTTTGCAGAATATCAAGTAGGGAGAGGTCCAAGAGAGATGGTGGTCATACTTTAAGAAGAAAAGAATCATGAAGCAGAGACTTCATCTTACCCTTCTATTACCGCTGCGTTAGGTATTTTCCTGCATGTTCATGAAGAACTGGTCACTTCATTCTATCCCTTCTCGATGCCAATCAGGTAAAATTGGGTCAGTTAAGAAAGGAGGCTGGAAGAATCAGGGTCCATCCCAAAGACATGGTGTTCTTCATGTATGTCTGAGGCAGATTTTCCTTTTTCTGTATTTTGAGAAGTTGTCACCCAAATCCTACAAAACAAAAAACTGCAAACTATCTAATACGTGTCATGTTAAACATTTTAGATCTAATGCATACTTGTTTTTGAAAGTTTCCCATTTCATTAAAAAAATAGATGATTGGCATCATCTTTTATTGAACTCACTATTGAAAAATGAATCCTAGATGAAGATATTTTTCCCTGTGTTACGTGGGCACAGGAAAGTTCTATTATTGCCTGATATTTCAGAAATGCTCTTCAGTGCAGTTATTGATCCATGTTGTTTGATGACCAAGACTTGAATTCCTGTAAAGTATAAGTATATGGAAGATTGATTCAAGAGTTTTCCATTTGAATAGTAACTTTTGTCCTTTGCAAAATGGTAGTTTTGATTTTCTCCACCAGGTTACTCAGTCCCCTTTCTCTAAAGAGCCATGTGACTTGTCCACTTGATTTTCCCCCTAGGAATATTTTATTTCTGATGTAAATTTTATAGTTTTCACTTATTAGAAAATGCAAACTTTTGTAATATAACAAAATTCCTTTCCTGCCTATTGCCAGAGACTCCATACTTAATTGTATTAATAAGGTAATCAGTTGTGGTAAGATAACTTCTAGAGACGAGTCTGGTTAATACATAGTTGCTGAATGACTGAATGAATTAGTTTATTTGGACCAGTTCAGTTCTAGTTCTGATGTAAACAACATATTTTACATTATATATTCAGCTTATAAATTACTTCCAGTTATCTCAGGAGTAGACTGAGAATTAATCTTGAATTCAGTCTATAAATCAAAGAGGCAAACTATACCTACAAAAAAATAAAAGACAAGACAATGAGGTTTTTTGATTTCTCATAGCTTAATGTAATGTACCGTAGTCTACAAGAACACAACCAATGTTGGTTTCATCACTGAAGCAGATCAAGGAGAACATTGCCATTTAAAATAAAACGTTGAGTTAGCTCAAGGCAATAGGTCATGGTCTTTGAAACAGATCACACAAAACTTACTTAGTGTTGTGATCTTGGAGAGTAAACAGATTCTCTGCATCTCAGATTTTTTGTAAAATTGAAGCAATAATACCACCTCTCTCCTAGGGTGGCGTATGACTGAAGTGAGATAAAGTCTGTGAAACCCTGGAAATATGTCAGACATAGTTAGGTGTTCAGGGGATGCAGAGCCCTCCCTTCCTCTCCTGAAAACATCATCACAAACAGAAGTTCAATAATAGGAGAAGAAAGGCAATCAGGGAACACTCAATGTTTCTTGCTCTTATAAACAAAAAATGTAATAATATTTTAGTGTGCTCACCAGAGAAAAACGAAAACAACACAGAAACCTGCTACCAGACCTCACACTCTTACTGAGAATGTAAAAGTTGGTGTACATTTTTTGTTTGCCATTGAGACTCGAGCGGTCCTGAGTCCTTTGAGAAAACCCACAAAGCACTCAGGCTGCTTCGGGTATTGACATTCCTGTGAAGAACTGATATTTTCTATAGGATTATTACTCATCATGACTGAAGTTCAATAGATAAATTAAAAACACAGCCACTCCTCAGTCCAGGAAGTGACTCACTTCTCAAGCAATGCTCTCCCTTCACTTCAAGACAGGCTTAAAGATGCCCTGAATCAGAAATGTTCATTGTCAAAGGGGCCTCTGAGCTGTTCCCAGAAGAATTTGTGGGTTGTCTAATAGAACTGCACAGGCATTCGGCTGAGTGCTTTCTAGAGCTTGTCCTGCAAATTCCTGTAATTTGTACTAGGTCACTTGTTATCCATTTTAGCTGACTGAACGGTTTGAATCATGGGTGTGAAAAGGCAATTGAAGCAAATAGTTAGCAGAGACCTTCCAGGAATGTGCTCTTGTCACCCTGAACATATGTAAGTGGGGTCCTGAACTACAGTAAGCTCTTCACTTTGCAGAAACACACACACACACACACACACACACACACACACAATTTGTTTAAGAATGATTATTGGTTGCTGTGAAAACTGCCTTGCAATGAGAATCTGAAAACAAAACAAACCAAGAAATCTAAACCTGACTGGAAAATACTCCAACTAACTGAAAGTAAACACTTTTTAAGCTCTCATGGGTCTCCAGCCTTGTTTGAGATATTTTTGGTGTTCTTTTCAGACTGATTAGAGCTTAAACAGTTATGTGTTGTACTCTATCTGTGTTACCTTGCAAATGTGCTCTTCAGGTACTTATTTTCCAGTTTAGCATTTCACTAATAGTCTGCTATTTTCCACCTAGGTTGCTTTGTGACAATCTCATGCAGAATTTCCTCCTATGTGGTCTTTTTCTCTTTTAGATACGTTTTATTATCCATTAAAGAGTAATGAGATAAATAGGTGCCATCAAGTGATGATGGGGGAATAAGTGCCTACTACAGTCTTGCAAATAAGTAGTTGCTCTCTCACCTGGAGAGCTTTAAAATATGTCCACACTGGAAACGTTTTAAAGGGTTGGTTAAAAAAAAAAAAATCTATACTTAGTATACAGTTTTCACAGGAGTTTTGTTAAAACTTTACTTACCATGGATACACGTGGGTGTGTGCAGAAGCAAGAAAGTGAACACTAAATTGTTTTCCTATTGGGCATGTTTCACTCAGGGTATGAAGCACAGAAGTGATCAAAAGCACAGAAGTGACCAGAAATCTGCTAGCTTTCTGCAGGGGAAGCCAGCCACTGGTCTCCAATCTTAAAGGCCGAGGTGCTAGGACGACAGCCACCACTAGGGGCAACAGTCACTTCCTGAGCTTTCATTGTGGGAAGAAGGAACTGTAAGTCCTTTAAAAAAATTTTTTTAGCTTGATACATTTTTATCATTTTGCATTAGCTTGTTGCATCTTAAAACATTTTCTTTCAAATCAAGTCACAGTTGTGTGTATTTTAGGTCCTGGCCATCATACACAAATATGAAAGGAAGCAATTAAAACAGATGCATACCATTGGTTATCCATTAGTCTGGTGGAATCTGACACAAATGGTCATTAGGAGATTTGAAACAGAATTTTGAATAATATGAGCTTCTACATAACTGAATAACAGCTTTACAGTGCCTGTTGTCCATCTTGGTCAAGATTATATAATGCTTTATGGAAACCAGTCCTTCCTCCCAAGTGACTGTTGATAAGTGAAGATAATGGAAGATTCCAGGGTACAGATAGTTGGTTTTCTGTGAAGTATATTCAAAGAAGGCAAAGCAAGTACCATCCTCTTCTGTGAGCCCCTGGGTGTAGGCCTGAATCTGTGGCTCATTGTGCAGTGGATAGGGGATGGGACTGCTTGCCACCTGCGCCTTCTATACCCTGTGTGGTTTCTAGGTATTTCCTTAGAGAGGAGGTGAAATGGTTCACACATGGTTCTAGATGGTTCCATTTGTGCTCTGCTCAAGTGTCTTGTGGAGTTCTCAGTCTGTGGCATTCTCTCACCGCTACGCTCCATGGTCAGTGTTCAGCCCTCTGGCTCCTTCCTAGTGAAACTTATGAAATAGAATAATACACATATTGAAGTCCCAGAAACTTAACAATAATTATTCAGAAAATGTGTTACATCTCCTCTATCAGTATGTGTATCATGGGAATTCAAATTTAGAGATTAGTTTCTCCTAAAATGAGGACCAATCTTCATGTTGCCATAGTAACATTGTTAATGAAAGAGAGAGTTTTCAGGAGACCCATTTGTCAAACTCTGTTTCAATCACAAGGACTGGATTTATAAACTCCATCGACTACTTCAAGTCCCTCCTCTGCAGATTCATGTATTATTTTATAGGATGGCATGGGTTAAAATTAATGAAATACTCTGACTGATAGATTACTTTTCTGAGACAAATTAAATAGATCACGGTCATCATTGCACATAGCCAGTGTTTTCTTTCTTGAATTCATACAAACTTTAGTGGCAAAACCTTTTTCTACTTTCTGCCTATTAACCATGATATAAAGACAGATGCCATCAAATACCTCCCTACCCAGTAAAACAAACACCTGATACATTCAAGCTGCTGCAACTTCAGTGAACTGAATCTCAATCTCAGATTTTGTCTTTGACCCTATCCTCAGTTTGATGTCACTAGTTTGTGTTTAATACAGTCTTTTTGAAGTGACATGCAGAGGGGTAACAGGATACACTCTGTGAAGTATGTGCTTTAGTTGTAAAATGGCAGATTGAGCACACATTTGCCTTTGACATTTCTCAAATCCATTAGGGAAAAAAAATGATAGAAGTAATTAACCCCTACTGAGAAAAACAGGATAATGAGAGCTGGGTCATCAATGGCTAGAAAGTTCAGTGAATTTCTGGGAGCCACCAAGAGAAAATAATTTAAAGGAAGGAGGCTCAGAAAATGTGATAGGAGATAGCAGTGGGAGCCCAAACTCTTGTTTCTACAACAATCCATGGATTAAAACAGAAGTAAAGGGAACTAGTCAAAGATAATCTTATGGAGCAACTCCACAGGGGGGGTCTCACAGCTCTGTGTACAGAACAGCAAGCAGCCTATGATGTAACTGTAAGTCAAACCAACCATCAACCAGTCAGCAAGAACAAAGGGCTGATTTCAATGCAAATATGAATTTTGAGAATAAAGTCAATGCCCCAGCTATGTGTGGGGTTCCTAGAATAGATCACTCTTCACTCTGCACATGATGGACTTGCAGCCTGGCAGAGAACGACCCTTCCTTAATTCTAAAGCAAAACTGTCAACTGCCATGCCTCCTCTGTATGAGCAGACTTCCCAGTCAGAATTCCCTCCAAAAAGGGAGGGCCTTTTGGCATATAGATTTCCTTATACAATAGTGGAGGAGAGCTACCCTAGGTATGTTGGTTTCTGATCTTAAATATGAATGAACTTCATTAAAGGATAAGATAGGAAGAATCAACAGTCATAGAACAAAAATTGGTCATATAGAAAAGATATCTTTTCTTTTTTTTTTTTAATTTTTTTTTTTTTATAGAGGCATGTTTTATTTATTTATTTGTTTGTTTGTTTTGTTTATACATGCACTGGGTACAGTCAGAAGCGCGGGAGGGTGAGAGAATTCACCAGAGCCAGAGCGGGGAGCAGAGCAGGCAGAAGGACCGAAGTACACTGCTGAGGGGAGCAGCGGGCGGCAGGAGAGGTCCGCGCGCCATGCGGGACCCGCCTCCGGTGGCCGGGGAGCAGCCGGGGATTGAACCAGCGCTGCAGAGGCTGCGGGCAGCTTCGCAACCCAGCGCTCAACCGCTGCGCCACCGGGGAGGCCCGAAAAGATATCTTTTCTAACCTGTATCAGGTAAGATGCATTCAACTGCAAGTAACAGAAAATCCAGGGAAGATGCTTATTTTCTCATATAAAGAATAGTCTGGAGATGGGAGCATTCTTAAATGGAGTTGTTCAACAATGTCATTGGGAACATGGGGTTGTCATCTTTCTGCTTCACTGTCCTCAGCAAGTTAATGATTTCCTTCCTCATGGTTACAGATGGCAGCAGGTATTGCATGAATAAGATAACTTAAAAAAAATTGTACCATATGTCACTTATTAGTAGTGAGAGTACCTTTCCCATAAATGACCTAGGAGATTTCCCCATGGTCTAATGCCTGTGCCTATAAAAATCACTAGAAATGGGAATAAGACCATTGTGAATGGCTTAGACCAGCATTTCTCCACATTGGCACAACTGACATTTTGTATCAGATGGTTCTTTTTTTTCTGGCGGTTGTCCTGTGGGTTTTAGAATGTCAAGCAGCGTCCCTGCAAAGTCATCCACCCTTCTGGAGGGGCATCTTCTTGATCAATCTCAATTGGCCTTGAAGGCAGTGATTCTACAGGGCAGAACCCAGGGCAGAGGGACCAGGGGTGCTGCTTCCAGAGAGCAGAGCCAAAGGTTTGCTGTAGTGGGATTTGATACATGTACAGTGGAACACTAACCCCTGTGTACTCCCAACCTATTTCCAACTGAGTGGGTGTTTGTCCTGTTTATGTTTTTGGGCTTTTTTTTTTCAGGTTACTGGCTTTGTTTTTGCTTTTTAGTTATTGTTTCTTCCTCTCCACAGATGTTAGATATATTGTTTCTTTTTTTTTTTTTTGAATTTTAACTTATTTTTTATTCCATTGATTGTTAGGTTAACAACAATGTCTATTTTGTAGCTGATAATTGGAGAGGTAAAGAAAAATGGGTAGTTTATGGTGTGAGGTATAAGAAATCATTTTACCTCTGTTCTTAAAGCAAAGGATTCATCCAAATGATCTAAGGGCAAGAGTGCAAGTATTTAAGGTAAAGGTGAAAATGTTTAAAATATATATCTATTTATTCCCCCAAGAATTATAACTAATATTAATAGATAATTCAAACAAGATATATTGTTTCTTAGTCTATGTCTTGTGAGTCTAAAGGGGACCCATCTTCACTTGGCAGAGCATAGACCATCACCCAGAGACTGGAACCTCAAGATTGATGCAACAACTGAGCAAGACTCTGTGAATATCTCCCTTGGTGAAGAGGGTGCTTTCCTCTAGTACATAGGTAATATAGAGGAGCTAGAGGGAAGATTTGGCAGACACTATAAGTTGGATTTCTCAACATCTACCTCCAGTCTCCTTCAATGTTGCCTGTTTGTTGCTATAGAGGTTATAAATTTGTGCACTTACCCAGTCATTCACACAGCTAGTGGTAGCCACACGACTCAGTTTTGGCCAGTAAGACATAAACAAAATCTTATGGATGACACTGCTTTAGGAAACCATTTGCTTTAGTGACAAGGGAAACGGATGCAGTTGGCCCTAGGCCTTCTCCACATCTCCTCTTCCTCTAGCCTGGGTCACAAATGTGATTCCTAGAACCCCTGTCATGCTCCAACTATGGGACCATGAGCCAACCTGCTTAAGTGGCATAGTGGGAAGACAGGTTCTTGGGCTCCTATACCATCATTATCCATTGTATCAATTTTAGATTGACTTATTGATATTCGAGCAAATTATAAGTCATGTATTTGAACCATTATAAGCTTGGTGCTTTGTCATTTGAAACTGAACAGCAACTGATTAATAACATAAAAGCAGATAGAGTGTAAGAGGGCGGGTGGTGTGAAAGACAGGGATGCTAATAGCCTCACCTTACATACAGAGGAATTGAGATACTGACTTCTTTCTTTGGAACCTGCTCTTATGGTAATACTTGGTAATTATCTGCCTACACTCACGTTTTTAAATTTTTTTAATGACAGTATCTTTTACCTACTACATTATAGTATATTAGACTGAGGCATGCTGGTCTTATTACCTAGAGGAGGTTAGCATAGTCAATTGCATCAATCAAGTTCTGAGCTTTTGAGATTCTAAAAAGATGCTTTGAAATTCATTGTCTTGAAATCCAAAGGCTTTTGGTTTGCAAAAGTCAGGCTTTTTATTTTTTTTTTTTATTTTTTTTTTTGTTTTATTTATTTATTTATTTGTTTGTTTGTTTATTTATACATGCACTGGGTACAGTCAGAAGCGTGGGAGGGTGAGAGAATTCACCAGAGCCAGAGCGGGGAGCAGAACAGGCAGAAGGACCGAAGCACACTGCTGAGGGGAGCAGCGGGCGGCAGGAGAGGTCTGCGCGCCATGTGGGACCCTCCTCCAGTGGCCGGGGAGCAGCCGGGGATCGAACCAGCGCCGCAGAGGCGGCGGGCAGCTTCGCAACCCAGCGCTCAACCGCTGCGCCACCGGGGAGGCCCGCAAAAGTCAGGCTTTTAAAGAAAGAATATGTCATTGAAGTCTATGATTTTGGGTATCCAAAGAAAAATCACTGACGGAATCAGGGCCTAAAGGTATTTTTTTCCCTGAAATGAGGTAGATTTGAGTTTAGAGAGACAATTTGTAAGGAAGGCAAGTACTTGGAAACTTGCCTGTTCTCTGTCTAGCATACTTTACCCACCCCAGTTCTGGGATGGGAAGAGATAGGTTTGAAAATGTAAAGCATGGAAAGAAACAGTACATGCCTCTCTGCTTTCAACCCCTGAAGGCACTAAGCTACTACACAGCAAGCCACACAGAAGTCCCTTCAATACCCAACAAAATGGTGCCATTGTCATAAAGTGGGAATTATAGTGGGACAGGCCAAGGCAAAGAGGGCTGAAACAACTCACCTGAGTTTTCTTTGTCCCCATAATCATAGAAAAGAATCAGAAAAGTTTGTGCACCTAAAAAAGATCATAGAAGGGTTAAGATGGCTAGTGGATCTGGAAAGTTCACGGTGGTGCCTTTATCACCTCAGGAGACATCAACAGAGATGCCAATGACCAACAACCAGGGGATGCTGAGGAGAACAGAGGTCAACCATAGATAGAAGCTATTTACCTCCAGTGTTTAGCACCACATGATCATCCAGAAACGGCTCACTCTCCCATGAAAAGAGGGATTGAATTTGATTTTATAGTATTGCAAAATGACCCAGTTTGCTTGGGATCAACAATAAGTAAGGTTTCTACCAGGTAAAGCAATCGGGTCTTTTAGTTACATAAAATAAAGAAAGTTAAGGGGCCTCCCTGGTAGCCCAGGGGGTAAAGCCTCACCACAATGAAGCTATCCATAGATACTGCAGCACAAGTTCCATCCCTGGCCAGGAGCTACCCACATGGTGCAGCAGACCTCTCCTGTCTCGCCCGCTGCTCCCCTCAGCAGTGTATTTCAGTCAATCTGCCTGTTCAGTTCCCCACGCTGTCTCTGGTGAATCCTCTCACCCCCTGCACCTCTGGCCTACACCCCAGCTCTTGTATACCTAAGTTGGTAAATCTTTAAAAATAAATTTAATCCTCAAACCATGCCTAAGAACATGGTTTGGGAAAACTGAATCTGCTATATAAGAAACTGAGCATAAGCATATTGTTTAGAGGAATTAAAGATCTACTAGTCAGGAAATAAAAATGATAATGCATCAAATACTATAATGGGAAGAGGAAAGAACACTTGAATAAAAGTGTCCTTGATTAAATCACCATCTTTGTTTCTAGAAGACCATAGAGTGTATACAAACTTGATACATTCAGAAATCTCATATTTATGTTATTTAATATTTTGAAGGTCACAATAATATGAATGATAACACAGAAATAGTTAAGACATTTCCTGGGAGAGGAATTGGGAGTAGGTTGGAGAGTCTTTCATCTTAAAATGTTCTTTACTATTTGATTTTTTTTTTCTTACTACATACTTGTATTACTTTGACATAAACTAACTAGAAGAAAATCATCATGAGCCTACGCACCGGTCTTTTGCTGACAGAGTAGGCATGCTAAAGATGAGAGGACCTCTCAGGGTTCTGAATAAGTAGAATATTACTATGTACTAAAAAGTGGCTTTGCAGAGATCTGAAAGAATTCCTAGACTCTATGGGCAGATATGGCAACCACCAGAACAAGAGGAAATGGACATTATGGGACTAGAGGCCAAAGAGAAAGAAAGAACACACGAAGTTTAAAAAGGGAGACTTTTCAAAATAGTTATTGTGAGGGAGTTTGTGTCATAGCAAAATATCCTAGGGGATGATAAATGTGAAATTTGGATTGTCTTTTGTGAACTGTGCTGGAAGTGGCTTTTAGGGTTTAAAAACTACACACACACATGCACACACACACTGGCTTAACTTGTATCTAGCCCATGAATCATCATTTTTTTCACTCAGTCCTCAAGTCTTGGGAGCCCACTATGAGCCCCAGCAGTAACAGTCTGTGACACTCTCTGATTTTCCTCCATTGTCTATGTCCCCTCATAAGCAGAGGGCTGACAGATGAAGGTCGGGGTTTGTGACTGAAATTAGTCATCTTTTGACCCATGCCAAAGCATGTGGTTCCTGGAACAAAGCACTGTGACTTTTTAGGGATTTAGGAAATTGTCCAGCAAATCCATGTCCTGTTGTCAAGCATAGGAGTCCCATCCAATAACATTGGACCATGTTTTTGTTTTTGTTTTTTTAATTTGGATGACTTTTGTACCACCCACTTTGGCCAGTAGCCTTCATTATCTTCTTGGGCTGATGGACCTGTAAGAATAGAGATATATCTTGGGACAGGTGAAGCAGTGGTTTGGATAGCATCCCCTAATTCCT
The DNA here is from genome assembly GCF_014898055.3 of Talpa occidentalis. Lineage (NCBI taxonomy): Eukaryota > Metazoa > Chordata > Mammalia > Eulipotyphla > Talpidae > Talpa > Talpa occidentalis. Next base: position 124,564,650 of record NW_023604972.1, read on the forward strand.
TTTTTCAGAAAACATAGGAAAAGTATCATTTTCAACGTACTTCCAAGTTTCTCCTCATGGTCTGAAAAGCATGTCAGGGTCACGTATTCTGGATCGCCGATCAGGTCAAGTCAGTTAGGGCTGGTAGCCACAGTTAGTGAAATTCATTAAAATGTTCAGTCTGACAGATTTCCTGAAAGTATTTGCAGAACCCCTTGAAAATCAGAGAATAGACTGAGCTTTATTTTTAGAATTGATTTCAACCCATGACACCAAGGGTGTAATCATGCTGCTCCACAACTATAATATGGTTGCACCGAAGAAAAATTCTATTCATGTGGTCGCAGAGGTGAATGGGAGCTTCTGACCTCTTACAGTGCAATTTTGCTTTCCCAATAACAGCATTCTGGAAGCACTGGGGGTAGATTGCTTTCGCTAGAATGCAGCACCTGAAAACTGGCCTTTGCTTTCCAGCCATTCATCCGGCCACCCAGGACAGGGCTTATTCACAGTTGACATTGACAATACAGAAATAGCTTTAATCAAAATCAAGCTCCAGCCACATATTTTATCCCTACAATAGTGTCCTTTGGTTGAAATTCAACCCTAGGATTTTTGATGGGTAGGAGTTGGAAAACTGTCTTTTGAAAACTGAACTTCTAGTTCAGTGCAGGCATTATCAGAACTCGTTTCTGAACTAGATGGTTCTTTTATTCAGGGCAAACCACCTGAACGGGCTGCTTAGTTGACAAAACGCAAATATACCTAACCCTCTTCTATCAGTGCAAGTTCTTTCCTGAAACCCCTGCTGTTAAGGGAAAAGCTGTTACATGAAAAATATTTCCATTAGTTGTAATGAATTCTGTCCTCACCCGAGGTTCTCAAACAATTTTCTCAGAGAGAGAAATATGTCAATTGGATAATGAAAACAAGATTAAATAGTTAATAAACTACAATTGTAAAATACATAGATAGAATTTGCACATAAAATATAATGTAATAGAGCTTTATTGTGCTTTTTTCTCCTTCTGCAACATTTTCTTCACTAATTTTTCAGCCATTTTAGGGTGCATGGTTACCTTGCACTCTAACTGCATTGAAAAATAAATTGACATATAGAGAAATCTCTTTAGGGAAAAATAAAGGCTAAACATGAAGGCACTTGGGAAGACATGGGTAGTGCAAAATACACCAGACTGAAGATTAGTAGAAGACGCCACCTTTTCATTTCTCTTTCTCAGTATAGGTACATAAAACAAAATATCCAAAGGTGTGCAATTCACATTTGTTCCACATGCTATTCTCTAACTAGAAGCTGTTGGCCTGAATAACTTGGTGAGTATGTCTTTGCCTTGAAGTATAATTCCAGAATATAACTTTTTAAAAAAGATCTATTTATTTATTTATTTATATAAGAACTGGGGTACAGGCCAGAGGTGCAGGAACGTGAGAGAATTCACCAGATACAGAGTGGGGAGCATAACAGGCAGATGGACCGAAAACACTGCTGAGAGGAGCAGCGGGCGAGATAGGAGAGGTCTGACACACCATGTGGGTATCTCCCTGGCTGGCCGGGAATCTAACCGCGCTGCAGAGGCTGTGGGCAGCTTCACAGCGCTGCGCTCAACCCGCTGCACCACTGGGAGGCCCATTTATTGTGTATGTTCTGGTATATGAAAGTATTTATACTGGAAAAAGGAGTATGGAAGGCAGAATAATGCCCACCCCTCTCCAACCCCCAAGATGTCCAGGTACTAATCTCTGATATCTATGAATGTTACTTTTTTTAATATTTATTTATGCATACAAGAATTGGGGTGTAAGCCAGAAGTGTGGGGGGTGAGAGGGTTCACTAGAGAGAGTGGGGAGCAGAACAGGCAGATCTACTGAAAAACACTGCTGAGGGTTGCAGTAGGCGAGGCAGGAAAGGTCTGCTGTGCCATGTGGGTTGCTCTTGGCTAGCTGGGGATCGAACTTGTGCTGCAGTGGCTGGTGATAGCTTGATAGCGCTGTCTTTAACCCCTGTGCCACAAGGGAGGCCCCGAATGTTACTTTACATGGCAAGAAAGACTTTGCCATGTAAGTTATGGCAAAGGTAATGATCTTGAGATGGAAAAATTATTCTGTTTTATCTGGCATTGAGACAGATTTCTTTCCCCTCACTCTATGTGTTTCAATGCCAATTTAATTATCATGGTACTTAAATAAGGGAGTTAAGAGGGTCAGAGAAAGCAGTATGACAATGGAAGCAGAGGTCAATTGATGCTTGGAAGAGACCGCTGTACAAGTGAACGAGGAAGTTAGGAAATGGATACAAGCACTTAGGATGGAGGGGGCTAGGGGTGCCAAGCCCAGGTGTCCTAAGCCCATTTATCAAACTGAATGAGAAACAATTGGTTGGGATCAGGGTGTCCCCATCCAGTAATGATTGAATGTTTAGAACACCAACACCATAACAAGGAAAAATTATCTGAAGAAGTATTTGGACACTGTTAGAGGGGAGAGGCGAGACAATCTCTGTCTTCAATAGTAGAGTAAAAGAAACTCAGTAAGATACTCAAAAGGACTATCAATGTAATGCTGTGGTGTCAAGGAGAAAGATTCGAACTTCTGTCAGCGTTGGGGATAAGAAAAGATTTCATTAAATCTCGATAGTTGTGGTTTGCCTATTGATTCCTTCTTAAAGGTCCATCATAGAGAGGGGGGAAAAAGACATCCTTAGAGTGAAGACAGGGGCCAGGGCACAGGAGGCAGGAAACTAGCATTGTGCTATGGTGGCAGTACTTCATGGCGGCAGTACAGAATCTGGAATGCAGAACTGGAAAGAGCAGTAAGAACCTTATTGTGAAGGGCTTTTCTGGATTAAATCAGGAGGAGCCGCATTTAATTTAGAAACCAGTGCGGAGCCATGAACTGATTTTTGAATAGAAGAAAGATATAACCGAATATGCCTTTTAGAAACTTTACTCCGCCATTGAATTTTATGAATTGTAGCAGAGTGGCGCCATTCAGGGAGACCAGGTAGGAAGGGATAGTAACCTGGTGTTCCTGATTTGTGAGGGCCTTCTGACTCTGGCTTGCCAATGGCCACCTTCTCCTTGTGTTCTTGCAGGGTCCTCCTTCTGTAGCTGATTCTGCCCAAAGTTCCTCTTCCTAGATGGACACCAGCCCTTTTGAATGAAGCCCCACTCTAGTCTCCTAATTTCAATTTACCTCTTTAAAGGTCTAACAGGAATTTTGGGATGTTCCTATTCACTCCATAACAGAGAATGGTGTTTATTGATCTAAAACTCCACCAAAGCCCTTAATTTATCTTTTGTCTTAAACATGTTCTCATACACATTTTTTTTTATTCCCCATACAATTGCACACCCCCTTATTTTGACCCTAATCCTTCCTCCCCCCCCCCCGCAATAGTGTGTCTCTGGTTTATAGTCGCTTGTTGATTTTGATTTTTACTTTGTCTCATACACAATTTTGAGACAGATTTCTTTCCCCTCACTCTATGTGTTTCAATGCCAAGAGCTAGAAAAATTTTAATCAGGGCACTGTGTAGTTTCATTAAAGAAAAAGCAGGGCAGCATCCCTCAAAGGCTGGGTCCCAGCAGGAGGAGGGTTGCTAGGCTGCCCATCGCCCAGGAGAGGAACCTTTACAAGACAAGGAAGGCCTGGTGAGAAGCTGACCCCTGGTAATCAAGATGTCTGCGTGTCTTCCCTCAGAAACAGTGTGCAGCGGTGACATCATTTCCACAACGCTATGGAGTCTATGATTTGCTAAAATATCCAAGTCGTTGTTGTGTGTATTAAGTTCTCAACTAATTATAATCCAGACCTATGTTCCTCAGTAGTTTTGCTATTTCTCCCACTTTGAATAGGATTCCTCAGGAAAATTAGGTATGCAGAGTAATGACTGATTTTCATGGAATTCTGTTAATATCTCACACTGTCTAAAGACAGTCATTCAGAGCTTTGTTTCAGGGACATAAAACCTTTCGGCATCTCCATACAATGAAAGGGGGAAAATGACAGCTCTGTGGCGATGAAGCACTTTTCTTGATCAGTGTGATTATATTAGAAGGCTCAACTTGAATATATTGATTTGTCTTTGAGAGCACTTTGTGCCACATAAATCTCATAGAAATATCTTTAAGGAGCTGCCCCAGAAGGCCACTGCTTTCCTCCTCGGCAGAGAAAGGCAAAACTAGGGAGTCATTTGTCAAATTTTCAGACAGAATGGTCCATTTATGAACTGACACTGGATGGTTTCCTATTCTGACATTCATGGGATTTAAAACAAAGATGCATTTTATGATTAACCTCAGCATCCAGCAAGTAAAGAGCTATATTTGTCTCTTTTTGACTTACTTCAGCAACCTGAACTAAAAAAAAATCATCTTCAAGGAGAATCATATTTATTATACCTCAGAAATTCAGTTTATATGCACCATTGTTCAGAGCAATTTCTTTTTCCTTTTTCTTAATAGCCAATTGGTCATTTGTTTTGGAGATGCTATTTATGCTTTGGAAAATTTGACCACCATTGGAAAAGAACGTTTTTGAGAGCATTTCCCCACCTCTGTCTCAGTACAGAGAAAAGAATTATAAGTGAATTTAAAATATTGATTCAAAGCCTCTTACTTGCTCTGAATTCTGGGACACATAAACCTTAATTTTCTAATTTTTAAGAGCTGTGATGAAAAGAACATTGGCGGATGTTAAGAATTTCTGACTTTGGAATCGCGTGACCTTGAACAAATCATTGAATTGAAATATTTTGTTTCCTTATAAAATGAGTACTGTGATGTTGAGATGACTAAGCAGGCAGTATTGGAGTAAGAGGAGAGCATGGGGGCCTCCCCGGCGCAGCAGGTTGAGCGTTGCACTGTGAAGCTGTCTGCAGCCTCTGCAGTGCGGGTTCAAATCCTGGCCAGCCAGGGAGATGCCCACATGGCGCAGCAGACCTCTCCTGTCTCACCCGCTGCTCCCCTCAGCAGTGTCTTCTGCCTGTTCTGCTCCCCGCTCTGTCTCTCGTGAATTCTCTCACCCTCCCGCACCTCTGGCCTGTGCCCCAGTTCTTGTATAAATAAATAAATTGTTAAAAAAAAAAAAAGAGGAGAGCATGCATTTTGAAACAGTGTGACTTGGTAAATTAGTGTGACTTTTTGGTTAGTGGATGTGAGGCATGTGACTTAACCCCTAAAACTCAGCTCTCTTAGCTGGGAAGGTGAGGTCATAGTGCTCCTTCTTCAAGTGGTTGTTTGAAAAATAAATGAAATTATTTACAAACATAGTGCTTAGCTCACTATAAATGCATGATCACTACCGTTGTCACTATCATCATCATCATGAAAATAATAAATAACCATGAACTGGTTATTTTACTTAATAGAGTAAGTAGCACATGGACTCAAAGAGAAAGTGAAAACTCAAAATTCCAACTCTATCCTGGGCAAAATGAATTGAAACTAGATTCATGTAATTTGGCATGTGTCTTTTTAATATCTATATTCATATATACACATACATATGCACATAGAAAAACACAGACACATACGTAGACTATTTGTATAGAGATAAAGAACTATTTATACTCAGCTGAAATTTCACAGTATAAAAACCAACTTGAAATGTATTTACCAAGATTTTACATTATAACTGTACTTTCATTTCTAATGCAAAGCCACTTTCCAAATAAAAAAATATTTAGTCACAAGTACAAAATTGGAATAAGATTTAATAACCACCCTTAGGAACTGATTTTGAGGTTTAAATGTCCTTTATGAGCTCTGCATTAACTCTTAAATCCTTCTTATAATGTCTTCCTATTTAAGCTTCACTGGAGAAAGAAAGGAGTTCATCATTCTTTCACTTATTTAAAGATATTCCTGGATTTAAAAATATTAAGAGCTTCTGCTTGAAGATGGCAGATTGGAGATAATTGTATTAAGTGCCACTTTCTAATATCAACTGAAAGGAACACACATTCTAATAAAAGAGTCCATCTTTAATGAAACCAGGAGACAGACACAACCCTAAACTATGAAGAATAGCTTATAAAAATACAGACATTTGGCCCTGATTCTAGGAGGATGCCAAAAGTAGTTTCACACATGACAGTCAGTGCAAACACAGTTTTCCAATAGTACGTGGCACACTCTGTAGGACCTTCCTGTTACCCTTACTGGCACTGCTAATACCACATCACATGCTGAGGACCTGCAACGCAGATGGGATTCACTATAGGATGAGGGAAAAGAAGATATTGCAGCTGATTCCTAGGTTTTGAGTGTTTACAGACAGAAAGGATGGTGGATGGTTTCCCTGACATAGGATATCTAGAAGGAGACTAGAAACTGTGCTGGGAGATATTGATAATTCGGACAGGCTGTATTTGAGATGTTTATGAGCTACTGAAGTGAAGGTGTGGAGGAAGCAGCTGAAGTGGAGCCTGGAGCTCAGAGAAGTGAACTGGTAAGGAATTGAGAGGGCAGAGTGTTGATGAGTCACCAACAAGGGCACCGTCCCCAAGGATGGTGAAAGGAGGACAAGTCACGGTGATGTATATTTAGTGCCTGAAACACAGTAAGTTCTCAATAAATATTGGTTATTCTATTACTTATTTGAACTCTGCTTCCAAACCATCTGTTCTGGTGTCTTTCAGAAATTCTTTTTATCACTACGTTGTATCTCTGCTGCTTCCAGGGTAAAATATCTATATCTAGTTTTTGGTTGGATTTCTCCTCCTGGCACAACCATGATTATGATTGTCCTGTTTCTTCACCCATCAAGTTATCCAGCCCAGCTGCCATCCCACAGCGAGGGCGAGTTGGCCTATGCTCAGTTGCTTCCAGTGATGCAGCAGCATAGTTGCTTCTAAGTGATTGTGCTTCCCAGTGATACACTTTCTGCTTGCCACATGGTGTGTTCTTTGCTTCAGCAATCAGTCATCAAATGGGAGAATGTTGCTGGAGAATCTCTAATACCTCTAGTAGTTATTTTTAATCTGGTTCCATCTTCATTGTATCTTTGTGAAGTTGTGACATGTGAAAGGGCATTCCCTAGTTCAAATATGAATATGACATTCGACATTTTCAAAATCATTACAACAAGAGCCCAGAAGAAACCATTTTTGTCTTGACTTATTGGACTCTTCCTCTCTCTTCCTCCCTCTTCTTCTGGATCCATATCCTGGCTTCAGGTTCTGCTTTGGAGACCTGCTGACTTCCCTGTCCCTTCTAGAAAGTATTTTATCAGTTAGTTACGGGTACTTCTCTCTCAGAGTCATCTTCATTCCTAGTCACGGACCTTAGGTGCTTTCATCACTTTCAGACCACTTTCCCAACAGAGAGATGCGGTCATGCAGACGTGCCTCAGACAGCATCTTGTCCAGGATCAAAAGTACGACTCTTTCATTGTCTTGGCTTATGACCTGCTTAGGAGCAGAAATGGGGCCATTTTCACAGGGAACTCATCATGGTCTAGGGAAGACGTTCTATTCTCTCCTCTGTATCTTTCACTGAAATTTGAGTTTGTGGACATCTTGTGGTTTATAGACTGAACCGATGAATACCTGATGACGGGGGAGGACAAGACTTCATATGATGCTGATTTATGTCCAGAGAGAAATGTAAACATCTAAGGCAGAGATATGGGGGTTCTGGTTTAGTCCCTGCTGCTGAAATGTGAGATAGTTCATGTGGGGCCTGTTCTTTCTTTGGGAAGTGGTTGGGTGAATACAGAAGAGCTAGAAACTCAGACCCACCTTGATGGTTGCAATGTACCATCCTCCCATGAGCATCATAGAACTTCCACCTGTGCAGGTGGCTGAGGGTGAGATGGAGAGAGGTTTGATATGAAGACCTCACTGGCTTCCTTCTTACTGAGGGAACTCTGGGGAAAGGGCCGGCCAACTTATGGCGTTATTGCTTCTTTGGTAGCTGGTAGCAGAGGGCTTAATTCCACCTGTGGTGTTTTGGACAGCATCAGCTTTGGCCCACTTCTAATCCTCGGTCAGAGCAGCTACTCACAGGGAGGTTGGGTGGGAGGATGCCCTCTTTTCCTTCTCCCAGCATATCAGTATTTTGAGTAGGGTCTCGCTACTGCCTATTTTTTGCATAACAGACTGCTTTTATAGTTTTCTTCACAACATCTTGTTTGGGTAAGTAACAGAACTAAAAGTAACAAAACAAAACTCTTTAAGTAACAGGCACAAAGCTTGAGCTGCTGAAGCACTTGTCTAACCAGGTATGGCCTGGGGACCCGAATCTTGCTGCATTGTCAGTCCACAAGTACCAAGGCTTGCTGAAGATCTCCCATGTGTCTGCAAGAACCCACTCCTATATTCATTTGTTTCCAGGTTTGTTTCTCCAACCATTTATAAACATGTAAACTGTCATTTTTTTTTTTTCCCTATTTCTGGTGAGTGTCTTACAATAGACAATTCAGTAATGTTAGACTCATCATGAAAATGCAGGGATTTTTAGCCTGTATTTTTTAGATATATTATTATCATGCTTGGTTTTACAAATATAACATGCATCCTCAAAGGACAATGAATTCTGATAATTAAACATGCTCCTTAATTGCAATTTATTTTGATACTTGTGAAAATATTTGATGCAGATTTTTTGGTAAAGTAATTTTATTTAATGAAGTTAATGCTTTGAAAGTTATGATAAAAGCAGTGCTTTGTCAATACACATAAAGTATATTGTTTTCCTCCAAATTTGAAAATTATCTAAAATATAGAAACATAAAAATATAAAGCCATGAAATTAATCAAAAGAACATATCAAATGATTATACATATTTAGCTACATTAAGTACTGTTGCACATCAATAAGCATATGTAAATATTTAAATTTTATAATGTTTTCCCCTCTAATTCCATGAGAATTAGTAATTCATGTTTAAGAAAGGATACTAGTAATTTGGACTATTAGAACAATATTAAAATTTTACTACAATGGGAAAGCATACTTACGTAAACCTTTTTTCTTTCCTGTATGCAAAGTAATGGGCTTTAAAGGATCTTGAAATACTTAGAAGCATGATTTGATATATCCAATTTTGCAAATGGAAAGGTAGCCTATTTATTTCTCCTTAGGAGTTTATTAACTCAAATCACATAACAGACTAGTTAGAAAAGCATCTATTATGGCTAAAATAGAAGAATCAAGTAATTTTTTCTTTTTGCTGGTGAAAGTATATACAATCATTTTTAATGACCAATACAGAGCCTTTCCCAACATGAAAATATTTAACAACTCTTCCAGGACAAATAAGAATTCCACTCTCTTTTTATTTCTTTTTTTTTTAAGATTTTTTTTTAATTTATCTATGCATACAAGAACTGGGGTACAGGCCAGAGGTACAGGTCCCCACATGAGAGGATTCATCAGAGACAGAGTGGGGAACAGAACAGGCAGATTGACTGAAATACACTGCTGAGGGGAGCAGTGGGCGAGACAGGAGAGGTCCGCTACACCATGTGGGTCACCTCCCCGGCCAGGGATCCAGCTCGTGTTGCAGAGGCTGCAGGTAGCCTCATAGTGCCGCCTCTTAACCCCTTGCACCACCGGGGAGGCCCCTCTCTTTTTATTTCTGACATGGCTTTGCAAAGAACTTCACATTGAGCAGGTGCACAACAAATGCTTTTTTTTTTTAATGCATTTTTTTTTATAGAGGCATGTTTTATTTATTTATTTGTTTGTTTATACATGCACTGGGTTCAGTCAGAAGCGCAGGAGGGTGAGAGAATTCACCAGAGCCAGAGCAGGGAGCAGAGCAGGCAGAAGGACCGAAGTACACTGCTGAGGGGAGCAGCGGGCAGCAGGAGAGGTCTGCGCGCCATGTGGGACCCTCCTCCGGTGGCCGGGGAGCAGCCGGGGATCGAACTGGCACCGCAGAGGCCGCGGGCAGCCTCGCAACCCAGTGCTCAACTGCTGCGCCACTGGGGAGGCCCATTTTTGAGAAGCAATTGAATAACTAGATGCAGAAGCAAAGAGAAGGAAGTACCAGTACTTGTGCTGAAAGCAAGGCCCATGTTAAATGTCTTGGATATTGGGGAGATGGAGAGTAAACTTAGAACAAAATCCTTTTTCCATGTAAAATGTAACATGTCATTAGACCTTATTTGAAAAGTCACATCTAAACCTGTGATTGAAACACTTTTTTTTCCTGGCTCGAACTTTCTTGTGCTTTACCTCAATGATCACTCCTCATCACATGCTCACTTCAACAATAAAGCAATGGCATAAGTTGCCAAATTCAGAAAACATTTTCTTTTTTATAAGGAGCCAAAAATTCAGAGAGTAGTCTTATTCAGAAATCTTTAAAAAATTACCCAACAATTGAAATTTAAAAACATTTCATAGATGCCGGTTGAGATTTTTTTCCAACCAGTTTTGATTGTGCAGTATTTTTTCCTGGCCCACACTAATATCCTGAACATTCTGCTTGCTCAGCACTGTTCTCTTCTCCATTATCATGTATTCAGAAGACATGAGCATTGCCTTGCAATGTGTGTATAACATTTGTCCCCCGAGTAGTCAACCTCTTTTTTCCTGATTAAGAAGCCAACTGCAATATTCAATACTAAAAAAAAAAAACAAAAAACAAAAAACAAAAACAAAAAAAAACCCACCGAAAAAAACCCAAAAACCCTAATGTCTTTTTTTAATTTAAATTTTATTTTTATATTCCCCATACAAAAAACCCTAATGTCTTTTCCTAAGTCACCATGCAATATTGTACCTGAACATTCCAAGGTCAATGTGTGTAGCAGCTCAACACAGAGAATCTTGACTATGTGGGATCATTGCAAACATGAAAAATGAAAAAGATGCTTTATTCACTTGCTATTGAGAAATGAATATAAAGTATGTAAAGCTTAAGGTACATAGCTTAGGAAAATATTACAGTTGTCACACTTGATTACTTTTAGACACAACTTGACATTCCTGAAGAATAGTTATTAAAGAGTAACTTTCCTTCAAAGATAAAAAGCTCACTCATTTAGATATCAATAAATATTCATTGGGAAGCTACTGTGTACATAGAGCAGCAGGTACGTTGATGGATAACAAGGATGTATAACATATCCTATTGACTGTGTCTATCATTTCCTAGAGGGCTTTACCATCAAAGCAGAAATAAAGAGGACTGATTATTGTAAATGATGTTGAATGTTATTCTTTGTGTACAGTAGTAACACGATCAGGCATACCTTTAACAACCTCATTCTCTCAAAGATATACTATATATTACTCAACCAATAACCTACTTTTAGGGAGGAAATAGACCTAGACCAAATTTGATTGAGGGCAGATAATCTGAGCATAATACTTTCAAAGTCTTCCAGGTGAAATGACATAAACATAACCTGATTATGGAGGTCACCTGTGATTTTTTTTTGAGATAATCATACAGATTTAAATACAATTTAACATTGGGGGCCCATGATTAGAAGGGGGGGGGGGATTTTGCATGTGTAAGAACTTGCTCATTCTTTAAGAATTTAATGAATGGACTTTGAAACTAAGAGAGCAAGAATAATCAAATAGGTTGTTTAAGAGAATCATTTAAAGCCTTTTTCTATAAAGGAACATGATCCTCCAAACTGAACTAGATTGTTGAGACTGAAATTTTAACACTGATAATATATCACTGAATTGTTCTGTGAAGTACAGTCTTACTATATCCGTAAATGTTCTGCATAGCTTAGAAATTTGATGAAAAGTTGAATGGCTTTATGTCACATTACATCTTTTAGACTTTTGGAGAAAAGGAGATTATTCCAATTTTAATCACATCAAGCTAGAGATTGAAACTACCACAATTTCATGGTCTTGAACACTGAATTTGCAATACTTTTTGTAAACTGAAGCCTAATAGAAACATCAACTTGGTATTTAATGCTGCCTGGAAATTCTTTTTTTTCAGTCATCTTTTTCTGCTCTTCTCCACAGAGGTAACTATGCCTGTTTCTCCATGGGAATACCAGTACCTCCTGACTCAAAACCTGTCATCTTATCAGTACCACAGATCCTCTCCATCAGACTTTCACCACATGTTAACTTCTGGGGAGAGCTGGCAAAGTTCACTGACAACATCCTTCCTCTTTACATCGCTGCTAATGTCCCATCTTCCACTGAAATCGTTGTAGCCAAGTTCACCCACTACCTCATTCTCTCTCTGTGAGTGGAACACTTGTAAGTCCTTATTTGAGTTGTAGGTAACATTTGATGCTGTTGGCCTATCCTATCTCACTTCTGCTTTCTTCCTTGTTCTTGAGAAATCTTTCTTAGTCTACACATTAATTTTGTTTATTCCTGCAGGGGAGGAGGAGGGAGAGGGATCAGAGGGAGGGAGGGAGGAGCACAGGGGACTGAGGTGATGGTGCACAGGTGCATTGGGGGAGTAAACTCTTTGGGGACTACATAGGGGGTGGGGGGGAAGCAAATATTGTTTAAAAATGAACAATGATGTAAAAAATGAAAAAAATTAATAAAAAATATGAATAATATGAATATGGAAAGAATTTTTTGCCTACTCCTAAAATACCGGTGTTCAGACAGCTCATGTCTTGTTCCTCTTTCCTCACACTCTCATCAGTTCCTGTGCTTGAAGTTGCTACCTGTATATTGACTTTCAAAGCTACTTCTATGTTCTAAATGGCTTATCTTAAGCGTCAGATCCATATATTCAACTATGGCTTGACTTCTCTTGAATGTCACACGAATATTTCAAACCTAAGATCTCAGGTTGAACACATTTTCTTTTAAATCTTTTCTTTTTCCTGCACCTTCTCTGTGATAGTGCTATAAGCCGCCTAAGTGCTCAGTCCAGAAACATGTAGGTGTGGCCCACAATTTAGCCATCAACAACATCAATTTTTTCTTATGATGGGAAACGTAAGATTTACTCCCTTAGCAACTTTTAAATATGCAGTATAAATTGAGGCTACCGGAGGAGGTGGGGGAAGGAGTGGAGAGCAAAGTGTGGAGCGGGTTGGATGGACGATGGTAGAGGATTGTGGAGCCTTGGTGGTAGGTGTGGTGTGGTGACCTACATCTGAGAAAGTGTGATCTTATACCTGTGAATCATAAACATTGTTTAAAACCAGTGTGCTCTCAAAAATTTTTATAAAAGATATAAAAACAGCAATTTCAGTATTATTACCTATAGTTGCCATGGTGTACATTACATCCCTCTCATTTATGCATTTCATAACTGGTATTTTCTACCTTTTTGATCCCCCTCACCCATTTCACCTACCTATGAAATGGCAATTTTTTTTTTGGTGGGACCCTCGCCGGTGGCTGGGGAATGAACCAGTGCTGCAGAGGCTGCGGGCAGCCTCGCAGCCCAGCGCTGAACCGCTGCACCACCAGGGGAGGCCCAAAATGGCAATTTTTTAATCACACTACCTAATATAAGCATTATTTAGAATATGGAAGTAAACACTAAAAGTACTAGCTGGAACAGTTCCCCAGGGATTACCTCTGGGTGAGGGAATGGAGGTGGAGTAGAAAGTTTTTGCTATAAGCTTTAGATTTAGAGAACTGTTTGACATTTTAGACAATGTATATGTTAATTGAATTAATTTAGTGAAAATAAAAATTAATAAAAATTAATAAAAGGATGAATAAGTGACTTTCAAATTACTTACCTGAAAAGAACTGAGTTTACTATTGGAATGATTAACAGGGATAATTGATCTGATTGTGCTCACCTTTTCTCCTTTAAGGATTTTTTTACCTTAAAAAAAATGACTATTAGGAGAGCTTTCTCTGAAAAGACAAAAATAGTCTATTCTAATAGCTCGTTTAGAACTTTAATTGGAAATTTGGTTGTGTCTTCTTCCAATTAAGCTAATTGAAGTGGAACTCTGATTGGGCCCTGGGAGAGGAGGCGCTCCCCAGATGAGCCGCATAGAATAACAGCTGACTTGAAAAAGAGAGAAAAGAAGCAAGTGCTTCGGAAGACTGGTGAATCAACTCTAAAGGGAGTTCAACGATTTACTTATTGACTGACACATGCAGGGAAAGTAGCCAGAAAAGTTCTGAAAAAAAGGTGGGAGAGTGGAGACTTTCACCTGAGGTTTTAAACAAATGTGTATGAACTATCCCTTGTATTTTAATTGGAAACTAAAAACTTTTCTAGGAAGGGCACCTGTTTTAATCCCCTTATCATTTGCTAGAAAAATACATGCTTTGCCTCCAGTAGATAAAGCAAAGTTGGAAGGTGTGGGCAGAAATATTAGGACTTAACACTCTTCCTCTTCCTTCCCAGACCTTTCTTTGCTGGTCAGACTAATTTACCTTGAGCAGCTCCTGAAGCCTTGTCTTTGCTACCTCAACAGCTTTGCTTCTATCTCAGACTCTGGGGTGGCTAAAAGTCACGGGGGAGCTTGCTCTAAAGTCAGATTTCTAAATCCCAGCCTCATGTTCTCCATAAGGCAATACACACACAGTACCTATTCACTCTCTGATGAGCTGCAGCCTGAAAAGGCTTAAATTAAAAAAAAAAAAAAAAAAGAGAGAGAGAGAGAGGCAGAGCTTCCACGTACAGAAGGAAAATTGCAAAAATAAAGTCAATAAAAGTCTAATGACGTGTATAACAATGTTACATAAACTCACCAACTGCAACTTGAGTCACATCTTTGACATGTGGGTACACTTTAATATGTACTTAAAATGTAAGTTTGGTCTCCAATCTTAGGGATGCCTAAGTCCTGTGGGGTATATAAAAATAGTCCTGATTATTTCCCAAGTGGAATTGGACATTTATTTGCATTTCAGAAAAACATACCAGTGGCTTTCTAGGTTCTAGAGCTCCTGCAGAGGCTGTGCTCACATTTTAACACCACAATCAATTTGTCCCTCAACCTTTCCTCACTTGAGAGCTATTAGAATCTCAGTATCCATTTTGTCAAATTATTTTTAGATAGATATGTTTCTTTGGATTTAAAGGGAACCAAACAGTCTGGGTTTAACATGTTTAGTGTTCTAAATATCAATTATTTATTAAATATGCATTCAATTGTAATTTCATTTTTTAGCTTTGCTAGATTTTTATATAAATGTACTCATAAATCAGAAAACACTTTGTCATGGTCTCAATTAATGATAAAGGAAAATGTAATTTATACATAAAGTAGGTAATAAAGTATTTACCCTGTAAGAGATGCTCAGAAATCCTCCAAGACTGGCTTGACCTTACTATATTATTTAGTATACTTTAAAACTGTAAAGGAATAATTTTCTAATGCTTGAAATAGCAAAGCATAAGAAAACACTTATAAATTATCATTAAATTTGAAATAGTGACATTCTGAGGTAACTTTCAGCTCTTTCTGAATCTTCCGAAGCCATAAGTCAGGAAAGAATCAGGTGTCTGTCTTAAGCTTTTGATCCTGACCTTCTGAGAATGAGGAATAATGACAATAACATAAAAAAATTCTGATCAATAAACTTCAGCCTCTTCATTTTGTAATGGCTGGGAGCACAGACAGGGAGGGTTAAGAGAATTATCATATGTTTTCTGGAATCCCTGTACTTCTTCTAGTTCCCTTAGCAGGTTAACTTTAAGCTTTGATTATGCTTCATTCTTTTTTTAGCCCCTACACTTGACGTTACCTTAGTCCCTTAGGGCTTAGCTATGATATCAGTGAAAGGGTGTGGAAAGAAATCTTAAATGACTAAAGTTGTGTTTCTAATTCTCAGAGGACTCAGGATTCAAAACAGAAATTAAGTTCAGTTATAGAAAAATATGGAATATACATGACTTTTGGTTTATGAACAAAGATTTGTTGCTACTGCTTTGCCCCGCAGCTACCACATTCCTGCACAGTTGTGTTCCCAGGATAACACAGACATCACGTTGTTGAGTGGATACCTGGATTCAGTGGGTGCTGCTGGCCAGAGCACGTCTCTTTCTTCCTCCACAGCCCCTCCTTTGCTCATGGAATCTGAATTGCACCAGGATGTCCTGATCCCTTTCCTTCTCCTTCTCTTATAAGCCATTGCTACTCTGCAGACCTGATCGGAGTTGGACATTTGAAATGAAGATATGGTCTATGCACTCTTGTGTCCTTGCAGCCCTATTTACATAGCCAAGTTATGCAAACAACTTAAGTAACCAAGGACAGAGTAGATTTAAAAAATGTTTGTGTATGTACAATAGAATATCACTCAGCTATAAAATAAAAAAGATGAACTCTAGCCATTTGTGACAACATGGATGGAACTGGTGAGGATATACTAAGCAAAATAAGCCAAAGGGAGAAAGACCAGTATTGGATGGTTTCACTTATATGAGGCGTATAGAGAAATAAAACAAAGGGTCAGACAACACCAAAACAATAATAAGCCCTTGACATCTGACTGCAAAGCTGAGGCAACTAGAAATGGGGGCGGGGCAGGGTGGTGGTTTGGTGGGGTGGGGAGAATGAGGGAGCCCAATGGATCATGGTGGAGGATTAGTGGGGTTTTGTGGTAGGCAGGGTGTGAAAACATATGCTTGTGGAGGTTTGAACTTACAACCCTTAAAACAAATCTAGTGATGTAAACTATCTTAATAAACATAATTGGAAAAAACTAGCAATATGGTCAAGATTATTGTTACATAAAACAACTACTGCTTTTGCAATGTTGGGTGAAGCATTGTTGCTTTTCCTTGGGAATGCTGTTCCAGTTTGTAATAGGATTCAGTTAGACAATGGGGCTAATAGGCAGAATTTTGCTTTCAGGCTTTTTTTCTCTCCACAGAGCATTTAGATTGATCTTATGGAGAGGGATATCTTTGAGGCTGAAGCCATTGGCAGAATCCAACTTCATCTGAATTTGTATAAAGGAAAAAAGAATCCTTTTTTCTCCCAATAAATATTTCTCTCAAGTGGATGGCATTGGACCCTGCATACAAAGGAGAAAATGTGGGATTCAGTGGCAGGGCTGCAGAGCCTGAATTAAAAGCAGTGAAATTTAATTCTAATTCCTGTGATAGAGCCCTGAGGACAAATGCCCTCACTTTGTTGTGAAATGGGAATGATACGTCCTATGCACAGGGCTTTTCTGAGAGTTGTATTAAGTCATATATGCTAGTTATTTCTAAAGTGCTGTATAAAAGTAAGGCATTATTAGCAGGCAGCTAAGCAAAGTTAAAAGCTTTAATAAAACCTATCTTTACTATAAGGAGACATCTATAAGTATACATCTTAAGGAGACATCTTCTTACCAATGCACAGACAAGACATATTTTCTGCAAAAAATTAGGTTTTTGAGACTAAATGACTCAGGATGCAATAAAGATGATGTAATAGGTCAAGGGAGATATTTTTAAAAGGGATAAGTGTATTATAGTCAGAAGACAATTTGCTTCTTTTAAGGAGTCATATCTATGTAGATCGTATTTGGAAAACTATTGTATTCAGGAATATGAGATCTAGAAAAGCACTCTAAAGATTCTGGATGTCATTCAGTACAAAGTGTTTAGTCAGGTGAACAGATTAATAGCGGGCATTACATCATGGCAGTCCTTGAGGGCAGGGTCTGTACAGAGCAAGGTGTGTGTCAGTCTTGTTTATCCTGGACCCCTATCACCTTGATATGTGCCTGGCCCACTGTAGCTTCTCCAATGAATTTTGTAGACTGAATGAAAGGTTTAGGAGTACCACTGAGGGGAGAGGTATCATTGAGCAGAACCCTATATCTGAATTGTTCCAACCAAGAGGTCCTTTCTTGTTGGGTCAGATTTATGAAATACAGATGAGAGCTAACTGTAACAGCAGCCTGGCTTTTTAGCTTCTTTAATCATTCCAAATTTTTGACAATTTCAAGACCAGAATGGTTTTCTCAAATGTCAGTGGTGAGTTATCAACAACACCTAGAATGAAAGAAAATAAATCTTTCATGAGAGAACTTAATCTCCAAGGTTCAGGGCAGCAAATAGGTCAGTGTTATTCTTTTGTTGATCGCTATTGGGATACTCCTGTTGCAAATTCTACATTTAGGAGATCCATGAGTCAGTTGATTAGCAAACCTTATTGTGGACATTGGAGTCAGGAATGGTAGACAAGTACCACTTACAGGGTTTTCAACTTGAAGGTTGACTTTGTTTTTTTTAAAGATTTATTTATTTTTATATAAGAATTGGGGTATAGGCCAGAGATGCGGGGGGTGAGAGGATTCACCAGAGACAGAGCAGGGAACAGAACAGGCAGATGGACCAAAGTACACTGCTGAGGAGAGCAGCGGGTGAGACAGGAGAGGTCTGTCCCGCCATGTGCGTTTCTCCCTGGCTGGCCGGGAATCAAACTCGTGCTGCAGTGGCTGCGGATTGCTTCATAGGTTGCGTCTTAACCCCTTCGCCACCAGGGAGGCCTTGACTTTGTTATTTACTTTTTACCTGCTCTTCTGGTAACACCTTCAGTCATTATGAGATATGACTGAATATGGTGCCCAAGTTGGAAAATTGGAGAAGATATTGAGTGAACCTAAATGTAGCAGATATATGAGTGCACTCACCAGATACACAGGTTATTGTCTACCTCTTCCAGCCTCTGTCTAGTTTGTAGTGATATGACTGAGTTCTGACCAATGAGACATGAACCAAAGTGGTATCAGCTCCTTCTGTGCTCTGCCCTTAGAAACATCTCAGAGGATCGTCCAGCCTGCTCTCCTCTGCTGTGTTAAAGACTCCAGATGGCACAGCTACAAGAGAGACAAAGACCCACAACCACCTTGAACTTGATAAGAAGTGAGACATAAACCTTATGGAGATTTTTGATTTTGTGTGTTGTAGCAGCTAGAATTATAGACTCCAACACATACTAACAAAGATGAGGGGAGGTAGTTTGTTATGGTGAAGGCAAAGGCCTTATTTCATCTAATGTTTGCAGATCAGCTTCCTGAATGGGGTGACACGGCACCCTGAGCTTCCTGCCTGTGTTACTGTTAGGCCAGGGAATTTTCCTAGATCCTACATACTCTACTTGCCAGAGCTAGGTGTGTGGTGGGTAGGGACTTGCTCTAGTACACCTTGCATAATACTGTGCAATGTACATATCTCTCAAAAAGTGTATTTCATACAATTCATATGGAATCACCAAAAACCCCGAATAGCCAAAGCTCTCCTGAAAAAAAAAGAAGGGAATGGAGGCTCCTCAGACTCAAACTATACTACAACCATAATCATCAAAACTGCATGGTATTGGAACAAGAACAGACATACAGACCAATGGAATCGAATAGAAAATCCAGAAATAAACCCACAGATTTATGGTCAACTAATCTTTGACAAAGGAGCAAAGAATATGCATTGGAGCAAAGAAAGTTTGTTCAATAAATGGTGCTGGGAAAACTGGGTCGCTACATGCAAAAGAATGAAGCTTGACCACCACCTCACACCATACACAAAAATCAACTCAAAATGGATTAAAGAACTAGACATAAGACCTGAAACCATAAAATATATAGAAGGAAATATAGGCGAAACACTACGTGATTTGCACATCAAAGACATCTTTACAGACACATCACCCAAAGCAGTGATAGTGAAGGCAAAGATAAACAGCTGGGACTACATCAAATTAAAGAGCTTTTGCACAGCAAAAGACAATAACAAAAAAAGAGAAACCCCATACTGCTGGGAGAACATTTTGCACCAAACACTAATGATAAGGACTGACTACTAAAAATCTGCTGTATGACCTGCATGAGACTCCTAGGAATCTACAAAGAAAATAATTAATTCAAAAAATGGGCATGTGTTTATTGCAGCAATTTACAACAGCTAAGATAAAAACAACCTAAATGCCCAAAAGAGATGACTGGGTCAAGAAGATGTGGTATATATACACAATGGAATACTATTTAGCAATTAAAAATGCTAACCTCATACCATTTGCAGCAACATGGATGGAGTTGGAAATATGCTCCAAAAAAATAGAAAAAAGAAAAATATTGGAGGTTTAGAGGAATAAGGAATTGAGACAGTTGGTTCAAAACTAGAAGACAAACTATAAATCTGAGGTAAAGCTGGGATGGAGGATCGGGAAGGACTAAGACGATGAGAGGTTCCAGGTGACTTGGTGGTGGATATTTTATGGGAATTACACCAAGAGGAGAAAGAAACATCGTACACAAAGAACACCTAGAATATATATATATATATATATATTTTTTTTTTTTTTTTAAAGTGTATTTCATCACTCCCCTTAGTGAGTTTCTAAGTTAACTTTAAATGACAAAAATACAAGTAAAAACAAAGCAACAATACAAATAAGCTGCTGTATTGTTGGTGATCCCTTGCTCTGGGGCCCTGTGATTTTTCCAAATCTAGCCCCCTTCAGGGAGTCCTCGACTGGTCAGATGCATTGCTTTACATCCTTTCTTTTCTTTCTTCCCCCTGCTGTTCTTTTTCATTTCTAATCTCTAATCTGTTTATCTTAGTCCTACTCATTCCTTAACCTCCTTTAGGTACGATTTTTCCGTACCTAAAGGAAGCATTTCCCTGCCCCTTCTGGTGAGCTCTGTAGTTGAGCTTATGGCAGTGCTTCCGGGACCATGAGCCTCTGGAGAGAGGAGGGAATATATCAACCTGGCTTACTGTCAGGTATTTCACAGCACACGGTGGAGTGCCTAGTACATAGCGAACAAATGAAATCTCCTTTGTGGTGCTGTGAATTCTCCTGGTTAAAAAATTGTGAAATGGCCTCTGTAGAAATAAGAGGCAGCTTAAACAAAAAGCAGCTTGCAAAATCTTGTACCTATGAATATGCTAAAAACATTTTATTTATTCAGAGTATCATATTGTCAGGTGGATTTTGTTCTTTGTTCTCTCTGGTCTGACTTGTTTTTCCTTTTTCTTTTTAAAATTGAGATCCATAGATAGTGTTTTATGGTAGTGAAATAAAGGATGGAGACGTGGTGTGGGCAAAAATATAGAACTGTCGTTTCTTATCCGAAGCAATTACCATGAGGATGAACAGCTTTCTTCTTAACCACAGCAATTCCATAAATAACAGTAGCGTTCTGGATGTCCCAGCAGTAAGGAGTCTGTGGGGCAGTTGCCAATGATATGTATTTCTGGCTGGAAGAAACTATTGTTTATAAGCTAATTATCATATAACAAGTCGGTTTTAGTTAGCTATCTGAGAGGTTAAAACAGCAGATTCAGAAAGAGAAAGTGTTTATCAGTATGTATATATTTTTTACATCTCTGATGACAAACAATAGTTTAAGAGAATTGAAAAAAAACAAGTTAGAAAAAAAACCAGTTTATTAAGTAATATCATATAAATAACTTGTTACAAAAATTGATTTGCAAAAGGCATATTTACTCTTTGTGAGAAATCACTTTTTTAAATTGCATTCTTTTTCAAATTTATATGTCTAAGAAAACAAAGGAAAATAAAAGAAGCCATTTCAAGGAGTGTGTATTTGCCATTTAACTACAACAAAAGGCCCGGCCACTCTGAGCTAAAAGGTAATCTTCTCAACATCATTCTTCTAGTACAGAAAACTTTTCGCATGTAAACTGTGAAGTTATGAAAAGCTCCCTAACTTGAAATGTTGAGGAGAGGTGAGCAGTGATTTTTTTCCATCAGGGGTTCTCGTTGCCAAAGATACAGGAAAAAGACACTGAGAAAAACTGGCACTGAGCACGCCAGCCAGTAAATCTTCAAGGGTTGCATCAATTTATACTGGGGCATATTTTTAATTAAAAACAATCAATACCAAAAAGCTTTTATTTTCTAGGCTTAAAATCACGCATCACAGTGGGAGAATGCCAAATTGCCTTAGCCTGATATTACTGGAGACACATGTAGCATTTATTAAAAGTCTATTCTTATGCAGTTTACTTTCAAAGCCATGAAAATGATCACAACCAAAACAGTGCAGTGGTTTTGAAGTGTTCCTATGTTTCTTTCAAGCACTTTTACTTTTGCTACGCAGCATCCCCTCGATTGCCTACTAATTCTGTATATTGGAGTCCTTAATGAACACTAAACTAATAGATCAGAGAAAACTAAAAGCTTACCAAAGGTGCCTCTAGATTTATTTACATAAATAGCGTAGTCTTATATGAAAGACCCAGATCTCATTCTAGTGGAATGCTTTCAGCACAATGCTGGGTCCATGCCTCATTTGTGAAAATAACCCATTTGAGAAGAAATTTGAGTTTGTGATCCATGGTTTTTTTTTTTTAAAAAGGAATTAAGCAACTTGTAAAAGCTCTTTAGAAATTAATCTAATAACCCACTGGCTCTCCAGCTAAGTGCCTTGGTCTTGTCTGAAATACAGCGGGTAATAGTCTTTGTTTCCATTTGACCTCCTTTCTGCACTTCCATCGGCTGGCTCTGTTGGGCTTACGTTCCCCCAAAATTAAAAAATGAAAATGCATCATAAATAAGTATTACAAAAT
Source organism: Talpa occidentalis (assembly GCF_014898055.3). NCBI lineage: Eukaryota > Metazoa > Chordata > Mammalia > Eulipotyphla > Talpidae > Talpa > Talpa occidentalis. Next base: position 124,587,057 of record NW_023604972.1, read on the forward strand.
GGGGAGTAGATTAAAGATTGTCTCAGCAATGCTTAAATTAAATTGACGATGCAGAGACCATAAACTTCTGGCTTTAAAAATGAACTATTTCTTCATTAACTTTTAACAAGTGTGAGCCAGTGTATTTCCTTTCTAAGAGGGTTTCACTCTGCACTATGGCTGGGGCCTGATATTTTTTTGTAGAGTTATCCCTTTAGAAAGTTATTCCATAAAGATGTCAAGTGGAGATTAAAAAGCTGTGACTGTAATAGTCACTGAACTTTTAAGGGGGCCATACCGTAGTGCTGTATTCTCTAGGAGAAAGCTGCTTGTGAGACCTTAGGAAACAGTTCATCTTCCAGAAGATCCATATGTTGATCTTAATCTTTCCACTCTTATAAGCTGATAAAGAAACCTGGGCTTTGGTGTTCATGTAAACACAGTGGTCTGGTTGGATTTTCAACCCCCTATCACAGTTTAAAAAAAAAAAAAGATTTCATCTAGATAAAAACAAAAAATGAAATGACTCTAAAATGCTCTTTTTCAGAGGACATCTTTCAAAATAATGTTTGAGAGTGTGCTTTCAATGTAATTACGCCACTTTAGAACTAGTGACTAGAATAAAGTAACTGATTTGGTGGTTTGGTTCTCAGGGAGAATTTATATAGCAGTACTTGATTTAATTATTGAGTTTTTGCCCCAGAATCAACTCTGTTTTTCTTTTATGGGTATATATTTTATGGTCCTCAAGTATATAGAATCAAGGAACTCACAATCATAGTTTCTATATCATCTTCAGTGAAATACCCATTTCAAGGGAAAGCATTAGATGCGAGGTATTGCTTAGCAAATAGGACATCTAAAATGTATGCTCCTAAGAATGAAAGGAATGGGAACATCCTGAAGTTAATTTGGATCCGTAAAATTGGGGTACTTCTAAGTAATTCAACTCAGGAAATTTTTGTACAACTTTTTGGGAGCTAAAGATGAACACCAAGCCACAAATTTTTGTACTGAATTAAAGTTGAATCAGCAGGTTTTGTTCCATCTGAAAATGGAGTCAGTTTATATCTAAACCTCCCTTCATGCACCTAAACCATAAAGTTAAGAAAGCTCTGTAAAAATATATATTTCCTGTGCCCAGCTCCCCTCTCTTCTAGTTCTATGAACCCATCTTAGCATCTTCCCCATTAGATTTAGTTTTTCTATTTGGCAACATGTTTTTCCAGGCCTTTCTGCAGAAAGTGGCCATGAAGGGAAGAAGGGGTTTTAAACTTAGGCATAATAGCTTAATGTTTTTAAATTTTCAGCTTATTCTAGGGAACAACTTAGTAGTTTAGAGAAATTCTCCCCTTTAAATAAAGGGTTAAAATGTCAGAAAGGCCTCAAAGTCCTTGAAGCAACCCACAAAGGCAATCTGCTTGTATTTAATGAATTTCTATTTCTTTGACTGATGCAAATACCAAAATTTACCTCTTCCCAACCTCCGTCCACCTTTCTCGTCACTAATACTAATATCAGGACAGAGACAATGTGAAAATTGAGATGAAAACTCTTTTTTTTTTGTCAGTAATAATTTATGTTCTTGACCTGAGAGCTTGTGGGGAAGATGTGAAATCTGGGCAGAATGGTGGAGCTGTAGTTTTTACTGTTTCCGCCATGTTAAGGAGTCTTAATTATAGAAAAATATTACTTCAACATGATATAGGACCTATTATGAATATTTAGCTCCAGTATCAAAGGATCCAATTTCTTAGAGATTCACTTCATTATCAGGTTTTGTGGCAAGAGATTAAACAGTTATTTCAATATTTAGTTACAATAACCTGTTATTAGTATGCTGTATCTATATCATCTTCAGGTGGGGAAAAAAACCCTGCCAATTACATCTCAAATATTCCACTACAGAATATTTCACTCAAATATTCACTTTTACAAGGAGGCAAGAGTAAACCTTCCTCTTAAACTTTGGAAGTTGTTAGTGTCAACCCTCAGACATGGCAATTAATACCCGAAGTTCAAAAGGAAGACTTCTGATGATACCTTTCTTTTTACAGAACTATCTTCCTTGATTTAATTTGTTATATTATATGAAACCTAAGGAGAGAGCTTTTAAATTTTACAGTAAATCATGGTTAAGGTGTTGTTCTATTGCTATAAAGAACTAGTTCTTATTCACTAAGCTATCTTTTCTCAATACTTACTCGTGACTATGATACCTATCTAGTTCATTACAGTGAAACCCTCTCCTGCTGTTGTGTTTGCATTCCTCTGTGTGTGCACATGTATGTGTGTCAAAAACTAGCAAAACAAAACCCTAAAAGCAGGAAATAGTCCAAGCATGAAATACTTGTTAGTATACAGGGAAGTTCATTACAAAATAGAAAACCATTCAGGAAACACATGGAATAATATGATTGCAAAAATTTTTCACTCTAATTGGGTAACCAAAAGATCATCCTCTTATTTTAAAGGTACTGTCTTTACTTCTTGGGTAATACACCTACCTAATACTTAAATAAACAACAATATGTTTCCAAATAGAAAAATATGTGCCGATAGGACAGTATCTCCAAATGGATATGATGCTAAGATTATCTGTAGAAAATGAACAGTAATTGAAAATAAATCCCTAAGACTAATCACTGAAGTCAGCATATTCTTAAGTACATATTATATATATATACACAGAGCCTGCTTTTTTTAAGTTTTCAAAACAAGGATCTTTTTTACAGTACTTTGGAAATTTCTGATGACTGCACAATATAAGAGTCTAATGATAAAAATCATTAGAATAGCCATAGGAAATAAATGATTTGAACCTGCCAAAAGGATTAGTTCAGTTCAGTTGGGTCCTCTGGATAATAACTATGATACTAATTATGTAATTAGAGAAATAATAAATTGGATGGATCGTACATTACTTTTCTGTCGTCTTTTGAGACCATTACTTTATCATTAGTTCAAAGATAAGGATGGCAGGGTTGCCATGGAAACAAACTTAAAAACAGTGAAAAATGTTAATGCCTTTGAAAGTCAACTATCATTTTAATTACAATCTTACACACTCTGATTGAAGAGAATCCAAGTTTTTCCATGTAAGCATCTTCCAAACATGTAATATATAGGTTTTCACCGTGATCTCAGTGGTCATCCATGTCGACCACATTATATAAATAGGTAGATGTTTTTGGATGTGAAGGACAGGGTATCAGATTCAAGTGGCTGACTCTCAACCTCCCTATTAAGTTTTGAGAACAGGATTTGAGTTTTATTTAATCTACTTTTACTAGCAACTTAATTGTGTAGGAAGTATCTGAAGAATATGAATTGTTGTACTTTATATTGCTACTTTCAAGTATATTAGAATAATACTGACAACAACCACAGACGAGGAGTTAAAATTTGTCTCAGAAAAGTTGCTTCAAGAACTTTTAAGCAGTTAGACTTATTTGTAATTAGTCTACAGATGGTTGAAATTTCAAGTGATCCACATTTACATTGGTGGCCCAACCTTTAACATATGCTAAATATATCCTTTGTCAATATTATTAACTATTTTCTCTTCCCCTTTATATGGTACAAGCCTTCACATGTCTATTATATAACAAACTATGAATTAGTGGCAAGGAATGAGGTCTTATTAATCTTTTTGTTTTGGTTGTTGTTTTTGAATCTTTCCATTTAATTTACTTCTGTTCCTAAAAAGGACCATTGGTTGATTTGATGTTCTGAGGAGTTGGTGCAAGAAAAAGTTCTTGAAGAACAAACAGGATGGGCAAATGTCATTTTAAATTCTTCCAGGCAGAAATACACACCCATATATAGTTCATTATCTCCTTGTGAGCGGATATGGCAGGAGCAGCTTCACAGTTGCTCCTCCCTCATCTCTTTTACTAAAATGCTATTTTTATCATTAGCCACAGCCCCTCCTGCCATTGGCATGTGAAATGGACAGACAGGGCAGTAGTTGACCTGCATCAATGGGGTGTAGTAAAAAGACAAGGCTGGGGCAACTGAGCTGTTTCCAAACTTGTCCTAAGACAACCAGAGGAAGTGTGACTCCCGGCCCTCCTCAGCACAGGTGGCTGTTAGACTGACATCATTACCTGGATGCACTAAAAAATAAACATTTGCCTCTTGGGAGCTCATAAAAGTGTACTAGAAAAAAGGTCTCTAACATTGGATCCACAAGGGCTGCAGCCATTGACTTTTGGAACGGGCAGAACAGAGAACCCTTCACGGAGGTGTGATAAATAGAAGGAAATAGCCACTTCACATATTTCAGTGCCATACTGGAAAATGAAAAAGGCAACCTATTAGGAGTCCTTGTCACTGTCCACCCCTCCGTACATATCTGCCAGCTTTTTGAAGCGAGGGCCCCAGTCACTAAGGTAATCATAGTCTTGGTCTCCATCCGTGGTCACCGACTCCAGCGAGCTCAGGGAATCGGCCACCGAGCCGGCGCCCTCATAGGCGTAGGTGGCCAAGGAGTCGTAGGGCGGAGCGGTGGGGTCCGTGTCATTTTCCTTCAACCTTTGGGTGATGAAATCTCGGACATCAGTGTTATCTCGAGCTGCAGGAGTCCGTCGGGGTAGAAAAAGGGCTTCGGGCACAATGTCCCTGCGTAATTTGTTGTCCTCTATGGCTTCGGGGTTCCGCAGGGTGCCGATGTCAAAGGCCTGCGTGTCTTCCTCTCCGCCCCCCTCGTCGTTGTAACTGACAATGTTGTCTCTAATATCCTCTTTGGAAATGATCAAAGGCTCTTTTTTTCGCTGCCTCCTCAGAGCTGCAAACAGCACCACTGTCACTGGAAGCAGAAACAAAACAGAAAAGGGAAGGGAAAGTTAATTTGCCGCCCGATTAACGTCAGGAAGAAACACTAACGCTCCAAGGTGAAGTTTTTAGAAGTTCTCCAGGAAGAAAAAGGAACTCTCCTGCACTGCTGGTGGGAGTGCAAACTGTCCAGCCACTATGGAGAGCTGTGTGGAGATTCCTTGACCTACTAAACATAGAGCTTCCATAGGATCCAGCAATTCCACTCCTAGGGATTTACCCAAAGGACACAGAAACATCAATTCCAAAGAGCACCTGCATCCCTATGTTTACAGCAGCACTGTTTACAATAGCTAAGCTTTGGAAACAACCCAAATGCCCAAAAATGGATGACTGGATCAAGAAGATGTGGTAGATATACACCATGGGATATTACTCAGCATTCAAAAAAGATAAACACATGCCATTTGCAGCAACATGGATGGCGCTGGAAGGGATCATGCGCAGCAAAATAAGCCAGAAAGAAAAAGAAAAATACCGGATGGTCTCACTCATAGCAGGAATCTAGAAAACTTAAATAAGGGACCAGGAAAAAGAATAACTATAAGAAAGAAAATATCAAAATCAACAAACAACTATGAACAAGAGACACTCTGTGGGGGGCGGGGGGCGGGGAAAGGAGGGCTTGGGGTAAAAATAAGAGGTTTGTAATTGTATGGGGAATATAAAAATAAAATTTAAATTAAAAAAAAAGTTCTCCAGGAACTGCAGACTCAACTTTTCTTTCCCTTGGAATCTGCTTGCCTATATGCAGGAGCAACTGAAGGACTCCCCCACCGCACCCCAATGAATGAACGTTTGAAAGAAGGTGACAATTTCAGTGGAGGATAAAACACTGTCTTATCTTGTCAGTAGTGACTTTTTGCTTTGAAATGGCAAACTAGTTTCAAGGTAAGGAAAAAAATAAAACGATAATAAAAAAAAAGTTGGACCATGGTGAGATACTGCCATAAGAGTGCAAATTATGCTGAACACCTAAAATGCTCGGAAACTACTTATAAGCACAAGGCTGGCACCTCTGGGGACGTGGTGAAGGGTTTGCATAACTCCACATTTAAAATAACTTTTGCACTATGCCTTCTTTTTTCCTCTGAGAAAAGTGTAAAATTAGTTTGAAACCCAAAGTAGAGATGTGAATGTTCCCCTATCTTGGCTACCTATAAGGGAATAGTATTGGAGGTAATATCTAGAGAGACCCAGATACCATTTAGAGAGCAGTTCTGAACTTCCAACATCAGCCAGTTTGAAAGGACATGTATTAATCCACATGCAAGATTATTTCTGTTTCGTTCAATAAAATAAGCACGTTTAAGAGGGAATGTTAAAAACAAAAGAAGGAACTCTTTGCAAAGGATCATGTTCTGTGAGTTTATGCCAGGAATGTTTGTTCTTCTGATTTTTCCCTCCTAACTTAAATTATAGACACATCAAGAATTGTAGTCAACTAGCTCCTGATGTCTCTTTGCAACTGACTGGGTGGAACACAGCAGGATACCTGTAGAGACACATCTACAAATGGACATGTGAGTGGAAAATAAAAACATAGGCACTGCTTAGAGAGAAAACAGTTATCCAAGCCAGAAAATGCATTTTTAAACTGGGTTTGTCTGGGGGAGGTTATTAAAGAAAGTACCAGTAATATCTCTTTATTCTTTTTTTTTTTTAATAGAGGCATGTTTTTTTTTATTTATTTGTTTTGTTTTTGTTTGTTTTGTTTATACAAGCACTGGGTACAGTCAGAAGCGCGGGAGGGTGAGAGAATTCACCAGAGCCAGAGCGGGGAGCAGAGCAGGCAGAAGGACCGAAGTACACTGCTGAGGGGAGCAGCGGGCGGCAGGAGGGGTCTACGCGCCACGTGGGACCCTCCTCCGGTGGCCGGGGAGCAGCAGGGGATCGAACCGGCGTCACAGAGGCTGCGGGCAGCTTCGCAACCCAGTGCTCAACCGCTGCGCCACCGGGGAGGCCCAATATCTCTTTATTCTGCCCTCCATAACATGGTCTTCTTTTTCTAAGCCATGAAAATTGAATTTTCACAATTAGAATTACACAATAGTGGGTTTTTGTTGGATAAGTATATTTATCTATATAATAATAGATATATGCATACCCATATAGCTATAAATTAAAATTTCAGATGTCAATAGCATAATAATAATTGGTTATCTATTGAGAGAGTATTATTACTGCAGTAAATGCTTTACATACTGCTGCTCATTTAATTATCATAATAGTCCTACAGCACAAGTATAATCATTATAACCCCATTTTACAGGACAGAAAATGAAGATTTAGAGATGTCACATAAACAAGGGACTGAAATCCAACTCAGTCAGACTAGAAAGCCCTCATTACCATGCTTTGAAGCATGTTTGGTTTATAGACTATTTTTAAAGGAGATGCAATTCTACCATTTTCAAGTCTGTGATTGTGAAATTATACATGTTCTCTTGCCTCGTAATAATAAATTGTTGCCTCTTTTCTTTATTCAGGGATTTATTTATTCATTCATTCATTCATTAATTATGTATGTGGTGTCTACTCTGTGGAAGTACGATCTAAGTGCTATTGATAAAAAACAATCTGGCCCAGAGCCTTGTTCTAATAAGGTGGACATAGTTGGTGGCTGAGGTGGTGGATGGTGGATGGAGACAGAGAAGAAACAATGTGTATAATAAATAAGGAAATTATTAGAAGGTGGCAGATGTGATGTGAACAGGAAAGAGTAGAGTAAGGAGGATGGAGAGAACTTCTGTGTATGTTCGAGGGTCAAGCCATTATGGTCACAGATGCCTTTGTACATCTTTACCTTACCCTGGGATGCGGGTGGGTGGAAAATTGCAGGACTCTGGGGAGAGACCAATCATAATCTACCTTTTGTGCTGGTTGCAGTGTGACTCATAACATGTATTTGCATAACAGAGGGTTGAAAGTAGGGACCACCTTTGGGAACTAGAAATAGATTTAAGCCACTGTCAGTAAAAGAATTGAAATCTGAAGTACAGGGGTTTATTCCATCATTTAAGGCAAGCCAGCAGGCATTTATCACTTGCTAATTCCTCCCCAGTTTAAGTTACCTATATCTTTTATTTCAGTCCTGTGTAGTCTTGAAAGTGCAATTGTGTAGAAGAGAGAGGGCACATTCAGTGATTAGAAGGCATTCATTCACTGTCTGATTCTCCTACAGCTGCAACTGCCTGTCTTTTTTTATTAGCCCATGCACATCTGAATAGAATTTCTTAAGCGTATAGAAGGGCAAGTGTATAGAGTTTTGCAAACTCTAGTGCACCATAGAGACATGAAATGATGTTCTTTTTGGGTTTTTTTTGTAAATAAAATTAACATGCTACAAAGCTCATTTTTTAAAGGTCACTAGTTCCTTTGTATTAATTGATTTTTTAAAATTTGAAGCAACAATGGTTTGTTTCCAGCACTGTGTAGGACCCAGGGGAATGAGCTCATCTCCTGAGGTGTGCATCACCCTGCCCACCCACCACCAGAGCCCCCATATCCCTGTATTTCTTCTGTGTGGTGTGACTTCCTTTCTCTTCCAAGCATTCAGATTTGCTTCCACTGTCTTCAGTTGTCTCATTTTCAGGACAGGCTCTTTCAGTCTGTTCACAGAAGAAGCAGAGTGCCGTGTAGAAGCACCAAGGCAGGGTGGGGTGGGGTGCATGAAAGGGGGGGGACAAGACCTGGGTTTGGAACTTAGTTCTGTCCCCTGTCAGCAATGTGACTCGGCTCCACGACTTCACATCTTGGAGTCTCAGTTTTCATATTTAAGATGCAATAAAGACATAGCAGGTGGTTCTAAGGATTATGTGAGCAAGACATTTGCAAAGCATCTTGCCCTGAGGGTAGCCCATGACATGAGCCAGGTAAAGATTAAGCTCCCCCCACTTTTTTTTTAATTAGGTATAGAATTCTGAAGAGACTAGACAAGATGTGGGAGGCACTGAGACAAACGAGGAGTGATGTCCAGACAGTGAACCCTGGGAGGGAGGACATGGCAAGGGAAAATAAAGGGAGCTGGTCAGAAGGAACAAAAGCAGGAGGAGAACACGGGCAGCTGCTGAGGGAAGGAAGAGTCACCTCTGCGGGATGAAGGGCGTCGGCCGTCCCTCCACGGACCACAGAGGGGTTCATGGAATCCTACCAGGCTGTGCCCTGCCGAGCTGGCCCTTCTAAAAATAATCTTTTTGATTAAAAAAAATATTCATATCCTTCTCTTCCAAAACAATTTTTACAGACTCACACTGTTAGAAACCCTGATTTGTCTTTGCACACTGTCAGTTTTTATTTATCCTCAAATCTTAAAATACTTTCTCCAAATCTTAGTTGACAAAGAGAATCACAGTTCTATAGTTGAGCTTCAAGGTTTCTGTTATAATTAGCAGAGTTGATCTGGAAGGTGCAGCCCTTGGGCAGGGATCCCTAGACATTCTCTTCTTGGAGAAATGTAGGTCTTTACTCTTCTCAAAGTCACTATATTGTTATTATTGTCAAATAACAACCCTCTGCCCCCAGAAATCCGGGTTAACTCTTTCTCTCCCCCATCCCCTCTATTTTATAGGAAATCTTTGTAACTTTCATTTTTGGAGGAGCTGCATTAGCTAACATTTGATGCCTTAGTTTGTCGTAGTCGAGGGCTTATTGAGCATCTGAGCTCAACTCATGCGCCTAATTGGTTGGAGATAAACATCTTCGTTTGAATTATTGTTACACCTCGATTTCTACTTTTACTGCATTCATTTCTTTTAGATCCCAGATTGATTTCCTAGTCACGGAAGTTATTTATTATTGAGAGTCTGAGAAATAATAGACCGTGTGTCCGTGGCAATCAGAGAGCAATGCTAAGCAGGTGGTAATTTAAATGGGTAGACCATAATAAGTGTTCTGTGTTAAAGAAAATTTCATAGCTTTTTAATTTTGCTGTGTGAGAGAAAAAAAATCATCAATTCCTCTTTCTACTTTCCCACGATCTTTAAGGCTTTGCCTTTGTAGAAAGGGCCTTCATCACGTGCTCATTGCTGGACAACTTCCACTCTTTAAAATGTAACAGAGTTTGCCAGGTTAACTATTAAACAACAAATGAAATGAAAAGGGCTTATTTATATTACTCTCACATGTCCCCGAGTTTCATTCCCAGTCTAACAGACAAGAGATTCTTCGGGTGGAATAAATCCCCAAGCAGGTAAAGACATGGGGCAAGTTTCACATCCATTCATTTTCCAAAGTCATTTTCAAGCAAAAACTAGTTCATGGCCAACAACAGAGTCTCGACATATAACTCTACTCACCTAGATCAGGCTGTCTGCCTTAATGGGGGAGGCGGATAAACCTAGGGTGTCACAGTGACAGTGTGTGCCCCTCGTCATGGGGAGATAGGATGCAGGGAGAAGCAGTTTACCTAGGAGGGTCACGATGCACAGGAGGATGGCGACCAGGGCCCCTGTGCTCAGTCCGGTGGGGTGGACCAGGGCCTCCGCGTGGCAGGACTGCATGTTCCCGTGGTGGTCACACGCACATACCCGGACGGTCACCGTCCCGGTGCTGCTTTGGACTGGGTAGTCGTTGTCCGAAATGACCACCGGCAGGAGGTAGGTGCTCATCTCGTGCCTGTTATAGCCATTTTTCCGAGTTAAGATTCCCGCTGTATTGTCTGGAACCGGAAAGCAGAGTGAGTGTGCATGAGTGCCGTATCACGCGTTGGATCCACTGTGAAGGGGATGATATAGACACAGATGTTAGGGTCGAGACAGAGAAGAGAACTTGGGCTCACTTACCTTTGTTGTCTTGAATGGTAAAGTTTGAACCACTAGCTGCTTCAGGGGCCAGAGAGAATGAGAATTGGTGGCCGCTATAGGGGTCGTCCTTGTCAACGGCTCGTAGGGTCTGAATCAGCTAAAATCAAAATCATGAAGTTCTGTTAAATTAAAATGTTTATGACAGTTTTGCAGTAAATTCTTTACTACATAATTTCTAATTTTTATTAAAAAAAAAGGTAGCCTATAGAAAATTGACAATGAATCTACTCTGCAAGGAACTGGTGGGTTAGAAAACCACAGAGGAAGGGCTAATCCTTTGTTGTGAGGTGGTTCTGTGCACTGTAAGATGTCTCTTCCCACTAGACATCAGCTGTCCCCTGCTTCCTGTGACAATCCAGAATGTTCCCCAACACTGCCAGATGTCCTCTGGGGTCAAAGTCACCTGGGTTGAGAATCACTGCCCTAGGGTTCCTCACACAAAACAGCACAATAGTTTATGACAACATTGCCACTTAAGAAAATGGAGTCACTCTAGAGTGTCAGCTTCTTTAGAAAAGCCATCTTGGCATCTACATATGCCATCAACTTGCAAAAAAGTTAAAAAGAAAATTTGTATATAAAACACATACTATCAGTTTCCCACTTAAACATTTTTTTTGACACACAGTAATATAATTTTTATATCACTGGTAGAAAAGACCTATTTCAGGTGGAGACAAATGTGTCAAACAGGAAAGCATTCATGAATTTGTATTATTTGTACAGATGGATAATTTAAATAGGTGAAACTATGAAGTATGGGCTATTGTAAATATGTTTCTAGTTATTACTTCCCCGTTTACATGGTAATCGGAATGATCTGTTCACCAATACAGATTTTTTCAATAAAGCTGTGACTAATCTATTTTAATGAAAACTTAAGACTGATTTGGAGCTAACATCTGTCTTTGAAACTGATGAACTTCCAGTTCTTAAAAAGTGTTTGTTCTTTTATCCAAGTTAAACATTCATCCTAGTTCTTGTTTATTGTATTAATTTTGTTAGCATTCACTTCATAGATAATTCAAAACTAGCCTTCAGCTCTGTGTCTCATGTGAATTACTAAAAGATCTAAATTAATCTGACTAAATTAATTTGCTTTCTTATGAAACTCACCTGATCTGCTTTGGCCTTTTCGCAGACAAACGTTTCATAGAATTCAGCAAATTCTGGGGCGTTGTCATTGACATCTAGAACTTTGATATATAGGGGTACCCGGCTGCTTTGCTTTGGATTGTCTGCAAAATGCCAAAAGGAAAGGAAGACTTTTATATGTTTTGATCACTGATCCCTTTAGTTGATAGTCACTCACTCCTTCCTTCTCATTCATAACAGAACCCCGAGGCTTCTGTGAGTACCACAGAGCATTATGTACCAATGTAGTCAGAAAAGGTAGAATTAGTTTCTTTGGTATTTCTGGACTCTGATAGACCTGATGGAAACAAAGCTATTGGTGTTGAAGTAATGCAATTGTATAATAAACCCCAAAGTAACACAAAATAAAGAAAATCTATCCTGAGAAGGCATTTTGGAAGCAGATTTTAATAGAAGACAAGGAAGCAGGCAGATGGAAAAATGTGGAAAAAGAAAAAGGGCAGGGAGTGATGGTTGATGGTTATTGGTCTTAGTTTTTTAGTCCGAGTACTAAATGAAAACTAGACATTGTGCTAAGCATTTTGCTATATATTGTCTTACTTCTTCCTTATAAACTTCTAAGATAGATAAAATTATTGTCCTCATTTTTAGATGAGGAAAAACTGAGAGGAGTTAGGTAATTTGACAGTGTTTGAAGAGATAGTGAAGAGTGGAAGCTAGATTCAAACTTGGGTCTGTGACTCCAAAGCCCAGCTGTTCATCTAGGACAATGATACAGCAAAACCGACTTTTGAAGACCGAAGATAAATAAGTTATTTTGGTTGTCTTCTATGAAGTTCTCCTAGGTAGCAAGGACGATAAATATCTGGTCTAAGAATCAGGGATAGGAATCTCTCCCCTTAGCCCTCTCCATTTACTTCACTCAAATGTTTGTTTTTCCATTCACTTCATAAATATTCAGTGAACATCTAATATCTAATAATTATCAGTCTCTATTTGGGGTGTAGGGATACATGGGAACATAGCAAAGATCTTGCTTCCTGGAGTAGTATTCTAATGAAGGCAGCAAACTGTCCATACACAATGATGTGTCAGATGCTAGGAGAAATTAACCAGGGTAATTTATGGAAAAGCGTGGAGGTGCTACTTTGAATGGGTGACCAGAGAAGGCTTCTCTGATGAAATGACATTTGCCCAGAGACATGAGCAGAGAGAAGGACTGAGTTGTACGGATATTTCTGGCTCTCCAGGCAAAGGCATCGGCGAGTGCAAAGGTCCTGGAGGGGAAGTTAGTTGCTGTTCTATAAATTCTTGGCTTCTGTTACAATAAAGTTCATTAAGAAGTTTGGACAATAAGGTTCTTAATATCCTTTGCATCTAAGACTTTGCTCACATTGTTTTTGGGAAGTTATCGCTGTTGGAGATCTTTTTTTTTAAAGGTCATTATGGCTAACACAAACACATCACGGAAACATTAAATCTTCAAAACAGAAAATTTTAGGCACAAAGCTTAACACATATGAAATGACTACTGTAGTAAAATGTAAAATTTCATGTTATAAAAGTGGCCTTTTTTAGTGGGAAATAATTTTGTGATTTGAAAAGCTTCAAATATGCTGTTATTGGTGTTCACACTAGTTATTCCACATAAACACAAAAAGTAAATTCCTTCCTTATAATTTGTAATGAGTTCCTATCAGAAAACAATGCTTCATTTTTGTCAATATTGATTATCGATTATTCTACTCAATATCTTTCAGCCACGTCACACCTTGTGAGTTATGATAACAAAGAATGCTACTGCAAAATATCATTTGATGTGCAATATTTCACATTAGATGCCCAGCTAAACATGTTGAAACTTCTAAAAACCAAACCAAAAAATTTAAAAATGAAGTATATTTAGAAGCCAATTTTAGAACATTTAAAAATTATTTTAAAATCCTTTTATTTTTATGAACTTAAGTTTATACGTTGTGCCTATATCACACAATTTCCACTGCATATAGTCATATTTCAAGTACTGTCATGGCACTGTTTTTTCTTTGCCTTTAATTTCATGGGGACTCGATAAAATTCATTTAAAATATTTTATTTGTTACTTGGTGGTATGTACTGTGGAAAAGTTAAAATTTCTAAAGTTTTTTTTTACGGTATTTTTTGTAAAAAGTTTTCTGTAAAGTTTCGTATTCTGTAAAAAATTAAAATTCTCTTCATTCTGTAATGCTTTTGAAATAGAAATTCTATAGAAAGCTAGAGGATGAATATATAAAAGATTTCTAAACAATGTTTTCTTCTCCAGCTGCTTTTGTAATGTTCTGATTTTTAAACATTTTGCAATCAAATCCAAGTGCCAGTCCAACCTCAGTTGAGAGATGGAGTCCCATTTTAGTGTTTCCCAGCAGTGGAACTTCCACATATATGAATATGCCTCTGCATTTGTAAATAACCAACATGTGTGGAAGACACATTATTGGAAATCATTACAGGGCTTCTGCCTTAATATGTGTCCAGTGCACCATCAGTACATGACGAGTTTCAGTTATGCTTCACCAGACCTTGCTGGGGTCCCTCTCCCAGTTGGGGACCTCAGTGACATGACTTGGACTTACTGATCTCTGTTGCTATCACTGTAATGTTGTGCCACAGCAAGGTTTCTCGGTCAAGAAGTTTTGATGTAAAAATGGAACCATTTCCAGAATCAATGTTGAATATTCTGTCCATATCTGTATGTCGATCGACAGAATACCTGAAAATGCAGAGTAGAATTTAGAAAGGTTTCCTTGTATCTGCTATTGTCCCATCCCGATACTATTCCTGAATATCTGTGACATGAATTTTTTTCTACCTGTAGCACATATTTGAATATCTCTAACTTAATATTAGATAAAATAAGTTTGAGAAGATAGCTCTATACAACCATGGTCTTAATGATAAACCCAGCAGACAAATTGTATGACTTTGAGTATCAACAACAGTTTCTTCTTTCAGTGTAATTTGTATCAAATTTATATAGTAATTGATACATTTTAACTCAACTTTTTAGAACCTTAGCACTTTGTATGTGTGTGTGCTTGTGCATGTAATTAGGGCTCACTATTTTTCTATTATCCATTTTATTTTTTAAATTGTTATGTTGCAAGATGAAAAAGATGGCTAGCTATATATATGAAGTTAGTGAGGCAGGAGAGGGAGAGAGATGAGTTGGGGGAGAAATCCAAGGGTGGGCTGGTCCTGGTAAGGAGCAAGGGTTTATTCTAAGCGTGGTGTGAATCTACTGCTGATTTTCAGTAGTGTCACAGTGTTGTTATGGTTTACAAAGATCCTTGTGAACACTCTTCGAAAAATAAACTTTCAGTATGCATGTCTGAGGAAGCTCGCTGGATGGTGAAGTCGCAAATGGATAGGGAAGGAGGAGAGAACAGGATTTGGGGAAGATCCTAAGTTCCAGGATTGATCTGTGAGACTTTATTAAGTTCCAGGATTGATCTGTGAGAAGTATAGGAAGTGGTATCTAGTGTGAAGATCAAGGTAAAGATCTGAACTGACAATCTAGATTTTCAATTCAAGGGTTGGAGAAGAGAATGTGCAGCTAAAGGGGAAAAACAGGAAGGACAGAATCACTTGAAGACTACAAGGGGAACGGTGATGCGCAGGGGCCTGAATAGTCAGAGTCTAGAGCAAAGGAGGATCTTGACAAATATTTGAAAAGGAGAATTTGGAGAATTCAAAGAAAGCCAAATGGCATCTTAGAAACTTAGAGTCTTCAAACTAAAGTTGAAAGACAAATATTTTGAGAAATGTTGTTTTCTTTATTACTAATTTGGAATAGCTATGTAAGGGGAAAATATGTGTACACTGTTTTATGGGGGAGCAATAAAGAGAGAACTCAGAAGAAACTTGATATGTTAAGGTCATTAGGAATAAAACATTTGCCCATTTCATCTACATCCTCAAAATTTATATATTTCTACTCAACTGACTAGAAATACAATTTAAGTAAACTACCTAACTAGTCATATATATGTGAAATTATTGTGAACACTCTTTGAAAAATAAACTTGCAATATGCATGTCTGAGATTCTATTTCAGTTAATTATTTTATTTAAAAATAAACTAGTGAATTACAAAAATAGTATATTTTATCTTAATAAAATCTTTTTATCCTTGCAGGGATCTAAATAAAATAGATACCCCATTGTTATGGGTTATTTAAATCTGATTTTAAAGAGAATTGATTAAGTTCATAAAGGAGGTATGTATATATATGTATATACACACACACACACATATATATCAAGTTGGCTTATAAGCTTAGTTTCAATTTATATAAACCTAATGTTTCATTATCAAAAAGGTTGAGACAGATGAAATAGCTACTTTTTTGCTACTTATGTATGAATCCACATTTATTAATAACTTAGGCAACAGCATTAAACTTGCTTAATCACCTTTCTTCATTATTAATTTGAGAATGATAAATATTTGTAGATGTGATTAATTATCAAAAACATCAACATTCACAGGCTTTGTGAGAAATTTAATAATTATGTACAAAAATATTTTTCCCTCATGAAAAAGTCAAGCTTAAGACATGTTACTGTTTTTAAAAGCTTGTACACAGCAGCAATCTTTCCTTGTTTTTGCCTCTTTCCTGCTGTAGTTTAAAGATTTATATGTAATCACATCTTCTCATTAAGACTTGAAATAAAGGCATGGGGTGAGGAAATTTTAGTTGAAGTTAGCTTTTGATTTTGAAGACAAAATAAATATTTAGAAAATACCAAAATTTTATATATATATTTTTCTTTGAAGTAGGAGATTACATTGTTTTGGAAAGTTGCCTGCACACAAAGTCTTATTTGTTGCTTTTATTTCCAATGTATTTTCAATTTATATCAAGGATATTTACCGTCTAGTCATATTAATTTTAATCATAACTGATAAGGAAAAGATAATCAATTCCTTTATGATTATAGCAGATCATTCTGCTAGGTAGCTCTTTTCCCCTAAAACTTTATTGTATCCTCTGCTTCAATCATTTGTCTTCTAGGGCCTCCCCAGTGGCGCAGCGGTTGAGCGCGTGGTTGTGAGGCTGCCCGCAGCCTCTGCAGCACCTGTTCAATCCCTGGCCTCCGGGTGAGGGTCCACATGGCGCGCAGACCTCTCCCGCCGCCTGCTGCTCCCCTCAGCAGTGTACTTCGGTCTTTCTGCCTGTTCTGCTCTGGCTCTGGTGAATTTGCTCACCCTCCTGTGCTTCTGACTGTACCCAGTGCTTGTAAAAATAAATAAATAAATCTTAAAAAAAAAATTTGTCTTCTAATGTAGCTTCAGATTTGTGGGTCAAGAAAGGAAGCATGTTTGCATGTACATTTTTCATAATAAGTATTTATAATGACATTTTGTAAGACTCTTATGGAAATTCAAAGGTCATTTATTTGCTATTGGAAGCAAATAATTTATGTGATTATAGAATTAAAGATTTGTGCCTGCATAATGATAAATCAATGTTTGAGGGGAGAATTCTTTAGTATTAATTATGTACTTAACATATTATCTCCTACCTAGTTCAACATCTGTGTCTTGAGTAACCAAAAACTATGTATGGAGGTACTTTCCTAATATAAGAGTCAATTTTACTGTATAAAAGGAATCCCTGGAATATGCATAGAATATAGCTATGCATATTGCTATCCTTAGGCCTATATCTAGATGTGAGATCTGGGTGTAGTGATGGAAGGCTGTCAGGAAAAAGCTTCAAAATTAGCTGATATCCAGTCTGACATGCCATTTCCTTTATTAAAACATAAAATAATGCAATGGGTTAAGGTGGCAGTTGGCATGTAAAGTAAAATAGATATAAAAATTCCTACTAAATTCCCAGAAGACAGTATCTGTTTCATTTAAAAAATTGAACATATTGATTCATTACAGAGGTAATTAAAGTTCACATTTGTGAACTTGCAGCCTTAACACTTTCAAATTGGTCTTTTTTAAAAAAATTAAAAATTTTATTATTATTTAAATTAGTCTTGTCATTGCCTTGCCAAGAGAATTTTCCTTATACATTCAGAACAAACTCCAAGTGAGATTGTGATGTAACTTAAAATTATTTGTGCTGGGCCTCCCCTGGTGGCGCAGGCGCTTTAGCACAGTGCTGTGAAGCTGTCAGCAGCCTCTGCAGCGTCCGGTTCCATCCCGGCCACCAGCGAGGGTCCCACATGGGGAGGCAGAGTTCTCCTGTGTCGCCCACTGCTCCCTTCAGCAGTTTATTTCATCCGTCTGCCTGTTCTGTTCCCTGCTCTGTCTCTGGTGAATCCTCTCACCCTCCCGCACATCTGGACTGTACCCTGGTTCTTGTATAAATAAATAAATAAATATTTAAAGAAAAAAAAAAATAAAATTATTTGTGCTATACTAGCCAAGACCATCATTCATTTTCCTACTTAATAATATTAAATGCACATGTGGGAACACTTGGTCCATGCAGCCCACGTGCGCCTACATTGGTTTGCCATAGTCCAACTCAAGGTGTTTACACATAGTCTAAGCAGATGAGAACACAACAGTCTATTTTCCTGATGATTTAAAATATTTCCTGAGCGAGCCAGTTTTTTTTGTGTTTTAGAAGTGGGACTTGCCACCGGGTTTCATTTGAACAAAGGGCTCAATAGATGTTAGTTAACAACTAACTGCCTTGGAAGCGCAAGTTCTTATATCTGCAATAATCTTCATGCACAACCTTTGTGATCCTTTTGAAAAGTGGTTTTGGATTAGGTAATGATTCTACTTCAGCTCTCCAGTGGTTTCTTACTTCAATCAGAATAATACCCAGTCTTTACCAGCACCTGAACCTGCCTCTCACCAAACTGCCCTGTTGCCTACTCCCTTGCTCTCCCTGCTACTTCTTCCACAACCCAAGCAAAACTCTGGCATCAGATCTTACCCTCACTGTGCCCACCTCTTAGAATGTTTTCCCAGGTATCAGCATCATTCATCCCTTTGTTTCATTTGAATCTTTACTAAAATGGTTTCCTAACAACTAAAGCCACTGACTACATTATCTAAAATTCAGATAAAGGGTACTTTCCATACTCTGCTTCCATACTCCCTTGTTTTACTGCTTACAGCTTATTTTCACCTGACATATTATATATTTATTTTCTGCTTGTCTCTCTCTTCCCCAATTAGAATGTAAACTCCTGAGATCAGGACTTGGTGTTGCAGCTCTAACACCTAAAACATTCTTGGCACATGGCAAGTGCCCTCATCACAATATATTACTGGATAATATATTTGTGGCAAGAGTTTCTCTGGCTTCTCAATCTGCTAACTTTCTTTCCATTGAATAAATTTACACAATGATATTCTCTGGCTTAGCACTTTTCTCCTCTAGTTGACTAAGCTATGGGTAAAACCTGGATATTGGTTAAATCTAGTGCTTTCTTGATAATTCTAAAATACTGAAGTATCCATGGTCCCAAAAAGCAATAAGGCTTTCTTGCAACCTAATTTATAACTAAGGTGTAAGGAAAGTACAGGGAAAATAGAGCTTGCTTACATAGTATAAATTGGATTCTAGTCCACAAATTTTTCCAGGATTACACAGATCTATCTATCTATCTATCTATCTATCTATCTATCTATCTATCTACCTACCTACCTACCTACCTACCTACCTACCTACCTACCTATCTATTGATCGATTGATCATAACTGTTTTTATCCAGATTTGCAAAAGAAAAAAATTATGTCTCCAGATGGAATACTTTTGTCTCTATGTGTTACATGATAGGTTCTTTAACCCTTGAAAAATAGGCTGTCAAAGCCCAGTGCCTTGTTAAAACTCACAATGCTTTCTCCATACCACTCTGACAAATCTACAACTGAAAAAAAAAAAAAAAATCCCAGGCCACTCAGTTGCATTACCTTATGCTATTTCTATGTAAGCAGTAAATTCCTTAGAGCTCATTTTATGTTTTTTCCCCAATTTTGTATTTTTTAGGTTTATGTTGTTGCCAAACTAATATTGATGTTGAGCAAGGGGAGTAAATGTGCTATTTAGAGTAATTTTTAAAGAAAACACAACTCTGTAATGGGGGGGTAAAGGATTCATCTTTTCTAACTGGCAGGCAGATATCTGAATATAAATTGACTGAAAGTTATGAAAGAAACATGTGGCAGAGTGTGCTTACTTGACAGGATTCCTGGCGGCGTCTGGATCTTGGGCTGTGACAGAGCCTATGGTTGTGTTTATTTGAGCGTCTTCTCTTATTTGTAGGACGTAGGCCAGTTTGCTGAAGATGGGGGGCTCATCTACATCTTCCACCATGATTCTCACTGTGGCAGAATCTTTGAATGGCCCCAGGTAGAGAAAGCGGGGTTCAATGTGAGGATTGGAGGCTTCTACTTTGAGGGTGTATACTTTCTTCTTTTCAAAATCTAAGAGCTTAAAGGAAGGGGAAAGAGCAATGAATTTAAAGCAGCTAAAGCATAGAGAGCCACGATATGAACCATTTTTTGTGTAAATCCCCGTGAGTGAATGTGATCGTATTGCTGATAGTGTGATGTCAGGCGCATGGAGTTCAGATGGTGCACGATCTTGAAAGTTTGGGCTGAAACCAAGCCTGCTGTTGCTTTGAAAGTGGGAGTGGATTCTAAGGTTGAATGGGTAGGAAGGGGAACCTGGAAGTTGGGATCTCTTATGGACCCCTTAACAATAAATCCTTTTATTTGACCAGAGGGGACTATGCCAGGGGCAAGTTGGCAAATATGGAGTCAATTATTCTCTACTAGTTTTTGTCACATCTGGTTTTAATTGAGCACTAACAAAATTTGCCTATATCCAGCCCCCACCCTTGGGCCATTAAGCCAAAATATCTGGGGTGGGGGTAGAAATCTGTGCTTTTAAAGATCTTCCCTTAACCCACTAGCGATTCCACTGTTCAGTGGGAATTGAGAACCACAACTTGCATCACAGTACCTTCTTCCTCATTCAGATAAAGCAGATTTAAAAATTATATTTCTTTTTTTGTAGGGAGATAAAATATTCCATATGATCCAATAAGGGCGCTGGGCTTGTGACTTACCAAAGAAAGTAATGATCATTTTTATTAGAGTTTTTTAGGAAAAGTATCTCTGCTTCTGGAGCTGAGTGAAACCAAAAGCTCAATGCTGACTTTTAGTTTTGGACAATAATATGACAAGACTCACTAGAAGCACAATTAATCAAGATGTTAGTGAATGTGATTTAGTCTTCTAGGCCAGATTTCAGTTTGAATCTGATAAGGCACCAAGAAAATTAAGAAGGTTAATGCACAGTAATGGGCTTCCTAATTGTGTTATCATATAAAACACTGGTCCGAGTGTCACTTAAACATGCTTTATTGTGCTTCCAGAGATTAAGACGTGCAATCCAAGACTCAAGAGAAAAAATATTTCTTGTTACTTACATCCCTTATGTTTATATTTATCAGCAATATAATAGCGTCTCAGAGACAAAGGAGATATTACAACACATATGGTAAAAGGGAGATCGTTTAAAAATGCCACCAAAGTTGATATTCTTTTTAGCTTTGAAGCACAGTGTTTGGTTTGTAATTTCCGCCACACTGTTGTGTACTGCTCTGTGGTGTTAGGTAATTTGGGGAGAGGAGCAGTAAATAATGAATAAACACACAGGGGAAAAATAGGAATTCAGAATATCAAGAAGGTATTATTATTGTATTCCAGAAGGTAGCTAAAGCGTTCACAGGAAATTTGTATTATTGTACAAACTTGTATTATTGAATTTATTTTCGTGGTCTTCCTGTATTTTTTAGTTCAGATCATCTGCTTGCATCATTTTTTCCCTTCAAAACATGTATAAGAATTTGTTGTTAGGTACATTTATTTATTTACTTCCTGTCTCTTTCCTCCTTAAACACATTTGGAGTTTATCAAAGCAGAGATCATCCTGTTGAATATACAATTGTATCCTCAGATCAAATAGTGTCTAGCATTGTTTGCATTTATTGTTCATTTATGTTACTTATTTTATGTGCTCTTATGTATAGCATTATCATTTTAATTTACTTTGGAGTTTCTCAATACGCCTTTACTGAAAATACAGAATTAATGAATGCATAAGATTTATTTAGGGCCCCTAAAAGCCAGCCAAAGAGATCTCAATGTAATTAGGCTCGGTGTTTAAAAAAATAATTTGTACAAAAAGAATCTAGAGGAATTTCATAGGAGATGTAATTGTCCCTTGGGAGCCAGAGAAGAGTAAATGTATTCATTTGTGTGGCATGTCACAGATGGCATTACCTTTTTGACAGTTATAATTCCTTCCTGGGTTTCCTGGTCGGTGATGACATCAAACATGTCCAGCCCCTCTCCCTCGGTGATGCTATACTCAATTTCAGCATTTTCCCCCACATCTGCATCGCTGGCTTTGATCCTGCCAATGGGTGTGCCCGGTGGAGAAGATTCAGGGGTTTTGAATTGGTAGGTACCTATTAATCATCAGACAGAGATAAATCCCACTCTAAGTAGACTCCATCACAATAAAAACAGAACCCATTTTCTACCAGTTCTTTGAGTCATTGCCATGCATATAGGCAGATTTGTGCTTTGCTTAAAATAACGAATGGTGCCCTAGTCTCCTTAAGTCTTTACTTTCATGATTGTTAAGAATGTTTCTTTATTTCATGACCTGTCTCTTTGCAAATGGAGAACACTCTTCTTGGCCTGTAAATAGGCTTCAACATTTATGGTGTGACTGTGAGAAAGACTGAGCAGGAGGATACGGGAGGTTTCAAAGCTTCCTGTAATCTAACAAAGAAAGGAGAAGAACTGAACCTGAACTGTGACTTTAAGTCAATTACTAGGTATCTTAAAAAGAGTTTTTTCTGTCATTGCTAATAATAACTGAAGGTGAAAACAAATTACAGAAATTTTGAGACTGTTTTCAGGTAGATATTTTTCTCTCATACATGGTCTAGTTTCAGGTAGGGGTATAAGTGAATTCATTGAGAGATAAAGCTTTTCTTTTTCTTTTCTTTTAATTTTTTTACAGTATTTTTTCTGTGCATAATTTCCTCCTCTTCTTGTAGTTGTATTACTCATGAATATATTTCCTACATATATACTTTTCTTGTGTTCATGTTCCAAAGTTGATTTAAGAAGACTACATGTGAGTTTCAATTTAGATGTACCAGACCAACTTATTCTACTCTCATCCAATATATTTTGCTAACTAGCCATGCAGTTGTTCTGCAGACTCTCTGACACCATTAAAGTACAGTGGTTCAGTAATAGTAATCCGCTAGGTCTTGGGCGCTTCCTTGGTAAAATGATGTAGCAGGCAAGGTTTTCTCTAGAGCCATTCTTCCTCCCTCACCTTGGTACATCACCAAGGAATGATCACAGGCTAGCCAAGGAGAGCATAGGTAAAGTCCCCTTGGTAGCAAGGTCCTAGGGAAACCTTTTGCTGTCCTTCCTCAGGGCATTCCCATTCTGACAGGAGGTTTTTGGGCATTGCGTTAGTGATCCTGGTATTTTCATCTCAGTCTTCTGTGGGAGAAATTTTAGCACCTATAACACCTTCATTGTACACATAGAATCAGAAATCAGTTAGCTCTTCTGTTTTTGCATTAAGCTGTGATTAAATATTTGAAAAAATGAAGGAAAAATTCCTATTTTCTGTTGCACTGTGTATATAATAGATGCCTATATTAGTTAACCAGTTTTTGAAAAATATTTGATGAATAGTTTTCTTATTAATGATGGACAGCTATTTTCTCCTGGAAGACAGAATTGAGGAAATATTTTTTTAGGAGATTATGGCAAGAAAGGAATTTTATTTCTTGAAGAAATATTGCATCAGAACCCAGTATCCACCTGAGGTATTCTCTGTGAAAGGGTCTAGCTTGACACAAAATATGCTTTTGAGAATGTTGTTTTTCCTTTTCCCCTCCTATCTGATCAAGAGAGTTAATGATTTGAGGGATGACTTTCGATATCTTAATTAACCATAATGTAAAAACTACTTATGATTACAAATGGATTAAATACATAGTTATTTCCATAGTCATATTTTTAGAAACAGTAAAAGGATAAATCCTCCCCTTACAAAGCTTTGTGAGGATTTAAAGAGATTATATGCTTGATTAAATTCACAAAACATAAAGTCACATTTCCCTAACAAATAGCAGCATGCTTGTTATACATGTGTCCTGCACAAGCAAATTTATGTCTGTGGTAGACCTTAATAAGGAAAAAGAAAACAATGGCCGTGCCTTAATAACAGCCACATCAAAAATCGCTCAGCTAATTACCAACTCAGGACCATCAATGTTCACATTCACGGCCTGCAAGCATTGTCATCTTATTTTTAATGAAATGCTGGTTCTTACCAAGTTCAATAATTTTGATAATCTTAACACTCACGAAAACATTATTCTTACAGTTAGAGATTTATAAAGTGCACTAAAAAAGAATCTCATTTAATTAAATATTCCTACTCTGGGGGAAGCGAGGTGGATTGTCGTTGACGTCAGTCAGCGTGATGTTCACCGTGGTGGTCCCAGATAATCCCCCCATCTGGCCGCCCATGTCTTTGGCTTGAATCACCACTTGGTACTGCTCCCTGTTTTCTCGATCCATATTGAGTAAAGCTGTCTTGATGATTCCTACAATAAGAAATTCAGAAGTGGGAAGGGGATGTATGAAAAATGCCTTATGGATCCACTTGTTTATGCAAACAAACATAGACTGTCACGCACAATATACAAAACACTATGCAGATGTCAGAGGGATGAATAAATATAGCCATTCTACATAAGGAAATTACAACCACATAAGGTAGGTACATTTAAATAAAGCACCTACAATACAAGGAGAATAAAAAATAAGGACAAGTCAAATCCTACAGTACTATAGACTGTAAGTAATGTAAATAGTGTTACAGGATGACACAGCAAAATGTAATTTGGTATGTGGTATAACGTTATATACAATACGGTAGCTGCTTGAGAAAAGACATTTAATGGACTGTGAGGAAATTGCTAAGAAAGTCATACACTTGAACTGGCTCTTGAGCATCACTTTACTGAATTGGGAATTGCTCATCAAATATAGCCACCATAATGAATAGTCTGAGGATTTACTAAACCACAAAACTATGATCTTAAGAACACTGAGCATCAGTTGTCTCATAATTATCATCTTGTATGATCCTAGAGAATTTAAGTTTTCTATAGCTAATGTTAACATCCGTTCAACTGGTCCCAACAGTGACCGATGTTATTATCTCTCCTGTTAGGTAGTTATAAAATAATTAGTTAAAAGAACTTCTAAAAGTTTACTTAATCTCCATGTAGGGTTTATGCTTAAATTAACAACATTTTCTCAGAATTCACTGGAGGAGGCTTTATAGCTTTCTCTGGTAGCACATTCCAGTGCTTAACAGCTAATGAAGCTGAAAATATCTTTTTTTATTTTTAACAAGAATACCTCAGACAACAGGTCAATTTCATTCCTATAGTCCTGACTTCAGTGAAAGTGCAGCTGCTTTCTGTTCTCCAAATAGCACTTCTTTATTTAAATACAGGAGATCACCTTAGCCTTTTGTCTTTAAGTTGGATAATTCTAATTTCTTATCCTCAATTGTTTTCAACTCAACATTTTCTTTCTCCTTGGGATTCTTTCCAAGTTCATTGCTCCTTAACCCATCGATTTCCAACTGGATATAGCCACCTAGAAAGGTCTTGATTTCTACCAACAATAATGGGATACTTGAAAATTATATAGCCACCTAGAAAGGTCTTGATTTCTACCAACAATAATTGGATCCTTGAAAATTATATGAAAGGAACTCAACTCTTATTATGATAGCAAGAATATGTGTACAGCTTACTATACAGTCCAAATAATGTTTTATAAGAAACATTTCATTATAATTCTGCATTATGTGAGTTTTTAGAGAAAGTACAGAAGAATGAGATGTGGAAAAAAAGGATCCCAGTAAGGCAGTATCCCAGTAGGGCTGTATCAGTTAGGACAGGCTAGACATAAAAAACAATGCAAATCTCAGTGGCTTAACGCAACTAAAGTTTATTTATACTTCATATGCTGAGCAAGTCAGCAGGAAGTTCTGCTTGACTTAGACATCCAGGCTGGAGACTCATCTCAACTTTGGTTTGCATCCATGATCTCTGTGGTAAGAGGAATAGAACTCGGTGGGATCATGCAGCATGCCTGGAAGTTCTGCTTAGAAGTGATTAGCATCACACCATATTTTGTTAGCCCAAAAAAAGTCATGTAACTATATCTACATTCAGAGCAGTGTTGAGAGAGGTCATTCTACTAAATAACTGGAAAAGATGTCAGAGTAGCCCATAAACAATCCTACTGTCTCCCAGAAATAGTCATTTAACTTCATCCCAAACTGGAAGTGATTAAATAAGACAATGTACAGTTTTTCTTAATCTATCCTATACAAACACGATGGCTAAAAGATTCATTGTCAGGTTTCTTGAATGGTCTGGATGTCATGCTTACGAATGTATCACTGGTGTTTGGTAGATTAATCTAAAAATTCCATCATGCTGTTATTTTTATTAAAAAAATGCTAAATCATCTGAGATTAAAATTATAGACTGTAAAAAGGAAGCTCACAAAGGAATCCTAACCTGTTTCTGATTCAACTGAAAAGTAGGGCTGCCCCTGTAGGATGCTGTAGACGACTTTAGCGCTGTTCCCATATGTGGGATCGTCGGCATCAGTGGCAGTGACTTGGACAACAAATGTGCCTGCAAAGACAGAAACATAAATTGAAAATAAAATTAAGGGTTTGTCATGCATCATTGATACACACACCTAAAGCAAAAGCAGAGTCTTACTTTTGTAGGACACTATCATGGCAAGGGAGCAGAGAACTTGAGTAGGATTCTGGGAATCCAAACGGCCTTGGACTGTGACAAGCATTTACAAACAGTGGAAGGTTTGGGTCAAAGAGAAGCTGGGAGTGATTATGACTTTGGGTGGAACTGATTTCAACCCATCACCAAAGATGAGATTTGATTGGATTCTATTCTTGCTGTGATGATTTCTTCATGCTCTCCAGGCCCAAGTCAGTCAGCATCTTGCATCACTTTGTCCACAGGGGTTGTCCAGTCAGGGGCCACTCATGAATTTGTTGGGAATTCTGAACATGAGAAGCTCCTTCTCCTGGTCTGTAATGAGCTCATATGGAACCTGCAAATGTGGGAGCTATTTTGTGACTGTGGAGATGTTAGCCTGAGGGCAAAACTGAACAGGATAGAAAATTACAGAGGAATAGCTGAACCCAAATCAAACCATGTCCAAAGACCTCTTATGTGACTGCTAAATGCTTTTATTGTTTGAACTGTTTTGAATTGGCTTTTCCGTTACTTGCAAATAAAAACATTCTAAACAATAAATCTATCTGATAATTATAAGAGGTTGAAAGGCCTGGAATCTTAAACAAGGTAGTTTTGGATTAAAGAGTTAATTCCAGAATACACATCTGGAATCTATAATTCCAAACAATGATTGTAATTAAAAGCACAAAAAAGACTATGGTATTTTAGATCAGCATTCTTACTATAGGTTTCAGTCATTTAATAACCTTCAGAGTAACTCAAACTTATGATATTCCATGCAAATTTTTATGAACATTCCTATATGTATGCTTACCCGAAGAGAGGTTCCATTGATTTTATCTGATTCTCAAGGGGTCTTTGACTTCCAAAAAGTGAGACCCTCTAATTAAGATCATTTTATGACTGATTTGATATTCATATCAGATGAGTAATAAGCATACTCTAGCATTCTGCCCATGAAAAAGGCAGGGAAGTTACATTTACAGAATATTAGAATTTTTACCTTATTTTGTATTATCTAATTCCATTTATTGAACAAATATATTGCATTGTGTTAGAATTGGATGCTCTGGATGTAGCGTGTTGAGACAAAGCACCCAACCTTGTAATCTGTCAAGGGAGCTGGGGAGAATGAGAGCATCCTATGATTTTATTTTTATTTTTTTTTAAATAATAAATTTTATTTTTATATTCCCCATACAATTGCAACCCCCCATTCTGACCCCAATCCCTCCCCTCCCGCCCCCCACCCCCCAAAAAAGTGTCTCTGGTTCATAGTTTTTTGTTGATTTTGATTTTCACTTTCTTATAGTTATTCATTTTCCTGGTCCTTTATTTAAGTTTTCTAGATTCCTGCTATGAGTGAGACCATCCGGTATTTTTCTTTTTCTTTCTGGCTTATTTCGCTGAGCATGATCCCTTCCAGCGCCATCCATGTTGCTGCAAATTGCATGTGTTTATCTTTTTTGAAGTGAAAACGAGTGGAAGTCAACAAACACCCACATTCTTATTTGACATCAATATGACATTTGAATGTTTTTAAAATGTGATTATCTGAATGCTTTGAGTATCTATTAGGTGCCAGATATTGTATTAAGGGCTCTGCATCTGTTTTCTCATCCTGTCCTCATGTGAACCCTTAGGCATTGCATCTATAACTTATTTTTTACAGATATGGAACTAGAGGATCAGAGACACCAAGTCTGCTTTTTAATAGAGATAGTTTCAAACTTGAGTCTTTTCGATACATACATTACCTTTACAATTAGTAGTAGAATTGTACACAATCTATTGATTTACCATATTAATCTTATGTCTACCAATCACTAAAGTGTCCCTTAGATATCATCTGTATATTGTTTATGAATTTTAAAAAAGGTTTCTTTGAGTCTCTTTCCTAAATATATAGTTACTGAAAACAACTGTCATTTCTACCACCATTTGTAATACCTTACCATTGTCCCACACTTTTATGTAATTTAAGATGTCTTTAGATAAAATAATAGTGACATGTTAATATTTGATAATGATACATTTGAATATGACTGTGTCTGTGTGCAAGTTAGAAAAGGACTTCTCTTCCTCAAGTCATGTTACTGCCAGCTACCCCACATACTTGTAATACAAATTTAATTCTATAATGGCTTCAAAAGTGAATGACACCTCCTGTAGTTATGCAGTGATAGTTTGCACATCTGGCTACTACTGCCCTGGGTGTTGTTGATGACAGAGAATTCTTCATTAATTCTTCCTGCCTTTTACCACCTGGGGAAAATTTATTTTTCCTAATAAAAATTCCCTTTGAAAGAATTTCAGGGCCTCCCGAGTGGCGCAGCAGGTTGAGAACAGCACTGTGAAGCTGTCTGCAGCCTCTGCAGCATGGGTTGGATTCCTGGCCGGCCAGGGAGATTGCCACATGGCACGGCAGACCTCTCCTGCCTTGCCCGCTGCTCCCCTCAGTGGTGTACTTTGGTCCTTCTGCCTGTTCTGCTCCCCACTTTGTCTCTGGTGAATCCTCTCAACCTTCCACGCCTCTGGCCTGTACCCCAGCTCTTGTATAAAAATAAATAAATCTTAAAAAAAAGTGTTGTTCTAAAAAAAATAAATAAAAGAATTTCAGCCATTCTCTTCGCTTTGGTGATGGCTTGTGATTTTTTTCTAACAAAACAAAGTATCTTCGAGTAATGACACGAGCAACTTACCAATATGAAAAATTTAGATGTTTCACAGTTATTTCTATGGATTAAGTATTTTCCAAGTCTTAGTACTGTGAACTGAAATTTGACTGACAGAATTACAGAAATGTGTTATATTATGTAACTTAACCCTTTTAAAATTTGACAGACTGAAAATAAAAATAACCCTTGACATAGTTTCAAATTTGTCACTGATGCCTTTTAATGTGGCTAAGAGTGATGACAGTAGGAGTTGTTTTCTTAATTGAAATTCTATTTACCTTCTCTCAATCTAAACAAATTAAATGCACACACATTACCTTTAAAATTGAGAGGAGAATTGTGCACAAAATATAATTTGCCATCTTAATGTTATGAAAGTGCCTTAATTTCTACCAGTTAGTACAGGACTTTTCCCCAGGCTATCATCTACATATTTTTTTGTGAATTAAACAGAAAGTTTTTTTGAAGTCTCTTTCCCAAATACATAGTTATTTAAATCGACTGTCACTACTCAGGAGTCTGGACTGTAAATTCAGTCCATTGGGAGATCCTTTCCTGTACCCCAATACCCATGTAGACTTAGAGAAATATGGAAGACTGCTATTGTTCAGTTCCAGAAATAGAGTGGGAGTTAGTGGGAGAAGAAGTAGCTGTGGTGTTCTCTTTTCTCTTTCCTACTCTCCCTTGCCACTTTTCATATCTTCATCAATAGAGGAAATGCTACTTTCTTAAAAATAATAAGACTTGAGTAGCATTAGGAGATGTGGGTGCACTTCCCAAAAGGTCATAAATGGGTTGTTTGAAACGTGATACTTTTGGAATTTTGCATCTAAATCCATTCAGTTCAGTATATATCAGTCATAGGATATTTTAGTTGATGCGGTAGAAGAGAAACTGTGATGAAACCACATCTCACTCACCCACTTCAGACATTTCGGGAACCGTGGCTGTGTAAACCTCCTTCGTGAATATTGGCTCATTGTCGTTGATGTCATGAATCTTGATGATGAATTCCGACTCAGGCTCCACGGGTCTCCCTGTCCTTCTGTTTATAGCTTGAGCTCGAAGGATATAAACGGGCTTTTCTTCCCTGTCCAGCCTCTTGGTGGCCTGTATGTCCCCTGTGTTTTCATTGATAATGAAGAGATCTCCTGCTCCATCTCCTGAAAGGATATATTTAAGTGATCCATCTCCTCTATCCTGGTCTGAATGTAACTAGTATAGAAAAAAAAAATTAAAGAAAATAAAAGTCAAGCATGTGATCCTAAACTGTTTTTGTCTTTATGATGCACGCTATGCTAACTTTCATTCAATCTTTCTAAGGGATGCAGGTATTTTTATTATTTACTTAAATTCTCAATAGTAAATGCCATTCATTAATGAACACTTCCTTATAATCACAAACAATTCCAGAACTGGAATAGAGCTTGGAGAAAATTCAGGAATCCTTATTTTGAAGAAAGGAAAACTAAAGTTCAGAGCAATAGCAAGATGCCCAAGGGTAAATTAACCTGGCTGGAATAAAATTATTTTCACCATTTTCCAATTTTCACTATAGGTTTCAGATTCTCTATATTTTCCTCCCCATCTTAATATACACAGACATACTAGAGAAGCAATATATTATTCAGAAAAGGATTTTGGCTTTTGAATCTGAAACATGTGGGTACCTTCTGCCTTCACACTTTACTGTCATGGGGAAGTGTCTCAGGGAAGCTAAGTCTCCGTGAGTCCACTATGATGGAGTTTATAATCCTTTTTTTTAATAATATGTGATGTTTATTAATTTATTTACGATTCAACTCGACACGTTTTAGAAACATCTTAAGTGTGGCCATAAGCAGTACCTTGAAAAATCCTCTGGCTAGATGCAAGGTCACTTGGATAAGAATTTTCAGCCTCCCATTTTTGTCTAATATACAGAAAAGGCTCTGCTCATAAGAGCCAGCAGGCCTAAAATCGCATAGTCTGCCTTAGGAAGTAGAGGTGTTCTCAACTTTTCCACAGGCTGCATCAGCCACTTTGCTTTGATGAAAGACCTACGTGAGCACGTGTATTCACCGTTGGAAGTCACCTGCGTGGAGTTTAATTTT